>NC_134538.1:56343150-57562436 GCF_050624435.1 Tenrec ecaudatus | reverse complement strand
ATCCAGAGACAGCACCCTGGTACTTTGGCCAATCAGGACCTCATTCTCTCTCTCTCTCTCTCTCTCTCTCTCTCTCTCTCTCTCTCTCTCTCTCTCTGTCTCTCTCTCTCTCTCTCTGCCATTGAGTCAATGCTGACTCATAGTGACTCCCTGTGGGTTCCCGAGACTGTAACTGTTTACGGGAGTAGAAAGCTTAGTCTCTCTTTCAAGGAGCTGCTAGAGTTTTGAACTGCTGATCATGAGGAACACAGCCCAACGCATAACCACTACACTACCAGGGCTTCACAGGACCTCAGTTTGTCCTGAATTATTCAGCTCTTGGCCCCACATTACAGTGCCAAGTGGCAGTATGGTTTCGAAGGAGACTGCCATGCCTCCTTTGTCAGAAGGAGAGTGAGTTTTGAGAGCTTTTCCATAAACCAACCAACTTGTCACCACTGTCAATTTGGACTCACAGAGGCCCCACACATGCCAGAGTAGAACGGGGCTGGTCTCTGGGAAGTCGTTTGCCAGGCTTTTCTTCCAAGGGCTTTGGGGTGAATGTAAACTGCTCACTTTTCAGTGAGGAGTCAAGCCCTCAGGCATTTGCATCACCTAGGGTCAGCTCAGAGCCTCTCCACACCTTCCCATTTCATTTCTGAAATGACCTGGTGACACAGATATTGGCAGCAGAAACATTTTTTTGCCAGAAAGGTTTCACTGCATTTGTTGTTAGCCTACACTAACAATGTCGGGGCAAAGGTCAGGGCTGATTGCCTGAGGAAGGCTGCAGGCGGGGTTGTGGGTGGTGCGAAGCAGGGAGGGCGAACTCCTCTGTGCGCCAGAACAGGGCCAGCCCGCTGGTCCATGCTCGCCAGGAAGCCCTGTGCTGCCGTGTCTCCTTCCCTGGAGTGGAACTGTGTGGGCGCGTGATTCAAATGAACAAGGAGATACGGGTTTTGTTTTTTTTTTCTAAGAGCTGGATTAAATAAACGATTTTCCATTCTTCTCGGGCATTTCAAAGATGAACGTTTTGTGATTCTTCAAGACAAGGCAACAGTGTGTGTCTTGCCTGTCCCATTGTGCCACACTCCTCTGTATCGTCCTGAGAGCTTGGGGAACTGTCTCCAGGGTGACTCCTTGTGACCTTGAAAAGGGCGCTCTGCTTTCCTGGCCCTGGTTTCACTACCTGAAATCAACGCTCACACCCATCTCCACCCTTCCTCCATTCCCCTGAGCCTTGGCCTCCGCACACAGCCTGGCAGCTCCCAGAACAGGGAGCTGCCTTTCCCCCAAGTCCCTGTTGAGCTTTGCTGCCCAGAGAGCCTTCTTCAGCTGAGCGCAGGCCTCTCTCCTCCTCCCAGTGCCTCCCTGGTAGTGAGGCCCCTCAACACTAGGCCTTGGACCCCACCAGGACCCTGCTGCTGGACACAGTGAACTTGGAGGCAATATTCCATGTCCCAGCCACTTGAGCTTCCCTCAGGCTGTCCTCTCTGCTGAAAAGTTTCTTGTCCCTTCTGCTACCTGACAGCTCTGGTGGCCTAGTGTTTATGTGTTGGGCTACTCACAAGGTCAGTATTGGGAAGCTATTAGTTCTTCCATGTGAGAAAGACAAGGCTTCTACTCCCTTAATGAGTTACAATCTCAGAAACCCATGGGGGACACTTCTACCGTGTTCTATAGGATCACTATGAGTCGGAATCAACTTGATGACAGTGGGTTTGAGTTTTCCTTTACTTGAATTATCCTTCTACCTCTTGATGTTCAACCTCTTAAGATGCTACTTCTTCCAGTGGACCAGGTGGTTCAGAGGCTGTAGGCAGCACAGAGCTTGACTCTGGACGCTCTGCCTGAAGCGTTCCTCATGGACCCCACCTCCTGCTTCTATGGGACATTGACTTAACAGATCAGTTCACACCTCTTGATCACAGGCTTTGTCCCATTTGGGGCAAGTGGGAAAACAATAGCTGTCATCAAGCTGATTCCAACTCAGAGGGAAGAGACCAGTCACGGAAAGTGTGTAAGTGGAAAGTTTAAACTGGGAAAAGAAAAAGCCACCAGGTTTCTTGGGGAACCCCCTTTCCCCTCTCAAGCCATCTGCACTTACTAAGCTTCCCTGTCTCTGGGGGCCCCAGTCCAGCTTCTGTGGCCACAGCCTACTCTTTCCATGTCTTCAGCAGTTTTGTCCCTTAGGGTGACTCAGAAGCTCCATGGATGAGGTCCCATGCGATGCCCCAATTAGGCATCTTGGAGAGTCACAGGTAGTACGCAGGGAGCCCAGGGGCATGCATTCCATGATCCTGTCTTTTTTTTCCCTTTCCCCCTGAGAATGACTGATGCTGGTTCTGAAGCAAGTCGGACCCTGTGAAAGGTTTCAGGAAGAAGGGCCAAGGACCAAGGTCAGGACAAGATAAGATCACAGGGAGCGCAGAGCACTGGGATGAGGGACCCACCCCACACACCCTTCCTGGGGGCCCTGGGCCAGGCAGAGAAGGAGGGATGGAGAACCTCGCTCACTCACAGTTCCTGGGTCTGACCTAGAGCACTAGATTGCCTGCCTTCACCCGACCCACTGCTTGTTCCTTAGGTTCAGGGAGAACTGATGTGAGGTTCTGCCTTTCAGTGACTCCAGTCCCTTGTAGAGGCATTTCTGTGAGCGATGCGACGGATAGCACAAGGTAGACTTATACACGGGATCCACGAACTCAGAGTCCTGGTCTTCACACAGTTTCAAGCTGAAGTACAATGAGCTTGCTATCCTCATACATGTTACACTGTAGCCAGGTAGCCAGGAAGTCTGGAGAAGGTCTTCCAGAACCTGCCAAGGCAGAGAAGGAACTGGGGACTAAGGAACGTTTGTATGATTGGAAGGTTGAGAAAGACTGGGGAGAGATGTGGGGTATCCGCTCTTGATCAGGTCCTGAGCACTATTTGGAACGAGTGGGTTTGAGTCTGTACACTCCTCTTCTTTCAAGATCACAGTGATGCTACGGAAACCTCTGAATGTGCCCTGAATTCATACGGCGTCCGTATCACTGCCTACAAATGTAAGCTGCTTTCCTGTGGGTGGAATGAAACTTCTTTTAAAAAAGAAACTTGATTCTTCAGAAGGTGGGGACTGGGTGTGGGCACAAAACACATTTTGCAAAGGAGGGTGCCCGTTGTGGGTGGGGATGAGGGTGGTGCCCAGAGTGGAGGAGGGCCCAAAAGGGGAATTGAATGGAGGGCCCTGAGACCACAGAACCTTCTCTTGGCTGGGCTCGGCCCCGCCTCTGCCCGCAGAAAGCTCCAGGGAGAATGACAATGAGGAAGCCTTCACAGGTGCTGGGGAAGCAGTGGGCTGGAATGCGCCAGAAAAAGATATCTCCAAAGCACGAAGCAGTTGATGCCTGAAGCGAGGCTGTGCTCCAAGTCAGAGGCTTAGAGGTGGCGTCCCTGGCCAGGGGCTGGAACTCCCCAGTAAAGTTGGGCTCCACCCTTCCCAGGGGTGTGGGTGCCGCAGAAAGGAGAGGGGACAGCCTAGAACCGACTCACGAGGGCAAGCAAGTCTCAGGATAATTCCCACACTCTGGTTGGCTTGACAAAACATGGGAAAGAAGAAGTGAAATCTCGTAACGGTACCAAGATCCCTGTAGTTCACTTTAGGGGACAGTCTTGATATGAAATGATCCATTTTATGCAAATTTCCGTGCCAAGCAGCTGTTCCCAGTTGTGCCCTGGCTGCTGGGGTGGGAGGTGGGGCGCATCTGCTTCCTGTGGTGCTGGTTGCCATCTGTGCCTGAAGACGGACCTGAGGCTGCTTCCAGACGAGGGTGCTTCCTGCCCAGCGCTGCCCGACCTCCCCTGAGGCCCCATGGCCTCACTCCTGGCCTCAGCCTGGTCAGAAAGGGGAAAAGAGCAAGGGGAC
Source organism: Tenrec ecaudatus (assembly GCF_050624435.1). Classification (NCBI taxonomy): domain Eukaryota; kingdom Metazoa; phylum Chordata; class Mammalia; order Afrosoricida; family Tenrecidae; genus Tenrec; species Tenrec ecaudatus. The sequence goes on along the minus strand of NC_134538.1, from coordinate 57,558,550 downwards.
CTAGACTGAGGAGTTCAATCTCCTCCTGAGAGAATATGGCCCTCGAAACGGGAGCCTTTTCCAGCATCGGTGGAAAGTGAGATTTGGGGACTGGTAGCTTTGCTTTCCGATTTCTTCCATGTAAAGCTTCACACCGTTCACCCCACAGCCATTTCCACCCACCCTTCCGGATAGCTGCCGCTGCTGCCCCCTGGCAGCTGCTCCTTTGAAGGTGGCTGCTAACTCCTAGACAGCAAACCCACCATTCTCTACCCGGCGCTGTCCTCAGCTGATCTGCTTTATGGAGCACCTCTGGTCTTTCCCATCTGAATGTTGTACTGATTTGGCATTCCTTCTCAGTGGAACAGCAGCGTTCGTTTCCTGTGCTGACTCCTTCCCCCTTCCAACAGGGTGCCTCTGCCCTCTCGCTTTCCTTAGCAACAGCAGGTATCTTTCACACTACCCCTTGCCCCCATCTTTTTTTGACAGTCACTCCTAGGTCAGTGCGTCCCAAACCCGAGACCTGTATTTAAAGCGCATCAACCGCATGCATACATTGGAAGGGACCTTGGCTTTCCCACTCACACCAAAACTCAAAACTGGTTTAACTCTAATATGAGGCTATTATCTCTATCTTTGTCCTGGTTTTCATAGAGATGAAATGAGATAATGGGGCCAGAAGGTGCTATGCAAATCAAATGAAAATAGGAAAGTGTTCAGAAACACTAAATTCAGGCCAGGCCTTGTTCTAAGGGCTTTTATAGATACTAAGGACTTAACCTTCACGACAACCACACTGGGTTTGACTGAAAAGAACCAGGACCCACGGCAATGAAGCCATTGCTCAAGTTGGCACAGCTTTGATTTGCAGAGTGGGATTTCCCCCAGGCTTTGGCTCTTCGTAACCACCATGCCATATGGTTGGAGACACGCTAGAGGACACCATTAAGGACAGCAGGGGAGTGAGCGGCACTATGTTCCAAACGGAGAAGTGCGCTCGCGTTTGTGTTGAAGCAGTCCAAAGTGAGTCACGATTCTTGTGGAGGGTAGCAGGGTCCATCACTTGGCCAGTCTTCTGTTTCAGACCCATGAAGCTTGGATGAAGTAAGGAGGCCCTGGAGGCAGGGAGGCTATTGGGATGCTCATGCCTGAAGGACAGCCAAACCGAGAGACTTGATTGTAAAAGAGTTACGGCAAAGCCTGATGATAGTACAAGGCCTTCCATATTAATAAAATATGAGAATATTTTGAGGAAGAAAGCAGTAGGGACTCACATAGAATGATCTTGATCCTCTGTATTAGGGGAAACTTGCCAACATTGAGCTTAACAAAGCTGGCACAGATGGGGACTGAACATTTTCTCACCTCTGACCGCAACCTCCTAGTTTTCATTTGGAGTAACTTCAGGGAAGTCCCGCCTGAGTCTCAAGGGAGGAGAAGAGTTAACTAATTTTGAGAACTGGATATAAGAACAGAGGCCTCCCCTTACCCCTTGAGATCTACTCCCTGCTGAGAACGGGTGCTGGTCCCATCTCCCCAGCCTTTTCAGAGGAGACTTGGGTTAAGGGGGCTGCCTGTGTCCGGCCGGCAAGCCTGCCCAACTCAGGGCAAGTTGTTAGAAACCTTCTGTGGTCACATAAAGCTGTGCACGCTGACTACAGTTTTATGGGTAATAAAGCTAACAATTTTGTCTCTCCCTTGTCTACGTTTGTGTTTTCAAGTTCAGGAGGGAAAGGAAGAACAATGTTATTTTTCTCTTCTTCCTGAAAAACAAACAAACAAAAACGTATTGGGGCTTGCGAAGGTGAAAGTTATAAATCCCTAATGAGAATCAGGAAGGAGGGCTGGGGAGTCAGCTCAGCATGGATTGGTAAGCCCATGCAAGCTCTCCAGCTGTGGCGTTATGGGGGATGGGCCACTGGAAACTGTCTTATTTAACCACCATCCAGGTGCATTTGAGAATTAAAGTCATAGTAGTTTGTTAGAATCTTAGTGGTCTGGGAGACTAGCCTGGGGAGGGAGATTCATGGCAGCCAGGAGCTCAGGAATGGCAATATCTTGGAATTCGTGCAAGGGAGATAAAACCGATGGAGCCAGGAGCTAGGCTGACAAGCAGGGATGGTGCAATTGCCTTTATCATCCTGACAGTCAAATGGAATGCTTCCTTTTTATCTTTTAGGGGGAGTGAACCAAACTGCCATCAGGATAACCACAATTCGTGGCAATCATGGATATTAAAGTCAAGCTGTGTTCAGTAGTTTGCAGTGTTACTGTCAATGCCTTCAAGTCCATTCTGACCCCCTGCTAGCCTTGGTACAGCAGATGAAACACTGTCCATTCCTGGGGCAGCCTTAGAATGGTTATGTTTGAGTCCATGGCTGCAGGCACGGTGTCCATGTTTGTTTATCGCCTTCTGCTTTTCCGTTGCCCCATTTTACCAAGACGGAGGGCCTTTTTTAGGGATTAGTCCCTCCAGATAAATCCAAAGTACGGAGATGAAGTCTTGCCATCCGTATTTCCAAGGACTAGTCTGGCTGTGAGTCTTCTAACACCTGGGTTCATTCTTCTGGTGGTCCATTGTATAGTTAAGTCTTAGCCAACACAGGAATTCAAATGCATGTATTTCTTTTGTCTCCTGTACTCATTGTCCAGCCTTGCCATGCATGTGAGGAGCTTGAAAACACTCATCAATCTGGCATCTGCATTTTAACCCCGAGAGAGGTCTTTTGCAGCACAACATGAGTTGATTTCCTAATTGTTGCTGCCATGGGCATTGATTGTGGACCTAAATAAAATGACATCCCTGGGCATTCGATCTCTTGCTTATCAGGTTGCATTTAAAAATTTGGAAATTTTGAAGTAAAATCCTTTCTGAAAACTGTAGTCCTTGATCCTCATCAGTAAGGGCCCCTAGTCCTCTGCACCTTCAGCAAGCAAGGAAGGTTGTCTTCTGCATATCACACATTAACGTGTCTTCTTCTGAGCCTGATGCCGTGTCCATTCTTCTGCCTGCAGTCCAGCTTCTCAGATGATTTGCTCAGCATACAGACTGAATATTTTTTTTCATTTTAAACCATCCAATAGTCCCTTGTTCTGTTCAAAAATTGCCTCATGACCCATGTACATGTTCCATATGAGTACAATTAAGTATTCTGGATTCTCATGGTTTTCAAGGTTACCCATCATGTGTTATGATCCCGCAAGTCACGTGCTTTGGTGTAGTTAATAAAGCACTAGTAAACATGTTTCTGGTGTTCTCTAGTTTTAGCCAAGACTACTGAGGTCAACAATGATACCCCTCAGTTCATGCCCTCTTTTCAATCTGGTCTTTCTTGCCAGATTCTTGCCGGTTCCTTGTTGATTATACTGCTACAATCAATTTTGAATTTTCTTCAGAAAAATTTTATTTGCAAGTCATATTAATGATATTGATTAATAATTTCCTCTTCCTTTTGAATCCTCTTTCTTTGGAATGGGCACTATTGATCATTCCTCTGTTTCCAACTTTTGGAATGCAGCCTGATTGCTTAATTGATCAATTTCAGATTGTAGAATTTGGTAAAAATCTTCAATATCTTTATCATTGCAATGAGTGGCTTGTGCATACAGTTGAGTAGGTTAAATGGTGTTCCTTATAAGCATCTGAATATTATCCTATCACTGACAGCACTGTACTTCAGGAGAGATCTTGGAATGTTTTTGACAATGAATTCAATGCCATCTCAAATTCTCATTCCTGGTGTAGTAGATTCAAAATGGCCAGTCCATTTCATCTATTAATACTTACGATTTCTATTTTTTTGCATTTAAACTTTAAAAACTTTCAATTTTTCTAGATTCATACTTTGAATATTAGACAATTTAATAATTAATGGATGCCTATAGTTTTGTCTCACTTGGAGTGGTGTCCCATCAGCAAACGAAGTGATGAAATCATGGCTGCGCCACGTCAGTAAAGTCCACTGTACTCTTAGGAGGCAGCACTTTCCACGTGGTATTTTGAGGACCGTGCAACCTGTGGGGCTCACAGTGGGGCACCCTGTCAGACGCAGTTCCACTGCGCTCCATTAGATTTTCACTGGCGATTTGTTTTCAGAAGTAGATCAAGTACATTTTCCTAGCCCTCGTCTGGAAATTCTGCTGAAACCTGCCCATTCGTGATGAACCTGTTGGTCTGTGAGATACTAGCGGCAAAGTTTCTAGCATCCCAGCAACATGCAGGCCATCACAGCATGTCCTGACAGCGTTTAAAGCTGACACATGAATGGTGGGGATTTTCAAAAGTTGTGATTTTTTGATAGTAGATGCCAGGTTTTTCTTCCATGCACATCTGGGTGGATCCACACCACTAGGATCTTTTGATTAGTAGTTGAAGGTTTACTAGTTGACAGCATTTGGAGCTGAAATTTGCTCTTTCAAATTTTAAAAAATAGTTTAGCTGCAGAGTTGCGGGCAGGGCAACAGAGCAGGCAAGAGCACCATGCCTGGAACACAGACCTTATTACAAGTTGTCAGATGCAACACTGCTTCTCCCAGGGGTTGCTGGGGGAAACTTCAGTTCAAATAACAGGTTTATAACTTCAAAATGGTCATATTCCTTTTCTAAGTCATTCCTAAAGGGACTGTGCTAAGCAGACAGGACAAGCATGCGGCAGAGCATCTAGAGACTTACCCTGCAGCAAAGACCAAGTGCACCCTGCCCACTGGTCTTACAAGTTCTGAATTCTTGTTCTCACCAGTCACTATTATCTCTAGAAGGAGCGCTTCAACATGTCAGTACTCAATTTGGAATTGTGGCAGCTTGTGACTGATTTGTACAATGACTTTTCTCATAATTCTGTCAGTAAATATCAAGTTTCCTAAGAAATCAAGTTGCTAAACTATATCATATGGTTTTACAAATATATTCACATAAAAGTTTCTCGCTCTCATGGTTTTGCTTGATGCCAAATTACTCTCGAGTGAGTATAGCTATTTGTTATTCTTTAATCTGTTGGCATCGGGACATATACAAGACATATGAAATTTTGTCATCAAATTTAAATGGTTGCGCGGGACATCCTCTTCCAAAGAGGCAATCTAAAGACGCTAAGAAATTCTTTGAAAGATGCTATTGTCTGGGCAAAAGATGTTTTGAAAGTCTTTGGGGGATGAAGTCAAGACAAGGTATGAAAGATGATATAATCTCTATATTTTATTATTGTGTCACCAGGTTTGGACCAAATGTACCATGAAACGACTCCGTCTGAATCTAGATGATGTCTGAGTTATTTATCTGAAAGAGAAAATTTGGTTTCCACCGAAGGGTGATAGCAATCTTGCACCTCTGAAGCAGAACTGCGATGGACTGCAAGGCACTGAGAGGAGCGCAGGTGAGTGAGCAGCTCCCTGGGGGTAGCGTGTGAAGGCCAGGGAGCCCACAGCTGAGGCCACAACTGTGAATTGGGATGAGTTACAGATGTATTTTTGTTGCATTTGACGTTCAACTTCCCTCTAGCCCACATGTTGAGGTCAAAGACTATCTTACTACTCTGACGCCCAGCCACATTACAGACAGGTGGAGGTCAGTGTGCCGAACTGAGTTGTTCTGCTGCAATCGGCTTGTCTTGCCCCTACCCCACAGCTTAGCTCATCTTTTCTTCTCAGGGCAGTCGCACTGGGAGGGTGTCCACAGCAGATTTCTGCTCCGTCTGGCCTTACTGCGAACTAGTGTATCCTTCAAGGAAGAGGACAGACACGAGTATTTGGTGCATTTATTTGTTATATCACTACAGAAGAAGCATTTCAAAATGTGTACAAGAGGACACTCTATTCCTCCAGTTGTACATCCCCCAGTGTTCACATCTAAACAGAAATAATTTAACAATCATAGAGGCAGATTGGAAATACATTTTCTGCGTTTTTGTCATTTACAGTCCTGTACATGTACTTGTCAAAAAAGGCAATCAAAGACCTAACTCTGTACTGGTTATAAACAAATTCAACAATCACCACACACAACATTATCTTAAAAAGTACATTAGAAAGTATTGGAACAATATTGCATATTAATATCTGGTTACACATGTTCACAGTGAATGCTATTGTACCAATAGCATATGTGCTTCTTTTTCTGATGCCTGTACATCTTAAATAAGTCTCATCGGTTCATTTTAAAGTAAACAAATGAAAACATTTAGTGACAGATTTCTGGACTTTAAGTAGCTGACCACATTATTGCTGGAATCTATGCAAAGAATGGAGAGATATACTTGCTTCTTGATTTGTCTAAGTCTACACATTTCATCTCTTTCTTGTCTTGGTACGAATACTATGAAAATCACAATGTAGTCAAAACAAAATGAAATGAGAAAAAAAGCACAATAATAATAAAATAACAATCCACATCTTCCTACTAGTAACACTTTTTCTCACTGATGCATCTGCGATTTCATTGTGGCTGTTTCTAACTTTGGAATCATACATGCTGGTATCTGAAGTGATTGGTGCCGGGGCCCAACCTTCTGTGGCAATACAATGACAATGCACATATTTTTAGTGACTCTTCAACTAGGACACTCACACATTTTCAGGTATCTATGACACACAGGACTCGGGGTAGGGAGTAGGTGTTGAGGCTTTTCATGTTATTGGGGTGGGTTGAGTGAGAGGGGAAGGAACAAGAATCAGCCATTTCTAATTGTAATCAACAGGTCAACCTGCTACTGTGAAACCTCTTTTCTCTGATATTTCACACAGTGAGTGTGCATGAAATCTACACACATCTCATTACACAAGGGCACCCGAGACACACACGCAAACCATCACAAACAGAAAAACCACAGGAGGGAAAAAAAAGCATGAAGTCATGCAAAATCCAACTTTTACTAGCTAGAAGAAAAACATTAATTTTTGGTACAGAATATGGCCACCTATCAAACATAATTTAATTACTGGCTGACATTATATGAAGTCTCACATTAAATATAATAATTCCAAAAAATGGTTACAATATAAAACCACAATAAAAGATGTCTATGGAGACATTTCTGTGAGCTTTAAAGACCTTGAGAAGGAAGAGGGAGAGCATTTTAGAACAGACTTCCTTTAGCCACTACTTCCAGTTCTGGTTTAACATCTGTTTGAATGGCACTGGAAAAAACAACTGGTTTCAACCAATCGACTCTGTGGGAGGAATGTTTAAAAAAAAACAACAACCGAAAAAAACAGGTATATAACATTTGTTAACTTATTAGAAATCAGAAAGATTCTCACTTTGAATATACTAATTTGGATAAGGTATATCATTCTCTGTAATCACATCCTGATCTAAAACTATTGACAGTTTTAGCTCTCATCTCTCTTTTTTAGTCAGTGCACTGTGCCACTATCTAGATTATTACAATTTTGTTTATTTCCAGCTTAAAAATGTCACCATTCTTTAGCAAGGAAATCCATGCTTGCAGAATCCTATTTGTGAACACTGTGTCTTCAAGAAATTCATATCCCAGGAGTAATACTTCTGAAGACTGGAGGGAAATAATCCATGATAAAGCTTACAATGATTTCAAGAAAACGTGTCACACTCGATGACTGAGAAGCTTGTTTGCATCCCTTACTTTTTGGTGAAGATTTCCCGGATCTTTGCGTTAGAATTCATTTTGATCAGTGGTTTTCAAGTAGGTACGACTTTGCACCTAGGGGATACCTGGCACTATCTGGAGGTAATTGTGCTTGTCACAGTCGGGGGTGCTGCTGGAATCTATTGGGCAGTGATCGTGGATGCTTTTAAGTATTCCACAATGCACAGGGCAGCTCCCCACAACAAAGAATTATCCAGCCAATGGCTGGAACAAAAGCAATTCAAATTGCGATTAAATGCTAATCTCAAAGCTCTCCCATGCTTATGTATACATTTTCTCAGTTAGTTTTTCAGGTTCCTCTTGGAACAAGATGTTTAGCGAAGATGAGTGCTGTATAAATTTGAAATTATCCACTCTTCTTTGCCTATGTGATTGAGATTAATGACCCTAATGGTAAATAGATTAAACAGAATTAACCATGAGGGGAAACCTTTCGTGGTTGGGATAAGAACTTCCAAACACAGGCGTTGGAAACGCATTTGACTGCCTTTTTTATGTACAGGAAGAGTTCTCACCATCTCCTTTCTGCTATGCCATTTCCCAGGGTAAGCTGTGTGACTGCCCACTACTCTGTGTCTGCAGTGGCAGAGGCTACTGGGCCATGCGCCACAGTGCCTGCCACTCTGCCTTTGCAGCAGAGTTTCCGGGGGGGGGGGGGGTCTTGCAAGTTTACTTTCAAATAGTTCAGTATTGTGGGTTAGCGAAGGAGAAGCTGAGCTTCGTTTGCCATATTTTGTTGATCTGAAACATCTGTCATGTTGATCTGAAAATGAAGATTCATTTAAGTCATTCTTTTATGGATTTTAAAGCAATGGTAACAGAGCGTAAGGGTTGGGATGCTAAGACATTCAGGCCTGTGGCTCCTACAGGCTACAAGCAGCACCAGAATGAGGTCAGCGGTGTGAGATCTGGACCTCCGTAGGAACATGTGCTCAGAGCCCTAGGCTACAGAGTCAAAGACCTAAGTGTGGAGTTTGGAATAAACCTTTGGTTTTTGGCCAACAGGATTCTTTTATCTACAAAGAATTAACGAGCACATTTTGGGACTGGAGTTGAAGATGCTGTGGTAGACTTTGGATGGCAAGAAGCAGAGGGCAGAGCTCTGCAGGTGTGTGCACAGGAATGCTGGGTATACTCCACCTGGCAGCAAGTTCAGTCATCTGAAAAACATTTTCCAACCTTGAAGACCTAGAGTCTGAACGACTCCCAGTGCCCCCTTTCTGTCCAAGCGAGCCTGGGAAGCACTACTTTTCTCAATTTATTTTCTTATGGGGAAAAGCCTTTAAACGTTTCCTTGGTAAAAGATCCCCATTCTGCCCCAGATTTGTGGTGCTTGATGCTGTGGCCCCTGTACCCTTTCCAGGCCAGCCGCTCCCAGGTGGTCTCGCTTATTGTCTGCTCACCGCCAGTGCTCACTCCATGGGAAATAACAGACCTTATGTGCTACACTCTTTGTTGAATAGGGCTCGGAACACTCATGAAGTACTCGGATCCTGTGCTTCAGACAGGGACCTGGGCAGCTCATCCCGGGCTTTAACCATATCCCTATGACTCTCTGTGAAAAATGAGGAATTGCTTGGAGGAGGAGAATTATAAAAGGGGTGCAGAATCTCATCTAGCCATCGATGTAAAAGTCTAGTAAGAGAAACAGTTCTGAGTATTCCAAATGTAACCCTGCATTTAACAATAAAAGTCTTTGTATTAAAAAACAATCAAATCCCAACCAAACAACTTAAAACAAAACAAAAACCCTAACAAAAATAAAAACTCTAAAACACTTAATGATCACAACACATCATCATCGATTACATGCTGCTGATATAAGGGGAAACAGCAGCGATTCTTTTATCCATTTTCTGTTGGTGAGTGATTGTGCTTTTCTTGGCAGGCGGCCACTCTGCCTCTGGAGAAGAGTGCACGACAATCCACTGGCTTTTGTAAGGGCCGCTTAGCTCATGTGGAAGCGATGCTCACCACGGGTGATGTGGGACGAGAACTCATACCTGTCCTGGCTGTGGTAGCCACACATGTTACACTCAAAAGGATCACGGAAGCCATGGCAGCCCATGTGGATGGTGTACATGACGTGGTCCAGAAAGAGCACCCTGCAGTGTTCACATTTGTACACCTTCATCTGCTCGCCACTGGGGCTGATCACTCGAAAGGCATCCTGGGAGTTCTCAGAAGCTGCCCGCAGCACATCATAAGCCCGGTGCTCCTCCTTGATGGACAGGCCGTTCCGGGCATGGGGGTTGATGTGGTTGGTCAGGTAGATGAGGCCACTGCGCTGTTCCTCATTATTGCTCTCGGTATCTGTGGAGTCTTGGCAGCTGTTGCTTGGAGAAGCATCCCTCTCCGAGGAGACTGACTTGGCCTTGGAGAGCAGCAACAAGTTCTCCACGGCGCTATCCTGAGCAGTATGGTTGGAGCGTGGGGGGCCGTCCCCAGGGGGCTTATGGAGCTGGTACATGGGACCAATAACTGGGACCACCTCGGAGCCACCAGGGGGCGTCTGTACCAGGGGGCGCAGGGACTCTGCCCCCAGGTAGCTGATTGCATTGTTGATGGCTTGGTCCATCACGTGTGAAGACATCATCTCATTCTCCTTCTCATAGCTGGTGCTGCTGTCATAGGGCATCTCTGACAGGCACTTTTCTCCTGTGGAAAGAGGCAGTGGTCAGTGCAGCTGGTGGCAACCATGGAAATCTACACGAGGGGCAATGAAGCCCAAGCTCTTGGGGGTGTGAACATGTTCTTGACCTGTGGGGCATATATTCCTCACTAATATTTTTAGCCACCCCAGTTGCACTACACGCTGACACTTGGCAGAAATTTGCATAACTGAGAATCTGAAGAAATGGGTCTCACCCCACCACTCCTACCATCACGGTCCACTTCGGACATATGTGGGCTACATAACTGAATGAGTAGCTATATACCTCGTTTTTAGCATGCCTTCCATTAATGAAAGCACATGGTATCAACAACAACAACAAACTGAAGCAGCAAATAATTTGGTTCTAAAAGGATTAATATACTGGTAAGTATGCAACAAGAACATCACCATATTAAGTATGTATCTCTATCCTCATAGCACCTAGCACGGAGACCTACGCTCACCCAGCACTGAAAAAAGATAGATGGATTTATATGCAAATGAGCCAAAGTTGTGTATGTCTATTTAAACAGCACGCATTTAAACTAACTGAACCATTTGTCCTTAAGGATAACATGCCTATTATAATTGATTTTAAATTAATGGTTGAAATTAGGTATTCCCTTTCTAGTGACATATATGCAATTTATCAATGGGTTAATGCATTTGCTGAACATATTTATTTCAGATGCTAGTAAATTATGTAATTAAAAATATAATTTTGATATTCCAAGATAAAATTTACTAAAAATATATGACATACTACTTAGAGGAGCCCTGGTGCACAGTGGCTACCTGCCGGGCAGCTCACTTCACAGCCAGCACTTTGAGAGCTTGCGGGAAGGATGGGAACGGGTTACAGTCTCAGACCCCCAGGCACAGTCTACCCTCTCCTACTGGTTGCTCGGAGTATGCATCCACTCCGCAGCAGTGAGTTTGGGCTTTGGGTTTATAGATTAGTGATATGTTCTTTATAAATAACAGAAAGACAAATGGGAGAACACAAAAGATATGATGACTTAAATGTTATCTCTGACATTCTCCTACATCTGAAAATCCCATTCGCCTTTCAGTGTATTAGCAGTATCGGTACAGCAGACAGTGGGCAGTATGTAGTAACCACAGGGAGCAAACAAAGGAACGTAGGGAAAGATGACAGCATGCATTGATTTTGTGTACAAAGGTACTGGAGCTTCACAGAATCCTGGGAACTAGCCTTACTGCTGGTGACTCATGAGCAGGCGAGCGTCTGTCTGAAAGAACGTATGGCTTAACACGATAGGTTTGTAGACAGAGAAAATTTTACACATCCAGAAACTAAAATTTTGTACCTGAATTGGCTTCTTGCCATTCATTAGCTTTAGATGAAAATGTCAAAGAAAGAAAAACATATATTTCCTTGAAGATATACTTCTCAATATATTGTTTATGAGTTCAATATGAATTTATGGCCTACAGGGTACATTTAATCATTACAATGACTGTTTACACTTATTGTCTAGGTGTTTGGTTTGTTTTACTTTATTTTCTGGCTAATCTAACTAATTCTGCTAAAATAGAAGAGTTATGACCCCATTAAAAATGGTACTTTCCTACCTAAATACCCTTTTCTCCCAAAATCATGGTTTAAAGTTTCCCAAGCAACCACTGAAATCTGTTGTTTTCACAGAAAAGTGGATGAAGGGAGGCATCGATCAGTGTAAGACATGAAAAATCATAATTTATAAATTATCAAGGGTGCGTGAGAGAGGGAGGGTAGGGGAGGGAGAGTGAAAAATGAGGAGCTGATACCAAGGACTCAAGCAGAAAGAAAATGTTTTGAAAATGATGATGGCAACCAATGTACAAATGTGCTTGACACAGTGTATGCATGTGTTGTGATAAGAGCTGTATGAGCCCCCAAATAATGATTTTAAAAAAAGAAATCTATTGTTTTCAAAATTTAGAATTAATAACAAATAAATATAGTAAAAGACAATATATATTCCAGATTACTCTGACATATTGAAAGTAAGCCCATAATTTTCTCTTTAATAATAAAGACCTCCCCTCACCCCCAATTCACTTTCATCAAATTGCTACAGAAAGGAGTATAGCCTAATGAAATAAAAGCATAAATAAAAAAAAAACAAGACCAAAGAAAGAAAAAGAGAATTATGGCATAAGAGATATGGTAAAATATTACTGCTGATTTCACTTCAAAGAGCCTTAAACATGAGTAGCAAAAGGTTTAGCCCTTTACATGATATCCCTACATTTCTCAAGACACAAGGCAGGTTGGTATCTTAATCTTGGTCCTCTTATAGCAGAAGAACAGCTGTTACCTTTGTTAGCTAGTGCCAGGTAGCACTGGGAAAATGAGCCTGGGGTTGACTTCCCTTGCAGAGCAAAGGCATTGATACTGTACTCGGACATGGGAAATTATCCAAATCACAGGAGTGGGGATTAGGAAACCCTTCCCAACTAGGTAAAGCGACAACTGGGGAATTTAACTCTCAGGATGTGGGATAGGAGGCAGAGAGGGGGTCTTGTAGCAAAGATTTCAGTTTGCCTCACTGGAACTCCCTCACCCCATCCTAGGCATTTTCAGGATTCAGAAAGTTGGGAACTCTTACAGGGAAACAAATGTCTCAGACACAGTGAGAACAATGTTGAGTCACTAAATGTATATCAGACCAACTAGAATAAATTGAAAGAAGTGTCATACTAACAGAAAATATTTTCTAACATCAACATGGGAGACAGTAATGAATAAGGCCATGTTAGGGAAACACTTAATTCAAAGAAGAGAGAAAATCCCTTAAGACATAAATGCCTTTATATAACATAAAGTTAGCTTTAGCTAACTTAACAGAATCAGATGAGAAAAAACTTTCAGGCAGCCAAAAGCAAAAGGAGATCCAAAGCAGTATTATTATAGAAATAATAAGTGGATTAGCAACATCAATAAAAAAGGAGTCAATATAAATTGAATTATTGACACACAGGAAAACCACAAGATACTCACAGTAAGTATTAAAAAAGCAAGAAAAGTAGAGAATGCTAACAGACATGGAAGATAAATTATCTAACAGAAGGACAATTGGCATCCTTAAGTGATCACATACTTGTCCTCATGAAGGAAAGAGAAGACAGGGTGCTATAGCAAAGTGTGGTGAAGCAATCAGATTGTGCCCAGTTATCAGTAGAATAGTGTCTGGGGTCTTAAAGGCTTATTTCCAAACAAGCAGTCATCTAAGTGAGATGTCAACTACGTTCACATGAAAGAAGCACACCATCAGCTGTGAGCCAGGATTGTAAATGATATAATCCAAATCTGAGGGAGGGAACAATATAAGAGCTTACATCATGAGGTTCTGGGTTGCAGAAATCTATAGCTGACAGTAGAAACCCCAAATACATCTGCAAGATCTACACAGGAAATAACTCCCCTGTGATTTCTCTCTAACCATAATTCACATATGGGAATAAACTGGTTACCAGACAGAGAATACTGGAGAGATGGCTATAATAGATTAAATTGATAAATCTGATTTGAATGGTTACTTGATCCACTTTGGGCTTGATCTGGTTTTTAATATTTTCTATGTTTGTTTTTCTTGTAATAAAATTGGGGTTTATCTCTGTTGTATTATGTCATTATGGGTAGCCTTCTTGAATCTTTGCTCTTTGTTTTTTCCAGCACGTGAAACCCAGGGGTGGTGAACCTACAGAGACGACTAGAAGAATTCCCGGGGTAAGGCAGGAGAGGTGTGGGAGGAAGGGTGGCTGATATCAAGGAGTCAAGAAGGAAGAAAATGTTTTGAAACGGATTTTGGTAGCAATTGTACAATACTGCTTGATGTGATTGTACAATACGATGTATGGATTAGCTCCTAACAAACTGGTTTGGGGAAAAAAAGAGAGAGGTCACACTACATATAACAAAGATGTATTTATGTAGAGAATTTATTAGAGATAAAATAAAGTAATAAAAAGTATAGTAATAATAAATCAAAGTAGGAAAACATCAGAGAAGAGGTTCAATGTGGCTTAGGAGTCAGAGCCTCTGAAACCCTCTGTAAAGGAATTTGAAAACAAGCTTCAGCACCCCGAATCCTGGACTTCCCTGAATCCTGGACTTCCCTGGAGCAGCAGAACATTCTGCTCATTACAAATTGTCACCTCAGAGAGAAGAATTGACACAAAGAATCCTCAAAAAAGTCTTGGATTCTGTGCTGCTCAGCAGGACACCGCAGAGCTACCCACAACCCCCCACCTGGATCTTAGCAGAGGAAGGGGGACATGGTGAGCGGAGGGTTCATCTCCTTCTCACTCACCCCTGACACACACAATGGAGGACACACTAACACATCTCCCACAACTTACTTAGGGGGAGCTTGAGTGCCGACGGGTGGGAAGACTGACAGGCTCAGGATGTGAAGTTGAGAGGTTTTGACCTTCTCACTGAATTTAGGCCAGATAGAGGTGCTTTAGATAGGCTGCAAGCTGACTCCCAGGGCCTAGCTGGGACTCCCGGAGAGCGGGCTGTAGCAGAGCTTCAGGAGCATGGAGGTGAGGTGTGGGTGGGTGGGAGTTTGGTGGAGGGAGACAGGCCAGCCGTGGATAGGTAGAGAGAAAGAGTGTGTGTGTGTGTGTGTTTTTCTGTAGGCCCAGAATAAAAAGTGATATCATTTGCCTACCTGTTGGCCCATGCCCAAATAGAATCTGGGTTTTGCTCTGACGTACAATTATTGTTTTGTTAAGTACCCTCACTGCCCTTCTATGGTACCAAGCATGATGTCCTTCTCCAGGGACTGTCTTGAACACATGCTCCAAGTATGTAAGATGAAGTCTCACTCTCTTTGCCTCTAATGAGTATTCTGAGTGTACTTCATGAAAGAAGGATTGATGGTTCTTTGGCAGTGGATTCTTTCATGATTCTTTCAATATTCTTCATTAGCACCATAATTCAAACGCAGTGATTCTCCTTATTCAATATCCGACTTACACAGGTATATGCAAAAACCAAAAGTAACAGATTTTGGTAAGGCGCATCTTAGTCCTCAAAGCAAACTTGTTGCTTTTCAGCACTTTGAAGAGGTCTTGTGCAGCAGATTTCCCCAAAGCAACTCATATTTTTGACCTTTTAAGTGCTGCTTCCATGAGCATTGCTTATGGATCCAAGCAATACAAATATCCTTGAAAACATCCATCTTTCCTCCATGTATCATGTTACTCACTGGTCCAGTTGTGAAGATTTTGGTTTTCTTTATAGTGAGTTGTAATCTATGCTAAGGGGTGAAATCCTGGGGCCTGGGCTGTAGTGGGACTTCTCTGGTGCATGTGGAAGAAGAAGACATGTGTAGAATTGGGCTGACCTGTGTCTATTTTGCCCATAGAATCTTTCAGTATTTCAACTCACGGCGATTTTCCTTGCGTTCTCTCATCTTAAGGTATGCTGAGTGTGTTATCCCTTTCGGTAGTCTAACACTAGGCCTTTGCCTCTTTCGTGATAATATTTACTTTGTCTTCCTTTTACAACTTTTGTTTAGTTCTTTGACGTCATCATTTCTTTCATATTGTTGCTATGCTAAGATTAAGGACAAGTTTCAGAGTTTCTTTGGACATCCACGTCAATCTTTTCTTTCCTGTCTTTTGAATTGCCTTTTGCTTTCTTCGTGTATGATGATCTTGCTGTCATCCTGCCACTCATTAGGCTTTCTGTCATTAGTGTTCCATGCGCCAAATCTGTTTTTTGAGATGTTATTCAATTCAGGTGGAATATACTCAAGGTTGTATTTCGGT
The DNA here is from genome assembly GCF_050624435.1 of Tenrec ecaudatus. Classification (NCBI taxonomy): domain Eukaryota; kingdom Metazoa; phylum Chordata; class Mammalia; order Afrosoricida; family Tenrecidae; genus Tenrec; species Tenrec ecaudatus. Next base: position 57,542,506 of record NC_134538.1, on the reverse strand, counting down.
TCAGGTGAATTTTTTAATTTTCTTCAGCTTGAACCTGAACTTATATATGAACAATTGACCTTTTCCACACTCAGCCCGTGGCCTGGTTTTAGCTGCTGATGAGCTTCTCCATCATGTTTTCCCAGAGATGTAGTAAAATTTGATTTCTGCCTAGTCAGTCTGGAGAAGCTAATGTCTATAGTCATTTATTATGTTGTTGAAAAATTGTATTTGCAATGTAGAAGCCAGTCATTGACATTGCAAAATTCTATCATGTGATGTCTGGTTTTATTTCTATCACTAAGGTTATATGTTCTAACTACCGTTTTTTTCTTCTGTGTTTCCAACTTTTGAATTCCAATCACCAATAATTATCAATTTTTCTTAACTGCCTGTTTGATCAATTTCAGAATGAAGAGCTTGATAGAATTCTTCAACTTCTTTATCTTTAGCTGTGGTGGTTGGTGCATAAATTTGAATAACAGTTGTATTGGTTGGATTTCTGAGATTGCGGATAGATATAATTCTATCACAGACAACACTGGACTTTTAGATCTTAAAATATACTTTTTGAAGATGAATGCAACATCAATACTGTTGATTGTTTTATACCCAGCATAATAAACCATATGGTTTTTCTGATTAAAAGTGGCTAATACCAGTCCATTCAGCTCACTTATCTGTCAATTTGCTGTACTGAGGTTGCTCGAGTGTTGCCGTGATGGCAGACATTGTCAGTGGCACTTCAAATGCTGGCAGGGCCACGCAAAGCGAACCGGGTTCAGAAGTGCTTCTAGACTAAGGACAAACTATGAAGAAGGAACAGAGTGTCCATTTCTGAGGAATTGTCCACTGAAAACTTTCTGGGAAGAACTGAAACATTGCCAGAAACTCAGATACAAGGTTAGTGACTAGTTTAGGCGAGCACGTGGACAGGATTCAGATGGTCTCTTCTCTGCCCTGTCATGTTGGCTGCATTGATGGTTGTCTATCATTCCCTGGGGACTTGGTATAGTCAATCCCCAAGGCAGGATTTTTGATGAAGGCAGTATTTACTTGCTTTCTGCCTCTGACTCCTGATTAGGGTAGTGTAATGCCAAACAGTCTGGCCACACTTGCATATCTGGGACCTACAATAATTGTTTTAAACCTTGAGATAAAATAAAAACAGAAAAGAAAGCAAACCCATGTCTCAAAAGCAGCAATCTCTGCACCCATCCAAGAATTGTATATCCAGTAAAATTATCCTCATAAAAGAGGGAAAATTAAAAAGTTTTTCAGGTAAGGAAAAAAAAGTATGTCTAAAACAAGACTACCTTTAAAAAATATTTAAAAGGGTTATTTGGATAGAGACTCAACAACATCAGATAGCAACCGAAAATTACCAGACAAGACGTTATTACAGAGAAACTGCAGTATTTCAGTAATACACCAAGTGAAACAGAACTAGACCCACCAGAACAGGGAATCACAGATAAAATGTCTGCAATGAAAGTAATAACAAAAATAAAGGAGACATAAGAGATAATTAATAGTTGAGCAGAGAAGATATTGAGTCATTTACAAAAGATAAAAAAATTGTTAGGTATTTGGAAAGAAAACCACAAAAGACAAATGATCCTCAAGGAAAACGTCACAACCTCAACAAAACAAAAAAGAGGAAAATCATACAATCGTTTTAAATAGACAAAAACAAGAAAAGCAAAGAAAGTAATACCAAAAAAATCTGTAAACAAAAAAAAAATGCAGCAAAAAGAATTTTGAAAACAATGTCACCATACGAAACATAATAAACCGACAGCAATAAAACCATACTTATAACAACATTGGATGAAAATTAGTTGAGCTCACCAGTTAAAAGACAGAGACTAACAGAAGAGCTAAGAAAGCATGAGCCTTTAACGCACCACTTCCAAGAATCAAGCCTTAGTTACATAAAGTCAAACATAGCTAAAAATCAAAGGTGGTGAAAAAAACAGATCAATCTCGCAGCAGTCAAAGGAAAGCTGGCCTACCAATAGTGACCGCTGACAAAAGAGGCAGCCAAAGTAAATGCCTGGAGGAGCGACCGCAAAGATCACTGTTTGATCGTGAAAGTTTCAATTGAACAAGAGACTATCACCATAATTAAAATCTATGTACCACATGAAAGACCTTCAAAATGTATTATTCAAATTCTCATCAAGATGAAGTGACAAGGACCACAATGCTATCTATACTAGGGGCTTCAACACATCACTTTCCAGCAAAGATTGATCAACTGGAAAGAAAATGAAAAAAGATAAAGAACTAAACAACACAATTAATCAAACTTGTCTCTTAGACGTACAACAAAGGTACAATATGCATTCTTTTTTAGTGCACATGTAATGTACACCAGCTTATATCACATTTTAGGCCATAAAGCAGGCATCAGTAAGTTAAAAAATATCCAGATACTACGGACCATATTTTTTTCAGATCCCAATGCTATAAAGTTAGAAAGCAATCATAGCATGATCCAACCTCCCAATATCAAGTACAAGGACATTGAACAATTATCTACTTAAAAGCTATTTAAAAGGTAGTTGAAGAAATAAAAGGTACAATAAAAAATTACTTGACACAAATGAGGATAAAAATACAACCTACCAAAATCTGTCATATGGAAAAAGTAGTTTTTAGATAATTCAGTGCGTACATCAAAAAGGAAGAAAGAATGAAAATAAACATCAGTAAGACACAACTACAACAATTGGAGAAAAACCCAGCAAAACAAACCTTCAGACACTTGAAGAAAAGAAATAATAAAGAATGGAGCAGAAATGAATGAATTAAAAAAAACAACTGTGAAAACATTCACCAAGACAAGAAGTTGGTTCTTTCAAAAGATTAACAAAATTGATAAACCACTGGCAACCCTAACAAAGGATAAATGGTAAAAAATTAAATATTAAAAATAAATGAAATGGGTGACATTGCAACAGAGCCAAGTGAGATTTTTAAAAAAGCAATTGTATTATAAACACTATATTAAAAATTTGAAAATCTAGAAGAAATGGATACATTTCTAGAGATGCATTACCTACCTAAATTAACACAGATCAATCTAGGAAATCTCAACAAGTCTATAACACAAGAAGAAATAGATTTGATAAAAAAAAAATATCCAACAACAAACAGTCCAGGACCAGAGGGTTTTACTGAGGATTACTACCAAGCATTTAGAGAAGAGTTAGCTCTAATCTTTCATGAACTAAATCACAATATAGAAATAGACAATATATTACCCAAACTCTTTTTATGAAGCAAATATAACCCTTATACTAAACCAGGCAAAGAAATCACCAGAATTGAAAATTATAGACCAATATCCTTGATGATATAAATGCTAAGATTTTCAACAAAATTTTATCCCAAAAAATTCAACAATGTATCAGAAATACATCATGATCAAGTGGGACTCATACCAGGTATACAAGGATGGTTTAATATTAGAAAAGCAATCAATGTAATCTACCACATAAACAAAAAATAAAAGATCAGAATTATATGATTATATCAATTGATATAGGAAAGGCATTTGATAAAATACAAAATCCATTTTTTGACATTTTGATGCTATATATATGCTACTCATTTCATTGGGGGCTCTTACAGCTCTGATCACAATCCATATACACATCCATTGTGTGAAGAACACTTTGCATTTGTTGTCATCATCATTTTCAAAACATTTTCTATCTACTTGAGTCCTTGGCATCAGCTCATTTCCCACCCCTCCCTCCCTCCCTCATGAACCGTTGATAATTTATAAACTCTTATTCTTTTCATGTCTTACACCAACTGCTGTGTCCCTTCACCTATTTTTCTATTGTTTGTCCCTGCAGGGGGGAAGTTACAGGTTGATTATTGTGATGTCTTCCTGGTTTCTCCCCCCACCTTTCCCTTGCTCTCCTGGTATCACTACTCTCACTATTGGTCATGAGGGGTTTATCTGTCCTGGATTCTCTTTGTTGTGAGCTCTTATCTGTACCAGTGTACATGCTCTGGTCTAGCTGGACTTGTAAAGTAGAATTGGGGTCATGATAGTGGTGGCGGGGGTGAACATTAAAGAACTAGAGGAACGTTGTATGTTTCATTGGTGCTATACTGCACCCTGACTGGCTCGTCTCTTTCTTGTGACCCTTTTGTGAGGGGATGTCCAATTGTCTACAGATGGGGTTTGGGTCTCCATTTGGCCCTCCTCCTCATTCACATTGATACAAGTTTTTGTTCTGGGTCTTTGATGCCTGACACCTGATCCCTTAGGCACCTCATGATCACACAGGCTGGTGTGCTTCTTCCATGTGGGCTTTGTTGCTTCTGAGCTTGGTAGTTGCATGTTTATCTTCAAGCCGTTAAGACCCTAGACGCTATATCTTTTGATAGCTGGGTACCATCACATGAGTTTTCTTCACCATATTTGCTTATGCACCCATTTTGTCTTCAGTGATTGTGTTGGGCAGGTGAGCATCACAGAATGCCAGGTTATTAGAACAAAGTGTTCTTGCATTGAGGGGGTACTTGAGTACAGGCCCAATGCCCGTCTGCTACCTTAATGCTTAACATATAAATATACGTATATAGATCTATTTCCCTATTCTTATATAAACATATTTACATATGTACATACCTGCATTTAGATCTCTATAAATGTCCTCTGCCTACTATTTTTTCCCTCTATTTCCTTTTACTTTTCTCTTATCCCATTATCCCACCTTCATTAGGCTCTGTGTACTTCCAATTTAAAAATGGGCAGAAGACACAAACAGACCACCACGGCAGTCATCTGGGCAGTCAACAGCACATGAAGGAAAGCTCATGATCACTAGCCATCTAACAGATGCCAGTCACACAATGATGAGCTACCACCTTCCACTGGCATGGGAAACTCAGTTTTAAAAATTGAGAAAGTGTGGAGAGATTGTCACCCTGATACACTGCTAGTGGAACTGTAAAAATGGGCAACCACTCTGAAAAGTGCTATGTCACTTCCTTAAACACTGGGAATAGAAATACCACATGACGCAGCAATATCTTTGCAGGGCTCTCAAGGAGATGTGAGCCAAAGCAGAAACAGATACACGCACACCCACGCTTACTGCAGCACTGTCCCTAACAGCAAGAAGACGGAAACCCTCATGCCCATCAGTGGAAGAAAGGATAACTGAACCATGGCACACACACACACACACACACACACACAATAGAATCACAGATAGATCAGCCAAGGATAATGATGAATGTGTGAGTCACCTCAAGGCGCGGATGGGCTTGGAGAACATTATGCCGAGTGAAGCCAGACAATCACAACAGGATAAATATTGTATGGAACCATGTTATAAAGGAAAGCTCAAGAGAAGTTCCTTATTCCAAAATAAAGAAACTGATCGTCGTGAGGGCAAGGGGAGGGGAGCGAAAAGAGGGAAGGCAAAACAATAGACGATAGGGTAGGCAAGAGTTAACTTGGATGAAGAAGAACACAACTCACAAGGGAGAGGATCAATCAAAGGAGTAGGCCAAGGAAAACAATTGGAAGTTCTGGTAAGCAGCTAAACTTGTTGAACACAAAATTGATTATCTGAAATGTAGATTCCCATCTAATTCACAATAAAAGTGTTTAAAAAACAAAAAGCGATTTTTTCAAGTATTTTGGGAGAAAACGTAAATCACCTTCAAGGGAAAAATATCAGATTGGTCTCACAGTCCGCCCAAAGCAACATAACAATGGCAGTAGGTGACACTATACGATTCAAAATGACCTAGGTTGAGGGTAGGGGTGGGGGTGAGGTGGAAACCAGAGTGACCACGATCATATATGGACCTATATGCTCTCACAGTGTAACGGCGGCAGGAAGAGAATTTCAAGTACAGAACAATTCTGAAAATACAGAACCACTTTTTAAAAGCTGCCTCAATATGAAGCAACTCTTCAATCAAGAGCTGGATCAAGATGCAGATAACGTATAGATAAAGACCTCCTGTCATTGAGTTGATTCTGACACACCGTGACCCTGTGTAGGGCCGTGATTCTTTACGGGAATAGTCTCCTTTTTCTTCCACGGGTGGCTGGTAGGCTTGAATGGTCTAATCTTCAGTTATCAGTCCAGCACTTACCCAACCACACTGAGTCCATTTAAAATATGGAGTTAGTAATAAATAATTAAATCACCATGAAAATTATGATTACAAAAGATGAGGCTGTTACAAACATGGGTGGTGTAAAAGTGATCATAAAACTGTGGACATTGAGAAGTGGATCATGTCCTTATTTTTCAAAGCAGAATCAACATACACTGCCTAAGTTGAACCGAATGAAAAATTTTAAATGATTTTAAGCTCTTACTATATTACATGTTATGTGTGCATGTATTATTGATAGTTGTTGTTGAGTAGATTCCAATAGCCTCATAAGGCTTTCTTGGCTGTAATCTACATGGAAGTAGACTGCCTCGCCTTTGTCCACAGAGTCACTCGGTGGTTTCAGCTAGCCAACATTTGGTTAACAGCTGAGCATTTAACTGATTTTGTCACTACGGCTTAGATACCAGGGGACGTCAGAAAGTTAGTGGAAAATTTTAAATTATTTTTTAATTCCTTTTTTTCCCCAGGAGCTTTTTGAAGCCCCTTCATGTTGCATATGTATAAAAAATGATTGCTAAAAAATCATCCGGCCCCTTTTAACAAAGATACATATTTTAAAACATATTTCTGAGCATATTCTCCATTTAGGCTTATATATTTCTGCTGCAAGGTCAGCAGTTCAAAATCACCAGGAGGAAGATGAAGTTTTCTACTCCCATAAAGTGTAGCAGTCACAGGAGCCCACAGAGGCAGGTCCACCCTTTCCTGTAGGGTAACTGAGTCCGACCTGACTTGACGGCAGTGAGCATGGAACCCTTCCTTGAACAATTCTGTGCTCTTTGATCTAAAATGGCAGTTTTAGGTAAAACTCAAATCATGTAAATTGTGCTTCTTTTAATTGTCTTTGAGATTGGCAAACAAAAAGTGACAAGATCTGGGCTGTAGGGTGGATGGGGCAAGGTTTCCTAATGAAGTTCCTGAGGGCAGCTCTAGCTAGCCCTGCAGAACGAGCAGGTGCATTGCTGCGATAAAGAACAGCAAGAGAAGTCATCTTTTTATAAAGGCATAGAAACAGCTAAATCTCATGATAACACCTAAGTTGTAGTCTCACCAGAAGTGACTACAATAACATTCCACAGATGGCATCATGTGGCTTGGAAGTCTTCAAAAGCACTAAGATTTTCTGGAAAGTTTCTAATCTAGAGCGAACACCCTGTCTCACGAGGCTGGTAATGGTGGATGGGTGGTGGTAGGGCCAGTGACGTGGGGTTTATCTTTTCTTCATCACCTATGGCCACTCTTATCAACTGTTCAGTTGGCTTACACTTCCCAGGTGTCCCCTAAAAGACCATACTTGCCAGGATAGGAGCATATGAGTAATTTAAGCTTTTTCACTCTATCTTTGGACCCAGTGCTAGTTGAAATTCTACCCACCCCATGCCTTATTCTCAACAAGTGGCCTTGCCGCCTGATGCCCCGGTCAATGACAAGTCTCCTTCATTCTGGTGGTCAAAAACCTCACACATATGGAGGCCACCCTCCACAGTGCTTCTCCAGCTTGTGGTTTCCAATGTTCCGGCCCCCGTCTGTCCCAGCACCCAATCTTAGGTCAAACCTTTATTTAAAACCTGATAACAAAGGAACTCTATTCTAAGTTATGAAAGGCAGGCTGGAATTCTCAATAACTTAATTCCTTTATGTCCTGCCCCTTCCTGCTGTCCCAGAGGCACCCCATGGGACCCCAAGGTTTGGAGGAACAGGGTTCATTGATAACTGTTAGAATCACTCACCCCAAGAAGTACTTTAAAATTAACAAAGCAAAACGAACCTCTATCTTTTTCTAGAAACTGGTTACTTTTGTTGTTTTTGTTAATGACATGCAATTCTTCATCCAATTACTGCCTTGAACTTGACAATTGTCTTTACTGGACCCTTTCTTTCCCTGCCCATTTCCACATGACTATAGCTCTCCATTTTCTAATCAATGTTTGACACCATTGCTGACTCCATTTTTCTTCGATATTGCTCCCATCAAAATATACCTATAGTTTTGTCTGCTTCCTGAATTAATGATACTATTCTCACCATGGTGTCTCAAGGCCATTCATCCAAAAGTATCAGATCAATGTAACTTTTCTAACATTTCCGCAGGTGGATCTGGAATATGTTCAACTCCAAGGTCATGTCTCCACCATATCCTCTTGCACCATAGCCAATTTTCTTTCATTTGTGTCTGTTTTTCTGAAATCTCTCTAATGCTTGCCTATCTATAACTGCTTGGCTTTTTGAAATTCTATTTCTTTTTCAAGGTCACTCTCACATACAGGCTGCTTTAAGAAGTTTGATTGATCCTCTCTCCTGGTAATGATCCCCCTCATGATACTAGATGGTCTTCACTATGTATGAATTCAGAGTTTCCTGGTAACCCTATGTACAACAGGCACAACCACTGCTTAGTCCTGCTCCCGCCTCACAGTCATCTCTGTTAGCCCCTTCTCGCCGATTCTAGAGCACTGAATGTCGTTTCACTGACCCCGTACCAAGCACCATGTCCATTTCAGGGACTGAGTTTTCCTGATAGCATATGCTAAGTTTGGGAGCCAAAGTATCGCTCTCCTTGCCTCTAAGGAGCAGTCTGAATGGACTTCCTCTAAGACGGATCTGTTTGTTGTACAGTGTTTATAAACCAGGAAGAATAAGTATTCTTATTTTATGATTTTCTCTTTCAACGATAGTCATTCAGGAACTCTTGCCATTCCGTATAGAGGATTAGTTTTCTTGCTTCTGTGAAGAAGACTGTTAACATTTTTATCAGGATTGCTTTAAATTTATAGACCACTATAAGCTCAAAACTCACTGCTCTCAAGTCACGTCTGACTCATAGCGACCCTGTAAGGCAGGACTGAACTGCCTCTGTGGGTTTCTGAGACTGAACTTCTTTAAAAGTAGTAGAAAGCTTCAGCTTTCTCTCGGGGAGAGGCTGGCAGTTTCGAAGTGCTGGGCACATGCCTTGGATATCAGGGTGATGCCTGCTCCGTAGGAGAGAGGAGGGAATATGTCTTCCTATCTCGTCCGCAGTATTGGTAGCATTTCTTCTCAAAGTATTTGGTAGAAGTCCCCAGTGAAGCCATCTGGTCCGAGACTCTTGTTGCTGAGAGGTTTCTGATCTCTGACTTGATATCTTTACTTGTTATGGGTCTATTGAAACATATTCCTCTTCTGAGACAGTTTGGTCGTTTAGGCATATGTGTATTTAATAACTTGTCCATTTCATCTGGATTACCCAGATTATCATACTTTTGTTCATAATAGCTTGCCATCATTCTCTTTACATTTCTGTAATATCCCCCTTTCCATTTTTTATTTTGGTTATTTGCATATTTTACTTGTCTGGCTAAAGGTTTATCAATTTTTATTGAACTTTTCAAGGAACCAGCTTCTGGTTTTAATGATTTTCTCTACTGTTTTTTTGTTTTTTATTTTACATGTGTTTGCTTTGATATTCGTTATTTTACTTTTTTTAAGTAGGTTTAAGCTTAGATGCTTTTCTCTTTCTAGTTCCTGGAGTTGTCGAGTTAGGCTGTTCATTTAAGGTTGTTCATGTGTGTGTGTAAAAAGGTGTTACTATCGATTCCCTTTTGAGTATTTCCTTGGTAGTGTCCCATGTCTGGGTATTTTGCGATTTCATTTTTCTTGGACTCTAAAAGAGTTCTGATTTGTCTATTGATTTATTCCTAGTTTAATAGTGTCTGTTGTTCATTTTCACATGCTTTTGTATTTTCCAGGAGTTTTTTTTTTCTGTTACTGATTTCCAGAAAAAATACTTTGAATGACTTCAATCTTTCAACATTTATCAGGACTTGCTGTGTGACCTAAGACATGGACTATTCCTACAGAATGTGTACTATCCTAAGTGTCTGTTACACTGTTTGGGGATGAAGTGTTCTGTACATGTCTGTTACATTTAGCTGGTTTAGAGTGAAACTCCTTACTGAACTTTTTAATACATGTTCTATCTGATATTGAAAGTAGTGTATTGCAGTCTTCAATTATTATTGTAGTACTATCTATTTCTCCCTTAATTCTATCAGTGTTTGCATCATATATTTAGACAACCTGATATACATTTATGATTACTAAATCTTAATCAATTAACCATTATAACATTGTATACTATCCACCTTTATCTCTTCTAGTAGTATCTAGGATTAAGTTATCTGATATTAAGATTTACCACTCCTAGCTCCCTTTTGGTTATTATGTGAGACAACCGCTCCACCCTGCCCAACCTTTTACTTTCAACCTATTTTTCCCCTTGAATTTAAGGAAGCTCTTTAAAAAAAATCCATTATGCTACTCTTGTCTTTTGATTGGAACATTGAGTCCATTTATATTTATTTATATTTACTGTACTTGCTGCTAAAAAGTGACTTAATCCTTCTATTTTGTTATTTATATTTTACATGTCTTAAATTTCCTTTGTCTTTGTTCTTTAGCACTGCTGGCTTTTGTACTTTGTTAACTTAATATAGGGAGCCCTTTGGTTCCCTTCTCCTTTTGTGTATATTTTCAAAATATATTTTCTAAGTGGTTAACATCAATACTAGATTTCAGAGCTGGGTTTGATAACATTCTAGGGTGAGTTGCTATCAGTGCAGTTTCACGAACAAACAGTACATTCTATATCTGTACCATTTCTCCCCCTGCTTTTGCTGTCATCATTGATTAAGTCTATATTTCACGTGCCCGATGACATAATTTTATCTTTGCCTTTTATATATTTGTTGTTAAAAACATGAAGGAGAAAACTCAACCGATCGATGCATTTCCCCCTTTTAAGGATCATTCTTTTTATCAATAGCTTTGAAATACTCCCAAGCATCCTTTCTCTTCTATTTACAAAACTACTATTAATTAGTATTTTCTGTAGGGCCTGTCTGATTGATATGCATTATATACATCTCACTTCTGTTTGAAATTTCTTATTTTTAAGACATTTACTTAAAAGAAACTCTAATATATTTTGGAAATGTTCATATTATCACATTTTACTTTGTAAAATACTATAATTTTGTCTCCTTTTCTATCCTCAACTAATTTAGACCCATCATTACTTGAATCTGAAACACATAAGTATTTTTTTTAAGAGACAGCAAACGTTTAACTCTTACCAACAAATTTCTGAGGCATAGAGCTCTTACGTTTGGCGACGTTACTTGCTAGTCTGTCCAGCACGAGGGCTCTCTCTGATCCTATCTTGCACAGGTCTTCTGCCATCTCACTGTGATTAGTTTCTTCTTTAATGACTAAAGCCAAAGACAGTTAGAAAGGCCAGTTTAGAAATGCTTCCGTTCAAAATGTATTCAGCCAGGTCTAGTGTGAAATCTGACATTTATTAAGCACATAAGCGCTAACTGGATGCAGGCCCTTCATAGAGATTAGGTATAATCTTAATAGCAAACCTGACAGCCAGACAGAGTCGATCATAGCAATACAAATGGCTGAACAACTGCTAATACTTCTTACCCAGACTCCTGCTAAGTCAATATTATTCCCTAAAATCACAAGCGCTAGCACCGCTACCACCAGAATCTGAACTGTGATTAAATAACATGTTCCATTTAAAAGCCCCCTTTGAACTGTTTAAAATAGTTCCCAAACTAGCAACTCAGTCACCAGGACACGTCTTCGAGAATTAAAAGAACTGATATATCTAGAAAGGACCTAAAGGCCCAACTCCAACAGTCCACACTACAATCCAAGATGCAGAGAGCATTGTGGCTGCCCAGGGTCTCTTATTATGTCACAGCAGGTGTGGGGCCAGGGCGGAGGTATCCTTAAGCCCACATGCACAGCGAAACCCCTGTAATCAAGTAATTTCTGCATACTGTAGAAAACCTAAAAATTATGGAGGTAAAGAGAGATGTTTGGGGTAATTCTAATAAATGTTTTCCTCCTGTATGTTACCTTTTTCCTTACAACAATAAAGAATTTGGTATTTTACATCAGCACATCTATCATTCCTGCTAGCTTTTATGGTTAGATTTATTTAAAATACAAGTTTTGAATCTCTTACAAATATAAATTGATTATTTTTCAAAAACTTAATCAATTCTTCTATATTTATATGGAGCAGTCCATTAAATCCCATGGCCCTTTGCTCCCTCTTTTCTCAGAAAATATGAGGATAAGTCAAAGAGTATTTCTACAGAATTATAGAAACCATTCTTAAATAACATATCCCCCATCTAGGGCTATACATTTCTGAATGTAGTATTTCTACCTCTTTAGCCCTTCCCCAAATAATTCTTCCCTCATATATGCAGTTTGGGCATCCCCAAGGGACTGAAATCATTTCCTTTTAACACGTTCTTTGAGTTTTTGGAGCAAAAAAGAAGTCTAGAGGGTCAAGATCAGGGCTTCAGGGTGGGTGAGTCGTGGTTTCCATCAGATTCTCCTCAGCAGCCCTTACTTTGCTCGAAGAATGAGCAGGTGCATGGCCTGCTGGGTGAAAGCTCCATGATGCAACTACTCTTGTACCAAGGCAGTTTCAATTGTCTTGAATTTTTTTCATGATAATCATAATTATCCGGTGTCCTTGAGGAAGTCTACTGCGAATATGCCTTTGGAGAACCCAGAAGTCCTTATGAAATTCCGAGCTGACAGCTCTGCCTTGAATTTAGTTGGCAGGCTGTTTCTCCTTGGGAACCATTGCTTTGAGTTTGTGTGTGTTCTTTTCTGAAGGTATCCTAATGAAATTAAAACAAGTCTATCAAGTGTGTCCCTAGAGGACTTGTCTGCAGACCCACGTTTTCAAGAGTTTGGAATAAACTCATACTAGTATGAACTGGAACCTGACTAGCAGTGCTTTCTTCGTTATCCTCACGCATACTTATTTGTAGCAGCCTTTTCTGGAGATATCCAGCCCTCAAATGCATTTCTCTGTCTCTTCTTCAGTTTTCCACACATTACAGCTACATTTGATTACAGTATCTTTCAAAATTTGCAAAGATATTTTTAGCTACATTTTCTAATATAAGGCTACCAATTCCAATAAAATTTATAAAATCAGTTTATGTTAAAACCACGAATTGGTTTGGGGAAACTGGAAGACTTCAATGTCTTGTATTTCTATGGACCAGCAAAATCTTCCTCTCTCTTTATTTATCCAAGTTTTCTTTCTTGTCTAAGCATGTTTAGTAGTATGTTTCTTCATGTAATCTGCAAGTTATTTGCTAAATTGTTTCTAAGTATTTTATTCTTCATTTTTATTACACGTGCTGGTTTACTAACATGTATACAAAATTGGTTATTATTCCTAGAACATGTAATTTTTAGATACCATAAATATGCATTTGCTATTAAGTGAACAAATATGCATAGCACAGACTGAATACACTGTGCACTTTGGTTTTTATTCAGGATACACACGTAAACCCTCCCAAATCCAACCTTATTCCTTGCACACTGACCCCTCAAGCTCATAACTCTTCAATAGCCTGTCCTTCTCTGACAGCAGGGAAACGTGGCCTGCCAGGGCACCGCAGTGTCTCCACCATGCCCAGGGCCTCCCACGAGCCGTGCCTTACAGAGATGCTAGCAGCAAAGCGCAAATTTGTTCAAAGCATTTGAATCACTAGCTACTCCGATCTTAGCTGTCTTTTAGAATGTGTCACACAACTTGTTACCTAAAGTCTAAGACTGACTTTTTATTTGTAAAGTTACTAAAAATTTATAAGGAGTGACTATTGGGTAAAGAAATTTATTTTCAGAAAAATGTATCTCTTCCTACACTATCAGATACTTTGTTTTTTTCTAGCTCTCCCCAGTCCCCGTCTCCCCAGCCCCCACAAAATAAGTAAATGGGGAAAAATGGCACAGCCTAAGGTAGCTTGGAGAGGGAGGGGTTAACTCTGCAGCTTCTGTGAGCAATGAGACTGGTCTCGAAGGCAACCATGGGAGGACAAGACAGGAATGAGAGATGACTGGAAAGCACAGGTTACAGCGGGCTCAGGAAAGCAGCTCATGTAACACCGATACCCGTCTTTCAAACTCTAAATGTAGACTTGGAGGACTTAGAATTGCATGATTTTAAGGATCCTCTTCCTACTCGTCACTGAAGTCACACTTAGGGCTCATCTATTGGAGCGAGGTGTTGGCGAGGAGCCAATGAAAGATGTCCCTGTCCACCAGTGTCAGTCACTTTGCACATCGGCTGCATTACCAATCACAACCACACATGCCCCGCCTGACTGCCCCCCTCTCCCTGATACACAGGGGATAGGCCCTTCCTGGAATGAGACCAGTCTCTATGGGATGCTTTCTAGTTTTCCCAGTAGGGGAATGTAAAGGCATTATTTTTTTATCCCAAATAATTTGATTACCAAAGGGAATAATGCTGCGTTGGGATTAAAGTCATCCTACCAACAGGGTAATACTCACTATACCTGCCTGACATTCAAATTTATGGACATAGCCACTTGACGAAAATGAAATTTAAAAAGTGTCAGTATTTCAGTGAGCTAACCATCTACTCGTATCTCATGTTTCTCCTAGGTAATTTCCATCTGTTGGACAGGCCAAAATTGTTCGAATTTCAGTACTGAGGCTAAGGTCATGTCCAAGAGCAGTTTTTTTCAGAGATGAGACTCACATCTAAGGTCTCCTTAAGACAGTGCTCATTTTCCTGTGGAAGAAGCACTTCATTGCAGTTAGTGCCTTTAGTAACCAAAGGGCAGAGAAAAACAATCTACCTGCCCACTGCTTTTGTACATATGACTATCTCAGTTCCGTGAGTATAATTTCAAAAGATAATTCAGATCATTGTATTCAACAGTTTGATGACTTAGCTGATATGTTCTCAATAAATAGTTATTAAATAAATGGATGGCTGATTTTAACATTAATGGTGTCAAATAACGTAGAGGTGCAGTGAAAAAGAGGAAGGCCCTGGACAAGGTGGATTATTGACACAGTGACTGCAACGATAGGCTTGATCACACATCAATTGTGAGCATGGCGCAGGACAGGCAGTGTTTTGTTGGGGTGGGCACAGGCTCACTGTGAGTTGGAACCAACTCGATACAACAGTATACAACAGTATAAAATGCAACAGTATAAAATAACAGTATAACAATACAACAGTATAAAATATCTCATCAGAAACATTCTTTAGAGAAAAACACAGTATCTGGATTTTTACATTTTAGTTTACAGGAACACAACCAATTTCTCATCTTTGAATCTCCTGTTATGGAATATGATCACAAATTAATAGTGACTTAAATATATATGAGGGGGTACTAAAAACAATTTCCCCCAAAGCTATAGATCTAAATTTCATTACAAAACAACCTTATCACCTGCAAAGTACTCTCTATTACACTTAATATGTTTGTCAAATCTGCGATTCTATTCTTGTAAACATTTTTCAAACGCATGTGTTTGGATGGCTGACAGCACCTCCTTTATTTTTTCTATGTCGTCAAACCACTGTACTTTCATGTCTCTCTTCATTCGCGGAAACAAAAAGAAGTCACAGGGAGTGAGGTCAGGTGAATCAGGTATGTGGGGCTAGAGAGGCATGCTGTTTTATGCCAAAACTGGCACACTGAGATTGCTGTGTGAGCAGGTGCATTGTTGTGGTGGCAAAACAGCTTCTCATCTGCCACAAATCAGGCCTTTTGTGTCACACACTGTTAAGCAATCTTTTCAGGACCTCTAAATAGAAAGCAGGATTAACAGTCTGACCTGGTGGAACGAACTCCAAGTACAGTATGAGTTGACATTTTCATCTGTTCGGGAAGTTGACAGACATCAAGAAAAAGGTTTGTCATTAACTGACATTTCACTTCTATTGAAATGATAAAACCACTTGGATACCTGAGTCTTTCTCACAGCACTATCCTTGTAAGCTGTGTTCAACATCTCAACAGTTTCTGTGGTATTTTTCTCAAGGAGGAAACAAAATTTCACAGCCACATATTATTCTCTTACATTAGCCATCACAAAAAACAAGGTTTTAGGGAAACTGCTTTTACAAAAAAATTCACTGTGACCAGAGAGTACCTTTCCAGGTGACGCCACTGGGCGCACTTAGAGATAGTCCTTGATGCTTGCCTAGTGGGAAAAATGCATACTACGAAAGCTCCACTCTGCCCAGCACAATCCTGTTTTATTTGGTGGGGGGGGGGCGCTAATAAATATATATATTTCCTTTTACAGTCAGTTTCTCCTCTCCCACACATCTCTGAAACCTTTCTAGTTTGGAAACAGATACTTCGACTTTGAGGGAAATGAGATGACAAATTAATGAGAGCTCATCATTTCACGGAGGAGAAGATTAAGGCCAAGAGAATACAGTCGTCAGCTCCCATCTCATGGTGAACTGGTGGGAGAGCCACGTATGGAACTGCAGACCTCTTGACATGATAAATGCACTCCCTCTCCACACCAAGACTTACGTGAACCAGTGTTTAGGACTCCATCTTGACCGCCCTTTTCTCCTTGCTCTCACCTGCCTTCCATCTAAGTGTGTGCTGGTGAATTTTCCTTTAAGAACACTCTATCAAGTCAGAAAGCCGGATGAGGCTTCATAAGTCCTCAACTATTAATTTAACTTCTACCCCTGGGTCCAATGATAATTCTGTGAGCAGCAGGGCTAAGCGCGTTGTGTGATGAAAGACGGTAGTAGCTTCAGTCGAGCTATTTATAAATTCCATGAGCTGGAAGGGCACGTTTTAATCATACTGCCATCCTCTGAGCAAACCTCGCCTTCTTCAGCACTCTCTGTACATCTTTCACTTTACACCATCTGAGATTAGAATCAAGTGCGATCTTGTTATGCAACGTACAAGCAAACATCGATGCTCAGAGGAAAAAAGCAATCTTTGGTTCGATCATTTGGCAGCCTCAAGTAACTGACTGTCAGGGCAAACGTATATGTAAAACACAGAGCTATAACAAACCTCAGTCTCATATGCCAAGCAGGTAGGAATACTGTGCCCTTGGTCTGAGCTGATGCTCATAATTCGATCATCGTTAGGGAAAAAATGTTTTAAAACAAGGCTTTTGCTGATTACGAAGCACAAAAAAACACCTATGCTTTAAGTTTTCAAAAACTTTTTTTTTAGTAGATTCCCCCCTAGGATGCATACTGGACCTGATCTAGTTACCCAAATCTCATGTCTTTTGGGTGAGTTTGGTTTGGGTGTTAATTGTACATATTAGGGCGTATCTCAGGAGTGTTATGTCATTGGGGTCATCTTCTTGAAGTTGTGGTTATGCATTTTTTGGGGGGTTATGAAAACCAGAACCAGTGAACCTACGGAGTCAGCAAGGGACATAAGGGTTTTTTAAGGGAGCGGGACAGGGAGGGGGTGGTGGGGTGAAGGGGTGAGGGCATCAAGGGGTCCATATAGAAAAAAAAAGTTTGGAAACGGATTTTGGTAGCAAATGTACAATTCTGCTGGACATGAATGAAATATGGGATGATATGATGTATGTATTAATCCCAATTAAAACAAACAAAAACCCCAAGAAAATAACATGAATGATAGTAAAAATCCTACAACTCTGGACAGTCATTACTGCATTCAAGTTTCCTCATATGGCAAGAGGGGAAGTCCTAAAGCCAAGCTCTCTAGAGGCGAGGTGACGATGGGGCAGAGAAGGACTTAAAACAGGACGGCACACAATGTGCTCCGTGAAATTGTCACCAGTGTCCCTCTTGCATGCCAGTAGTGCGGGCAAGGCGGACCGCTTACAAAACCCTGTGCGAACAGCCCTCTTCCTCTCCGGGCTGCTGAAGAGAGAGAGCCAGCTCCAGGGCCCTGCCAGCTCCCCGCGCTTACCTGGGTACAGCGTGCCTGGAAGGCCAATGCTTTGCAAGTAGTTGTGGCAGCGCTCTTTATGTTCCTCTAAAGAGCTTCGCTGCTTATAGCTTCGGCCACAATATCCACATTTGTGCGGTTTACCAACTGCAGAAAACACAATTGAGTTCAAGACCCCAATTAAATGCTGGCCTTAGGTGTCATGAGAATGCATGCAACACACTTATTTCCAAAAATGTGAAAGGCTGAACCGAAAACTCTGCTCTTGAGAGCTAGAAGCATTATGGACTTGGTCAAAATGCCTGACTGCCCACCAGGTGGTTCCTTGATGGTACTGCTAATCCGTGGGACTCCTGTTTCCTCTTCCCTTGCCCACCGTGCTTACTAATGGCCTCTGAATGCCCTAGCCGCAACCTTCCCTGTAACTGGAGGACATAACCAAGGTAGCATTAGAATGAGGACACTGAACAACCAGGGAGGGCCTTCAGGAGATTTTGTGTCCGCTGGCTCCATTCAGATGCCCCTCTAAGGCGAGGTTCAGGGTCAGGTTTATGCTGGGTCAGGCTTGGGACAGCGTTGGTATGGGCTCAAATGCAACCTTGGTCTAAGCTGGTGAAGAAAAACTTCAATTCCATGTTAGAAACAGAACAACAGGTCTCTAAGAAACCAGGACAGATAAATATGCCTTACGCAGTGAACATTTATTCCCAAAGTGTCTTTTATGGTTCTGATGAGGAAAAACTATGCTGTCTCCCCAAAGGCCATTATAAGGATATCATTTCTTGATCAGCTCTATTCAGCTCTGTTCCGCAGAACTGACTGTGACGATGCAGTGGTTTATGGACTGGACGCCTCACCCAGACCTGCGTGGTTCAAACCCGTCAGCTGCTCTGCAAAGAAAGGGAAGCCGTGTACCAGGAAGATTTAAGCCTCAGCTACCCTGAGAGCAGTCTATTTTGCCCTCTGGGGTCAGCAGGAGCCAGGAGGCACTTCATGGAGTGGAGTTTGGTGTGTGTGTGTGCGCGCACACATGCAAGCATGTATGTGCATATACCAATTAAATCTCTTTCCTATGTGAAAAGAAACTGCCATTTAAGATGAACATGAAAACAAAAATTGGACTTCTGAAACATTTACAAACTGAAGAAAAGGGTCTCTCTTTATCTATATTAAGTGATGCACTCCCAATACCAGGAAGCAATGCTGAAATATAAAATATTGCCTAATAGCGCACCTTATTGAGCTCTGTTATTAGGCATTAATGGAGTGCAGAGAGCCTCTAATTGACCTTTATTTGAAATGTTTTAACTTTAGTAAATATCATGATCAAAATCACCTGTCTTTATAAATGGTGGACTCACAGCTTTAAAGTTGATTCCAACTCCTAGAGACCTAATGGGGCAGAGTAGGTCTGCTTCCCAGGGCCAACAAAGCTGTAATGCTTTCAGAAGCAGACCACTACATTTCCTCCCTTCCCCGCCTCCCTGGGGGATGGCAGTCACCTGGATTTAGCGATGTTTGGGCTAGAAGCTGAGCACTGAACCACCGTGTGCCTCCAGGGCATCATGGCATCTAAGTAGCCATCTTCTGAGCAAATGATTGATTTTGCCCCAGGAATGTACGAACCATGATTATGGAACGCAATTGAATTCAGGGTATCTTAGAGTACCATAGGTTCCCAAACTAATATTATAGACTGCCCCCTTTTTCAGAAAACAAGAACATTACTTAGCATCCCCCTGGCAATTGGAAACTTTTGTACTGTAACCTATAATCCAGGATAAAGTTCTGTTTATCTGCTTTTGCAGTCCCACCCCCACCCCCCGGACCATTCCAGTGCCCCCAGAGTGTGGTATTGCCCATGGTGGGAAACAATGGTATAGCTTAATATTCTGCAGGAAAGGGCATTCCTAACCAAGCTTGCACCCTCTGAGGAAAACAGTGAAAGGGGATTCTCTTTCTACCCTGTAAGATCAGCCAAACTACTTTTACATTTAATATAGGTCAGATTCTACAGCCAAATCACCATTAATATGTTGGGCTCTGGAACCTTAGGCCACAACCAGTTGGCAAAGAAAGTTGTGACATTTAATCATGGATTTTAATGGAATGGGTAAATGGCAGTGCCACAATGGACTAGATTATGGCCATATCTGAGTTTGCCAAACAAAGGCTTGATTCCATTGAAGATGTTTCATAGAATACAGATCACCGTGTTTGTCCCCGCCCACCCCACCCCAAGAGTGTGGTGACAGTGCCATCGAAGAAAGCAGGATCACCAGAGTAGGCAATCCCTGGGTTATCTCACGATATGATTACTCACATGCTCGTCAGTGCATCCATAATAGAAACAAACTGTCCACAGCCCAGCACCTGCTACATATAATTACTCAAGTAATTAGTCATCCTTAGGGCTAGATGCCAACAGGCCTTGAATGAAGTAAGCAGGCAAGCAGCCAGCATAACATTAAATCATAGTTACAGCACCGAATGCTGCTAGTTTTACAGAAGGGAAAACAGAGCATGGAACCACTGCCAATGAACAAGAATTTGTGTTTCCTTCCTACATGGGAACTATGCTTCCTACCAACTTGAACACAGTATTATAGTCAATTGAATGCCCATCTATAGAGATCTTACCAATCTGAATTTTCAGCTCCCACCTCCCCCACTTCTGCCACAATCATCTGTTGAGCACTTGGCAGACTATAGAATCCTCACACTTGAAGTGTGTGGGGGTCTTGCTCATCGTTTAATTACCTTACCCACCTTTAGCATTAGGTAGGACAACAACATTAATTAGCACAGGTAGACTTTTAAACATATTCAATATCATACTGTCATTGTCTTTGCCCACTGGCAGCAAACCCCTCCCTAGCCCTGAGCATGTGTAATGGGATATAGCAGCCCTCGCACTCCACTGTCCGGCTTTAGTGGCTGTCATGATTTATGGGAAAGGCAGTGCCCTGATATGTCACTCCTTTGGGGGAGGATTTAAAGATCCCAAATTGTCATGATTTTCCATTTAAGAGAATTCATGGAAGTTGCTCCTGTGTTTAATAGTTAGAAGAAGATGGGAAATGAGGAGATGGTTTAGTTGGGTGTCTGTGACATAATTAGGAGTCCAAGGACCTCCCTATGATTCTCCTCGATCTTGTCTCCAACGGGCTAGGATTGCTCACCAATTTGTACCACACCTCTTTCTAAGGTCACAAAGGAAATTACATATTTATTTGGAACTTCTTTAAAGGTAAACTTTAAAAACGTACCTTTCCGTGTATACACAAGACCCCTCAGCCTACTGGGAGTGTCTCTTAACACCTATTGTCCTTCCTTATAGTCCCTCCATCCCTTTAGATCTGTCTTCCCCACCACAGATTGAGTTCCCTGCAGTGCTGAGTAATGTGCGACGAAGAGATGGACAAGATGAAGAGCTCTCGAAAGCCTGACTGTTAAATACACTCATCTTTTTCAGGGAAAGAAATGGACAGAGGCCGTGAAAAGCTCTCTGAAAGGAACACATAGTCCTTACCCTCCTCGGGGAAGGTTTCTCCTTCTTAGGCTTCCCTGGGGATGGCAAGCTCAAGAGGGAAGCTTCTGAAGCATGTTGTCTCCCTGAAGGCCTTGCTCACAGCGGGTGCTCAACCGAGGTGGGCTGAACAAATGGCTGGGACTGTAAATTCTGTGAGAGCAGGAGCCTGTGCCCCAGAAATCTCCCAGGTTCCAAATACGCTGCACAGTGTGCCTCTTCAACTATTATTGTCTGAGGATTGTGGAAAAACTCCTGTGGGGTCAGATCACCAAGGCCAACCTCATCAAAAAACATACGAGCAGATGGTTAGCCAGGAATTATCCTTCCTCTAAAGTTTGAGATTCTAGATTATTCTAGAGATATTTAATAATGAAGTATTGAAGCAGATTTCTCTGGAAGCATAAGGTTTAATTTAATTAAAGTTGGATTTGCTTCACAGGTAGGGAGATTTTAGAGAATTACTGAGCATTTATGCAAATTTTGATCTATCTGAGACGCGGGATAGTGTGAGTATACATTCTATTGATATCTCACTCAAAAAAGCAATGCTGTCATTCCAAATCTGGCAACAGTTCCAAAACAGCCTTCCTGACAAGGGCTTCAACTAGTTTCCAGTATGAGGGCCAAAGGCCAGGGAGTCAGGTCTCAATAATTCATTTAGAAAGGGTTAGATGCCCCAGGGTCCCAGTCAACTCTCATCTTTGCAAAGAAAATGTCTGTTACGACACTAAAAATACTCTGCGCCAAGTAGTAACGAGTGGGGTTTAATAATCAACATTAAGAAATGTATTTGGAAATGTTTTGAGCATTAGCAGCGCACCCTGTAAAAACTCAAGCTGGAGAAGTCTTTTCAGAAGCCCAGTTACTTGACAAAATGAAGTGAGGACCCTCTTTGTAAAGGTTCTGCTTCAAGTAAGGTGTCCTGATGTTCGTGTGAGAGGTAGGGGAAAAGGGAGTCTATGTCCTAGCCCCTTTCCTCTAGCCCCTTGAGAAAAGCAGCACATGTGAGGATGCAGGGGCAGCTCTAGCAGTGGAACCAGTCACAGCCAGGTGCTGTTGGGGCCACTTCGACTCTGGATGGCTGTGTGAGCAGAACTGTGCGCTCTAACACTTTCAAATGCCAATGTGCTGGAGAGCGGACTGCCAGGTGTTTCTTCCACGGTCCCTCTCAGTGGTCTTGACCCTGTTGGTTAGCAGCTACGTGCGCTAACCATTTGAGCCACTCAGAAACACCTTCCAATATAAGTGACAGGCAATACCAGATGGAGGACTTCACACTGGGGTGCAAGCTTTGAGGCTGGTCAAGGAGGACAGTGTCCTTAGACCCAGGCACCACCCTGGCAAAGTGGGGCCGCCCAGCACCCAGGATGCCCAGGGGACCTACCGGAGTGGGTCCTCAGGTGGCCCGTGAGGGCGTCCCTCCGGCGGCATGCATAGTTGCAGAGGTGGCATTTGAAGGGCTTCTCCCCAGAATGCAACTTGATGTGGCGCAGGAGATTGCCTTTCTGCGTGAACGAGGCGCCGCACTGATTACACTGGAAAGGGCGTTCTCCTGCGAGGAGGAGGAGGAGGAGGACGAGGAGGAGGAGAGAGGTGTGTGAGAACAAAACTCTAACGCGGGAACAAGGAGGGTCTCAGTGAGAAAGTTGTTCCCACTGGTGCTCTGTGACTTCCACCGGCTGCAGGTTTGATAGAACATGAGGCTTTCAGACTAAACCTGCCAGCTTCTTAACGCTTCACTGGTTGGGTCAATTTGATCTGAAAATCTAATTTTTTTCCCCTAAATCAGAATGGCACATCACAATGCAAATTCAAACTCATTTAAATAAAGTGACTGCAACATTTTGTGATGAAGAGCCACTCTTCCTGATCAGCAGTTTTGGAATAAACCAATATCCAATTTTGCGTGTTGTGGCATTTGGTGGGGTTTTAATGTGGCTTTTTTCAAAGGGTCTTTAAAATATGCCACTGAAGCAGCAAAATAAAAAGGAAACTCATTAAAAATGCATTTCAGGATCACAAGTTCATTTCAGCGTTACATTCTTATATTTAAATGAAAGGCACTTCATTATAACAGTTATAATAACTTCTTTTCATTTACATTTTCCCTGTATTTTCCCTTTCAATTTCTTCTCCATTACCTGTCTGTCCCTGAGCAGGCAAATCAGGGAAGAGACAGTGAGGGAGTGTGAGGGTGAGAGAGAGAGGTTGAATAAATGAGAAGTTAAGATGCTGTGAAGGAAGCTCAACAGCTTCCAAAGAAAAGTCCTGAGTCTCCCTGGGGCAGAGCTTCAACATCGTTGCTTTTTCTTTCCTCCCAAATCCTGAAACCTTTAAGCTACTGTTTGTCCAAAGCCACAGACAAGGTATATTTAAAGTACAAATATTCTAAAAGATGCAATTTAGTTTATTATTAAGGAATTCTTTCAGAGGGGGACCTTGTGTATTTCAGAGGTGGCATTTTATAACTAAGAGAATGTTGGAACCTCGTGTGTGTGTGTGTGTGTGTGTGTGTTAGCTCATGTCCCTAGCTTCTGGATCTAACAAAGGGCACATGGGTATCTAAGAAAAAGAAATGCACTACTGTCCTATTAAGTAGTCCTAAATCATGGAATCTAAGTGAACATTTCCTTCAACTCTTCAAAAGGTAATACACATTTGTTAGGTTTAAGGAAATATTAAAGTTTTTTTTAAACAAGTGCCTTATTTAAAGGAAGAGTGATGTGAGCAGCATTCCTGGTGTTGAGACACCAGGAAAAGGGACTTTATACTGACAGTAGAGATCCTGATACTAAGTAGGAGATGTTTGGTATTCCTGCAGATCCAATTACAGTAAACTTCACTGATCAGCGAGGAAGCAGGTTGGGAGGGAACCGCCAAACTAATTAGATCTGGCTTTACACAGCACATGAGTGGCTGACACTGAATGGGGTGGAGGTTCAAATAGCTGGTTGCCATGTAACCCCGAGGAGCTTTCAACAGAGAGTTACCATTTAATTGTTCATTAGAAAGGCTTCCTTCCAGCCAGTCCTTCGTTGGTTTGCATGTATGTGGATATGCGTTTAACTTCAAGTGGACAGAAAACAGGTGGAGCACTGTGTGCAGAGTGCAAGAAGTCCAGGCAGGTTAAAAGGAAATGATCCTCTTTCCAGTCCTGGGCTCTCATTTTTTTTGGGTGGAACCTTGGGCGGATTGGAAAGACAGTCAGTTGGGGAATATATCATGAAAAGACTTAAGATAACGCTATGGGCAAAACTGGTGACACAGTGATGCTTGAGCAAGCGAACCCATATCTAGGTATGTGTGCCTCCCTTCATACAAGGAAAGGTGACGTGATCTCCTAGGTCTGCAGGACTAGAGGGAAATCCGGAAGTGGGACCACACAGTGGAACCAGTGCCTTCGCTGAGGGCAAATGATCACACACGTGCCTGCTTTCTGCAGGAAAGAAAGAACAGCGACTCTTTCTTAGAGAATAAAATCTGTCTTCTATACAGCTCTGTGCCTCCTGCCGTGCCATGTGTCTTTATCCCTGCTGGCAAGGGTTACTGGAAATCTCTTTGCTTCTGATTGCCTGTGCTGGCATGAATATGCATCGCTCAACACGGGGACTGCTGAGGAGACTCGCCACTACAGTTTCAAAGGCGGGCTGTACTTAGCTTACCCCGAGAGGTGCTGCCAGACAAGGGGCCATGTCCATGCAGCGAAGGTCCAATTGGATGACTTCTGCGAGTCAGTATCTTGCTTACTAAAGCTAAGGAGGATAAAAGTTTTGCTAAGATCTTATTTTTATTTAATTGGAGTGATGAGTTTAATATTATTATTAATTCTAGTTTTCAATCCCAGTTACTTTACAGAGTTATATGTCAGGGGTCCAGCATAAGAATATATGAGTCATGCTTAATAACTTAATTGGGTAAAAATATATGGCTTTCATATATATCTCCATCAAATAGGGCTTCTGAGAATGGATGAGAAAAGGGAACTACAAAAAAACTGACTTGGAATTTAACAACTCGAGTCAAGACTCGTGTGATTACCCCAAGCACCGCACCAACGTGAGCAGCGAATGAGGACCGAGCCATGTGCGGTGCTCACACACTTGCCTATCAACAAAATCCCCTTCACGTGGTAGGTTTTATTCCCCCCCCCCTTTTCATATTTCTTTGATATTACGCTTGCCAAATCTCAGGGGAAGCTCGACGTTTTCCCTTCAGTTAACAATACAAAACTGAGCAGCAAGCGTGGAGATGTCAACGACCCATCTAGAAGACAAGGGTCCTGGCACACAGGATTGCACGCAACGCTCGGGATGGGTGCAGAGGGCCTGCGTTCTCCTGGTAGGAAATGGCACTGACTTCAACCTGGCAGATGATCGGGGAAGGACCCTGTAGGTGGATGGGGGAGAGGCGAAGGCTGTGGGGCAAGGCTTCGCTTCTCTAGAGGATCACCAACAGGCCCTGTCATAGCTAAGCTCCCGAAGGACAGACCATCTGTAACTGGTGTGGTCCCTCATGAGATCCTGGAGGGCAGCCCCAGCATCCCCAGACACTGAAGAGAAACACTTCTCCGAGCTCATCGCAGAATCTGAGCTGACCCCACCCCCTCACGGAATTCCATGCCCTTCAGTGTTAGAACCACTGCTCTAGAAAAGTCCGGCACTTCAAGAGCTCAGGGCAGGGCTGCTGGCGAACAGCCCACACCTTCTTCAGTAAGAACCCCTGAGCAGGAAGCCATGGCTCAGACTGCTGTTGACTCAAACGGAGTCTGGCCCAGGTACTTCTGGCTTTACCTCTATCCTTATGCAAGTGGAAATGCCCTAGAAAGGCTACGCCCTAGAAAGGTTATGTGTTTAGGTTTCATGTTTTTTAAAATTGTATTTTAAATAAAGGCCAAGGCAGGAATGATCCAGTTGCTGAAAAATACCCACTTTCCCGGAATTTCCTCATTCTGCAGAAGTGGGAGAACTAGGCATAATGGTGCGCCCTTGGCATTCCGCCACTACGCTGAAGAGGAGTGGGCAGGGTCAAGCAGGTGCTCCTCTGCATATCTGTCCCTAGCAGGCTTATTCATTAAATGTAATTATTCTTTTTATCAGGTCAGGCAGTCATTATATTTTGGCAATTTAGTATGCCAGAATTTGATTCATTTATCAAATATTTATTTAAGAGAATTTTCACCGTACGGCCAGGCTTTACATGAATTAGCAGGAAAGTAATTCATTTGTGAGGTTTATTCCTTCATCAGGAATATGTATAAAAATGGGTCCCAGCGCATTCTATGAAGTGTCTGTCACAGGGTATCCTATTTTCACTTTAATTTCCACATCATTACAAAAGGGGAGAACGTGATTACTCTTCCACAAGCTTTTAGTTAGGACTGGGTGTGACATGTCTATTTCACTGGATAATTGGAAGATTCAGGAAAAGCAAAAGATTGTTAGGAAAAGCAAAATATACTTAATTATCTAAGTTAGTTTTTTAATTAAAACACATTTTCATATTTTTTCAGACAGTTTACAAGTGGGGTTCTTAATTTTATAAACTACCCTCGTTCAAATATAAAAATTTTATCTGCAAAAAAGATATGTGCTATCTGATAACCCAACATTTCTTTTGCAATGGAGTTTCTGAATCCCTGCTTAATTCTGATAAATATACATTTCTTTTGCCCCACCCAAGTGAAATTTAAATTAGGTTCTGATTTTCAGGTATTTCCCTGAGGTATCTTATAAAATCTTTGCGTCTCCAAAGTATGCCCCCCCCCCCCCCAGGGACTTCCGTGTGACAGATACTAAGTGGCTGAAGTAGATCTGCTAAAGAAGCCTCCTGGCAGCGGTGGGTCAGGGCTACATGGTTCATGCTCACCAGACTGCAGCGACCCTTCATTTCAGCAAATGTGGAAATGCACCAGTGTCTGACTTTGGGACAACTTTTCATTGAAAGAAGAGCCAAGTTTATGTTCAGCTCAAAAGAAACCACAGATGTAAACGTAGCTTTTGCCCCATTAATATTTTATTTCTACGACTTTTGCACCATGAGTGGTAGTGACTCAACAGTTTTACTAGAAAAGTATCTGGCAGTTCAATCAAAGTGCCTGCCAGGGATGCACAGAGCCAGGCCTAATGGGAACCAGCTGGGTCTACCCTGTACTTACCCATACCTCAAAAGTCGAGAACACAGTGTAAGTTGGAATGTAACTATCATGGCCTCATTTCTTCATTTTTAGACAGAGTATTACATACTACTCTATGTCTGAAGTTTTCAATTAAGTCACCCAATGAGATAAGGGTTTTTCGGCATTAATTATATACCAATTTCAGATAAAAATAGGTGGCAATGAAATAATTTTATGTAAAACCACACCAGTGGTAGGATGAGACATTCTGAAAGCTGATCTGAACACTTTCTGGGAAGCTAAATTATGCTACTATTCCATAAGTTGTCAGTGTTTCTAAAAGCCAAGGCTTGTTAGTGTGAATCTAATTAAAATGCAATATTTTACTAAATGACTTCTCCGTGGAAAGTCGAAGGAGTACATTTTGATCTGTCAACATCTGTTTGTCTTCTTTAGTTTTCTTAAGAGTGACATGAAGCACAAGAGTGTAGTTGAAACTATTTAGCATGTACAATTTGTAATATCTACAATAGCAGGACTTATAATAGTATAATGCTGTTAATGTTCCTTTCAGTTATTGCTGTGATTTATCGGGTAGAACTGGTGCATGGTTAGAAGTCCTTGTACATGTTGTGGCATGCTAAGAATTGTACGCCTCCTTCTTGGGGTCATTCAGTTGCAACAGCAGCCGATAACAGTCAATCAACCTGTGGTAGCTGTGAATAATACCAGCCATGAGGTATTATTCACTAAACTAAAACACATATTTGCCTCGTGTAACACCCCCTGCGACCTTTTCCAAAATACTAAAAGAAAAAACTGTGCCCAGCCTTACCCGTGTGGCTTCTTTTGTGAACCATGAGCACATTGGGACCGATGCAAATGATCCCACAGATATCACACTTTAGTTTTCCGTTAGGAAGTCGAATGCCTCCAATTCCTGACAAAGCCTTGCTGCCTTGGTCACTGTGCGAGCCATTCATTTTCTCTCCTGAGGCATCAAGCATTCGTAAATCCTCCGCACATTCTTCCCCATTCATTTCACAGGCATGCCCATTCTCTTCATCACTCTGAGTCTCTACTTTAACATTACTGGCTGAAAGAAACAATACAGGAGGCCACTCAGTGTCATTGCAAAACAAGAAAGAAAAGAAACAGCATAGCAGCAAAAAGACAATCAAACAGATGCAGAGTGCTACTAAACAGTGGGGTCTCGGCAGTACATGAGGTGAGCACCTGGGCTGAGATGTGTTCACCTGCAGGGGTGCTGATGGCTGACATGCAATAGATGGCCATACGAACGCCTTGCCTGCCCTTACCACAGGCCCCAATGGGAGTGTCTGAAAATGCATGAGAGGCGATCTATAAAGTTCCCATTTTAAAGTGACACCCTTACTTTATGCAGATGCAGGTCACAGCTTGGGGCATTTCAGGAGTGAGAGATTTCGACTTCTACACCTCTCCAGAGGATGAGGAGTTCCCTCTTCCCCATAGATGTCGACTTTTGGGTCACATAATCCATTTTCCTGCTGTTGTTGTTAGTTGTGGCCCTAACTTGCTGAAACTAACTGACTTATTTTTGGATGTAAATTGCCAGCTTTTCCTTCCTAGTCTGCTTTAGTCTGGATGGTAAATTGAAATCTGTCCGGTATCACAGCAGTATGTAAGCCTCCACAGAAAGACACGTAATATATGCACACTAGGTACATTGGCTAGGTATGAAACCTGGTTGTCTGGCATGGTGGTGGCGTGGCTATGCATTTGGCTGCTAACCCCAAGGGCAGCGGTTCAAAGCCACCAGCTGCTCTGCAGGAGAAAGATAAGGTTTTCTACTCCTATAAAGAATTAAGAGTTTCAGAAACTCACAGGGGCAGTTAGTTCTACCCAGTCCTACATGGTTGCTGTAAGTTAGCATCAACTAAATGGCAGTGTATGAGCTTGGCATGGAAAATGAAGAGTCTTCCACTGACCCATTACTACCCTCTCTACCCAACTCCCTAGGGTATGTAAACATCTTTGGAAAAATTCCTAGTAAGAATCTACCAAGTGAGAAAAAGTATCTCTATTTTGCAATATAATCTTTCCTTATTGCAAGTAAATATTAATAATCAAACTTTGCATAAAACTCTTGCAATGCATGCTCAGATTCCTGACCACAGATTCTTGCAGTACTCTTGTTTCTCTGAAATGAGGTCATCCTAATTCCTTTTTTATAATTCCTAATTCCTTTCAAGTTATTCATGAAACCAGTGTCCTAAAGTAAAAGCATGAATTCTTAAATTTAAGAGCTTTGGAATAACTTTTCAAAGGGGGAAAAATGTACCTACGTGTTGACAGAAGTGGGTGGGGAGCCCTGGCGCAGTGACTACGAGTGGGGCTGCTAACTTAAAGGTGAGCAGTTAGAAACCACCAGCTGCTGCTCCTGAGAGAGACGATGCTTTCGACTTCTGCAAAGTGCTAGTCTCTGAAACTCAAAGGGGCAGTTCTCCCCTTCCTCTAGGGCAGTGGTTCTCAACCTTCCTAATGGCGCGGCCCTTTAATACAGTCTCTCATGTTGTGACCCCCAACCATAAAATTATCTTTGTTGCTACTTCATAATTGTCATTTTGCTAGTTATGAATTGGGCGACCCCTGTGAAAGGGTTGTTTGACCCCCCAAAGGGGTCGCGACCCACAGGTTGAGAACCACTGCTATAGGGTCTGTATGAACTGGCATCAACTCCATGGCAGTGAGTCTGGTTTTAGGTATAGGGGATATGGGGGGAGGAGGTGAACTGCTGGTATTAATGAATATAATGATATTGGCTTGCTCACTTCCTTTAAGTTACATCTAGGCTAATGTTTGTGTCATTTTTATATTTTCTCTCAAAAAGAAAACAAAAGATAGTTTGCATGTTTCTGAAACACTGACTGATTAAGCATCGAGGAACCAATACTGTAGTAACTAAGTGAGATTGTGGTTACCCTGACAGTTATCATTTTAATTATGGTTTTTATAGATAGTAAATTTTGTCAAGTCAAATAATCTAAAAAAATCGATGACCATCGAGATGACCTATTTTCTGATTCACGTTTTGAATCAGTAGCATCATCATCATGGGAGAACATTAGAAAAACGAATCTTAGGTCCAGCTCTGGCCTCCGCAATCAGAAACGGGCTTGGACCAGCAATCTGTGTTTGAATGGATCCCGCGTGGCACACTGTTGCTTGCTCCGGTCTGAGGAATAGCAATTTACCATCAAACCCTTCAAGGTGCTTCATTCAGGACATGCCTTTTGCTTTAAAGGCTGACAATCCAGCCTTTGACATAAAAATAACTAGCTCGGAATCTCAACTTCGTCATTTGCTAATTCCGAGATGTTAATCAAGTCAAATCTTTTCTGTGCCTTGGTCTCATCACCTGCAAATGTGGCAATTAATAATAGTTCTTGCCTACCAGGAGTTGAGAGGATTAAATGGTTTAATAGAGGAGATGTACTAGAACACTGAACCCAATCTAAATGTCACTATCCATCCACAGATGGAGTATCTGTCCAATCACAGTAAGGTTTATGAATAGGCATGTGAGCATTTTAACTGTACTGTTATGTAATCCTCCAGAACCCTGTAAGAAAAACTCACTGCCACCAGTCAGTTCTGACTCATAGTGACCCTTGGTGACACAGTGACTATGCATCTGCCTGCTGGTTGTTAAGGTCAGCAATTTGAAACCAGCAGCTGCTCTGTGGGGGAAAGATGAAGTTTTCTATTCCTGTAAAGAGTTCGTCTTGGAAACTCGCAGGGGTAGTTCTACGTCCTACAGGGTCACTATGGTCCCTATACGGGAGGTACTAACATCGCCCTATTTTAGATTGAAGAATCGGAGGGGCAAAAAAGGTCAAGCAACGCTGCTGAGGTCACAAAGCTAGTAAGCGGCTGAGCTGGGGGGTGACTACAGGAAGTCTACCTGCGGCGCCTGAACAGCTAACCATTACACCACCACCAATTTTCCATTGGGTCAGTGGAGCAACACTTACCAAAAGAAGAAAGTAAAGGTATAAATGTGATCAATTCATGAGAACAGAGGCCTCAGTCCTAACAGTGGTCTCTCAGGCCTCAAAAGTACACAGGCTCCTTGGATGAGACACATCCGTTCAGAGACAGCGAGCAACTGGAATTCTCAAAATGCTCTTCCCTGAGAGTTTCTGATGACTTGAGATGCAGAGTAGCCTTGGATCTCAGTAGCTCGTACTCACTTATCCAAGATGCCAGGCACAAACGACCACGCCCTCCCGACACAGTAAGTAAAGGGAGTCGATGGAAGCAAGTTCCAGTCTCTCGAATCTGATTCTCAGATTTGTACGGTGTCTTCCAGAGGCAAGCACACTCACGTACTACTCACTGTGATCCAGTATCTGTGTGAAGCTCCGGACCCTACATCACCCAGCTTCGAAGATTCTTGAGTTTCTTAGCCTGGGTTTATTTTAAATCATGTGTTTGTGGTTTTGAAAAATGAAATCAGGGCAATCATGAGTACAGAAAAGTCACTGATTTGGGTATGTCAGCCACTGGTGTCAATGCAGGTGTCTGCCAGTCAAAGACTCTTGTGACTGGAAAAGCTACACAGAAGACCAAGCAGATCCCTCCTCTGGCTAGATTTTACAAATGTAAAGGAAATTTAAATTTAATTCTTCTGCTTTCCCAGGGATACCCATCAGTGACTGGCACATTAGCAACTGCCTGTGACTGCAAGCTGTTGTTCTGCAGCAATAAGGACGTGAAACTACCGGTGCCCTACTTGATCTCTGCTTTAGGGTATGTTGAGCAGAATGGTGTGAAGGCAGCAGGGATAATCCTGAGAGTCAGATATCTTGGGAACAGGGAAGGGTTGCTTGCAGGCTGCTTCTAGAGGCAGAAGGAGGTGTCAGCAAGGAAGAAGAGGAGGGCAGTGCGAGCAGGAAGCATGGGGCTGCTCTTAAAAGCCACCATAACCACGGCCCACTGCCACGGAGTCAATTCTGAGTTATAGTGGCCCCGCCCAGGGCTTCTCAGGCTATCAATCTTAACTTCATCTCTCTCTCACGGAGCGTCTAGTGCATGCGCCCTGCTGAGTCTGCAGTCCAGTCATCGGGGCTCAGAAACAGGAGATCTGACAGACACAACAAAAGCTAAACCAGTCCTTTGCCACAGAGCCAATTTCAACTCATGGCAACCCTGCGTGTTTCAGATCAGAACTGCCCTCCATAGGGTTTCCAGTGGCCAAGCTTTTGGAAGTAGATCTCCAGGCCTTTCTTTTGAGGTGCCTCTGGGCAGATTGGAACTGCCAACATTTCAGTTAGCCGCTGAGCATGTTAACTGTTTGCCACACTCAAGTACTCCTGAAGATCTGATACCAGTTGCTACGCTGACAGGTGGTTCCTGCAAGCATGACTCAGTCACTAACGCCTAACAGGATACTGTCCCTAAGAGCTGTAAAAACAAAGCACAGCAAAGCAAAACGGGGGCTCAATAAGGCATGAGCACCAAATCATAAATTATTCTGAGATCAAGGAGGATTTGCCCTAGGCATAATCATGGGTAGATATGCATGAACTATTGTGGTGTGCCACTGAGTCAATCTGACTGACCCTGACCTAAAGGACAAAGTAGAGCTGCCCTATAGGTTTTCGAAGGCTGTCTGGGCAGCCCTTGAACTACAAATGAATTCTGTGACTACATCTGCCTTCAAGCAATTTGCATGTAAATTTAAACAGTTTGGGTTAGGTAAGGTTTGTATCTAACATCAGTTACCCAAATATTTGTCTTAGTACACAATGGGTATTTCTCTGCCTAAAATAGTTTAAAAAAATACTTCCAACTGCACCAAAATATCTTTAACATAATAATATACTGATAATATTTTGATGCATATCACAAAGAAGCTAAAAACCATTGCATGGGGGAAAATAAAAGAGTATCATTACAAAAAATCATAAACATATATTAAGAATATCAAAATGTGAAGGCGTTCATTCTTGATAGAGCCTTTACTTAGTGCACACACGTCTGAAGGCGGGGTTTCCATCTGTAATCCGTACCTGAAGAAGTCTGTGCGCTTCAATTTATATCACGGCAAGGTGGGCATTCTTAAGGGACTCATATTGTGTTCTTCAAAATCTGCATTTGAGTTGGGGAACACAATCAGTCTGAATGGATATCGGGGCTTCAGGGTGGTTGGAGGAAGACTTCTCAGTGAATTTAGCCCTTACTACCCTTGAAGAATGAGCAGGTGCACGGAGGGGGAAAAAATCCTCAGCACAACATTCCTGGCCTTTTTCTCACCAACACAGTTTTTAATTTCTTAAAACTTCCTCCTAATAAGCCCCTGTGATGTTCTTGTGCCCTTAAAAAATCCATAAAGATGACCTCTCTAGAATTCTGAAAAACAGTCCCCTTAACCTTCTGAGTCAACCTGTCTGACCTCTGCGTTGGGTTTCACTGGTCCTTAAGTTCTCAGAAGCCACAATCTACTCCCTGCTTCTCACCCTCCCTGCCCCTGGAAGAAAGTAAAGCCTTATTAAATAAGTATAGAAAATGACATAAATATATACTTCTATTGTTGCCTTTTTCCATTTAGCCTTGAGTTGGGAGCATTATCCTGACCTTCAAGTCCATGTTTTGTCTCAGAGATCTAAAGTTTAAACTTTAATATATAGGTTTCCAGACATATTTGGCCTGCCACCCACTCTGTTTCAGGGGGGGGGGAATTTTTTTTTTTGCAACAACTTTTATCAAGCTTTTTTTTTGAAGGTACCCTCATGAAACTAAGCTAGACTATCACTGAGAGAACCTGTCTGCAGCCCCATGGATCAGAGACATGTTCGAACGTGCTTTGCACTGACTAACCTATAAGCACACCTGGACTCAGAGAGCTGCTATGAATCGCTGGAACCACCTCAATGAACCACCTCAATGGCAGGGGGCTTTATTTTTATTTTATTGGGGCTCTTACAAATCTTATCAATCAATTGTATGAAGCACACTTGTACATATGTTGCCATCAGCAGTTCTAAAACATTTTTCTTTCTACTGGAGCCCTTGGTATCAGATCCTCTGGGATTTATTTCTAATGTATGAACTAGATGCTGTGGCAATCAATACTTTTTGACTTATCCTCAAATGTACCTCAAATTTTTAATATAATGGGCTTTGTCCTTGAGGACTGAGGGGCTGGCTCACCACTGTGGGCTTGATGGAACTCAGGAACTGCCTGTAATCTTTATAGCAGTCAAGTGGCTTTCTCCCGGGGAGCAGCTTGGGGGTTCAGACCACTGACATTTCAGTTAGCAACCAAGTACTTAACCAGGCTGCCACCAGGGCTCCTGTACAAAGATGGAGAGGTATAAATATATATATGTTCAGCGTTCAACTCAAAGTAAAATTGGAAACATTCTGTGATATCTTATGGTTCTGGACAAAAGAGTGCCGACAGTATCCTCACAGCACCGTAGGCAGGGCTGACACTTCACAAGAGGTGACTCACTAGAAGCAAGTACAACATCAATGTTTAAGTCGGAGTTAAGAGGACAGATGTTACATGTCAGAGCTGAAGACCTGGTAGTCCTCTGAGAACAAATTCCAGACTATACTGTGATACTAACAAATGTGAATGAGAAGTAAGAGAGGAATGATGACCAGAGACAAAAGCTATTTGGTAAGCAAACTGGGTGACACTGTCACCTCTGGGAGCATATTAGATTCAAAGTGTTCAACTGTTTTCAAATAAGAGGGTGGTGGGGAAGAAGCCCTAGTGGCCCAGTAGTTAAAAGTCATCCGCTGCTAAATGGAAGGTTGGTAGTTTGAACCTGACAGTGGCTCTTCAGAGGAAGATGGAGAACTGCTTCCGTAAAGATTAGAAAACTCGATGGGACAGTTGCACCGACTTCCAGTGTCACTGTTAGAATCAGATCAAGAGCAAAAAAAATTTTTTTTTGGTATCCATTTTACATCTGTCCACAAATATATGAGTAATCTTTTCCCCATACCCGCCCACTCCCAAATGAAAACCCATTGCTTTTGAATCAATTCCTACGCATATCTGTCTTATGACACAGACTAGAGTTTCATGGGCTATAATAGTTATAGAAGCAGGTTTTCCCATCTTTCTCCCATGAAGCTGGTGGATTTCAACCAACGAACTTTTAGGTAACAGCACAGCCCTAACCACTGCACCCACCAGAACTAGCTATACAAAAATGATTAAGACATTCCTTTCACCAGGGTAGAGGGTCAAGATAAGAGGAGTCTCTGTCCAGAATGAGAATCAGGTCACCTGCTTATTCAAGCCAGGGCTTGAAGACATCTGAAGAGGCAAAGGCAGACTGAATCACAGCAGCTGAAATCTCAAAGACACACAGGGAAGATTCACTTCAGTTAAAATGCACTTTTGAAAGCCCAAGCCCAGGATGTCTTGGCTTAACATATGAAAATGTGAAGAAAGCTTTGAAGGTTTAAGTGAGAGTAAGTTCCAGTGATGTGGCAGAAAGAGAAACAAAGGGCACATGTAATCTTGGGTTGGCGTGTTAATTCAATCATCGTCCTCTGTGCAGGCCAGGGCACACACCTCCTATGGACAAGGAGAGTCTGGCGGCAGTTCAAAGGAAGTTCAGGGGAGACTGAGATGGCTCTGTAAGAGGCAGTGTGGAGGGGCTGTCTCACTTGGCTCAGGGATTGAGGCCTCGGGGCTGAAGAGGTTGTGCAAGGCAACAGCCTGATGTCTGAAGCCTCTTCTGGAAATTGGATCAGTGCTTTCCCTGCTTGGCTCTCAAAGTGGAGAAAAGGTCCAGGGAAGGTTAGTGGGGGTCAGAGCAAGACCCTGGGGGTTAGTGCAGGGTCTTTGAAGATTCCCACATGGAGAGATTAAGGAGGCAATTCCCAGTGAGCCGGTTTATCCACAGAGCACTTCAAGCAGCTCCCCGCGAGGGTCCTCCAGTACCGCGGGCATAGGGCAGCCTTAAGTGCTCCCATTTAGTACGAAGCAAAGGGCACGTAGCCTGAGGGCTTTCCCCGTTATTTACTCCGCTTTCCCCAGTGGAAAAAAGAAGGGGACTGGCTGGGCCCTCTGGGCAGTGCACACACACGTGAGGTACGTGGGTGTGATTGTTTTGTAGACCTATTACTTTAGCGCACGCCATCAGGTGATTGCTTCAGGGAAGGGGAGCAATAGCCAACATGTACTTAAGCTCCTCGTTTCCTGGCACTTTCAGATAAACTCTCGTGGTGCTCACCGCACAGTTGGTACATGTATGGTTCACACATTATTCTGTTGGGAATGCCATGTAACGACTGCTCTCCCTTTCCAACAAACAATTCAAACAAAAAACCTGGCTGCTGGGCAGTTGATTCTGACTCAGAGTGACCCCGCAGGACACAGGAGAAGGACTTCTCAGGGTTTCTGAAGCTGGGAATCTTCGTGGGAGCAGCTGGCCACACCTTGAATCTATGGAGCAGCCAGTGGTTTGAATGGCCCCCCTTTCAGTAGGCAGCCCAATGGGTAACTTCTTAGATAGTGCAAAGTAGGACAACCACAGAACACGAACACGGTCCAAGAAAAAGATAATGGGACCCCAGTGAGCACTGACTGTCATTTTATCCATTCCCTAGACGTACCCCCTGTTGAAAGATACTGAGCACAAATTAATGGTCTTCAGCCCTCTCTTTGGAGTACCTGGGTTAAACACTGGGCTATTTAGATGAATGGCTCAGTCCACTCAAAGGCACCTCAGAAGAAAGGCCTGGCAATCTACCTCTGGAAAAAATCCACAGTCACTGGAAATCCTATTTGGGGTGGTGGGGGGTAGTTCTAGCTTGAAACACATGGGAGCTCCATGAATTGTACAGAAACTTTTTGTACAGAAATCAGTTGTACAGAAATTTAAAAAAATCCTCCTCACTTCTTAAAACACTCAATCTGCTTCATTTACTTGGACCAAGAAGTGCTTGCTTAGGATAATGTTTCAATTAAATGTTATACTTTCTCTGGTTATAGTGAATACACTTATAAATATTTTGTGACCGCCTCCCCGCCATCAGTACTTAGAAAAATGCTCAACTCAGTAACATGCTGAGTTGAACTTATTAAATATAGAACACGAAATGAAGACTTTGTTATACATTTCTTTTCCCTGAACATTCGGCTCAAGTCTGCCTTGAAGCGCTTCCACTGTCTAACAACAGATAATGGACAGGTCCGATTTTATTATTTAATAAATGGGGTATATTTCGACAAGGGATGTTTTAAAACTCCAAGTCAAAAGCTAGTTGGCCTTCCCAGATACGCTTTAAAATTTGGAAAAAGTCAAATCTTCTTGCTATACCGTTTAAAGGATTTCCATGTTACAAGTAATGTAGCAAAATCCTAAAAACGACTCCATGTCCCTGAATGTAAGGTGGCCCACAGCATATATAACAGTTTAGAAGGGAAGAATCAGGAGACTCCAGGGTCAATAGCAGCCAAGAGACCTGAACTGTCTGCCAAGGAGCATATGCACTCCTGAATAATTAAAGATGTAATGCAGAGGTATAATGTGCATTGGCAGTTCCCACCTTACACAAATGGGTTACGTTTCCTCTTCATCCCCTTCTCTTTTTAGAGTGGGCCTCTCTAGGTGCTAAGGCGTTTTAAATGAAAAAGGGAGAGGCAGAAATAGCTCTGCGATATTGATAATATCAAGAAGAATAAAAATATTTAAGATAGACGTTGAATGGTAGTAATTAAATTAAATGTTTGTGAAGAGGAGTTTATAGATAATTTGTATGCTTTTAAAAAGGATTTATAAAACATTTAAGCACTCTAGTGGTTAATGGAATCATTTATTATAATTACTACAATTTAAAATGTAGATTTTCTTTTTTTGTCAACATGCAAGCTTAGCAATATTTTCTTCAGATTGGTGTTTTAAGACTTTGAGCGGCATGAAGCTGGGAGAAAGCGAAGGAATGTAAAAGAAGGACAAAGGCAAGGCTGTACAGATTCTGCCGGTGATGGTGCAGTGCTGGGGAGAAGGTGGGAACGAAACTAGAGAAGGAGAAGGGGCTCAACAGAGATAAGCATTTAATTTTCAGGAGAGAAAATCAGAAGCGTGAGAGAGACAACATCTCATTACCGCAAGGTGGTGATCTAGACCTGAACCAATTTGGGTGGTTGCTGTTTTGGGTGGTCAAGTCTTTAAGGCCAGCCACTCACTTGTTGTAATTAAGCTTGAATATGCTGAAGGAGAAGGGTGTGTGAGGGGATGGACATTAATATGCTCATGCTGTAGATATTTGTATTAATATCCTGAGAGTATCAAAATGTTTATCATGTACTCAAAAAAGCTTCAAGTCCCATTATCTTTCTAGGTAGACTTTTTTTTTACATATTAAAGTTATCAAAGGATCTAGTTTATGAGATGCTTGAGTCTCAACCTTCCTCAGATGTAATTTATACACGACTTAGAATGTATATCTTATTCCTAAGTGCAATAACTTTGACTTATATAATTTTAATCTGCTGGAAAAGTGGTTAGTCTAGTTTGTGAGCAAACTGAGATCTATATTACTAGATCCTGAGAAGATGCAAAATAATTTTTGATAACAATGTGCCAAAAACCTGCCCTTAACTGTGCACCACCCCCTTTAAATTAGAGCCTGGATTAGTAATGGTGTCTGTATAAACAAATATAATCTGCTTTGTTACCTTCAGCTATAACAGAAATTACTAAAGATGCTCTGAAAATCAGTTTTAAGGGGACTGCTAACTTGTAATTATCTAGTTATCTTTGAATGGAAAAACAACAAAAATCCCAATCCATTATTTAGAGTTTTCCTTCTATTAACACATACATTTATCAGCTCTAAATGCCTCAAAGAGAAAAATGAAATTAACATCTGTTGCTGGTCTAACAGCATGTAGCAGAGAAGATCCCCCAGGTACTAGGAATTAACTGTCTGTCTGCTCATGCAGTAAGGCCTTGTAGAGTGACAGCCTTGAGTGTCTCCTCTCAGTTCTGAAATTCATACTCCAGAGCAACAGAAGCATAACCGCTCTCTTTCATGCCCCCCCCCCTGCCTCCAAAATGACAAAAAATTACCTTGAGATCAAGTTGGGTTGTTTTATGGTGACAAAAGTATGACCATTTTATGATCGTGCCCCATGAAAAGGAGGTAATCAAAACATTAGTAACAAAACTGCTATTAAGAATATTTTAAAAATATTATTTGCCTCATCCCAACCAATTTCTATTAAAAAATTCATTCATGCTACGCCAACTCTTACTATCACCACCCCTACAAAATGTAGGTTCTATGGCACATCACTGAAAGTTCGATTGTACTTATGCATCATAGTGTATACATGGCGTCCCTGATGGGGGATAATGAATGAGCAGAAGGTAACTGACCTCCTTTCTCAAGCGTGAAGGAAGGAGTGGATGGAGAAAGCATGCAATCACATTCTTACTATGGCAGCAAGCACAAACGGACACACTGCTGTTTCCGGGTGCAAAGCATATATATACTTACGAGAGAAAGAGTTTGGAATGAGTGCGTGAAAACCCCTAAAGCCATCAGCCCCATATGTCACTGCAATAAAGAAGGCAGAAAGAAAGCGGGGTTGTGATATCATTAGAAATATATAGTACGAATTTAAAAGATAGCATTATTCTTTTTAAATTACTGCTTCAAAATTGTTACTTAGCGAAGATTATGCTATTGCTGTTCTGCTATTGCCGTTGCCATCATCCAGGCAATAGAAAAGCTGTCACAGTGATTACATACTCAGAAAAGGGATTGCGACTGCCGCCGATCCGAGCTCATGGCATTACCTCATTTACAGTGTCTTTGAACACCTTACGACATGCTAAATGTCTTAGAGCGTAATAACATAAAACATTCTAGAAATGGGAAAAACCATTCAGAAGAATTGATCCAGGCAATGTCAGAGGACTCAACATCACAGCAGAGTACCTCTTGAGAGAGCACTTATTACACAGAAGGGTATATTTTAAAGTTAATTGCATTTGATGGAAAAGAGCTCACTGCCATGAGGTCAACAATGATCCTATAGATCAAAATATAAGTGCCTTCCAGGGTTGACAAGGCTGTGCATCTTTGGAAGCCGACTGCCGCATCTTCCCCCACAGAGCAGCTGGTGGCTTCAAACCCACCGACCTTCTGACTACAGGTAAGTATTTCCAATACCCTACCATCAGGGCTCCTTAGGATCACATACAAGTTGCGTTCTGAAGGAGAAACAGGTTCTTCGTTCACCTTGTTTCAAGATTAGATACATTTTCCCTCATTTCAAAAGAGCTATCATTTTGTATGAGTAATATTCCTTATCATCTACTGTCATCAATGTTATCGTTGCCTTAAATCTTCACAATCTCCTTCTGTTTCATAGGTCAGCGTTTCCCAGCATGTTCCCTTTTCTTAAGACTTTAGCAGATAGTACACACGCGGCACACACAGCATTTTTCAAGAAACTATGTGAGAACACATTTTCGTATCATCCTAACCGTCACAGTTAAGTTCATAAGTTAACTTTTCAATTACACTGGCTGCATGCATGAATGAATCAGCAGAGGAAAGGTGGCGTCTAAAGTGTCCTGCAGGAGACTGAGCTCTTTAACCTTGCTGAAACCAGTGTTTTCTAAACTTGTTTGTCAATAAATTCCTTTTATTTCCCATGGAAAACAGTAAAATATTGGGATATTGGCCAAATAGATTTTGAGAAGCACTTTTAAAGCTGTTAATTAGTTTAATTCCTAGCAAACAATCTTTCTTCCTTTACTAATTTTGCTCCCTAAGAGATCAAATTTAATAGGAAAAGCAAATATCATAGATGGCATCAAACAGCATTTTCACAAATTAATTTTCCTAAATACAGAGGTGATTAAAAGCCCTACAGTCAGAAACATATTGTCATTTTTATAACCGTTATTACTTCTTACTGCCTTCATTCTTCTCAACCTCAGTTGTCACTGTGTTTCATGGGGTAATACCAGCTCTGGTAATATGAGAGAAGGCAAAGAAGTTTAAAAAGGTACTGCCTTATTAAAAAAAGGTACAACAAGCTATACAGCAGAAGACCAGTTAACTGAGGGGGTAATGAAGTTAGCAATGCTAGTATGGTGCTTGAATAGGAGTCTAATTTTAAGTTAATTAAGACCTCATTTCAGATTTACAAGCAATGGCCCTGTTCCTGGTTTGGTGTATGATCACGAGGACCCCATGTGGGGGGCTGTTTATGTGTACTGATACACTGCACGTGTACTGATACATGCAGCCGCTCATGGCTCTTCTGTGGTTACAAAGGAATACAGTCTGTCTCAAATAATTTCAACATTAGAAAGCGTAGTTTTGTATAGCTCTCAAGTAAGCAAAGGGTAAGCCTTGGAATACCTAAGTTTGTCAGACTGTAGTACCATTAAAGAACTGTGATAAGAGCCTTATGAGCCCCAATAAAAAGATTTTAAAAAAAAGAAAGAAAATGATTAAGGCAAAAAATGTACGGATGTGCTTTATACAATTGATGTATGTATATGTATATGTATGGATTGTGATAAGAGTTGTATGAGCCCCTAATAAAATGTAAAAAAAATTAATTAAAAAAAAAAATAAAAGAACTGTATCAGATAATCAGACAATGCATGTTAGATATTTTTCAAGACAAAGAGTTCTTATTCTAGAGCATTCAAATGAACTTTTTGTGTCCTTCACTATTTGATTCCCTGAAAGGTATAAAACTGTAAAAGACAAAGCCTAACTGTAGATATGAAGTTGCTCTCCTCCTTCACAGGAAAACGGAACGGGTAGGAATCCCTTTTATTTTTGTATCGCACACATTAAAAAATACACCAACTCCTGAGTATAAAAAGTGTGTATTATCACATGAAAGGACAGCGATTTGATGAAGTAGAAGAGGTGAAGAAAAAATTGAGGGAGGTGCTGTCAGCCACCCAAACAGACGAGTTTGAAAAATATTTCTAAGAATGGAATTGCAGGTTTGACAACCGTTTTAAGTGTAGTTAGTCTTTTAAGGTGACAAGTTTGTTTTGTAAGAAAATTAAAATATGTAGCTTTTAAAAAAATAATCTCTTTTTGGGGGGCTACCCCCATATAGGTAACGCAGAAACCTACCCAGACCACTAACTGTAGGGGCCTACCTTGGCATACTTTTGCCATTTGGCATATTTTCCTTCCACAATCTAATAGGTGGTTCTACATCCAAAATCACCAGGGTAGCAACGGTGAAACATACAACTTTCCTCTAGCTCCTAAATGCTTCCTTTCCCCCTCCTCCCCACTATCATGAACCCAATTCTACCTTACAAATCTGGCTAGACCAGAGGATGGGCTCTGGTACAGACAGGAACTGGAAACACAGGGAATCCAGGGCGGATGATCCCTTCAGCACCAGTGATAAGAGTCGCGATACCGGGAGGGTGGAGGAGAGTAGGATGGAAAGGGGGAAAGTATTACAAGGATCTATATGTAACATCCTGGGACGGACAACAGAAAAGTGGGTGCAGGGAGATGTCGGGCAGTGCAAGATATGACAAAATAATAATTTATAAATTACCAAGGGTTTGTGAGGGAGGGGTGAGCGGGGAAGGAGGGGAAAAATGAGGAGCTGATGCCAGGGGCTTAAGTGGACAACAAATATTTTGAGAATGATGTCAATGAGTGTACAAATGTGCTTTACACAATTGATGTATTTATGGATTGTGATAAGAGTTGTATGAGCCCCTAATAAAAATTTTTTTTAAATCTAAAATCACCATTTTTCCCTGGACACAGCAATTTTTCCCTTCTCACAGGTGCTAATGATCATGTTGTCTTCATTCCTTATGTTTCAAACTGTACATCCAGTCCCACCTCCATTCTTCACTTTTGGTAGTTAATTTATCTCTAAGCCCTCAGCACCTCCCTGAAGTCCGTGGCACTGGCTGTCCAGTTATTCTTTGCCAGGGACTTCCTGGCACCATCTGGCAAAAAGGTTTGCTTGTTGGTCTCCTATAATTTTTAGGCTCTCCATTCACCCTATTCCTTATATTGTATCAATCATCTTTAATGCTACTTTCATCAGAGTATGTCTACTTCCAAGATTCCCAGGGCTCCGCATTACTGTGATGGTAAACAATCTCAAGTCTTGTTTCAAAATCCTTTCACCATGGGTGTGCACAGACAATGAATTTCTCCGTGGGGAACGCTACTTAAAAATCAAATGGATGAGCCTTATGGAAAAAGGCTAAACACCTACAACCAGAGCTCATTGAGAACTACCATGCTGCTTGTACTCTGTTCTTCATCTACTTATCTCGTCGCTAACCTTGATGAGCACATGAATGTTGTCTCCGAGGGTGAGCAGGGCTCCGTGTCTAGAAAACAGGTCCAGCTGCTTTTCCTTCTCGATTCTTCTCTGTCCTTTACCAGGAAGTAGTGCTCGCCACGCTTTGATGGGAAGCACACCCTCCCAAGCCACTTAACTCTGTTTGGGGAGGCTGACCCAGAAATTGGGCCTCATTCTCGGTTACTGTAGCCTTTGCTCTCACTTCCAGATTCTTGGGGATCTATGCTGTTCTGAACACAGGTCTCTCGACGAAATCTGTGAGGTCAAGAGGCCTCGCATCTAAGGCACAGACTTTGCTCGACTTCCATTTAGATCATGCCTTGTGGGATGAGTGCTTGAATTCACTTCCCAACGTTGCTCTCTGAAGATAACCACAACAGAACATTTTCACAATTTTTGTACAATGTCTGCTGCTAGTGTGGTTCCCAGAAACCCAGTACGTTTGTAGCAGGTTAGAAACGTGGAGTACCAGTCTTGCCACTTATTCACTCAGTGTGGCATTGGACACAAACAGAGCACATGTGGACTGACTTTCTGTCCAAATGGGCTCTCTGCTTCTCTCAGCCTGTGTTGTTACTTACTAGCAACCCCCCACTGTTGCATCCATAAGTCAGCAGGCAACAACAGTGCCGTTTACTTAGGAGATAAGAAGAGGCGACTCTCCGGCATGAGCTTTAGGCCAGAGGACATCGTCTGATGTTTGGCTCTGTCGCTTGCCATTTATGTGGATGCGGTCAGGTGCAAGTACTCTGGGTCTCAGTTTCCTGATCTATCGAATGGGAATAATCATGTCTATTTTGCAAAGTTTGTATACAATATTCATAACAATGCTTACAAGGCCCTTGGTGTTTAGCAGGTCAACAGTC
The DNA here is from genome assembly GCF_050624435.1 of Tenrec ecaudatus. Classification (NCBI taxonomy): domain Eukaryota; kingdom Metazoa; phylum Chordata; class Mammalia; order Afrosoricida; family Tenrecidae; genus Tenrec; species Tenrec ecaudatus. The sequence continues at coordinate 57,497,727 of NC_134538.1, read as the reverse complement.
GCTATTTTTTCTGATGAGAAAGTCATAGGAAAAGAAGACACCTATACTCCTGTCAACTAAAGCTCCAATGTCTATGGGTGTTAAAAAGTCAGGCAACTAACAATAACCAAATTTTTCAAAATGATAGAGATGGTATCTCCCAGCACTGGTGACTGTCTATTCACATCAGAGGGTGGTACCAGTGAATGGATGGGAACCACAAACTCAATAGTCATCGGAGTGGCAACTGCATGGACCAGAAAGCCAGCGTATTTTATCAACTTCTTTGGCAAGTGCTTTAAGTGATGTCATTTCGCACGTCTTAGATAGGGTTTCTCTTGACACCGTGGTCTTACTGAAGCAACAGGTAAAACTCTCCTGGCAGTCAGGCAAAATAAACCATTTCAAACAGAAGGAAATATTTTTCCTCTGACACTTTCTGAAATGTCATTCCCACATTTACATCTACCACATTCATGAGGTTGAGTGATGTGTGAGGATATATTGCTCATGATTTTAAAAGAGGACGGATTTGAAGAAATGGGTGGAGACTCTAAATCAGATTCCGTTGTCTTCATCTCCAGAGGCATCAGATCAAGGGGATACCGACAACCAGGCATTCCCGCTCATCTCCCACTCAGGAGCTCTGTCTAAGCCCTGACCATTCCTGAAGCCCAGTTCCTCCCTACTCCAGGGAGGCCACAGATAAGCTAATCTCCAGGACACACACAGGGTGGGTCCCCTGCTGTCCTGCCCTTCCAGAAGCTCAAGGGGTCCCTGTCGGAATTCCAAGGAAAAAGTGACTCAGCAAAACTAAGGAGGGAAACCAACAGCCCAATTACTGTAGTGACACGGAGCTCTGGGCCCTGCAGTCCACAGATGCTGTGCTATTTATTACATTTCATATCTTCCCAACAGGACACTGGCTTTTAAGGCAAGGGGCATTTTAGGCATCAACTGTGCCTCTAGTAATGTTCACATACAAGGGAAGGTAAAGCCTTTGCTTGTGACTTTCCCGTTTCTCCCTGTGACCTCCCCGACAATTGTAGTTCTTAGGATCCAGCTTGGCAAACACTATGGTCATAAAGAGCAGAAGCCCATGAGCCCATGGCATATCTGTCCTGCTTCTAAAACAATAGTTTTCTTGACATATACTTCATACATAACATACAATTTAATTATTCAGTCCTATTGAGATTATTTGATTTGTGCAATTCTCACCACAATTTCAGAACATTTTCTTCTCATAGCCATTGCTATTAGCTTCCCATGGTCCCCATCCTCCTCTGCTACGCCCCTGTTCCTCTCTAGAGATCTACCTATCTTGATTTTAATGTACAGAAAATCTTCCAAAACACAAACAGGAAACAAACAAACAAGCAAACTAACAAAAATGACCAGACAAAACACGGAAAAACCTCAATCAAAAAGCAGGAAATATTAAAAACTGACGTAGCTATAAAATGAGTCAAAAGAGAGGTCAAATGAGAAAGAATTACATTTAAGCCTGGTGACATCTGCCACAATCAATTTTCCATTATTCTCTGACAGCAAGGCGATTCACACCCCGGGACGAGGGCTAGAAGGGCTTAGAGGCTTATCCCACGTCGGAGACATTGCCGATGGATTTTAAGTTTCCACCGTCCATAACCTTCAGCAAACCAGGTGGTCACAATTTAAACTCCGATGTTATCATTCCCTCCTTCAGATTCGGATTTTACTTATAATCCTTGGGTCACACAGGCTGGTGTGCTTATTCCATGTGAACTTAGTTGATGCCTCACTTAGATGGCTGCTTGTTTGAATGCAAGCCTTTGAGACCCCAGACAAAATTCTGATGGCTGGCCACCATGTGGCTTCTTCACCACATTTTGCTATAGCATCCATAGCTTCATGAGCTCTTCATGAGAGCAAGTGTGGAGTAGAATCACATCATTGGAACTAATTGTTCCCATGTTGGGACTAGAATTAAGTGTGAGCCCCAAATCTATTCATATGTTGATGGTGTATATATATATGTATATGTGTATGCATGTATATATACACACACACACATATATATATATATATAGTTCACTTTAGAGAGCTCACTATCCTTTAATGAGCACCTCTGTCCTAGCTAGAGTCAGCAGTCTGCAAAGGAAGATAGGCATGGGCTTGCAAGTGGTAGTTAACAGTCGAAGCATGTGGATTAGGGTGAGTGTATCTGGCTTGAGGCACACACATGTATGTGTACACATGTACGTGTATGCATGCCACAGCTAACACACAGAGATGGTCTTTATACATGTATAGTTCCAAAGGCCGCTTAGTAAAATAGACTGCTTATGACGGTCAGACTACTACGCACAGGGAGTTTTACATAAGGGAAGGTGATGCTGAGTGGTAACCAGCAGTTTCCATAGGCTGAGCATTGGACTTGCTTCTCCATCCTCCTGAGAACACAAGCTAGCATCACACTCAATGGATTGTACATTCTGTGTCTAAAGGCTCTATAAAGAACACAGCGAGTCAGGCTTATGTCTTTAAGTACTTTCAAGTAACAACAGAATTAATATTCTTTCCATTTGCTAACAAGGAATACTATCTAGCAGGTTTACTATCTAACAAGGAATATTATCTAGCAGGTTTCAGAGCAAGGTGACTTTCTATTAAGTCTAGATCTTGATAATACACTCACCTAGAGGCTGTTGAAAGATATAAGGCAGTAGTTACGGATCTTTAATGTTCTGTGAATTCTAATATTAACCCCTTGTCCACCTTGTAAAATAAGCTCTAAATATTCTGCATTTTATAATTCTCTCATGTGTCTTCTTTTTCATTTAAAATGGTTTCATTTATAAGCGTATCAATTGAAGTCAAGCAGCAAATGGGTATCTGCAGATACAAAGTTTTAAGAAGTTCTGGCTCCTCACTCCCAGGCTGACCTCCTAGTTCCAGTGTGATACAGCTCCTGGGAGTCCTTGAAGAAAGCCTCATTGCATATGTAAATGTCCCTTTTCATTTAATGTAAATAAATCATGGTAATATACCCATTATACATGGCTTGCTGGAATTTGTTTAAAAAATCATTTTATTGGGGGCTCTTACAACTTTCATCACAATCCATACATACATTCATTGTGTCAAGCACATTTGTACATTTGTTGCCATCATCATTTTCAAAATATTTCCTTTCTACTTGAGCCCTTGCTATCAGCTCATTTTTTCTCTCTCTCCCCACCCCTCCCACCTTCATGCACCCTTGATAAATTATAAATTCTTATTTTAAATATCTTACATTGTCTGCTGTCTCCCTTCACCCACTTTAACTGTTGTTCGTCCCCCTGGGGGTGGGGTTATATGTTGATCATTGGGATCATTTCCCCCTTACCCTCATTACATTGCTACTCTGTTTTTTAAAAATCGTTTTTTATTGTGATTGAGTGAAAATTTATAGGACAAATTGGTTTTCCATCGAAAAATTTATCCCCATTATGTTTTTGTCATGTGACTTGTAATCTCCGCCATGAAACCGCGCTCTTCCCTCACCCTCTGAGTCGGGTTTTTATTTGAACGCTGTACTTTGGTTTCTTCCACTTCTCCGCCCCACGGCCGTAGTCTTTCTCTCTTAAAATTATGCTCTAGCTTTCAGTCCTCTGCTTGATAAATGCTAGGCACAGATTAGTTGTTTGATACGCACAAATCTTTGGGGTGTTATTAACAGTTTAAGGCACTGACTATTGATCCCTAGTCAAATGATCATTGGAATGGATTGATGGAAGGGCAGCTTAGTCCTTGCCTTCTTCCACTTTTCGGTGATGGTGTGGTCCTCAGAGGGTTATACAACCTCACCACATCTCCGTTACCTCAAATGTAACTGAACAGAAGGCGGGCTGGTTCCAGGAGTTGGTTAAGAGAGTGGAAAGAGACCATGTAGTCAGAGATCAAAAACGCCTGGCACTCCACTACTGGCCCTTTGTTAGACCCATCTTCTCTCTGTGCCATGTGAGTGTCATCTGAGACCCACTGATTACTCAGAAGGCATAGCTTCCTGGCATTTCTGTTTACATCTCACACATCTTGGTAATAACCTTCAAATACCACATTTTTTTTCGTAGAAGTTATCAGTTATTTCTTAGTGTTAGTGTATTTCAAAAAGTCCTGCTCATCCCTTGAGCACTATTTCTTGGAAATAAGAGAGGTTGCTTACTGTCTTTCCCGGTTCCAATTTTATGAGTCAACAACCATTTACTGAGAATCATATGGAAAAGGCCAGTTTAAGACCATTTTTTTTCCACTTTAAGCGCATGCGCGCGCACACACACACACAAGAAAAAAATAAACATATAATATCTAACTCAAGCTTTGGGTTCAAAATAGCTATTCCTGTATTGATCCATATGTGAGCTTTTACTAGTTGTTAGGTACTATGATAAACCAGAAAATACATACACATTTTGATTACGGAAGCAACTCTGTGAGGAAATATTACTCCACTTCAAAAGTGAGAGTTAAGGTTCAGCGGGCATGTGCCTTTTCCAAGGTGACCCACTAAGACCATGGCAGCACAAAGATGTGCATCTACGTTCATGAGACTGTGCTCTTAATTACACTTCCTCTCTGGCCTTAGCTCACCTCTGCCATTCTAAGGTCACTATATTTGTCAGAATCACAGGGTGTAAGTTTTCACAGTCTGATTGAAACACTGTGACCACAATTAGAATTGTAAAGCCGGATGGGATCTATTGGGTCATTTCCATTGGGCCATCTTACTGTGACCTGGTCTGAACTGACTCTTACGAATGTTATGTTCTGGCAGTTAAAGGGTTTATGAAAATAAGGCCCTTAGGATAAGCCACATTGTAGAGCCTTAAGGAGTGGTTTCTATTTCAGGAATTTCACAAGTGTACATGCAAAACCCAGTAAGAGACATCAAGGAATGATACATATAATCAACTGTCGTCTCTGACCTCAGGGAGTTTAGAGTCTATGAAGGATAGGAGGAGATTGTATAACCACACAACTCAAGACAAAACACCACCCATGTCCTACGAGCACTGATACAGCATGCCCTGAGGACTCTTCAATTCTCAGGGAGACAAGCGTGAGTCCCTAGAAGGAGGGCATCCGGGAAGGCCTTTCAGAAGAGAGGACTTCTCAGTTTGGCCCCCAAGGAAAGAGAAACAGGCAGAGGAAAATCCAGTCCCATGGACTGAGTGGCAGGACTGCTTGGTGGGTGGTCCTTCTCCCTGCTCAGTGGCACCGAGGGAGATGCAAGCGTATGGGCTGTGGCCAGGTTCTAATAGAAATCAACTCCCCAGCGAAGGAGAAAACTGTCCAAAGCGACTACCTAATGGAATCATGTGGTGCACGCTGATTTAGGGAGCAGGCTCCGACCTTAGATGTCGATGCCCTGGAGGAAGGGAGAGAATGGACACAGGAGATAAACCCAGACTATCACAACCTTGGCAAAACAGAAAAAGGGAAGTTGGGAGTCAGGTGGGCATTTGGTGAAAGGAGGTTCCGGAGTTAAACTTGAGAAGTTTGGGGTGTGCTGGGCTCCAGCAGGCAGCGGTCCTGCTACAGGAGAAAACGAGGCTGGGAGGAAACGCATCTGCGCTATGGCTACAGACCAAGCATTTGTCACAGATTCAGGCAAACTCGCCACATGTCAGAGTAGAATTGTGCTCTATATAGTTTTCAGCGTGTCACTGTTTGCTGCGTGGATCACCAGGCTTTTCTTCCAAGGCACCACGGGATATTTTGAACTGCAAACCTGTGTTTAGGAGCCCACAATACTAACCCTTTGCATAACCCATGCTCCCAAGCTTCTGTTAGAACTTCCATTGCCAGAAGTCTTAACTTCCACCTTCTGCTCTTGTCCTACTCCATGCTTTAATCTTCCTCCTCCTCCCCTCCACATCCCTGCCTGCAGCCCATGCCCGCCCTCCCACTTCCATGAGATGGAGCCAACTGAAGGCGTTGGGACACCGCTGCTGTGTGTCACGCTGTGCCTGGGTTTCCACATCCCCCTGGCTGCGCTGTAAAAGCCCTGGAAGAGGAACAGGGTGAATAATGAAAGGACTGCAGGGAAAGAGGAAGTAGCCGGAGACACCAGTCTAACTGAAATACCAAGAATTATGGAGAAGTGACAGAAAGGGAAGCAAGAGTCAGGAATTGCCTTTGGTGCCGTAGGAAAGTGTGCACATATGCGCATGTCTGCATCCAAAGCAAACTTGCCAAAGCACAAGCTCTTCGTTTTCAGCCGCACAGAGAGGGCAAGTCTACTTTGTAATCGCGCTAGCGGAAGACATCCAGCCAAGTGTCTCCTTGCTCGTCTGCCCTCAAGTGCTATTAGAAATAGAAATTCCTTTTACTGCTAGGAGGCCATTCAGTTATTTTCTCCTGTTTTTAAAAGTCCAAATGTAAATAGGGTAACACTTTCTTGACTATAATCAACAACTCAATTTGAAGGAGGATGGAAATATGGTACAAAGTCAAATATATTCACGTAGATAATTTTAGGATGCTCCAAATACCTTCCTTAGAATGAGGAAAAGAGACAAAAGACTGAAGAGCCTGAAATCTTTAAAAACAAAACAAAACAGAGGGAGGGGGGTAATTTGGAATTAACTCATTAACTGGTATTTTCTGTTTGTGAAGATAACCAGGAGTGGAGCCTTGAGTTGAAGACTGCCCTACCAGGGTTGTTTGGAGGTTATTTAGACAACCCCTTCCCCCCAAAAAACAACAACCCTTATCTGCCCCTTTCAGAGACTGGCAGCACTAGTAGGTGGCTGCCTGGCTGAGGAGGGCCTTCCCGCCTGGCGTATCTAGTGACGACTCTGAGTTTGGATGGAAAGTTCCCACACAGGTGCAGGGTCCTAAAATGAATGCAATGTTCCCTCTTCCTCATTTTCCAAGAGAAATACTTATACTAAGAATGATCACTGGTTTCATAGAAAATAACTGATTACTTCAAATTTTAGTGGTACCTTTGAAGGATTTTTCTCTTTCTGATTTTTTTTAAAGCAAACAAATGGAACTTTGCTACATAAACACCCCAAATCTAAAGATTTATATATCTGAAGCTTAACATTGAATATAGACTAAACCATGAGCTTCGGTTTGCACGCACGGTCTACAACTAAGCAGACTTACACACTCTGCTGCTGGCACAGAGCTTCAACTGACATGGCCTGGCCCGGGGAGGCTGTAAATGTGAGGAGAGCATTCCTGCTGCTCCCCGTCCGCCTTTCTTATTTGGTCAGACCTCCTGCAGCGGGAGCCCGACCACAACGTACACATGACACCTTCCTTATGGTGCCTCCCCACCTTGTATGGCATCCTTGAAAGACTCTAGTTTCAATCACTCACACCTGCTCTCTGATCACACTGATTATAAAGGAGCTGGATATCAGAGCTGATTCCTGAAATCAATTTTATGTATCTACTTGGTAGGGAAGGAGCATGTGGCTATTATACTTCTTTCCTTGAAGAATCTAGAAGGCTTATCCAAGATTTGCCCCAGGAGACGCTCTCCGGTGGCTACTGAGACGAGAACACTGAGACCTGTCACTTCTGTATTACCCAGGTACCAGATCACCTCCTTATCTCACCCCGAGACCTTATAAGGGCCCTTCTGGACGAATTACACACTGCATTACACACTGCTTATGCCCCAAAGTGTGTTTCTGACTTGAGGTGTGTGGCACCAGAGGTTGTTCAAACCCGACACTGAAAATCAAGATCGCTGGCATTCTTCATAGGTGAACCCTCTGTTTAGCCTCTGTCGTGATGCATGGTTCAGGCGCTCACTCTCAGTTCTGGCCAAGGATGCTGAGTCCACCCGACAGGAAAGAACCCTAGCGATCGCCTTGAAAGCCCTGGGGAGCACAGGGCTCCACAGACACATGTGGTCATTGTGTCAGAGCCAACGCAACGACGGCTGTCTTGGCTCGAGCAGTATTTTATTTTCAGGAATGTATTAAAAAATTCTACAAGTATGTAAAGGGGAAAGTATACATTGCACAGTACTCATAGAAAGTTGTACACTGTGCCATTTAGATTACTAATTATTTTAAGGTGTACTATGGTTGAGGGCCTAATAAAATACTATTTCTGGTAAAGAAATCCCAACAGCATACTTCCACATCAAATAAAGGAATGTTGTTAGTATATTATTTCTATGTATAGGCTGCTGGCTGAAAGGATAAAAGCAAAATGGAAATTTTAGTAGAAGTGGTCTGAATAAAGATCACAGGGGTTACCACACATGAATCCCTCTGCCTCACCCTGAAATGCTCAAATTTAAGTATGTCAACCTGAGAAGATCAACAGCATCACTAGCTTATCTCATGCATGCAAGTGACATTACACTTACTCAGAAGCAATGCCTCAATCTTCTTCACTTGGCGGCAAGAGGTCAAGAATGAGAAAGTAAAACTGACCTCTGAGGCAGCCAACAAAAAAGAGAAGTAAAAATCCTTGAACTAAAATTTACTCCCGGGAGAGTCCCTCAGACATTCACTCAGAAATTATTTACCCTGACTTAGATTTTTTTCTTCACTTTATCACCAGCAGATGAGAAGTGGAAAATTCAAACAGAGAAAGAAACAGAAAACACTATCCACACCATAAGAGAATTCAAAGCCAGGGTCGTTTAGGGTACGGGCAACGAGCACTGTGTGTCCAGCGACTTGCTGAAGTGAAATGTGGTCCGCAAGAGCAGGTAGACTTCTGGCTGCAAGACGACATATTTGAAACCAGGGCTGTGTGCAAAGGGTAGAATCCAGCTCTGTGCATGTGCGAATGTGAACTCCTGGGCTACTCTGAAAATGTAAGAAATGCTTGCCGGGCAAGTGAACACAGGAATTGATGAGCAAGTGAGTAAACTGGCAATGCATTCCTACCTGATGAAGAGGGTTGTGATTTACCAAGTGTTCCCAGAAAACATTGCTCTATAATGCAAGAGTTACCATTTCCAGGTATGAACTTGGTTTATCCCAGCAAAAGCTCCAATATATTTGGGATATTCTTTAAAGAATCGGGGTGGGTCTAATGTTTTAGGAAGCTTCCTTTTCAAAAGAATTACAATATACCTGAGTAAACGGAGTAAGATCAAGTGGTTTAGACAAGTTAGTAACAATAAAATGCATCCTCTCCAAAGGCTGCCTTGCTGATCTGTGGGCTCTGAACATGAGCTGTGCGAACAGCACAAGTGCAGACTAGGCATAGCCCAGCAATCAGCGTTTGCTGCCTTGAGGGCTCACCGGTCGCTGACCGGCTTCATATAGGATTTAGATGGCAAAATGTCCCTCCCACGTCAAATTCTGTGCAAAGAAAATGTCCATTTGGACGCAGCTCTGTAAAAAGTACATAGATCTCAGGGAGGAGCAGAAGTAGACTGCTTCCAGGTCCTGCTGCCAGGAAAGGAGATACGGAGGGGAAATAGAGAACATTCTGAGATTAAAAACAGGAAATGGGTGAATGTGGTGCCCCTTCTGGGAAATGATGAAATAAAATGTGTTTCAACCTTAAGGTGTAGTCATGCAAAACTTTTAAAATCAAGGTTATTAAGACACAGGATTTCTCTTCAAGTTAGAATGATTTCTTTACAGATTAAAAACCTAATGAGTATCACTGTAAATCCACTCCCTCTGCCTGTGACCCTAAGCTACAAGGAGCTGATGGTTGGGTGTTTTCTATGAATAGATTTATAAATTTTTTTAAAGAAAAAAATACCTTATAAACAACTATGGTGGGATAAACATCTGAATGATCTTTAATTAAAATGTATGGCTTATAATTGGTTAGTATCTATAATTTATTCAGGGGAATAAAACGTGACTTTCTGAAAAACTAGGGTTTTTATATTATAGGCAAACCTCTTATACTCTAAAGCACAGCTAAATGTATATATATGTATATATATTTTAAAGCAAGAGGTCTATGTGTAAACAGGAGCCCGTTCTGTGCCTTTCTTCCTCCCACAGGCAGAGTATACTGTGTCGCCCCACCTTTGAGGTAACTATCGAAGCCAGGCAAACCAGGAAGAAGTGGTACAAATAGCTCAGCTTGCAATTTCTTTTCACAGATTAATACAAGGAGCTGTTGTACAAATCAAGCCAAAGATCTACATTTATGAGTAACCAATGCAAATGAGAGGGAATGAGAGAACAGAAAATGATGGGAAATCTAACAGCATAAATATTTTCACACTTCAACGGCACATTTCTAACGGGTATGAACGAGGTAGAGTTATCTGTGCGTGATTGAAGGTCATCGTGCGATTCTCTTGATGTAATGCAGTATCGAGGCTCCATTTATCCTCCTGTCTGCAGAACTCCTGCCTGAAGATCCTCTACCTGCAATCACATTCTTTTGTGAAAGCAAGGAGCGAGGGATGAGTTGCTGGTGGGCTCAGAAACAACCTGTTCCCCCCACTAAAATTCCCAAATGAAGATGAGCCCTGAAGAGCCACTCTGCCACGTACTCCATGCAAACCAAATAAGGGAGGCATTGCAGTAAGAAGGGAACATTTGTAAGGTTTACTTGAGAAAGTCAGTTGAGAGAGCTGGGCCTTAACAGCTGGGCAAGGTTGCCTCCTTAAGGGGGAGAAGGAAGAAACCAGTGAGTGCTTACACCTGAGCAGGTACCCTGGATCTGCCACTACCACAGTCCTTTAGCAAGCGGCATCAGCGTCTGACTCCCCGGAGAAGTGGGGCTAGACCATTGTCCCACAGGGCCCAGCTGTGCAGCTAGTGTTTTCAAGCCTAGGTCTACCTGTCCCCAAGCCCCACTGTCTTCCCACCCCAACTTCCCACAGCTTCTCCTTGTCCTCCTATCATTGTGTAGACACCTGCATTCACTTAGGGGTAATTTCATTTGTTTTAATACATTCTTATACTGGACTTTACTATTTTTAAACCAATAGCTTTCTGAATGGATTTACACAACTAGCTGTCTTGTTCCCAAAGTGTTGAATGAAACTTTGCAGAGAGTGCTCTGGTTTCTCACAGACTCTTTGTTTTCATGTATAGGAATTAAGAGTTTAAATACAAAAGCGGTTCAATTATGGTGACGCATGATATTTCTTGATAAAAATCAATAGAATGAATGGTTCAAAGTTGCCCTGTAGATCTTCACTATTTGTTGTCACTCGTTGATGTCAGGTTGATTCTGACTCATGGGGAGCACATGGGTACAAACTAGCAATCATTTAATTTACGCCATCAGTCTTCAACCCCTTTTCTGCCACCCCTGCCTTCCACCCCGCTTATAAATTGGCTATGACTGCCATGGAGTAACACTCAGGTAAGGCTTTCTCTGATTCCAGCCCTCCTTCCGGGGGATGTCTACTCTGCTCTCATGCACCCCAGTGCAGACCACATGTACATTTTCCTTGGCCATCCCTGCTCTTCCTAGGCCCATGATTTTTTTTCCACACGAATTTTCTTTTCTCCCATTAATCCTACAAAGTGTATGCACTTAGAGGTAAAACCAATCCTCCCTTTTGCATATTTCTGGAACCGTATTGTAGCATTCTGTATGTTCTCCCCTCCTTTGGCAGACTTGGGAGTATCTCTCATCTATCCTCGTGATTCCCCATGGTATGCTCAGAAAATATCTTACAAATTAAGCTGAAGAGTATTGTTTATGATCAAATTTTTCTATTAACTGTCACTTAGATGCGATTATTGTTTCTGCTGTAGACTTGGTCCCCGACTCATTCATTCTGACACCATGAGCAATGGAACGGGCCACTGTGGTCCACAGGGTTGATATCCAGAGGTAGACTGTCATCCATCGGCTGATGTCTGGATGTAAATTACTAGGCCTCCTTACTGCATCAGTCTTACCTTGGAAACACCCCTAAAACCTGTTTGTTTATCAGCAACAGCCACCACCCCACTGCCAGACAAATGGTAGTTGTACATAGGTTCGATGAGGATGGAGCCCAAGCTGCTCAATGAACCACTTATATCTTCACTGTTTGTTATCACCAGTTTGCCATGTTGATTCTGACTCACCAAAACCCCACGTGGGCACAGCAGAACCTTAGAGCTTTCAAGGCTAAGATCTTCCAGAAGCAAATTCTGAGATCAACTGAGGGACCTCTTCTGATGTCAACATCATAAATATATAATTTTTAAAATAAAAGGTAACATCTAAGAATTAAAATAGCAAAAGATTCAGAATCAGAAAACCTGCCTTCCTATCAGTTGTGTGTGTTGGGGATCGGTTACATAATGTTTATCAATTAAGCAACCAAGAGAATCAAGCAATCAAGAAATGTCTACTCACACTTGTATTAGCTGGATTTAATTTAGCCCTCATTACCAGTACCAGTACATGCTATTATCCTTCCACAGACTGCAAGTCACCAAGGAGCAGATGTTGGGTATCTTTTCAATATGATGCTGTTGTCATGGTTAGTTGACTTTGAGTCAACTGCAGCTCACGGGGAACCCATGTGTATCAGAGGAGAACTGTGCTCTGTAGGGTTTCTCATGTCTGATGTTTTAGAAATGCGCCTATGTTACCGGGCCTTTCTTCTGAGGTACTTCTGGGTGGAATCAATTCTCCAAGCTTTCAGTTAGCTCTAGTACATGTCCATTTTTAATCATTTTATTGGAGGCTCATACAAGTCTTATCACAACCCATACATACAAATCTTATCATATCCATACATACCTCCTTTGTATCAAGCACCTGTTTATCTATTGCATTTGTTTATTTTTCCATGGTTATTCTCAAAAGTTCGATTTTGACTGTAACTGATCTAGTGATTAATTTTATTCATTCTTCCGGCAGAATAGTGCCCTGTTCCCTATTATTCAATAGGGCATAGTTTTATAGTTGCTATGACTGACTCCATGATTTCAAAGTGCTGCCATTCATGCTCTCACCTCAGAAGCACAGCAAGAAGAAAGCGGCATCTAAAGAGGCAGTTTGCCTCAAAGAATGAGCCAAAAGTAACTCTTGATCAATGTAAACTTTTTACTTTTTTGAGGTAAAGAATTTTCCTGATAATCAATTGGTGGGACATATGAGTTTATTAAATCAGCCATCTTTCTATTTGTAATGATTATTGTGGTAGGACACATTTCCACGGGTTCTGAAAACCCAGCTGTCATTATCAGAGGCAGTAAATTTAGACTTTCAATAATCTAGTTTTCTGATAAATGAAAAACAATTTTTTTCTTTCACTCTGTTACAATGGTAATATGTCAAGTGGGAAATCTAGAGATGTTTCTCTAAGACAAGCTTCTCTTGGAAATTCATAGCAAAACCTAGGAAAATTTTGGGATACTTTTTGGTTTTCTAAACTTAAAAAGAAAAGGCATTTTGCATGCTTTTGTCATAGTAAAAACTCCCTATCATCCAGGCTCTCAGCCCTTTCTCTGTAGATCCTGGTACGGAAGCATGGCTACTGTTGAGTCCGGAAAATGGGGATGCAAACCCCCCCCCCCCCCCGCATAGCACCAGCCCCACATCACTAAGGACCAACCAGGAAGGCTACACACAAGCCATCACAAAGCGAGTTCTTCACATACCTATTATCATTAAACATCCTTTCTATTTGGTTCCCTTTCACTTAACATTTCAAAGAAATCCCTCTACCTTCGGTCTATCAGTTGCCCTTGGATTCATTTACAAAACACAAAATCAAACATTTAAACCGAGATCCTGAAATTATGAAAGGGCAGCTTTGTCTACAGATGTATTTCCACTTGGAAAAGAAACAAGTCAACTTAGTTAAAAACCTGATCAATAAAGACACTGCTAGTAAGATGAGAGTTACCTGTAATAAAGTAGAATAAAAGGCGTGTGCCCACAGGAAAAATCGCATACTTTCTCCTTATGCTTAGATGCATGATGCCATTTGGCTCCCCTTTAAGGAACCTGCAAAGTGTTCAATGGTTTAAAGAGCAGGGCTTTGACCTTAAGCTTGGTCCACTATTAACCATTTCTTTCTATAAGTGATAGAGTGGCCAAACATCATCAAGGGAGCCCTAGTGACATGGTGGTCACATACTAGTCTGTGGACAACAGAGTCATACTTTTGAAATCACCAGCTGCTCTGAGGGAGACAGTTGAGGTCGTGTCCTCCTGTCCAGAGTTTCAGTCTTGGAAATCCACAAGGCAGTCTATCCTGTCCTATAGGGTCGCTATGAGTAGAAATCAACTTGACGGCACTGAGGGGTTTGTGGCTTTGTGTTTTTGTCTACTAATGACAGAGTGGCCAGATATCATAAAGGAGAAGAAGAAAAAAAAGTAGATTCATTAGCAAGTCAGGTCGACTAATTTCATTGCTTTTCTTTTGTAAGCAGATTAGCAGGCTGTATATAAGATCGTGAACAGGATATGTGTTTTAAGCCAGGCATCTCATGAAGGTATTGTGGGCATGAGGATCTCAAGGGTAGGAATTAGGTCTTACTCATCACTGTATTTGCATCTGGCACATACAGCAGTTCCAAAGCCATCTGAACAGGCTGAAAAGGTACAGATTGATTCAAAAAGACGACGATACTTGCCATATCCTACCCTTAGATCCAAATATCAAAGGCGCAACTACAAGATGAAGCAGATATGTCTCCGTAGCTGTTCCTGAGAAACTGACTCACGAGTTCTCAGCTGGCGGTTAGCATGGGCTGTGGCTGCGAGATCTAACACAATTTTCAGTGTGCGCATATGGTGTAATAAGAGAACGCTGCATCCAAACAAGGAAGCTTCTATACCTACTCAGATCTGTGCTGTCTAGAACTAGATTATATGAAGCTTAAAAGTGTTTTAACTTTGTTCAATATCCTGGGCTTCTATGAGACAAAAGCAATGAGTCCTGCAAAATTACTAAATTAACTATGACATGTGTTTTTCATTGTTCCTTGAAGACAAAAGGCTATCTGGACACAGGGCAGCTCCTTGGAAAGCAGCGAGTGCTTTCTGCTTCGTTCTGCATTTTCTTCCAGGGCCAAGAAGGCACTTGGCTCCGGGTGTTATGCCACAGCTGTACAGAATTCCCAGGGTTGAGTAGGAACAGAGAAGCAGTAAAGCAAATGCATTATGAGGTTTATTTCATTGTAGCCCATGATATGAAGTGGATTTTCACCAGAAGAAGAAAACTATGTAGGGCCTAGTATTCAACGGAAGTACCCTCACTTAAAGGAAAAGCAGTTATTCTGTGTTTGGTTCCAGGGATGGAACTAGATTTAAGTCGTTTCTACTATAAGTGTCTCTCTCTAACTAGAGTGGGTTATCTTGGGGGGGTGAGAGGGGACGCAGACAGTCTGGGCCATCACCTGACAAGGATGCTGAAGAAGAAGTGAAGTCTTAGCAGCTAGCCTGAGGATCTCCAGTGACTTCCCATCAAGTATACTTTCTGCAACCTCGTTAAAAACAAAGCATGCACATGGCTAGTTCTGTGGGTGCTGAGGTGAGAAGCTGTCTGCACCAGCAGTTCATCTACATTTCCTCTGTTTCGTTCCGACAGAAGCCACTCTTCACGACTTCTCTCGCCATCTGTACTTTCAATCCAAGCAGTCACGAAGGGCAATGCATCAAGCCAAATCTTTAATTAAGCTGAACATGTTCGAGACCAAGCAGGAAATAACTGATCGTCAATTTTGCTTCTGTCTTTCTCCTTTACCACAGCATCTCTCTGCCTAGAGGGAATCTCTGTGTCACTGCGCACGTTATCATTCCTGTTCACCCCCGTGCCTGCACACAGGCTTGTTGGATCACAGCAGGCGGTCAAAAGTAGCTGTCCTATCAATTGATCCTTCAGCCAAGGTCTTAAAAATGGCCATTGCGTTGACGCCAATTCATGGCGACATCCTGTATGTTAGAGAAAAACTGTACACCCAACGGTTTCCAATGGGTGATCTGTTTGTAAGCCGACTGCCAGGCCTTTCTTCTGAGGCACTTCTGGGTGGCAGTGAACCTCTAATCTTTGGATTAGTAGCGGCACATGTGCCCCATTTGCTCCATCCAGGGACTCCTTGACCCTCCAAAGCCTGACTCAAGCTCCACCTGCCCCTGGCCTTCTCCTGTGAAGCAGCTGATGGTCTCAAACTGCTAACCTTGTCATAAGTAGCTACTACACCACCTGGGTTCTTCCAAACAGTCCAAAAAGTGTAAAAGAGCTCATTATAAAATTTTAAATTAAATTAAATGCTATTTGGGTATTCTGGATCAAAGTACCATAAATGCATTAAAATTAATGTCATTGTTAAAATATAGTTACTGGAAAATTGAGAATTAGCATTTAATTGCTTCTTTTATTTCACACATAAGATGGTAAATCAAATATTGTTATTACTACTACGATTCTAGTTCACACAGGTGTGGGTTTATTCCAAACAAACTGAGTTAATCAGTACAATCTCTAAAATCAGTAGATGGCTGCAGGCAAGGACTCTCAGAAATATAGCGCTCTCATTTAGAATTCAAACGCATTCACTCAAGTACTCCCTCAATGCAAGAATACTTTGTTCCATTAAACTGGCATTCCATGATGCTCACCTTCCCAACACAATTGCTGAAGACAAAACGGGTGCATAGCAAATGTGGTGAAGAAAGCTGATGGTGCCCGGCTATCAAAAGATATAGAGTCTGGGGTCTTAAAGGCTTGAAGGTAAACAAGCAGCCATCTAGCTGAGAAGCAACAAAGCCCACATGGAAGAAGTCCACCAGCCTGTTTGATCATGATATCCTGAAGGGATCAGTTATCAGGCATCAAAGAACAAAAGATCAAATCATTGTGAATGAGGGGGAGTGCAGTTTGGGGACCCAAGACCCATCTGTAGGCAACTGGACATCCCCTTACAGAAGGGTCGTGGGGAGGAGATGAGCCAGTCAGGGTCCAGTGTAGTAAGGATGAAACATACAACATTCATCAAGTTCCTAAATGCTTCCTACCCCCACCCACTATCATGATTCCAATTCTACCTTACACATCTGGCTAGACCAGAGGATGTACACTGGTACAGATAAGAACTGGAAACTCAGGGAATCCAGGACAGATGATCCCCTTCAGGACCAGTGCTGAGAGTGGTGATACCAGGAGGGTGGAGGGAAGGTGGGGTCGAAAGGGGGAACCGATTACAAGGATCTACATATAACCTCCTCCCTGGGGGATGGACAACGGAAAGGTGGTTGAAGGGAGACGTCAGATGGTGTAAGATATGACAAAATAATAATAATTTAGTGCAGAGTGGAGACCCAAGGCCCAAGTGTCGGTCAATGGAGATCCCCTCATAGAGGGGTTTAGGAGAGGAGATGGGTTAATTAGGGTGCAAGGTAATACCAATGAAGAACACAGCTTTCCCCCAGATCCTGGATGCTTCCTCCCCACAACTACCATGATCCGAATTCTACCTTGCAGGGCTGGATAGGGCGGATGCTGTGCACTGGTACATATGAGGGCTGGAGGTACAGGGAATCCAGGGTGGATGATACCTTCAGGACCAAGGGTGTGAGGGACGATGCTGGGAGAGTGGAGGGTGAGTGGGTTGGAAAGGGGGAACTGATTACAAGGATCCACATGTGACCTCTTCCCTGGGAGAGGGACAGCAGAGAAGGGGGGAAGGGAGACTCCGGATAGGGAAAGATATGACAAAATAACGAGGTATAAATTACCAAGGGCACATGAGGGAGGAGGGAATGGGGAGGGAGGGGAAAAAAAAAGAGGACCTGATGCAAGGGGCTTAAGTGGAGAGCAAATGCTTTGAGAATGATTGGAGCAGGGAATGTATGGATGTGCTTTATATAATTGATGTATGTATATGTATGGATTGTGATAAGAGTTGTATGAGTCCCTAATAAAATGTTAAAAAAATTATCAGGGTTCTTGAGGGAGGGGGAAGTGGGAGGGAGGGGAAAATGAGGAGCTGATACCAAGGGCTCAAGTAGAAAGCAAATGTTTTAAGAATGTTGATGGCAACAAATTTACAAATGTGCTTGACACAATGGATGTAAGTATGGATTGTGATAAGCGTTGTAGGAGGCCCCAATATA
Organism: Tenrec ecaudatus; assembly: GCF_050624435.1. Classification (NCBI taxonomy): domain Eukaryota; kingdom Metazoa; phylum Chordata; class Mammalia; order Afrosoricida; family Tenrecidae; genus Tenrec; species Tenrec ecaudatus. Next base: position 57,479,745 of record NC_134538.1, on the reverse strand, counting down.
ATGGCTTAAAAATAAGTGAATGAATAAGAATTTTTTTAAAAAAAGAATTCAAACCCACTATCATGTCTATTCCCAGCAGGATAGAATAGAACTGCTCCATAGGGTTGGGTTTCTACAGCTATAACTCTCTATAGGCGCAGGCAGCTGCATTCGTCACTCAGGGAACAACTGGTGGGTTCGAACCATTAACCATTCAGTTAGCTGCCCAAGGCTTAACCCACCAAGCCACTAGGACTCCTTAGTCTCATTAGGGTACCTTAAAAAACGGATACTTTTTTGCCATGGGGGATTTTTGAGGTCAGGGTTAATATTACATTTTAAACAAAATTCAAGTCAACAACTTCCCAAATCATTGTAAAAATCATTCTATAAACTTTGCAAAACTTTATAGAAATATTGCCCCACACAAAATTGCAGCTTTTAGATAGATCACATGTTTTAAGGAAGGTAAGGAAGACTGTTATCCTCAATAAAGGAAGAAATGATGGCGGAAGTCCAGAAACTGGTAGAGTAAGACCTAAGAATTATACTGCTGTGACAGCTACGAAGATCCCTGCTCTTGCAGTGGGATAGGCCTCGGGCTTTTAACCAAAAGGCTGGCAGTGTGAACTCACCATACCTTACACGGAAGACAAAGGAGGCGCCTGCTTCTGCACAGACTTATAGCTTGGACACCCCATGGTACAGTTCTGCTCTGTCCTACACTTTGTCAGGGGCACAATAAGCTACTCAGCAGCAGCAGTCAGTGGGTAAAAGCCACTGAAGTTGGGCCCACATGGTTTGTTTTTGATTTACAAAGAAATTGTGGCAATAATATAGAGTTCCTTTCTGGATCCCCTGCCACCCCCACTCCCCGCCAGTTTCTCCTATGATTAACATTTATATTCCATTCAGGTAGCATATTTATTCAAATGGATGAGTCAATATTAGTATATTACTAGCTAAATTTCATAGGTTATATTGGGATTCATCCAATATGTATGGATTTTGACAAAGGTATATTTTTGACTGATGTACTGGTGGCATAGTGGGCCATGCACTGGCTGGTAAACACAAGGTCAGCAGTTCAACGTTACGCTGTGCCACAGAAGAAGAATGACTCACCCCTAAATATTCAAAAAGTCTCAGAAATCCACAGGGGCAGTTCTACTGGGTCCTCTAGGGTCACTTAGATACAGTGTCTACCATTACAGTAACCTACAGAGTGAATTCATTGCTTTAAAATGTGGCATTTTCAATTTTAAGGGACCATCGTGCCTTAGCAAATATTCAGTCTGATAGGTGACAAGGGTGATGAGCAAAGATCAGCTAGTTCAAAGAGTTGATCTTTCTATATATTTTTTACCAGCAAGATAGAAGCTAGTGAAGATGATTTTATGGAATGAACTATAACTGCGGAGAAATCTTGGGCTTCTCAATATCATTCAGAGAGCGAGGTCCAGTCAAAACCATGGCTTCTGAGGGGGATTTCTGCTGTGTCTGGTCATTGAAGACAGGCTGGTCATTGAGTACTTTGAGAGCCGTCCAGCTGAGAAGGCTCAGAAACTCCTGGTGGCTGTTTTGGAGACTCCAAAGGGGTCATCCTGACAGATTTTCTCAGAAGACACAGGACAATAGTGGGAACTTTTTAGGGAAAAAAATTTAAGACAACGCGCAACTGCTTTGGTAAGAAAACGGCCAGGGAAGTTGTTAAAGAATGTTTTCCTTTACAACCAGGCATGTTAGAAGGCTACCTGTCCTAGAATGGTTTCACTGAAAAACCTCCCCCTACCTTCCCTGCAGCTCTCATCTTGCCCCTCAAAACTGTGCTCCGTTCCCCAAACTCAAAGAATATTTTAAAAGCAACACAATATGGGTCCATCAAGGATGTCAAAAGCACTGGTGATATGGTACCAACTGGAAAGTGCAGAGTCCTTCAAGGTGAGGGCTCCAAACCAAAGCACAAGCCACCACCGGGCCGGTTCCAACGCATATCAACTGTGCCGGCAGGGTAGAGCTGCTCCAGTGGGTTGCTGATATTCTAACTCTTTCTAGGAGTAGAAAGCCTCACATTTCTCCCTCGGAGTGACTGATGGTTTCACACTCCTGAACTAGTGGTTAGCAGCCCAACAGATAACCACTATGCCACCAAGGTTCCTGGGAGGAGGGCTAGAAAAACCACCCTCAGAAATGCATAGACTTAGATGAAGGGCACGTCAAGCAACAAGAGCTTCAAGTTTTGGTATCTTTGGTTTAGTGAAGTAGTCTATGGCTTTTTAGAAATGCTTTTTTGATTTACCCTAGTATTTCTCAGAAAAAGTGATTAACATTCATTTTAAAATATCCTCCAAAGACTATCCAGGGTTTCCATGTCTCATAGTGACTGTAACTTGGAATTTCTGCTTAAGCTTTGGATGGAAATAACCCAGAACAACATGTTTGGGGCAAGAATAAACAGAGCTGGCTGTCTATAATGACAGGATTTCAGAAAACATTCCATCAGTTATTTTAAAAAAAAGCTTATTGAAATTGGAGAGACAGTTTACAAACACAAACCCTTAAGAGAATCTTTCACACCCTCAGCTATAAGGTGAAGCACAGACATCAGCATTAAGACTACATATTAGTTATAATAATTTAAAAATGATAGTCAATGCAGTAAGTATGACAAAATTTATCTCCATTATCTTCACAGGATTAAAGCCACTTCACTTCAAACCACAGCATTCTCTGTTGAATCCTAATTTCAACAATCCTGATTTTAATACTACTTAAACTCTAATGCTAAGATTAAACAGTAGCTAAGCCAGCTAACCATTCGTTGCTATTATTTAGCAGTATGGTGGAACAGAGGTCAAAAGATGTGCTTTGGGTCACTGGCAGATTCACTTTTATTGCCACGGTGTTCAACTGCAGACCATAGAGATATTGAGAAAGCCGTCCAAATCCTGCCTGATTCCAAGACTAATAATAAAAATAATCATATAGCTACCTCCAGGGCTATCATAAAAAGTCCGATTCTCAATTCAGCAGGCTTTCACTAAAGTGTGATGGTCCTTCATGCTGAAAGGAGAATGGCTGTATTTACTCAGGGTTCTGTAACTGCAGCAGGACCTTTGCTGGCGGCCTTCTATCCCTCACCCAGCCTGCTAGAGAAAGACACCGAGTGTTCGTCACTGGATGCATTCCCCAGCCAGTTCAGTGGAAATCAACAGCCTGCAGCCACATCCCCTGAAGCGGAAGTCCTCTTCTGGCAGCTTGCCTTGCAAAGACACACCCTGACCTGCTCGGGGAAGATCTCTGTGGCTGAGCCCCTCGGCCGAAAGTGGGGCAGCAACGACTCTTCAGTTAATCTAGTTCCTGCAAATGGCAGGTGCTTCAGAGCCCAGGATGGGTGGGGAAGACACTTTAGGAAAAGAGGTCCACAGCCATCCAACCAGACCTAGCATTCTGAGAACCTCCCTACCGTTGGCACATTATCTATGGGTGTGCAAACTGTTAACCACTTGCCTCTTTAGCTTAAAGTTTGGAAGTATGAATCTGCTCAGAGGTGTTCTGGGAGAGAGAAATCAGCTCATTGACAACTGGTTGTTTTAAGAACTTCAGGAGAAAGCGCCCCAATGTAGCCAGCACATCCACAGGGGCAACTGAAGCCACCCCGGCATTTGTACACACTACACACTTCCTGTGGTCGTCAGACATTTTTAAAAGCTAAGTAAAAAACCTTTTTTTTTTCTAGAACCAAGTTCAATCCCATGTTTTGAAGGATATTTTGAGGTTATACTTTTTCTAGAAAAACCAAACAAACCAAACAGAAACAGAAAAACCACTGTAATGAAACTTCAATAGAAACAAGGCCGCTTTGCATTTTACAGTTCTTCCAATGAAAATAACAGTAATAATAATATATTCAAAATAAAATATCCAAGCCTCTTCGAATCACACTCACTTAACAAAACTAAAATGTGCCAAGGGAGCAATCTTTTTATTAATGGGTTGAGGCCAGCATTTCTCAGCTACGATAGAGCAAAGAATCATTTTGAACCAATTCTTTTGTTGTTGGGCAAACTCTACTCCCCCTTTACTGCTCTACCCTATACATCACCCTATAGGCTCACTCCTCCATCAAACACACACACAGACTGACATTGCCACCTACAACGTTATTCCTTCTTTAAAACTTGTTTGTAGTTGTCAAGCCATTAGCATTGTATTTAACCAATAACGTTCACATAACCAGCTCTGAAAAATAAAAGTAGCTTATACCACTGTCCAGTTCCAACCACACTTGATTTCAAGGTAGCAACAGTCAACAGTTTAACACTTGCAGGTTTTCTGAATATTTGTCCATCAGCTGGTTCTAGCCGTCTTCGGCACACCACTACATTGAGCACACTTTTTGAGTTCCCTATATGTTTCTATTACCACATAAATCCTAACAGGCAAGGGGCTCATAATTTTGAAAAAGATCGGTAGTGATCTGTGAAATGTAGTCCTTGTTAAAACCTTGAAGAAACCTGGGCTTATCAGGTGGAGTACAGCACTCTAGAGCCAACCACGCTCTGCTCCCTGCAAACGACTTAGCAGAGGCAACTTCCTGAGCTGGCCTGCACACTACCGAAAAGGTCCTTATTTAATTCAACTAATTCTGAGGAACTTTCAAGGCAATTAGCAGGCCTCTGCTCTACTTTTGCATACAAACAGGGTTGTGCGTGTGTTTTTTTTAATGGGAGAAGGGCTATATTTATACTTTCCAAATCAGAAAATGTCCTAACCAGAGAGGAGGACAGGTGGCAACTGGCAACCACAGCACAAGCTTTTTTTTTTCTTTCCATTTCTTTCTGAAACCCCATGTAGAAGGAAAGTTAACGACATGTCGGTCGGTTGTTTGACACACAGAACAAGCTCCTCTTTTCAACATGAAACTGGGACCAGAAACCTAGCCACAGAAAATATTATTTATCAATTTACTCTGATAGCATCTGTAACTTAAGAGTCTTCTTTATTCCCCTTAAGTACATTAATTATGTACAGTATAATTTTGAAATTGTCAGAATTAAAAAAACACACACACAACTTTTCAAAGCCCACATGTTTCTTGGCACACATAACGAAAGCTAGATGCGTGGTGGAGGATTTGTGACTTTTTTTTTAGAGGTTTCCCTATTATTTTTCAATCCATACTTCAGGTTCTGCCATAATAGTGACTATTTAAAAATATCTCAAAGAGTCATGCAAATACTGGCCTTCAACATTTGCAAAGCTCTTAAGCATGGGATAGAAGGAACGATGAGAGAATGAAAGTTAAAGAGGCATCACTTCAATGGAGGTTGTCATCTGGGGATATTGAAAATACGTAAATATATTTGAAGTGTCTTGTCTGGGATGAAGTAGTGTCACTTGCATTCAAAGGGCAATAGTGTGGGCTGCTAAGCATCTGGCAATGAGTGAGATACTCCTCATAAATCAAAATTATATCTACTCAAAATATCAGTTGTGCACAAGGAGAAACAGCAATTTAGTTGGTAGAATGAATATCGGATTTGCCCTTAAATTCCTTACTCAACGTAAGGTTCTCTCTACTGTCCTGCACTCTCTGTTTCCGCTTGTGTCACTGAGACAGCAATAGTCTGATCCTATTTCCTCTTTGATCATTACGAGCCATCTACCACATGCTAAGGGGATAGCAGGTCCGGGGGATCCAACAGTGGGCAAAGCAGAGGCAAGTTTTTCAACACAGAAACGGTAGTAAGCGCTTCTGTAAAGAAAATAAAGCACTGTCAAGATAGAGACGGACAAGGCTACCATTAAAGAGCATGTGGCCAAGGAAGACTTCGGTCATGTCGGAATTCTGACTAGAGATTTGAAGTTAGGACGCGGAAAGCCACAAAGACACCTGCAGGAAACAGAACAAAGGTCCTCCTGTCTGCTCTTCCAGGATTGATTCCCTCCTCCCCATATTCTCCTCTTAGGCTCGCACATATGTTCAACTTATTTTTTTTGGTAACCCATTCTTACTGGCTTTCACCCATATTTAAACATCTCCCTCTTAGACAGAAAAGGCCAATCTGGAAATTATTCCCCTAGGCTTACCAGACCTTCAACCCAATTCCTTCTCTCCTACCCTTCATATTTTAATGCCTCTACTAGGTCCATAAATTGCCTTCCATCCTTGCTGCCACCCTGTGGCCCACCACACCCGTCCCAACTGCGCACACACAAGGTCACATGCCAATCCTCTACATTTCAGCTGTTGTTTCTGCAATTCTTTGCATCTGCAATTCTATGGATCCACCTATGGGGGACTCACCCTCGATTGTCAAAAGATCTCTCTTTTCCAGCACCATCCCATTTACTGTATTTGTAGAATTCTAACTTTTGACTGATCTTGCCTTCTTTAAAATCCTTTTTCTCTAGGCTTATCTGCCCTATTCTTAACTAATTCAAAATTAAATAACTCATTTCTGTCTTCTTCCTTGCTCTCTTTTCAAGACAATTAATTTATTCCCCAGGGTCCTTGGAGTTACTGGCATTTTCTATACTGTTTCTCCTCAGCTGATCTCATTCACAGTTTGAAAGGGTTCCCACTCCATCTACATTTTCTGCATTCCAGATCCCTTCCCGCCTAGGGACCAGTGTCGCACAGCCTACTGAAGCTCAAGTTAACCTCAACATTCTATAAATTTCATGATATGTTCAAGAGTGTCACGGTTGTCCCAATCATCCAGGGGTACATTACAGCCATTTCTGTCATGGACCACATTACGTAAGTGCAAATCACACGGCCCCCGTGGAGAAACAATTCTATCTGCCTCCTATTCTACTAGAATCTCCTGGGTCAGGCCCCAGTCATTTATTTTTTGGACGGAAGGACTCATTGATCTCTTCTGGTAATTGCCACCAGAGTATTACATTTGTAACGCCTGGATCGCAAAGTGCTACTCCCCCTATCAAAATGACTTGAATGTTCTCCTGCCTAAATTCAATCTTACTACCCATAACATGCTGCCGCGCCCTTTGTCCCTCTCTGCCTTTGGGCAGAACCACTAACACACTTAGCAAAGGAATTCCCCTCTGCCATCTTCTCCACCCCTCATAGAATTGGGCTGGAATATTCTCTGTATCTCAACATCACCAACAACTAGGAAGGATGTAACATTTGCTGACCAAGTTGATTCACAGATCCTATAGGTACTGTATACAGCTTTATCACTTATGGGTTTTAAGCACTTTCTACAGTTCAGTGCATCAGTATTTCTACCTGAAGTCACCTGCCTAAAAGGTAGATTTCAACACATGGGCACCTATCAAACCAGACGTCAGACGTCTCCGACTCTCTTAGCTTGAGTATGTCACAATGATAATGGGTATAATGTGAACAGCAGCTCCCACTGATGACCATATGCTTTGTGTCCCACTCTCATCGAGGTCCCAGATGTCCTGCCAGTGACTGAGCAAGGAGCTTTCCCCACCTCACTAGTTAGACAGTGGTTGTTAAGTCACTGGCCAGAGCCCATGAGCTAGCAAAGAACAGACACAGGGGCCATAACTACCCGCAAAGTATGCTTCCAGGTCCAGATAGGTGTTCCTACATTTTAACAGCTGTGGTGTTTCCACAACTACCGCTCCCCCCACACAATACATACACACAACTCATAACCACAAACACAAATCAGCTACCACACATACCAACACACACACGTACAGAAGCATACACAAGTTTCACTTTTCCCTGAAGAACATTTTAAAAACGTTTCTGCTGTCTGCTCCTACTGTCCATACTGAAACCTAATGGAAGATGGCTTCAGATGTCACACACAATGATCGATTTTAACATAGCTGTGCATCAGGATGTCTTCAAAGATGATCATGATTTCTACGTAGTTTATCCTAACTTATGAGAAAACTCAAATCCACTGCTACCCACTCAAGCCCACTACTCATAGTGACCCTCGAGGATACGGTGGATGTGTTAGTTTCCGAGACTGTAATACTTTTGAGGGGTAGAGAGTCCTATCTTTGTCCCTCTGAGTGGCGGGTGGTTATGAACTGCAGACCTTGAAGTTAACAGCACAATGAATGTTCAGTGTGCCAAAAGGCTCCTTTATAAACCAGAGGTAATAAAGTGGATTTTGGAATGGGAAGGCAATGTACCTACTACATAACAGCCTTTTCAAAAATTAAAAGATTTAAGAGAGTAGATGAAATAGAAACGCAAATATAGTTTTTAATTCAAAAGAATAAGTCTCATGAAATCTAAGAAAATGAAAGACTTTACCACTGGGCTCATTTGGGGCTGGGAATGCTCATAGTAATGGTACTGTCATCTTCCTGAAGCATTCTAAGAGAGGGATACTAAGTAACCAGCAAAGTGAATAATACAGTATTTAAAATTTTTCTCATCAAATCCACTACATCATAACTCAACAATCCAGGAATGAAAAGGGGAATTGAACAATATTCCAAATGATATGCTTTCAGGGTTCTTTTTTTTCCTCTTTAAGGAAATTAAATAAAGAAAAACCAAGAAACAAGAAAAACCCCAACCAAACACAAAAGTCAGTGGCTTGGAGCTCAGCAAAGTTCTCTGCTGAGGCTCTTGTTATAAAGTACTTCACAATTGAGCAGGCTGGAGCTCAGCCGCAGCCAGTGCTCAGATGCTGCTAGATAATGCTTCTCCCTAGCAAAAAAACGGGGTTTATCTGTTCAGAGGAGATGCATTTCACAGATAAAAATGACTTCCTCTAACTGCTGATTAGATAAGCAGCCTTGAGATCCTACCCAAAAGCTGCTGCCCAATCTCCAGTTAAACACAACCCCACAGCAAGAGTTCCTCTCTGCTCTTCTCCCAGGCTGTCTGAGCAGTACTACCTTGCCAGCTTGTCCAAGCAGTGCATCTAACCTCAGTACTCTTCAGTAATGTCTTGGTATGCCTCAAGATGGAAAAGAATGTGAGGTTTGGCTAACCAATGGCAAAAATATCACCATCAGTTGCCACTCAGCTCACATGGCCTCAGGAATCCCCAGGTGTGCCGGAGTAGAATGGTGTATTATAGATAAAGGGCTTTCGGTGGCTGAATTTTTGAAAATAGACCGCCACCCCTTTCTTCTACAGCATACGTGGAGAGACTCGCACCGCCACCCTTTCAGTTGAGTGCCTCAACTTCTGCACCACCAGGGACTCTGAGAAATGCACATTCCTGTTTCAGTTCTAGAAACGCAGGACTGATGAAAGCTATTGCTTCTGTTGAACTTCAAAAAGAACTGCTTCTAGGTTTAACAAATATTTTCTGTTTAAATTCTGAAGATTTATACTTCTATGCACATTTTCCTGGATTTCAGTGATAAATTAGATTTCCCCCAGCTTTTGCTCAAGGAGAATAAAAGTGACGGACCCAACAGGTCTGCAGACTCAGTGCTGAGAATGCTTTTTCCTCCACTCCTCAGACAGTCTTGTGACTATAGCAAATCCCAGGATGTTGCTTAACCCTGAACTACAGGATCCCAATAAAACCCCGTGGGAGTGTTTCATTAAAGTAAAAGAAAAGGAAGCACGTTCTAGACCGGAACCATTCTGGTAACACTGAGTTGACGCTAGCTCTTGGAGACCTCATGTGCCATAGAGCAGCGTACGTTTTCTTGGCTGTAATCTTTACCAAGCAAATGACCATTTCTTCCCTAGCACTGCTAAATGGGTTTGAACTGCCAACCTTTGGATTAGTAACATATAAACCATTTGGTTTGGACCCCTAGAAATCCTTTCTAGACTGTAGAGAGGTACACAGATCACGCATGATCTTCCTATGTCCAACGCCCTGGCAGGCATCACATTTCCTTTTACACAGGAGCTACTACTACACAAAATCGTCTGGATTATCTGTCATGTGGTCAAGCCGTTTGCTAAATCCTGCTCGGGCCCCATATCGGTATCAGTTCTTCCACTGACTCAACCACTCCCTACAAGCTCGAGTAAGTCATCTTTCTACTCCAGTAATTGTATGCTTTGCCATAGGTGCTTGTTTGTTTAAATATATAGACAGCTCCAGGTTATTAATGACATTTATTCCTACATGTGGCTTTGACTTGGATTTGTAGGAAGTCAGAGCAGATGCAGGGCATTCTGATTTCACCTACTTTAATGCAGGGAAAGGCTCAGTAAGTGAACAGCTGCGCAGGCAGCAGATAAAGTTGACTGTGATGCAGAAACTGTTGCGAGGAGGGGTTAGGGCAATCACTTAAGCTCGCTCATTCACTGCCATCAGCCAGTGTTGACTCACAGGGACCCTTAGTGGGTTTCTGAGACAGTTACTGTTTACGGGAGTAGAAAGCCCACCCAGTCTTTCTTCCACGGAGTGGCTGGTGGTTTTGACAACTACATGGATCACAGCTCAGCGTGTAACAAGTACACCACCAGGGCTCCGCTATCATTTAAAGGTGAGGGTGGATTTACCTAACATTAAAGGGCAAGTAGGATGTCACTGTAAACCAGAGTTCATAGCCCAGGGACTTACAGCACAAGGCTTCCCAGGAGTGGTCATCAAACTCTAACTCGGGCTGTGTCTCTAAGCCTGGAACTATAACCTTCAGTGCTGCCTCTCTCCTCTGTTTCAGTCCTCTTGCCCTACCATCGGCATCCACAGAGTGGCCTCTCATCACTACCCACAGCCTGTCTTGTTTCTGACATCCGTCCACCATCTCTGGCTTCCTGAAGTTGGGAACGTCCCTCCAGGTCTGTTTGCTGTCAGCAGAATGCCAGTGACATTAGTGGTGAGCACTAACTACCCACTGCTATCAAGTCAAGTCAGACGCACAGGGACCCTTCATACGGTGCCTGACACTGCGAGTCTTTACAGGGAGCAGTTGGGCTTGAACTGCTAAGCTTGAATCCAATGCCTAGCCCCAGCACCGCTAGGCCTCCTTCTGGATAGAGAAATGTGTACAAATCAAGGAAGAACGGTGAGTGACTTAACAATTCATGATGTACAGAAATAAATGTAAGGAATAATGAATTTCAAAAAGTAAAGATTTTTTCCAACGAACGTCTGTTTTGTAGACCAATCCTGATGTAATACCCAAATTAGACACTTTTGAGATCTCTTAGTCTATAATTTTCAGAATCAATCTTAATTTATTTCCCACTTTTCTAAACTGAGCACTATATTTTATGGAATAAAACTATGATTTGCCTTAAGTGGTCGCCAAGCACCTCTTCTGCATTAAGCATTTTCATCTATCACCACTTCAGAGATGATATTTCTTTTTTTGAAACAACCATTTCAGGAAAAAAATTATATTCTCATTAAATAGACCATTCTGATCATAAAAATCCCTCATTGCCAAAGCTCTCCTTTGCATCTCAGTTAAGTATATTCTTCTACATTCTAAATCCTTGTTGCTTCTTATTCGGAACAAGAAAAACCAGAAGTTTATATATAAATATATTCATATATATGGACACAGGTGGTGTCAAAGAAATAAGATTCAGTCAAGACCATTCCTGTAGTCTATGCTTGTTTAAACACACACACACACACACACACACACAAACCACAGAGTAAAGACTATAGTGCATATGTACATATGGGTGTGTATGTACACACAACGTGAGCGTAACATGGGAGATGATTTCTATCGAAAACTATAGGGTTCCTTCAACACTGGATGAAGCACTGAGGTGAGAAACCATTTTATGTCTCCTTCTTGATATGCTGCTACCATTAAACCTTCCTCCCTGTCACAGGTATTTGAGTCTGCCATTTTCCACCACGCGACTTGTTACGATTGGGCAGTGCTTCTTGAGATAAGATTTGTCAAAAGCTGAGCGACAGTACCAGAGTAACTGCCCGGGACCGGCTTCACCAATTTTCTAAAGCATTCTTGGTATTTCCAAACAAACACCCCAAATGTTTCCGTATTTTTCCATCACACTATCCCTCCTTGAAATCTCAATAGTAGTAGCGAGTGGCTAGCTTGGATCTGGCAGTGGCCAACACCCTTAGCCTACGGCCTCGATGGTCTTCTCCTATTCTAATTTTCCCTCTTTTTTTCTTTCGGGCTCTCTTTCAAATTTATTTATTCCATGAATGTTTCTTTTACTTAATAAGTTATTTTTTAGCGCTACAATGTTGTATACTCTTTCTTTTCCTTCTTTTAAGCAAAGGCACGCAGTCTCTGTTTCCCTTCTTTATCTTTAAGATGTTTCACATACGATGCATCTTTCCTGTCCCTTTCCCTCCATGGCTTTGTTAGGTGTCTCCAGCAAAGTATGTTTCAGCACTCAACACCGCTCCTTGTCCTTGGGGCTGGGTGGTGTGGTGTGGTGTGGTGGTGGTGTGGTGTGGTGTTGGTGTTGGTGTGTGTGTGTGTGCGCGCGCACGCACGTGTGTGTTTGAATAGCCATTGCCACTTGAAAATGTGGAAACTTAAGGCTCTGGGCAGCTGAGAGCCTTGCCCAGAGAGCCACGACCAGTTCTGTCCTAAGATAAATTTTCTTCCAGTCTGCTTTCAGGCCATGTTCCTTCCACCCTATTTACACATCTTAACATTTCAACAACTGCACTTCCTCCTGTGTTTCTTACAACCTCTGGGCAAGGGAGGGGTTTCTTCTGGTTTCCTGTTGTCTGTCCTTTTATACTTTCTTGCACTTCTGGCTGATTCCCATGGTACAGATGAAACATGGCTTCAAATAGGTTTCCCATAATTTACCAATCTTTTTTTCTACTAAGGTGATTTGCATAGTTCCTTATTGAAATACTATGTTTTTAAAAAGCACTTTAATTAATAGCATGCTATTAAATACTACAGCTAGTTCACGCCTTTTAAATACTCACACATGGCAGTTTCTAAAATGTGGCTACTGTGGAAGACAATTGAGGCTTCCTTTGAGGCTTCTTTCTACCATTCTGTCCCTGGGGCTCTCTTATTCCCTCTCCTCAAGTTTCTGCCCTCTCTAGGCCAGGGGTGTCACCTGGGCTTCTGCACAGGCTAGCGGGGGTGCCCCTAAGCCCTCTGACGGCCTAGTCCGCTGGATGGAATACAACCTCAGAAATAGGGTTCAGAGCTCTGGGAAATGCGTACACGGCTTTCCTGGCCTTTTCCCGAGGCTACGTATACTACTTCCAAATCAAGCAAAGAGGCTGGACCCAGATTCTCACGTTTTTCATGATTCTGAAGTGCACAGTCTATAAACTTGATCTTGAAAGGAAAAGTAGGCTGAGTATCTTGTCACACATGAAAAGGGGACATTAGGAGGCACCCACAGGAAATAGCAAACCTACCCCAAACCCCAAAATAACACCTGCACTTGGTATATGTTAGAATTTAGAGCACGAGCTAAACAAAGAACAGAGTCTGGTAACCACTCAGGAATACTTCACTGATCTCTATGGCAAAGTAATCTTCAATCTAAAGTACATAGGGGGCAATGTTTTTAGTATATCTTATAAGACCTTTATAAAAACTACTAATTTAGTTACATAAAATGAGCTGTGTATTGTTTGCTCCTCTCCAGGAATTCGCCTCACTTTCAGTTCTCTAAAGGGTGCCCACACAGCCATGATGGCCTCATGCTGTACAGCGATTTTGGTGAGAGGTCACCAAGTTTCTGTCAGGAGCCTAGAGCTGCGTAACTCTGGGAGTTGGGGTCACAGTTCCCTGCAATGGTTCACAGACTATATAATTTTTTGATTCTGGTTTCTGAGCTCCTTGGTTTGTGTCCACAGGACACCTTTGCAAACTTTTTCACATAGGGTCTGTCTTCAGCTTACCATTTTTATTTTCTGGAAAGGAACCTGCACAGTAGGATAAAACAACTATCACTTTCAATCTTAAAGACAATCTTATAGATAAATACGCATTTCTTTGAAAGCATGTTCTTCTAAATCCTAATTTTGGGAAACCCTGAAAGGATTAATGTCGATGTCCTACGTGATTCAAAATGTATCCTACATTTCCACTTACCTTTCTATAAATAGCATTCATTTTCTAGTTGGAAACAATTGTTCCCGTATTTGTGTTCTTGCCCTGGCTATACTGAATGGCTTTAGCCACTATCCCTATTTGCCAGCACAATTAATTCTAATACTTACATCTATCCATCTATCTGTCTGTCTGTCTTTCTCTATATTTATAAATGAAATTATTAGACACAAAGGCAACTTGGTTTCTAATGTATATAAACACATAAAATATGCATTTAGCTATTGCTCTAGATTGTCCTACAGAAAGGTGATAGCAATGACACCCATAACCCTGAGAATTTGACACATAATTGCTCTCTCTGACTGCGGAGCTCATGTAGCTGATCCATGTATGGTCCACTTTGCCTAATTATTGTGTCGTATACCCTCTGCCTTATATTATTTAGTGCAAAAGCAAAAGATATATTCTAAGGAACGATTGACTCTTTACTTAATATTCAAACTCACTGCCACTGAGTCAATTCCAACTCAGAGTGACCCTGTAGAACACAGTAGAACTGTCTCCCTGGGTTTCCGAGGCTGGGAATCTGTACAGGGGCAGAAAGACTCATCTGTCTCCCGTGAATTGTCTGGTGGGGCGGAACTCCTGACTGTGTGGTTAACAGTTCGATGACCTCCTCAGCTCATTGAAATGTAGTCTGGTGGAATACAAACTACTCAGAAACAGAGATTCTTATTACGATTGTGCCATTTGATCTTAAGCTAATTCACGGAAGTTCGTCTCCTGGCCTCTGTTTGCTTGTAATCAATAGGGGACCCCTAAATTTTCTAAGCATAAACTGCAGCATGTGCAAGTTAACTACTGGAAAGATTGTTGATGCCCAGTGACCATTAATTTTTTTGATAAAGGTATGTAAATGGTTGGTAAATTATATAATCCAGATATTTTTTCACATTAAAAAAGATTTCTATTCACACAATTCAAGTATGATGTGTGAGCCGCACTCTTATGGTTTAGAGTCAGATAAAATGGTCAGATGTAGCTCTACTATCTTAAAGTTCTAGAGACAAATAGTATAATGCCACAACACGTAAAATGCAGTTAACACTCGACCCAACCCCTGACTTTTGCTATCCCTGCAGATACAGTCAGAGGGGGACACTGACAAAGATGTTTGCGCTCCTGCAGCAGCAAGTGTGCCTCAGCTATATCGCTGGGAGGACGTGAGTCTCTCCGCCGCAGTGAGTTCTCTTTCCCCTTTCTCAGAAAGGGGGCTCCTTCTTGCGGATTTTAATTTCTGGTTTCCTTCAAGTGATGGTTGAGGGAAAACAACAGATAAAATGATTCTAGACACTGAGCCACTCACCGTCATAGGAGAAGTGCATGAACTAGCTTGCAAAAAGGATACCGGGATCAGCTGACTTACCAACACTTCTCTCGTTCTTGGAGCTCTGCTGCCCTCCAGAAGTGGTGGACAAGTCTTCTGGGACAGGCATGGGCTCGTCGCCATCATCAGGAGTATCACTTATAGGAGGGCTTTCCTTTCCTGAGGAGATAAGCAGCAGCCTGAGTTCTGATGGTCAGCTCTTGCTAGCAGGGCAGGCAGCCAGGGAAGCTCCAGGTGCCTGGGTTTCCTCCAAGTTTGGTTAGAGAGAAGGAGGCTGCATGAGGCGGCAGCAAATGAACTGAATCCAGACTTCACTATTGGAGTGCACAATGACTGTTATTTTATAAGTAGGAAAAATGTGTGAATTTTCAGTTTATAAAATAACAATCAATGGCAAAAAGAGCTCGAGAGAGAAAGAAGTGAGTGGGGAAGAGAGAGGAAGAAGCCATGATAAAGGAAAATAAAAATCCAATCCTAGAGATTAACATTTTAAAATTATGGTATATTTGTTTCCATGTGTACACTTATATATCATTGATAACATGTGAAGACACATTTTTCTGTTTCAAAATTAATCAAGCCTTGTAAACAGCTTCTCATGCCTGTTTGTTACATTGGAACTGACTGTAATACTCCATTGCATGAGTTGACTAGAACGTCTTTAAACCCTTCTGTTAATTCGGAATGTTTGTTTGTTTTTTAACCAATTTAAAAATGACAAATTTCTGTTCTGCCAAATTTTCACGTATTCTCGATAATCTCCATGGTATAAATGTCTATGGCTGGGTTGAATGACAGCAACCTATTTAGGGCTCCTGAGCTGTTTGGCAGTTTCCACCCCCTGGAAGGCAGGTCCGTTCTCTCTTTCAGGCCTGCTTTCCCATACCCTGACTTTATTATTCTGAGGGCATACCAGCAGGGGGGATGTTTTGGCTGCTTCCTAATTCGATTTGACTTGGGAGGGAGAATCGTTGGGGAGAGAATGGGCAGGAACCTACCCCCGTGTCAAAGTGTTCACCAGCGTCAAGCATCAACGTTTATCTCTGAAATAGTAAAGCAAACTCTACACAAATACTACTATTGTTTGCATTTCAAAGGCTGTATGTGCGGTGGAGGTGATTTTGACTGCTAGCTGGTCCAGGCACGACATAAGAAAACACGGAATGACCGACACCACCGTAACCGTCATTCTTATGCCGAGTCCGTGTGTCGCCATGGTGTCACTCCATCTCACGGAGGATCTCGTCTCTCACACCGACACTCTAACCAGCGGGATGGCTTTCTCCAGACACTACTTCCAGGTGGGGTGGTGATTACATGCTGGGCTGCTAACCGCAAGGTTGGCAGTTCAAAACCACCAGTGGCTCCAAGGGAGAAATACAGGGCTTTCTACTCCTGCAGAGAGTTAGTCATGAAAACTCACATGAAACCTGGTCCTATAGGGTCACTGTGAGTTGGCACCGACTCCATGGCCGTGAGTTTGGTTTTGGTCCCTCATCATATAAATGAAGTACATGAGGTGGAGTCACAATCGACCCACTTTTCAGCAGCATTCTGGTTGTCCTTCTTCCAAGACAGATTTGCTTGTTTTTCTAGCCTCATAGTATGTTCCGTATTCTTCACCAATACCACAATTCAAATGTATCAATTCTTCTTCAGCCTTTTTTATTAATTGTTCCACTTTTGCATGTATATCAGGCAACTGAAAATACCATGGCTTGGATGCCAGGTGTACCTTAGTCCTCAAAATGACATCTTTGCTATTTGCCACACTAAATAGATACTGTGAAGTAGATTTGCCCAATAGCTCATTTGACTTCTTGACTGTTGCTTCCATAGCTGTTGATTGTGAATGTAAGTAAAAGGAAATCTTCAACAAGTGACGTTTTCTCCACTTACCGTGATGTCATTTATTGGCCCATTTGTGAAGTTTTACGTTCTTTATAAATTTTAGATTAAAGTATAACGAGCACAAAAAAGTTTAAAGGATTTAGAATAAATCCCACTTAGAATTTACCAAATAGGATTCCATGGGGTACTTATACATCTATTTTGACTTAAGTTTGACGAGAGGAATCAAAGATTGGAAAGCCATGAATGGTATTATATGCATGCCCACTGTAGTGGAAAACTGCTTCCTGTAGCCGCCATCTTTCAGACCTCGCTTTAAACTGTCATGAGCAATAAACTACATGTGAGAAAGTGCTGATAAAGAGCTCAGTGGATGTAAAATAATCTATCCAAACTGCTTGTGGAAGACCGGTTCAGATTAAGATCCAAAACAAGGATCTTTAGACTGGAATCTCATGTCTGTGGCTAAGATGGCAAATTGATTACCAAGCAAAATGGGAATCCCACACTTTTAAGAGTGTACAAATAACGAGGCACGTATTTAAGGGTTTAGTAAACATGCCTAGATATAATGCAAAATGTCCTTATTCATTTGACTGAATCTCCCAGAAGAGTCACACAAACATTTTAGAGGATTTATAAGAGATCAGTATAATCATCCCCAGTATATAAAACAGTCTTTACTGGAACAATTTAAAATAGAACGTCCTTAGGTACTGGGGCTGTACTTCGGGGAATACTACTGATTTCTTTAGGAAAGATACATCACAATTTAATATTCTAGCTTAGCTGTAATGACCACAATTGGCATAGTTTCAGAAAGAGCATTATTGGGTATATTTGGGTAGCCAATACAAGATGAATAGTTAAGATGGGCCAGGACTGTAAGAATTTCCCAAGGAAAAACAAAAGGCCAGAGAAAAACCGATTTAACCTTTCTGTAAATGCGCATGATGTCAGCAACAATTTTCATTGCTTTAAACAGTAGACTTTAAAAGTAATGACACCTAGATATTATAGTATTATTTTCACAAATTATTTTTAAAATGGGGAAAACCTATGCAGGTGAAGACAGAACATATATGAAACATTTTGCAGTTTTTCTTATAAATGACTGGTCTAGAGTAGTGGTCTCACACATGAGGGGTCTTGGTGGGTGAGCAGGTCAGAGGACTCTTCTTTTTGTGTGTGAGGATAATCTCACACCAAAGTTTATAAGATGACATTGTATTTAAAAGGGATCACTGCATAGTGTAGAAGCTGGAAGATTCAGAAATCTAGGCCACTTGCCTTCTTGAAGAATCCTTAAGACGCCTCCATCTAATCCACAGTGAAGACCACTGGACTAACAAGCTTACACAGTCACTGCATGCTTCTAGGGAGTCTGCAGGGTGCCTTTGTGTTTCAAACACTGTCATGGGATGCTTTTCTTCGGATTCTTATTAGGATCTTCCTTCCCTATTATAACTCTGTAACACTCCATTGTGCTGTGGGATCAATTTAAATAACAAATTGTGTTTTAAATAACAATCATGGAACAAAGGAAGGTTCGTAAAAAGCCCACAATTCATCGCATGAAAGAGTGTCTGGTTTTCAACTCAAGTCAGGTAGATGTGCTTCTTTAGAACTCATCAGCCTGGTGGACCTCTTGCACAGAATTGAATGCTAGCTCTCCACTTTTCCTTATCCTACATTTCAGAACTTTTATTTTCTCTATGTGGCAAAAAAAAAAAAAAAGGAATAATGAAACCAGTAGGGATCATGATGCTAAAATACCATGGGTTAGACTGGATCAATAGGAGCTCACTATGCAGAAGGAACACATGGGGAGAAGGGGGAATAAAAATTAGTCTCAGTGTGTATGGTGATAGCAAGTCAGAACTGGAATATAACAAAGCTATATATATTCACATACTTCCCTTCCAAGAACTCCTTTTAATTCAACAAAGTTGGGCCTTAACTTGGGGATAGTTTTTAAGAAGTCATCTGATTTGCCTAAAAGCCCCTGCAGTTTGAGTCATGGTGGCTGTGACATTAACCACACACATGAGCCTTTGTGCCCCAGGACCCTGACATTCTCCATGCTGGAGACTCACAATGAAATTTTACCACTTCATGGAAACGTTCAAGGTACCTAGAAATACTTTTACATGTGAACTCTTAAAAATTCTTTAAAACAACCATTTGGTCATTAAAACACACACACAATATCAATGACTCATAAGGCGAAAATGAGATAAAATATGAAATTGAGTAAATGTCGCAAATATTAGTACAGGGAACTTAGGAGTTATTTGATATTTGATGTACTACTGGCTTGGTCAATTACAGTAAGGGACCAGGAGATATGCCACTACTTTCTTCATGTGGGTAAGGAAACATGACTTTGGTCTCTATCACTGGGTGGTTATACAAATAAAATACAAGAATATGTATGAATGTGAACATAGAAAATAACTGCATGGAAATTCATTGTAAACTATAAGATCCTATATTTTAAAAGTTGTATAGTTATAAGGGCATGTACAATAGTACAATAATGTATATAAATACTATACCTTGAAGAGTAAGAACTCATGCATTTAAATGGAGTAATTTGGAATATGCAATAAAATTTCACAAAATTATAAAAATTCTAGCTAAGTTATAAATGTACCCAATTCATATTTGCATTTCCTAGTGTCTACACTTCAGATGTAGGAACTCAGTGATGCAGTTAAGCAATTGTGGCAGTTATATAATCTCCTGTCACCTTGCAAAGGGGTGGAGTCTAACCTGTCAATCAGGTCATAGTCAATGATGCCTCCGTGTGGGCATGGCCTTCTCCTGAGGATTCTGGGAACTCCTGTCTTCCTCCCTGGAGATGGGAGACACTCTCTGCTTTGTCTTCCTGCTGACAAGCCACATGGAGTTACACTTAGGCAGGCAGAGCCCTGGAGCTGGAGGAGCCACATGGAGACCCATGCCAGTGCTGAGATGCTTTCACCACTAATGGATCCACAAGACTTCCACCCACTGGCCTGGGATCTTCCTGTATTCAGCATCACTGTGAATTTAGTGAGGAACTTAAGGACTCGGATTGACATATGGGGTAATCTTAGACTTATGGACTTGATCTGGACTGGGCTGGGATGCTTTCTTAATGTACAATTGCTCTTTGATATAAAGTTCTCTCTTACCCACATATGAGTGTCTCTCGAGTTGTTTCTCTAGTCAATCCAGACTCACACAACACTTGACTAGTAACTTAATGGTTGGCAGTTTGAACCCTTCCAGAGCTATCTTAGGAGAAATGTCTGTTGATCTGAAAGATTCCATCCACTGGAAACCTCTATGAAACAGTGTGCCTGCACACATGGGATCAAAATCAACTTGATGCCAAGTGACCAATTTTGGCTAAATTTCAAGTAACACACTACCTGTGAGATTTGGGGGGGGGGTTTAGATGAGGATATTAAATAACCAGTTTGTCAACTGCAAGTAAATTGTTTCTCAAGTAGATTACACTTCCCTGACATGCACGCTTTTTAAATCATGCATTTGCTCGCCTGAACATACTTTCTGTAGTAAATAAACATTCAGAGTATAGAATATCAATTCTGTAGAAAAGTGGAACAGTCTGTGCTCCCGAGACTAAGGGATCACACCCCAGTCATCATCTCTCGCTTTGGGATATCTGGTACGTCATTAAATTTTCTGAATCTACACTCCCTGTACTGTGTCCCTCTAGACCAGGAGTCCTCAAACTTTTAAAACAAGGGCTAGTTCACTGTCCCTCAGACCCATTGGAGGGCCAGACTATAGTTTTAAAAGAAAAGTATGAACAAATTCCTATGCACACTGCATATATCTTATTTTGAAGTAAAAAACCAAACTGGGCAAAAACACCTGGCAGGCTGGATAAATGTCTTCGGTGGGCCACATGTGGCCCGTGGGCCATAGTTTGAGGACCTCTGCTGTAGACAGCTGTGTCTTTTTCATGTAACTGTAATAAGACTATAATGACACAAATTTTTACATTAATATCTGGTAAATATAAAGCATTCAATGTCATATTCTATGATTAACTATATACAGTAGTTCCATTGATGCTATGTAAATCGTATTTTCTTACTGAGGTTATGTATGTCTAGACTAGAGGATTATTTCTTATTTTCTGGTTCCAACAAACACAATTCAGAAAACATCAAATATATATTTAGGGTCAACTGGTTCAAGTCATTCATAACAAAGGACAACTACAGAGGTTCATGAGGTAGAGAACCCTGCCATATGTCCCCTGATTGGTGAGAGGGGATATTGGTACAGATGTCCCTATTCCCACTGCCACAGGTTAACTCTTTCTATAGAAACCACAGTGAAAAATAATATACACGTATAAAACTATTTTAAAAGTCTGCTAAAACAACCAAAAATTGTAAAAAGAAGAAAGGAAGGGAAGTAGGGAAACTGCCAATACGTGGAGATTTTTTCACTTATGAAAATGCTAATTTCATATGATTCAACATAGAAAAATACATTTTTCCTTTTGTGGACAGAAAATAACAACACTGAGTAATTCTGTGAGAAAAACTGATTCAGTAATATTATTTCCTATTTACTATACGAAGCTACTATATATCTGGATGTATCATTCTTATTCCCAAAATAACTACCCACTTCCCCCAATTTTAGAAATGGAAAAACAAAACATGATGACTGGTTTTAGTTGGAGAAAAAGCAATCCTATTCACAAAAGCAGAAAAAGTAGGCTTCCAATCTTCCCTTTATTAAAATGACACAACTCCTTAAATATCCTAAGTATTGTTTAGAATACCCAAATTTTGCCATAAATCAAAGTATTTTTGATGTTTTAGAAAAATTAATTCCTTTGCTAAGTATGTGCAAACTCAATTTCAGATCAAACCTTACAAGTTCTTTTTTAAGCAAAAACAAATTTCTTCTTCAGGATGTTATGTGTAACAAGGTCTTCCTTCAATCTTCTCCTCACCCCTGGTTACCATCAACTTTAAGCAGGTCCAATCCCGGATTAATTTAATTGTTAGAGTAAAGTTAGGGCAAGCAAAAGATCAGAAGGAAATGTGGCTTTTGTACTCTTGGGACTAAGTGACGAGATCAGAAGGTTGGTCCGCTTTTCCAGAGACAAAGCATTCTAGAGATGCTACCTTCGCTCAAGAATCACTTGTCACTGTTGGACATTCTTCACCAAAGCGGTCGCATTCTCTTCAAATGCATCACACAAAAGGTTGATTTAGAAGCACCAGGGCCTCTAAAAAGCTACATATACTTTGTTCCCCCTTTCAAATAACTGGTCATACTTTGGAGACCCTTCTGCGATGTTCTCTACAGGAACACATACCTTGGGCATATTTCTATACTACTAGACGTTCACTGTCATCATTTTTCAGAGCTTTATGATACACGCATGGAGGTGGCATGCATGGTGTGTTTTCTCTGAAACAGGCACAGATGACATGTGCAGATTGTTCTTACATAGAGGCCAGTCTTCTGGGGTTGGCGAGGAGTCTGTGAAACTCTAAAATATAACATCTTGAAATCCTCAGGGCCCATTGAAACGGACGCCAACCATACCTCTAGCACAGTGGTTCTCAACCTTCCTAATGCCGTTCCCCTTTATTAATAGTTCCTCGCGTTGTGGTGACCCCCTCCAACCTTAAAATCAGTTTCGTACTGTCATTTTGCTACTGTTATGAATCAGGTGACCCCTGTGAAAGGGTCGTTTGACCCTCAAAGGGGTCACGACCCACAGGTTGAGAACTGCTGCTCTAGGTCTCTATTGATGAGCAGAACTCTTCCGACAATGGCTTGAAGAAACAGATCCCAAAGGGAAGAGGTGTCTCTATGCCCCCCAAAATTCTGAATGATACCCCAACACTATGTTATTCAAATGACTTCTCTTGTCTCTCTTTTAAGTGCTACCTCTGGGGTCTGGGCGGATAATCAACCATTTTCCCATGAGTGACATATTTTTATCCTTCCCCAGTTGCTGTGGGTTTAACAGAACTGATCACAATCTCGAAGATTTTCCTGCTCAGGTCTTCAATTGGGACAACTGCTGAGGGCGGCTGTTCAGCGAGGCTAGAAAGCCCATCTGGAGCTTGACTTAGGCACCGGAGCAGCATGGGCACTTGGAGCTCTGGTGCCCGGTGGGGCAGTCCTCATGGCTTCCAATTACAGTTCTCTCCCAAGTGTCTCACCTGAAATTTGGGACATGTCTTGACCATCATCTGCTTCCATTGTCCTCAGGGTATCTGAGAAAGAGAGGAAGGGACTTTAGTTTAAAGAAAAACACTAATAAGATATGAAAGAGAGAAAAAGATAAAGAAACCATATGCTATTTAACAACAAGGTTATCTAGCAAGAATAATGTATTTTCTTCCTCACACACTTGCTAAAGTATCAGACTGGCACAGACCTTGATCCTTTTAAAAACAGCATTACAAAGATTTATAAAAATATCATTACAAGCACAGGAGGACCAAATTTGTTATTTATTGTTAATTTCCTACTGCATAATAACCCAAAATGCAAACTGACTGCAACAAAATTAAGCAGAAAATTAAATGGCCCTGGGTCATTGTAGGCACAGAATTCATTCTCTTGGCTGATCCATAGTTATGTTCTTTCTAATTTACTGAGCATGCATCGATGAACCTTGAGTCAGCTTGGTGACACGCGTACAATCAGCAATCAAAAAACGAAGCAATTTGCTGAAGAATGTCTCATTTACCCAGGCAGGGCTGCATAGCCGAGCGGCAACCGCACTACTTCCATCAATAATGAATACACCTCGAGCCTGGCAGATGGGCCACGCCGGTGCTTCTGTCTTTGTCCCTCACTCTTTCAAGGCCCTTGCCTCACTTCACCAGCCCTCTGGCACAGGCAGAAGTGAAGCTCCCTACAACAGCAAAACAAGCTGGAGAGAGAAGAGGGGTCCAAACCTTCCTGTCCTGCTGACATATGGCTGGCTCCACAGATTGGTGTAAAAACAAACAAAACAAATGCACAACTGGGAAGATAAGGCTCTTCTGTTGCAACAGTGTGTACTCCATAGATTGCCACCTAGGCTCCCACAAACACGAGGGAGAAATCTTGTGCTTTAGTGGAGAATAAAGGGTTCTCTTGAGTTGGGCACTTGGGGTCCTGGCTTGCCACTCAACAGCTCCCATTGTCGGTGGCATCTGGCGGTTCCATGGATGCAAGATTTGTGTCCAGTAAACAGTAACCTCAGCAAGACCTGCTCATGGGCTGTGCTCTGCTGACAACCCACCAAAGATACCTTTTGGAAGAGGCACTACCGCCAGGAGCAACGTTATCTAAACCTAAACCAGGTCACTCTAGGCCGTTTTTTACTGGAGGAGGGTACTTCTGCCTCTTTGGTCCCAATGTGTGCATCTTTGTTGTGAGGCCTTTTTCAGAAGAAACCTGAGACAGGTGGAGATTTCAGGTGATTTGATTCTCCAGGTAGACTGGATAGTCAGCCCAGGTGGGAATGGAGGCTGGTTTTTGTTTTTTTGGTTTGGGGTTTTTAAGAAAATATTTATTTTTCCTTTTAATAATATCAGCATAAGTTACAAATAAGATATGATAATTACTTAAACTGAATAAGAAGGGTTTTCCTCTCCTTGGGAGCGACAGTTAACTACTTTGAATGGCAACGTGAATCTCCGTGGTGAGTGCGTGAGCTAGCCTGTGACCACAGTACAGAAAGGCCCCATGGCCCACGTGGTTCAGTTCCCCCACCGAGGTTGCATGAGCATTCTACAGCCAGATTAACTATGCTGAGCAACAGACACAAACATGCAGAAGCAAATCTTACTTTCAGAGCAGCGTGCCTTAGGTCTCATACACAAAAGTGACAATTCCTCTGAGCCTGTCGAAACAATCATAAAGCGTAGATTCAAATGTGAAAACTCATGGTTCACAGTCAACGTGCAACCTGAGTATGAAAGTTAAGAACTAGAGTTTTGGATTTTTGACGGTAAGTATTAATATTGTACTCTGGTATGGAACAACCCAGTTTAAAAATGTCCCTGAATTGCTGTATAAAGTGTATATAAACTCAAATCCTGTTGTGCACATATACCATTCCAACACAAAACTTTAAAATCTGACTTTAAATGTTTCTATTACAAAAATAATACATCTTTAAGCTTATTTTTTAACAGTCTACAATTTCCATCACTTCTCCCTGCTGTCAAGTCAACCCTAACTCATAGCTGCCCCATAGAACAGGGTGTAACTGTCCCTGTGAGTTTCCAAGACGGTATAATCCTATGAGAGTGGAAAGCATGCACATCTTTCTTCCAAGGAGCTGTGGTGGGTTTTGAATTGCTGATTGCAGCCCAATGTATAACTACTACACCACCAGGGCTGCTTTTCCATAGCTTAGGAATATTAAGGTTTCTCTCTCTCTCTCTATATATATATATATATATATTTGTGTGTGCATATGTACATATACATACACGTATATACATATACATCAATACACACATGTATTCTGATACATATATTCATAATATAAACTGTATATGTATATACATATTGAATATGCTATACATGTAATTCCTAACAAAAATAGGATGCAACTATATTAGACTATAGTATTATAAAAATATTTTTATTTCATATAAAAACTGTCTTTAATTTAACAAATAAACATCTGTATCAGCATTTTAATGGTTCTGCACTCACTCTACCCAAATTCACTGTCATGGAGTCGATTCTGATTCATAGTGGGCTTACAGGACAGAGGATGGTAAATCTTTCCGAGTAGAAATTCACACTTTTCTCCTGTGGAGCAGATGGTAGTTTGAAGCTGCCGATGTTTTGGCTTGCAGTCCAATGCTACCAGGGCCCTGCTGGCTCTACTTCAGTGATCCCACTCTAAAGAGTTCCCAAAGCCCAGCTTTCCACTCACTGGTGGCTTAGCTACTGAAGCACAACTGGAGAGAACCCCTTCCAAGGGTGATCCGGGGCCACCCTTCCATTTGCTGTAACAGAGAGGAATCCATGCACATTGCAATTCCGCTTACCACATAGGTGTTTCATGGAGTACTATGAGAGAATACATCAATCACAAGGGACGACACGAGAGCTCCATGCCCAGCCTGGTCCCAGATTGGGCCATACTCTGTGGGAACCCCTTACCCTGTGCAGCCACCTTGCATGTTTAATGCCAAGGTCCCTTGGGACACACCTGGGAAAGGCAGGTAATGTACATGGCGGCTGCTCTTCCCAGAACAACTCTCTTCTCAGCAGGACGCTGCACACTTAGGACAGCAGAGAGTATTAGAGAGCTGAACACACCAGGCTAGAGGCATGTCAGATGTGAATAAAGAAGTACCTGTTGTTTTTTTTACTACATCTTCTTTTCCTGTACCAAGTGGGCACTCCTTCCCTCGGCCCTCCCCCCACTTACAAGGAGCATTGCTATCTAATTGACCTTACTCACATTTTCATACCCATTCTTCACCAGCTATAGTCTGACCTTCATTTCGGCTGGTCCCTCTCTCGGCCAATGGGCTGCCATTGCCATCGTGCAATTCGCACTAATTTATGAAGGGGCCACTCTGGCCTCATTGCCATGCTGCATGGAGTCTGCGAATTCTACACCTAGAAGATTTATTACCGTGGGGGTAATTCCGCTAGCTCCTTACAGTTCTTCCCAAGCTCCAACTTTGCACCTCTTGTGTTGAAAAAGCAATGGCTCTGGGTAAAATGGCTTTATTTTTATGGAAAGATGAAAGGAAATATCCAATTATGGGAAACGGTGCTTGAGAGGAAGGACACACGGCCTCTTCCGAGACAGGAACTACAAAAGACAGCCCTGCAGTATTTTAAGGGCAATGAACTAATCTCCCACCCCTGCCTTCTTTCCCCTAGTTATGAATGTAAGGACAGGCTCTGCTGGGCCCTCTTGTCCTCCATGGAGTGAGTACACAGTATCAAGCAGAAAATGGAGCATACGTGTACCATAGTCTCCGTCATAAAGAAGCTTACCACTGGTGAGAGAAAGCGGTCACAAGAGCGAATTAGAGGCATGTTTTGTAAACCTCCACTGCTCTGTCCAGTGAGTCCATTCCACGTACCACGACCCCACAGGGAAGACGACGACTGCCCACAGGGTTCCCTGGGCTGCAAGCTTACAGCACATCAGCGGGACCTTTCTCCTGTGCAGCTGCTGGTGGGTTCAATCTCTGTCAGCAGCCAAGCTTCCACCATTGTAACACCACAGTGCCGGTCTGAAGAAGACCCAACGTCAGCAGCTTTGTCAAGGGAGAAGCCGTAAGAAAGAACAATACCACAGAAGCGTCCTATTTTCAACACTGCACAGGCAACCCAACCGATTGCAGACAACAGCTAAACGTGTCCCCTGCAGGCCTCCAGTATTAGTAAATATACTTCCTCTGTTTAAGTCTTATAAACATGGTTGTTTTTATTGTTTCTTTGGAGCAAGCAGTTCTGAATCGTGTACAGGTGGGAACAGATGCAAAGAAAAGGGATGGACAGGCTGACAAGGGCTGTCACTGATTGTCTGTTGTGGACAGGAGAGAAGCTAAACCTGCTGACCCAATCCACCATTTGCCCGTCTGACTGAGGATCAATCAATGATTTGGACGTTCTAAGGCCTGTGTATTCCTTATCTCCTCCTCTTCAATCTGTCAAGCAACCTCTCTCTCCTCTACTGATCAGGGAGGGTTAGCGGAGACTTTCCTTGTTTCAGAGTTCCAGCCTTCTAGCTCTCTATCCAGCTCCCCAGGCTTAGCTTTCACTTAAGAGACCAGGGCTTGTTGCAGTTTAAGGCACAGCATATATGGTCTGACAAGGCCATCTTATGGAAAACCAGGGTTATTGGTTCAGCTTTCTCATTTTTCATGCTGATCCTTTGGGGACACTGAGAACGGAATGCAATGCCCTTATTTTCTCCTGACACTGAGATGAGAAGCTGCCTATCTCCTGGGGGGACACCCAACAGCCCTAGGCAACTGTTCTTCCAAGTGGGGGGAGCCTGTCCCACCTCCTCTGTGCAGGCCTGCTTCCAGCTTGTGAGTTAGCACTCAGTACTCAGCGGAGAGAGAACAACCCGCAAGGGCCAAGCACACACACACACACACACACACACACACCAGCTTTAAAGTAAGTGAGTTTTCTGATCAACAACCTTCTCACATAAGCATTAAAAGAAATTCCAGCCAATGTTTTTCCCCTCCAGACACTGTAAAGTCAATTTTCTCTACAATGGTGTTTCTTTTTTCTGTTCACCAGAACTTCTTGAGTACCTTAAGTATGCTAGGAAAATACAGTAAAGGAACATATAAATGTACTAGTGAGCATTATGTAAACAACCTACTCTGTGTTTGCTATATTACAAGCAAACTGCTAAACCACATGAGGCCATGGACCTCCTCTGTTTTGCTCATAATTTCATTCCAGTCTCTAGCATGGTATCCCATATAGATGGAGCTTGCATTTAAGATCTACTCATTAAGTGTATGCCTTTAATCCTCACAACAACCTTGAAGAAACCATAGCTTTCCATTTTAGAGATTAAAAAAAAAACCGAGGCTTATATATGTGGAGAGAAAAACCTTCCCAAGGCTCGGTATGTAATAGAGCTGAGCTCAGACAGCAGACTGCGACGTGAGCCCGAGCAGGGGTCCGACTTGTCCTGTGGCAATGCCTTTTTCACTTGCCACTCCGTCCGCAATTCCACAGTCCCAGTGCAGGGATCACTCATTCCAAGTTGACGACAAACAAAAGCATGGGTACCGTCTACTGTCTCGGTGACAACAATAGCAATTAGAAATTAAGCATGCCCTATGTGTTGTCCTGGAATTAAGGCAAGCTTACTTATAGTATGATCCAGGTAAATTCTGGCCATTTGGTCAGACTTGAAGCATTAGTCTTTTCCACCTTCTGACAGGTGAAGTTGCACAGGAATTACATTTAGGCTCTTTCCTTTGTACCCTACGAAGCTTGTTTGGAAGGGAGTGGAGGCATTGGGGGAGGGGCAGGCATGAAATAACCTATAATCTATTTAAGATGTCTTAGGTCACAGATTTCCTGAATAAAACCCATTATGCTTGCTGAGAGACAAGTTCTTTCATCCTAATATTGGTAATTTTATTTTTGCAAGTCCGTCCTATCACTTTTATAAGATACACGGTATCTTATAAAAGAAATGCTCAAAGAGAAAGTGAAGGCAATATGCAAGGTCTTTGTATCCAGCCAAGGGGACCTTATGGGTTTTCCTAACAACTCGACAAAACAGGTTGAAAGAACATAGAAACTTAGGCAACTCTCATTCCATTTCTGATTCTTTTCATTTTTCAAAAATTAGCTGCCACTCTATACATTTTTATGATTTCACAGAGCAGCGCTGGTTCAAATAACAATGGAAAACAAGATTTAAACAGGAAAGCAAGGAATCCAATTTGATATCCATACCTGCCTCTCCATACTTAACTAAGCCCCAGAGAACCCCGCTGGCTCGTTCCACTATGAACCTTTTTGAGGGCAACCTTGCTCAGATGTGCAATTCTTCTATGGACAGGAACTGATATGCAAAAGAGGAAGAGTCAAAGGGAACTAAGGACGCCTTATAAAATACGACTAACCACGTTATCTTAAAGCATTCTTAATAAAGAAGTCATGAATACAGAATGAAATGAATCAAAGGATTTTTCCCCCAACACCATTATAGAGCCATCAGTCTCAAAGTGATGTGTTAAAAAAAAAAAAGACTTTAAACCTGGCAACAGATTAACACATGCGAGAAAGAGAAAATGGAGTCATGGACACTTCTCTGGGTTCACATATGTACCATGGCAATACGTCCAGAGGTGAGGATTGTCTGGTGGCCGGGGGAGCCCCTGAATCTATAAGTAAATCATCATGTGGACAGACACTCTTCTGTGTGATTAGATACAGAGGAGGAAGAGTTCCTAGTTAAGATTGTTTCAACTACTATACTGTCAGAATTCAAACTTTTAACAGTAAGACTGGTCACCATTTAGTGGGTCCCCATGGGAAAGAATCATGTGCATGATTTACATCCACTTTTGCTAGACTTTCCCCCGTTCTCACTATCAACATAGGTTACTTGGTAAGTAACTTCCTCAAATATAAATGGCTTTTTTACATTTCACAACTTGAATGAAAATCTAAGTTTAGATTCACTTTTTCTGCCATCAAATGCCAAAAAATGATTTTTAGAAGATTCTCACACATGGCTAGGAGTTATAATGCAAACAAAATGAGACCTGTATCTCCACAAAAATACATAGATACTGTCCTCAAAATATGGCTACCGGTCGGCCTGCGAACCACAAGGCCAGCAGTTTGAATCCACCAGCAACACCTTGGGGAAAAAGATGAGGCTTTCTGCTCCTGGAAACAGTTGCAGTTTTGGACACCCACCGGGGCAGTCCTACCCTGGACTCCAGGGTCACTGCGAGTGGGAGTCGAGTGGGAGTCGACGTGATGGCAGTGAGTCTGAGGTTTCTGAGTGCCCAATTCATGATTTCTGAAAGATGTCATCAGAAGGGCTAATATTCTGGAACTTATTATTATAAAGAAGAAAAGGGCCTAAGAAACATTTGTTGTATTCTTAATATTTTCAAAGTTTTTCCCCCTAATTCTTATGAGATAATACAAAGTTAGACCACTAACATTTTTATTCAGTAGCTCAATATGCTATCATAAATAAATAACAAATGTAGTGCTCTTTCTTCTCAGCAGTGAAATTATTGCAATGTACAAATAGATAATTTCTGGTGGGCATTCCATAGCTTACAATTAAAATAATAAAAGGCATAAAATCCATTTTTGTACCTTAAAATATTTTTCATAAGACTTTAAAAAGTATACCTGGCATGTTGTTGTTTCTCCAATGTCATTTGACGTATGTTACAGGAAAGGTTTGAGTGACTTTCTCTGGCAAGCGTATATTTTCCAAGTAACTAAAATTATGCAAATCTTCATATGAATATTAAATTATTTACAAACCCATGTGTGTCTACTTATTAAAATTCACTGAAAAATTAAGTTTGCTTTTCCCATTGAGAATACTGTTCTGGGTACTTTAAACTTTTTCCTAGTTGGTGGTATGACAAATGTTACTGTTAAAAATATAAATATATAGAGGAAACACTATGAGATGCCCCTTACATAGAACAAAAAAAGCCCAAACCTGATGCCATTGAGTTGATTCAGACTCACACAGGACAGAGTAGAACTGCCCCTTAGGGTTTTCATGGCAGTAAACTTCATGGAAGCAGATTACCACATTGTATTGTCATCATTTGAATGAAGTTATACATTTATCTTTTACTGTTTGAAATATAAAAGAATGATTTTTTTCCCCCAAACTCATATAAGGGGTATTCAGGTTAAGCTCATGTTGAAGTCTGCATGTTAGGGGAAGTCATAAGCTTTCTGAGCTAATCAGAATTTCTCCCTCAAGCGTTGGTCTTCTTAACTTAGTTCTATTTACAACACTTAAAGGATTATGAACTATAATCAATTAAAATTAGATTTGTCTTTTTCATAAACAGTAACATTTTGATACGGCTCATAGTTTAAAACCATGCTTGTTGTGCATAGAAGGTGGACTAAAAAGTTAGGCTCCTTCGATTGTGGTTCCATCTCTTAACCGCTTCAGTACTTTGGAATGTCACCCTGTTCACCCCAAATTCAAATGGATCAGCTGAAGTCAAATTAAGTAGTGTCTATGAAGGCTAAAGGAAAGAATAATTGTGTCCGTTATTTGGCAACTGTGATTAGTAAGGGCAATAAACCAGATAATTACTGTAATGATTATCACTTAATTTTCTGGATTATCTTTTTAGTTGGATCAATTAGCCAGAAAAGTTCTAGATTTCTATGTACTCTGTGACACATGCACAGCTCAGCACCAGAGGCCCTGGCTCCCACACATGGGTGCATCCTTAGGGGGTTCATACCCAACACCATGAAACATGTGGCAAAATCTATGTGAAATGTGGGTATCAGACCCAACCAGAGTCCTCAGAATTACTTGGGGAAACATCTGCAGTTCTCAACCTTCAGCCAACATGATCCTCATGCAAACCCAGGGGAAGGGGAGGTTTCACTGGGGAGACCCCATAGAAGCTTAGAAGTTCCCTATTTCTATGGCTGCCCAAATCTGGTAAGTCTTTATTAATCCGGCAGAAAATGCTCATGCCTCTCAGAGAGAAAAATAGAGGAAAACTCATTTTAAATGCTATAATCAGAATATCCCGAGTACTTAGATAATTTTGAAACTTTATTTTGTTATATATACTTCAGAGGAAATTATGTTTTTTAGCGTGTCTGCTTTGGAAGTGAAAATTCTGTAAATTGAGATAAACATATAGTCACATACTAAACTGAGAAAACTGAATGCAGAAAAAGTACATAAATTTCTAAATGAAAATGTTTCAATGGTAATGCACTGTTTTATCTTTAACAACCTGAGATAATTAACTGTGTAATTTTGATTTTATGAAGTGGGATACACAATTTTATCAATATGCATACCCCTTGAATCTCTTTCAACTTCACCAAATTTTCTGGTCTATATATATTCTCGGGACAAAAAAGGAGGAAAAGGTCACTTTTTCATACTAAAAGTGGGGCTCACCCCATGGGGTCACTGTCTCTAGTTTCCATTAGACACTCTGGAGGAAATTTTAGAGTGCCTGAGAAGTAAGCTTATAAAAAGATCGATTCCTCACTTCATTACTCCTCAAGATTCTAAATTAAACATTACCCCATCAGGTCTAGAACAGTATCTTATGTGGTATCGTCAGATTTTGCTTATTCAAAATTTGTCTGACTTGACTGAAGACCAAAAATTTATCAGAAACTGTAAATAATGTTCATAATTCCACGTCTAGTTTTAGCATAGACTCTGAGCCAACCCATCCTGTTCACTTTAATGAGTTCTAAGGTAACAGAAAATGTTTTAATATATAGATTTTAATATGTGATATTTTAAATGGAGGATAAAAAATCCACATTAATACATACAAAGGTACTTTGAAAAATTTGTGGGGAAAATGTAATTTAAAGATATTGGCGGGGGGGGGGGGGAAGATTATGGGATTTATAGACCAACTGTTTGCAGCCCCCCTGTAGAAAAGGTCATCTTAAAACACATTATGCAGTCCTGAGCTTTGTTGATTCTTTCATCTCAGAAATGCTCTCCAAGCAGCAGAAAGACTGACTGAACAATTAAAAGAAAGAGGGAGAAAACAGACAAAAACGTTAGGTTCCTCCTTCGTCTGCTTTGCTATTATTCGCCAGAAGCTCTGCACCAATTGCACCCCCATTAAAGGTAAACTTTGGGGGGGGGTTGGTGGGAAGAGAGTCAGGTTTTCCTTTAGCAGTGAGCTGATTGCTAAAGAAAAATGAATCACTGCACACTCGAGTGAGAAAATATGAAGACAGACCTTTTCCACTAATTGAGGCCCGTTTTAAGCAATTCGTTAAGCCACGGCCCCGCGCCACAAGCTATCAGGAGGTGGGGCATAGGGACAACCAGAAAGCAGAGCGTGAAAATGGAGCCTAATGATGCTCTCCATCACCCCCAGACAGCCTGCCTGGGCCCTCCTGGTTGGCTGGGAGGCTGCCCCACAGGGCTCAGAGCAGCTCGGAAAAGCCCCAAGAAGAGAGGAGACGCAAGCGCTGACCCTTAGGATCCACACAAGCCCAGCAATGAACTTCATGGCACTTACCAATGACCTTGTGTCTCCTGAGTCTGAAGGGGAACTGCAACTTGCTTCCTGCTCAAACCCAAACTTTCAGGATTGGGGCTGCTGGACCCAGGGCTTCTTGGAATCCCCTTGGTCTCAGGCCATTTGGGAAGGAACCCAGCTGCAGAGCTGCCTGCTCACGCCTCCCCAAAGTCCTACTGCTGCCTGCAGGCTGGGTGCAAGCAAACAACTTGCCAAATATGCAAAAAAGGAGGGAAGATAAGTTTTCTCGCAGGAAAATAGAGACAGGAAAGAAGCCTGTGCTTCCTGCTCTAACCAGAGTGAGTTCAGAAATTATTTGGACGTCTGATTTGTCAGGCTTGTGGTGGGAGAATGTACTCTTTTAGTCAACAGGAATCGTGAGTTCCCCAAAGTGAGAAATGGCCAGGGCGAGAGGAAATCAGACCCGGCCTGTAACAGCAGAGAAGACACCACCCCACACCTGTGACTTTGGGTCTTTACCATTAGTTAACAGTTTATCGCCAGGTGGTCATGGAAGACACCTCAGGCGTCCACTATTTATCACAGTCAAGCAGGAGAAGAGGGGGTGGTCAACTGAAGCAGTGTGGCAGATGCTTACAGATTAGACCTCAGATCCTTTCCTTTCAGGTCTTCTCTGGAGTACCCACCAAGGAGGCTGTCTGAAGTTCACATGTAACGAGCAGCATGGTAATGTTTCATCTTGTCTTAAAGATCCTCTTTTAGAATATTATCAAACACTGAAAAGTTCATCAAAAGCTATTAAAGCAACAGCTACAAAAAAAAAAAAAAAGCTAAGCAATGAACATCCCCACAGTGAAGCTGTGCGTCTCCAGGAGGAAACCAGTGTTTGGTCAACACCACCATAAAAACCATTGCTACTGTTGATGTAGTCTGGATCTGGGGTGGCCTAAATCCTTCAGGAAACTTGTTCTAATTTTACTGCTCATCTGTATTATAATAAAGGAGTGTGTGTGTGTGTGTGTGTGTGTACATATGCAGCTGCTAGTTCAAAGCTCAACCTTTCTAAAACCTAGCTCAAAAAGGTTACACGTGCCCTTTTTTTGAGCAAAATAATGATGTCTCAAGATATGAACTCAATTAATGCCTCTCCTTTTGAAAGCCTCAGAGGATGGGTCACTTGTTGCTTTCTGTCTTGGCTTTTCTTCTCCCCATGAAATAAAACGCTACTACAGTACACACATGAAGAACCCCATCTCTGAGGTCTCTGCAAAGGCGAACACATGGGCACTAGGCAGGGAGGGATGGTGAACAGTCAGGGCAGGAGGCGCAGTGGCTGTTTCACTAAGACCAGGAGACAGAATGGCCAGAAATATTCCTCAGTTTTAGAAATAGCTGCGAGCACCAATTAGCAGAGAATCCAGGAAGGTTTGGGTTTGTTTTCTATGAGCTAGATTCACTCATATGATTCTCTTCTGGAACAAGGCACCAATTACTAGGTCGTATTTTACAGTAAACTCATTTAACAAATACAAGACCACAGAGGGGGGAAAAAGTTACTACAAGGTACTATCCTTGATAAATTAGTAATTAACTGCAATTATCTTACATGAACATATAATATTAGGCAGCCAATTAAAACATGGACATCATTTATGCCTAAATTCACCACCATAAACAGAAAAATCCATCCTGTTTTAAAGGTTTTTTTTACGTCAGAGAGCTATTTGATGTTAAAATTCTTTCCCACACTGCCCTATGCCCTCTGATTCGTGCATGCGTGTGTACTCTGTGTGTTCATATGCACATACACGTACTTATTCATTAACTTACTACATTTATTAATCTACACATCATCCTATAATATACATTTATTCATATAAAGGTTATGCAATCTAGATTATGCATGTAAATATATATTTCAATGTTAGGTGCCCATTAATAGATACTACAGGAAATATAATGTGGGGGGAGGTTTCACAGCATGACATGTAGTAGGTAACCATATTTATATAATTTCAAAATGTTTGATACTTATACTAATACACTGCACATTAAGTAACAGAGAACACATAAATCAATAAACCTGTGTATGCATATATACATACGTATATATCTTTTTCAAGCAAAAAAATCTCTGATCTGAAATGCTAAGTCAAGGAGGAAACATGGTGGCGCTGGCAACACAGCTGGGTTTTATACCATCGGAGTTTTAACAGGTCAAATGCTGAAAGAATATCTGCAGTTTGCCTTCTTTTTAAGCTACTGGGTACAAACCTCCCCCCAGAGTTAAGCACAGCACATCCAAACTTTTACTGACCAGCCTGGTGGCCTCATCCTGGAACACCAGGACAGTGAGCAGTTACTGTCAAGGGGCTCCTGGATTTTTGACGAGGTGCTTTGCAAGGTAGCAAGACTTTCATTAAAACCCTGCTGTGTTAAACAGGCAAGGCGAGGTCTCTAAAACTCCAGCCTCCAACCAGCATCATGAAGATAAAGGGGAAGGAAATATGATCCATTTAACTCAATACAATGATTGGTCATCAGCCCTGATCGACTGCAAAAGCCAGAAGGTGCATTGTCTTCTACGGAGAAGAAGAATGTACACATTTGTTCCCTTAAAATTTTGAAATGAGGTGTTATATCAAACCAGAATCGCATATAAAATTAAAATGTACCATTATTATTTATATCTGAAAAGCAATTTGTGCCCAGTAATATTTTGTGTACAGATCATTATGTTCTACCTCTGACATGATGCCAATACAAGCAGGTGGATCTCTGTCACTGGGACCACTGAGGATCAGTATTTTAAAGTCACTGGAAATATTTGTCAGTGAAATTCATATTTTAAACCAAATACCCAAATCATCTGATTTGTTACTGAAACGTATCTGATACATGCTAATACAAATGTTCCATTCTACAATGGACTTGTTATTCTTTTAAATCCCAAAGGAAAAATGGGCAACCAATTATAAATAACACCTTTAAACAAAGAAAGAAACCCAGGAGGCCTGGGAACCTCTCCCAGCTTTCCCTCTCCTTCAGACTCATAACCAAAGTAAACAAATCCTGAAACACATTTGAATTTCTCAGAAAGTTTAAATATTATCCATATTAAACATTTTCAACTCCCTACCAAGGAGACACTATTTCTTCAACACCATTTTGTTGCTGAAAGTTTAAAACGAGCGTTCCACCAGGAAAAGATAACTCAAAGCTGAAATACACTGCAGCAATGCACAGTGCTTTGAAAGAGCCTCTTGCTGGAGGCTCCAGCTCCCAAAAGAGAATGGAAACTACATTTGAAAGCCGGGCCACGCCAAACTTAGGGAAACGCTCTCTTCGCTAAAATCGGAGAAACAAAACCTAACACTCCCATCTGAAACCATCAGCGATGCTTGACAAATGTTTTAAATGCACTTAAAAAACACAATCACGAATGAGAGGAGTCGTCATTACTGGGTGTATTTGTGTGTGTGTGAGATCTGTTGGGTCCTATAGCCAACCTGCAGTCTGCAAAAGTTTGGCAACTTTTCCAATCCTGAAAAATGCCCATCTAGTAGAATTTCCGTTAAGACTCATGACCCAATCCAATTACTTGAGTCAAAAAGTTCTCGCCTCCCCAATATGAAAAAGTTCGGATTCCTCTGCCCTCACCGTTGACTTCTATATAAATTTCTGTCGGACTTGCAGTTGGGACATCCCTTTCAAGGGAACCGCGAGGTCTATTCACAGGTGTTCCCACGGCCAGCCCGGGAACCCTAGGTCAAAGCCTAAAGCCGTGGGGGATCCGACAAGTGCGGGCTCTCCCTGTCGCCCAGAAGGTGAGGGTGGACATTGGGGAAACCAGGATGTCAAAAATCCTACCGCTACTCTGTCTTTCTTTGCTCCCCTCTCTTTATTTATTTTTTAAATCCACTTGCCCAAGTTTTCCTTTTGAAGTGCAATGCGGAAAAACTCACGTGGATTTTTGCGTCGGGCTTTGGGGGCCACAAGTGATCCTGGGGTGTGCAGAGCAACTTTGGAGCCAGGGGTCCCTCGCCCGCCGCGCCGCAGCCGCAGCCGAGCGTCCCGTCCGCGCGCGGGTCCGCTCCGCAGGGCCGGAGGGGCGGCCGCCGCCGTCGCCAGCGCGCGCAGCCTCCCCAGGGCGCGGGCGAGCCGGCGGCGCGGGCGGCGCGGGCACTTGTCAGAGCGCCCTGCTCCCTGCGCCCGGGTGCTCGTCCCGGGTGCCGTCTTTCACAATGACTTCCTGAAGTTGCTCACTCGCTTTGTTCCCCATTTCTCCTGCCCGCGCCCCCGCCCCCCGCGGGCTCCGACCTGGACTTTCTCACCCTGGGCCCGGGAGTCCCCGCGCGCCGCCGTGCCCCCGCGGGCCGCACCTGGGCCGCGCGCACCGCCCGGGACCCTCAGGTGGCCGCGCGCCGGGGACGCAGGGACCGCCCCGCCCCAGGGCCGCCCGCCCGCCACCTGCCCACGCGGGGCGCGCTCCTCGCGAGCGCACGCCCGGCTTCGCGCGCGCCAACAAACTTCGGGCGGAGCGCACTTCCTCCGCGCCGCGTGACCGTCCCGCAGCCCGCCCGCGCGCCGCCTCGCCCCCGACCTCCGCCGCCCGCCCGGTGCTCGGCGCGGGCTGGGGGGGGTGTGGGGGGTGGAGGGGCGCGGCGGCGCCGGGAAGCCGGCGGACGGGCGGCGCTCGCCGGCGCCTCAGCGGCCGCTCGCCCGACGGCACCTGGCGGGAGCGGGGGGCGCCGCGTCGGGCCCCCGCCGGCGAAAGTTTGCCGCCGCGCCGCGCCAGGCACGCGCCCGTGCCTCCCGCCCCAGGACGTCGGAGCGGCGGCGGAGGCGCGCGGACCGTACCTGCTCGCGCCGCCGCCGCCGGCTGCAGCCCGCTCGCCCGAGCCGGGCCCGCTCCGCGCGCCGCCGCCCCCGCGCGCAGCCTGCTCCCGGCCCCGGCGGCGGCGCCCGGGCCCTCCCCTCGCCGCCACGGCACTTCCTCATTCCAGTGCAGCATCGCGGCGCGGCGGGCGGCCGGCTGGCCCGCGCGCGCGGGATGCGGGGGGCCGGCGAGGTGCGCCGCCGCCGCCGCCGCCGCACCTGCCGGCGGAACCTCTGCCCCGCTCGCTGAGAGCCCCGCGTGGAACCCTCGGGGGCCCGAGCCGGCGCCGCGGGAGCGTGCGAGGAGGGGGCTGGGCGCGGGCACGTGCGGGCCGCCGGGGGAAGGGGGGCGCGCGACGGAGCCCTGCCGCCCCGCGGCTCGACCCACTCGGGTGGGCACCGGCAGGCTCGCGCAACGTCGGGCACACGAGCAGGTTGGGACACCTGAAACAACTCTGCACTTTCAAGCAGGGTTAGCTCCCAGCCCCGCTTGACTTCCCTGGATTCGGGCAACTTTGCGCCCAGGTTCTGGCTCCAATCCCAGGATAGGACTGTGGACTTGACAAAGGTGGGAAAAGTTGCTCCTCCGCCAGTAACGGGAAGGTGCAATCGATTTTCCCAGACAACCAATGGAATACCTCTTGTCTGTCTTCCCTCCCACCTGCTCAAGGCAGAGTTTAGGATCCTGCCTTCCATCTTGGCCTGGCTGTACGTGAAAGGGTGGCTGGGGAGGTGGTGACAAAGGAAATCTTGCACGTCTGACACTTAGCTATCTGTAGGATGCTCTCTGCACCATTAAAACAGGAATGCTTTCTCATCTCACGTCAAGACCCAAACCAAATCCTTTGCTATCAAGCAGATTCTTCCTCAGAGCGACCCTATATAAAACTGCTGAGACTGTAAATGTTTATAGGCGTGCACTCTCTTCACATATTTCTGAGTGGGTTTGAACCTTGCAATTAGCATGCCAAAGCTAACCTACAGCACCACCAGACTCCTTTCTCATTTTGGAAAGGATCCCTTATTCTGATTAGCCAGATGCTGGCCAGTTTGGTTCCTTGGAGCATAGGGGGCTCAGTTTCATGGACAACTGTCCTGGGTCTTTGCCAGGCACAGGGAAGGGAGTTGTGGAGGAATAATTAGATTGAGATGGGTCCTCGGCCCTTGAAGACTTTCAGGAGAGGTCAGGATGGGGAACATCATGGTGAGCGGGACAGAGAAAATCTGATCCTGATAGCTCAAATGAGGGCTGGTCGAGAGTGGGAGATTCGTTGTAGAGAAAATCTCAAGTAGGGTCTTAAAGGCGACAGGATGCCCGAACAGAGAGGAAGACAGTCATTCCAGGGAGAAGAATAAAGCACAGAGGTATTCTTGGTTGCCAGCAAATGGATTCTGACTCAGGGCGACCCCATGTGTGCAAAGTAAAACGATGCTCTGTAGAGTTTTCAAGACTGTGGCCTTTACAAAGCAGATCACCAGTACGATTTTCCCAGGTGCCTCTGGGTGAGTTCCACCAGACACCTTTTGATTAGTAGTCTCACATTTAAACTCTTACACCAGCCTGGGTCGAGAGCAAGGGTAACAAGCAGCAAATGTTTCTTGGGGCTAGTAGAGGGAGGCCAAGGCACTGAGGTGGGCTGGAAATGGTGGCCACCAAGGAGGGTCCTGGCTTAGCTGAGGACATCGCTGGTGGCACGGCCCAGGTATTCCTTGCCTTGTTTTATCCCTGGAAGCAAGACTCCCTAACAGCATCTTGGCTAAATTCTTCCTGGATCACATAGGTCACCCCTCCTACTCAATTTGATGTGAAAGAAATTCTATTGTGATGAACCTGCGCTGGTTAACTCACAGCTTAAAGCCCAGAAGGGGAGGCTAGTACAGAGTCCACTGGTTTAGTTCCTAGTCCTTCCCTTAGTGATGGAACCCTGAACAAGCGTTCAATTCTCTCTGAGATTTCTCTTTCCTGTCTGTAAAATG
This sequence comes from Tenrec ecaudatus, assembly GCF_050624435.1. Classification (NCBI taxonomy): domain Eukaryota; kingdom Metazoa; phylum Chordata; class Mammalia; order Afrosoricida; family Tenrecidae; genus Tenrec; species Tenrec ecaudatus. The sequence goes on along the minus strand of NC_134538.1, from coordinate 57,439,026 downwards.
GAAATGCTTTATCCTAACTGGTCCTTGTGAGAAATGGATGAAGCAATAAACATAAGGTACATGGCCCAAAGGAGGATTAAAAGGCTGAAGTGGTTGTCTGTCCCCTGTAGTTCTGGAATGCCCACAGTGCCTGTATCCCCCAGTCATGTCTTGCTAATGAGGTACCATTGTCTCCAGGTGAGTGGCTGTCAAAACTTTAAACATGCCGATGTGGCTAATGCAGATCCTATTGGAGGCAGTGGAGCATGTGACTAGATTAAGAGCCCAGAGAGTTTATGCTGTGTGATCTTCACCAAGGTCCTTGATTTCTCTAAGCCTTGGTTTCGCTGTTTGTAAACTGGGAGCAGGGATATGAACTATCTCATTGGACTTTTTTTGTGTGTACGTGGATTAAGTAGAAAATCTAGGGAGCTCTGTCTATATGCCTGATAAATAAGGGGACTCTTATTACTAATCCTGTGAACTACTCGTACCCCTTTGAGATGGGAATAATGTTCTATGAGTCAAGGACTTGGGACTTTTCCTTCACGATAAAGAATGTGTGATAATTCTTTCTTTCTGGCAGGTGTGAAAACAGTTCGTTTAGGATTATGAAAATGTGTGATTTACTGCTTTCAGTGGTTCATTTATTTTGGGGGGAAGAGATCTTTTTAAGAGCCCCCTCCCCCGCCCCCCTCACCACACACACCTGATGTGGAAGAAAGAACCATGTTCTTATGCCTCCTTTTATTTCCTTGCTTCTGCTCAGGATCACAGCAGTGCTCCCTTTTGAGTCCATAAAACCTTTACCTCTCGCTTCTTCCAATGGGATCACATTGGAATTCTTCTAAGAACCATATTGCATCTCCCTCTGTGTTCCATTAGGCTTTGCATCACAATTTAGCACAATCAAGGCCATACTGGAGGCTTCTTGGTGACAAACTGTAGCTCAAAGATCACCTGGAAGAGTAGGCATCAGTAAACGCAAGCTTGCTGAATAAATGAGCATCTACCGCCAGAAGTGTTTACATCTCTAGGAGTAAGATTGCCACCCCCTTCCTAGACAGTAGATTTTATCGGAAGATATACACTCCTCCTTGCCTTTCTTTATTCTGATCTGTTTAGGTCAGATTAATACTTACTTTCCCTCAACTCACCCAAAACATTTTCTAAAGTGTTCCATCAAAAAGTTTAATCAGTTTTCATCCTTTTTAACCAAAAGATATTGATAAAAATCCACTGTTTTTGAGAACCTGGGTGGATTTCTCATAAACACTAAATGGATTAAAATGAAAGCATTATCCTGAAGCATCAGTAGCCGAATGTCCTTGTATTAGGCATTTAGAAATAAACCTCTGAATGGTGAGTAGTGCATTGAATTTCTGCGGACTTGAAAAGCAGAAGCTGCAAAAATTCCAGAGAGGGCCTTAATGTACACATTACAGGACACATAACCCCCGAGACATCTCATTGAGGGCTCACCTGGTATTTCCTACCCAGGCACTGCCCTGACTGGAAAGTCCTGGATCCTGGTAGGCCCCTTTTTCCTCCCTCGGGTTCTATTCCTTTACCTCTGACACACTCCAGGAATCTTTGCTTAGGAAGCATCGAGCCCAAGGAGTGAACACCAGGGGAAAAGGTAAGACATGCTGCTGCTGGCCCACATCCTCTCGTTTTCAAGAACAGCTGAAGCAAAAGCAGAAGCCAGTTTTCCCATGAAAACTGGGAAAAAGAAACTGAAGAGAGACTCTGTTTCAGCCAAGTCTCACGTGCTTCTCTCAACCAGAACAATCCGGGTGAAAATGGCACGGGATTGGGCAATACGTTCTTCTATTATCCGTGGACTCATGATCAATTTGAACCAGCTTGATGGAACCTAACAATAAATAATGCAGTGAGGCTGGCACTCTGGTCTTAGTTTGACGACAGCACATGGAAGCTAAGGAAAAGTGACTATTGCCTGGGGGCTAGTGAAAGACTGAGATACGCACACACTCAGGAGTGAAATTACTTTAGTTCAGTGGCTTGGCAAGTCACCAGACTACTCTAGGTCTCAGTTTTCATTCCTGCGAAATGGGAACGATGAGAGTGCTTCCTTTACAGACATGGGTGCAGTTTGAGTGAGTAAATAAATGTTGAGCATATTTAGATGGGACTCTGGGAGGTATCAAATCCCCAGAGTGTTGTTGACATCTGTAGTCATCAGTCATTCAGTGGTTGGGCTACAACACAAATCCTCGTCAGTTTTTCATGCTGCGCACACACTCTCTTCAAATTCCTTTTTCAAACCCTGCTGGCTCCTTTGTTCCAAGTCATTCCTCTCTAGTCCTTGGCACAATGTCCCATGCAAGCCTCAATCCAATTGTATGCAACCTGTTTCCAGAGAGAACTTCCATTATTTTGAACATTTTAGGACATCAACAGAAGTTACCCTTCTCCAACTGGTACTTAAATGTTTCCTTTACCTGAAGGTCAGTTGCCTCGCTTGGTGGCACTGTTGTTGGGTGCCATTGAGAGGTGCATAGTGACCCAATGCATAACTGAACAAACTGCTGTAGGTCCTGTTCCACCTTCACAATTGTCCCTAGGCCTGAGCCCACTGACGCAGTCACTGTATCAATCCATCTCATTGAGGACCTTCCCCTCTTCTGCTGCCCCTCCACTGTACCAAGCACGATGTCCTTCTCCAGGGCCTGGCCTCTCCTGACAAGATGTTCCATGTATATAAGACACAGTCTTGCCATCCTTGCCTTTCAGGAGCACTCTGGCCTTGCTTCTTCCAACACAGATTGGGAGGCATTAGTCTTGGTAAAAGTGTGGGAGGAGTAGGTCTAGGAAATATTAAGGTTTGTGAATTGGCTTTCAAATTCTGAAGTAGCGAGAAACTGTATGTAGTTATTTGTATATTAAAGTAACTCTTTTTGGAGTTTATGGGATCATAACATACTTTGCGCCTACTCTTTAAGGAATGAGACGGTTCTAGCAGAGGAAGTAAGTGAAACATGGGAAGAATCCTGAAAATCCTGGGCTCACTATAAAGTTAGTCAAGTGACTTACTGTCTCTGGGCACCAAATTTACATTGCTATGTAGGAAAAATGAGTCCTGCATCATGAAGATTGTAGTAAGGATTGAATGAAGGCAAAAATACAGCCTTCAGTGGTAATGTCTGGCACTCAATGCCAGTTCCCTCATCTCCATTGCTTAAAGGTGTCCATGAGGATTCTTGGAAGGTGCCGTCTAGCAGAGAGAAGATGAGGATTCAGAATATGCCAAAAAATGTTATTACACTCATTGTTGGGAACAGTTTTCACTCAGATGCAAGGCGATCATTTCTTCATCTGACAATACTCAGGGAAAACCCAAACTCTCTGCCATTGAGTTGATGCTGGATCATAGTGATGCTGCAGGACAGGATAGAACTGCCCCTGTGTGTTTCTGAGACTGTAACTAAAACTTTGTGGGCGTAGAAAGCCATGTCTTCCTCCCACAGACTAGCTGGTGATGTAGAACTGCTGACTCTGACAAGCAGCCCAATGAGTAACCACTGCTACATCCCAGGGTTCCTTCATCGACAATAGCAGGGAAGGACAACTCGGTGTGGCTGGACCAAAGTGTAGGTAATCCCAGGAGTAAGAAGCACACCTGTATTGATCCAGCACTTTCAAATTTCCAAAAGCATCCACTTACTTTTTTTCTTGGAATCTGAGACGCACAAATGAGGAAAGCAGTCAGGAAACCCACTTAATTTCCTCCTGTGGCATTGGCCATCCTTCCTCATTCTCTTCCAAACATTCCCAAGTTTCCCAGAAGAGATCTTGGGCATGGCTCTTTGTAGTCAGTCCTGTGGAGGCATTTTTGGATGCCATTTCTTCATGTTATCTCCTCACTGATGTCTCCGATGTTTATCTTTCTAGTTAAACTTGCTTGAATAGCCATGTGTTTGGATATTATTGCCTCCTTGACATCTTTACTTAGTAGCAAAATGGTGTCTCATGTCTACCATGTTCTCAAACTGAGCCACAGTTCTCCCCGCTCAAACATGCACTGCTGCAGCCCTCTTCCTTTCCCTGAATGGCAGTTGGAAACTGCCGAAGCTACAATACCGGAGGCTTCCTTGATGTCTCTCTTTCTCTTCCCGTCCCATCTATTCTGTTGGCACCATCTCCAACAAGCACACACAATCCAACCTCTTCTCACTGGTTCCTCTCGATACTGGCCCAATCTACTATCATTTTACATCAGCAAATCTACCGCTGGTCTCTTGATGAGTCTCTTATTCCTACTATTGCCTATCACAATACTCAGAGAGCTCCTGGCCAAATGCCACACCAAAGAGTGGCACTTGATACTGAACAGCCTCCAAAATCATTGCTATAGAGTCGATTCTGACTCATAGAGACCTTGTAGGGCAGAGTAGAACTGCTTTGTAGAGTTTCTGAATCTGTGATCTTTGAGAACAGAGAGCTCCTGGTGGCTTTGAACTCTGGTCTTGCAGTTAGCGTCCAACTTACTCAGAATAAAGCCAAAGTCCAATGAGAATATATGATTTTCCCTTCCTTATCTATGGCACTAGGACCCATGTCCAGCCACTCTTCCCAGGTTTACCCTTCTCTAGCTACATTGCTATTCTTTGCTCTTTCTCGAACACTTCAGACTTGGCACACACAGTTCCTTTTCTCTAGAATGTTCTCCCTCTACACAGTGCATTCTCTAACCTGCTTTGGGTTTTTGGACAAATGCCATCTTTGCCCTGAGGCTTTCACTGTTCCTTCCATAAAGGTGTAATGGTCTTTTCCCAGCCCAAGCATTCTGTAGCTTTTATCCTTTATTTTTATCTATATTTCTTATCTAATGTACTATACAAATTTGTCTTGGAATAAGTATATCCTAAGAATGTTCCTTAGAGGCAGGGAAGGCAAGACATTGTCTCATGTTCTTTGGACATATTATCAGAAGAGACCATTCCCTGGGAAAGGATGTTCATGTTCGGTCAAGCAGAAGGGCGGTGAAGAAGAGGAAGACCTTTGATGAGATGCAGTGACACAGTGGCTGCAACAATGGACTCAAACTGAATGACGAGTGTGACGATGGCCCAGGACTGGACAGTATTTTATTCCCATGTACACAAAGTTACTATGAGTTGGAATTGATTCGATGGTCCCTAACAATATATTATAAAATCAACGTTTATATTAGTTATACTCTGTGAAGCGATAACTTTGAATTTTTTGGAACCGTTCTGTATTTCCAGGGCTTAGCACAAGGGCTGGAACAGTCAATGGGTTTGTGTTTTTCACTAAGTGCTGCTACTTTGAAAGGTATATTTGTGCTAAAATAGCAAGACAAGGAGTTCTAATGTTATCTTACTCTGCGCAGTGGGACTGTCCTTTCCTAGCCACATCGCTGGAAGGAGCTACCTTCTCTTGCTTCTGTCTGTTCTATAAGGATCTTCAGGACCTATGCACCTAGCCTGTATTCCTTCTTTACCAGTCTAACGTTCTCTTAGTGATTATGGTTTTAACACAGAATGTTCTGCATTTCTCTCTTGCTTTGATCCATAGAGGGGTTGACACATTCCATTAGTATATGCTTGCTTTTGTTGATTTTCAGGCTATTTTCCAAAAAATGAAGGAAAGAATCATCTTAACGCATAACAGCCCAAAATCATAATGGAGACTTCCTAATCTGGTTCAAGTTGTATGGAACAATACCCTAAATTAGTTAATACCTCTTTATTTCTGTAAGATACAAATATAGGTTGTAATTTTGTAAGTCCGGGGTCATTTTTGTCTGGAATGATGACTTAGACAGTGTTTAAAATACATTATTATGGAGCCATTTCCATCCCATGCCTACGTCCTCTTTTAATGTTTACTCATACTGCTCTTATTGCTTACAGATATATTTTTTCAGATGAAGAAAACACAACTGATTTCCTGTGACATGTATCTCAGAAACTGGAAACTTTATGTCCACTTCAGAGCCCTTTTACATATTTTCCTTTAACCAAAACAATGTTTTGCAATGAAATTGAATAGTCAATTTCTCATATCCCTTTATTTTCCATTTTTGAATATGTGATGTTTTCAACGATTATATCTTATAAACATTTTCTGCCAAGCAGGATGGTTTTAATTGTTAAATCCATGTCTCGGGAGGAGGAATAATGTCTCGGTTTATAGGTACCATCAAAGGACACTCTTGATAAGGAGATATGCTGAATGAAACCTCATTCCTTGGCTGGGATGAAGGGACAGTGAGATCCATGAGGAACCTATTCCGCGATGATCCGAAGATGACAGAGAGTAGAACTGAGGATTTGGGCTTCATTGGCTCAGCACAGACATGTATTTATTGATCATTGATGAGTCAGCATCTATGTGCTATTTTCATTATTTCATGTGGGACGATTGCTTGTGATATAAAAGCTAGCTCCATTTTCTTTACTTCCCTAACCTTTGAAGAGCGCTTCATTCATTCCGAGGGCAGCGTTTGGCCCTTTGGATTCCAATACCATTAAGCCTGTAAGACACAAAGGGTTGCCCACATGATTGATGCCATCTGAGCTGGACGACCTGATGTAGCAGAGTTCTCAGAGCCAGTCCAAATGCAGTGGTCGATAATCATACACTTAGCAGTTGCCACTCTGCGACTACACCGGTGTGCTTTGATAATCACCACCAAAATACCCGGACCCAGCTCTCCCAGCACATATTTCTTGTCCGTTCTTGGAGCTCCTGTTGGCTTCAGTGAAAGCTCCAGGCGCCTACAGTAGCAGAGCCGCAGTGTGTGCAGTACTCAGTGATTTATATTTGCATGGCTTTCAAGCTAATAAGCAAAAAGGGAGCATCAATCTTCTCCTCTCCAGGAAGCTGTAGCATTTGATGATATTTATTTGGGGGATGAGGAAACCAAGGTAAAGGAACCTTCCAAAGTGAGGTGACTTAATGAAATTATATATATATATATATATATATATATATATATATATATATATATATATATATATATATATATATAATTCTTGATGACCTGAAACTAATGTTTGGCATTTGATCTTCTAACAGGTGGCAGGGATCATTCTGATGACTCAGCAGAAACAGCACTTTATAGAGACATGCCAGTGGGAAACACTGCCACTCCATCGTGGCAATTCTATTTTACTCTCAGAACAATTCTTTTTACTTAAGGTTCAACAAGCTTCTTGATATAGCAAGACAACTGGAACCAATTTCTAACTCTGCGTCAACTTTGGTCAGGTTAGGTGGGTGGACAAGTACCCCCAATTCTTTGACCATTGCATTGCCTGGACACAGAGTCTGTAACATTGGGTAATAACCAACAATACCTGTAGATGCTCGTACTGAATGCCATGCTTCTTTTGGAATGGGTTTGCACTAGAATTATTTCCTAGGCATAATAAATTTAGGAGCCTCCCACAGTGGAACTGACAGCAAGGCAAAAACTGTCAACCCACCTCCCCCAGTGATGGAAAACTTTTCAAGGTTTTCCCAGCAGTGCATTAGGCAGCTCTGTAAGAACCCACAGTTGTGCGCGTTTTGAGACTTCATAGCTTCCATTAACCAATTCTAAGACAGAAGACCAGTGTCTTTATTTCCCATGTTGTTGAAGTACTTTACAGAGACTTTAACCCAGTTGCTAAATTGCTTGAATTTGTTAAATGTAAAAAAAAAAAAAGGCCTACTCCCCGTTGATGGAGTAAAAGTAGATGCTTGATTAAGTAGATAGATGTACTTTTTTTTTTTTCCTTTTCTCCAATCTGGATGTGTTAAGGGGGTATGTTTGAAACTTAGCACTCAGTTCATGCCTTTCATAAGGGGAGGGAAGAGGGTATTTAACAAGGTGAATAATGACAGAAAGAGGAATTGACACCACAAAAGAAAAAGAATCATTCTAGCATTTCGTGACAGTTCAAAGACAGATGTCGTTGGCTAAGTGAGAATCTCGTAGACATGGGGGTAATATACACCTTATATGCATATGGATTAGTGAAAGCAGACTGTCAAACCGGTGAGTGTAAGATCGTCAAATATGAGACATAGCTGTGGAAAACCTGGAGAACTACTTGCTATTTATTCCTTCACTTAAAGACCAATCCTGTTGTTCACAGACAAAAGACCAACTGCTTTAGGAACTGAGGCGCAGGTCAAGTGTAAGATGAGGACAGAGCTTTGTTCTGGCATATCCTGAGACCATCAGGTTAATCACCAATTCTTTGAATTTTATCTTTTCTTTTAACCCTATGCACCCCAGTTCCTTTTTGTTTTACTGGACTGGCTTATTCAACAGGGTCAAGTCTAAATTCATTTTTCCTCATGCCCACGATGAAGGTTATCAGATAGCAGATTGATTACAAATTGCATTAGAAGTCCCTTGGAATTAGTTTGATAATGGCTATCAACCACATCTCATTGATGCTATCCTCTGCCATAACATATGATACCCTGGAGAGGCAGGAATGGCCTTCTCTGCTTTCATAGATGTCGAGGTGGATGAGGAGTGTGGGAGACAGTAGGCCTGTTTCAGCCATGGTTCTCTCTCTAAATATTGGTCAATTTACTATATTCACCTTTCAAGCTTTGGTTTCTTCATTCATAAAATGTTATTGTTTAACAAGATGAACTCTATGATCCTTACTGAGGGATGCTGCATGACTTAATTTTAGTGCTATGTACTTCAGTGTGTCGTGGAACTGGGAACAGATATGGGGAGATCGCTTTGTTGGTTCTTGTTCTATTGCCTGTAAGTCTAACCTTTCAATTCCAAATCATCCCAGACATCTTTAAGCACGGTAGGCTAGGTTGGGAGAAAGAGGACATTTTCTACTCCTTAAAGAATGACAGATTTGGAAACCCAAAAGGATAATTCTACCCTTCCTATAGGGTCACTGTGAGTCAGAATTGGCTTGATGGCCATGAGTTTTGGTGAGTGGCCTCGCTATATCTGAGGCAGTCATTATAGAGCCCCATAGAGAGAACGCATCCTGAAACACATAATCACAACCACTAACTCTTCCGTGACTGAACGGTTTTGGTCAAATCTGAAGGATAGTGTGGCTTGAAGACCAGACGAGCAAGCGTGAAAAAGTTAAGGGCTCTCCTAACTGGAAGCAGCCACGTCCTGGAGCTGAAGATCCAGCGGACCATTGTCTCGATAGTCCCCTCCCAAAGAGTTTTGTATTTCCCACAGGATGTACCTGAAAGAGAGAGTCCTCCTGAATAAGAGAGGAGAGACTTGGTAAAGCATGGACTCTTGGGAAAGGCTATTTGTCTCACAGGTAAGGGTAGATGCAATGCAGATGAGTCAATGTAGAACCAAAATAAATGTATTGATTTGGGGAAATCCTGTGTTTTGTTGTGAGTGAGGCAGTTGTGGTAATTGGAAAACGCATTGGGGAAAACCCATAACTTCCCCAGATGCCTATGTAAATGCCTACAACATGGAAAATTAGCAGGAAAAGTGTGAGGTTTCAGCTCACACTATCATTTATATTGGAAACATTCATGCAAGGAGAAGAGGAGGTAGAAATAAGAATTAAAGTGCTCTTTTGGTTCAAGGTCTAAATCATCTGATGATCAGAAATGGGAATGTGAACAATTTGTAGAAAGCCTCCCCTAGTGAAGCACAAAATCATGGCAGGAAAAGAGACGCTGGCATTGCTTCAGTTCAAATACTCAGAAAAGGCTGAGGAGAAGGACCAGAGTATAGCTGTGAAGAATTTAGAAATGGCCGTACACCAACCCCAAAGCTGTCAGTTGGTGTTCAGCATTGTGCCCTTAAAATATGTACTGTTCATCCTGTCCCCTGTCTTTGGATTTCATTCTTAGGAGGGCCAGTTCCTGGAGCAGGGCATCTTGTTTGGTGAAGCAGAGCTTCAGACAAAAACAAAACAAAACAAAACACCCTCAGTGGGATGTGTTGACACTACGGCTGAAACAATGGTCTCAAACAGAGCAATGATTCTGAGGATGGGGTAGGACCCAGCAGCATTTCATTTTGTTGTACACACCAACTTGATGGGTGTTCTCCTTTTGTTAATAAGGCAGTGTTAGTGCTATGCATAAAGTCCAGGTCTTTGGGGGTAGTCAAGAGCAGCTTAAGCCAGAGCAAGCAGAGATGGGGGGAGATAGACGCCAAGTCACATGAGGATCATGAGAGAGTCAATTAAAGCTGGAAAAGCCGAAACTTTCCTTCAGAACAGAGAAACGGTTTGCATAAAGCTTGTCGTTGTTGGGCGGCATAAAGTCAGTGCCAGCTTCAAGCAACCCCGCGGACAGCAGCAGTGCCCAGTGCTGGGCCATCCTCACAACTGTTGCTTGTTTCAGCCCGTTGAAGTAACCACTGTCAATCTTTTTTTTTTTTTTTGGACAGGCTTCCTCTTTTTATTTTGGACAGGCTGACCTTCTTTCTACTTTACCAAACATCGTATTTTCTCCCGGGGACTGATGTTTCCTGATAAGAAGTCAAAAGACCAGGAGACAAAGGCTCTCTGTCCTGACTTCCAAGGTGCATTCTTGCGGTACTTTCCCCAGGACACGCTTTGTTCAATGATGCTTTCAATATTCTTCAAACCACCATAGTTCAAATGCACGCTTTCTTCTTCATCTTCCTTCGTCATTGCACATCACTGGGAGTGACTGAAAATATACCGTGGCTTGAGTCAGGCACACCTACTCCTCCAGGAATTGCTTTTCAATGCTTTAAGGAGATTTTGGGCAGCAAGTTTGCCCAATGCAATAGGCCTTTTGGTTTCCTGCTCATTGCGTCTATGAGCGTTGTTTATGGATCCGAGCAAAAGGAGATCTTGACAACTTCAATCTTTCAATCATGATCTTATCTACTGATACAGTTGTGAGGATTTTCATTTTCTTTTTAAACACACTTTTGATTAAGTACCATGGGGTGTGGGGGGGGGAGGAAATAGGGGGGATCAGCTGCATGATACAAAGTTAGATTCAATTCCACAAAAACCCCTTCCCATCTGTGCGGGTAGAGCTGCTGCCAGTACCAGGGCCAACTGGGGGACAACTGCTTTGAGGAGCTGCCTCGGGAGGTGAAAGGGCCCTGTGAGCAGGGTTGTGTGGTACGTGGAATGGAATGTCCTGGTTGATGGACTTGTGGCTGAGGCAACACCTGCCTAGGCATTGTCGGAAGAGGCCAGCACACTGCCACCATGGCTTGTCCATGACTGCATGAAGTGCCCTGATTTCACTCAGAGTTCATAGGTAACCCCTCTGGGCCCCAAAGTAACCCCTCTGAGCCTGGAAGAGGTTGGCGAGTAGCAGCTCACATCAGGAGAATGCAGCGGTGAAGTCTGTCTGGACCCCGTGCTGACTGCCTGATGCCAGGAGTCCTGGCAGTTTCACCAGTCTACCTAATGACATCATCCATCAGGAGATGCTGAAGGGCTGGGTTCCAGTCAAAGGCATCCTTCTCTTCCCCAGGAATACACTTCTAATGATGCAGCCCCCCCACCCTCACCCCCCCATTTCACATCAGAGAAATGCCACCGTAGTTGAGGGTCCAGCCAAATTCCGTGGCTTGAGCAAAAAGACTTGAGGTTAAGAGATGATCTGGGAAGCACAGGGGTCCTTCTGAGCATCCTCCAGTAAATATTTCTCGTCTCCACCTGACTGGAACTGGGAGGGACCCTTTAGTTTTTTGCAAGCCTGCATCCTCTCATCCCTTAGCGATGATAAACATACAGCAAAGGTGGCTTCTCCGATGAGGGTAAGAGGCACGCTGTACTTTCGGGCTGTCCACTCCTCAGTGCCCTTCTGCCCTGCACTGTCCATAACCTTTGTAACAGGTGGTTGACATCGGTATCTTGGAACGTGAGGATATCGATTGGCTGTGATTTCAATCAGGAAAGCGTCTAGCTCTGTCTTATTCCACGCCTCAAAGGCCTTTGCCATCTCGTCGGGCTTCATGCCCCGAGCGTCTTTGATCAGGTGGTAAGCCTTGCAGGTGAGCTGCATACTCAATGCCATTGTGCACCATCTTTACAAAGGGCCTGCTCCCTCCAACCCCACCCAGGCACTGCAGGGTTCTCCGGTGCCCGCTTTCGCAACAATGTCCCGGAAGATTGTCTTGATGTGTGGCTAGGCTCCTTCGTTTCCTCCTGGTATGAGCAATGGGCTGTCTTGGGCCCCTTCTTTGCCACCTCTCACTCCACTCCCCACAAACAAAACCCCCTCGGCCTTACAGTCCTTGACATCATCGTGTGGTATCCTTGTATTCAGAATTTCCCTCGTCGATGATGATGACCACCAGCACCCAACAACAGTAGCTGTTTTTCATTGAAATCATCAACGGCTTGACCAGCCTTGCCCAGATGTGTAATCCACCAAAGCTTCTTTGGATTGGAGACTATTTCCTTCAAGGACTGAACGCCAACCACTTTGATGCCCTTTGCCTCGCTGGCCAGGAAATCATCAACTTTGGAGACTGTCCTGTTATAAGCACAGACCACAAAGTCATGGTCATTCAGGTTCAGAATGAGGTTGTGGGCTGTGACAGCCAGACCCATCAGTGCATTATCATCAGCTTCAGCAGCGACGGTCAGAACAGAACTGAATCAGTCCCATGGCAGAAGGTTCAGAGCTTGCTGGCGACTGAGACGCTCATATTTTTGTTTTCTTTACATTGAGTTATCCTTATTGAAGTCTTGATCTGCATCAACAAGTCCTTGATCTTCATCAGCAAGTGCTTCAAATCCTCTTTACTTTTAGTAAGCAAAGTTATGTCATCTGCATATCACAAATTGATCAATCTTCTTTCCACCCTGATGCCTAATCCAATCTTCTTCATAGAGTCTAATGTCTGGTTTTATTTGTTCACCATACAGATTGAATTATAATAGTGGAAGGACACAGCCCTGATGTACACCTTTCTTGATTTTAAAGCATGCAGTCTTCCCTTGTCCTGTTCATTCAACTGCCTTTTGTACATATACAGGCTTCTGAGCACAATGAAATGTTATAGAATTCCCATTCTTCACAATGTTATTTATAGTTTGTTATGATGCACACAGTCAAATGTCTTTGCACAGTCAATAAAACATAACTAAACATCTTACTGATATTCTGTGCTTTCAGCCAAGATTCATCTGATGTCAGCAGTGTCATCACATAGAGAAGGCATATTGAATTTTAGCCTCTTAAACCGTGAGAAAGCAATCTCTGCCCATTAAAGTCATCCGCTTGTGATGTTTCTGTTATGAAAGCACTAGATATCTAACGCAGAACAGACGGGCAGGCAACATTTTCTTACGATTAAAGTTGCATGAGTTGGGAAATGTTAGAGTATATACTTATCTATCAGAAAGTTGCAAAATTAGCTTTGCTTTTAAATACTCAAACAAAATAAAAACAAACATGAATAATTGAGAAATAACTATTGGGTAGTATCTTTGATAATTATTGAAGCTAGGAGTTCATTATCTGATTCTAGTTTTGTATATATTGATTTCTGTGATGAAATACTTTTTTGGGGAAAGAATAGAAATAAAGACAATATGAACACTACTTAAATACAAGAAATACCTTGAGATACTATGTGCATTAGATTTGAAAGGAAGGTCACATCACCTAATAAACAAAAAACCTCCTACAGATTATTCAGAAAATTAGAAATAGAGTAATAAACATTGTAAGAGGATCTTGACTATAAATTTATAAAGCAAATACAAAAGACCACTGCATTCAAGAAAAATACTCAAATTTAGTAGAAATTTCAAAATTGACAATTAAAATAGATTACGATATATATTTAAATTAATCTCAACTCAAAGAATGCCTTTAAGGGATGCGTCTGATGATTTATGATGCTGTTCATCTATACCAATATGAATTAAACTGGAAACTGTATACGTCTTTTACTTTTTTACTTTATTTAAAGGAGCACATGTAAAGAGATAATTGATTATATATGAAAATATGTTTTTATATGTGTATGTATGAAAATAAATATACACAGAGTTATTCATTACAGTGAGGCGTTTACAAAGAAAAGTTGAAAACAAACTAAATTCCCATCAGAAATGGAGTTATATTTCATACTGTCAAACAAATAAATATTGGACAGTTGATAAAGAAGGTTATGTATCCCTCTTTTCTGAGAATTAATAGAAAATCAAGGTGATGGATAATTTTATACCCAGAGTATTGTTTGTTAAAATGTTGACATTTTTTGTGGAGGAGATATTCTTGATAATATTTTGACTATGCTAGCACAACATTACCATGTATTTACATGTATAGGTATACACATAAAATCCTCACAATTGCACTACAAGGAAACATCATGATAAAAGGGGAAAAGATTAAAGTAGTCAAGACTTTGTCTTACTTTGATCCACAATCAATACTTCTGAAAGCAGAAGTCCAGCGATCAAATGACGCATTACAGTGGGTAAATGTGCTGCACATGACCTTCACAGTGTTGAAACCAAGGCTGTGACTCTGAAGATTAAAATTCATCTGACAAAAATCATGGATGGTATTTTTAATTGCCTCATAAGAATGGGAAAGTTGAACATTGAATAAGGAAGACTAAGGATGATTTCAAACAAGACTAAAGAAGATGCTTTTGAATTATGGTTTTTGTGAAGAATGTTGAAAATACCACAGACTGACAAAAGAACAAACATACCTGTCTGAGAAGGACAGGCAGAATTCTCTCTAGAGGCAAAAATGGCAGTACTTGCTCTCATACTTTGGGCATGTTGTCAGGAGAGACCAGGCCCTGGAGAATGACATCATGTTGGGTAAAGTGGAGGGCAGTGAACAAGAGGAAGGCCCTCATCGAGATGGATTGTCACAGTGGCAGCAGCAATGGACTCAGACATAGGAACAATTGTGAGAATGACCTGGAACTAGACGGTGTTTCATTACCTTGTACATAGGTTCTCGGTGAGTGGGCACCAAGTCTACAGCACTTAACAACACATGAGTTAAGTACCTACATATTCAGAAACAGATGCCCAAGCTTACTGACATCAAGGTAATTCTGAACTATAGCTACTCTATGATATAGTAGAACTGCCCCATGGGGTTTCTAAGGTTTTAGTGACACTTGATATTATCAACAGAGGTGTCCTAGAGCTGCAATGGTTCATGCTCAACTGCTAACCAAAAAGCTGGCAGTTCCACCCCAGCAGTGGGATCTCATGATCTTCTTCTGTAGTGGTTACACCCTACAAAACCATCTGGGGCAATTCTACTCTGTCATATAGGGTCACCGTGAGTTGAAATAAACTCAAATGTAGCCACCACCACTGTCAATAAATTATGAGCACCTAGAAATGATGCTGAAATAACTTAGTTGCTTTTATAGAATTAAAAATATATATTTACAAAAATTTGAAGTTAGTTCAGAATTTTGTTGGAAAC
This sequence comes from Tenrec ecaudatus, assembly GCF_050624435.1. Lineage (NCBI taxonomy): Eukaryota > Metazoa > Chordata > Mammalia > Afrosoricida > Tenrecidae > Tenrec > Tenrec ecaudatus. The sequence goes on along the minus strand of NC_134538.1, from coordinate 57,423,633 downwards.
ATATAATTATTTTATTCTTGAGAGAAAAGGAACTACAGAAAATCCAGAGACTGTTTTGAAAATTAATTTAGTGCTAAGAGATAAATGAACCCGAGTATTGGATACAGCTATTTTAGCAGCTCAATTAATAACTTTATCAGAAATTTGAAAAGAATGGGCCTAGTTCAAAATGGTTGGTAAAGCCCAGGAACATACAAAGTTTAGTAAGACACATATTCTATCACCCAAAGCTTTTTATTGCAAACTGATCACATATCTTTGAATCTTAAGGTATAATACATATGTACAGAGCAAATTAGCTATAAAAATGTAGAAGAGATTCCTCTTTCCACTAACATACCAAGTGAAATGTACTTTAAGAACATGAGATGAAGGTGAGAAACCTCATAACTCCGGCCCCACCCCGCCAATAGAGCAGACATGCAAAACAGAGAAAGATTTTATTTTTATGTAATTGTAGTGCAAGTTTCTGAAATCAAATGTATGGTTGAAACACATTTAGGCCATGCTTTCAAAGCGTTTCATATCACTTTAATTACATTTTGTGGTATTTAAATTTACCAGTAAACAGAAGGAGGAAGCTTGACAAGTTTTTATTGAAGTGCATTATCTTTTCCCCAAAAGACTTCAGACTAAAATATACATTTCCAAATTATTTATTAATTCATCCATTTATTTATTTACTTTCTATTGAACAAATATAATAATAACAAAATTTATTTATACTTAATAATAAGAAATCCAAACGATTACTTAATTTGATAAAAGTAGAACATTAGTACAACATTCAGCTGGTAGAAACTTTGCATTACTTTTATTTATTTTCTTAAATGTAACGTAAGTAGTGGCTTCCATGATGAGAAGACAAACTGTATGCTGGAATTTGAAAGAAAGCGATAGAAGCGTATTTTCAAAGGTGACTTTATTGAGTGCAATGGACTCTAGTGGCTTATATTTTCTGCTGCTCAAGAAATCACACAGTTCTATGCATTGAGCTAAGAAGACCTGGTGGGAGAGTGGTTAAGCTGTCAGTTGCTAACCAAAAGGTTAGAACGAAGCAAAGACACAATTGATACAGTATAAATATAATTTAATATAAACCCAAAATGTTAAAAACACAACTCTGCAAGGGTAACTTGAGAGGTTTATGTTATTTATAACCTAAAAAAACCCCAAACTTTGCTAATTGTCCAAAGAGAGAATTTTTTTAAGAATGAGAGTTAGTCTCCCTATTACTGTCTTAGATGCTAAATTTCTTTAGGCAATGTTTTTTAAAAAAAATTCTTATGATCATAATGTTCAATGGACGCTACTTTTAAATCAATCTATTTGATTCTCTGAGTCTAGAATGTAATAGGATAATCTGGAGAGAGTAGACAACTGGGTGAAAATGGGACTGTGTTGCCCCAAGGTAAAAATGTTAAGTGTTACAAACAAAACAAGAACAAAGCTGCCTTACAGAAAGGGACGTGCTGCAGGAGAAAGCAGGTTTATCTCCATGCTGAAGACTTTTAGAATTAAGATCCTCATTTCTTGTCAGTGATAGCCTGAAACGTTTGGATAATTAGGTGACCATTGGTTAGTCTTTATTTGGGCCTCTTAGGGTCAGTCGGATAGGCCTCCTGGCATGGCCGCATTTTGTGTTGAAGCGGTGGGGCCCTTTACCAAAGCTTTAACCTACCATTTCAGGCACACTGTCTACTTCTCTGGATCTATTTGCAGTATACTTTTTTATAAACAGACCTTTGATAATTCCCTACTTCACTGTATCCTGGAATCTGTAACTTCTGGCTCCTCATCGACAGTCCCAGGAAAGTATTGGCGGTAATAATTGGCCCAGAGAAAAAACAGTGGAGTCTACTAGGAAGTCTAAAAAGTGAAAATTTTAAATGCAATTTCTTGTCCTTCACTTGGCTCTATTTTCCTGGCGAGGACTCCTGAGAGGTTAGTTTTACCCTGTTCCTGACCCAGCGAAACCTTGAACTTCTGCAAATCTCACCAGATTTAGATTTTCCATTTGTGTTTTCTCTGCAGACTCTTATTTCTGGGAAAGAGAGACCATTAGAAAGGACTGAGTTTAAATTTTATTCTCTTCTCTCCAATTCTCGCCTCCTCCTCTTAGGGAGTCCATGCGTAGGGAGGGCTTCGAGTAGCCCGGCATGGGGGCAGGGGAAAGATGTTCTAAACTCGAGAAACAAAGCAAAAGTCAATCTCTTTCCCAAAGATTTCAGGGTTTTGAGCACCCTGTTCTTTGAGGCCCTAAATTCCTGATGCTGGGTAAGAGCTGAGGTAAATTCTGCCTCTCACGGCGGCTTTAAAAAATGGCTTGAAAATGATTTCAAACAGGTTCCTTAGCTATAGATGTTTCCTGTTATCCATCATGAAGAAAAGACTCACTGTGGTAAATTTCAAACGTGTGGAAGAAAAGAAATCTTCCACATAGAATTTTCTCGCATTTTAGACATAGGCTAGGGAGAACGTCAGATGTATGTACCGATCACTGCGGAAGTCGCAAGACTTGGTCTGCAGCAGTAGAAAAGGTAAAGGTAAATGTTTATTGCTTTCTTTTTCTTTCCCTAACTGGAAGGCCTGCCCCATGTGTTAAAACCTAAGCCACCATGCGTCTGTCAGTGCATTAACTAATTGTTCAAAGAAAGGTTTTTTTTTTTAAAGAATGAGAGTTTTGGTTCTTGTGTGCTCTTATGATATTGGAAACTATGTAGCCATTATTTCAAATGCCCACAGGTTTTATGGGAACTTCCAGACGAACCCAGACCAGGGAGAAATGCCCGACAATCTGCTTTCAAGATTAGCTCATAAAAATCCTAAGAATCACAACAGAATTTTGCCCAATATAGTTTGGGAAGATGAGTTTCTAGATTTCAAAGAACTTGAAATACCCTGGCTGTTATGATGAACTGAGTCATACTAACAGTAGTGCAGGTCCGTTTGTTGTAGTGTGCTGGCTTCTGTGTGGCTGTGAGGGTGAAAGTTATGTCACTAGTATTTCAGATGCCAGCAGGGTCTCCCAAAGTAAGCCGGTTTCAGCAGAGCTTCCGGACTAAGAACAAATTACAAAGAAGGAATAGCCTGAGCAATTCTGAAGAATCAGCCCCCGAACACCCTACCAATAACATCAATATGCTGCAAATTAATGAAAACCTAACTAAAAGAAGCAGACATTTTCATAAGGCAAGAAGATGAACCCCTTGGGTCAAAAGCCACTCAAACTATGACTGGTGCGGAGCTACCTTCTCAAAGTAGCATCCGCCGTAATGATGTAGGTGGAGCAAAGCCTTCAGGACATTCATTTACTGACGTCGCCTTGCTCGATATGAGAATAAACAACTGCAAGCATCAGTTTATAATTAGATCTTGGAATGTACAGAGTATGAATCTGGGAAAATTGGAAGTTGTTAAAAATGTAACGGAATGCACGGAGATAGATATTCTAGGTGCACTTGAGAAGTACAATATCTGTGATCAGATAATTTCTATGCACACACAAGGAAATCCAATCAGACAACTATTATTCAAGTTTATGTACCTACAATTAAAGCTAGCGATGAAGAAGTTGAGGAATTCTACTGTCTTTCGCCTGAAATTGATCAAGATGAATTTATCATTATTGGCAAGTGGAAAGCACAGCGTTGAAGCAAAGAGGAAGGAGCAACAGCTAGGAGTCGGTGATAGAATTTTGCAAGAGCAATGACTTGTTTATAGCAGGTGCCTTTTTTCAACAACATAAATGGCAAATACACACCTGCATCTCTCCAGATGGAGTATAAAGAAATCAAATTAGCTACCCGTGATGGAAGAGACAATAAAGAAGCTTATTATCTGCAGCTAAAACCAGAAAAGGAGCTGACTGTGGAACAGACCATCAATCACTCATATGTCTGGTCAGGTTGAAGCTGAAGAAAATCAAAAGGAGTCTATAAGAGCCAAAATACAATTTGAGTAGATGCCACTTGGATTTTGTGAACATCTCCAGAACATATTTGAGCATTAAACGCTAATGACAGAAGACCCGATGAGCTGTGGGAGGATATCAAGAGCATCATGCATGAAGAAAGCAAAGGTTATTAAAAAAGACAAGAAAGAAGATCAAAGTGGAGGTCAGAAGAGACTCTTAACCGACGAGGAGCTAAAGCAAATGGAAGAAAGGATGAAGTCAATGAGCTGAACAGACAATGTCAAAGGGCAGCTCGAGAAGACAAAGTAAAGTATGATACTGTAATGCGCAACGACGGAGCTGGACTTTGGACACCAACTATGAAGAACCCATCCTGCAGATCCTAAACGGAAAGAACTCAAGGGAAAAGTCACTCTTTGACTAGTAATATTGAAGGATTCTGTGGGCAAAATACTAAATGACGAAGAAAGGATCAAAGAAGATAAAAAGAATTCACAGAGTCTTTGTGCCCAAAGTAATGGTCAACATTCAACCATCTCAAGAGGCAGCCTTTGATCCAGAATCAGTGGACAGAAGGAGGAAGTCCAAGTTACACTGAAAGCATTAGCCAATAAAAAGGACCCCAGGAATTGAGAGAATATCAATTGAAATGAGTTCAAAAGCTAATGAAGCACTGGAAACACTCGCTCATCTATGCCAGGAAATTTGGAAGGCAAGGACTTGGTCAACCAGAGGTTCTGGCTGAATTCAGAAGAGGAGTGGATGTCATTGCTGCTGTCAGATGGATCTGGGCTGAAAGCAGAGAACACCGGAAGGACGTTTACTTGTGGTCTATTGACAAGTAAAGGCACTTGACTGTGTGAATGATAACAAATTATAAAAAGCCTGGAAAAGAATGGGAAATCCAGAACACCTCACTGTGCTTATGCAGAACCTGTACATTGATCAAGAGGAAGTTGTGTCAAAACGGTTTAAGATCGGGAAAGTGTGCACCTGGACTGTAGTCTCTCACAAAACTCATTCAATCTTTCTGCAAATAATCAGAGATACTGGGTTATATGAAAAAGACTGCAGCAACAGGATTTGAGGAAGGCCTAGTAGCAACCTACAATATGTCAAGGGCCTGACCTTGCTTGCTGAAACTGAGGAGGACTTGAAGCACTTGCTGCTGAAGATCAAGGATTGCAGTCTTCCATATGGATTACAATTCAATGCAAAGAAAACAAAAATCCTCACAACTAGACAAACAGGTGACATCATGATAAATGGAGAAAAGGTTGACACTGTCAGGAATTTTCTCTTGCTTGGCTTCACAAGCAGTGCTGATGGAAGCAGTTGTGAAGCGATCGATTGATTCATTGCATCCGGTGAATCTGCAGCACAAGACCTCTTTAAAGTGTTGAAAAACAAGGCTGTTTCTTTGAGAACTAAACTGTGTATTACCCAACCCATGGTATTTCTAATCACTTTTTATATATGTAAAAGTTGGACAGTGAATAAGAGTCACTGAAGACAACCAATTATTTGAATTATACTGCTGGCCAAGAATATATATGTTTTCTTCCATTTTATTGGGGGGCTCTTACAACTCTTGTTACAAACCATACATCAATTGTATCTGACATATTTGTACATGTATTCGATTGTTTGTTTCTAGACATTTACTTTCCATGGAGCCCTTGGGATCAGCTAAAAGGAGGAGCTGGCTAAGAATATTGAAAGTACCATGAACTTCCAAAAGAACAAACACATCTGTCCTGGAAAAAGTACAGCAAGAGACAAGGATGGTGAAATTTGGTCTCTCATACTTTGGACCTGTCAGGAGAGACCAGTCCTTGGAGAAGGAAATCATGCTTGGTAAAGTGGTAAAGCATCACTAAGAACAAAACAAAACAAACAAACAGACAAACCAAAACAGCTCTCAGTAAACTGGATTGACACAGTGACTGCAACAATGGCCTTAAACGTAAGACCAATTCTGAGGATGGGCAGGACAGGGTGATGCTTTGTTCTGTTGCATTTAGACTCGCTATGAGCTGGAACTAACTTGCTGGTGCTCACCACCAACGACGACCATGATCAAAGGCACAGCTTCATTCTGTCCCCTAGCAGGGTGACATGAGCCAATGTCAATGAACAGCAACAAGTCAGCAGAGAACTTTCAGGAGAGCTTTCATGGAAGGAAAGTAGAAAATCGATTTGTTTAAAAAATATTTTGTATCGACTTCACACACATGTTGACTGCTGAATCTCTCTCACAGTTGTTTTACTAACTGTTCATCAAGGCAGAGCATGCTTCCTTGTCTAAACCGAGAGTGAGACCTGGGGCTTACTCTCAGTCACTTCCTCTCATGGAGTTCCCTTCACTGAAGAAGGGAAGATTTTTACAACTATAAACAGAGACAGAGACTCTGGAATCCGCTAATAGAAGCAGCTTTTGATTGCTTGGTGTGTATGTGCTTTAGCCAGGGTTGGTGAGGTACAAAGAGAGCGTACCCTGCCCGTGTTCATGCTAGCAAACAGGAATCTGAGGGAAATGGTTAGTTTCCTCTTGTTTAGCAACAGTCTATGAAAGCACTCTTTCTGGTTACATCCAAATCTGGTAATGGGATGTCCTTGGAAAACAGAGCTGAAGTGGTACTAATATTGGAAATGAACTTTGATGTAAGAAAACAAACAAACCTATACAACAACAACAAAGAACATTGCTTAGATGAATTTTAAGGCAATCATCATAGTTTGTTGAGCTGGAACAACAATAATTACAAATAAGTCAGAAAAGGAGGGATGGAGTTAAGTGTGTTTAGGTCTGACCTAGCATTATCAACATCCAGGTAAGCTTAATTAGTAATTTACCTCCAGTATACATGTAAAAATGCCTACCTATCCACTGCCATAGAGTCGATTCTGACTCATAGTGACTCTATAGAAGTTTCTAAGACTGGAGATATTTGACAAGAGCAAGTAGCCTCAGCTTTCTCCCATGGAGTGGCAGACGGGTTTGAACCACTTACCTTCCAGTTACTAGTCAGTATATAAATGCAAAACAGATTGTAGATTAAAAACACCAAACTCATCTTAAGATAAGAAAATTAGTTGATATAAAAATTAAAAACAAGCAAAATAAAGACAAATTATGGAAATAAATCTAAAGACGCCATTACTTAATTTCTAAACAGTGACACTTCAATTGAGTTTCAACTGGATTTTCAATATTTACTTGGCACATGTTATGGAAACTTTCTGGAGGACTCATGTGAAACTGAAGGAAAATATAAAGTAGTCAAATAGAGATTAAACAAATAAATATGTTGTTGTTAGGTGCCATTGACCCATATCAATTATTCACAACAGAAAAAACACTACCCTGTCCTGTACTGCCTCACAGTCGTTCCCATGCTTGAGCCCATTGATGTAGCCACTGGCTTAGTCCATCTTCTTGAAGGCCTTTTTCCTTTTTGCTGCCCCTTTACTTTACCAAACATGACGTCCTTCTCCAGGGACTGGCCTCTCCTGACAATATATCCAAAGTTTGTAAGATAAAGTCTCACAACTCTTGCCTCTAAGGAACACTCTTGCTGTACTTCTTCCAAGACAGATAAATTGTCCTTTCAGCAGCCTGTGATACTTTTTATGTTGTTCTCCAGCACCACAATGCAAATACACTTATTCTGCTGCAATCTTCCTTAGTCAACGTCTAAGCTACCACATGCATAGGACACAATGAAAATACCATGACTTGGGTCAGGCACACATTAGTCCTCAGGGTAACATCCTTGCTTTACAATACTCTAAAGCGATCTTGTGTAGCATGTTTATCATGGCCCAGTTCTATCTTACAAATAAGGCTAGACTAGAATATGCAGATTGCTACAGATAAGAGCTTTCGACACATGGATGCCAGGACAGATTAATCCCTCAAAATAGTAATGGCAATAGCGACACCAGGAAGGTTGGGGAAGGGGAGGGAGGGGGAGAAAGAGGGAACCAATAGCAATGATGGATGTGTAATACCCTTCCTACCCCTCCACCCCCCGGGAGAACAACAGAAACATTGGTGAAGGGATACAGTGGATGGTATACGATATGAAAAGCCAATCATACAACATAATTTGTCAAGGATTCACTAGGTGGGAATGAGGGAGGGAGGAAAAAAGAGGAGTTGATAATAAGGGCTGAAGAAGAAAATGTTTTGAAAATGATGATGGAAACATGTACAAATTTGCTTGATATAATTGATTTATAGATAGTTGCAATGTCTGTAAGATCCCCCAATAGAATGCCTTTGTAATTAGCAAATGACTGCAAACGAGCTACCTCGGTAATGCACTTGTCTTGGTCTTGCTAGATAATCTTGCAAGATAAAAAAAAGGGGATCATCCCTAATAAAATGTAAAAAAAGAAAAGAGGAGAAAAAAATGATTAGGGCAAAGAATGTACAGATGTGCTTTATACAATTGATGTATGTATATGTATGAACTGTAATAAGAGTTGTATGAGCCCCTAATAAATTGTTAAAAAAAGGGGGGGGATCAGGTAGGCCAAATAAGGTAAGGCAGAGAAATAAGCTGAGGGTGATAATGACTATTCTAAATGGGATATCTTGATAGATTTTCTCAAAGGATGCAAGATGATCTTGGGATTTATTAGGAAGGAATCTTAAGGAAATTAAACTGCCTTGGAGAGAAAAAGATCGGAAGGTTGTAGGGAGCAAGCTTTCCCATCGTGACAAAGACACTGTGCGTTCTGCCATGGAAGCCAGAGCTGTCCCATAGCAATATTGTTGGGAAACTTTACTTCACCCACCATGAAACCCCGGTACTGCCGCTCCACACTTCTTCTTGTTCCCCCAAATTAGAGAACATTTCAAGGGAACTCCATCGGAGTCCCTAGGCTAGAGCAAAACTTCCTAAATGGTGAGTGTTGGCCCCCTATGCAGTCATGTCCCTGAAGTTGAGGGTCGTGAAAAAAAATGGCCACAGTACACTCTTTCTGAACACACAGGGATCAAAATTAATTCAAAATCAAATGTGTAATGAATCTGAGGCCTTTCTAGAAGTGCTCGCTCATGTTGTAAGGTGTAACTTCACTTCAGCATTGGTTCTGAGCGCACGCAGGCGTCCTTGACACTGAATACACCATCATGCCACCGCACCAACAAACACTTCCAGAAATGCCTCAGCTCAGATCTGATGCTATTTATTGTATGCTCGGAGTTGCAGTCGAAATACAATAGTTTAATTACAGAAAATAAAGACTTTAATATTTTCCTACTAATCTTTTCTCAGCATGTAGCTTTCAAATGAATATATCTTTGGATTATATTATGTTAGATTGTTTGATTTTTAAAATTCCTTTTACCTCCTTCTTTTACAGAAACGTCAGTGTTGAATTGTAGCAAATAAAGACAAAAGGTGGATTTGGATGCTAGCTGTGATGAACTTGAACCTGCCAGCAACTGAGAGGATGAAGTCAGATCAGGTAACATTTCACCCTGCTCGATATAAGGATTTCGTTTTAACAGCCGCTAATGATAGTGAACCCTTCATTTTGGTAAAACTTGCAGTACCATTTGCTACCTGAATGCAAATTTCTCTTAACTGGGGTTCTGTAAATTTAGTCTGAGTATGATGGTAATTAGAAATCACAGGAACCAGGAATTGAATACATCAAGAGATAAGAACAGGACGAAGAAGTGTTAGGTTTGCCCCTCCACCCCCCAATTTATCTTTGCAAGGAAACGTAGGGAAAGAGAACCCTGGCCATATGATGGTCTCCTGCTTAGCATTGGTTGATTATTTAATGTACAATATAGGCCATATCAAAAGGAAAGAATTTATATAATCTAGAGCTGTTAATAAGCTATTTCTTTAATCATAAATAACTTATTAATTAAAAAAATACATTGTTTAAAAGATGGCCTGAGATGCCATTTAAATACAGATGTTACAGTATGTAATAGGGCACAGAAACCAAGAGCACCACATCCAGGTAATTTAATAACAGCTTAGGAATAAAATTTCCATTAGATATGCTTGGAATTGGAGAGCATACTATTTTACTGCTTTCTATCAAGAAGACCTCTAAATTCCCAATTTAAAACTGATACATTTCAAGCGCATGAATTAGTTAGAGTGGGTATCTGAATAACAGAATAAATTGGGCCAGAGGCTCAGTCATTGTACTGGTGAGCAAACCTGATTGCTCCTGTGAGGTTATTAAAAATTCTGGGCTAATGTTCTGGAAAAAAATGAATTTTCTATTATCGAAATATTCCTGCATCATGGTACCTCTAGGGTTGGAGCCTCATCTCTAAATTTAATATATGCTTTACAACGATTAATTGGATTAAGAGATATTTATTAGAGAAAAAATGGCTCTTGCCTATTAGTAAGATCAATCGGTCCATCCAGCATAGAGAGGTAGGGGCTTTGCTGGAAGTATTGGAGAATCTATTGAGCTGGAAGGACAATATTCCAGGAGATGGAGGAACCATTGATGAGCTGCATAAATCTAGAGGTACATAGTACAGTGAAATGAGCAATTAAGCAATCAGAGAATCAGATTAGAAAAATGTGCCACCTTTGGCTCCCTTTTGCTTTCTCTTTGTGCTCACCCCAAATTATTTCATTTATCAATTCTCTATTTGTCCAATATTTATGTACATTGATAAATATATGGTAGGGGTGATAGATGCAATTGGTCACTATTTGAATATCAACAATGTATGGATTATTATCTTCTAACCCTTTGTCTAAAATTTGTGTTCAATTTAGAAAGTGTGGAAGTACAATAAATACTTAATTTTATGGAAATTTTATCTCTCAAAATGACATTAAATAAGTAGAATTCCTCACTTTCATATTTCTGTGACTGTTTTAGGGTTCCCCACCCCTTCTCCCAAGAATTCTTATGTCTAAACTCATCTGAACTCAGGAATAACACAAGTGCACTTGCATTTTTAAAGGTCTATATCCACCACTCATGTGTCAGTTTGTTGCACTGTGGTGGTTTGTGTCTTTGTATGTTGTTGCAATGCTAGAAACTCTGTCACTGGCATTCAAATACCAGCAAGGACATTCATGATGAAAGGGATTTAGAGGTGCTTCCAGACTAGGTTGGAACAGGAAGAAGCAACAAATAGTCCATTTCGGAGGGACTAGATACTGAAGCCTTACACCTACCAGTATCGCACCGTCTGACATAATGCCAGAAGATGAGCCCCTCGGGTTGGAAGGTGTGCAAGACACAACGCGGGAAAAGCTGCCTCCTCAAAGTAGAGTTGACACGACTGTCAATGACGTGGATGAAGCCAAGTGTTCAGGGCCTTCATTTGTTGCTGAGGCATGACTCGAAGTGACAAGCAATGGCTTCAAATGCGAATTAATTATTGGAATATGGAATGTGTGTGCATGCATCTAGGAAAACGGGGCAGCACTAAAACCAAAGCAGAATGTATTAAGATCAATATCCTACATAGTAGTGAGTTGCAATGAACGCATTATTGGCCATTATGAGTAAGAAGGTCATATGACTTACTGCACGGTTGATGACAAAATCAGGAGAAATGGGGTCACATTCATTGTCAAAAGGAGATTTTCATGATCTATCCTGAGGCACAATGGTCCCATTGATAGGATATCTATACACCTACCTACAAGGAAGACCAGTGAATAAATCTTGTATTCAAATTTAGGCCAACAACCAGCAAAGTCAATGTGAAGAAATTGAAGAATTCTACCAACTCTTACAGTATGAAGTTGATCAAACATGCAATCAAGATGCAGTCATAATTACTGGTTACTGGAGGTTAGAAGTTGGAATCAAATACAAAGAGTCAGTAGTTGGACAATATAGCCTTGGTGATAAAATTGAATCTGGGAATCATATGATATAATTTTACAAGACCAATGACCTCTTAATGACAAATATATAGTTTCAACAACTGAAATGGTGGCTATACACATGGGCCTCACCAGATGAATCACACAGGAATGAAATTAACCATATTTATGGAAAGAGGCCATGGAGAAGCTCAGTATCATCAACAAGGACAAGTCTGGGTTGCTGACTGTGGTTCAGACCATCAATTACTCATATGTAGATTCAGGGTGAGGAAAATTAAAACGAGCCAACATGAGGCAACAATATGACCCTGAGTGTGTCCCTCTTGAATTTACAAGCCATCTCAAAAACACTCTGTCACAACGTAAGCCCTATTAACTGAAGGCCAGAAAAGTGGTGGGATGACACGAAGGACGTCATACTTGAAGAAAGCACAGGGCCACTAAAAAGTGACAGAAAAGAAGGCCAAAATGTATTTCAGAAGAGACTCTGGAGCTTACTCCTGAAAGTAGAGTAGATATAGTGAATGGAAAAAATGAAGAAGTCTGAAAGCTAATGAGAAATTTTAAAGGGAAACTAGAAAACAAAAGTAAGGTATTTAATGAAATGTGCAAAAGCCTTAGTCAGAAAGTCAAAAAGGAAGAATGCATTTAGCATATCTCAAGAGGAATGAACCGAAGAAAAATTCAAGCCTCAAGCAGAAGTATTGAAGGATCCTATAGGCAACGTATCAAATAATATAGGAAGCATAAAAGAAGTCGGAAAGAGTACACAGTGTATCAAAGCAATTTGGTTGATCTTTAATCATTTCAAGATGTAGCATATAATCAGGAACTGATTGCATAAAAGGAGGAATTCCAAGCTGCGTGGAAAGCATTAGCAGAAAGCAAACAAAAACTCCAGGAATTCACAGACGACCAAAGGAAATATTTCAACAAAATAATGCAGTGTTAGAACATTAGTCTTGCTAAAAATTTGGAAGCCAGCTACCTGGACAACTAAATGAAAAAGATCCATATTTGTGCCTATTCCAAAGAAAGATGAGTCAACAGAATGTGGAAATTTGCAAACAATGTTATTAAGTAAATTTTTGTTGAAGATAATTTTAAATGGTTGCAGCGGTATATTGACAGGGGGGTGCTAGAAATTCAAGTTGGATTCAGAGTAGGACGTAGAAAAATGGAAATCGTTGCTGATATCAGATTGATATAGCATGAAAGCAAAGAATATCAGTGAGGTAGTTAGTTTATTGTGCCAACCTGGCCAATAAACACATGTGCGATTAATTGAAGGGCAGAGAAGTAAATGGCTGGCGAACCTCGCCTTGCTTGTCTCTTGCTCTTTGTTCAGCAGACCAGTGTGCGGCTGCCTTGCTTGTTCTCTGCCTCAGTTTGAAAGCTACACTACCTGTGGGACACCTAACCCTTGGACTGTGTCGCTGCAATTTGAGGTTCCTTCAAGACCTGCTTCACCACACCATTGGAATTTACATCTCTTGAGCTGGGGACTGTCGGACCCTGTCATCTATCTGGCTGACTGTTGGTGACCTGCCTTGCTGTTTACTGCCTGTGGCCAGATAGCCAGAATTGCTCTACAGAGGACTCAGCTGTATGCTTCCTTGGCTTGTACCCAGCCGCCCTCAAGACTAGATTGACTGCCAGTGTCACACAACTGTCTCATGGGAGTGAGTTGCACTGAGCCATTTGTACTGCTTTGTAATCTAATTAACTGTTTATTTATTATGTTATATCTATCTGTATAAATATATATATAATTATTAGCATTCAGGGTTTGTTTCTCTAGAGAACCCTGTTTAACACAACCAGGAAGATATTTACTTGTGTTTTATTGATCATACAAAGGCATTTGTCCATATAGAGTGTAACAAAGTAGGGTTCATATTGCAAAGAATGGGAATTCTAGAACACTTCCTTGTGCTTCAGAAAAACCTATGTGTGGACCAAGAGGCAGTTGTTCTAACAGCAGACTGGCATATTGCATGGTTGGAAGTTAGGAAACATGGGCAACAGGATTGTGTCCATTCACCACACGATTCGATCTATATGCTGAGCAAATATTAGAGAAGGCGGACCTAAGAAAGGAAAACCCAGTGTCAGGACTAGAAGAAGGGTCCTTAACAACTGGTGACTGCAAATGGAGAACATTGCTTGTTGAAAGAGAGGCATATTTGAGGTATCTTCTGATGAAGATCAAAGATGTCAGTGTTCAGCATGAATTACAAGTCAATATAAAGCAGCCAGAAATCCTCATAAGTGGACCAATAGACAGCAGCCTGATAAAGGAAGAAAAGATTGAACTTGTTAAATATATATATACTTTTTTTGGATCCACAATCGCATGATATTGCATTGGACAAATCTGCTTCAAAAACACATCTTTAAAATGTCAAAGAGTAAAGCTGTCACTTTGAGGACGAAGGTGTGCCTGACCCAAACTATGGTGTTTCCAATCACCTAATAATTCAAAATCTGGACAATGTATAAGGAAGACTGAAATAAGCATTGATGCATGTGAACTACTGCACTGGTGAAGAATATTGACTATACATGGACTGCCAGAGAATTACCAAATCTGTCTTGGAAGAAATATGTTCAGAATTCGCCTTAGAAGTGAGTATAATGAGCCTTTATCTTGCTTACTTTGGATACATGGTCAGGAGAGACCAGTCCCTGGAGAAGGACATCATGCTTGGCAAAGCAGAGGGACTGGGGAGCAAGAGGCAGGACCCCTGGAAGATGGATTGACCCAGTCGCTGCAACAATGGGCTCTAGCATTGGAACAACTGTGAGGGGTTCCTCCTACTGTGAATACAGTAACTCTGAGTAGGAATCAGCCCACTGCCATGTAGCAGCAACACAACTCAACAGAGGATGACGCCTCACACACTCCACAGGAACAGTGTCTTCTTAACATGATTAAGAACACTAATTCCTAATAGGTTTCTAGCCACAGTGATACACAACACAAAACATTTTCACTCATCGAGTCCCTCCAGGACTGAGTAGAACAGCCCCACAGGGTTTCCAAGGCTGCAGATCTTTACAGAAGCCCAGCGCTCCATAACACACCTGAAGTGGGGCTGCTGGTTCCAACCACTACTTTTCTGCTAGCATCCCAGTGTTTAATGATCACACGAGGCTTTCTTTAAAGATTAGGACTTGTATAGCACATGTTCAATTCATCCCATAAGCTTAGGGCTTGAACTCACATACATCGGTGTGGTAGGCTGCTGTGATTCTCTGGTGCTTTAGAGAAACAAATCCACAGAAACTCCTGTATAAGAAGAGTTTTATATAAAGGGTAAGCGCACATCAAGGAAACATCCCCACCCAGTGCTGCCAAGCCCACAAGTCCAGCATTAACTCATATGTCCGACACCAATCCACAAAGTCAAACTCCAGCTCACAAAACACATGCAATGATGCTGACTGCAGGAGGAAAGCCAAATCAGTGAGCATGTGAGCATCTCAGTGCTGGCAGGGGTCTCCACATGGCTGCTCCAGCACCCAGGGCTGCATCACTGTAGGTCCATGCAGCTTCTCCTTGGGGATGTTTTGCAGGAAGTGAGCCTTGTCAGCTGAAGCAGGGACCTGGCTAAGGCAGATGCACCCAAAGCAAGAGACCCAAGAACTAGAAAAGCAAGGCTCACCAAGCCATTTATCCCTCCGCCCTTCAATTAACCCCACATGTGTTTATTGGCCAGGTTGGCACAATAAGCTAACGACCTCAGCTGTATTTTCTAGGAAAGCAAAGCATTTAGTTTTTTAAAAATGGTTCACAGAGTTTTAGAAAAAGGCAGGTCCACGTCCAGCCAAGCTCCAAATTTGTGGACCACATGTGAACAGCAGCCCAGCCTTGGGGCTGCAAAGACCAATGAATCCAAAGTCAGCATTTTATATTGGCAGACTCTGGGCCATTGGCTCAAGTCCAAAGAATTGGAAGTTGATGATCCAGACACAGGATCTAGATTCAAACGAAAAGAAAGCAGGCCATAAGTCTGAAGAAACGTTTTTTCATTGGCTTGCTGCAGTACTGTGATCCTAGGAAGGATACTGAACCCCAACCGAATCTTTTTACAACTTTTTGGCTGTGATTACATTACGTTAGGTCACATCCTGGGGATTGCTAGGTATCAGCTGCCAAACCCCTGAGAACCCTGACACAGTCAAGTTGACACAGAACCTACCATTACTATCGCCATCTATTGCGAACCTACTTCTCTACTATCTGCTCTCTCCTCGGAGTCCCTGAGGAGCAAAAAATGTTAACAAGAGAGACTGAAAGCCAGAATGCCAGACATTCAAGTTCACTCGGAAGTGCCTAAGAAAAAGGCCTGATTATTTACTTCGGATAAATAGCTCACTGAAACCCTGTCGAGCACAGCTGTACTTTCGTCTGCATGAGCTGGAATTGATCCCTTGACAACAGCCCAGAAGAACTGTCTCCTCTGGTAATGGGGTCGGGTCTCCACAGAAATAAACGTTTCCCCCCTGCTTCCTCTTTCCTTGGCGCTGACACCTGCTGCTGTTCTCATACGGGATGCAGGCCTTCACTAAGAGTGTGGTCACCAGTTAGCTAGCCAGGATCTGAATCCTAGCTCTGCCCACTTACTTGCTGTAGGACCGTGCGTAAGTAACTTTGCCTCTCCGTGTTACCGGCTCTTCATCCGTAAATAGAAAAGAGGGCGAGCAATGACATGACTTCTCCATGGGGCTGCTTGCGGAGCGAATGTGTTAGCATTTGTAAAGCACTTAAAAAGAGAGTGGGTTGGAAAGAGGGAACCGAACACAAGGATCTACATGTGACCTCCTCCCTGGGGGACAGACAGCAGAAAAGTGGGTGAAGGGAGACATCGGACAGGAAAAGATATGACAAAATAATAATTTATAAATTATCAAGGGCCCATGAGGGGAGGGAGGGGAAAATGATGACCTGATGCTGGGGGCTTAAGTGGAAAGCAAATGTTTTGAAAATGATGAGGGCAATGAATGTACAGATGTGCTTTACACGATTGATGTATGTATGGATTGTGATGAGAGTTGTATGAGGCCCTAATAAAACGATTAAAAACAAATAAATAAATAAACAATAAAAATAGATTGTCTGACACACAGACCAAAGCAACATTGGCTTTTAGTGTTACACCCCATTATTTCACCAAAGGGTAATTGTGGGGGATGTAAAGAGTTTGCAACAGTACCCGGTATATAGTAAGCCCCTGAAAATAGTATTTGGCAGAAAATTAATGTGGATATTTCTACACAGCTGTTTGTGGGTTATCTCAGTGTTTAAACTTTGCTATGCATCACGAGAGGAGGAAACTTCGGAAAGCCCCCTTGTGGGGCCATAGTCCTTCCGGTATGGAGTTATTGAATCTTCTCCTGTGTTGTAGGGCACATCAGTGTTTCAATGACAGGAGTTTTTCTTGCTTTTATGTATATTCATGGCAGGTGCTCAACAAGTGTTTATTGTATGAGTAAATGAAAGTCAAGTCCCTATTCCAAAACAGTGGCAAATTCTAGTGCACTTAGACCCGTCCTAGGAACAGGCAGACAAGCTCTGCAGACGGATGCTTTCCTGCCACGACCACACACGCCCCCCGCCATTAGACGGGCTGCAGTTTCTTGGCCTCCTTCAGGGTGTGACTGAAAGACTTCTGCTTTGCTTCTGAGGTGATGGCTGGACTGTGATGAGTGAATTTTCTTTCCCTTTTCCTGCTATGCATGCAACGCAGTATGCTCCTTAAAAAGAGTCTATCGTATCTCTAGCAGACTTAGTTTCACAATTCCGAGAGATGGGTTTAACGATACTTTTGTTCCTACATAAGAAACAGGAGCTATATTGAGTATAATAAAGTGGTGAGTGTATTGAAATAGAAAATTGGATCTAACACGAATTCTTTTGCTTATCCTGATTTACAATCTGAAAGTCCTGATATGCATATGTACATGTATGTTTGTGTATAATATATATGTCGTATGTCACAAGCAGGCAGCAGTATTCAGGAAAAGTCCAGTAAAATTGGCCTCCTTACTGTAGTTCAAATGATTGAGACAAAATTGATGCAGAAACATGTGCCTTAAATGTTACCATTAATCACTACACTGTGGCCTTCTATGCAAGTGAATATTTGGTTGTTGTCCAGGGGTCCTTTGGATTACACTCACAAAAATATCTAGAGTGAATCTGTAACTGATCTGACATTAGTCTCCATTCCTTCATGCATCCACTTCTGAGTTCTAATCCTTTAGTTGTTGAATTTGATGGACAATCTTTAATCGAATCTCTAGAATGTTTGTGATAGGTTTTATTTTTGTTACTTGGGAATGACTTACCTGCTGTCCCCCCACTCCTCTTTACAATGAACTCTCTGAAAATACATAGACTCCCCTGGATTTGGGGTAAAGGCAACAAAGCTCCCTAGAGGACGTACACTCCTCCCCATTTATCATTCAGTCTCCAACATTGGCTGTTCACTGGCAATACCCCACCCCCACAGCCCACAGCTGCAGATCTTTGAGGTTTTACTGTTTAATCATTTCAAACCCACTTATACATAAGCTGCATTGGAACAATTTGGATCTTGCTTAACCAAATTAATGAAATGAGAATATTTTGAGCAACTCAAGATGTTTTCTACTTGGGGCATGAGTTTCAATGTGGGTGAAGATCACGTCTAGTTGAAATATTTGGAAGCACTGCTTCCCAAATAATGTAGGAGTTCCAGACACAGAGGCTGGCAGCCTGTACATTCTAGAAGTCAGGTCTGAACAATTGCACAGGGCATGATTGTTTGCAGATGCAATTCATTCATAGGAGAGACAGCACAATGGAAATGCTTCTCTTGCTTAACTCAGAGTGCAGTTTTAGCACACACAGACAGCCCGGCTCGTTATACATTTATGACTCTGTAATGCACTTGGCACCACACACAAGGTGCCTGTAGCTGTCCTTAACAGGGAGCTCACACCCCTTGGACCAGACTCTGTCATTCCCTCGACAGCCCCATTAAGTCAAAGAGTAAATTATTAATCGTGCTGACTAAAACCAAAGCCCCAAATAATGCAAATAAAATTAAACAACATGCACTGGAAAACCAGAAGTATTTAAGGCATCAGAATAAATCTTTGACCCCTGAAATGTATCTTAAATATTATCATTATTTAAAATGATTTAATAATTATTTTATTTTAAAATTAAATTCAATTTAATTAAATATTTTTAAAGTTAAATAAATTTAATTAAATTCAATCATTTAAATATTATCATTGTTTCTTACCATGTAGAATCCCATATGGACTGATTTAATAAAGAAACCACCTTACTTAACAAGAAAGAAGTCTAGAGATGGGAATCCATTAATAAAAACTAACAGGGGCTTGACCAAATAATACTTGAACCCTCGTTATTTGTATTACTATAGCCGTCTTGCTTCTCCACATCTAGAGACCATTTTCTCCCCCAAATGAATGATGATGTTGAAATTCTTTAAAGATACAACTGCAGCAGATGCGTATGCTGTGGTTGACAGAGTGTGGACTGCTGCCGTGAAGAGTGGGTCAATGATGCAGCCTCTCTCTGCTCCAAGTTCCTGGGTTGGTCTGTAGCTTGGTTCAGAGTTCTGGGTAGTTTGGGTCCATGAAGCAGCACTGGTGCTTCCATGGTTAAATACTCAGCCACGAACTGAAAGCTCAAACTCAAAAGGCACCCTCAGGAGACAGAGGTGGTAGTCTGATTCCACAGGGATTTCAGTCTATGGAAATTCGGTGGGGTACTGCTACTCTGTCTAATAGACCCCTGTGAGTTGGGATTCACTCATTGGCTGTAGATTTGGTTTTGTGTTGGATTATAATGAGTTCAGATTTAATGGTGAGTTTTAAGGCCTTTAATCTGATGCACTAAGGAAACACTCATTAGTGATTATTTGCTTTGTTATGTCGGGCCAGCCCTCTGGATCAGTCCTTCCCTGGACATTTCTAATTGTTGCTGGCAGAACAGATTCATTCACTGGTTTGTCTAAAGAACTGTAAGAAGTTAGACCAAAGCTACCTTTAAAAAAAAATAATTAAACATGGAGAAGTGTCTGTCTATAGAGCAGCGGTTCTCATCCTATGGGTCGCGACCCCTTTGGGGGTTGAATGACCCTTTCACAGGGGTCGCCTAAGACCCTCAGAAGACATATTTCTGACAGTCTTAGGATCCAAGACACTGCTCCTCTATCCATTTCCAGGCGGGTCCACCCCCATGCAGTTGTGCCCAAATAGGAGTACCTGGCATGAAGACTGTTACCTATGCTACACCATGCTTCAAGACAAAGTTTCATTTATTTGTTATTAGAAATAAATATTTCACAATATGTAATTACATATATTTTGAGTAACCACTATACTTTAATTATGTTCCATTTTTAACAATGAAAATACATCCTGCATATCAGAGATTTACATTACAATCCATAACAGCAGCAAAATTACAGTTATGAAGCAGCCACGAGAATACTTTTATGGTTGGGGTCCCCACAACATGAGGAACTGTATGAAAGGGTTGCGGCATTAGGAAGTCTAAGAACCACTGCTCTAGGGAAAATAATTTAGTGTAATTCTAGAATTGAGAGGCCAACAGAGAAAGAGAGACAGAGACAGAGAGACACAGAGAGAGAATTCCATTAAAAGTCATCTCCACACTGGCATGGTCCACCATTATGGTCCATTTCTTCCTTCAGATCAATAAACCACCCAGGTATCCTTTCAGTAATTTCCCCAGTCAATTCCAGAAATGAACACAAACTAAAACACTTATCAAAACAGTATTCTTATGTCCAAATTGTGAGCCAATATACGAAATCACAAAAGAAACAAACAATAGATATAAAACTTAAAATAAGAAGTTTCTGCAACATAAAGCTGATACCTTGAAGAAGCAAAGTAAATGAAGAAAGGAGATGGGAAATCTCTTCAGCAATATAACAAGAGTTTAATATGTGTACTCATAAAAAATTAGTGTGAAATGAATTAGGACTGCAATAGAAAGTTGAGCAGAATTAATGAGCAGACAGTTCACGCAAGTTGATAGTACATATCCAATTTGAAAATTGAAAAAATAAAAGAAGTGTGAACTAATACGACATTTTACATAATTATAAGAGGAGCAGTAATGGTAAAGTAATGCTGAAGTGGTCAATTTTTGTATGATAAGATAAATTAATATGTGTTTCAGAAAAAATGAAAAATTCTTACCAAGCTTCCTAAAAATGCTCATATGCTTTGTCTATGTAGTTTCATTCCTTGTAATGCAGCATAAGATCTCAAAAGAACTTGAGGTAGTTTGGTAGATTTTTTAGTCACCAAGGATGAAACTCTAATTTCAATAAACGTAAGCAAATAAACGACTCTACTTTCCCAGGTTGCTACAAAAGATGGGGCACAAGCAGCTTTATAGTCATCTAGATGAAGGAATTCAATATCTCTCAGTATTATGTTTCTATGGTTGCATGAAAAATTACTGTGCATGTAGAGGTTTAAAGTCAACCCCATGTGTTAGCTCATGGTGCTGTAGATCAGAAATCTGCTCACGGTCTCCCTGAATTCTCTGATCAGTGTCTTCTAAGGCTAAAATAAAACAGGTTCTTGCATGGAGGCTCTGAGGAAAAATGTGCTGCCCCATTCCTTTGGGTGACTAGCTAAATGTACTCCCTTGTGGTTAGAAAATGGAGTCTATTTGCTTCTTGGATATCAGCTGGGGGCTGCTTAGATTCCTAGTTATACAGCATCCGCAATTTTCAAAGCCACCAGTGGTGAATATCTTGTGTCAAATTTCTAACCTGCTTTAAGACTCACATTTCTTCTATTTCTGACTTCTAGATCGAGATTTAAAAGGCTGATGTGACTAAGTTTTGCTGACCAGATACACTTTTTTTTTAATGAACTGGAAGCCAACGTATTAGACACCTTAACAATATGTTTAAAATCTCTTTAGTCCTATACTATTATTATTACAGGAGCGGGTATCTTATAATCATCACCAGTTCCACTCACACTGTAGTGGAGATTGTACAAAGGTGAGAGTCATTGGAAGTCATCCCAGAACCCTGCTTACTATCCTCACCATCTCCCATTTTAATGGACTGTGCCTTCCCTGGAATGGATAAGATGCAAGCACCAGGCTTACATCCTCCCAGATGAGAAGCCACTCCCAAGACATGCTCTTTCTCCAGAGGAACACGTCAACAATCATATCACCATCTGCAGCTCTTTCTGGATAAGGACTCAGAGAGTTCAGTGATTATGTAGTCAAGGAGACATGAAATGAATGGTTAGCTTCATTACTTAATCAAAATAAATATTAAATAACACTGATTTGGGGAAGTGAGTGAAAAAGTTAAGATTGAAAAACCATTGAAACCTGTCTAAACAATATGGAAAACATATCAATGCCAACACAAAAGTCCATTCGGGAGGAGCTGGATCCAGGAGATCTCGTTGGCACCAAGGACAAAGTTTCTCTCCAATTTTTGGTCTACCCTCTGCAGTGTAAGCCTCATCTCTGGACTTCATAGGATGGCACTCAATCCAAGAAGGCTGCTGTTCAATCAGCGAAGGAATGAGTGGTGTACGACACCAGCAAATATAGTACTGAAGTGAGTTCAACAAAACTGACTAGGACATTGTGATGGGCGGTAAGGACCACTGCACTGGATGCAGTGCATGATCGCCTCTTCTTAAAGTGGCATGCGTTCAGCACACAGGTCTTGTTCTGGCCATTGCCATCCCAACCCCACCTAACTGCGTGAAGTAGCTTCTGCATTTCCACAAGTGGAGGACAGAGTTGATCCCTATCATGTCCCAAGCGGCAGCAGTCCTGGCAGCTGCTAGGTTCTCTGCCCCCAGCTTTCCCTGTGCACGTGCAGCACGCTCTTTGCACAGAACCTCACCCGCACTTGCCTCACAGAGCAGCCTGGTAACCGTGTTTCCAGTAGGTGGGAATTTCACTTCCTTATTTCCAGGCATAAATAATTGCAGATGCAAAATTGCAGCCTTATTTTAGACACAAGCGTTGAGGATGTTGCTCTTCAATATTTGACAGTACTGTTTTTCGTCTTCTTTGAGTAGGAAGTGGCCTAAAACCAACTTGCTGGCCCATGAGATCCTTGGCTTATGAAGAACTCAGGTCCCAAGAGAGGCTGGTGGGCCCCTTCTCTTTAGCCCCTCCTCTAGTTTATATTATCTGACTATTTCCCCTCAAGAAGAGCTATAAACTAAAATACAGGGCACATGGCGTACATTAAGAGCCCATCGTCCATGAACAATTATGTCTCTTGGGGTTTCTGGACTCCTTTGAGAATACTCTCCAAGTAGGGGTGTCTACCTAGTTTTCATGGCCCAGTGCAAAACGAAATCACATAGCTTCTTGTTACAATAGCAGGAGAAAAATTATTCTCCTTTTATTTTTGGTCTCTCTCTTAATTTGCCTTGGTAGAGTTAACCTGTTATACAAAGCTGTGCTCCCTGGTGTACTGGGATAGTCATGGGTGATTATAAACTAATGGAAACCCTGCCTATGACTATATGTACCTGATCTTCCTTACCCCCATGCTTAGACTCCTGCAGGCCGCAGACAGTGGCAGCAGTTGCTTGGTGGAGGTGATGAAGTAACAGGCCAACAGCCTATCCTGGGGGGAGGGAGGGGAGAGGGAGGAGGTGACCAGTTTCCAAGCCCTCAACAAATGCTCCATTGGTGTATCAGACTTTATTTCATAGCATAACTTTGCAATAAAATTATTAAGAATTTCAAACCAACAACCACAACACAAAAAAATCCCTGATGTGTTGCCTTCTAAGCCCCCGGTCTTTTGTATTTGTTCTGGTTGCTCTTCCTGCCATCAGCTGTGGTTGACAGGTAGGAAAAGGAAAATAGTAACAGACTTAAATTCATCAATGTCTATAGCTTTGGGTATCTGATCTTGAACAGTTACAGGGCCTTGAAATAATCCTGTACCTTTCCTTATCTGTGATGGCATCACTGTTTTAACTGTGTTAACAGCTCACTTTGGCATGTTGCCTTAAAAAAATAAACAAACAACAGCCACCTCGCATTAGTCAAAGCAAAACTCTCTGCACCACAAGGTTTTCAATGAGTGGGGTTTTTTTTTTTTGGAAAGTGAATTGCCAGGCCCTTTGCTGAGGTGTGTTTCTTGGATTCAATCCTCCAATCTTTTGATTAGCAGCCTACTGTGCGAACCATTTATATCACCTTGGACTTGGTTATTTTAAAAAGCCCACTGCCATCATTTGACTGTTACTCATCTTGAGTCTGTGTGAGGTTTTCAAGGCTGCCTCTTTCTCCTGAGTAGTGACTGGTGGATTTGAACCAGCGATCTAACATTTACCTGACAATCTAAAATTTACCAGGACTCCAAAGCTTGGCTATTACTCCTTAGCCTTTGATTGGACAAGGGATTACACTTGCTGAGACAGGGCTGCCCTCTCTAGCAGCCTATGGACATAAACAATGGGAATCCCAGTTACAATTCTCAGTCAGCCCTCAAGCTTGAAGTTTCAGAGTCTACCTTTGGCTCCAGCTGGCTACCTGTGAGGTAGGACATTTCTGCTGTCCCTCTCACATGCCCGATAATGGAGGCAGACTGGGATGCTTTCTGATTTCGAGGCAATGGGCACACTTTGCATGCCTCCTAAAGGCCAGGGCCATTGCTGAGTTCAGGGTCATGGAAGATGAGGGCTTTGTCTTGGGCACTCAGCATCACAGACTCCCCGAGCGTGAGGCTGGATGCCTGGAAACGTGCAGCGAAGCAGCGACTCCTAGCAGTGTCAGGAGGGTGTTCACTGCAGGACCTCCGCTGGGCCTTGTGGCAAGCAGGGTTTTGGTTGTTGCTTGCTGCAGAGGCAGTTCTGACTCAGAGCAACGACCCTGTGAACAACACAACGGAACCCCACCCAATCGTGGGCCCTCCTCAGGAGCAAGGGGCAGGCAGGCGAGACAGTAAGATGGGTCCTCTGGGCAGACAGAAGGCAGGAGAAGGGCAGATAAGTGGGGAGAAGCAACTCTGAACCGGGAGCTGCCTCCCTTCCTCATGCCACTGGGATAGACTGCCAGCTCCCAAAGTGACCCAGGCAGCTCCATCACCTCTCTGAGCCCCTCCCTATGGACGGGCAGGATTCGGCCACAGGAAGGTCAATCCGTTCTCCACACACTAAGTGAAAGAGGATTCTAGCATTCCAGGTGACGGCAGTTCTTGTTTTGGGATTTTTTTTTAAAGGCATACTATAATTCTTCTCTTTTCTCCAAATGTTGCTTGAGTGGGGGCTCATATGAGGAAAGGGGAGCATTGAACACCAAGCTATAGGGCGCCCTTTCCCCGTTTCCGTAGAATACATTTTAAAACCCTCCAGAATTCCTTGATGAGCAAGCGATCAAGCGGTGCGCAAGTTTCACAGAAGACACACAGCAGAGGATATCGGAACCCACAGGAGCCTGTGGTTTCCAAAGTACGGGTGGGTGGCTTCCGGCAGCTGCAAGGCATGCCGGGCAGGACCTGAGCTAGGCCAGGCCGTCCTGCTCACACCGGAGCCAGAGAGCCCCAGGGCGGCCCAGCCCCCAGAGAGCATGAACCAAGCCAATAAACATGGCTGAACCCCGAAGTGAAGCAGACCTCGAGGCCCTGGCCACCCACGTGGGAGAAGTGGCCAGGGATTCACTTATTTTGCACACGTAGACACTGGGTTGGGAGTTGTATCAAGCAACCAGTAAGCCCTCACGTGTCCTTGTCACATCTCTCTTGCAGTACCGGTTGCGGAGGATCCAAAGAAGCTGTGCTTTTATCCAAGGAAGACTTGTGATGCCCAGCTCGTGAGGGTTTTTCATTAGGGATGTTAACTAGGGCAAGCGAGGGCAATCGGAATGGAAGGGCATGACCGCAAGGATGTTGCTGGAAGAAGCTACCCTGATAACCGCCTGACCATTGTGCAGGGAGATCCCACGTGGGGTCACTTAGGGAGCCTTCGTTCACAGGTGCCCTGGTTTTAAAATTCTAAATGACATTCACTCGGCTGTAGAACGGATCGATCCTGACTTGCTAGGAAAGGCCTGTGGAGGAGCGTAGGCATTTGGGTCTCTCAGAAGACCAGCTGCGACGGATCTTTCCTCCAGGAGATGGGATTTCCAGGAGCTACCGGTAGAGTTCATGGCGGTGAAGGCTTATTAAGGTGTGCAAACGGGGACCAGCGTAGCTGATAGGCAGAGCAGCAAGGAGAGGGGTGCCATTCACAGGAGAGGAGCGGGTGGAGGGGCACATAACTGTCGCCCTGACTTCCTCCCGGAGAGCTTGTGAGAGAACGGTCACAAGTCAACAACCTTTGTGACCTTGTCAAATGTGACCAGAGCAAGTAGGTCTACCTAATAGTGGACACCTGTCTGTTCCATGCGGTTCACCACTCTGAAAGAGAATGTTTGCCTGAGAGTCCAGCGATTATAAACCAAAAATAACCCCCTCCTGTGACCCGGGCTCCTTCTACTTCAACCCTTCCTTAGACAGCCTAGCACTGCCCTTGACTCTGCACTGAAGGACTCCTCTCCCCCTGTCCTTTTTCCGTCCTCACGATTCACACATCTTAATTCCTTCCTGATGCCGTTCTTAAGCCCTATGGTCAGAGACCACACAGAGCCTGCATCGCTGCTCACAGAATCCTTCCTGCCTCCCTCCCGCACATGCTGGACCTGCCCCCACGAGCCTGCCTCGCTGCTGGGTCCACACTCGTCAGGAGCCCCATTGCCCGTGCTCTCTGGCCAGCAGACATCTCTAACCTACTTGTGCTCTTTCTCTGCCCTGATGTAATTTCCACGAGTTCTTCCACGGAGGCTGCTTGTCGTTCTCACTGAGAATATTGTCTTCTGAGAGAAGTCTTCCTGTCCAACCAAACCACAGTGTCACCGTTGGCTCCTGATCTACCTCACGATGTTTTTGTTTTTTTGTTGCTTTATGGCGTTTGTTCCTCTCAGATTGTTTACTTCTCGTGCTCTTGGTTCCATCCCTCCTCCTTAGTCTGCAGGTTCCATTTTTTAAAAAGTACAATATCTGTCTTTTTCTTTTATTACATCGCTAACATCCAGAACAGTGTCTGGCACATGAGTGGCAGATAAAGCTGTTAAGAGAATGAATGCGTAAACGTATCACTTTGGCCAAGGCCCTCATCATCGACCCAGTCCCTGCACTAGCCCTCCTTCTCTGCCGCTAGGCTCTCTCCTTTGAGTTTAGCGTATGCACGAGCTTGGCTAAGTTTTCAGGACTGTAGATATCATGGTTAACATCTCGCAAGTTCCCTGTCCTGAGCACTGAGTACAATCCACACTGGCCCCTTTGCTTTGGAAGATGCCCTTCATCCGTTATTTCAGCATCGCTTCCTTGGAGAGAGACTCCGCTCCATCTAAACATGTCAATGTCTATTTTCCCTGACAGGCACCATAGTTCCTGGTCTATCCTCATGCCATTTTCTTTTCATTACGTCCTTCTTTCTATTTTCAGTGGGAGGCATCCTCATGCAGAATAAAATCTATATCCATTGGGGATTAAGGTAGATTTGGCATAACATACTGCCCCCACTAGTCACTAATTTTCTCCACTCCAGTGGAATGTTGCTGAGCAAGATACAATAAGAGAAGAGGCATGAAACACAAAGCAACACGTAGATCTTCTCTTTCAGTCCATTTCCTGTTTGTCCAAATTCGGGGCTTTTGAATGAGCCTCCAATCCAGGGATGACTCATTTGCTTATTTACCTAATCTAGGAACGGCAGAAGGCAGAAGGAAACTCTCCTCCTCTGCGTCACACCCAGGGATAATGACAAGGATTCTGGGAATTGTCCTGGAGGAAAAGTGATTTCTATGACTGCAAAGCAAAGTTGATCAAACAAGATCTCCAGGTCTCTCTGAAGCCTGCAGATTCTGCCCCCAGGGACGCCTGTGAAGTATGTCCCTCTTTCTCTTAACACACAGAGCAGCGCCCCGAGCAGAAGCACCTTTGTCACTCATTCTCTTGTTCAGTCAGGCAGTGTGCTAGTGATATGGAGAATCATATCATCTAACTGGCTTTGGGCGATGACATCACTGTAGTAAGTCCTAGAATAGAAAAGTGGAAGAACGGGAAGGAAGTGGGCATTTTTAGTGCCTACTGTGTGTCAAATGGGCGTCGTTGACTGATGAAAACAGCTAACGTGCTTGGTTGCTAAATAGAGATTGGAGGATGGAGGTTTGAGTTCACCCAGAAGTATCTCAGAAGATAAAAATAAATTTTTAAAAAGCCTGGGTTGTCGGCAGTACCACCACTGGCTTGTCGCTAAGTAAACAAACAACAATTAGGTATAATGAACACTAGAAATCCCCCAAATGAATGTAATTCAGCTACTGCTTCTTCAGAATCTAGGAAGTTTGGAGACATCAGTAATGTAAATGTTACTAGGGTGTGGAAAGAAGAGGTGCTTCCTGAATACTTCAGCCTGGCTCTCTCGACTCTAGTTCTGTGTACACCACAGTGGTTTTAATTTTTTTCTTGTTTCAAAGAATTTCTGGCCCCTTCAAAATCAGGAAGTTCTGGAAATCAGGCAAGAAAATTTGATCTCATGATATTTCCTACCCAAATAGGCACTGAAAGTTCAAAGTTTCCAGATAAGCATCAAGAAGTTGATGCTTATCTAACCTAAACGTTTAAGCATTCAGGGGTTCGTTGAATTCCAAACCAGTGACAATGAAGTCACTTTTCATAGGAGCTTTCACCACCTACGCTGCCACATGATTTAGGAGGAGGGTGGTGAACAGTTGACCTTGTACTCAGTTGTTCCCAGAGATAACACTGTCCATTTGGAGCTGAAGAAGAAGAAGAAGTCAAAATTGGATCCGTAAAAGATTGACTCATATACAGAACAGAGTGTCCTAGTTATCTGAATACCCACAGATAGCGATCTCTCCCACCCTGAGGCCTACACATAAACAGGGCCTCCTCCAGTCACGCATCCCATGTAGAAGCAGTTTACCCATGCTTATAAAGCAAAGCAATGGACTCAACCGGTGGCTCTATTTCTGACCGAGGAAACAGCTAGATAAAACAAATTCACATGAATAAAAATTCCACCATGTCTTGGTATAATGTCCTTGTGTAACTGGACTTTTCAAAGCACTTCCACTTACTTTACCTGATCTTCCCAATCACTTAGTGATTGCTATAGGTAGAGGTATTGTGGTCATCATTACACATGATCAGAAACTTTGAGGCTCAAACATGTGAGTGATTGTTACAAAGCTGAGCCCTAATGATGTTATGGAAATCCAGGACTGTGGTTCCCTATGAGCAGGCTGTGTCCTTTATGTGTTAATCATGCTAAAACAAGGAAGTTCTAGAACAGCAGTGATGAAAATAGCAAAATATTAAATCATCATCAGTAAGCCTGGTCTAATGAAGAAAAAGGGAAAAAAAGTAGAAAGGCTACAAACTCTTTCCATTTCTGATTTGTACTCTTGCTATTGATGGCAGGTGGCACAAGAAGTTTGTGGGGGGAAATGAATGATCTTTTTATTCCATTTTTCCATGAACTTTTTACAGCCCACTTATATATCAGACAGGGAAGCTCTGGTGACATCTGGGAGAATATGTTGGGCTGCTAATCAAAAGGCTAGTGGTTCAAGCCCACCCTCCACTCCTCTGGAGAAGGAGGAGGCTTTCTGCTTCCTTAAAGATTCGCAGGGTCAGAAACCCAGCGGGACAATTCTATTCTGTCAGATAGGGACACTATGAGTGGGGATGGAGTCGATGGTAGTGAGCGAGCGCATTTTAGTTATTTTCCTCTGGACTTTATCAAAACTAAGCTTTTAGAAACCTACATTTCTAGAAAATTTTATTACTGATATATCGCCACGTTTTCACTACAAGTAATGGAGCCAGCTGCTGTCCTCTTTTACCCTAGAAAGTCTAAGGGCTGCATACACTTCTTCTAAATGATATTATCTTGTGTAGCAGTTCGATGGAGAAGCAGGTCACTGTTATGCTTTACAAGTAGAGGTATGTAAGCACTTTAGTGAGGTTATCTGACATGATTATGTAACTAGAGTGTACGTAATGAGAAAGTAATTTAGAAAATCTTTGAACTTACATATAGATGTATTGAAGTATGTCAAGAACACAAAAACCGTTAAGCCTGCATTGACTTGTCATGCTGTGATACAAGAAAACATAACACAATTAAGCAACATTTCTCATCTCAAATGTTGAAGCAAAGCTGGGTCACTAGACTATAACATTGACAAAAAGGTATTTGATGTCACACTGGCCTTTGTCATGTGAAGCAAAGGTATCACTTCACATTGAAACCAATGCTTAACCCACTAGGCTGCGAGGGGTCCAAACGATCTCTGTAAGAGTGAAGAGACGATGGCCTTTGTGTTCAGATTTGTCCTGCTGCCTCTTATATGTTGCTTGTAACCCAAGAAGCATTTCAGGAGTCCTGGTGGTGTGGTGGGCTAAGCACTGAGCTGCTACCCCAAAGAGCAGGTGGTTCAAATCCAGAGCTGCTCTTTGGGAGGAGCAAGGAGCAGTTTGCTTTGCTAAAGGTTGGCCAGCCTAGAAACCCTAAGGTGCAGTTCTACCCTGTCCTGTCTGATCACTATAAACCTCAATTGCAAGGTTTACTTACTTTTCTTAAATCATTGGGATATTTAAAAAAAATCATTTTATTGGGGGCTCGTACAATTCTTATCACCATCCATCCATCCACTGTGTCAAGAACATATGTACATTTGTTGCCATCATCATTCTCAAAACATTTGCCTTCTACTTGAGCCCTTATCATTGTGATATTTTTAAGTGAGAAAAAAAAACTCAAAAGAAGAATATTCTGTAACACGTGAAGATTACATGAAATTCCAGCATGTGCATTAAAAGCCTAAAGGATTTCCTAACAGGCTTTACAAAAAAATAAATAAAACCAATTCCTGATCTACATTCCATCTTAGAATGCACTGAAGAGTACTTAACGCTCAGGGAGGACTTGGGATTTAGTGCGTCTTCTTCTTGAGCTTGCTTTAGGCTTGTGTATTCTTACTTGGTTGTTTAAAAGTAGAAGCTCAGGTTATTGACAATAGACCTTCTTGTCTGTTAGAGATGTTTAAAGATCTTACATTTCCCTTAAGTAAGGATGATCTGCTTCCTATAAATTGATATATTGTGCTTTCATTTCATTAAAAACATTTTAAAATTCCCCTTTAAAACATGAATTGGGTATTGCTAAATAACCCAGATCTAGTTGAGTTTTACTTGTGCTCCCTTTGTAGCCACTCCGATCAATGTTTAGATCTGATGAGTAAGAAACCTGGAGAGATTTTAAGGCTCTCTCTCTCTCTTAAAAAAAATTAACTTTATATATTTTTTGTTGTGGAATATAATGGTTTCAAAGAAAAGCATATTGTATGCCTATCTCATCAAGTCAAATCAGTAGCAGTGTCCCATGAACCACTCCCATGCATGGTTTTTGTTCCTACAGGTGCCGTACTTTCCGGTCTCTCCCCTCGCCCTTCCCCTACCACCTCACCCCATCCCACCTCTGACCTCCTCAAAATCTTTAAAATCTTATCCTTGGATATGAAAAATATTTTTCTTATATAACTATGATATCATAAAATATTTATCTTTATGAGATGGAAAAACTTTCTCATGTGTTAAAGTGTTCAACAAGCTTGTTATTTAAATTTTGCTAAGAGTGTTGTTGTGAAGTGGCTGGCATCTCATTGTTGAATCAATCTGTATTTCTCTTATTGCTAAGGACCTCAAACATCTCTTCAAGTAATTGCTGATCACCTGTATATCATCTATTTATGTCTTGTGCCTGTTTTCTGATTTTTTTGTATTTTTCTTATTAAAGTGTTGTTTTCTATAGCTGTTTTTAATGAGCCCTTTTCTGATATATTATTGCTAATATTTTTGCCCCAATATGTGGATTCTCTTTGAACTCATTTGGTGAAGTCTTTTGATGTGCATTAATGTGTATTTTAGAAGGTTCCAGTCCTCTAGTTTTTCTTCTATACTGTGGATATTTTCTCATTAAAAAAAAAAAAAGAAAACCATTTTTCTTTTATTTTCTTATATAACTATGGTATCATAAAATAGTTATCTTTATGAGATGGAATACCCCTTGAGTTATATGCCCTTGAGTTTGTCTCTATTTTTTCATTCATAGTCCTTATGGTTCCAGGTCTTTAATACATCCTCACTTCATTTTTGTACCTAGTTAGAGGCATGGATTCTATTGCAGGTGGAGATCCAATTTTTCCAACACTATTTATTGAACAGACTATTTCATCCCCACTTAATGTGTTTAAGTCATTTATCAAAGATCAGATGTCTCTAGGTACTCACTTGTATTTCTGAGATCCCAATTCTAATCCACTGATCTTCATGTCCATTGTTGTACCAGTGCCAAGCTGTTTTGATTACTGCGGCTACATAATAGGTTTTAAAGTTTGGAGTGAAAGGCCTATTACTTTGTTTTTTACTAAAGTTTTGTTTACCCCGGGCTTCTTCCTTTTCATATAATGTTGGTGATTAGTTTTTCATTTCTTTGAAGAATTGTGCTAGGATTTGGATCGGAATTGCATTGAATTTATAAAGTGTTTAATATTGCATTGAATTTATAAAGTGTTAATATTGATATTTTCACTATATTTTGTCTACCTATGTAGGATCATGATACATTCTTCCATTTGTGTAAGTCTCTTTTGGCTTCTTGTAGAAGTGTTTTATACTTTTCTTTGTATAAGTCTTTTGTTTCTCTGGTATGATTTATTCACACATATGAATATATATGTATATATATATTCCCAATAGTTTTATTGGCATCATATTTTATTTTGGAGGTAGTTTCTGTAAATGATGATCTTTGATTTCATTTGCTAGACTTATATACTGTTACATTGTCAAATTTATCAATTAGTGCAAACAATGTTTTAACTGAATCTTTGGGGTTTCTATGTATAGCAGCGGTTTGCAACCTGTGGGTCACAACCCCTTTGGGGGTCGAATGACACTCTCTTTCACAGGGGTCATCGATTCATAACAGTAGCAAAATTACTGTTATGCAGTAGCAACGAAAATAATTCTATGTTTGGGGGTCACCACAACATGAGGAGCAGTATGAAAGGGCTGTGGCATTGGGAAGGCTGCGGGCCACTACGTTGGATAGGATTATATTGTCGGTATATAAGGAGGGTTGTGTTTCTTCTGTACCAATGTGGCTGTGTTAAATAGCTTGTTGCTCTCTTACAGCTCTGGCTCTATTCAGTAAGAGTGGTGGAAAAGGGCAATGTTGTCCTATCCTATTTGAAGGGGGAATGTTTTTAATTCCTCTTCTGTTGGTTTTGCGTGTGTTGAGGAATTTCCTTCTATTCTATTTTGTTGGTTTCCTTTCTATAATGTTTTGTTGAGTATTATCAAGAATGGATTGGATTTCATCAAATGCGTTTTCTGCATTGACATAATCATATGATTTTATCCTCTATTTGGTTTATGTAGTGAATTACATTGCTTACTTTCCTAATAATAAGCCATCCTTGCATATCCGGTATGAAACCCATTTGATCGCATTTTATTATTTGTTTTGATACTTTGGTGAATTCTTTTGGTTAGACTTTTGTTGAAAATTTTGGCATCTGTATTTTTCAGAGATATTGGTCTATAATTTCCTATTCTGGTGGTGTCTTTGTCTGGTTTAGTGATTGGGGTTTACTTGTTTTATAAAATGAGTTTGGTAAGATACTGTCTGTTGCTTATTGTGATCTAGTTCTTGTAGGTTTCGTAATAACTTTTCTCCAAATGCTTATTAGAATCCTCTAGCAAAACCATCTGGCTCTAGACTTTTTGATGTTGGGTTTCTTTTAGGACCAGGTTTATTTCTTGTTTAGGCCACTAAGGCACAAGTCACAGACACATCTATTTCTTTTCATGCTAAAGGCTTGTTGAAATGTTCTACACCAGTCCGTGCTCATTTATGGAGATAATGTGTTTTTACAAATGTAGCCATTTCTTATAGATTTTTGTATTTACTGGAATTCAGTTTTTCATAAAACTGTATTTTTTAATATCAGCTCTTTTTGCTGTAATGTCATCCATTTGATATTTGCTTTTTCTCATTCTTTATCTTTGTTTGGTTGCCAGTGATTTATCACTTGTGTTAATTTTTTTCAAACAAGCAATTTCTTGTCCTATTAATTTTTTCTATAGTTTTAAAGAATTTTCTGATTCATTTATTTCTGCTCTAATATTTATTATTTCTTATTTCTGGTGTCTGAAGGTTTGTTTTTCTGGTCTTTTTTCAATTGTTGTAGTTGATACGTTAAGGTGTTTAATTCTATCTTTCTTTGCTGTGTGCAATGAATGCTGTAAACTATGCTTTCAGGTCTGCTTTTGCCATATTCCACAGATTTTCTATATTATATTTTCATTTGTTTCAAGGAACTTTTTTTATTCTGTTCCTGCGATCTGAAAAAAAATGGTTTGTAGTATACATATGCCTTTTAATTTACTGATGCTTTATGGCCTAAAATGTGATTTGCTGTGGATTAAGTGCATGTGAACTAGAAGACAATATAAAATATACTTTTGTTGGGTGAAGGGTTCTGTATATGTCTAAGAGATCAAGTTGATTCATTGTGCTGTTTAGTTCTTCTGTATCTGTTGACTTTCCTTCTGATTGATTGATCTGTGCTCAGAGATGATATGTTGATTGATCTGTGCTCAGAGATGATATGTTGAAGTCTCCTAGTATGATCATGTCTATTTGTCTCTTGATTTGTGTAAGAATTTGATTAATGTACTGAATTTGATTAATGTATTTTGAAGGTCTTTCATTTGGTGCATAAATATTAATTATAGTTATGCTTTCTTGTTCAATTGAAGCCTTATGATTATGTAATGGGCTTCTTTGTCTATCATTATGTCTTTTACTTTGATGGCTAGTTTGTCAGAGATTACTATTGCTACTCAGCTTTCTTTTTACTGCTATTAGCTTGAAATATTTTTTCCATCCTTTGATTTTTAACCTGTTTGTTTTTATAGCAAAGGTGTCTTTCCTGTAAGCAGCATATCGATAGCTAAATATTTTGTTTGTTTTTTCCTTTTTACAAAAGTACTTAAAAATCTATTTATTTCTCTCAAAGTCTAGTGGCAAGGTTTATTTTTTAAAACATTTTATTAGGGGCTCATACAACTCTTATCACTATCCATACATACATCAATTGTGTAAAGCACATCTGTACATTCATTGTCCTAATCATTCTCAAAACATTTGCTCTCCACTAAAGCCCCTGGCATCAGGTCCTCATTTTTTCCCCTCCCTCCCTGCTCCCCCATCCCTCATGAGCCCTTGATAATTTATAAATTATTATTTTGTCATATCTTGCCCTGTCCGTTGTCTCCCTTCACCCTCTTTTCTGTTGTCCGTCCCTCAGGGAGGAGGTCACATGTAGATCCTTGCAATCGGTTCCCTCTTTCCAACCCCCCCTCCCTCTACCCTCCCAGTAACGCCACTCACACCCCTAGTCCTGAAGGGATCAACCACCCTTGATTCCCTGTGCCTCCAGCTCCTATATGCACCAGTGTACATCCTCTGCTCCATCCAGACTTGTAAGGTAGAATTCGGATCATGATAGTGGGGGGTGGGGGGTGGGGAGGAAGCATTTAGGAACTAGAGGAAAGCTATATTCTTCATCGGTGCTACATTGCACCCTGCCTGACTCATCTCCTCCCTAGACCCCTCTGCAAGGGGATCTCCAGTGGCCGACAAATGAGCTTTGGGTCTCCACTCTGCATTTCCCACTTCATTCACTGTGGTAACATTTTTTTGTTCTGATGATGCTTTATACCTGATTCCTTTGACACCTTGTGATCGCACAGGCTGGTGTGCTTCTTCTATGTGGGCTTTGTTGCTTCTGAGCTAGATGGCCGTTTGTTTACCTTCAAGCCTTTAAGACCCCAGACACTATCTCTTTTGATAGCCAGGCACCATCAGCTTTCTTTGCCACATTTGCTTATGCACCCATTTGTCCTCAGCAATCGTATCATGGAGGTGTGCACATAATGATATGATTGTTTGTTTTTTAATGCCTGATAACTGATCCCATCAACACCTCATGATCACACAGGTTGGTGTGCTTCTTCCAAGTAGGCTTTGTTGTTTCTGAGCTAGATGACCGCTTGTTTATCTTCAAGCTTTTAAGACCCCAGATTCTATATCTTTTGATAGCCAGGCACCATCAGCTTTCTTCACCACATTTGCTTATTCACCCGGTTTGTCTTCAGCAGTTGTGTCTGGAGGGTGAGCATCATAAAATGCCAATTTAATAGAAGAAAGTACTCTTGTATTGAGGGAGTACTTGAGTAGAGGCTCAATGTTCTTCCGCCACCTTAATACTAAACCTATAAATATAGGCACATAGATCTATTTCCCCATCCACATATACATATTTGCATGTGTATATGTTTTTTTTTTCTAGATCTCAATAAATGCCCTTTGCCTCCTAGCTCTTTCCTCATGCTCCATGCCCATCTGGGTTTCAGCAATACCTCTTCATTACATTACCCTTGATCATGCCCTACCAGGCCTGTCACACCCACCTCACCACCGATTTGGATCACTTGTTGTTCCCTTGTCCCTGGGTTTGTTAACACCACTTCCTTACCCTTCACCTTCCCCTATCCCATATCCCCTGGAACTGTCGGTCCTGTTGTTTTTCCTCCAGATAGTTCATCCAGCCTATCTTATTTAGACTGACCTGTGGAGATAATAATATGCACAAAAACAAGACAGAGCAAAACAAAGCAACATTATACCACTAAACAACAACAACCTACTGACAAAGAACAAAACACAGCAAGAAAGAAAAGCCTGTAGTTAGGTCAAGGATCATTTGTTTGCCTTTAGGAGTGTTTTCCAGTCCAGTCTATTGGGACACCATGTCTTGGACCCAAAGTCCACCTTCAGTTTTCCCTGGAGATCTTGTTGCTCGATTCCCTTGCTGTTCCGCTGCACTCCCCCAGTGCTTTGCCTCGGTGTGGTGGGATCAGGCCGGGCACAATTCCCACACTGTGTCTCCAGTGCTATCCCCTGCAGGGCCATGGGTCAGTGAGGGACGTCATGTCTCACAGTGGGGCTGGCCATGTGGTCCTCTAGCAAGGCTTATTTAACATATCAATTCAGAAAATCTAGGAACTTTTTCTGTGAAATGTTTTCTTTTTTAAAGAAAGTTTTATAGGCAAATAATTCACATATTATACAATTAAATTACTCAATAGAAGTGTTGTACAATCATCACCTTCAATCAGCTTTAGAATTTTGTCTTTGATCTTGTATTCATTGTTATTTCCTCCCAACCTCCACTACCATATTCAAGTTACTGTCAATCTAGTGACTGACTGTCTCTAGAGCTACACCTCTCCTGGATTTCATTTACAGAAACAAAAGATAAAAACAAAACCCAAAACTCACAAAAATACCTAAGTAAAACTAAGAAAAGTCTCCGTAGCAAAGAAATCAAGGAAATATGAAAAATTAGAATAAAGTGATAAAAAAGGAGTTAAAAGGATGAAGCCTTCAATTTTAGCCCAACTGCATCTGCACAAATATGCCTTCCAATGCCTTCTGCACGGCTATCTACACCGCTGAAATATGGTCAGAGGGGATTCACCACAGGCTTACTTCAAGTGTGTTTCCTCATATATTTTTAAAAACTGAAACAACTTTAAAATGGGTCAAAGGGGAGATCAAATGCTAAGATATTACATTTCCACCTAACTACTCTGCTATAATTGAACTTACAATGGCTAGTCACATTCTTCAACTATGGTCAGAGGGGATTCATCCATGTGTGGACTGAGTAAATAGATTTGAGGGTTCCCTTGTCATCCATACCCTTCTGCAAATGAGGTGCAAAGCAACTTAAGCTCTGATGCCATTCCTGCCTTAGGATTTGGATTATATCATTTACAATCCCTGGGCCACAGGCTGGCATACTTCTTCCATGTGGACTTAGTTGACACTTCATTTAGATAGTAATTTTTTGACAAAATTTTAAGATCCAAGGTGATATTTTTTTCTGATAGCCTAGCACCATCTAGTTTCTTAGACTGGGGCTAGAATTAAGTGAAAGGCCCAAATCAATTCATATATTTCACTTTAGGGCTATCCCTATCTTTTTAATGTTAGAGAATATTATAAATCACCCCCTGCGGCTTCACTTCCAATTCTATCAAGTCAATGCTGATAAGTCAAGCGATCCTTTAGGACACGGTAGAACTGCCCCTGTGCATTTCTGAGACTGTAAATCTTTACAGGAGTAGAAAATCTCATCTTTCGCCCACAGAACTGCTTGGTGGTTTCAAACTGCTGGCCTTGCAGTTAGCAGCCCAATGCATAGCCACTCCTCATGGAGAGTCTCGTCAGTTTAGCCAATGGTAAAGGATTTTAAATGCCAAGAAAAGAAAATTCTAGGAGTGTAGATCAGCTATAAACAGTAATACAATTATTGCAGCTGCATAAAAGTTGTACTGTAATTGTTGACTTGTATGAATTAAACATGAAAGTTAAAATTGCAATACCACTTTGTGTGTGCACGCGCACATTAAAACTTATTTTATCTGCTCCTTATATAATCATTGCAGCTTTTTACAGATGTTTGTACATTTCTTTTCCCATCCTTTTTCTTTTTAAATCTAATTGTGCTTTTTATCATAAGATTTAGTTACTGTAAACGGCATACTTATCTAAGATCATTTTGTTCATTTTTCCCCTTATAGTATTATTTTCAATAAATACTTTCAGTGTACTATTTCAAATCATCTGTTAATATACAGGTAGTCCTTGATGGATTTGAGTTGCAGTGAAGTGCACTTACAACTATCCATTTAAAAACTTTTGTATATTTTATTAGTAGTAATATGTACTGCACAGAATGTTGTAGTGTTTGATCAGGATAATATGATGGTAGAGATGATGGAAGAGATTAGTAGGAAAATTGTCCAGATGGTAGCAATGCTGAATTTAGAATTTGATATTGCTGAGATATCAAGTGATACAGCTCATAGATCACAATTAAGAGGGGTTTACAGATCAAAGGGCTTTATTTCTTAGTGAATTTTGCAACCAATTAACTGTAAATATTCTAAAATTGCTTATTTAGTAATAAGAATGATTCACACAATTAACAATTATATCAATGGTGTGATGTGAAAACTAGAGGGAATTCAATTAGCATCCTAAGGACATGAACAAAGAATTTACCTTTGATAAAATGAGCAAAACAACAATATATATTTATTTAAAATGCTTTTATTAGGGGCTCTTACATCTCTTATCACAATCCATACATTCCTCCAGTGTGTCAAGCACATTTGCACATATGCTTCCATCATCATTTTGAAAGCATTCTCTTCCCACTTGAGCTCCTAGTATCAGCTCCCCATTTCTTCCCCCTCCTTCCCAACCCACCCTCCCTTACAAACCCTTGATAAGTTATAGATTATTTTTTTCATATCTTACATCATCCTCCATCACCCCTCACCCACTTTTCCGTTATTCATCCCACTGGGAGGGGGTTCTAAGTTGATCTTTGTGATCAATTTCCCCTTTCTCCCTGCCATCCCTACACTCCTCTAATCCTCCTGGTATCTCTACTCTCATTGTTGGCCCTGAGGACTTTATCTATCCTGGATTCCCTGTGTTGTGGGCTGTTATCTGTAGCAGTGTGCATGCGCTGGTCACATCTGATTTGTAAGGTAGAATGGAGGTCATGATAGTGGGGTGAAGGAAGCACCAAAGAGCTAGAAGAAAGTTGTGTGTTTCATCAGTGCTATACTACACCTTGACTAACTCAGCTCTTCCAGTTGGTAAATTAATGACATTATCAATATGTGACAGTTACATAATCTGTCAATTTATGGAGGGGTGGAGCATAGTCTGTCAATCAGATCACCGCCAATGAGGTCTCTATGTGAGCATGACCTTCTGAGGATTCTGGGAACTCCTGTCTTCCTCCCTAGAGGTGGGACACACACCCTCCCTATAAGATATTCCCATTGACAAACCACATTGAGGCACACTGATAGACCCAGACCCTGGAGCTGGAGGAGTCCTGTGGAGACACATGCCAGCGCTGAGATGCTTCCACCACCACTGGATCCACAAGACTTTCCACTCACTGTCGTGTGATCTTTCTGCATTCCACATCATTTCCTGCAATGTGTGAGTCTCAAGAGAAATTTACAGACTGGTATTAGAAATATGAGCTAATATTGGGCTCATGGACTTGATCTGGACTGGGTTGGGATGGTTTCTTAAAATAAAATTACTCTTTGATATAAAGTTCTCTCACACATATATGAATGTCAATGAATTTATTTCTCTAGTCTATCTAGACTAAGAATAGAATCACATTTATAATGTTCTCTACAATAAAATGATAATGTTTTCACCATGTATGAGACACATATAAACCATAAATACATGAATGTATTTGGGGCTCACAATTAATTAATTCTAGGTCCAATCTAAGAAAATATAGTTTACATCCCATGGCCTTACTTGATACCTTTTTGAAGAGATGGGTGCTGAAGCAAAGTGTGGTGAAGTAACTAGATGGTGCCCAGCTTTCAGAAAGAATAGCATCTGATGTCTTAAAGACTTGTCTTCAAACAAGCAACATCTAAGTGAGATGGAAACTAAGTTTCCTTTGAAGAAGTACACCAGCCTACGTAATCCAAAGATAATAGAATCCAAACCTGGACGAGGGAGCAACACCAATGCGCATATTGTGAGTATCTGATGTGCAAAAGG
Organism: Tenrec ecaudatus; assembly: GCF_050624435.1. NCBI lineage: Eukaryota > Metazoa > Chordata > Mammalia > Afrosoricida > Tenrecidae > Tenrec > Tenrec ecaudatus. The sequence continues at coordinate 57,382,977 of NC_134538.1, read as the reverse complement.
TTATGGACAGTGAAAGCCCCAAATCCCTTTGCAGAGTCCCCCCATGAATAAACCTCCAGTGAGTTCCTTCTGACCGTAGTCCAGGGATATGAACAGCTTTCCCACCAGACAGAGAGCATTGTAAAGTTAATCGTGGCACATGTGGTTAGGCCAAAATATAATTTTATCTCCCTTTTGACCCATTTTAAAGTTAAGTTCCTAATGTTTTCTGCTAAGTTTTGGATTGGGGATTTTCTGTTGTTTTCATTGTTGGTTTACTTCCTATTTGTATTTTGTATGACTTCCTGTATAATAAATAAAGGATAGGCAAATCTATCGAGACAGAGACTGAATTAATAATGACTTAGGAGCATTGAAAGGGAGGTTGGAGGGAAATGAGGAGCTAATAGCATTGAGCACGAGAAGAAAATGTTCTGAAATTGATTGTGGTGATGATTGCACAAGTCCTCGTAATATGATTGAACAATTGAATTGCACAATATGTAAATTATATGCCAAAAAGCAATTTTAAGTGGTGATGAAAAAAGATGGTAATCTTGATGTATAGAGCAAAGTGGTAATCATTATAGAAGTTCTCTAAAAAGAAAAGAAAGGAGTTAGAACAGAAGCAATAAATAAAGCCAATGGCTGGTAAAATGCCCCTGAATCATATAGGAGCACACCATAATTCAGACAGAGTGACCAAAAGAGCAATTTGTCATCAAACAGATAAGTTAATAATTTTGAAATACAAAGATAGCATCAAGAAAACTCTACCAATCATTTAAAAAAGAATCAACTCGTTACCAAAATGTATCTAATAACTAGTGTTACCTTAGAGCTTTATTTTGTAAAAAAAAACTTGTAAGATGAAAAGGCAAAGGCAACAACTACATTTTTTTCTTTAATAGCTACTTAATTTTTATGTCCAACATTTTGTGTAAGAACGTGATATGCCACCAAATTTCTAATCAGAAGAAAATTTTACTGCTATTGAGTCAATTCTGATTCATAGTGATCTACACCTGTGGATTTCCAAGACTGAGAATTTTCTTGGGAGTAAACAGTCTCCTCTTCCTCCTGAGGAATGATTTCCAACTGCTGACGTTGTGATGAACAGCCCAAAGCATAACCCACCAGAACACTTCATGGAGACATTACTCATGTAGGCAACTGTTATGATTAATGGGATCAACATCACTAAATCACACACTTTAAAAATGACAAATCGTCAAGTTCTGTACATAGATTTACGTCAATAGGTAAATTTACATCAAAGGTTTAAAAATAGCTTGCAGAGTAAAAGAAATACAACCTATGGGGAGGGTTTCAAGAAGTTCATGAAAAATTCCACTCACTTTTCTTTCCCATGAGCTGTTTGCAGACCCCTATAGGACTCATCTCAGGAATGCTATCAAAAATTTCCCCAGTAAGCTAGGAAAAGAATAATTAATTCATATATAATCAGGGATGCTAAAGTATCAAGTAATCAATGGTGAGTTTTGAAACAAGTCTGGAAACTAAATATAATTATTCTAATATGGCTTTAAAATTGCATCCAGAAATCCTGGCAAGAGGGTGGGTTAGACAGACAAGCTACACAATGAAGACACAGGAGACCAAATAAAACAGGTCATGGGGATAATCTTGGAATTCTGAACTGCAGATGAAAAGATAAAGAAGTGACTCATATTAACTAGAAGAAGAAACTAAGCAAAAACAGTAACTATAAGGACACAAATGGAATGGTGAATTATTACGTGGCTTCACACCGTGCAGCCATTTTTAATATTGGGAGAATCCTTCTGATCATGGTAGCCAAACATGCTGCCATTTCATTTATTCCAACTCACAGTGATCCTTTGTAGGATTTATGAGGCTGTCAATCTTTACAAAAACAGCCTCACCTTTAGCAGAGTGAATGGCACATTTGAACTGCTGACCTGGTGGTTATCAGTTCAACGTTTAACTGACAGCACCACTAGGACTGATCAAGGTGGTAACCTGTTAATTAACTCCATCTGTCCTGAACTGCATCACTCCCTGCACTGGTAGCTGACAATCAGAAACGTGAAATCTTCCCTTTATTCTTTACTGATGTGGCAGTTACATAATCTCCTGTGAACTTGAGTGAAGGGGTGGAGTCTAGAATGTTAATTAGCTCACAGTGTGATTACCTAATTTGGAGGCATGACAGAGATAAACAGCTCACTGGAGTCCAGACCCACTCTTTCTGCCTTCTCTTTCCTGCTGTTGAGACACTCAGAGAGCTGGAAGAGACAGGTGGAGACCCGTGCCAGCGTTGAGATGCTTCCACTGCCACTGGATCCACAAGATCTTCTACCCACTGGCCTGTGATCTTCCTGCATACAGCATCATTGCATGTGCTGTTTGAGTCTAAAGAGGAACTTATGGACTAGTAACGGACATATGGACTAATATCGGACTTATGAACTTGATCTGGACTAAGCTGGGATGTTTTCTCAATATATCATTGCTCTTTTATATAAAACTCTTTCTTATTCACATGAGTGTCTATGATTTTTTTCTGTCAGCTGGACTAATACACTTGGCAACAACTTGTGGCAAACAGAGGTGTGGTCAGCCCCACTTTCACCCATCTGATGGCCAGTTGTACTACAACTGAGATTCTGTTCTGCCTTAGGCTACGGGCACCCTTCACGGATCAGTGCTGGCTACACAAGTTGTTCCCCTCCTTTGGCCAGCAGAATGTGCAATGTTAGACCAGCCGATGGTCCAGTAGGAACTCCTTCCAGGACCAGGCACCCTGCCCTCACTCACCTTTGACACCAGCACAAAGTACTTCTTGGACTAGCACGCTAGTGAGTCTCTCATCTTGAAGCTATAGTGGTCAAATGGAATGGCATAACATTTTTTAAAACACTGAAAGAAAGAGCTTAAGTGTGCTAAGTGTCAATTTTATAGTCAGTGAAATGATTCTGCAGAACTACTTTTTCAGATGAAGGAAATTAAAAGAATTTGTTGCAAGGACTACATAAGTGAAAACGTTTCATGCAACGAAATAAATATGCACATATAAACACAAGTGAATATACAAATAAAGTAGAGAGATCTCAATATGATCAATGAATTATATCAATGTCAATACCCTAGTGGTGATATTGCAGTATAGCATAAAATACGGTGTTCCTGTAGGGGAAACTGGGTAAAAGGTAATTTTTTTTTGCATAATTTCTTACAGCTATATATTTGACAAATGTGTGAAAATTTAAGAGTTTGGTTAAAAAACAAAATAACAACCACCCCTCCAAAATTTCAAGCATGAAAACTAGACCACAAGGCAGGAGGGAATCCTAATATTGCTCTGAAAGTGGAAAAATACTTATTAATTGGTCAAGTAATATTGAGGGTACTGTTGGAAGAAGAAGAATTGACTCTATGCAGGAATTAGGAGCTTTCAGCATATTGGGTTGGTAAACACAAGGCCAACAGGTCAAGCCCACTGGACACTCTGCAGGAGAAAGAGGAGGCGTTCTTCTCCTGTAAAGATTTACGGTCTCAGAAATACACCGGGGACAATTCTACTCTTTTCTATATGGTCGCTATGACTGGGGAGAAACTCGATGGCAGTGAGTACAGCTACTGAATGAACTCAGTGGCTTATGAAACCCTGCCTTCAAAAGTGCATAGTTCAGTTAATTAACAAGTTCTTCCAAACTTTTGAGACAATAGAAAAATGATTTCTCAGCTCATTTTTACAAAACTTCTTCTGAAAATGGCATCACAATAAAGGACATTTATCATTAAGATATTTTCCATGAACACAGATGCAAACCTTCCCATCATAATGTTAGAGAAATAAATACAACAATATAATGAAGAACATTGCATCACAACCACATTAAGTTTGTTTGATGAAAGCAAGCTTAGAATTTTAAATGTCAATGTAATTTATAAATTTATTATTAAAAAGAAACAACTTAAGATAATTTCAGTAAATGATGGGTATGTGATAAAAAATCAGTACCCATTCACAATAAAAATTCTTAAGAAAGTAATAATAGTGGAATGATTTCTCTTTTATTTTGAGTGGGGTGGACAGAATCCACCCCATAATTTACTTTTATTTATTTATGTATTTTAATCGAACTATATTGGCACATAATTCACATATTATAAAATTCAATATTTCAATAATATCCAGAAGAGTTGTACAATCATCACCACAATCAATTTTAGGACACTTTCTCTTTCTTGTGCTCATTGTTATTAGCTCTTATTTTCCCCGCCCTTCCCCGCCATAACCTCCAGAAACCACGAATCCAGTTACTGTCTCTATAGATTCGTCCAGCTACTGAAAAACATACAAAAACGAAAAACAAAGAAACAACAAAGCTAACACCAGTAACAAATTGAAAGAGGGAAAAACCCCAAGAGAAAAATAAGCATGAAATATTAAAAATTAGAACTTTAAAATGGATCAATAGGAAGATCAACTGATCAGGTATTAAATTTTAACCTAACTCTACCGGCCATAATCCACTTTCCAATGCACTCTGCATGATAGCAAGGCTGTTTCCACCCCTGTTTCATGGTCAGAGGAGATTCACCTGTGGCTAAATCCATGCAGGTTTCCCCTTCACTTTGTTTTTTAAAAAAACTAAAGCAACTTTTAAATAGGTCAAACTGGAGATCAAATAGAATATTGCATTTTTATCAAATTGCATCTACTATAATTATCTCTATAATGTTCTCTGTCTGGTAACAAGGCGATTCACATCCCGCAACTATGGTCAGAGGGGATAGTGGAATCCTTTCTTAATCTTATTCACAATATCAATAAAAAAGGAATGACACTGAACCACAATAATTAAAAATACCAACACCTGCCATGGCTTATTTTTTGACTAAATATCTTATTATTAGAGCAACTTAAAACATGGACAAAACAAATAATAACAACCACCATTTAAAATGGATCCTACAGTGGTAAATTTCCACTGTTGACTTTTAGCTTATGGAGATTAAGAAATTAAATCTATTAAGGACAATGACAACGGGTTCTTACGATTAGACATACCTGCTCCCATTGAGTCAACACCAACTCCTAGTGATCCTCTAGGGGTTTAGGGGCTCTGAATAGTTATGGAGGCGGTCTCCTCTTTCTCCTGTGGAGGGTATGAGGCAAACAGCCCGAAGTCTAACTCACAGGACACCAGGGTGTTACCAATATGGAGCCAATAGTATAGTTTTGTATACTTATTCTATGTATCTGCGTGAATTCATGGTTTATAGATAAATGAAAAAAAATTAAAGGAATTATTTTATGAACTCTCATATATTGTCCGTATGTATGTAAATATTTACACAGATTTTTCCCTACTTCTTTCCATCAAAAAGGATTGGAAACAATGGCATTCAAGAACGATAAGCATATCTAGCCCACTTTGTTGGTTTCTACATATCATGATCTGTTAAATGAAACCAGGACTTCATGGGAAAGTAGTTGCTTTCAGGACTGAGGATGAGGAAATATGGAATGAGCTAACAATATTTTGTTGTGCCATAAAGTAAGAAAATGATGAAACTATGAAAGGGAAGGTAACAGGGACAAAGAAGTCAAATTGAAGAGGTTCCCACTGGCCAAATGTAAAACAGTTTTAGCGTGAAAGAGAAAAATAATTATAATTGATAAGATACTATGATGGTATTAAAATTATTCACACTGATATAAATAAATAAGCAGAATTTTGATGAGGAATATGATTTTTACATATTTTCAAAGCTGTTATTCTTAAAGTGTTTGGTAATTAATTACCCAGGAACAACCAATAATTTCATCATGGATTATAAAGTATAATGTTGCTGAGAGGTCACACCAGCATTAACCCTGAGAAGCCCCTGGACAAAACACCAGTGAAATCCAAATAGCAAGACTTTCTTCAAAATTGGTAATCAGTATACTCCAGAAGTGTTATTATCATGAAAATCATAGAAATACTGAGTATTTTTTTTCAGATTGAAAATACTAAAAGTAAAATTTTAACTACAAACATCCTGTAATTCTACATTTGATCTTTTTGTTATAAATATTTTAGGGGTGGGGGACATTGGCCAGAACTTATATAGGGTTCTTGGGCTCTATGTTGGTAATACATTGATGGTACTTTGACATTCTGAAAATTTTCACCAAATATGGTCTTAGAGTAGATTTTATGATCAGTTCTTTTTTATTGGGGACTCTTACAATTCTTATCACAATCTATACATCCATCCATTGTGTCAAGAACATATGTACATTTGTTGCCATCGTCATTCTCAAAACATCTGCCTTCCACTGAGCCTTTAATATCTGCTGCTCATTTCCCCCCTCCATCTCCACTCCCCCTCCCTCATGAACCCTTCCATCATTCATAAATTATTATTATTTTGTCATATGTTATACTGTCCGACTTCTCTCCCCTGCCCCCGCTTCTCTGCTGTCCCTCCCCCAGGGAGGAGGCTATATGTAGATTCTTGTAATCAGTTCCCCTTTCTACCCCACATTCTCTCCACCCTCCAGGCATCACCACTCTCACCACTGGTCCTGGAGCAGTCATCTGTCCTGATTCCCTGGGTTTCCAGTTGCTACATGTACCAGTGTACATCTTCTGGTCTAGCCAGATTTGTAAGGCAGAATTGGGATCGTGACAGTGTGGGGGTGGTGGTGATGTATTTAAGAACTAGAGGAAAGTTATATGTTTCCTTGTTGTTGTTCTGCACCCTGACTGGCTCATCTCCTCCCTATAACCCTTCAGTAAGGTGGTGTCCAGTTGGCTACCAATGGGCTTTGAGTCTCCACTCTGCACACAACTACATTTACAATGATATGATTTTTTTTTCCTTGATGCTTGATACCTGATTCCTTCGACAGCTCGTGGTCACACAGGCTGGTGTGTTTCTTCCATGTGAGCTTTATCAGTTCTTAAATAGAAATATACTTTACATTTTTGGAGTTGATGAGGCATAATTTGGACAACGTATTGGTACATGGTATAGAAGAAACAAAAGAACGTATACTTGAATTTTTCCCCTAATTTTGAGATTGTTTTCTCAAAGTACTCCGTATTTTTCAAAAACATGGTCAATTTAGAAACCTGTATAAAGCCAATATGCTTGAGTTATAAAGCATATTTGAAGAACTGGTTGGAGGTAAGACTAGAGCCATAACTTAACAAAGGATCCATTTCTGTTTTATGTTTTAAGATGATATGAAGAGGAATATTCAATCTGTATTACAGTCTGAAAACATCATCTCTGAACCATCACAGAGGTTACAATGAGGATGGTAGAGGCACATTAACATGTCAGGTGACTCTGAATAAATCAAGTTTGATTTTATGAGACCAGAACTTCGGGAGTGATGTTCGGGGTTACGTATCCATTAGCGAGTGCAGTTGAAACTGCTGAGTAATTGCATCCCATCTACGTTAAGTGGACTCCGTGAAAGCAAGCTTAACATTTCCAGTTAACTAATGCAACTTATCAAGTTTGTGTATTAGAAGGAAACAACTTACGGTAATTTCAGTGAATGATGGGGACACGATACCAAAACAGTACCCATGCACAGCGAAGATTCTTAAGTAGTGATAATGGAAAACAACCTTGCGCCATTCTCGCATTTGTGCCTATATCTGAGCCCACTGAGGCAGGCACTGCATCACTCCATCTCATTGAGGGCATTGCTCTGTTTCCCAGCCCCTCGATTTGACCACACATGGTACCTTTCTCCAGGGACTCGTCTCTCCTGATAACATGTGCAGAATATGTAACACAAAGTGTCACCATATTTACTTCGAAGGAGTACCCTGAATGTACCTCCAAGATAGGTTTGGTTGTTTTGGCAGTCCCGGATACTGTCGAGATTTTTCACGTGCACTGGAATTCGAGTGCATCAATGCTTCTTCAGTCTTCTTTATTCAATGTTCAACTTACACATGAACATAAGGCAACTGAAAATACCATGGCTTGGATCAGGCACACCTTAGTTCTCAAAGTAACACCCACTTTCAAGATGTGTTGAGGGGCAGCAGATGCTGTCAGTGCGGTGTATCTTTTGCTCTCTTGACTGATGCTCCCATGAGCATTGGTTGTGGATCCCAGCTAGATGAAACCCTTGATTTCTTCAACGTTTTCTCCATCTATCATGATGTTACCAATTGGCTCATTTGTGAGAATTTTGGTTTTCTTTACATTGAGTCTTAATTTACACTGAAGACTGCAATCCTTGAGCTTCATCGGCAAATGCTTCAAGTCCTCCTCACTTTCAGCAAGCAAGCCTGTACATCTGCATACCATGGATTGTTAATCAGCCTCGCCCCAATCCTGAGGCCCCATTCTTTTAAATATATTTTAAATATATTCTATGATTATTTTCTCAGCATACAGAATGAATAACTTTAGTGAGGGGGTATAATCCTGACACACACCTTTCCTGATTTTAAAGCATACAGTAGTCCCTTGTTCTGGTCTTGCAACTGCCTCTTGATTAATTAATGCACATGAGCACAACGAAATGTTCTTGAATTCCTATTCTTCTCAAGGCTATCTTAGTTTATTATGACCCACCCAGTCCAATGCCTTTTCGTAGTCAATAAAACACAGGTAAGCACCTTTCCGGTATCCTTTCAGCCAAGATTCATCTAATATCAGTAATGACATCCCCATGTTCCACATCCTCTTTTGAATTCAGTCTGATCCTCTGACAGATCCCCATCAATGTACAATTGCAACTGCATTTTGACGATCTTCAGCAAAATGTTCCTTGCATATGACATTAATGACAGTGCGCTCTAATTTGAGCATCTTTATGGTCACCTTTCTCTTCCAATCAATTGACGAAGTTGCTGCTTTCCAAATTTCCGTGGATAAAGTGTTTCCAGTGCTTCATCAGATTGCTGAAACATTTGAGTGCTTCTGATGCCTTATCAATTTATAGAAATGATTCTTTTCAATATTCCATCAATTGTCGGTATCTTGTTTTTGACTGATACTGTCAATGTTATAATACTTGAAGGACTTCTTCCTGCAAGACCTTGGTTTGCACACATGCTACTCCCCAGACGGTGGGATGTCAACTAGGGTTCTTGTGGTACCGTGACTCTGTGTATTCTTTCCATCTTCTTTAATGCTCCCTGCATCGTTCAATATTTTGTCTATAGAATATTTCAACATTGCAATTCAAGGCTTGAATATTTTCTTGAGTCCTTTCAGTTTAAGATATGCTGAGTGTGTTCTTCCATTTTTGGCTTTCAAACTCTCGGTCTTTGGACATTTCATTGTAATGTCTTACTTTGCCCTCTCCAGTTGCCCTTAACATTTTTTATTCAGTTCTTTGACGTCATCATTTCTTCAATTGGTCTAGCTGCTCTGTGATTAAGAACAAGTTTCAGAGTCTCTTTTGATATTAATTTTGACTTTTTCTTTCCTGTCTTTTTAATGACCTTTGGCTTTCTTCATGTTGTTCCTCATCAGGTCTTCTGTCATGAGTGTTCAACAGGTCAAATCTATGCTAACAAGTCATGTATGTTGGACTGTTTGTGTTGTTGATAAAATGGCTTTGGTATGAACAGGTCACTGGTTTTGCAATGATCGCTTGTGGATCTACTCCTCTCACAGACAGTATTGTACTTAGATCTTGAAATGTTCTCTATGGACATCAATGCAACAGCATTTCTCTTGATTGTCTTGTTTGCAGCATGGTAAGCCGTATGATTGTATGCTTCCAAATGACCGATTACAGTCCATGTCTGCTCACTAACACCTAGGGTATTCATCTTTATATATTTCATTTTATTTGTGATGACTTCTAATTTCCCTATATTCACACTTCATACAGTCTATGTTCCAATTATTAGATTTTTTCTAGCTGTGCTTTTTTCCCCTCATTTCAATTTGTGTCCCATCAGCAAACCAAAGTCCAGGGAGCTTTCTTTGTCCAGGTTTTTTACTCCCTTCGTGTTACTATGACCAACCCTACTCTGAGAAGATAACTCCTCCTCAGGTAGTTTGATTGCCTTCTGACCTCAGGGGTTCATCTTCTGGTACTTCTGGTATTTCTGACAATATTCAGCTTCTGATCATTAGCCCTTCAGTATCTGACAATGTTTTTATTCTGTCTGCCAGGGCGTCAGCTGCTAATTCCTTAGAAGCCTGTTCTTTGCCATAGTCTGTTCTTAGATCGAAAGCTCTGCCTTAGCCTATGCAATTTGGGTGACCCAGGCAGCATTTGAAATGCCAGTCACATGGATTTCAACATCACAGCAATGCAGAAGCCACCACAATCTGAAACGTGGACAGACAAGCACTGGGTGACAAGGGCTTGGGTCTTTCCCAGAAGTGCCCAGAAGAGAGTTAACCACCCTATGGTAGATAATAGCACGGGAGATTCCTGGTTCATCAGAGTTTATATAAAACCTCCCTATGACAGTAGTTTAATAATCAATGGAATTCTGGAAGAAGAAAATGGAGTGAATTTCCCACATGGCAAGACCGGTCTTGCTTATGAACACGAACACCTGACTCTTTAACGGAGTAATTGAAGCAATTGAGTAATACAGTGACCTCTCTCCTCAGTACTGTTTGCAAAAGTCAACCTTAAGGCAAAGGGACTTCTGGAGTCAAGGGAGGAATGGCATAGGATGTCAGAATGTATTACTACAAAATCATAGAAACCTCATTAAACAAAAATATCAAACTGTCTAGCTATTTTTTTCCATATCGGCTATCTGGGTTTTTATATTTCGGAAGTCTGTCTTTCCATCTCTCTAACGCTTTCTTGTAGAATGCTGTACTGTTTTATTTGCCCCAGCCAAAATGGCAGTTTTTGCATCCCCAAGAGACTAAAATTGTGTTCCTTTGACATGATTTTGAAGTTTGGGGAACAAAAGTTTAAGAAGTAAATTCAGGGTTATTAAGGTGCACAAGGTTGGGTTTCCCATTGAAATTCACATAAAACAGCTCTTGTTACCCTAGAAGAATAAGCAGGTGCCAGTCATGTGGAGTAGGAAGGGTAGGGGCGAGGGGGCAGGGGCAAGCTCCTGAGCTGACCTCTCTGCCTTGAATTCAATGGCCCCAGTGAATTCCCTTGGAAATCGCTGTTTGGGATTGTTTTTTGAAGACACGCTGCTGAGACCAAGGCAAGTCTGTTCCTGAGAGAATTTGCAGCCATCTACCAATGGTACAGCCACATATAACCATCTATTACTTGGATTAAATCGTTCCATTTATAGATTTACTACCCTCATGTATTTACATTTTAGGCTGAAACTTGCTCCCTGAAAGCCCTAATAGCACCTCTAACTGGAAGACATTGGTTAGCCTCTTCTCTTCCTAAGAGCCTCCATTGTAGGAGAGATTCCAAATTAAACAATCTTAGAAGACGCATACACTGTTTCCTAGAACTACAAACATGGATGGAAATAAAACTCTAGATCCTAACTGGGGATGAGATTGGTTGAAGAAGAGATAGGCCATTTCAGGGGACTTTTGTAAATAGTGTGTCATTGTTTCCTTTGACTTCAAATAAATTAAACGAAGACATTATTGATCATTGGAATCATCTCCAAAGATAATTTGTGTTCTGACTCTTTTGCATGTTTCTTATTCAATGCAGTGCATATGTAATGGAAAACTTCAAGTGTCCCCTGAAAGTCAAAGGTGTTTTCAAGGTTACTCAAAAACACTAGTATCATTCAGAGCATGTACACTCATTAAGAAGAAATTCAACATGCCATGTACCTAGGTAGGTCCTCTGGGACTATGATTATTTCACACAAGGACAGCAGGGGGAAAAAAGTATCTTCTGATGCAAACTGTATCCATGACAATGGAGTTATTACTTACATATTTAAATAAATGGATTTTTCACCCAATTCTGTTTTCATCCAAAGCAAGCCAGGAAGTGTTAATCTATACTCAAAAGAACAAAATGGGGAAGATGACCTTTAATTGAAAATAGGAAACTGATTCTAAGAACTGCCAGCTTGAAACCCAAATCCTGATTCCCTCTGCTAGACAATGACTCAAAAAGTACCTTTGTACTAATAGCCTCTCGGATAAGTTAGCTGTTTTATAAGAATCCCCAGAAGTTAGAAACCTTAGTTCCAAGCAGAAAATATTTGGTACTTACCATTCACTTCAAGCAGGGCTTGAGAATCCATGCTCCACCCATCCAGCTACCAAGGAACTCCAGAAAACCCTTCAGTGAATACACATCAGTGACAGGGAACCCATGACTGCTCTGCTCTACATCTGAGCAAGTATTTCTTGGAATTTTCCCTTGTAAACACATTACATTTGAAAAAGCCCTGATCTTTTCATCAAAGTATTTGCTGTGTGTTTTGTCTGTCTGTCCTTGGACTAATCACTCCCTTTCTAGGAATGCGGGGTTCCAGCTCCAAGTTCACTCTCCTTGTGACCCTACAGGACGGCCCCTGTGGGTTTCTGAAATTTTAACTCTTTACAGGAGCAGAAAGCCTCATCTTTATCCCACAGAGCAGCTGGTGGTTTCAAACTGTGAACTTTGAGTTTCGCAGCCCAATTTTTAGCCCTCTGCCACCACAGCTCCTAAGAGTGCTGTGAAGGGACAAATATTAGGTTTATATTCTAAAGGATAATTTGAAGATCACAATAAGACAATGATAATAAAAGTTCTCTGACATTATGTTATACATGGCATTATTATTAAATAATTAAGTGATTTACGTAGAGTATTCTGATTTGTAGCAAAGAAACTTGGTGGAGCATTGGTTAAGAGCTTGATTGGTTCTAAAGGGGAAAGACCTTTGGTTAACTGCTGCTCTCTATATTACAGTCTACTCTACCTGATAGGATTCTAGTCTATGTTTGCATTGCAGTATCGTTCTGTGTTACAGGTTTGAGTAGGAATTGACTCAATGACCCACTACACGAGTCATTTTTAGACTATTGCTTTTTTAAAAAAATTTTAATATTTTATAAATTAGAGTCCCTGGGTGTTGTGAACAGTTTGCAAGCTTGATTGCAAAAGGTTTTCAGTTCAAGTCCTCTCAGAAGTGCCTCAGAAGAAAATCTGGCCAATGTACTTCAGAAAAATCAACCATTGAAACCCTGTGGAGCTGGGTTTTATTTTGACACCCACTAAGCCACCACGAGTTGGAATTGACTCAATGAGGGGAAAAAAAAGTGTTAATATATTGGTATAAACTCAGAACATCTGGTGAATTTTCCCATCTCCAATTTTGTGCAAATTCTTTCACAGTAGGTGAATAAGAGTTCAAATGAATTAGGAACTTACTGTGCTTAATCAATATCTTCTACAATCATCACTAATATGTCTAACCCACTGCTATTAAATTGTTTCCAACAAAGTAGAAGTGCTCCTAAGGCTCCTGAGGCTGTAGGTCTTCATTGGAGTAGAGTTTCATCTTTCTCTCTAGGAGAAGAGGATGGGTTTGAACTGCCGACTTTGAAGTTAGCAGCCCGATGCTTAGTCCACTGTGCCACCAGGGCTCCTTAACTTGTATACACATTAGTAGTTAATTTGGACCTTTCTAAATTGCTAATGTTGAAGATAAAAAATGAAACATTCGCTACTATACAAGTGTTTGTTTCAACCTAACAAAACTCTCATGTTATTGAGGAAGAATGCATTTGAATTGTGGTGCTTGAGAAAAATATTGAAAATACTACAGTTATTAAAAGGATATACTGATGTGTCTTGGAAGAAGTGTGGCCAGAGTGCTCCTTAGAAGCAAGGGTGGTGAGACTCCGTCTCACATACTTTGGATTTGTTGCCAGGACAGACCAGTCCCTGAAGAAGGACATCGTATTTGGTAACGTGGAGGAGAAGCAAAAACGGGAAAGCCCTCAATGAGATCAGTGGGCTCCGCCACAGCACCAATTGTGAAGATGGCGCAGGACAGGCGTACTTCACTCTGTTGTCCATTAGGTCGCTGGGGATTGCAACTGACTTGATGGCACGTCACAACAACAACATAGAAAACTAAGAGTCACAGTGTTGAGCTCAAAGTCAAGCAGAGAATGAGAGTCTAGAATTTGGTGAAAGCATCCATCTACGTATAACGTCACAGTAACATTACTGACAGCAGTTGAGTACGTTCAGTGTGCAAGTTTCCTCTGTCTTCAGGGATGTAGTTTTGTTGAACTTGCAATGATTCCCCAGTCATCTTGGGGTTCATGTTCCTTTCATCAGGGGTTCCCAATGCTTTCTACCAACAGCAACGAGCAACTCCATTCTGTATCCTTCTTCCTCTGAGCTCAGCTTGACATGCATGTTTACTGAAGTTAATATTTTCCCAAGGTCTTATCTCATGCTGATGTTTAAGTATTTGCTTAAATATTCTCTCACATTCAAATCACATTCCAAATCAGGTTCTGTTTCACCACATCATGATTATAATGATGATATTGTGCCCAGAAAGTTGTGGTTGAAATAGAGAACTTTTGAGTTTGTGAGCTGAAGTGTTGGAGGCCCTCAATGTTGTTTTTAGCGCTTCTCTCCCCATGATTTTCTCACTGTGAGTTCATGAGTAATAGAATCCTGTACATGCATGTTTTTAATGATCTTTTATTCATGTCTTTACCTCCTAGGCACTGTCCTAAATGACATGTGCTCTCTATTTTAATTCTTACAGCAGTACACAGATGAGGTATGCCATCAGCCCATTGGAGAGATGAAGAAATTGAAGCATTATTCACTGCCACTGACTCATAGTGAACCTATAGGACAGAGAAGAATCGGCCCTATGGTTTTCTGATACAGTGACTGCCTTTCTCCCACAGAGAAGCTAGTGGTATTGAATTGTTGACCTTGAAGTTCGTAGCTGAATGCTTACCCAGGAGTCAAGTATCTTGTTCAATATTATGCAGCTAGATATTATTTGTAATAGCTTTATCGGCATATAATGAACATACCATACAATTTAAACACTTAATTCTATTAAGTGTGAAATTATCACAGCCACCCATTTCAGAATCATTTCTTTTATGCTCTTCACTGTTACTTTCCCATTCCCCCAACCTCCCTTGCCACACGCCAAGGTGGTTACTAAGTCAGTGTGGGTCTCTATATATTTACAGATCCTGGATTTCATATGCAGAAAATCATTCCCAACACAAACAAAAATAATGACAAAACAAAACAGCAAATCTTCAATCAGAAAGAAAGCAGAAAATATTAAAAAACATAAACAATTTTACAATGGATGGAGAAGGACATCAAATGGCAAGCTGTTACATTTTAACTACATCTGCCATACCATAACCAACATTACAACGCTTTCTTCTGATAAGAAGGCTAGTCCCATCCTGGACTATGGTCAGGGGGGTTTGCTAGAAGGTTAATCCATGTGGGAATCCTGGCAATGAATTTTGGGCTTCAATTATCATCCATAGCATTCTGTAAACCAGGTGTTCAGAATTTAAGATCTGATATTGTGTCTACCTTCAGATTTGGATTTTGTTAACTACAATTCTTACAGGTTGGTGTGCTTCTAATATGTGGACTTAATTGAAACCTTGCCTAGATGGCTACTTGTTTGAAGAAAAGCCTAATAGCTCAAGTGCTTATTTTTTCTGATAGCTGGGCACCATCTGGTTACTTCACCACCTTTGCTGTAGAACCAATCACTTCAGTGAAATCTTGATGAGGGCAACTTGAGTAGGGCCATGTCATAAGAACTAATTGTTTTTAGATTGGGTCTAGACTTAAGTGCAACCCCCAAATCCATATATATATATATATATATATATATATATATATATAGTTTATTTTAGAGACATCGTTATCATTTTATAATCGAGAATATTATATAGCATCCCCATGAGGCATAAGGTAATTCTATTGATAGTTTCAGTAATTTAGCCAGTGGTATTAAACATAAAACACTGTTGAGAAAAGGAAATTATACATGGACAGACCCACTTTTCATACTGAATTACATGATTAAATACTTAAGTGACTGGGGATTATTTGCACAAACAATCGGGCTAAACTTTCACTTATTTACAAAGGCAAAATCCTGCCCACTAGACTAATACATTTCATACAAAATCCTGGCAGGCATTACAATAGTAAATATTCATTGGGCACATTCAAAGCAAGAAATCCTTACTAAACGCCACTGACCACCAATTCCATCACCTTCCATCTGCTTCTTCTCACAGTAGGGAAATTCAGCCTTCAATCAAGGGAGTGTGTCAGCCCCTTAAATCTGCTACAGGTGAGTTTGAGGTAAAGCTCCGTTGACTTAGCCGGGTTTTCACAATGAATCTTTTGGATGTGACTTATGAAGGATGCTGTGTGCTTCGAAAGGACAGATTCTAAATTCCTAGTAGTCTGTAGCATTCAGCCTGGGCCACCAACTGGGTCAAAAGTGTCCTATTAGGACATCATATAGGTCATATTTTCCCTTCGGGTTCCATATACATATTGTTAACCAATTTTTGCTAATGGTAGGTTGCTACACTCGGTTTACCCACCAACAGAACTGCAATTGCCTTCTCAGAGGCATACATGTCCTCCCTACCCCTATCCCTACCCCTACCCCAATCCCTATTTTGACTTGAAATCCAGTAATTTTTATTTGCCACTCTTGTGGAAGTGTGTGTTGATTTGTAATGAACTCAGCACAGTGTTGAATGACAGCAACATGTATGATCTTTTTTCTCTACTCTCATCTTGAAAAACTGACCCCAGCTGAAGTTCTCCTCAACGTACTTTTTAAGATATATATAAATACATACACACATGTAGTTCACAGGCACTAGGCAGACTCTCTGTCTTGTTGCCTGGAGACTGGATTAGAGGATTACACGCTCTGTCAGTCGAAGCCTATTTTTGTCTTGTTTGTTTATCCGTATAGCAGGGGACTCATACAGTATTTGTCATTTTGTGATTGACTAACTTCACTCATCATGATGGTTTCCAGGTCCCTCCATGTCATGATGTATTTTGTGGTTTCTTCACTGCTTTTTATGGATGCACAGTATTCCATCTTCTGTGTACTACAGTTTCCAATCCACTCTTCTCCTGATGGTCATTGGGTTTTTCGCAGCACCCGACTATTGTGAATTCTGCTGCAATGAACTTAGGAGAGCTTATATGTGTTCATGTTCTGTCTGTTACTTCTTTGATGTATATTCCCAGCAAAGGTAGTGCTCGGTCATCTATTCCCATTGCTTAGGTAGGACCATGTTGCTGTCCACAATGGCTGTCCATGTTTATGAGCCCATTAGCAGTGTGTCACAGTCAGAATCACTCTTCACTCTCCGAAGTACTTGTTGTTCTCCGTGTTTGTTTTTCCTTTCTTTCTCACAACTGGGCTATTGTTGTGAGTCTAAGGTGATATGTCATTGTTGTTTTGATTTGCGGCTCCTCGATGGCGAGTTTTCCTGAGCATTTCCTCATGTTTGTTAGTCATTTGCGTGTCCTCCCTTGTGAATCGTCTATTCGTGTCTTATGATTCCTTCGAATTGGATTTTTTTCATATTGATGTGTGGAAAAGTTGTATAGACTTTAGTAATTACTTCCTTGTTGTGTCATTTATAAAAGTTTCCCCCCCAATATGTGAACTCTCATTTTACTCTTTGGATAAAGTCTTTTGATGCCATCGTGTTTTATTTTGAATAGGTCCCAGTCATCTATTTTGTCTTCCACTGTTGATTGTGTTGTTGGTCATTTTTTGTTTTTTTTTAATTTAGTTTAAATTCTGGCTCAACATCTTACCATTATATAAACTTTGGAAAGTCACTTAAGCTATCAAAATCTCAACTTGTTTGCTCATTTGTTTTTCTTTTTGAATTTTTACTACATCTTCAGTATTAAGTAAGATACTATATGTATAGCTTTTTCTATATGTATTTCTATACTATATGTATTTCTCTTTTACAGAGAAATTATGCTGTTTCCTTGAGTCCTCTAGCTGCCACCAGGGCTCTCTCTGTTTCCTTAAAGTTGGAGTGTTTGACTAAGGCATGTTGTGATGTTTTACATTTGGGGGCATGGGTTCTATCCTATTTGGGTTCTCTCAGTTATTGAATAGTTATTTTTCTCCTCCTCTTTGATATTGGGGAAATTTTCTTTCACAATTCTTAGTGCAATTTTCTCTTTAGGCGTTCTTTTTTGATCCTTGGCCTGGTATTCCAACGAGACACAGGGGTTTGTTTGTTTGTTTGTTTTCCTGATAGTGTCATTGAAAATAGAGTTATTTTCTTCAAGCTCACGGATTCAATTTTCATTTTATTCCACTCTGTTCTTCTGGTCTCTTACCATGTTTCTTAATTCTGTTATCTTCTTTTATTCCTTTTGGTTTAAGGATTCAGTTTTGCAATTTCTTCCATTGCACTCATGAATATTCCTCATATCCCTTGAAGGGACCTAAATATCATTCTTCTGAATTCTGTTTTTAGTGGTTCCATGGTCTCTTTTTCAGAGTATCCTGTTGGTTTTAGGTGATTTTGGTCGTTTGTGTTTTTGTTAGCTTCATTGTTTGGTGTTTAATGTGGTTGTCTGCTCTTTCCTTATCATTGTGGTTCAGCTATGAGTGGAGTGCGAGATGCTGGGTCATGTGAGGGTAGTTGGCTCTGCCTAGTGATGTGGGAAAGGTCTGATAACTGGAAATCATACAGTGGTGACATGGAGAAAAGGGAAGAGAAATTTTTAAGTGGGGGAAAGTAGGTGGGGCAGGAAGAAGAGAGAGAATATAATAAATGTAACTATGGTAATAAAAAGTGGATATCTGGATGGGCCAGCAGATTTGTTAAAATAAAAGGGAAATGTATTTTAAGAGGGTTAAATTGAATTAATATGTTTCATGTTACTATATTTCATGTGTCAAAAGAGAGAGGGCAGAAGAAATAATAGGTGAGGCAGAAGAAAACTGAAGCAAATATTCAGACCAGGAGAGAACATTCCATGTATATATGTGTGTTTACATGAAATATAATTAAAGGAGAAGAGAGAACAAGAGAAAAGAGAGAAGGGTTGAAAAGAAGGGGAAGAAGATAAAGGGGGAAGGATCAAAGAAGGACACACAATGTGGTTTGTAGAGAAGAGGAGCCATAAAGGGGACGAGAGACAAGACTAGCAAGTGTCTCTGGTCTTTGTGTTGGAGTTCTGTTGCTATGCGGGTATTAATGTGGGCAGGTGTGTGCTCTTTAAGGAAAGTAGAAAGAAAGAAAGAGTCTTTTAATTGTGTGACTGCTTGAATCTATAGCCTGCCTCTTGTTGCCTGAGGGGAATGCATATTCTGGGGTGGGTGGGGTCCCACTGGAAGAAGAAGTGGGAAAAAACTCAAAGTAATAAATTTATTATAATAGAGCAAAAATACAAAGACTGAAGAAAATAAAATGATGTAAAATATGAAACTGCCATGTGGTTGGGGATTTTTTTTGCTTAGATTGTGTTATTGTGTGTCATATGTGCCTCCTGGGGGAGGGGGAACACGTGGAAGGGAGGAAGGGCATTGGGGAAGGAGGCAGGGATGAGGGAAGAAAAGAGATGGCCAGATGTGTAGCTTGGGTATTAAAAATGTCTACACCAAACTGCCCACGTGGTCTGCTATCCAAAATAGAGCCCTGGCCCCGGTGAGGTCGAGGTTTGGCTGGCTGGGTCAGCTCAGGGATAGAGAACAATTAGCTATGCTGGGGAGGAATGGGGCTCGCAGGTGTGGCTTGTGGCACTGATCTACAGTAAAGAGGAGTTGGTCAGCAGACACGACTGCTCTTCTGCTTTAAGAAAATGTGGTCTACTTAGCTATTACGCTGATTTTCGCCCAGCCAGGATGTGCAGAAGGTCCCCTCTAGTGCGACCTCTCGGCCAGTTGCTCAGGAGATCTTCCTGAGCTGGGTATGTGGCAGCCAGGTTCCCCTGTCTTGGCCCTCAGCTAGGCAGCACTGATGCTGAAATTCCTAGCCAGGCCTAGGACTTCATACCCTGAGTCCTCAACCACAGTTCTATCAGTGTTAAATCCAGCATTATATTTTATTTGTCTAAATAATGAATGCTAACTTTTTGTATGTAAATATGCACACCGGTGATTCCTTAGCCAGATTAAACACTTTAACCCCCAAATGTGTAAGCATTCTCATATTTGCCTCTAGTAAACAAATCCTTTGCCAATTAGTTAACTTATTTTTAAAGTAGGTGTTTGGGGTCATGAATCAGTAACTTCTAGATCACCCTATATGTCTTGATGCATGAGCAAAGTGACAAGCAACTGACTCCCTTATGAAGGCTGTTTCTACTCTCTTGTGTGGGATACTTCATGCCAGGAGCATTGACACCAAGTCTGCACATATCACAGAACCGTGACAGTAATAGGTTAATGTGGAGGATCATTAGGTTGCATATGGTTAGATTTTGAGGAAGTTCTCTCCTTGTTAATTCATGAAAAGTCCATTTAGGAGGCCCTGACCATTTAGTCTTGTTGGTTTTTTTTTCTGGAAGGTTTTTGTTCCCTTTTGTTTATGCTGCCAAAACTGATGAAGAATGATGGATGTGTATCACTTGTTTTTCTAAATTATTAACAGTTCCTTGAAGTAGAGAAAAAATAATGCAGGGGATATATTTCTGGCCGACAGCTTGCTAGAACGGTAGGATGGTGTGAGGGTCTGAAGACAATGCTTACATTCTGGCTCGACTACTTATCCATTATATAAACTTGGGGAAATCACAAAAGCGATCAGAATCTCAACTTGTTTGTTCAATAGTTCATTTGCCTTTTTGAATTTTTACTAAGTCTCCAGTATCAAGTAAGGCTTGATATTATTTTTCTCTATAAAAGAGAAATTACACTATTTCCTCTAGCCCTCAAATAATCGTTATGAAATTAAATCTTCAGGAAAACATGGTGTGAAACGTAAAGCATCATACAAATGTTGGTTACAGTGAGTATGTGTGTTGTTTGTTTATGGTTGTTATTATCATTGCGGTAATAGACACATATTATCATTGAGGTAATAGACACATATAAACTCCACCATTTTAATAATTTGAAATGCTCGATTAAGTGCACTTATTTTATACAGCCGCCACCTCTCCCTGAGTCCAGAATGTTTTAAGCCTCCAAATGGAAATCCCATACCCCTGAAGCAGGCACTCCTCACTCCTCGGACCCTCAGTCCCTACAATCGCTATAGACTTGCTTATTCTATTACACATCGATGAGATCCTATCCCATGTGGCCTTTGGTGTCTGACTTCTTTCACTGAGCACAATGTTTTAGAGATTCACCCATGTTGTAGCGTGTATTTATTTTATTGCTGACTAATATTTCATTGTGTGGCTATATAACTTTTTCTTTATCCCTTGTTTTTTAGAAAAACATTTAGGTGGTTCTCAGTTTTTGATTACTTTGATTAGTTATGAAAATTGATGTACATGTTTTTGTTTGAACAACTAATTTTCCATCCTTTTGGATATAGACTTGAGAGCGGAAGTGGGCGTCATCTCAAAATTCTACACTTAACTTCTTTGAGATGCCACCACACTGTTTACCAGAGTGGCAAAATCATTTTACAATTCCATTAATCAGAGTTCTAATTTCTTAATACCAGCATCAATATTTTTCTTTAATAATTTTTAAGGTATTTTTATTTTTATTAGATGAAATAAGTTTACGCAGTGTCTTAATCTGTTTGTAACTTCAAATGTCATGATAAAAGGTTATCAATAGTAAATAATGATATCCTAATGAGTGTGTTTTAGCTCCAGGTTAATATTTGTGCTACATATTTTGAATTGGGTTAATCAAAGATAGCTTTTTTCAGATGAGCTTTTGTCTCAAAATCTCTGACTGCATCTGTGATGTAAAAAGGAAACCAATGATCATTTGTCAAGGCCAAATATTGATGGATCAGTAAGTAGTAGGTTACCTATCACAAAATCATGCATACAAGTGTAACACTGAGCTTCACAGCCTACTACAAAAGATAAACATGCGTACTTTAGATCCTCAGGCACATTTTGAAGAGGGATTTTTGGAATGTCATTGAATATATATATATATTTTTAATCATTTTATTGGGGCTCATAAGGCTCTTATCACAATCTGTACATACATCAATTGAGCAAAGCACCCTTATACATTCGTTGCACTCGTCACTTTCATAATTCACCTTCCAATTGGGTTCCTGGAATCAGCTCGGTTTCCCTTTTTTTCCCACCATCCCCCTCCCTCCCCGATCCCACCCCTGGTTCCTTGATAGTTTATAAATAATTATTATATCTTATCTTACACTCCCCGGCGTCTCCCCTCACCCGCCTCCCCCTTGACAATCTCCCAGAGAGGAGGTTACACATAGATCTCCGAGATCGGTTCTCCCTTTCTACATGCCCTTCCCTCCTGGTGTCGCCACTCCCACCGCTGGTCCTGAGGGGTTCTTCTGTCCTAGATTCCCTGTGCCTCCAGATCCCCACTGCACCGCTGTACATCCTCTGGTATAACCAGGTCCGCAAGGCAAGGTAGGATTGGGGTCATGATGATTGGGTGGGGAGGAAGCGTTCAGGAACTAGAGGAAGGTTTTGAGTTTCATTGTTGCTACACTGAACCCTGAGTGGCCCATCTCCTCCCCACTACCCCTCTGGAAGGGATGTCCAGCTGTCTACAGATGGGCATTGGGTCCTCATCATGCACTCCCCCTCATTCATGGTGATGTGATTCTCACCACCACCCCACCTTTGATGTTGGAGACCTGGTCTCCTCTGCCCTTCACAGTCACCTATGTTGGTGTGCTGCTTCCGTGTGGGCTCGGTTGCTTCTGGGCTAGATGGCCGCTTGTTTGCTTTCAAGCCTTTAATTGCCCAGACGCTATATCTCTCAGTAGCCGGGCACCATCCGCCTTCTTCACCACACTTGATAATTTAATATTTTCTCCCTTCACCCACTGTTCTGTTGCCAGACAGTATATGATATGACAAAATAATATTAACTTATAAATTTTCAAGGGTTCATGAGGGAGTGGGGAGCATGGAAGGAGGGGAAAATATTAGGAGCTGATACCAAGGGCTCAAGTAGAATGCAAATGTATTGAGAATGATGATGGCAGCAAATGTACAAATGTGCTTCACACAATGGATGCATGTATGGATTGTGATAAGAGCTATACGAGCCCCCAATAAAATGATGAAAAATAATAGTAATGGAAGTTGTAAGACACAAAATAATAAAAAATAATTTCATATTTGCTGTTACAGTCATCTAGATATTGGACTCTCTAGAGAGTAAAATTAGTAAAAGTTACGTATGTCTGAAGGCAAGTCAAAAAATATTGCTACTGGTGTTTCAGTTTATACATGTACAAATTCATTCCAAACAAAATGTGTTTAAATATGCCTCTGCTATCATGGATGGCTACAGACAAGTTCTCTAAGACACTTATCTTAGTCTCATCAGAGAGCCTTCAAACAAAAAAAAAATAAGGATCCTAAAATAAAAGTTTGGGTGAAGACCTGCTAGGTGAAAGAGCTGATGTCCATAAGCACTGATCTATATTTTAAGCACAATCAAGGCTAATGAAGATGAATTTATGGACTGACTCATATCTAGGGTGAGTGTTAGAACTGCGAATATGACCCAGAGAGCAAAGCCCAATCCAAATAGTGTCTTCCAGGGGATGTGCTTGACCAGTTAAAATCGAGACAAAGAGGTCACTTCAGGTCACACTGACTGCTTTTTCAGATTCTCAAGGAGTAAACTTGATATATTTTCTCAAAGTACACTGCAAAATTATGGAAATGTATTATGAAGACAATGTAAGGAAATGAAAAACTATATTGGTAAGAAAAAATGAGGAAAGTTGAGTCTTCCCCCCACACCCATTAAGACAATGGACCAGCTCAAGGACTGCTCTGTGCTAGTGTGTAGAAATACAATTGATTTGCACATATTGATCATATATCCTGCAACCTTGTTGAGCTCCCTAATCAGTTTCAATAGAAATCTAATGGATTATTTCAGATATTCTAAATACAAGATATCATCTGTAAGTAGAAGTAGTTTGACACCTTCTTTCTGAGTGCCTTACATTTTGTGCATGTGTGTGTAGGTATGATTGTGCATGTCTGTGATTATGTGAAGGTTAACCAAGAAGACCAGTTCTCCATTCAATGACCCATGCACATTTATTTCATGTCATTAATTGAAATCCCCACAATATGACATTACTTATCCTATTTCTTCTGAGTGTTTCCTGTTTCCATTTCTCCCTCTTTTCTGATCCTTCTGGACTTTGGGTGAATACTTCTGTTTTGGTCTTAAGTGACTGAATTTTCTAAGATGTGTAACTCTTTAGTTTTATGGTCCCTATTCTAGACCTGGCTATTGTTTGGCTGAAAATTGAGATATAGGGGTGAGTTCTTTACCATACCATAGATGGCTCTTCCACCGGTATCTAATTGATTAATAAGCCTGGCTTCTTTTTTCATTTTGAATATTTTTTCCTATTTTTCTCCCACTCTATCCAGGACCTTCTAATGTAATTCCTTTTTAAAGCAATTGATAGTTTCACTGGTCTTAGTGTCATAGAGACTGATATGATTCAGTCTAATTCTTTCCATGTATCTTCAATTTTCACCACTCATATTCCTCTGGAATAATTATTTATATACAAACTTTTATTTCCAACCATTGGAAGATCTTAGATGGCTGTAATCTTTAAGACCCCAGTCATTACACACTGTGTAAAACACTGTCTTTCTCGACTGTTAAGTTGATTGGCCTTGGTATCCTCTAAGTGTGTGGTTCTGAGCCTCTAGGCCCAATGACCCATTCTCTCAATGTATTTGGTTATGTTAAGAAGTTTTATAAGTTTGACCCTGTGCTCCACCATGGAAATGTTTGCAGCAAAACTCATTACTACTTTTGTTGCCTTTTTACGCCTTTTTCTTGGTTAATTGCTCTGGCTAAAACTTCCAGTATAGGGATCAATAGAAGTGATGAGTGAAGACATTCTTCCTTCTGTTTCTCAATCTAGGGGAAAAGTATTTGGTCATTTTTCTACTAAATATGATGTTAACTATGGAAGTTTCATAGATGTCTTTTAATAAGTTGAGGGTGTTTCTTATATTCTTAATTTTCAAAAGGTTTTTGTCATACCATTGGCTTAAATTTTGTAAATAATTTTTATGTATTTATTGACATGATGTGCTTCACTGGGTTGATATTACATATTGAATTAATTGATATTCTGAGTTTAAAACCAACCTTGAATTGCCAAGAAAAATCACCCATCGGTGTATATAAACCAATTGTTGTTAAGCCAGTTTTGACTCCTGGTGAGCCTTCGGCTGTTCGTATTGAACTGTGTTTTCAGTAGCTAATATGCGTAGAGTGCTTTTCTTTTTATGTTGCTAGATTTGATGTGCTAGGTTTGGGGTAAGGATTTTTACATTGATCTGTGGTGTTCCTGGGATGTCTTTGTCTAGTGACAAATGGGATTTTAGGATTCATAGGGCACAAGCTCATGAGCAGAAATGAAATATTTTAAGACTCCCAACAAACTTGCAGAACTTTTTCAAATGGGGAGCAAAGAAGGAGCAGGAAAGAGACACTGTGTGTTCTATTATCTTTGACACTTAGATTTAAGGCCTCCCTGATCCCCCTTAGCCCATTTATAAAATTATCTTTTGAGTTGGCTGGAGAGACAGAAATTAAGCTCGGTAGCTTTACAAGAACTATTGTAATCCTTTGGTTTTTAATGGGGGGTGGGGGGCCCGGTGAAGGCTGGATTGTGCCTTCTAATGAACTTGAATTTTCCCTACCGTTTTTCTATATTCAAGGGATGATCTATGAAAAGCCTATTAAGGCATGAATCTGTCTCATTGTGTGTGGCTGCAGTCAGATCCAGTAAATGTTAAGATTCCCTTTCTACTCATAGCATTAGCTGGAATTAGTGACTGAAAAGCAAAATTCTTGCACAAAACCAAACCAAAAAACTGCCATAAAATGAATTTTGACACCTAGCGACCCTACAGGACAAGACAGAAGTGTCCCTCTGGGTTTGCAAGACCTTAATCTTTGCAGGAGTAGAGCAGACAGCCTCAAACCGCTGACCTTGTGGCTCGCAGCTGATTGCATAGCCCACCGTCACCAGTACGAGTGTATTGTTCATTTAAATTCTCCCCAGCACACTGATTGTGTACACACAGCACACCCATTCTCCATCTGGGTACCTGTTGCAAGCTAGTCTCCCTTCCGTTTCCTGCTGAGCTGGGTGATTTCCTAGCCCTTGCCAGGGTTACTGCACTTCCTCTCTTTATGGGTCCTCCCTAAGCATGTCCTAATTCATTTTATGACGTGTGTCACATTCTTCCCTATGAAGTTATTGCAAATTCATTTTTCTTATGTGGGATGCTTCTTTGAACTCCCCCAACTTAAGATTTGATGGACGCCATGTACAAAAGGAATACCGTATCATGTCGGAAAGGAATGAAAGTCAGGCTGAGTCTGCCAACCAGGGCAAGCAAACGGGGTCTGGAGGAACTCAGAGGGCTGCTTGGACTGTCTTGGGGTAGGAGGCTAGACAAGAAAATGTCTCAGATTCTCAGCCTTCTCAATGGAGATTCGGGAAAGAATACCACCAACTCTGGAAATGGAAACCGGATGGCACCCTGGTGGTGCTGTCCAGTAAGCCCTGGACTCTAACCACAATGGCTGCAGTTCAGTCACATCAGCACTTTGCAGGGGGAAGACAGGCTGTCTGCTCCTGTGAAGATCTACAAAGCCTTGGAAAGCCTGACAGGGTCTCCATGAGTTGGAATTGACACGACAGCCATGTGCTTGGGTTGTTTTTTGTTTGTTTTTGAGTTTGGGAATGGGATGGGCAACTGTAACAACATCTTACGCCTTGGACAGAGCACAGGCATTGAGTGTATCTGCGAACTGATACCAGGATTGATGAGATCACTTGAAAAGTTGCTTTCTGGAGCCCAGATCCTTGCTGCACAGGAAGATGGTCGGAACTTTTATTTCAAGCTTATGAAATTTGAACCCTAATATGAGCAAGTGGGTTGTGGAATTAGATAGATCTTGGAGAGAGTACAAAAATTATTTTCCATAAACTGGGATCTAAACAGCAAAGAGAAAGTCAGCATTTAGGGATCCAAAATTAAATTAAAAAACAACAACTTCCCATCCAGAGAAGAGAGTGACACCATTAAATTCAACCCGGTTGGGTGGGGAGATGGAGGTTATCAGTTCTAAGTGTTTGCTACTTCAGCTATAATCAATTCAGAAATCAGACATGAGGGAAGGCAGTTGGATGCCAGTGGATCATTTCATTGAATTGTAAGAAAGGATCAGGAAGACAAGGTGGTGAGGTTAGCATCACTTCAGGAAAGGAGAAGAGCTGATCATACCCATATCGCACCACTGCCATTTGGTGACACCTTCGGGTCAAGGGTTTGGGCCTTAGGTCGTTGGAGTTGAAGAGAATCAATTTTATTAGTTCGTCTTGAACTAGCCACATTCTTAGAAACCAACTCATGGCATTAAAATTTTTAAGCCATCAACTTATAGTCCACAATTGTCCCTTTGCTAATCAAAACGAGGAGCGTTTCTTTAATATTCCATTATGGGGATAGTTACGTGTGCTACCCAGTAGGATGCCACTTCCAAGTGATTACTCATCAGGCTATAACCAGAGCATAGGACATGGATGGTGGATCCTGGGAAAGCTCCCAGAACACTTTGTGTATCATTATGTTTCTTGAACATTAATAACTTCCCAAAATGGCACTGTTGGGCCTTGTCGACATGTACCTTCCCCCACGTCCCCCTACGAGCATTTGTAACTATCTTCATACATGCTACTACTGGTGGGACGAATGTCCCTTCATTTGACTTCCTCACAGTTCTTTCTTGTCCTGGAGACTACTAGAAATTACTCAGTACTGATACTGATGCAGATTTTGATAATTTAACCTCAGAAGG
This sequence comes from Tenrec ecaudatus, assembly GCF_050624435.1. Classification (NCBI taxonomy): domain Eukaryota; kingdom Metazoa; phylum Chordata; class Mammalia; order Afrosoricida; family Tenrecidae; genus Tenrec; species Tenrec ecaudatus. Next base: position 57,355,045 of record NC_134538.1, on the reverse strand, counting down.
TCATCTTAGGTCTGAGGGACCATTTAAATTATTCTATGTTGAATAACCAGTAGAGACAATAACATTAAAAGATCAGTATCTTTCCAAGACCTTTAGAGGATAAAAAACTAGTTGATGGAAAGATAAAGACTTATTATATCACACTACAAATTATTAGAGATGGAGCACACTTGTATGTTAATCTTTTTGGTTTCCTGATTTTGTTTATATTTTCTTTTATGTTTCATAATAAAAAATACAGTTTTAATTTATTGAGGGATATTATTTGCTTATTACTACTAATAAAATTATTTTGCTTATTATGTTTGACAGGACTTCAACTACAGAGATTCCACAGGGTATTTGTGGAATATGCTGCCATTTGACTGGTGATATTGCCCCTTGACTCCAAATCTGAGATGTGACCCCAAAGTCCCTTGAAAAAAATACCCAGGAGAGTTAACCACCTGGCAAAGTTGTTAACCTGTAGACTCTGATGCAGTGTTTTGAAGGTGAGGCTCAAGAGTCTGTGTGGCAGTTACATAATCTGTCAACTTGTGAAGGGGTGGGGTCTAGCCTGTCAATCAGGTCACAGCCCAAGAGCCCTCTGTGTGGGCATGGCCTTCTCCTGAGGATTCTGGGATCTCCTGTCTTCCTCCCTGGAGGTGGGACACACCCCGTCCCTGCGAGATATTCCCGTTGACAAGACACATGGAGCTACAGTGATGGAGCCAGAGCCCTGGAGCTGGAGGAGCCACGTGGAGACCCATACCAGCGCTGAGATGCTTCCACCGCCACTGGATCTAGAAGACTTTCCACTCACTGGCTTGTGATCTTCCTGCACTCAGTATCATTGCATGTACTGTGTGAGTCTGAAAAGGAATTTATAGATTGATATTGGACATATGGGCTAGTATCTGACATATGGACTTGATCTGGACTAAGCTGGGATGTTTTCTTAATATACAATTACTCTTTTATAGAAAGCTCTTTCTTGTACACATATATCTGTGTATGAATTTGTTTCTCAACCTGGACTAACACAGTCTCCAATTCTAACAAAACTCCCAGGTAATATCAGTGCTACATGTCTCTAGATTTGGGGTGTTAAGACTCTTAAAGGAACACTATAGGAATTGGAGCCTAATATTCCTGAGTTAAAGTTTCAGAATCCTCCATCACTATCCTGGGGACCTTGGACACAGAGCCTCAGATCTGTGTCTGTAAAGTGGGACTTCTACTTACTTCCCAGGATTTATGTGAGGGTAAGATCATATATGTAAAGATCCTTAGATGATGTTTGTCACTCACCTGCAATACTTCCAGGCCCTTCACTTGTATCCTGGTTGGAATCTTTCCTTTAGTGGATACCTGGCCTTTATGTCATACCCACCCCCCTTCAGGATGGAGTAGAGCTTTCTCAGCCTCTTCTATGTCGTTAGTTCTGCTTAGGCCAGTGCTTAGAAAAACACTTACCCCGTCTTTGCTGTAGCTCTGCTGTCAGCAGTCATTCACTCCTTTTTGATTCCTGGATTCTGTTTCCAGAGAGCTGAAAATCTGGATATTCAGACTTCATTGGCATTGTGTAAAGATGCTTCACTTTTGTACCGTCATCCAGAGAGCCGTTAGTATCTACCTCTATCTGAAAGCTGAGCAAGTCTTGCTTGTACATCGAAAGTTTATATTTTTTTGTGAGAGCACGTTTCCCTCTCCTGATAAATGCCTGTGGGAAGTTGGTTGAATTTTTCACAAAAGGTCTGGGGTCCTAAGAAAACTTGGAAAGTGGCTCATTTCAGGCATTCAAAGATAACTTCAATTTCCATTGCCACATTAAATGCGCAACGCAGGTTATTGAGCAGGGCTTTGGCCATAGGCTTCCTGCGTGCAAGAGAGGAGGGTCTGGCATTTCTACTTGAAAGAAGAGCCGAAAAGTCTTGTAGAGAGAAGAAGGGGAAATCATTCAGTTGTCCATGATTACCAAAGGATATGTAAGAAATTTGTTCTCTAAAGTGGAAATTGCTACCCTTGGGCAACCGGAAAAGGCTGGTCATTACATTTGAAGTAGGAAATAGGAGATAGTGAAATCGGTGCCAAGCACACAATGCAACCTCGATAAGGGAGTTTGCATCATAGTCCCTCTAGTCATCTTCACCGTGAGTCTTCTCTGGGGCATTTAAACTTCATCTCGAGCAGCAACTGATGAAATGAACCAAGAGATTTGCCAATTGCTGTTTCTGTTGTTGCTGACGAATACCGATAAAACGGTACAAAAATATCAATTACCACAGTGTACTCTAAGTTTGGAGAGAAACTGGAGGGGATCAAAGCTGACTTGGGAATTTGCCCTACTTTTCTAAAGTGGGGCTGGTTCTAATGAGCTCATGTAAGTCACAAAGAAACATTGGACTTAAATACTGATGCACTCCACCTTCTAAAACCAGGCTTCACAGCTCCAATATGGAGAGACCATTAAAAATAAGTTTGACTTGGATAGAGCTCATATATGAGTTACAGGTCAGCTTTGAAAATCTTTAGTTGTAATAGCAAAACCTGCCTTATTTCCTGGGTGCTCTGCCCACCTGAATGGATGTAGGATTTCTGTTGAGAGATTTGGACGCAAAAAAGGTGAAATAGATGACCTTGGTATAAATCTTATTACTGCATACAGCTAGACTCACCTGTGATCTTGACTCGGAGTGAGCATTATTATAAAATCCAAATAGTACCAAGTGATACAGAGCCTGTCCACAAATATTGCCATTTCAGAAAATGTCCATTAGTAAAGACAAGTCCGTGACTATACAAAATAATAGGAACCCAAATGGGACCAAAGTTCCTGATGGCCCAATTTTTTAAGTCTGACCTTAGACAAGGGTGCTGTGTCCTGTGAGGAACTTTTTAAATATCCTGTTTTGAAGTGATACTTCCTCTGCTATTATGACTATTAAAAATTTGGATTCATTGTGGGACACATGTGGATGCTCAGGTGCTTGACTCTGAAAATGCTGTTCACAACATGATCAAGAAATGAGAGACCTCTAAAATGATGTCATTCACAGTCACTGGAGCCAGACATATGCACTGTGCTCAGAAGCAACTGTGATCTGGCTCAATAAATAAGAGTGAGTCAAAAAGTATTGCTGCGAACGAATAAACACTTATTAAACAAAAATATCAAAATGTGAAGCTAATGCTTCTTGTCCTATCCTACTTTTATGTCTCTACATTTTGGAAGACAGTGTTTCCATCCCTCAAATAATTCTCTGAATAAGTCTGTGTTCTTCCATTGCACCATGTCAAAACGACAGTTCTGGTTTCCTCCAGGGACTCAGAGCATATTACTTTTAAATGTTCCTTGGGTTTGGGACACAAAAAGAAGTCTGAAGGGGGTGAGATTAGGGTTGGAAGGGTGGCTAGAACAGGGATTTCTAGTAACATGCCCTTGCTATCCTAAAACTATGAACGAGTGTCTTGTGATAGAAAAAAACCAAAACGTCACCGGCTGGCCTTTTCCTCACCAATACCGTTTTACACTCTCTTAAACCTTCTTCCTAATAAGCCCCTATAGTTGTTCTGTGTCCTTAAAGAAAATCTAGCAAAACCTACCTCTTGAGAATCACCTTTTGAAAGTTACAATCACCCACTTCTTTGTTGTATGCATTCTGTTGTTATTGTTATTAGGGGCCATCAAGTCAGCTCTGACTCATTTATTTATTTAGACTAATTTTTGCATTTAGGCTCTATTGTGAAAATTTAACAATTATTTATTTTTTTCCAAATTAATTTAAAGTATGGGTATCGTATTCTAACAAATATCTAAAAAATAAAGGACTTTTTCATATGTAACCACCATATCACATCATTAATAATTTTATAAAATAATTCAATCCCAAACCCACAGTGATTGAGTCTATTCTGACTCCTAGAGTATGGATTTTAAAACTATGTCTTTACAGGAGCAGACTGCTTCAGCTTCCTCCTGAGAAGCGGTGAGTAGGCTTGAACTACCAACGTTAGGGGTAGCAGTCCAATGCCTAGTACACAGTGCCACCAGGGGTCTAGGTGCATATTTAGAGCTCCTTAATTGTTCCAGACTTACTTCTTATACTTGGGAATAATACACAGCATAATAACTATACTTTTATGCTTATACTGCCTCGTAAATCCTGTAAATATTAATTAGGTGAAGGTTTCCAGAGCATATTATCAGTTGTACTTTCAACAAGTCGTGCATTTGGTTTTGATTCATCTATTGCAATCCCCTCGATATATGATCATTTATTTTGCACTCGCCTTGTGTTTCCGGTTCAGTTCCTCCTTCTTTTCCTAACCCGCTGAACTTTGTTCTTGAGTAAATGCTACACTTTCGATTTTCAATGGTGATTATTAAATCACATCGGTGGGTTCAGTTCTTGATCTAAGGGGTGAGTGGGGTCATACTCTCAGAGATCTCACGTGTCTCTCTCTGACCACCAAACCAGGTCTCTTCTTGGATTGTGAGTTTTGTTTCCCAGTTTTCTCCCACTCACTCTAGGAATTTCTAATGTAATCCTTTCAAAACAGTTAGGAGTCAGGCACCATGTAGTTCTTCTGATCTCAAGGCTGTGGAGACTGTTATTTGCATGTTCCATTACCCCAATGTACTAATTGCTTCTATAAACCTTTAGATTTTTATCACTATTCTTTCCTGAGGACCAGGAGAGACTAATGGTTACAACTTAGAAGACTGCTCATGAGCTTTTCAAGTTTCAACTCACCTGAGTAGGATGCAGAAAATTGATGTGGTAGTTACATAATTTCATGTCAACTTATGAAAGTATAGGGATAGTGTTTAGCCTGTCAATCATATCACTGCCTATGGTGCCTCCTTGTGGGCGTGGCCTTCTCATAAGGAGGGCCCTGGGAACCTCCCCATCTTTCTCGGCCTTTACCTTCCTGATTGCTGCAGAGCCCTGCCATCGCCATTGGGTCCACACTACTCTGCAGTCACAAAGTTGTGATATTCCTGCAGTCTGCATAATTGTTTGTGTCTGCATGTTTCTGAAGAGGGGTGTATGGACTAGTCCCGTGCTTATAGAATTGAGTAGGACTGGGCTGGGGTGTTTTCATGATATACAGTTACTTCTCGATATACAGCTCTGTCTTACACATCGATGAGTATCTCGGGATTTGTTTCTCTAGTCAGTCCAGCTTAACGCAATTGCCTCTGTGAACTATGTGGTGTCACTAGACCTTGGTATCACCATAACCTTACAAACTTTTCCCTCCGTCCTGAATTTAACTGGCACAGAAGATCCTTAGGGAAGCTACTGCTTTGTTTGTTTGTTTACTGAAGGTACCCTATGAGATTGAGACACGGATGTTACTGACAGTATTTAGTTGTCGTCATTCACTGATCACAGAGGTATTTTTATTTTATTTTATTTTTTTATTAAATGTTTTATTAGGGGCTCATACAACTCTTATCACAATCCATACATATACATACATCAATTGTATAAAGCACATCCATACATTCCCTGCCCCAATCATTCTCAAAGCATTTTCTCTCCACTTAAGCTCTTTGCATCAGGTCCTCTTTTTTTTTTTTCCTTTTTTTTTCTTTCCCCCCCCTCCCCGCGCCCCCCTCCCCACAGAGGTATTTTTAAACATGAATTGTTTGAATTAAATCTCTGCATGTATGAACGGGAACTTTGCAGTAATACTTCTTGATTTCCTTCTATTTCCGTTGGGATCATGAAAGATGGAGTCAGGCACCCCGATGACAACAAAACCCAGGGGTCCGGAGTCCGGCCTCACAAATGGAGTCCTAATGGCTGAATTGGAGGAGCCCTGGTAGCAGAGTGGTTATGAATTGGTCTGTGATAAGAAAGGTCAGCAGTTTGAAACCACCAGCTGCTCCTTGGGAGAAAGATGGGGCTTTCTACTCCTGTAAAATTACAGTCTTGGACACTCACAGGGGCAGGTCTACCCTGTCCTATAGTACTAATGTGAGTCAGTGAGTTAGCTGAAGTTGATTGTGCCAACCTGGCCGATAAACACATGGGCGGTTAATTGAAGGGCAGAGGGATAAATGGCTTGGTGAGCCTCACCTTTCTAGTTCTCGTGTCTCTTGCTTTGTGATTGTCAGACCAGGGTGCAACTGCCTTAGCTAGTTCCCTGCTTCAGCTGGCAAGGCTCACTTCCTGCAAGACATCCCCAAGGAGAAGCCACATGGATCTACCCGATGCAGCCCTGTGTGCTGGAACAGCCGTGTGGAGCCCCCTGCCAGTGCTGAGATGCTTACACATTCACTGATTTGGCTTTCCTCCTGCAGTCGGCATCATTGTGTGTGTTTTGTAAGATAGAGGAGGACTTCTTGGATTGGTGTTGGACATATGGGTTAATGGGTTAATGTTGGACTTTTGGGCTTGTTTTCTTGATGTGTATGTACCCTTTATATAAAACTCTCTCTTATACATGTGAGTGTCTGTGGATTTGTTTCTCTAAAGTGCCCAGATGAACACAGTCGGCATTGACTCAATGGGCGGTAGTAAGTTTGGTTTTGAATTTTTGGTAAAGACTGAATTGGGCGTGAGGCATTCACCAGGTTATCGGGCCCTTGTGTTAGAGAAAGACGGCTTTGAATCCACATGTGGAAATGGTGCAAGAGTAAGCACAGGGCTTCCTAGATACTAGGTCTCTCCACGTTCCCGAGCACGTTTACTGACAGAGAGACCAGTGTTTGGGAAGAAAGAAGGTGTATTAAAGTCCATTAGTTAGAACATTTGGAGCTAGTGTTAGAAATTAGCTTTAGCTGCTTAAATAAAGTTTGTTATGAGCTTATCTAAGGGCCTTTCTCCCTGAACCTACTGGAAAAGGCTTAAACTTTCAACTTATTTTCTCTCTCTTTGCCCCCCCTCCCTCTCTCCCACACACACAAGCCTTTGCTCACTTCTGACTCTTTTCCTGTAGAGTAGAGTTCTCTCTTCCTCACTGTGCACATAAGAGTGTTTTAGCGATCAGTTACCCTAGAACCTCTTCATTCCAAGTCCCAATTCATGCTTAGTTTGGAAATGCCTATCCCTGTTCCAACCACTCCAGGTCAGTCAGGGGGTGGTGGAGAGGGTGTGTGTGTGTGTGTGTGTGTGTGTGTGTGTGTGTGTGTGTGTGTAGGAGGGGGCATGCAGAAAATGTTTCCTGGAAGTAGTTGGTGCAGTTCCATGGATTGGAGCCATGGGAAGAGTTATACATTAGCTTTGCTCACAAGTCAGTTTGTGTGACTACATTTGGGGACCTGAGTCTTTCTTTAAAAAGCTTGAACACTTCCAGGTTCTTAACAACTTACTTTTTTATTCTCTCTATTTAAATGTTAGGAGCCTAAGGCTCAGGAGGGGGCAGACGGGAGGGGACTCAAGGCCTGGCCCAGTCCCTGTGTCGTGTGATCTTCGGCTGGCTACTCTTCTCACCACGGCCCCACCAATGCCCCCTCATGAAGATTCATTCTGCGTTTGGCATTTTCCAGGTGGACTCAGCAGCAGCGTGGGAATCAGAGGACAGGGGGAGGGATCTTTCTTTATTGTTCTTTTGTCTCTCTATAATTTCAAACTATCTGGAGCAATACTGTACAGTAAAGTTCACTATCAGTGTAGTTGTGGTGAATAGAGCGCTTCCAGTCCCCAGGACGGGAAATCAGGTCATCTTTTTCCATTTCTAGGAGCTGAAATACCCAAAACTCTCTATGCAGGGCTCCATGGATCTTTCTGCGAGGCCAGCCCCTGCCCTCTGTCATATGGATTTTTGAAATGGCCTTTTAATTGGCTTCCTTGCCTCCCAACCCCCTTCCTGAATCCATGCTCTGGATTTGGGTGCAGTCATTTTTTAAGCAAATCAAACATTTTCTTCCCTGTCTTAACCTTTCCACGCCTCCCTAAAATGCAAGGCTAAATCAATAAGCCTAGCTAGAAAACCCTAGACGTGACCACCTTTTCCTTTCTGTTTTCTACATGATCTTAGTCATGCAAAGCCCCTAGGGATGCCTTGGGGCCACACTGCCGTTCAGCATTTTGTTGTTCAAGCGATGTGCATGGTGTAAGACTATGTTCCCGGTAGTACAAATGATGCCTTTGGCTTCAGCAATCCCAGCCCCTAGGCGGAGACAGAAATCCAGAGTTCTCAATAAATTGCATGAACATAGTCCGTCCATTATTGAGGTGAACTGCAGTGGTGAAAAGGCATTGGTCTGACCCTACAGTTTCGATTTTCAAAAGTGATGCTTGATTTTTTTTTTACTCACACAACATGTGGCTGCATGTAGAAATAAAGTGGACCGTGTCCATGTCGCTTTTAACTGTTGTCCCTAAGTTCTTAGCAGATCTAAAACAAGGGTCCCAAACTATGAGCAAAGATTTGGAGGGACAGAGGGAGTAGAGGGGCTAGGAGCCCACTGGAATTGGTATTGATGGGTGGGATCCCTGCATTCTTCTCTGTACTGGGCCTTCTAAGGATGCTCTCAAGAGGAGAGATGGCAAGGATGGGGAACTCAAACAGGGTAAGGGTAGTTGTATGACTCCTCATGTCTAAGGAGGGGCCTGGTGGTGCTGTAGGTTACAAGTTGGGCTGCTGACTGCAAGGTCAGCAGTTTGATACCACCAGCTGGTTATCAGGAGAAAGATGGGGCTTTCTACTCCCATAAAGAATTACAGTCTCATGAACTCACAAGGAGAGTTCTACCCTCTCCAATAGGTTCACTGTGAGTCAAACTTGACTTCCTGGAAGTGAGGGGTTTTTGCTTAGTTTTGTTTTTTATAATATCTGGGAAAGGAAAAAAATTAAGGGAAGAAACGATGGGGATGCAAAGGGGAAAAACAATTTAGGGCACCATGATGGGCAGGTCCTGGACAAGATCCAGCGGGCCTGGAACTCCAGCAGATACCTTTCACGTCTTAATCTTTTGTGTGTGTGTGTGTGTGTGTGTGTGTGTGTGTGTGTGTAAGAGAGAACTTTCTATTAAAAAGTAATTGTATATTAAAACATCCCAGCCCAGCCAAGTTCAAGTCCTTAAGTCTGATATTAGCCCATATGTCTGATACCAGTCTATAAAATCCTCTTCAGACTCACAGAACACATGCAACGATGCCAAATGCAGGAAGATCAGCATTTGGCATCACGTCATAATCTTAATCAGTGCTACAAAGATGGTTCTTCATGGAAACTGTACCAGCTACAGCTGATGCCCCCCATGTGCACAAGTTAGTCCCTGTGCTCTCTGCGAAGCATTAGCTGCTTCTCCAGGGAAGATCGGATCTTCCTTCAACTTCTCAGTGGAGGGGTGAGGCCAATGGAAACCATGGGCCACTGCCTTGTTTACAGAAGCATTGTGTGAGGGAATTCACGATGGGACTGCCCCATAGTCCAAAGCTCTTCCTTCGGGCTGGAGACAGCCTTGGGAGACCCCCGAAAATAAAGCAGAATGTGCTGTGTTGCAAATGTGTTAGAGCAATTGGTGGAACTGAGCTTCATTCCAGGGAAAGAGATGAAGCTTTCTGTCCCTCTGATGATTGGCAGCCTTCAAAAGCAGAGGGGTAGTCGGTTCGATCCTATGTTGTCACTATGAGCTGCAATTAACTCCTAGTATGGCTCAGTCACCCAGCTAGCATCTCATAAGCAAAGCAAACCTTGTTTCTTCCTCGTCTTCACCTTTCGCTGACTCCTTAGAATTCAAGTGTAAACCGATAAGCAAAGCTAGAATACCCGAGACAGGACCACCTTACCCCTAGATGGCAATGAGTTTTTGTTTGTTTGTTTGTTTGTTTTCTTTTGGTGTATGTGCCAGGCAATGTGATAAGTTCATAATTTAATAGGCTAAATGTAGTATGTCTTCCTATTTTACATCTGGGGAAACTGAACCCCCACACAACCTGGAATGATTCCACACACAGCCACAGTAGTCTGATGCCCTGTCTGAGCTGGCAGTTGGAACACCTACTAACAATTTTGTCTGGAGGGGCACAGGTGGTTGTGTTGGAAAAGAATGAGGAGAAGAGTTTGAATAAAAGTCCACTTAAGAAGTGTTCACGAAGTGACCACTGCCCAGAGGTCAGACAGACTTCAGCCTCTGCCTCCAACATCTGTGTCTCAAGTCCTCTTTAAATCCATCAGCGATTGGCGCGTGCTGAAAGCCCTGTGAAAACTAACCTGAACAAAGCCCTGGTGTGCAATTGCTGGAGGCCGGGGAAGCTTTCTTTCGGACTCTCAAACACAGAGGAATGGGGAGGGAGGACACATGGAAGAGCTAAGAACAGTAGCAGGGTTTCTGCCTGATAGCCAGCGACAAGAAAACCAGATCCCACCATGAGAAACAGAGGCTGTTGGGAGGAAACGGGCAGCTGGTGGGGACCGGGCCCTAGTTCTCCAGGCTAGGCAGTTCCTCTCGACTAGAAGCCAAAGCACGGATGTGGTTTCCAACTCACTGGAGGCCCCTAAGATATGTATCCTGGCCTCATACATGCTTGATTGAAAGATAAGCATTGGTCTGGAGTCCCAGGGTGCTTGGGGGGAAACCCAGCACAAACCTCTTCTCCCTCCTTTGCCAAGCCAGACTCCCCATGAGGCCCCACCTGCTTTCCTTGCCCTCCAAGCCACATCCCGTCACTCACTGTGGCTTCTACCCTGCCCCGGCTCCCCAGGCCAGGCCACAGCCTGCTCTCCTCTCTGTCCAAAAACTACTCACTGAGGCCTCCTTTCCGGCACCTTACCTGAGGTGCCCGTTTTTGTTTTAGACAGGGAAATATCATAGTCTGTGTCCTGGAAGCATATAACAGGACCATGCCCCTGGTTGAGTACTGCTTTTCTCTTCAGTGAATTTCCTGTGTGCCTTTCTTCACCTCTTATGTCCAGCACTCTTGGACCGCTTGTCCTTAATTCTCCTTCTTGGGTTTCATTTCTGGCAAGTTCTGCTTTCTCTGTATGCGTTGCTACTATTTGTTCCTCACCTTTTCCACCTCAACTCTGGCCTCTCTTCTACCTTGCATCCTGTCCAGGCTTTCCTCCATCACACTTATACTCAAGCAAGTGCGTTGTCTGGGAGACAAGGCAGGACCAGGCAACGCTTTGTTCTGTTTTCAATGAGGCTTCCCTGAGCTGGGGCCAGCTGGGTGCTAACAGCAACAATCATCACATTGATTCACTTTTTGGGTTCCGTACTGAGAACGTTTTAACCTCAAAACCATCTTTCCTTCATATTTTCATCTGTAACATCTCCTATCGACCCTGCCTATAGCCCATAGCAGGTACTAATATTATGTTTCTTTCCAAATAGAAATAATAAGACCACCAGAACCCCTTTCCAGGGCCTGACTCTTACTAAAGGGCCAACATCCCTTTCCTTGCACCAGACTCTGTCTGGGCCATGTCCTGAGAGCACCTAGCGGATTGTACCTGCCACCATCTTTAATGTGCCTAACGAGGACGGAAATGCTTTGAAAACTCGAAGGTGCTATGCAAACCTGAGGTTTTATTATCAATGGAGGACCACAGGCAAGTGAGTAGACTTGGGGGGGGGGGGCAGGAGAAAAAGGAAGGTGAGAGGAGAGATGGGCTATAGGTACAGGTCAGGCAAATCCTGCTCTCTTCTTTCCTCAGCACTCAGTCGGAAAGGCCTTCTGGGCCACCGATGCCAGTGAAGTCACCACAGTCACAAGGGCGCCACGAAGTGTGTGGATGCAAACATCTGCTACACGCTCTTTGGTTGGTCACGCTGTCTGGGGCTCTGTGCCACAGCTTCTTTACTCGGTGGAGGTAGACGCCGGCAGTTCAGGGTCCCGAGCAAACACAGGCGACTTCATGCGCCTTTTTAATGTGGGCTGAATGAAGGCAAGGCCGCTCGGAAGGGCAGGTCTGCTGCAGAATGAGGACAGGGAAGGGAAAGTTCAGAGTCACTATCTTGCCTCAGAAAGACTTCTTGGATTCCATGGCATTGGGGTCATAGTAGTTGTCACCTGTATTAAGATTATTGTGTAGTATAGATAGCCTATACAGATCAGACATTCGTGTGTGTGTGTGTGTGTGTGTGTAGAAACTTTATCTTAATGATGTTTTTCAGTCATCAGTACCAAATACAGAGGTTGACACATAGTAGGTACACAATGCTGTTTATTGCATGAATGCATGATAGTCTTTTAGGCAAATTCTTACACTTTTGTTGAGTATACTGGCTATGAGTGTACTCTACTAAACAATCAGGGGGCGGGGTGGGACGTATGGTGCGAGTGGCTGTGTTGGGTTATCACCCCCTTCAGAGAGTGCATTTCTTCTTCATCCTTACTGCCTGGTCACCTTGTAGAGGTTTTGTTTTTTGTTTGATATATATGTAATAAATCTCATAATAGATGAATATTGATGTTATTAATTCAAGTTATATTTAGTCAGAGATCATTATTTTTGTAATTTCATTTTTAAATATAATCAAAGATTACATTAATATGGTGAGGTAGAGATCTCCAAAAGGATTCAAAAGCAGCTCAATGCAAAAGTCTAACTTTTAGGATTCAAAACAGTTCTTAGTCTCTAATACTTTCCAATGTACATGTGTTCAGACACACAACCAGGTGTAATATTCACAATAATCCTATTATGTTGACATTGCCATTCCCACTTTATGAAAGTGAAAGTGAAATGGTAAGTAATAGGTCAAAGCTTAATTTTAACTTAATATTTAATGTATAGAAACTCTAAGGACTGAGATTATAAATTTACAAATAACCTGGCTTGGGGTTAGGCTACATAATAAACACAGAGGCCAAAGTCAGTAACTAACCTTTATTCCTCATGGGCAACAAATGTCTGATACTAGCTTGAGAACTGTAACACTTCAGGGTTTACACCTGTGACAAAGGCAGGATGGAAACAAACATATTGATGTTCTTACAAAGATCTCTCACCTTGCATTTGTTGAGTAACTTCCAACTCACTTGACCTTAGCTTATGAAGAAGGAAGAACCTGTAGGTCTTTGTTATGACATTTTGAGAAAGGAGAAACCAAGACCCTGGCTTTAGATGATTTGTCTACACTCAAAGCCAGTGAGGACACCAGTAGAACTCGAGCTTTGGCCTCAAGCGACATTGCTTTTTGCACCAGTGCAGACTTAGCCCGTCTTCTCGCCCTGACTCCAGCTGCCTTCCAGGAGTCAAGAGCCGCAAGGTGAAACACGGTCTTGGGTAAGAGATTTCTGGATCCTGTAGGCGATTGCACAAGGGCCGCTTGGTCAAGTCGTCAGTGCCTCTCTGGCTTGTGTTGAGAACACAGTTATTGCACAGAAGATACCCGCACAGATAAAGAGGCACTTGTGAAGTTAAGGGTTGATTTACTCTCTGCAATTTGACTCAATTAGCAGGTCATAAAATCCAGGCTGGTGGGCGAATTAAATGAAAGACAACTGTCCCACCACCTTCTTCTAGTTCAAGGCTACCGTCCTCTAAGTGTACAGCTCCTAACAGACAGGCAATGCTCCATGGGACCCGTGGAATGACAATGATTAAGAATACAGATTCCAGAGTACTGAGACCCAGTCTCAGGCCCATCATGTTGTGTGCCTTTGGACAGGTAGCATGACTTCTTTCCACATATGGAAAATTGTTATCTTAATAGTATTTGTTAGAAAGGGTTTCTGTGAATGTAAAATCAAATAATGTATAGCAAACGCAAGACTCCTTCAAATATGATATATCGGTGCTATTTCTATCACAGATATATTGGTGCAGCATCGTGTATGGGAAACAAGTGCTACGAGGAACGGTCTCGTAGGATATTTGATTGTGTAATTTCCCCCTTTAAAAATGTCTTGCAAATGATTCCCTTGATTGGCTTCCTAAGGGTTGAGAATGACTGTTGTAGTTGTTTGGTGGGATGGCCACTAATAAGAGCACGGCATGGACACTTGCAGGCAGCGATTCATTGCACTTCTCTGGCTAATTTCTCCTCTCGAAAAGGGGAAGGTTTGGCCCGCATGTTCCTCCACCTCCAAAATCTCCCAAGCGCATGCCCGAGTCAGTATGTGCACGAGAGCGGTGCATGGAAACACCTGACCAAGCTCAAAGAAACCAGAGGGAGAACCGGCTCCGCAGTGGGACAGAAAGCAGGAGTCAACGGAAATGGCATGGAGAGCGCTCGAAGCAGACGAGGGCTAGTCTGTTTAGCGGAGAACAACCTGCCACTACAATGAAGCGGGGGGGGGGGGGGCACATGAGACAAGTAGCAAAGAAAGCTTCAGAGTCAAGGTGAGGTCCTTATTTTTCAATGAATCATAACAGTACCTTGCTCACAACGCCTTCAACTTCACTGAAAACTATTAAGTTGTAACAGCCAGTCCTTAGCAATAAGTATTTTTTAAAGATCTAAATACAATATGGGGAAAAAAACCTAAAAATCCTTTCAGCAGGGTACTTTTAATGGTGAGCAGTGTCCATAAGGTCTTGCTGAGATTCCAGGCTATACCAGACTGGAAAAGGCATGCAATAGAAGCTCCAACAGTAAGTTATTGGTCTTGACTCGTTAGAATCACTTGGGTTTCTTCATTTCATAATAATCAAGATGGGATGCTACCTAAAATCCAACAGTTCACGAAGTATTTTTTAATAAATTACATTGTTACCAACATAAAGGTCTGATTTCATCTACTGGCGTTCTCTCCTTGGCAGGGAAACCACCTTAAATTTCGGTCTCGAAGCCTTTGTAAGGTTCTGTTACAACGTCTGAAAATATTTCGTTCATGAAAAATATACGCCAGCGTGTTCAGAGGACAATTTCCTGAGCGATGTGACAGAAACTCTGTGAGTGGGATATTGCTGACCGAAACCTCAGCAATGGTGAGGGCGGCATGGCTAAGCTTGGAAACTCCTGACAGAATCCCTCATTGTTGTAGTTCATCCTGTGTTTCTCTCTGGGAAGAGAGATAAGAAAATAATTAACCAAGATGTCTTACTGTTTCAATTTTTGGCCTCGGTGATGTCAGAGAGGACTTAGAACATACTGAGTTCTTCTCAGGTAATAAAGAGGACAGGCGGCATTCACTCAATTGGCCATCCAGAATTCAATGGGAGAGGTCATCAGGGGTCATGGAATCCGAGAGTTGGAGGTGCTAGACTGCTCGAACATGGACTGCTAGAACAGCACCCCAGTGTGTCTTAGAAGCACAACTGGAAGACTCCTTGTAAGTGAGGTTGGTGAGACATCTTCTTGTACTTTAGACATGAGCCTTGAAGAGGAACATCGTGTTTTAGAAAGGAGAGTGAAAATTTGGAAGCTCTTTAATGAGCTGGATTTACAGCGGCTGCAGCCATCGGCTCATCTGGAACAAGCATGAGGATGGTGCAGGACTTCCACTCTGCTGTCCACAGGGGCCCTGTGGGTAAGGGCCCACTCAACGGACCTCAACAACAACAACACGGATTTGCTTCCTGGAGAGCGCACCTCCAGGGCAACTTCCGTTGGTCTTGCAGTAGAAACTCGGGTGTTGTTGTGAGGCTGAAGAGGTTTCGGTAGAGCTTTAGATGCAGATAGACTAAGAGAAAAAGGGGCTGACAATCGACTTCCAAAAATAACTCGATGGATCCCAATTCTGCACGGGGTCACTGAGTGAGCGGCTGTCGTGGCGACAAGAGCACAGACAGGGGAAAGAAGCACGGCCAATGTGAAGAAATGCTGCCGGCAACTCAGAAAACAGAAGGACTTCGCGTGTCAAATGAATGAGAATGAGCGTCCGGAGCTATGGCGGGTTCCATGATGAGAGCTCGTTTTGAGCTAGAGCACGTCCAAGTGGCAAGAGCGCAACACTCTGCCTCTCAGTGCATCTAGAGTTCCTGTTTTCCCTCCCGCGATCTCGGGCTCCTGTCAGAAACCTTCAGCAGAACTGCTGGCAGACTTTTGTCTTGTCAAACGATTTTCTCCAAACACATTTCTCCACTTTCATCCCATTTCTCATTGAACGGGATTTCATCTCAGTTTTCCTCTTGAATCATCCTGCCTCCCAACACACACCTCTAGTTTGTCAGCGATTTCCAATATGTAAATATTATCTTAAATTTTTTCACTGCTGTCAAATTGACTCCAACTCACTGGGACGGCGCCATGTCCGTCAAAGTAGATTTTCGTAGAGACAGATCAGCAAGCGTCTCTTCCACAACCCCCCCTGGTTTGATCCAGGGGGTGTTTGAACCAGCAACCTTTTGGTTCGTAGCGAAACAAATAATTCATGTCACCTAGGGAGCTTCCAAAAGGAGTCCTGGTGGCATCGTGGAAGAATATTGGGCTGCTACCTGCAGTCAATGGTTTTGGATGAAGATGAGGTTTTTTAGCCCCATAAAGCTCTGCAGTTTGGAAACCCACAGGGAAGTTCTTCCTTGTCCTATAGGGTTGCTATGTGTTGGCATCAACTCAATGGCCTTGAGTTTGGGTTGTTTGGATGTACTTTTCAAAGATATTTATATAACAAATAAAAATATCTAAAATCTCTTTTAAGCATTAACAAGGCAAGATGTCACTAAGGTGTATCTGACTGAAGCTATGAACTTTTGATTGCCCATTTGCTTGTGAAATCTAACAATAAATAAGGAAGACCAAAGAAGAAGTTATGTATTTGAATTATGGCGTTGGCCAAGAATACTCCATGAGCCATGGACTTCCAGAAAAACGAACAAACTTGTCTTGGAAGTACATTCCGAATGTTCCTTGGAAGAGAGGAGAGCGAGATATCACCTAGATTACGTTGGAAATCAGTATAATTATCAGGAAGGACAAGGCCCTGCAGAACAGCGGTTCTCAATCTGTGGGTCACGACCCCTTTGGGGTCGAACAGCCCTTTCACCCGGGTACCTAAAACCATCGTAAAATACATCTTTCCGATGATCTTCGGAACCGAGACACCGCTCCTCAATCAGTCTCCAGGCGGGTCCAGCCACATGCAGATACGCCCACAGACAGTACCCGGGGTGAAGACTGTTCCGCATGCTACATCATGTTTCAAGACAAAATTTTATTTATTTGTAATTAGAAATAAATATTTCACAATATATATAATTGCATATTGTTTCTGTGATTAATCAGTATGCTTTCATCATGTTCAATTTGTGACAATGAAAATATATCCAGCATATCAGCTATTACATGACGATTCATGACAATAGCAAAATGACAGTTATGCAGTAGCAACGAAAATAATTTTATAGTTGGGGGTCACCACAACATGAAGAGCTGTGTTAAAGGGTCATGGCATTTGGAAGATTGAGAACCACTGCTAGAAGGATATCATGAGTGGTTAAAAAAAAAAGAAAAAAAGAGGGTCACTAGATATGACGACTCTTGATGAGATGGATTGACAAGAACTACACAATGGAGTAAAATATGGAAATTCCTGTGAGGGTGGCACAGGTCTGGGCAGTGTTTAGCTCTGATGTTCCCAGTGCTGGCATGATTTAAAACTTAGTCAAATGTCCCTAACAACAACAACAGAAAACCTCTTGTTATGAATTAAAGTGTATCCTCCCAAAATATGTTGTAAATCCAAGTCCTTATGTCTGTAGGTGTTTTGGTTTTAAAAAAAATCATTTTATTGGAAGACTCTTATCAAAGCTTACAGCTCTTATCATAGTCCATCCAGCCATCCATCGTGTCAAGCACATTTGTACATTTGTTGCCATCATCATTCTCAAAACATTTCCTTTCTACTTGCCCTTGGTATCAGTTCATTTCCCTCTCCCTCCATATATATATATATATATCTCACCCACCCACCCACCATGTCTTATACTGACTGCTGTCTCCTTTTGCCCACTTTTCTGTTGTTTTCCCCCCTGGGAGGAGGTTATATGTAGATCATTGTGATCAGTTCCCCCTTTCTTCCCCCACCTTCCCATTCCCCTGAATCCCTTTGGGAATGTGTTTACTTTGTCATGTTAATAAGATGGTGTGTTAGTTACCTAATGTCATGCCAACTTGGAGGTGTAGAAGTGAAGGGGTGGGGTTTAGCCTGTCAATCAAGTCACATCCTGATGGTACCTTCTAGTGGATGTGGCCTTCTCACAAAGAGGGTCCTGGGAACTTCCTCTCTCTTTCTGCTTCACCTTCCTGTTGGTGAGACACGTGACTGAGACCTGCCAGAGCCTGTGAGGCTTCCAAGTATAAAGCCTCATCTTTCTCTCACAGAACAGATGGTGGTATAGAACTGGTGACCTTGTGGTTATCAGCCCAAAACATAACCCACTATGCTAAATGTGCTTCAAGTCAATATCCTTATAAGGAAGAAGGAAATGCTTAAGAAATCTAAAACAAGCCAACAAGAGCCAAACTATGAGTATAACCCACTTAAATTTCCAGACAACTCAAGTATAGCTTTCAAACATTGAGCACTAAGTACAGGCGACCTGATGAGCTATGGGACTTTATCACACGTAAAGAAAGCAAAAGGTCATTAAAAAGAAAATGAAAAAAAAAAGCAAAGTGGATGTCAGCATAGACTTTGGAATTTGCTCTTGAATGTGGATTAGCTAAAGAAAATTGAAGAAATAATGAAGTAAAAGAGCTAAACAGAAAATTTCATAGGGCACCCAGAGAAGACAGAATAACGTATTATAAGGAAATGTGCAAAGACCTGGAGTTAGGAATCAAAAATCAGAAGAACACTTCGTATATCTCAATCAGAAAGGACTAAAGAAAAATGTCAGGCCTTGAGTTTCAATACTTAGTGGTTCTGTGGGCAAAGTATTGACTGCTGCAGGATACAGTAAAAGAAGAGGAAAGAGTACATAAAGGTAATGGGCTAAAAAGAACTGGTTGACATTCAGCCACTTCAAGAGGTAGCACAAGATAAAAATAGATGGTACTTAAGATCCAAGCTACACTGATGATATTAGCAATAAACATGGCTCCAGGAAACTACGGGATATCAATTAAAATATTTCAAGAAGCTGTTGAAACCTGGAAGCACTTGCTCATCTATGCTAAGTAATTTGGAAAACTCCTATTTGATCAACTGCGCATCTTGATATTGCCTATTTGGCCTAGTTTTAAGGATTTGAGTGTTCTTTACCTTGAGTTGCCATCCAGACTAAAGACTTCCGTCCCTGACCTTCATGAGCTAGTGCTTGAACACCTTCATGCTTTCAGCATCCAAGATTGTGTCACCTACATATCACAGGTTGTTAAAAAGACCTCATCCAATTCTGATGTCCTCTTATTCTTAGTCTACTCTCTAGGTTTACTTGTTCGGCATACAGATTGAGTAAATATGGTGAGGGATACAAGTCCGTGCACATCTTTACTGATTTTAAACCATGTAAGAATACCTTGTTCAGTTCTTACAAATGTCTGTTAGTCCACGAACAAGTTCCTCACGAGCACAATGAAGTATTCTGGTGTTCCCATTTTTTTCCAATATTATCCAAAATTTGTTGTGATATGCATTGCCAAATGCCCTTGGATAGTCAATAAAACACAAATAAACATCTTTCTGATATTCCCTTCTTTCAGCCAAGATCTTTCTGACATCAGCAATGATATACAACATTCCAAAATGTCTTCCGAATCCAGCCTGAATTGCTGGCTGCTCCCTTGTCAGTGTACTACTGAAACCGTTGTTGAATGATCTCCAGAAAAAACCTGCTTGCATGTGATATTGGTGATATTGTTCTATAATGGCCACATTCTGTTCAGTCACACCTCTTTGAAATGGGCACCAGAGTTGGGTGGATGGCACAGGACCGGGCAGTTTTAGTTATGTCTCCATAGGATCTCTATGAGTTAGAACTAACAGACAGCTCCTAACACAAGCAATCAAGTGTACAGGGGGCTTTAGTTCAATCTCTTTTGAGATGAAAGAGATTCAATAAGCAAGTATGCATGTAGAAATGGGGGAAAATAGATACCACGCCACATGGAGATGACCAAGGGACTGAGGAATAGAAGCTGAGGAGACAGAGACTTCCCTCAGGGCCAAAAGGGAAAGAAAGCTTTTTTTCTTGAGCGAGTGATCTGATTTCAGACTTCTAAACTGTGAGAAAGTAAATATCAATTTAAGCCACCTGCTTGTGAAATTTTCATTGTAGTAGCTCTAAAAAAATAAGACACCTTTCTCCCCATCCCTACACCACCACTCCCCAATCATGGCTTTCTATTACTCCTCCCCCAATTATGGCTGTGCCATCTAAATTCCATTTCTCTATGTGATCTTTTCAATTATGGCATTCCTCCCTTAAATATTTCCAACCTCCTTCGTTTTGAGAGCAATCCCATAAGCATTCTTAACCTGGGAACCTGATCTGATGTCACTCTGTCTGTCCTCTGACCTCTCTTCGTTTCCCTTTGTGCTCTGATGGCAGCCTAGCGCCTGGCCCCGCTCAGTGGCACCTCTCTAACCTGTCATGGGCAGTTCCCTTTGCCTGAGATGATTGATTCCTCCCACTTAGATCTTGCTCAAGGATTACTTCTTCAAAGAAGCATTTCCTGACCATAGTGTGAGCCACCCCCGTTCGGTCTACTCTCTGATCCAATGACAAACCATAAGAAACGAACTCACAGCCATCAAATGGATGCTGACTTATAGCTACCCAATAAAACAAGGTAAAACTGCCCTATGCATTTCTGAGACGAACTCTGTATGGAAGTAGACAGCCCCGTCATTCTCCTGTAGAATGGCTGGTGGTTTTGAACTACTGTCTTTATGGTTAGCAGCCCAATCCACGTACCACTATGCTGCCTTTCTAGCTTTCCTTGAGTTCCTAGCACGATCTAAGAGACAGACGAGTTAACTGGTGTGAGAGCAGATGTAGCATATGCTGCTGGGGGAGAGTGGAGAGGAGACTGTAACAGATTTGTGAGAGTGACATGGGCAGGGCCAGACTAAAACATGAGATCTCTAAACTGATCATCTTTGGTGCCCCATCCACTGCTTACTCATGTACTTAAATCTGATAGAGGGCTTTAGAAAGGTCATAGAAAAATTCAATGAAAAGATCATGAAGTTTTCCCATTAACATTTTGAACACACACACACACACACGCACACACACATACCCACCCATGTGTGTACATACGTGTGCCTTAGCTATCCATATCGTAATTTCTTTTTAAGTACCACTATACTATTATTAGTCGTGGAACACAAGAGTGGCCCTTTCCATTTTAGCAGAACAAGGAGAACTAGGACATACACTTTTTTAGTAGACACAGAGTAGTAAAAGTTTTACTATATACCGCATTTTCAACAACAAAGAAAAGGACAGCAAATGGAGTTAAGGACTTAATAATCAATGTAAAATTCTGTTGCTCTACCACAACAAAAACATTTAATTTTTCTAAAATGGCTAAAACTTCTGTTTTGATGCTTATTTTTCAATAAATTCTAATATGGGAGAACAAATGGAAAATTTTTTATAAAAGACTACTTAATAATCAGAAAGTAAATATTACAGAACATTACTTACATTTCACTTTACATATGTTTTATCTATAGCATGTTATACTTTTACAATTTCTTTCTATTCTCTCCTCTTACAAATTCTTCAATGACTTAATCACAAACAGTTGAACAATGTCCAGTTCTGTACATACTTAGGGTAGTGGATGGAGTCTTTCTTGAATTACATTTGTATGTTGGGGGTTTCTGAGTCTCTTTAGGAATGAAAATGAATGTTCTGTCATGAAATCATTTTTTTTTCATCCCTCAGAGACTCAGAAGTCTGGGGCCCTGGGGGCATCGTAGTTGTCTGTTGGGCTGCTAACTACAAGGCCAGTAGTTTAAGCCTCTCTATAGGAGAAAGAGGAGGTTCTGCTCCCATAAGTAGTTACAGTATTGAAAGCCTACAGAAGCAGTTTTACCCCATCCTATAGAGTCACTATGAGATGAAATAGAGTCAATGTCTGCATTAAATGGCATGGGAGCCATATCTGGCCTCCTCTGGCTTCCCTATCCCACGAGGCAGGGGTCAGAGATGCCTCCACACTCATCCTTCTTCCCTTATTCTGACACCAATCATGACACCAACCCATGGCTCTGTCTCCATGCTGGCTTCAATAAGTCATTGCAATGATTACACAGAAGTCACAGACAATACGCACATTCATGGAAGGTTTATTGGAGAAGTCAGTAGGCTGCCACCAGTCACCAGTGAGGACACAGTCACTGATCCATAGCAACGTGTCTCCTCAGCCAGCAACACAGTCTCCCTCCAGTTCTCAGCCAGCCACGTGGTCTTTTGAGTTCTGCCTCTGTGGGCCAAGAAGCCAGCGCACATGTCACTCTGTTTCACAGTCCCATGTCCTCGGCCAGATGAGGAAAAAGTACTCTATAGTCTCCATGCTGCTCCTCGGAGTAACAGTGCCACAGTCTCCTGTGCTCCTGGCTTCAGCCTCTGCCACTTCAGATAGAGATCTAGAATGTGTGTTCTGACATTGCTGGGCTTTCTTTGTCGCAATGGCGCTTAGACACAGAGCAATGGCTTTGATGGGGCTGTAGTTTTTGTCTTTTCGCCAACCATAAACTCATTGCCATGAAGCCAATACGGACTCAAAGCCACCCTATAGGACAGAGTGTAACTTCCATTGTGTGTTTCTGAAATGGTAACTGTGTACAGGAGTAGAAAGCCCCATCTTTCTCCCAAGGAAAAGCTGATGGTTGCGAACTGCCAACATGGTGGATCACTGCCCAAAGCAGAACCACTACACCACCAGGGCTCCTACTTACATACCCCCAGGAACACGTACGATGGTATGTTTTTTATTATTTATTTTTTTAACAGCTTTATTGGAACATAATTCAAATATCATACAATTCAATAGTTCAACATATCAGGAAGTATCAAGTCATATCCACTAGTAGAGTAGAATCTAAAGATAACCCCCAAGAAACAAAGGGTGTGAATTGATCCACACCCTCACTAAGATCAGGATTTAATCCCACCTTAATCCTGGCATGACTATAGCAGATGACGCCCTCCAGCCTGGCATTGTAGCTGCAAGAATAGAGTCCAGTATTATAATATATCACATAAGGAATAATAGCTAGAAGGACTATATTAATTGACTACATTTCAATGGCAATGAGTTGGGGGTTTTTTGGTGTTTGCATTATATTGGTGATGCTTTCAGCTCCTCTGTTGGTATCTCCTTTTTTGTCTGATCTTCAGCAATCTTTTCAAGGCATCTAGAATTTGAGCAGCTGATTCAGTGGTTGCCCTCTGTTAGATCATACACTTCCCGCTGTGCATGAGAAAGGATTTAGAGCAGGGCCTATATTTCTGTTATCTATGGGGTCTGAAGATGTGACAATTGCCAATTCCAAAATCATTTTGCCTTCAACACCATTGTCAATTAAAAAAAATTCAACAAGGGATGGGTACAATATTTTGAATGAATTTTGTTATTTATTATTACTTTTAGTAATTTCAGCTCTAACAGGACTCCTACACTGATTCACACTCATTCAGCTTGAGCATTCAGCAGAGAGTCACTTCTGATTCATTAGGTTTTTAAAAGGAAGTGAATTTTGGTATTGTCTTCAGGCATTCACAAATTAAAAAAAAATTCTTATCTTCTGTGAGCTTTAATTTTCCCCTCCACCTAGTTGTTGCTATTTTGTTTTACCTGGATGTAAAGTTATGCCACTTTAAAAATTTGATTCAACTACAGAAAATGAATTTGAATAACTGAAAATAAATGCAATTTATCAAATAAAATTTACATTAGAATTTGGACACTAACAATATATATTGAAAATTAGTAAGTAAAAAATTGATATGCAACATGTAATTTCTCGCTTCTGACTGTCAAGGCTAATACTATGTACAAGGTAGCCAGAAATCATGTCACTATGATTTTATTGATGGTCCTTTGTAGAATCCATGAGTGTTTTTCATCTTGAAATGGTACTTAAAACTTGCCCATTTCTGCCCTTTGATGTTGCATCTTCACCGTTTGCTGGGCTACTACTGATTCATAATCGGGGGAAGAGTGATCTCTAAGACCATGATACAAATGTGGGGTATACTCAAGCTAGCGATAAATTTTGACTTGTTTACACAAGACAGGACTATCTCTCATGCGTCTCATGCTGGTGTGCTCTTATGTGGTCAACGAGAGAAGTAAATGTGGAGTTCTACCTGGTCAGTCCAAAGTGAAAGAAAAATATAATTGTTATCATGCACAAAATTGATAAAATGTGCATTTTACTTCCTCGTACATTTTATTAAGTTGGAAATGCGTACAGATTTTATGTAACATTTGCACCACTTCTCAGTGAGTACTTTGGGTTTGTGAATCATAACAATATAAATTTCTTAAAATAAAGTCAGTGTGAAGGAAAATATAAATAAAATGCCTTTGTGCAATTTTACTACCTAAATATTCATTTATTTTCTCCAGAAAATAAATGTAATTCTGGTAAGCACCTCTGTTGCTTATTTGTAGCATGAATTTAGAACACATTAACTTTTTAAAAAAATATTTTGCGTGATAAATATATATGAAGGTGAATATTGTGAATGTGTCTAATTCCTATTGTGCTGGTCTGGGTGGACTAGAGTAGTAGTTTTCAATCTTTCTAATGACACCACCCTTTAATATAGTTCCTCATGCTTGGTGACCCCAACCATAAAATTATTTTCATTGCTACTTCATAACTGTAAATTTGCTACTGTTATGAATCAGGTGACCCCTGTGAAAGGGTCCTTGAACCCCCAAAGGTGTCACGACCCACAGGTTTAGAACCGCAGGACTACAGAAACAAATGCGTAGTCACTCATATATGTTTAAGAAAGAGCTTTATATAAAAGGTCAATTGTATATTGAGAAAACATTCCAGCCCAGTTAAGATTAAATCCATAAGTCAGATATTAGCCCATATGTCCGATACCAGTCTATAAGTTCCTCTTCAGACTCATGCAGCACATGCAATGATGCTGAATTCAGGAAAATCACAAGCCAGTGGGTGGAAAGTCTTGCGGATCCAGTGGTGGTGGAAACATCTGAGTAGTGACGTGGGTCTTCCCGTGGCTCCTCCAGCTCCAAGGCTCTGGCTGCATCAGTGTCACTCCATCTGGCTTGTCAACAGGAATGTCCCACAGGGAGAGTCTGTGTGCCCCACCTCTAGCCAGCTATTTATCTTCATAGTGTCTCTAAATGAGGTCATCAAGCTGTGACCTGATTGGCAGGCTAACCCCCTTCACTCTTAATAGTCTCAAGTTGGCACCAGATTATGTAACCACCACACCTATTAATTATGATATAGAGAGTAATGTCAAGTACTATGTCCCATACAACAAACAACAAAATATGAAATTCACTTGATATATAAATGAAACGTTTTAGGATTAGATAATTAGATAATTATTAAGCTTCCAGTATTGTTTGGACATTTATTATATCAGTATGACATTTAATTATTATCTGCAGCAATATTATATTATATATTAGATTGATTTAATGTGAATGAAATACTTTCACATATTTTAATGTTAACATTACAAATATTGTTGTTTACAAAACATGGGACATAACACCATATGTAATCCAATATCTGATTGCATTTATTGCAATATATGACTTAGTCAATCTCCCTCACTTTTCAGCATCTTCTGGGACTAGAAGTTCATATTGTCTGTCTACCAAGATTTGTGCTATGGAGGACAGCATTGCTGGCTTTCTGGATTTAGTTGGTGTATCAACAAATATGGATGTACAGGATGTTTCTCACAAAATATATCAAGAGATCTGTTATCCACGAATACAATCCATCTTTGCTTAGTAAGCACTCAAATTGGATACAGTTGCATATGTAATTGTACATGGTAATTATATTGCATGACTCTAAACAAACCACCTTTTATTTATTAGAAAAAAGTAGTATGCTCCCAATGATCCACTGAGATAAACTTTCAATAATACAGGATAGGAGTATAGCATAGGAAACAGATATCAATGAAGGTGTTGAAGTGGTAGGGGTCTCAGCATTTAAAGAACCTTGCAGGCATGTGCCTTCTTGACCCTGTGTGAACTCAGTATCTGGCCAGCACGTTTCTTACCCACGGGATCAGATATCAGTCCCATTTAATGCCTCGCCAGTTGCCTTCCACTGTTCCTCTGTAGTGTTGGCTTTGCCTTGTAACGTGTCTGCTTGGCATTTATGGGACTTTGCTTTAGCCAACTAGTGAGTGACCTTACTTTGTGGGTGCCCTAGCCTTGACTACCTTGTTTATTGTGTAATCAATTTATCATTGGGCATAAATAGGTCTCAAATAAATTCTTCCCATATAAATTGATTTATCCATCTCTTCTGTTCCCTAACTAAGTCATGTCTCAACTCCTTCTCCATATGAGAAAGACCAATGGTGTGCTTTTCTCTAATCTCTCTTTATCTTGACTCTTCACCTGCCCATTCAGCCTTTAATGATCTGAGTACCACATAAAAGGAATATTGTTTTTCCTTGAATCTTTAGGAATAAAGACCCAGGGTCCTGGTATAAAGCACAAGACTCTCCATGTTGCCCAGCATTTATTTTTAACTTCACCCCAACTACCCACTTCACATACATTCCCTTTGGCAGCAACTTCAGACGTCTGTAATAGGCTGTGTGGCTCTCTCATTGGCCAGGCTGGTTCACTGCCTGGAATAACCTCCCTTCTTCCCTGGTAGGCAAGTGTTAGTCACTCACACATTCGAAACACAACCCAAATGTCACGTCTCCTTTGAACATTGCCTGCCCTCTTCCTGCCTTACCCTCCTCCATCCAAAGCAGAGACTCTCTCTCTTTGAACCTTCTTGTCAACTAGGTGAGACCTTAGTTGGCAGTGCCCACAGTGCATTGTAATAAATAAGTTTACTGTAAACTTCAGGAGAGAAAGGTCACATAGTGAGTGCTCAATCAATACAGAATGGGTACAAGAATAAAATGTGACGTACTTATGTGACTGTGGAATTGTGGAGTAAAGTTAAGTTACACACATGGTGGCCTGGTTCCATGATTATGGGGGAAAACTAAATAAATAGTTGTTAATCATGTAATCTGTATATCACAAGTTGTTAGCAAGTCTTCCTCCAATCCTGCTGTTTCATTCCACTTCATAAAGTCCAGCTTGTCTGAATATTTGCCTAGCCATCAGATTGAATAGGTGTGGTGAAAGGAAACAATCCTGATGCGTACTTTTCCTGATTTTAAACCATGCAGTATTTTTTTGTTCTGTTCAAATGACTGCCCCTCGTTCTACATATAGAGTCGGCATGAGCACAATTACATGTCCTAAAATTTCCATTTTCCAATGTTATCCAACGTTTTTATGGTCAACACACTAAAGTATGTGTGTATGGTCAGTAAAACATAGGTAAACCTCTTTCTGGTGTTATCTGCTCTCAGCCAAGGTCCATCAGACACTACCATGACATCCTTTGTTCCATGACTTCTTCTGAATTTAGTTTGACTTTCTGGCATTTCCTTGTTGGTGTACTTCTGCAGCCAATGTAAAGTTATCTGCAGTAGATTTTTATTTGCATGGGATATTAATGACATTGTTCGACAATATTCACACTATGTTCAATCACCTTTCATTGGAATAGGAACAAACACAAGCCTCTCCCAGTATATTGGCTAGGTAGCTAGCTTCTAAATTTCTTGTCACAGACACATGGGCACTTCCAGTGTTTCATCAGCTTGTTGAAACATCAATTGGTGTTTCATCATTTCCTGGAGCTGGTGTTTTTCCACTAGTGCCTTCAATGCAACTTGGACTTCATTCTGCAGTGCTATCAATTCTTGATCCTCTGCTACTTCATAAAGTAGCTCAATGCCATCCAGTTCATTTTGGTCCAGTGTGGCTGTGTATTCTTTTTAGTACAATTATTCTGTGCAGTCTATTCATCTTCTGCTGCTGCTTCAACTTCTGGTTAATATTTTGCCCCTAGATTCCTTAAATATTGCAACAAAGGTTTGGATTTTTTTTCTTCAGTTCTTTCAGCCTAACATATTCTGCATGTGTTCTTCCCTTTTGGCTTTAAAACTCACGTATGTGCACATGTCATATTAAAATTTCACTATCTTTAAAATTGACCTTTGAAATATTCAGCACTTAAACCTCATCACTTCTTTTCATTCACATTCACTTCTTTACATCCAAGAGCAACTTTAAGTCTCTTCTGCTATCCATTTTAGTCTTTTCTTATTTTCCTGGCTTTTACTAACTTTTGTTTTCTTTATGATGCTATTAATGTCATCCTACAATATATCTCGTGCTAAATGCAAGGGGTCCCGGTGCTGTAGGTGATTGCTCCCCAAAGTCAGCCATACCGCCCTGTTGAATGACCTCTAGGGGATTCAAAGGCAGATACTTAAACTTATCCTAGGTTATGGGTTATAGTGAAATTAAAAACAAATATTTATCAGGGGGGTACCAAGTAATTTCTTTTTCTGAAGAGGAGGTCATAGGCCAAAAAAAATTGGAGATCGATGGTACAGTCATCCAAAGGGAAGACAAATTACAAGGTAAAGCAAAAACATTTGGCTTCTAACCACAAAATCAGAAGTTCAAACTCACCAGCTTCTCTATAAGAAAAAAATGAGGCTCCCTGCTCCCATAAAGATTTACAACCTCAGAAACCCAAAAGGAGAAGTTCCACTCTGGGTCACCATGAGTCAGGGTTGAGTTGATGGTAGTGAAAAAATAAAAGCGTTAAATTCATCAAATCTGCTTTTGAGATGGTCTCTGAATTCAAGTGGGATATGCTCAAGGTTGTAATTTGACTCAAAATTTTCTTTAGGCTTTACTTGAGATTTCATATGAGCAATGGTCTCATTCCCCAGTTGTTTTTATGGATGATATTGAAGTTCTCTATTGTATTCGCCTCAGAAGAAGTTGATTTCATCCTGTATATTCCATTTGTATAGTTGGAATCAACGTTGTTGGAGAAAGTTATTTCCAATGAATAAGTTGTTGGTCTTACCAAATTATGTCATGAATGTTAAAAGTGAAGAGCTATAGCATTCACTGATGAAGATAATTTTAAAAACCATAGTCTTTAATATGCACTACTCCTCAATATAAAGACAAAAATCCTTACAACTAGACCAATAAGCATCATCATGATAAATGAAAAGAGAGAGAAAGAGAGAGAGAGCAAGAGGGAGACTGAAGTTGTCATTTATTTCCTTTTATTTGGATTCATTATCAATGTACCTGAAAGCTGTAGTCACGAACTCAAATGATGTATTACATTGCCCAAATTTTATGCAAAAGACCTCTTTAAAGCATTAAAAAGCAAAAAAGTCACTCTGAGGACTAAAGTGTGCCTGACTCAATGTATAGAATTTTCAATCGCCTGCTATGTATGCAAAAACTACACAATGAATAAGGAAGATTGAAGAAGAATGGATGGTTTTTGACTTCTGACGTTGGTGAAGATTATTGAATATACTATAGACTTCCAGAAGAACAAATAAACTGTCTTGGAAGAAGTAGAGCTAACAGACCCTTTAGAAGGGTGGATGGCGAGACATGACTTCGCTTTCTTTGGCCATGTCTGGATGGACAAAGACCTTTGGAAGGATGCCATGCTTGCTAGATAGCCATCACAAAGAGCCAGCTGTATGGACACAGTGGCTCCAACAATGGGCTCCAACATGACACAAATTGTGAGGTTTGTGCAAGACTGGGCCAGTGTTGTATGTATGGTCTCTATGAATGCGATCCTACTGGCACCTAACAAAATCTACCTAGCTAATCAAAAAACATCTGGGAAATCACTTTGTTTGGGGACTTCCCGTCCTCACCTGGAACTTGAGGGAGTTGAGGTAAAATACATGTAGTATATTTACTATCTTCTGATTGGTTGGTTTGAGTTTCCTGGCAATGACTCAGTCACCACTGCCATCTGGTGGCCGTTTACCCTATATATTTACAAGCTAGCTTCAATTAAGTCACCCGTAGTACTTCTACTACTATGACATTGAATTTTGGTAGGGTCATATGACCATCTTAAGGGAAAAGGAACTACTCTAGTACGAGAGGGAGATAATGTCATACCAACGCTTCTCTCCTCTTACCCCAACACAGAGATTCATGATTCACGAGAGCTCACCGCTGAGAAACAAAAGTCTCAAGGGAATCAAGAGTAGCCACTTGGTTATTAGCACCACATTCCATGGGACAAGCATGCAGGCAGTGCATCTTGGGATATCCAAGTCTTGAGTCCAAGATTAGAAACAACAGTGTTTGGGGAGGTTGAAGGGGGTGGCGGTTGAGGGGGGTGGCAAATGGCCCATTCTGAGATCAGCTGGAGATATTTTAAAACTATTTGATTTCATTCATGCCAAAATTAAGAAACATGAAAAGGTATATATATATATATATATATATATATATATATATATATATATATATTCAGCAATACACGTAAACACAGATATATATATATGATCCTGTACTAAGAATGATCTATGAATAGATGCATATATAGACTCATAGATTGAATGAATGTTGGAGAGAGAGAGAGTGGGACTATACACAAAAATGTGTGTGTGTGCCAGAACATATTTGTACATGGAAATTCAATCTCTGCTGCAAATAGATCCATAAATGTGGTAGGACATACAAAATCAAAGTTGTGAATAGTTCTGAAACATAATCAAACACACAGAGGGAATGCGTTGCTGTGCTTGGGTGCTCAGGAACGTAAGGCTTGGGGGACACGCAGTTCAACTGGCACAGCAGGCACAGAGGCCGTGTTCTACATCTTACTTTGGGAGCAGCAATTGTGGTCTTACAGGCTAAAGAACAACTCTTGGTCTCTCCCTGTCTAGAAGAAGGAAGCACAACAAAAACTAAAGGCACCTGAAACAATGAAGCCAATAGAGTAGTGCTCCACACACACCAGTCTTCACACTGCTGAAACTGGAAGTACTGGGTAATGCCCAGCTACCACAGCCAGCTGATCTAAAAGGCATCATATTAGACAACCCTGTGGAACAAAAGGAAAGACCCTAACATAGACTTCTGGGACTATGGAGCTTATTTACACTTCAGGTCTGGAACCCAGTTGACTCAATTTTTAACCCAGCAATACATAGATCTATAGAGGAATAATAACACTAATGAGATACACACACTTTAGAATAAGCAACCATTTTAGATCAAGGGGCCACCATTTGCCCAAGGTTAGGGTTAGGAGAGAAGAAGATGTGGAGGTGGGATGATTGGTGTTGATCTGAGGGGATTACAATGAAGGAAATGAAGCAAATCACATGTGAATTGCTTAATGTAAAGTGGATGATATTTTCTATAAATCCACAATAAGAAGTAAAACAAGACCAAAAAGAAGAAGAAGAGGAAAACCCAAATAGCCCTATGACCCTACAGTAATTGATGAAACAGTCAAATTTACATTGCTGATTCCTGCTGCCTGGGCTTTCTAGCAAGCACGACATTGTGCTTCATATTGCTGAAAACGACTGTGTTTTCTTGTCCTTTTGTCATTAGTGAAATCAATGCTCTTGATCCTTAAATAGAGGATGAAGACCCCCCCTCAAAACCCAAGGCTCTGTTGGTAGCATGATCCTACCGTCTAGCAAAGCAGCAAACAGAGAATCACACCTTGGCTGTATTTCTCCTGGGCATGTATATCCATTTACCAGAAAGAGCTTGCTTCCGAAAGGACATTTCATAACTTCTAGTGAAGAGAGAGAGAGATTTAAGCACATATCATATAAACACATCATATAATCACAACAAAGAATATTCTGAAGGAAAATAACATCTTGTATGAGTGCATTAACAAGGGAACCTTGTTCAATGTACCTTGGTTGGGCTCTCCATGCTTCTCTGAGGGTTAGGACTCTTTTGTATTCTTAAATAAAGATGAGCAGGCTAACTAACTAACTAACTAACTAACTAACTAACTAACTAACTAACTAACTAACTAACTAACTAGGAAAAGAGAGGGAAGGAATATGTCAAAGACAGAGGAGCAGAGCTATCCAGACTCTGAAGCAGAAAGAAATAAGGCCCCTCTGGGGACTTGAAAAGAGGCAGGTGACGGGTGCACAGGCAGTTCTGGGATTTATCCTAGAGTTCTCCCTGAAACTTGCTGTGGACTCTTTGGGTGGGGATCAGGGACATAGTAAACACTGTAGTGACTCCCCCTCAGGGAACCCTAGTGGGAGGGAACTCTGGTGTTGTAGTGGTTACAGGTTGTGCTGCTACCCTGCTAACCTGTTGAAGTCAGCAGTTTGAAACTGCTAGGCCCTCCTCCAGAGAAAGTCAGAACTTTCTATTCCTGTGAAGAGTAACAGTCTTGGCATGTATTAATCTGGTAGGTATGGTTCTGACATTGTCAAGGAATATTATGGAACGTTTTGCCCCATCGCCAACCTCCAATGGTTGTGTAAACAGTATCAAGTCACTAAAGAGTTTAATCTATGCAAGTGAACAATTCATGTATAATGGTTCATTCCACAATTTTATCAATAATGTTTTAAATCCTATATGATTGGTTAAATTAAGGACATTATCAGTAGAATTACTTTGTGTGTCAGGGAGATGATTGATAGTGTTCTCTAACATGAAATGACAATGATATCTTTTAGGTGAACCAGAGGCATATATAAGCCATGGAGATACATGGATGAATTTTGGGTTCACACTTAATACTATAAATAATCTAAGAACAACTCATCCTTATGACATGGTCCTGCTTGATGCTCACTATCACGAAGAGATCACTGAAGATATGGATGCTATAGTAAAGTGTGAAGAAACTAGATGGTGTCCGGCTATCAGAAAGTACAGCCTCTGGAGTCTTAAAGGCCTGTCTCAGACAAGTGCCATTTTAATGAGGCATCAATTAAGTCTGCGTGGAAGAAGCACAGTGACTTGTGTGATGTAAGGATTGTGAATAATAAAATCCAAATCCAAGGGAGGGAATGTTAGCAGGGCTTAGCTTGTGCATGGCTGGCTTGCAGTAGTCTATGGACAATAGTGGAAGCCCAGAATCCATTGCAGGGTCCACACACAAATTAAGCCTCAGGTGAAACCCCTCTGACTATGGTCTTATTCTGATTACTGTGAGCTCCATTTGGCTTTTCTCCTTCTAAAGTTTTGAACTTTGGGTCTCTCTGCCTCCTGGGAAACTACAGCCGCTGGAGCAATTCAGCTAAGCACCGGGGCCAATTGATGGACATGTGGGATATTTGTGGCTTGCTTGCAAACATGTGCTTCTCACAGGAAACTCAATTGGATGGTTGCAAATCATATGTTCCATTTATCAAGCTTCACCTCTTTTATTTTCATTTTTTAATAGTTTATGGGCATATACCTCTCATATCACACAATTTAATGGTTCAATAATACCAGGAAGATTTGTGTGATCATCATTGCAATCAATTCAGAACATTTTCTCTCATACTCATTGTTGTTAGTCCCCCCATCCCCATCCTCCTTTGTTATGTCCAGTTGCTACCTGTATATATTTACTTATCCTGAATTGCATATAAATAAAACCATACCAATTACAAACAGGAAACAAATGAAAATGACCAGACAAAACATAGAAACCCTCAATCAAAGATAAAGCGAATTATTACATACTGTAACAACTTTAAAATGGGTCAAACGGGAGATCAAATGATAAGGTATTACATTGTAATCTAACCACATCCGCCATAATAGACTTTACAATGTTCTCTGTCTGAAAACACTGCTATTAACACCACTCGACTATGGTGAGAGGGTCAAACTTAATCCGTATACAGTCCATGCGAATGGATTTGGGCTGCCCTTTGTCTTCTGCCTGCAGCCTTCTGCAAACCAAGTGTTTATAACTTTAGGTCTGATAACATTCCCTCCTTCAGATTTGGATTTTCTTATTTACAATCCTTAGATCATACAAGCTGGTGTGTTTCTTCCACGTGGACTTAGCTGAGGCCTCATTAAAATGGCTGCTAGTTTGAAAAAGACAAGTCTCTAAGACTCAGATGCTGTTATTTCTGATAACAAGGCAGTCTGCCTTCTTCATCACACTTTGCTACAGCACCTACATCTGCAGTGATCTCTTTGTGACAGTGAGTCTCAAGCAGGGCCATGGTGTAGGAACTCATTGTTCTTAGGTTGGGCCTAGAATTAAGTATGATCCCCAAACCCAATATATCAATAGTTTATAGATGTCTCTGCATCATTTTAGATACATCATTTCATGATAGAGAACATTATCATTTACTTCCCTGTCACATAAAGTAATTCTATTGATAGTATCGCTAACTTAGACAATGGAATAGGAATTAAAACACTGTTGAAAAAGGAAATTATACAGGTGTAACCCTGCTTCACACTTCAATACATGAATTATTGACTAATACAGATTAAACCCTTAGATGAATGAACACTATTTATACAAACAATGAGGTTGATGATAGGGGCAAAACTTCCAATAACTCTATTACTCAAAAGCAGACACATACCTACAGGGTTAATACATGTCACAAGAAAGCAGAAAAGTCACTTAAATAGTATATATACATAGTAGTCCCAGGCCATCATTCACTGGGCAGGAATCAAAGCCCTGGGACCAACAATTCCATAACCATGGATTAGCAATCATCTGTTTCTCATCAGATGAAGGTGTTTCAAACTCAAGTACCAGGGTATATGCTGGTTCCATAACTCTGCTATAAGTGAGTAGGAGGTGAAGTCCTGTTTACTTAATGTGTTTTTTTTTTTACATGGAATCCTCTTGGTGTGGCCTATGAAGGATGTTGGGTCACTCAAGAGGATAAAACCAGAAGTCCCAGTAGTCTATACTATAAAGCCTGGGTCACCAAAGGCCAGATAGACACTCTATCAGAAGTGTACAGTTAGAACCTAGTATCAGGCATAGTCCTCCCTAGGGTTCTACATAAGTATTGTTAAACATTGTTTTTTCCCAAATGGCAGGTTGCTCTTCCTAATTTACCAACCAACAGAAATGCAATTGCCTTCTCCAAGGCATACATGCCTGCCTCCCACCATCTTAACTTGAATTTCCAGTAAGGCTCTCTTATAATGCTTGTAGGAATGCCTGTTGATTTGGGGTGAACTTAGCATAATATTATGTGACAGCAACTTCATTAGGGTTCTCTAGAGAAACAAAACCAGGACACTTATGATTATAGCTCTATCTATCTATCATCTATCTATATCATGAAGAAATAAACAGCTAATCTATCTATCATCTATCTATCAACCATCTATTTATATCATGAAGAAATAAACAGCTAATCAGTCCACAGAGCAGTACAGAAGGCTCAGTTCAACTCACTTCCATGAGACAGTCAATGTACTGGCAGTCCTTTGAGTCACGAGGGCTGCTGGGTGCAAGTTAAGGAAGCAGACATCTGAGTACAGGCAGTCTGGCCACAGGCAACAAACAGCAGGACAAGTCATCAACACTCAGCCAGATGACAGGGTCCAACAGACCCCAGCTCAACTGATGTACACACCAGCAGTGTGAAAAAGAAGGTCTCAGAGGAACCTCAAACTATAGCGACACGGTCCACAGGTTGGGTGTCCCACATGTAGTGTACTTCGCAAGGTGAGGCAGAGAACTAGCTAAGGCAACTGCACACTGGTCAGATCATCAGAGAGAAAAAGACAGAAAGGTGAGGCTCACTGAGCCATTTATCTCTTTGTCCTTCAATTTAACTGCAACCTAATTAATCCCATATGTGTTTATTGGCCAAGTTGACACAATAAATCTACCTTTCACAGCAACGGAATGTTTTTCTCCCTCTTTCAGCAACTTGAAAAGCTGACCGTAGCTGAGGTGAGGTCTCCTCAGTCAAAGTGGTTTTCAAATGTATATATTAAGAAGGTTATATATGCTTCATGGGTGCTAGGCAGGGTCTCTATCTCACAGCTTGGGACATAAGAGTAGAAGATGACATAACCTGAGAACAGAAACCTGCCTTCCTCTTGGTGTTTATCCTTACAGTAATGGATGCAAAACATCTGTCTGTCTGTGATTGACTTACTTATTCATCTATTCCAGACATTTGCAGGGAGCCTGCGTGGCCAAGTGGAACAGATCCATATTTGTACTCAGTGCAAACAAAGGAGACCCAACAAAATGCTCAAATTATAGAACAATATCACTGACATCACCTGCAAATATAATTTTGCCAAAATTCATCCAACAATGGTTGCAGTAACATATTGACAGGGAGCTGCCAGAGGTTCAGGCCAGATTTAGAAGAAGATATATGTCATGGAATATCATTGCTGATGTCAGCTGGATCTTGGATGAAAGCAGAAAATACAAGAAAGATGTTTACTTTCATTTCAAAGACATTGGAGATATATATATAAAATCAGGAAAGGCATGCATCAGCATTGCGTCCTCTCACCACATTTACTCCACCTTCATGCTAAGCAAATCCTCAGAGAGACTGGGTTATATGAAGAATAATGAAGCATCAGGATTGGAGGAAGGTTGATTAACAATCTCTGATATGTAGATGACACACCCTTTGCTTGCTGAAAGTGAGGACTTGAAACACGTGCTGGTGAAGATCAAAGATCATAGCCTTCAGTATGGATTACACCTCAATGTAGAGAACACCACAATCCTCACAACTGGACCGATAGGTCACATCATGATTAGTGGAGAAAAGGCACTAGGTAAGGCGGTCCAGGTAGCGTTTGGTCCTGTTGTGCATAAGGTTGCCATGGATGGGAATGGACTTGATGGCACCTAACAAAAACAGTTTCCCTCAGCAACGATTTACAGTTTCCTCCATGTGCTGAGGGATTTTCATTTGTTTGTTTGTTTCATTGCTGGTTTTCAGAAATTCATAGTATGCCATTGTGCCAGAGTTTACTTATCCATTCTTTGATTGATGGGCATTTTGACTTTTTTTTTCTCCTCTTTTCTTTTTTTACATACAACTCTTATCACAATCCATACATATGCATACATCAATTGTATAAAGCACATCCATACATTCCCTGCCCCAATCATTCTCAAAGCATTTGCTCTCCACTTAAGCCCTTTGCATCAGGTACTCTTTTTTTTTCCCCTCCCTTCCCTCTTCTCCCTCCCTCATGTGCACTTGGTAATTTATACATTGTTATTTTGTCATATCTTGCCCTATCCGGAGTCTCCCTTCCCCCCCTTCTCTGCTGTCCCTCTCCCAGGGAAGAGGTCACATGTGGATCCTTGTAATCAGTTCCCCCTTTCCAACCCACTCATCCTCCACTTTCCCAGCATCACCCCTCACACACTAGGTCCTGAAGGTATCATCCACCCTGGGTTCCCTGTGCCTCAAGCTCCCATATGCACCAGTGTACAACCTCTGCCCTATCCAGCCCTGCAAGGTAGAATTCGGATCATGGTAGTTGGGGGGAGGAAGCATCCAGGATCTGGAGGAAAGCTGTGTTCTTTATCGGTACTACCTCGCAAACTAATTAACCCATCTCCTCTCCTAAACCCCTCTATGAGGGGATCTCCATTGGTCGACACTTGGGCCTTGGGTCTCCACTCTGCACTTCCCCCTTCATTTAATATGGTATATATATATATATATATATATATATATATATATATATATATATATATATATATATATATATATACACACACATACATATATACAGCTTCTTGCTATTGGAAACTGTGCTACAATGCTCATGGGAAAGCATCCATTTCTGTTATAACTCTTATTTCATTGGTGTATATGCTCAGCAAAGGTATTGCTGGGTTGTATGGTATTTCTATCCCCAGGTGTTTTATGTAATGACATATTGCTTTCCACAATGATCTTACGTATTGAGCCCACCGGTGGTGTATAAAAGTTCCAAACTCTCCATATCCCCTCTAACATTTTTTTTCTGCCCCCCCTCCACACTGGGCTATTGTTGCTGGAATAGGGTGTTAGCACATTGTTGTTTTGATTTGCATCTCTGTATGGCTAGTGATGGTGAGCACATCCTCATGTACACTTTGGCCATTTGAGTGTCATTTTTGTGAATTTTCTATTCATGTTCTTTGCTCACCTTTTAATTTGATTTATTATTTTTCCTTATTGAGGTCTTTCCAAATTCTACAGATTCCCTTGTGTCATGGTATATGGTCTTGGTTATGTTGAGGAATTTCCCCTCTATTGCTATCTTATTGAGTGTTTCTATTAGAAATGACTACTGGATATTATCAAATGTTTTCTGCATCTATTATGTAATCATGTAGTTTGTATGATTTGTCTTCTTATGTAGTGGATTACATGATTATTTTTTGAATGTTGAACTATCTTTGCATACCTGGCATGTTTCCTACTTGGTTATTATTAGTTTTGTTTTTTGTACGTTATTGGATTCTATTGACTAGAATTTTATTGAGATATTTTTGCACTTATATTCATGATGAATACTTGCCTGTAGCTTTCCATATTTGTGGGGCTCTTTACCTGGTTTGGGTATCAGGGTTATATTTCCTTCATAGATTGAGTTTGGAATTTCCTATTTCTTTCTATAGTCGGGCATAATTTGTGTAGAATTGGTGACACTCTTTCAGGAATAATTTCCCTGTGAAGGCATCTGGTCTTGGGCTTTTCTTGGTTGCAAGTTTCTTAATGACCTTCTCTTTTTTTGTTTGTTATGAGTGTGTTAAGGTTGTCTACATGTGTCTTAATTAATTTTGGCAGATGGTATATTTCTAGGTATTCATACATTTGTTTTAGGTTTTCAAACTTGTTGGAGCAGTCTTTCATAGCACTGCATTATCACTTTTTATTTCATTTGAATCTGTTGTGATGTCACTATTTTCATCACTCATTCCAGATATTTGCATGTTCTTTTCATTTATCTTATGAAGTTTGACAGCAATTTGTCAATTTTGTTAACCTTTCAAAAATCAACTTCTTGTCATTGATTTTTCCATTTTCCAATTGGTTTATTTTTTTCTCTAATCTTTGTGATTTCTTCTCTTCAGTTGTTTGAGGATTATGTTGTTACCCTTGTTCTAGTTGTTGAAGATGCTGTGGTAAGGTGTTGATTTGGAATTCTCACTGATAATTGCTTTTGCTGTTTTCCAGAAGTTTTGGTATAATGTATTATTGTGCTTGCTCTTTCAAGGAATTTGTTAATTTCATACCTTATTTGAACGGTTACCCCATCACTTTAGTATGTGAGTAGTATGTTGGTCAGTCTCCATGTGTTTATCATCAGGTTCCTGTTCTTTCTACTATTGCTCTGCTATTGTATAGCATTGTGATCTGAGAAAATGAATCATAGTATCTCAATGCTTTTTAAAATTTGTTGAAACTTACCTTGTGGCCTAAGATATGATGCATTCTAGAGCACGTATCATGTGTACAGGGGAATAATGGATACTGTTTTGCTGCTGAATGGAATGCTCTCTATATGTCTAGGATGAACTGATTGATTGTTCTTTGTGGCTATTCGGTTTCTTTACTGAATTTCTTTTCTGATGATCTGCTTTTCTTGAGAGTGGTTTGTTCAAATATCCTACTAGTATTGTTGATCTGTTTAATTCTGTTGTCAACTCTCTGAGCATTTAATTGATGTATTTCAAGCATCTTTCGTTGGATTCCTATATGCTTATTAAGGATATATGTTCCTGGTATATGTTTCTTTAATTATCGTGTAGTAGTGTCCAGTCCTGTTATGCTATTGTTATGTTATTCGCCTCAAAGTCTTTTATTTATGCCATTGGCTTGGTAGATTGTTTTGCCATCCTTTGCTTTTTAGTCTATTTTTGTCTTTGAGTTTCAGAGATGTCTCCTGTAGGAAACACAGATGGGTCTTGTTTTCAACTAAAATTTTCTACTTTCTGTCTTTTGATTGGTGCATTTGATCCATTGACATTCAGGGTCATTAGTGATATATGTGTGTTTGTTGCTGACATTATTTTGTGTTTGGTTTCTTTAATCCCCTTTGTTGGTGCGGTTTCATTGGTGTTTTTATTTCTCCTCTACTTCTGTGCTGTTTTTAGTGCTTCTTTCAGTGGGTTAGCTTTTGAGTGGTGCTGGCCTGTCTGAGGTTCTAAGGATTGTCTGCTGCTATTGTGCATTCTCTGCTCACAGTGATCTGGTTGATATTTTTTTGTAAAGCTGGTCTTGTTTTCACTAATTCCTTTACTTTTTCATTTTTTTGGAAATATTTTTATTTCTCTCACACATCAAGTTGTCCATGCAAACTTCTACTCAACAGGGCCTCCAGAGACCAGCAAGGTAAGAGGTTTGCTGCAGGGGCTGTGCCAGGGACTGGAAAAATGGGCTGTCTGGGGAAAAGTGGAGCTCACAAAAGCAGCTCAGGATTCTAGGCAATCATAAAGGGGAGTCTGTCAGAAGGTGGTGCTTCCCTCCCACTTTAAGAAACTTGGGTATAGTTTGCTTTTAAGTTGAGTGTCTCATGCCTTTGATGTGCAGGATATTCCTCTGTGTGGACTCTCTCTGATTGTGGCTAAAGAGATCTGTGCTTATTTTGTGGCCATATTTCCCCTGTCCTTATTTTCATTTGTGAATGCAGTGTGCAAAAACACAAGAAAAAGAACCTTCCACCACATGTTCTAAAAACTAGTCTAGAAAACATTTCAAGTGAAATAAAACTTCAAGGGGCTAAACACCTCTCCAAAGTCACACAAGTAAAGCATTTCAACAAGGTACTCGTAACTTTGAGAAAAGGAGGGGGATAAAAAGGAAGGAAGGAATTACTTGGATAAAATTTTTTTAATTACCTGACTTCAGTCTCTCCAAATGATATAACTAGCCCTCCCCCCTACACACACACACACACACACACACACACACACACACACACACACACACACTTTCGAAAAGTTTTTGGTCATCTTCAACAAGATCTCACTTCTATAACCTCAGACCTTATTCAATGAAGGATCCCCCCATTTGCACTGCTTCTTCCCTTCATTTTGTAGCATTTTCACTGGCACCTGCTGGTAGTTATATAATCATTAGTCAATTTGTGGATTAGGAGTGTAAGGGCGGAGTCTACCTGAAATTCATATCATAGCCAAGGAGGTCTCTGTGTAGGCATGGCCTTCTCCTGAGGCTTCTGGGAACTCCTGGATTTCCTCCTTGGAGTCAGGAGACACTTCTCTCTCTCTGCTCACTCCCTGGGAGACAAAGCAGCTGACAAGATACATGGAACTACCCTAGCGCCCTGAGCTGGAGAAGCCATGTGGAGACCCCTGCTAGTGCTGTGATGCTTACAAAGCCACTGGATCCACAAGACTTCCCACCTATTGGCTTGTGATCTTCCTGCATTCAGTGTCATTGCTTATGTCTCATGAGTTTGAAAAGGACTTTATAGATTGGTATCAGACATATGGGCTGATATCACACTTATGGACTTGATCTGGACTGGGCTGGGATGTTTTCTCAATATTCAATTGTTCTTGTATATAAATCTCTTTCTGATACACATGTGAGTCTCCCTGGATTTGTTTCTCTAGTCTACCGAGACTAACACATATTTTTAAGGACAGGCGGATTAACTCGTCTCTGCAGTCTACTTTCTTCATACATAGCTCTTCACTCTATTACCCTGATGAGAAAATCTGTTTGATCGCTGTGGAAATATTTCCTGATCAGTTATGAAAGCATCACATAAGGCAGAGTAACTCAAGCAAAGTCAAGACAGGAAAAGAGAAGAGAAAAACCAACATGATAAAAAAAAAGAGACAACAAAGAGATTAAGGATTCCTTGGGGGTACAGCATGGGAGGTAGTGGGGTGGTAAGGGAGAGCTGATATTAAGAAATTCAAAAAGAAAAAAATGTTTTGGAACCAATTGTAATAGCAATTGTACAACACAGTTTGATATGATTGAACGATGAATGGTACGATGTCTGGATTTGCTTCTGATTTGGAAAGAAAATAGAAAATAGCCCCGGAAACCAGTGAGACAAACCAATTATTGCCATTGTGATCAGCCACACTGTAGGCAGAAAAAGTGAAATTGTGGGCTCATTCTCAGTGGGGACTAATTGAGAAAATGGGATTGAATAGCAAGGCCTGAGTATAATTAACCAGAGAAAGCTGAAAACTTCACCTGCTTAAATGGTCATGAGATGAATTAACCATCTGGGTGCTGAGTACCTGCCAGAAAAGTCCGTTGTCTTAAATACAAAGCCAGAGTTTATTATTTATTTATTTTCCCCCAAATAGTGCGGTTGTAAGTTTAGTGCTGATGTAGTATGGATATTTACTTTTTCTTTATAAAATCTAAGTCTGAATAATATTAGAATTTCTGGACTCACTAACTCACTCACTCACTGTCACTCACTCACTCTCTCACTCACTCACTCTCACTCATTTTCTCACTCTCTCTCACTCACTAACTCACTCACTCTCTCACTCACTCTCTCACTCACTCATTCTCACTTTCTCACTCACTTACTTTCTCACTCTCTCATTCTCTCACTCACTCACTCTCTCACACTCACTCACTCTCTCACACACTCTAAAAAAAAAGAATGTCTGGTGTGGAAAATCTTGACTGCATAAACACTGCATGATTCTACACTAATTTTGGAAAGGAGAAGATTCTTCAGTTTATAGGATCGGACACCTAGTACCATTCACGACTGTCAAGTCAGCTCCAGCTCATGACCACCATGCCCCACGGGGTTTTCAATGGCCGGGCTTCAGAATCCAATCAATCCCTATGTCTTTCTTCCAAGAAGCGTCCGGATGGGGTTGGACCTCCAACCTCTACACTATCAGGCACGCTTTAGTATTGGTACCACCTAAGGACTCCTAATAGGAATCCAGGACCTAGGAAAGGTAAATTGTTGCTTAATATCAAGCAGATAAATTTTTTGCAGAACTGAATATTGTGTTTGATGGTTTAATTCGAAGCACAGTATTTTCTTTATTGCTTAAAAATGTATAATCTCTAACTTTTAGGCATTGTTGCATTTGGATGGTACACTAATCACTGGGAAGTTTACTCTTCATGTATTGGGTTGGTGAAGAAGAGAAACATTTCCATCAGCTATAAGTCATTCTGCAATGGGTCCAGTAAAAAAACAAAAAATCAATTACCTGGAACAGATGAAATGAGAATAACTCCTGACCTTTGGTGTAAGTGGCAAGGGACCCAAATGTGCATAATTTTGGAAGCTAACTGAAGACTTGAATTATTACTTGTCTGATGCTTCCTGCTTTCAGTTGGGACTGGAAATGGAAGT
Organism: Tenrec ecaudatus; assembly: GCF_050624435.1. Taxonomy (NCBI): domain Eukaryota; kingdom Metazoa; phylum Chordata; class Mammalia; order Afrosoricida; family Tenrecidae; genus Tenrec; species Tenrec ecaudatus. The sequence continues at coordinate 57,311,862 of NC_134538.1, read as the reverse complement.
GCCAGGCCCTGCCAGGAAGTCTTCTCTCGTGGTTTTACTGGTCAGGCTAATTTAGGAAGTGCTGGAAATCTTGTAGAAGCCCCTTGGGAAATTTTTATCTTGTTTTCCTTCATAAAAAATTCCACTCCATTTTAAAAATTTGAGAAACAACATCTAGTTTCCCTGCTGTTTTATTTAGTCTATTCCTGACCTTCTTTACCCAATGCCACTTAGTATTAGGCAGTCCACATCAGTGACATGGGTCATACAGGATATGGGGAGAACATTTGCCTGGGGTCATGCAGTCTCTTGCATATGTCTTTCTATTTTATACATGTGTTATCCTATGAAGTAAAAATCTCACTGCCAATGAGTCAATTCTGGCTCATAGCATCCCTATTGGAAATGGCAGAACTGCCCTGTGGACTTCTGAGACTATAAATCTTTACAACATCAGAAAGCCTCATCAGTGTCCCTTAGAGTAGCTGGTGGTTTTGAACTGCTGATCTTGAGTTAGCAATCCAACAAGTAACCCAAAATGACCCCAGAACTCCTCTTACCCTATGAATTTTGGGCTAATATTCCCTTATTATCCAAGAATAACTTGAAGCTCAGAGATGGTAAATTAATTTAACCAACATCATTCAGATGGTAAACGATAACAGTAGCATAAAAACTCAAATGCAAACAACACATTTTTTCCATTATTCCTCTCTGTTTCAGAACTTTCAGAAATAAGTCCGATCTTGATGGAAGTATGAAACCATGCTACAATATGTGAAAGTTTAGATCTGCTCATCAAACAGAAAACACACAAGAGAGATAGAATGAGGAGAATTTGTACAAAACTAGAAAACTTCTCCGTACACACCTCAACCTGGTAGCCGCCCACACTAGGCTCATTTCTGCTTTCAACAGCCTTTCTGTCTGTCTTCACCTCATCTCCTGCTGCTCCCTTTGTCCAGTCGCCCCTTGTGGAGAGAGTGCAAACCCTACGAACAATTGAAGGTCTGCTCAAGGAATTCCCCAGGACTGTTGTCTTTCTGTCCCATCTCCCCTATTCCATTTTCCAACAGCCCATCGTCTGGATTTTTTTTCTAGCTCCATGAAAGCTTCCTTGTGCCTCATTTCATCTAAGAGAGGCCGTGCATACAAGACAGGACGGCATACGCTGGGATCTTAAGGGAGTATTTATTATAAGAATGAGGAGCCAAACATCAAAAGGAAAAAATCTGTACAAATTAACAGGGGAGAGGAGGGTGTGACTAATAACCAGAAACAGTAAGATTTAGAAAGGATTATCAGAGTGAGTGGCTGATAGTCTAGTCTGGAGGAGCAATGTAGGTAGAAGTTACATTAGAGAGAAAAAGATGAAGAGGCCTAGATTGTTTAAGGTGAAGATCCATTTTAAGACTAAGGCAAAAGTGAAACTGGATCCATGCAGTGGGCCACAATAGAAACTCTTAAGTGTTTAAGAAATCAAGTTTTATGTCCCTTTGTTATATATGAAAAATATGGAGATCATTATATATGCCAGTTTATAATCAATGCCTATTCACATATTTACTTAAAAATATTTTTGTGTTACCTTGTTAAATGAATAAGATAAATTTTGTTCCTATCCTGAAATTGGGGATAGTTGAACAAAAAGAATTAAAATTATGTCTGAAAAACAATATAAAACCTCAAACCAAACCCACTCCCACTAAGTCAATTCCAACTCATAGTGAACCTATATACAGTTTCCAAAACTATAAATCTTTAAGGGAGTAGAAAGCCACATCTTCCCCTGGAAGATCTGCGATTGGGTTTGAACCCCCAGCATTGCTGGCCCAATGACTAACCCACAGTGTCACCAAAACAATAGAAAAATAATTTTTAATCCAGTTTATTATATTTGCTTTTAACATGTATTTGGGGAATTTTTTTTTCTAGCAATCAGTAGACTTTAAAAAACTGAACTAAAAATATTCTTATCCTGGAAATCTCTCTCACAGATTTAGCTTACAAATGGGAAAATGATCATCACATTTGCTCTAGAATACTCTTTCAGACCACCACTTGTCTGCCTGGTAGTCCCACGCTGGCAGCTTGTATGTCGCTATGATGCTGGAGAGTGTGTGACTGGCGTTTCACATGCCAGACGGAGGGATCACCTAAAGTGAACAGGTTGCCACCGAGCTTCCAGACTAAGGACAGACGAGGAAGAGCGACTCGGCGGTCCACTTCTGAGGAAGTAGCTACTGAAGACCTTATGCTTAGTTTCACAACATGATCAGATACGGAAGGCAAATGAATGGAGGTAGAACACTGTGAGAGACAGCGCTGGAGGATGTGCCCCTGAGGTCAGAGGGCACGTGAAAGGGGACTGAGGAGGAGCTGCTTTCTCAGAGTGGAGCTGACCATGGTGGTGTGACTGGGGAAAGCCTGTGGATGTAGAGCATTCAGAATATTCATTTGCTGGTGGAGCATGACTCCAGCTAAGGAGAAACAGTTGCAAAAATGTGCTAATGATCTGAACTTGAAATGTGTGAAGTATGAATCTAGGAAAATTGGAATTCATCAAAAATAAAATGGAATGCATAAAGATCGGTATCATGGGTAAAAGTGGGCTGAAATGGACTGGCATATGCCTTTTTGAATCAGAAAATAATATAATTTGCTATTCCAGGAATGACACAATCAGGAGGAACGACATTACATTCGTTGTCAAAATGGATTTTCACAATCTTGAAGTACAGTGCTGTCTGTGATAGGATTATATCTTACTGCTTTCAAGGAAATCCCATCAATAGAACTATTATTCAAATTTTTGCATCAACTACAATAGCTAGTGATGAAAAAATGAAGAATTTTACCAACTTTTTCAGTCAGAAATGGATCAAACATGGAAAGCAGTATTGGTAATTATTGATTATTGGAATGCAAAAGTTGGAAAGAAAGAGGAAGGAACGGTACTTGGAAAATATGGACTTGGTGACAGAAATTAAGCTGGAGATAAAATGGAATGACAGAATTTAACAAGTCTAATGATTTGTTCATAGCAAATAGCCTTTCCCAAGAACACAAATGGTGATTATACACATGAGTTCCTCCAGATGGCATATACAGAAATCAAATTACTACCTCTGGGGGAAGAGAAGCTGAAAATCCAGTATTAGCAGCTAAAACCAAGCCAAGGCGGACTGTGAAACAGACCATCAATTTCTCATATACAAATTCAAGCCAACGCTGCAGAAAATTAAAACAAATCCACAAAGGCCAAAACATGACCTTCAGTCTATTGCACCTGAAGTTCGAGGACATCTCAAGAGCAGATGAGCTGCATTGAACACTCAGGACAGAAGACTTGATTAACTTTGGAAGGACATCAAGAACTTCATTTATGGAGCAGTAAAAGTTCATTTAAAAGACAGCAAAGAAAGAAAAGATCAAGGTTAATGTCAGAAAGAAACTCAGGAACATGCTCTCAATCACAGAGTAGCTCATGCAAATGGAAGAAAAGATGACATCAAAGAGCTGAACAGAGAATTTCCAAAGGCAGGTCTAAAATACAAAGCAAAATATCACACTCAAATGTGCAAAGACCTAGAGTTAAAAAAAAGAAAAAGTAAAAACACACACCTAAACTGAGAGAACTGAAGAAAAAATAAAAAGCCACACGATGCAGTATTGAAAGATTTTATGGGAAAAATATTAAAAAATTCAGGACGCATCTAATGAAGATGGAAAGAATACATAGAGACCCTGTACCAGAATGAACTAGATTTCAGGAGGTAGCATATTCACAAGAACTGATGGTACTGAGGCAAAAGTACTGCACTGAAAGCATTAGTTAAAAATAAAGCTCCAGAAATTGATGGAATATCCATTGTAACATTTCAGCAATCTGATGAAGTCCTGGAAGCACTCACTCCTCTATGCCAGGATTTTTGGCAAACAATTACTTGGCTACACGACTGAAAGAGAGTCCTATTTGTACCCAATCCAAAGAAAGATGGCCCAATATCATATGCAAGTACAATTTTGCTGAAGTTCATTCATGGTTGTAGTAGGACATTGACAGGGAGCTGCCAGAGGTTCAGGCCAGTTTCAGAAGATGTGCCTCAAGAAATACAAAAAACAAAATCAGATTTCTTTTTCAAAGCTATGTGTTTAAAGTTTTTTGTTGTTTTGTTTTTTTTTAACAAAAACAACCTTATCACCTTCAAAGGGCTCTCCATTACACTTAATACATTTGTCAAACCTACCATTCCTTTCTTGGAAACATTTTTTAAACTCATCTGTTTGGATGGCTGACAGCAGCTCCCTCATTTTTTCTTCATCTCTTCTATGCCATCAAATTGCTGACTTTCATGTCCCTCTTCAATTGCGGACACAAAAAAGAAGTTGCACAGAATGTGCTCCGGTGACTGAGGCGTGTTGTTTTTTGCCTCAAACTGGTGCACTGAGGTGGCTGCATGTTCAGGTGCATTACTGTGGTGCAAAACCAATCCCCTGTCTACTACAAATCATGTCTTTTTGGTCACACACTGATATGCAATCTTTTCAGAACCTCTAAATCAGCATTTCTCAACCTGTGGGTCACAAGCCCTTTGGGGGTTGAATGACCCTTTCACAGGCATTGCCCAATTCATAACAGTAGCAAAATTATAGTTATGAAGTAGCAATGAAAATGATTTTATGGGTGGGAGGGGCACCACAACATGAGGAACTATATTAAAGGGTCGTAGCATTAGGAAGGTTGAGAACCACTGCTCTAAATAGAAAGCTTGATTAACAGTCTGGCCTGGTGGAACAAACTCCACATGCACCATGCATTGACATTTTCATCTGTTCAGGAAGTTAACAGATGTCTAGAATGAGATGTGTCATCAGTCCCATTTTACCTCCCTCCCCCTCCAAGAAACAAAACGTGTTTTACTTGTTGAATGAAAAACTAATTTGCTCTGCAAGCTTTCACTAAAACTGCAATAAAAACTTCAAAAGAGTTTAGAGTGGTAAGGACATTGTTTGATAGTTTCCACATTCTCTTGGATCATCTTTCTTTGGAATAGGAAGAGATACACATTTTCTAGTCTGTTTTCTAGTAGTTGTCTCACAATTTCTTTTCATAGATGAGTTAACATTCACAGTCTTACATCTTTCTGTTGAAATAGCTCAACTGATATTCCATCAACATTCACTCTGCATGGAAGGCACTGGTAATACACAAGGCTCCATTTCACCTTTTTTTGAAATGATAAAACCACTCATCCACTTGAGTCTTTCCCAAAGCACTGCCCTTGTAAGTTGTGTTCAACACCACAACAATTTCTGCGGCATTTTTCCTGAGCAGGAAACAAAATTTCACAGCTGCAGGCTGTTCTTTTAAATCAGCCATCACAAAACAAGGTTCAAGCAAAACTGAATTAAAAAAGAAAATGCACCGTGACCAGAGAGAACATCTCCAGACGACACACCTGAGTGCACTAACGCAGAGTGAATCGCTCAAAGCTTGCCTAGCGGGAAAAATGTGTACTACAAAAGCCCCGCACTGCCCAGGGAAATTCCATTTTGGGGTGTGTCGGGGGCGTGTACCCTCATATCATTGCTGAGGTCAGGTGAACCTTGCCTGAAAGCAGAAAATACTAGAAAGATGTTTACTATGCAAAAATATTGGACGGTGTGGACAAAAACAACTGTGGGGGGCCTTGAGAAGAATGGGAGTTCCAGAGCTCATTTTTTTGCACCTACTGAACTTATGCATGGATCAAGAGGCAGTTGCATGAATAGAACAGGAAATACTGCACAGTATAAAATAAAAAATGTCTGCCTCTGGGGTGTATCCTCTCACCATCCTTAGTCTGTATGCTAAGCCAATCATTAGAGAAGCTAGATTATTTGAAGAATGAAGCACCAAGATTGGAAGAAGGCTTATTAACAACCTGTGATATGTAGATACCACCTTGCTTTCTGAAAGTGAGAAGGACTTTAAACACTTGCTAATGGAGATTAAGGATTGTAGCCTTCAGTGTGGATTACGACTCATTATAAAGAAGACCAAAATCCTCACAACTGGATGATTAGGTAACATCATGACTAATGGAGAAAAGGTTATAGTTGCTAAGGATCTTGTCTTGCTTGAACCCACAATCAATACTCATGGAAGTAACAAGAGATCAAAAGACAAGCAGCATGGGTAAGTCTGCTTCACAAAGCTTGAGGACTAAGGTGCTCTTGACCGAAGCTACCATATTTTCAATGGCCTCATATGCATGTGAAAGTAGGACACCGAATAAGGAAGAATCTATGCATTGGAATTGTGGTGCTGGACAAGAATACTGACAGTACCGTGGACTATGAAAAGGACAAACTGATCCGTTTCGGAAGAAGTTCTGGTAACCTGAGAGACCGAATGAGAATGTAACACAGCTAAATCATCCACGCTCATAATGATGGGTCTGGAAAGCGGATTCTGGTGGAGGAAGACTCATCCATGCCTTCAGGTTACTACATTTGGTAATGTAGAATAGCAGTGAAAAGGGGAAAGGCCCCCAAGGAGATGGATTGACCCAGTGGTTGCAACCATGGGCTCAAGCACAGGAACAATTGGGGAGATGTTGCAGGACCAGGCAATGGTTTTTCTGTTGTGGATAGTCATTATGGGTGGGAACAGATTTACTGGCACCCAACAAAAGAAAGTTGATGAAACTGTAGTGTTTTCCCCTCTTTCTTTTGTGCTATAATAAATGAAATTGATGCTGTAGGAAAAAGATGATAGATTATATATCTAGAAAAATAAAAGGAAAAATTTTTTGTGGTATTGTAAAAGACACAAGACAAACTTGGCATTTTCTTTTTGTATTCTGTGGTCCAAACCTATTTACAGTAGTTTTCTATAGTTATGTGTAGATTTCAAGAAGCGATTTGCATATCTAGCAGTATTTGAAGCAAGACCAGTGGCTAAAATCAAAATATCTTTTTCAATGAAAAATTAAGTACTAATATTAGTGATAGCTGGTTCACTGAATCACAGTGCTTTCTTTGAAGATCTACTGAAAGATTTACATACACTCATCCCTCAGAGCAGTCAGCTGCCCATGCTTTCAGAAGGCAGGCCCCTGCCTGACGTGAGCCCAGCTCTGATCATATTGCCCAGCACTCAGAAATTCCACCCTGCCTCATTGTGTCAGCACCCTAAGGCCTGGCTCCTCTGGGAGCGTCCCTGATGGTTCTTCACAGAACGAGAGCTCCCTGTGTCCAGGCCTTCGTTTCTACTTCACTTATGAGGCGCAGCCCCTCATGCCTTGTCATCTCATTGCATCTGGAACACATGAACTATTTATAAAAGGGATATGTCTCTGGAGGTTCATATCAGACTCGGAGTTGGTTCTTCCTCTGTTGTTGGAGGCAAAAGAACTTTGATGTGTATTGTATCGTGAAGTTGCTTGAAACTAAAGTGGTTGCAATTTAGCAATGTTGTGTGAACTGTTCTTTCCAGGAGGCAGAGATAAGTTCTGCCCAAAGAATGAGCATGGTAAGCAGTCATCTTCCCCCATAGCCTCCAAGTTCAGAGTTATGGGAAGAGGTAAAGATGAAGATGGGTACTGCATTCTGGGATCTACAGAAGAAGGAGTGGAATTCTGCAACCTGGTTGCTGTATTAGGAGGGGAGGAGAGGGGCAGGGACAGGAAGAGAGTAGGTGGTGAGGTTGGGAGAGGTAGAAACAGGAATAGTTGATGCTCAGTTTCAACTCTTCTATTTTTACATTGTAATCTTATGCTTTCCTCAATCCTGAGTATAGTCTGGTAGAGGTGACAGCTTTGACTGTGCTCATGGGGCTAAGAGAAATAGGTATTGATGATGATCTCATTGGGAACAGTCTGAAGATTGCTAGGAATCTAGAGGAGGGACAATGCACAATCAAGAGGGATCTGAGGGAAAATTTTCCTCCTAGGAAGCTCTTCAGGACAGTGGGATTTACTGCTATTAGGAAGATGGATTCACCTCTGTGCTTGCTCAAAGGATAGTAGAAAAGACAAGAAAAATTAGGTCAGGTGGGACTTATATTTTCATCATTTTTTGCAGTTTTACACCAGATGCCAACACGTCCTAAGCCTAAAATCTATTCACATAGAATATTGGCAAACAGAGACTAGATCAAGAGCATATCCTGGGAAGATCAAGCTGAACCAGAAAGCAGAGACACTGAGATCTTGAGCAATCAGAGGAGGAACAGACAGGAAAGCCGAGGCAGGGTTTGATTTAGGACCACCATGGAAATGAGAAGGGGTCCCCGAGAACTGGAGAGTTTCTGGGGTTGGAATTCACCACATTTTCTAATATTATCAATATAGTTTCAACAAACTGATATTTCCACCTAAATCCATCATCTTGGCCTATTCTGGAGAAAAATCATGTATTCATGACTTCATTGTATATCTGTTATTTTCCTGGTTTATACCTTGTACAGGAGTACTCCTGGCACAGTGGCCAAGCAGCTGAGTTGAGAGCAATCAGTTCAGAGGTGGGGTTACCATCTCTCTGTTGGAGAAAGAGGTGACAGTTTTCTCCTGTAAAGATTACAGCCTTGGAAATCCTATCAGGGTCCATGTACTACTCTCAAAAACTCATAGACCAACAGGCAAGAAACTCAATAAAAAAACAGAAGAGCTTAACAACACAATCAAACAGCTCAACCTCCTAGATAGTTACAGAGCTCGCCAACCAAAAGCAAAAAAATAAAAAAATACACATTCTTGTCAAATGCACATGGCTCATATTCTAAAATAGAGCAAAAGCTAGGCCACAAAGCAAGCCTGTGAAAATTCAAACACACAGAGGTCATCAAATAATCTCTGACTACAGTGCCATAAATCTGGAAATTAACCATAGAAATAATAATTAATAAAGACATACATGGAGACACAACAACAACTACTCTTAAAAGACCGGGGAATAGCCCAAATAAGAGAGGAAATTGGGAAGTTCCTAGAAACTAATGAGAAAAATAGCATAACATACCCAGACCTAGGGGATGCAGCAAAAGCAGTTATCAGAGGTCACTTTATAGTAATTAATACACACATGAAAAAAGAGGAGAGATTCCTGGTCAGCACCAACAACTAGAATAGAGTTGTCAAAACAGCCTGGTACTGGTATAATAATAGACAATGGACCAGGACAGAAACCCCAGAAATGAAAACATCCCCATATAGACAACTTATTCTTGACAAAGGCCCAATAAGCATTAAATGTGAAACAGATCCCATCTTTAAAGAATAGTGCTGGAACAACTGGATATCCACTTGCAGAAAATGAATCAAGACATATATTTCAGCGCGCACCCCCCCCCCCTCCATGACGAAAACAAACCCAAGGTGGAACAAAGACTTAAATGTAAAAACCAAAGGTATCAGGATCCTCAGTGAGAAAATCAGGACAAAGGTAAGTACCCTAGTGCAGGGAATACGTGAGTTACCCGAGAGAACAAAGGAGCCACATTCTGTTGAAGACAAAATATCTGAGTGGGACCTATTGAAAATAAAACACTTGTCTACACCAAAAGATGTCATTACAAGAGTAAAAGGAGAGCCCACAGATTGGGAAAACGTATTGAGTAACACCACAATGGACAAAGTACTAATTACTACAATCTATAGTATATTAGGGCTACAACAAGAAAAAAACTAATAACCCTCTTAAAAGTCGGGCAAATGACCTAAGCAGATGATTCACAAAAGATGGCATTTGAGTGGCTAATAAACACATGAAAAATTCTACCATTCACTAGCCATTCGGTTAATGCAAATCAAAGCAACCATGAGATGCTACCTAATACCCATAACTGTAGCCCAATTAAAAAACAAACAAAAAACACCCCACAACAACAAATGCTGGATGGAGTATGGTGAAACTGGAATTCTTATTCACTGCAGGTGGGCTTTTAAATACGTACCACCACCGTGGAAAGTGATATGGCGAAGTCTAACACCCATGGCAATTGAAATACCACATGACGCAGTAATACCATTACTGGGCATATACCCAAAAGAAATAAGAAACAGATCATGAACAGACATGTGCTCCCCCATGTTCATTGCAGCACAGTTCACAATAGCAAGAAGTTGGAAACAGCCTAAATTCCCATCAGTAGAAGATTATATAAAAATAACATCTGGTATATACACACATTGGAATACTATGCACCCCTGAAACAGCAATAAAACTATGAAACACCTCAAGACATGGAGGGGTCTGGAAGACATATGATGAATGAAGTTAGTCAATCACAAAAGGACACATACTGAGTTCAATGCTGCAGGAACAGACAGCAGAAGGGGCACAAGCTCAAGCTTGTATGGCATCCAGTCGGCTGGCCAGGGTGGGGCAGACAGCCTCGTGGAGAGCCTGAGAGGTGCCACTGAACCATGCACCACTAGCTCTAGGTATCGTGAAGGTCACTTGGCCGGGGTGCCTCACATCAGCTGGGATCAAATGGTCATGGGAGGGGAAGGGGATGTTGTCTCCTGAGTGGCTGCCATGTAAATCTATGATGAGGCCCCCTGGACAGGTAGACAGCCTTATCGGAATGATGAGGGATACTGATGGGGAAAACAAGACAAAAGGGGGAAAGGGAGAAAACGTGGCTTGGGGAACACCAATGCATGTCTGATTGTAGGGAAAGAGGAACAACCGACCTCCAATTCAGGGGAAGAATGACTAAAAATGTTTTGGGGGACCAGAGAGGGGGATGTCTTTGGTGGTATGCACTGAATAGGCCACATTGATTCCGGCTTCCGGGTACATCCTGAGAATGCAGGCTGGGTGCCATGGGAGAGTGGGACGCTGAACCCTGGATCTTCAAGCCACACAGTTTGCTCCAGAGGTGGCATCAGTGAGATCTGATGAAGAAACTCCATTGGGTGAATTGGACTTTACCTCAGATGCACTTGTAACCTGAAGACTTAAGTCGGAAAATACAAGGTGTCTGAGGAAGCTAAAGATAGTTGTACCAAGATTGTTGCACTATTGGTAGGGGACAAACATAGTCTTGTTAAATTAATGTCACCTATGCTGTATTAAGATAAGCATTATTCCAGCAAACCCGTGACAGACATTCTCAGTGGATATTATTGTAAATTTCCCTGACAAGTAACCCCTATTGTTTGTGCAAATAGCATCCAGCCACGAAAGATTGGTCCTGTACAAGTGAACGATTCAGGTGGTAGTGAGTTAGTTTACATTGACTCGATACCCCTCTCTCAGTAGGACTTTAAAAAACTAGTACCAGGGGGTCATCAAAGACAATATCAACAGAAGATCACGAGGCCCCAGGGGGATGATTGATAAGAGTCTTTACCACAAATTAACAAGGAGGTTTTGAAAGGCAGAAAAACAAACAAACAAACATAGATCCAGGAATGAGTTTGGGCTCACACTAAATCCTGGTTCCAATTTAAGAACAATTCGTTCTTACATCGTGGCCCCGCTTGACACTCGCTCTCAGAAAGAGAACACAGAAGATATGGGTGCTATCACAAAATGTGGTGAAGAAATTAGATGGTGCCCGGCTATCAGATAAAATAGGGTCTGAGGTCTCAAATATTTGGGTCCAAACAAGTAGCCATCTACGTGAGAAGTCAACTAAGTTCACCTGGAAGAAGTGACCATCCTCAGTCACCGAGGGATGTAAATCATCTACAGTGATCCAAAGTTGAAGCAGGGATGAGTATCAGAGAATCGTGTTTGCAGAAGGCCATGAATGGCAGTGGGAGCCCAAGATACATTTGTGGGAACTACAAAGGAAATTAGCCTCTGTGGTCTCCCCATATCCATAACGGGGAGGACAGTGGTTACTAAACAGAGTGCATTGGAGAGATGGCTACAGAAGATCAAAGGCATAAACCTGACTTGAACAGTTAAAACCTGGTCACTTGATCCCCCTTCTGATGCATGCTAGACCTGATCTGGTTTTCAACATTTCCTGTGTTTTTGTTTTGTTTTTTGTTTGTTCACATTAGGTTTATCTCATAGGTGTTATGTCATTGGGAGTCACCCTCTTGAAGTTGTGTTACATGTTCTTCTGTTTTTCAGTACATGAAACCTAGGAATGATGAACCTGTAGAGACAGCCAGTAGAATAAAGGTTTGGGGGTACAGTGGTGGTGGAGTGGGGTAAATGGAAGACAATGTCAAGGAGGCCAGGAAGGAAATTACTATTTGGAAACTGATTGTGGTAGCAATTGCACGGTTCTGCTTGAAGTGATTGAAGTCGGGAGTAATTTGATATATGTCTTAACTCCTAATGAATAATCAATTTTTAAAAGAATGAAACTCTACGAGGCACTTCTATTCTTGTTCTACATGGTTGCTATGAGTCAGAATTAACTCAGTGGTTTTTTTCCCCTAGTTTGTGTACTTTATTGCATTTTCCCAACGTTTGTCTCTCTTCTTCCTGCTCTACTTATCCCACAGGTCCTCCCTTATCTGTTCTTTTGTGTGTTTACTTTGCTTGGACAACCTTTCAGGGATAATAATCCATATGGTACAGATCAGGCTAAAATTTAGGAGATTAGGGCTCTCATCCTGACTCTGCCATGAATCTTCAGTCATACTAATGCTTCAGATTAGTTTTATCTATAAAATGGGATGATTTAACTGTACTGGGGGTCAAGTTGGTATCATACATCTTAGAAATTATGAAGAAAAATCTATTATTGCCATACTTTTTTGGAGATAAGGGTCAGTGTGTTAGACAGGGTTCTCTAGAGGAACAAAACCAGAACAATTATGATTATGTAGAGATAGATAGATAGATACAGCATGAGGTAATATGTCTGTGACACTGTAGAGTTGATTTTTACATTGAATAAGGTGGACACAAATGAATATAAAACCAACAGTTTAGGAGAAAGTATTATTAAAGCCATATTATGGTTATATAATCTTATTCAAGAACATACCTTCTGACTAACATGAAAACTCGTTTCCTAAATGACTGCACCCACAATCAGTGGATTAGGGTCCCAAATTCTCTGTCTCTTTCAACATTTGTTGTCTGTCTTTTTTTAATAGCTATGCTGACTGGGAGACTGATTTAATTTGCAATGCCTAATAAAGCCCAATTCTTTCTGTCAAGTAACTTACATTCTCGTAAAATAAAGCACATTTTAAACTGGATTATTTTATAAGTTTTATGTGATATGTATATGACATTTTATTGTTTTCAGCAGGATGATTAGCCTAGAGGTAATATATCATATTATCAGAAATAGAGTTTCCCTTCCATTTTCTTTGATACTTTCTGCTCTTTAAAATTTTTAAATTTGGGATATACTTCCCATATCATACAATTTAATCATTCAGTTATATTAAGACGACTTGTGTAGTCATCACAAGCAATTCCAGAACATTTCCTTCTGGTCTCATAGTCATTAGTCCCCCTTGATTCCCATCTCCCCTCCCCATACTCCCAGGGGAGCATCAGCACAGTCATTGCTGTCTGTATAGATGCACCCCTCCTGGGCTGCTTGCTGATATTTGGAGCACATCATATATCATCTATGAGAAAAAAAAATCTGTGGAAGTGTTACCTGGATGTAGCATTTTAGTGGTTTTAGAAGTTTGGAGAGGGTTTCCGTTGCAGTAGATGAAAATGGGGAGTAAGGGGAGCAGTGGCCTCAAAAAAACATTAATTCTTTGATAGGCACAGTGAATTACCATAAGGTCAGAAGTTGAAAGCAGTGGGATTTAAGCAGATTGGCTAAAAACTAAAAAAAACCCCAAAAAACTGCCATGGATTCAATGCCGACTCAGCATCTCTTCAGGACAGGGTAGAACTGCTCCTGTGGGTTTCCAAGACTTAACTCTTTACAGGAGTAGAAAGTTCCATCTTTCTCTCATAGAGTGGCTGGTGGTTTTGAACTGCTGACCTTGCTGTTAACAGGCAACTTGTAACCCACTATGCTACCAGGCCTTCTTTGTGGTACCTTAGTGGTGTCATATATCTTGAAATTGGACACTGTTCTTTGAGAGAGGCAGACATTCTGATTGCCATATTACTTTGGCAGTCCTCGTAATGGTGGCATATTGTCATTCATATCCATTTTGTGACTCTATAGCTGATCTCTTTCCTAACTCTGTATTTTTACTTCATTATCAGAATTCCATGCTAGACCCTTTCTCAGTCCTTCCTGGATCTTATACTGAGCTTCTCTTGAGTGATCATCTTCCATTCAATGAAAGTTGTAATGCTTTGGTTTTTCTCCCAAAGACCACATTAAAATATACTATACTCATTGGTAACTATAAAATATCCATGTGAAAATTTTTGACTTGGGTCAAATGGGGGAATTATACATTGGTATTACATTTTAGGAAGACTGTTCTGGTAGCATTATAAATAATGACTAGTGAATCAAGACAAAAATCAATTATGCTAACCCAATGGTACATTAATAAGACTTGAACTAGAACAACACACAATAATTTTATGAGTAGGTAGGAAATATGAAAATCACATTTAATGAACTTGATGGGGTTGGGGAAGTCAATAAAATTTTTTAACAAGCTTATTTTTCTATAGCATATAACAATGTACTAGTGATTGACCAACATTTAATCAATTTTTCAAATCTCTAATTTACTTTCTTCCACCAAGGCATACAAATTCACCATGAAAAAGATGTTCTTTGTTAGATAAGGAGTAATTTAAGTGAAGTTCTTCAAATGCAGAAGGATATGCTGGGATGTCTGACTGGACTTAAAATCAAGATCTTTTCTCTAGGGAAGTGGTTCTCAATTTTCCTAATGCAGTGACCCTTGAATACAGTTCCTCGTGTTGTAGTGAAGCCCAACCATAACATTATTTTTGTTGCTCCTTCATAACTGTAATTTGCTACTGTTATGAATCGGGCAACCCCTGTGAAAGGGTTGTTTGGCCCCCAAATGGGTCACGACACACAGGCCGAGAACCACTGCTCTAGGGGCACAGAAACGTGGGGAGAGGGTATGTACAATGGGAAGGTAGCAATGAGTGCTTCGATAAAGTTATCAGACTTTATTGAAGTAGTTGGATAACTGAGGCTTTAAGCCTGGCTCACTGTCAGAAAAGCACCCCAAAGCCCAAAAGAACAACTCAGCAGGAGGTTGGGAATGGAGCTGAGACCTGAAACACAGGCCTGCCCATGGGCCCAGCTGTCCATGTGAAAAGACTTAGAGGGGAAACAGGAAGCACAGGGCTGGGTGAGTCAAGAGAATCTTAAAATGTGAGCACCCCTCTGCCTTGTACCTAAACCAGCACAGGATTATTCCAGTGCTGAGTGCCCCTCAGACTGTGGAGAATCAGCACCCAACAGCAGCACTATGTGCAGTAAGTGAAGTAAAGAAGCTACAGACTGAGATGATATCCCAATCTCGGCCTCTGCCTGCAAAATAGAAGCAGGTGTCTTGGCTATGTCAGCCTCAAGAGGAAAATATGCAATTTCTTACTAATAACGGTCATTGGAGGAATCAAGAGGGAAAGCCAACTCTGTCATTTTGTATCAGAAGTTATAAAGCAGTAAGCAAGCAGGTCACATACTGTGGAAATACAGATAATTTTTGTATATTCGAAGATGTCCAAAAAGAGGTGACCAAACAGAATGTGGGAAGTAATGAACAATATTTCATGCAAGTAAAATTTTGCTGAAGACAAAAAATGGTTACAGTAGCACTTCAACATGGAACTGACAGAAATTCAAGCCAGATTCAGAAGAGGGTGTGGAATAAGGAGCATCATTGCTGATGTCCGATGGGTCATGGCTGAAAGCATGGAACACCAGAAAGATGCTTACTTGTGTTTTATTGACTATGCGAAGGAATTCACCTGTGTGGATCATAACAAATCATGGATAGCATTATGAAGAATGGGAATTCCAGAACATTTTATTATGCTCATGTGGAATCTTTACATGAACCAAGAGGCAGTCATTTAAACAGAACAAGCGGACACAACCTGGTTTAAAATCAGAAAAGGTGTGCATCAGGGTTGTATCCTTTTACCATATTTAATCTGTGTACGGAGCAAATCACCGGAGAAGCTGAGCTTTATGAGGAAGAATGTGGCAGCAGGATGGGAGAAAGTCTTGTTTAGCAATCTATGGTGGGCATATGGCACACTCTTGCTTGCTGAGTGCCAACAGGACTCAAAACACTGATGACGATAAATGAATACAGCCTTCCATACAGATTACAAGTTAATTAAAAAGAATCACCACAACTTGATCAAGAGACCAGATGACAGACAAATCAAAATTGCCAAGGGTTTCGTTTTACTTGGATTCACAATCAATACTCCACAATGGAAGCAGTAGCCAAGAGATAAACCGACATGTTGTAATGGGCAAATCTCTTGGATGTACAAGATGTCTTTAGAGTTAAGATGCCACTTTCAGGATGATGTGTACCTGACTCACGTCATTCTGTTTCAGATCACCTCTTACACAGGTTAAAGCTCAGCAATAAATATGGAAGACTGGAGAAATATTGATGTATTTGAATTTTGGGGTTGTTGAGAATAGTGAAAATATCATGGACTGACAGAATAACCAAGAAAGCTGTCTCAGAAGAAGCATACAGCCAGAATGTTCCTTGGAAGTGAGGATGGCTCACTTACTTTGGATGTGTTGGAGACTGGAGAAAGGCCACCATACTTGCTCAGTAGGGGTCAGTGAGGAACAGGAAGAATATCCTTAATGAGATGCCCTGACACAGTAGCTGCAACAATGGGCTAGTTGGGCAATATTTTGTTCCTTTGTGCATGTGGTCAGAACTAGCTGGTTATAAAACAAGATATAAAAGAAATGCTGTGCTTTTTCTGATACAATTATTAAACACTCACTACCTCTATAAAGGCTGATAGAAAGTCAGTACTCTTAAATTTCCTTTAGAAAATGAACTTACTTATGTTTCTAAACATTATAAGCAAGGATTAAATATATGTACCTACTACACGTTTATATTTCTTTCCCTTGAGGTGTTCTCTAGTATTAAATTTAATTTAATGGATTAACAGAAAATGAAGTTTGTGAATCTCCTTAATACCTAGGTATAAAACAACCCTGCTCAATGTTATATACACTGAAATACCCAGGGTCCTTTGTCCTATGCCTGTACCATCGTCTTTTAGTGACAAGCTAAAAAAGAAGAGTCAGGTCTGAAAATCAGTCCCCAGGTTTCTGATCGCTGTTTTTATTGTTTAAAATCTAAGAAAAGTAATACTGTCCTTTCATTTGGCTCTGCCATTTACTTTGAAAAGATGTACGAGACTAAATGAGATGAGAGGCAAGGATCGCTTCCCTTCTCACATTTCTGACTGCTTGGAAATAGTTTGTCAAATTGTCTTTATGGTTAGACAAGTTAAAACAGGAGCTTTAGAATTACCCACCTGGAACGATATTGGAAATGGAAAAGGAGGCGAGCAAGAGAATAATAAAGGGTCAATTGAGGCTCCAGGGAAGATAGGAGAAAAGCAGAGCCAGAAAGAGGGCTAAAAAAATCCAGATTTTTTTTTATTGGTACTTTAAACTGTCAGCAGAAAAAGAGAGCCTAGAGAGAAGGCATCGCTCAGAAGTGGAGATAGCAAACACAGAATGCCTAAAGAATAAGTTAAAATATTAATAATGTATATCATAGTCACAATTTTTGAGTGATGTCAAATTAAAGTTATTAACCATCATTCTCATAGCCACCATTTGTTACCAACCAGCATTGATTGGGCTGTGAAGTTGTAAACGGATAGTGATTTTACAAGTGGGGAAAATGAGGCTCAGCGAGGAAAAAGAATCTGCTCAAAATCACCTATCAGTGAATTAAGGAGCTTGCATTTGAGCCTAGTGGCATAGTGGGTTACCCACTGAACTGCTAACAAGAAGATCAGCAGTTCAGAAACACCAGCCACTTCACAGGAGAAAGATGGGACACTCTACTTCCACACATAGTTATAGTCTTAGAAACTTACAGGGAGAGTTCTGTTCTTTCCTCCAGGGTTGTATGAGTTAGCATCAACTGGATAACAGAGAGTTTGCTAATGTCTAAGTTTAATCTTTCCATTAGAGTACTACATTGACACAAAAGATAGAAACTTTTGGTCACATTTTGTTCATCTTGGAGTCACTTAGTGAATCTTTTGGGAAGTCCAGTGAGCCTTGATCCATGGCAGCTCATGGGAAACCAGGAGTGCTGAGAATGGAAAGGAAGGCCAAACCATATCCACACCATCATTGAGACTTCACTGTTTCAGAGAACCAACTTGGAGCCTAGCAAAATGTAGGGTGCGGTATAAGTAGTAGTTGACTTCAAGAACTACTAACCCTGGGGAAGAGTGAAACAGGAGGAAAATATTTACCAGCCTGCCAGCAACATGAGCAGCAGATTCCATTAGCTGACTGGACCTTTGGGGCTATAGTGGGACACAAAGATGTGGAGCTTTAATTCTTCTGTCTCGTTTCCTGCATTCTCTAGAAAAGCAAAAGCAGTGTAGCTTATACATGTACACATAAAGAGAGATTTATCTCAAGGAAATGGCTAACATAGAGGCTGGAAAGTTCCACGTCCATGGGCCAAATGTCAGGCTGGAAACTTTTCCTAACTCATATAGCTACCAAGGCCAATGAACCTAAGATCAGAAGGCCAAACAGAAGGTGGCTGGATGCAGAAGTGAATGAATACAAACTTGGTAAGTAAGATGGCAAGCTGCTAATGACTGCCAGGATCAGCAGGAAATATGGTAGGGTGCTAACTGAAATCCAAAGAACTGGAGGTCAGATGAAAAGACAAGCTAATAGATACAGAAAAAGCATTCAACAACATCAAACACCAATTTCTGTTTAAGACACTTGAGAAGATAGGGATGGAAGGAAAATTACTCAAGACAATGCAAGACAATACAAGTGAAAAACCAACAGCCAATGTGGTAGTCAATGGAGAAAAGACTAACACAATCCCACTGAAAAAGGGGACCAGACAAGGATGCCCCTTGTCCCCATTCTTATTTAATATCATGCTGGCAGTTTTAGCTATCAACATAAGGCAAAGAAGAGACATCAAAGGTATTCCTCTGGGGAAGGAAGAGTGGAACTATTATTATTTGCAGATGATATGATTTTATATATGGAAAATCCAAAAAGTTCCACAAGGGGAGTACTGAAAGCAATAGAGGAGTTTGGCAGAGTGGCAGGATACAAGATCAACAAACAGAAGTCCATTGGACTGTTATACACATCGGATAAGACCATAGTAGAGGAGATCAAAAAGGTGGTACCCTTCACAATAGCCAAACACAAATTGAAATACCTAGGGATATACCTGACTAAAAGAACAAAAGATCTATACAGGGAAAACTACAGAACATTATTACAAGAAACCAAGAGCGACCTCAACAAATGGAATAATATCCTATGCTCGTGGATTAGAAGACTCAATATAATCAAGATGTCAGTTCTGCCAAAGGCACTATATAAATTTAATGCAATCCTGATACAATTACGCTCATCTTTCTTCAAAGAAATGGAAAAATTGATTACCAACTTCATATGGAGAAAGAAGAAGCCCAGAATTAGCAGAGAACTCCTCAGGGAGAAGGACACAGTGGGAGGGCTTGCTTTACCTGACTTTAGCACATACTGTACAGCCACAATTGTCAAAACCGCATGATATTGGTATAATGACAGATACTCAGACCAATGGAAAAGAACTGAAAACCCAGAAATAAAATCAGCATACAGACAACTGATCTTTGATAAGGGCCACAAAAATATCAAATGGGAAGCAGATGACCTCCTTAACAAGTGGTGCTGGAAAAAATGGATATTTACCTGCAGAAAAATGAAGCAAGACCCTTATCTTACTCCATGCACAAGAATAAACTCAAGGTGGATCACAGACCTTGAAATTAAACCCCAAACTATTAGGACCATCAATGTGGGAATTGGGACCAACTTGAGAACTTTGGCATAGGGAATAAATAGGCTATCAGAAATAGGGATGGACACAAACACAGAGGAGACACAAATTAACAAATGGGATATACTTATGATAAGACACCTGTGTACATCGAAAGAATTCACCAAGAGAGTAATAAGAGAGTCCACGGACTGGGAAAACGTCTTTAGCGATGACACATCAGACAAAGGCCTTTTTACTAAAATCTACAATATTCTGCTAGCTTCCAAAAAGAAAAAAACTAATTGCCCACTTGAGTGGTGGGCAAAGGACCTGAACAGAAGTTTCACAGGCGCAGAAATTCGAATGGCCAACAAACATATGAGAAAATGTTTCCGATTTTAGCCATAAGAGAAATGCAAATTAAAACAATGAGGAACCACCTAACACCCTCAAAGGTAGCCCAATTCATAAAATTGGAAAGCAACAAGTGTTGGAGGGGCTGTGGGGAGACAGGAACTCTCATCCATTGCTGGTGGACTTGTAAGTATGCACGACCACTATGGAAATCGATTTGGCGATATCTGAAACAGATGGAAATGTAGATACCACACAAACCAGCCCTCCCCCTACTTGGCTTATACTCAGAAGAGGGTTCACAATTTCAGCTGACGATTGGATTAAAAAGTTGTGGTATATACATACAATGGAGTACTACGCATCACTGAAAAGCAATGATGAACGTATGAAGCACATCACTGCATGGGAATAACTGGAGGAAATCATGCTAAGCGAAGTAAGTCAAGCACAAAAGGACAAGTACAACATGAGTCCGCTGATGTAAGCTTTTAAAAAAAGTGCAAAAGGGGCATTGGGAAAAAGGTACTGTATACAAACATTCCTGGGGTGAGGACCAGGTAATATGGCAGGGACCAGATCAAATACAGGAATACACATGGTAGACAACTAAAAAGGAGGTGGGGAAAGGAAAAAAAATAATAATAAAAAAGAAGGGTAGCGGGGCACAGGGCACTAACTCAGCCATGGGGAGGGTATTGTTTGTATCTCCACAGGGAAAGAGGGACCAGACTTCTACCCAGTGCTCCAAGATGTGACTGCAACATGCCAGCATGGAGTAGGGAACCAGTGGAGAGGTCTGCGGGCCAGCCACAATCCCAACTACTAAGTGGACACCTGCCCCTCCCCCAGAAGAAACTATATCAAAAGACAGCATTGATCTGCAGCTGTGGGAGAGGGACATATCTGATCAGAGCACATAGGAGCCGATGAAGGGGGAGGAGGAGAGAGTGGAGCAGATCCTGGCCCACCAGGGCTTGAGGACAATGATCCCAATTAGAGCAGCCAGTCCACAGAGAGGACCACATGGCCGGCCCCACTATGAGACATGATGCCCCTCACTGCCCCATAGCCCTACAGGGGGCAACACAAGAGACACAGTGTGGGAATTGCACCCGATCTGAATCCGCCACACCAAGGAAAAACACTAAGGGAGAGCAACAGAACAGCAAGAGAATGGGGCCGTGAGGTCCCCAGGGAATGCTGAAGGTGGACTTTGGGCCCAGGGCATAGAGCTCCAACAGACTGGACTGGAAAACACTCCTAAAGGCCAACAAATGATCCTTGAACTAACTACAAGCTTTTTTTTCTTGTCGTGTTTTGTTTTGTTTATTGTTGTTTTGTTGTATATTGTTGCTTGGTTTTGCTCTGTCTTGTTTTTGTGCATGTTATTATCTCCTTAGGTCTGTCTAAATAAGATAGGCTGGATGAACAATATGGAGGAGATAAGAACGGGACCAACAGTTCAGGGGGCATGTGGGAGAGGGGGAGGTGGGGAGGGGAAGGAAGTGGTGTTAATAAACCCAGGCACAAGGGAACAACAAGTGATCCAAATTGGTGGTAAAGAGGGTGTGGGAGGCCTGATAGGACATGAGCAAGGGTAATGTAACCAAGAGGAATTGCTGAAACCCTGGTGGGGACTGAGCATGATAGTGGGACAGGAGGAAAGTCAAGGGAAATAGAGGAAAGAACTGGGAGGCAAAGGGCATTTATAGAGGTCTAGATAAAGACATGTACATATGCAAATATATTTATACATGAGGATGGGGAAATACATCTATGTGCATATATTTATAGGGTTAGTATTAAGGTAGCAGAAGGACATTGGGCCTCTACTCAAGTACTCCCTCAATGCAAGAATACTTTCTTCTATTAAATTGGCATTCAATGATGCTCACCTTCCTGACACAACCACTGAAGACAAATGGGTGCATAAGCAAATGTGGCAAAGAAAGCTGATGGTACCCAGACATCAAAAGGTATAGCGTCTGGGGTCTTAATGGCTTGAAGGTAAACAAGCGGCCATCTAGCTCAGAAGCAACAAAGCCCACATGGAAGAAGCACACCGGACTGTGAGATCATGAGGTGGCGAAGGGATCAGGTATCAGGCATCATCAGAACAAAAAATCTCACCACAGGGAATGAGGGTGGGAAGTGCGGAGTGGAGCCCCAAAGCCCATTTGTAGGCCACTGGAGATCCTCTTTAAGAGGGGTCTCAGGGAGGAGACGAGCCAGTCAGGGTGCGATGTAGCAACAATGAAAAATGCAACTATCCTCTAGTTCCTAAATGTTTCCTCCCCACACTATCATGATCCTAATTCTCCCTTGCAAGCCTGGCTAGACCAGAGGATGTAGATTGGTACAGAGAATAACTGGAAACACAGGGAAACCAGGGTGGATGATCCCTTCAGGACCAGGAGTGTGAGTGGTGATACTGGGAGGGTAGAGGGAGCGTGGGCTTGAAAGGGGGAACCGATTACAAGGATCTACATGTGACCTCCTCCCTGGGGGACGGACAACAGAAAAGTGGGGGAAGGGAGATGTCAGACAGGGAAAGAGATGACAAAATAATAATTTATAAATTATCAAGGGTTCATGATGGTGCGGGGAGTGGGGAGGAAGGGGAAAAATGAGGACCTGATGACAGGGGCATAAGTAGAGAGCAAACATTTTGAGAATGATGAGGGCAATGAATGTATAAATGCGCTTTACACAATTGATGTATGTATGGATTGTGATAAGAGTTGTATGAGCCCCTAATAAAATGATTGAAAAAAAATAGACAAGACAAGCTAGATGCAGAAGGCAGAACCAACAAAAAGCAAGAAAAATTTTCTAGAACATTTACTTATATCAGAAGCAGACCATACCTCAATGAAATGTTCTTTTAATTGATTGGCTACTCAGAGCAGGTCTGATAATGAAGGTGATTAAAACAAAACCAAATCAGCCATCCTGTAGATTGAGACTATAGAGTGAATCTCAAAGGAAACCTAGATAGTGTTTCCGAGGTGGTAGATCTTGAGTGGAGCAGGTAACGTCCTCTTTCTCCTATGGAACAACTGGTGGATTTGAATTGCTGACTTTGCAAAGGTTTATAGTCCAACAGTTACTCAAGAGCACCACTAGTGGTCATTACATTATGTGAGTGTCATCATGAGAGATGACTACATCACAACTATCAAATCACTCAGAATTGTGGCCTAGTCGAGTCAACACATCCTCATAACCAGTCCACTTTACCTCTGGTCAACCTACCACTTGCATGTGTCATACATCATACACATTTTCTACAGAGAGACAATTATGAAGTCATACTTGCATCTAAAATGGTACAACTTACCCTAATTCAACAAAATGAGCAATATTTGATGCATAAAATACTCATAACAATTAAAGCGCTCCTTCCTGTTACTGGTCTGATGATCATAGCTGGTATTTAGAAATACCTTATTCTACCACTGTATTTCCTTTGCCTTCAGTAAGTGCTTCAACTAGTCATGGATCTTTGCCTAGTGGGAGATGCAAACCTTTATTCTTGAAAGGTCTGGGTCATTAAAAGTCATGTTGCCATTAGATTGCTGTAGTTTACTTTAACCACAAAGCATAGTAGTATTAAGAACTGTCCTAAGGAATCTCTTGGATTCCACACATATTCTTCTCTATGCACATTATGTAATCTTAATTCAGTTTCCTGTTGGTCATTAGGATCAATCACACCATCCACACCAGTAACTTCCTTTTCTGTTTACTAGAGGAATGAGGAGCCCACAGTGGCTGGGAGAACATTCTTGAAAGCTGCTGGCTGTTTTTTGCAAAGAATGGTTCCATATCAGAGACTCAGTGGTGGTCTGTGCTGTTGGCATTTTGGGAGCTCAGCAGTGACTATAGCTAAGTCAACAGTCTTGGTAAATGTAAATCAAGAGTGTTGAGTCCATACATAACTGCTGTACCTGCCACCGTTAGCCCATTGGATAATGACAGTGGTGGCTAGGGAAAGAGGTTGACTGATTTTCACAGAAGATGCCTTCTAATCCTCCTCTTCCAGGAACTCTCATTGGTGAACATTCATATGAAATAGAAATGTCTTCTTTTTAGTTTTTTCCTCATGCATACAAAGAGGTTTATCATAGACATGTCCTCACACTTTCTTTTAATAAATTTCGCAGTCGTGTTGCTTCTGAGTCCTTGACTATCTAACAAAACCACGATACACTATTCACTGTCCAATAGACCAGTAAACAATTACACATCTGGTCATTTCTCTTCAAAGAAAAATAAGCAACCAGGTGTACTGCTTAAAGAAGTTCTTCTAATTGAATGGATTTATCATCACCCCTGTCTTTTGTTTAAGGCTATAATCCTCTTTCTTTTTTAAAAAACATTTTATTAGGGGTTCATACAACTCTTATTACAATCCATACATATACATACATCAATTGTATAAAGCTCATCTGTACATTCTTTGCCCTAATCATTTTCCAAGCATTTGCTCTCCACTTAAGCCCTTTGTATCAGGTCCTGTTTCCCCCCCCCCTCCCCGCTCCCCCCTCCCTCATGAGCCCTTGATAATTTATAGGTTGTTATTTTGTCATATCTTGCCCTGTCCGGAGTTTCCCTTCACCCCCTTCTCTGTTGTCCATCTCCCAGGGAGGAGGTCACATGTAGATCCTTGTAATCGGTTCCCCCTCTACCCTCCCAGTATCGCCCCTCACCCCCTGGTCCTGAAGGTATCATCCACCCTGGATTCCCGGTGCCTCCAGCTCCTAAGGGACCACTGTCTTTTAAGAGACGTTTCAAAAAGAGCTGCTCTGGACACTTTTCAGTGATAGTGTACAAAAGCATCTCAAAATCTAGCAGTAGTCTTCATTTCCTCAGTCAACTGATCATAAGGAATTACTCATGAGACAGGCAAAATTGTAAGAGAGAAACTAATAGGAAAGAAGTAGAGACTGGACATTGTGCCACTTCTTTATGCAACATGTATCCTTAGGTCTTACACGAGCTCAATATCAAATAATCGTGCAATTCTGAATTTATGACTGTGGGTCGGATAACAAGCAGTTCATGATGTCAAGTTCAGGCTGCATGGTCATTTAATGGCCCATGGTTAGGCATTCAATCTGTATTCAAGCCCAGTAACAAACTGAAAACTATTTCTCACACAGAGAATAATTATCTGTAGAGGATGATTCACCAATAGGGCAATTCCAAAGACTTCAAAGTGGATCTCAATTAACTACTGATATTTTAAGCACCAACTGGATCAACAAGATCATATGCTCAGAGGTGGAGTACCTTGAATGGTAGCCTGCACCTGTTGTGGAGTCTTTTCTTCTGGACCCCACACAAAATTATCACCTTTTTTAGTTATTCGACAAATAGGCCCGAGTAGCACATCCAAATGAAGGTTATGTTACCTCCCAAATTCAAGGAGGCCCACAAGATGTTGTGCCTCCTTTTAGTTGTATTGGTGTGGAGAGTCAGATACAATAACGTGTTCACTTCAATAAAAATATATATACATATCTTCCATGCCACTGGGCCTCTAAAATTTCACTGAGGTGGAAGGAGCCTGAATTTTTGTCTAGTTAATTTCAAAACCTCTAGGGGGAGGCATTGGAATTCTAACCACAAGGACAGTGGTTCAAACCCACCATCTACTCTGACAGAGATAGATAATGGCTATCTATTATGTGTTTACTTGGATTATCTAGAAAAACAGAACCAATAATTCTTGTATTTATATATCATATAGAAAAACATTTATGTTGAGATATTATTTGCAGTTGTAGCTATAGGGACCATATGTACTCAAGATAAGCTGAACGGAATATCATTTTACCACAAAATTGCATTAAAAATGTGCTGAAAAACTCAGTTTATACACGAGTATATACGGTAAGTCCAGTCTGGTTCAAGTTAGGTTTCTCTTAAGTCATGGAAACTGATGCACAGGAAGCAGGACGATGATGTGGAGACAGCAGGGGACAGAGGCTGGTGAATGCAGATGTCCAAAGTTGACCTAATGAATCCATCTTCAGTAGTCCAGAGATGGCTCCTGGATTGGCATGTGCCACGAGAGATCAAGGAGCCAGATACAAGATCCAGCTCCAGCAGAAGGCGAAGGACAAAAGAGGATTTGACTCTCCTTGGCTTCTCCCTCTCTTATACCAAAGGACTTCTGACATCAAGGAGTTGTTACCAGGCTGAAACCCACTTATTAGATTCAGCTCTATCCTTACTCATGACTGTCTAGTTGACATCATCCTTAACTATCAAAGATCACCTCTTGTCAACTTGACACTCTTTAATCATACAAAATCACAAAAGACAATAGTAAAATAATACAGGTGCCTAACATGATACAACTAACATAGTTATAACCCCAAATGCACTAACTCCATTTTCATCTTATATTTTATAAGTGAACAAAACAAAAATATTTGGTGCTTACAAATAGAAATTACTCATAACAATTACAGTCCTCATTTCTGCAGCTGATCACATTTCCACTCGCCCCTCCATAGTTCCTTTTCCCTCAGTGATTATCTGTCTGGTCATGGTCTTTGCCTGATGTAGTGACTCAAATCTTTATTCCTGAGATAACACTGGGCCTCTATTCAAGTACTCTCTCAAAATAAGAACACTTTGTTCTAAACATCGGCACTCGGAGATGCCCACCTTCCCAACATGATCACTGAAGACAAAGCGGGTGCATAAGCAAATGTGGTGAAGAAAGCTGATAGTGTCCAGCTATCAAAAGATATAGCATCTGGGGTCTTCAAGGCTTGAAGATAAACAAGTGGCCATCTAGCTGAGAAACAACAAAGCCCACATGGAAGAAGCACACCAGCCTGTGTGAACATGGGTGTCAGTGGGATCAGGTGTCAGGCATCAAAACCAAGAGCAAAAAATCATAATGTGAAGGAGGGTAGAGTGCCGAATGGAGGTCCAAAGCCAATTTGTAAGCAATTGGACATCCCCTTACACAAGGGTCATGGGGAGAAGACAGGCCAGTCAGGGTTCAGTATAGCACCGAAAAAACATGCAGTTTTCTTCTGGTTCTTTAACGTTCTCCCCTGACTACCATGACCCTAATTCTACCTTACAAATCTAGCTTGACCAGAGCATGTACATGGGTACAGATAAGAGCTGGAAACACAGGGAATGAAGGACACATAAACTCCTTGGCACCAATATTTAGAGTAGCCATACCAGGAGGGTCAAAGGAAGGTGGAGGGGGGGGAGAAAAGGGGACCCAATCACAATGACCTATATATAGCCCCTTCCCAGGGGGATGGACAACAGACAAGGGGGTAAAGAGACACATCAGACAATGCAAGACATGAAAAAATAATAATTTATAAATTATCAAAGGTTCATGAAGGAGGGAGGTGTGGGAGGGGAAAATGAGCTGATACCAGGGGCTCAAGTAAAAAGAAATACTTTGAAAATGATAATGGCAACATATGCACAAATGTGCTTGACATAATGGGTATACGTATGGATTGTGATGAGTTGTATTAGCCCCCAATAAATTTATTTTAAAAAACTGACTATATGGTGTTATATTAGGGAGGCCAAAAAAGAATACTAAATCTATAAATATATGTACATAGATCTATTTCCCTATCATCATATATAAATATATTTACATAGATACATGTCTGTATAAATGCCCTTTGCCTCCTAGTTCTTTCTTCTGTTTCCTTTTACTTTCCTCTTATGCCACTATCATGTTCAGCCTTCATTTGGGTTTCTGTAATTCCTCTAGGTTACATTGCCATTGATCAAGTCCTACCAGACCTCTTACACCCTTCTCACAATAGACTTTTGGTTACTTGTTGTTCCCTTGTTCCTGGGTTTGTTAACACCCACTTCCTTTCCCCTGGTCCTCCCAGAACTGTCATCCCATTGTTCTCTCTTCTAGCTTGTTTATCCTGCCTATCCCATCCAGATGTACATGCAGAGACAACAATATGCACAAACACAAGACCAAGCAAAACAAAGCAACAGCAGAAAATAAAACAATAGCCACAACAACAACAGCAAAAAGCCAATGGAACAAAAGAGAGAAAATCGTATAAATAGTTCAAGGTCTATTTGTTGTCCTTACGAGTGTTTTCCAGTCGAGTCTGACGGGGGTGCCATGCTCTGGTCCCACAATCTATTTTTGGTGTTACCTGGGGACTTCATTGCTCTGCTGCACTTGCTGTTCTGTTGCATTCCCCCAGCATGTAACTTCGGTGTGGTGGGGTCAGGGTGGGAATAATTCCTGCGGTGGGTCTCCAGTATTGTCCCCCATGGTGCCATGGGTCACTGAGGAATGTCGTGTCTCATGGTGGGGAAGGCCCTAAGGTCCACTCTGGGAATTGGATGCTCTGAGCAGAAATATTGTTCTCAGGGCTTGGTGAGCCAGGATGTGCCTCACTCTATTTTCCTCCCCCCTTGTTTGCTCTGTGTGCTCTGATAAGACACATCCCTTTCCTTGAGCTGTAGCTTCACTGCTGTCCTCTGAAATGAATTCTTCTTGGGGGAGAGAGGACTTTCCACTTAGTTGGTAATGGGGCTGGCCTCTCAGGCTTCTCCATTGGTACCCTGCTTCATACCAGTGTGTTCCGTTCTTGTCTTAGAACACCGGGTTGAAGTCTGGTCCCTCTTTCCCTGTGGAGATATTTATAACACCCTCCCCTTGGGTGGGTTAGTGCCCTGTTCCCCCAACCATGTCTTTTCGCCCCCTCCTTTTTAGTTGGATACCATATGTATTCCTGGGTTTAGTCTGGCCCTTGTCATATTACCTGGACCTCACCCCAGGAATGTATGTATACAGTAGCTTCTTCCCTATGCCCCTTTTGCATTTTTTGGCTCAGTGGACTCATGTTGTACTTGTCCTTTTGTGTTTGGCTTACTTCACTTAACATAATTTCCTCCAGTTCTTCCCATGCGGTGATGTACTTCATGCATTCATCACTGCTTTTTAGGGATGCGTAATACTCTATTGTATGTATGCAACACGGTTTTTTAATCCATTCATCTGTTGATGGATATTTGGGTTGTTTCCAACTCCTTGCAATTTTGCACTGCACCAAGATGAACATTGGATCACAGATGTCTGGCTGTAGTTTGTCTCTTCTGGGTATATGCCCAGAAGGGGAATTGTTGGATCATATGTTAGCTCAATTTCCATCTTTTTAGATATTGTCAAATCAATTTCCATAATGACTGGACATACCTACACGCCCACCAGCAGAGGACAAGAATTCCTATCTCTCCACAGCCCCTCCAACACTTGTTACTTTCTGATATTTTGAATTGGTTGTTTGATATCTTTGAGGGTGCTTGGTGATATGTCACAGTTGTTTTAATTTGCATTTCTCTTGTGGCTAGAGATCTGGGACATTTTCTTATATATTTATAGGCCATTTGGATTTCTGCTCCTGAGAAACTTCTGTTCACGTCCTTTGCCTACTTCCTCAGTGGGCAGTTGTTTTTTTTTCTTGATGTAAGTAAGCAGAGTATTTTGGAGTCTAGTAATAAGGCCTTTGTCTGATGTATCATTGCTGAAGATGTTTTCCCATTCTGTGGTCTCTCTTATTACTCTCTTGGCAAATTTTTTTGATGTACACAAGTGTTTTATCTTTAGTATATCCTACTTGTCAATTTGTGCCTCCTCTGTGTTTATGTCCTTCCCTATTACTGATAGCCTATGTATTCCCTGAGTCAAAGTTCTCAGATTTGTTCCAATTCCCTCATTGATAATCCTAATAGTTTGGAATTTTACCTCTAGGTCTGTGGTCCATCTTGGGTTCATTCTTGTGTATGGGGTGAGGTAAGGGTCTTGCTTCATTTTTCTGCAGATATGTATCTATTTCTTCCAGCATCACATATTGAAGAGGGCATCTGCTTTCTGTATGATATTTTTTGACCCTTATCAAAGATCAGTTGTCTGTATGCTGATGATTTTATTTCTCGGTTTTCAATCCTTTTCAATTGATCTATCTATCTATCTATCTATCTATCTATCTATCTATCTATCTATCTATCTATCTATCTATTATACCAATACCACACTGTTTTGACCACTGTGGCTGTATAGTAGGTACTAAAGTCAGGTAGAGCAAGCCCTCCCACTGTGTCCTTCTTCTTGAGGAGTTCTCTGCTAATTCTGCATTTCTTTCCTCTCCATATGAAGTTGCTAGTCTGTTTTTCCAATTCTTTGAAGAAAGATAATGGTATTTGGGTTGGGATAACATTGAACTTATACAGTGCCTTGGGTAGAACTTAAATCTTTACTATATTTAATCTTCTGATCCATGAGCATGGGATGTCCTTCCGTTTGTTGAGGTAACCCTTGGTTTCTTTTAATAGTGTTTTGTAGTTTTCCTCATACAGATCTTTTGTTGTTTTAGTCAGGTATATCCCTAGATATTTCAATTTGTGTTTGGCAATTGTGAAGGGTACTGTTTTTTTGACCCTTCTTCTGTGGCCTTGTCTGATGTGTATAGTAGTCCAATAGACTTCTGTTTATTGATCTTATAACCTGCCACTCTGCCATATTCCGCTATTGCTTCCTCTCATGGAACTTTTGGGATTTTCCATATATAAAATCATATCATCTGTGAATAATGATAGTTTCACTTCTTCCTGTCCCAGATGAATACCTTTGATGTCTTTTCTTTGCCTTAGACTATTAGCTAGGACCTCCATTACAATGTTAAATAGCAGTGTGCACAAGGGATATCCTTGTCTAGTCCCCTTTTTCAGAAGGATTGTTCTTGTCTTTTCTCCATTGAGTACCACATTGACTGTTGGTTTTTCATATGTGGCTTGTATTATGTTGAGGAATCTTCCTTCCATTCCTATCTTCTTGAGTGTCTTAAACAGGAATGGATGTTGGAAGTTGCTGAATGCTTTTTCTGCATCTATCGATATTATCATGTGGTTCTTACAGTTTTTCATGTCAATGTGGCAAATGATACTAATGGTCTTTCATATGTTGAACCATCCTTGCATCCCTAGTATGAATCCCACTTGATCATAGTGAATTACTTGTTTTATATACTTTTGTATTCTGTTGGCCAGTATTTTGTTAAGGATTTTTGCATTGATGTTCATAGGGAAATTGGTCTGCAGTTCTCGATTCTTGTGGGATCCTTGCCCAGCTTAGTTATCAGATTTATACTGACTTCATAGAAAGAATTTGGGAGTTTGCCATCTTTCCCTATGTTCTGGAAGAGTTGGTGTAGGATTGGTGTCAGTGCTTCCCTGAATGCTTGATAGAATTCTCCTGTAAAGCCATCTGGTCCATGGGATTGTTTTTGTTGGTAATTCCTTGATAACCTTGTCTATTTTGTCTTTTGATACAGGTATGTTGAGATTCTTGATGTCCATCAGGGATAGTCTAGGGAGGGATAGTTTTTCCAAGAATTTGTGCATGTCTTTCAAGTTTTTAAAAAAAATTCTTTGGAGTACAGTCCTTTGTTGTCCTGTGTAATTATCCTTTTGATTTCATTAGGGTCCACTGTAATTTCTCCTCTTTCATCCTTCATCCTTGCTATTGAAATGTGTTCCTTCCTTTACCTGGTTAAGTGCACTAGAGGTCTATCAATTCTGGTTATCCTTTCAAAGAATCAATGTTCAGTAGCATTAATTTTTCCATAGTTTTCTTATTTTCCCTCTTCTGAATCTCAGCCCTTATTTTTATTATTTCTTTTCTTTTGCTATAGTTGGCTTGTCTTGTTGACTCTGCTCTAGTTGCTGTCAGTTTTGTTCCAGTGTATCAATCATAAGTCTCTCTTCCCTTTTTATGTGTCCATGATTGCTATGAAACTTCCTCTGATGACTGCCTTTGCTGTATCCCATAAGTTTTGGTATGTCATGTGCTCATTCTCTTTGGTTTCTAGAAATTTAATCTCTGATCTGGGCCAGTACACACTCCTTTTGCAATAGAGAGTTATTCATCCTCCAATTACCTTCCCTTGTTTTGTTTACTTCATCTTCCTTTTGTTGATTCCCAGCCTTATGGCACAGTGGTCAGAGAGAGAAGCCTGTATGCTATCAATATGTTTAAATGTATGCAGATTCAACTTATGCCCTAGCCTCTGCTGTGTAGGCTTGAAAATAATGTGAATTTTTTTGTATTAGGGAGGAGAGCTCTACAGATATCAAGTCAAATCGTCTAATTGTAGTGTTTAGATCTTTAGCCTCCTTATTGAATTGTTTTCCCAGTAATCTATCTTTCTCAGAGAGTGGTGTATTGAAGTCACCTACTATAATTGCTGAGGCTGTAATTTCTTTTTTCATCTTGTGGAGTGTTTGATTGACATATTGTTCTGAATGTTTGTTCAGCAAGTGAATGCTTAGAATGCTTAGTGGTTCTTGGTCTGTGGTTGCCTTGAGCATTATACAGTGTTCCTCCTTAACTATTTTAATGGTTTTCACTTTGAGATCAATTTTATTCAAGATTAGGACTGCAACTCCTGCTTTTTTTTGAATTGCTATTTGTTTGGTATGTTTTTCTCCAGCCTTTGATTCTCAGACTATTTTTGTCTGTAATCTTGAAATGTGTCTCCTGTAGGTAGCAGATCAAGGGGTGTGTTTTCTAAGTCATTCTGTTAGTCTCTGTCTCTTAAGGCCTGAGTTCATTCCATTGATATTGAGGGTTATTAAATCTATCTTCATATTCTGTGATGTAATTTTATCCTTCTTGTGTTGGGAGTTTTCCTACTTCCATTTCTTTTCTATGGGTTGTGCATATGTGTGTTTGTGGTTCATTCTTGCCTTCTTTCCATTGTTGAGCCACTGTTATCTTGGGGGTTATTTTCCCTGTGATGGTCTTTGGGTGGAGTTGTTCTGTGTGGTATTCTCTTGTATTTGCTTGGTGAGTGTTGTTCTTCTGCCCATACTGGGTCGGTGAGGATATTTTATAGTTCTGGTCCTTTTAGCTTATTCGTTGAGATTTTCCTTGTCCAGGATGACTCTCATTTCTCTATCAATTTAAACAGATAATTTGGCTGGATAGAGTATTCTTGGGTTTGTGTTATTATCCTGCAGTTTTTGGAATATGTTGCTCACTCTCTCCTCTTCTTTATAGTGTCTGCTGATAGGTCTGGGCATATTCTTATCTGCTTGCCTCTATATGTGATTGCCTGTTTTTCCCTAGCTGCTCTCACAATTTTCTCCTTTTCCTCAGTTGGATAGTTTAACAACTATATGTCTTGGTGACCTCCTCTTGGGATTCAGTCTAGCTGGTCTTCTTTTGGCCTCTTGGATGGTTGCCTGGTTTTCATTCATTAAGCCAGGGAAGTTTTCCTCCAAGTATTCCATCACTATTTTGGACATTGATTTCCTACATGTGCATTCCTCCAGTAATCCAAATATTCTGATGTTGTTCCTTCTCATAGCATCTGACATAGCTCTGAGGTTTTCTTCAGCTTCTTTGATGGACTTGCTGGTCTGTTTCTCATGATCATTAATTTCGGCTGTGAGTCTGCTAGGTTACTGGTGCAATTCTCTGCCTCCCCCATTAGCTGGGCGAAGTCCATGAGTTTGCTGTCTCATCCCTTACCTCTTGCATTTCCCTTTGGTGCATGGCCTTTATTTCCTCTATCATTTCATGCTTTTCCTGTAATGCTTGCATTATGTCCTGTATGACTCTTAGCAGCATTCTGAAGATTTCTTTCTGTGTGAGGTCAACATCTGCCTTTTTAATGACTGCCTTAGGTTCAGGAGGTCCTCTGGCATTGGATTTTGTTTCTCCTGTCTTGATGAAATTGTGAAAGCAGGTTACTGGTTTTTGGTCAATTTATTGGAACTAGGTGACATTTTCCCAGATGTCTCAGCCCTGGAATCTCTCTTTGGGAGGATGGTGTTGGTGTTTCTATAGGCTGCCTATAGCCAACTGCCTTGAGGGGTTGTGTTTCACCTTTGTCCTGCTTAGGTTCCCTCTCGTCTTGGCCTATGCTTTGTGTTCCAGCCACACCCAGGTCTCCTAAGGGGCTGTTTCCAGCTGTGCACACTGAGGTCTGATGGAAAGTGAAGGCCCAAGAGCAGGGGAACATACTTCAGGGATAGATTGGGGGTTGGGTTATCTGTTTCTGGTTAGGGGCACTTCCCACAGGTAGACGGGTGGAAGGGAGGGCCCACTCTTTGTTAGTGTACAGATCCACTGCTCAGAGCACAGGGGTGGGGGCAGTAGGATTTAGTAGGGAGAAGGGAGAATGCAGTAGGCAAACTCCAAAGGCTTGGGTCCCTACACTACAGCTGTAGAAGTTTCTGCCAAACTTGTGTCCAATGCCTGGCTGGCCCAGAGCATCATGGCAGGATGGGAGCCTCTGTGTGTGGGGGGGTGGGGTGGGGATGGGGGCTGGCTGGTGGGTCTATGGGGAGCACCAAGATGGGGCAGGAACCTCTGGGTGGAGACCCCTCAGTGTGGGGAGCAGGGTCTGGCTGGCGGTTCTGCACAGGTAGGGCAGAAGCTTCTGGAATATGCCTGGCTGTCCTATGGCACCGGGGCATTAGCCTCTTGGGGTGGGGGCGAATGACTTATGGGTCTGTGAGGAATGCCTAGACGGATGGGCACCTCTGGGAGGAACACCATATAGTTTTAATGTTATATAATTAACCCCTGTTTAGAGGCACATTTGGCAAGACTTAATCTTACATATTTTGGGAATATGGTCAGGAGAGACTGGTTCATAGAGAGGACATCATGTTTGGTAATGTGGAAGGGAGTGAGAAAGAGGAAGGTCCTCAAAAAGATGGACTGATGCAGTGGCAACATCAATGGGCTGAGTCATAGGAACCATTGGAGGATGGAGCAGGACTGTGCAGTGTTTCATTCTGTTGTTCACAGGGTTGCTATGATTTCTATTATCCATTGGAATGGCTACACAGAAACTTTATTTAATTATTTAATTAAGGAAGTTAAGTTTTAATGCCAGTGAGAAATGGCTCAAGGTAGTTGTTTAATAAGACATGAAACAAATGTTCGAGTCTGTTAATAAATTCTCAAAGGGAAATACCCAACCTTGCAAGGTGTTGCCACTGAAATTGTGTCTTTGGAAGGCCACTCAACATTCTATCAAGTGGACTGCTTCAAGATGATGAGGAACATGGTATGACCAGTGGATTCCATCAGCATGCATCCATTACAGCACTTAATTTACTGTAAATTGAGTTGTTAGATCTAAAGCAATGCTGTGTGGGGTATCATGTTAGAGGATAAGACATTCTGTAAGTCCACAAATGGTAGTTTTGACAGAAGTAGTCCATGCAGAGAAAGCAAATTCATATCCAGACTGTCTATTCCATTAAGAACAAAATGTTGCCTGTTCTGTGATGGAAGTAGTCCTATGTAATCAACCTACTGGATTACTGAATGCCGTTCCCAAGGAATGGTCCCATATTTTGTACTGAGTGTTGGCCTCTGCTCCTGGCAGATGAGATATTCAACAGTGTCAGTAGCCCCATCAGCCTTGGTGGGTGGAAGTCCATGTTGCTGAGCTCATGTATAACCTCCATCCCTTCCACCATATCCACTCTGTTTATGTGTCCATGGATTGCAGAGATAGAATCTTATCATAGACAGCATTGTAGCTCAAGATTGATCTTGAAATTTCTTTCCTGATCATGAATTCAGCATCTTTTCTCTTACTTATGTCATTCCAAGCATAGAAAAACATATGATTTCAGATTCAAAATGGCCAATACCAGTCGATTTCAGTTCACTAATGCATAGAATGTCTAATGTATGTGTTCCTTTTCATTTTCACAATTTCCAGTTTTCTGAGGTTCATACATTGTGCATGCCAAGTGTGGGAAACAGAAAGATTTCCTCCAAGTCATCTCCCCAAAATATGTTAGATTAGGACTCTGCTTGCAACTAATGGTAAAAAAAATTATTTCCCTTGAGGCAATCAGCCACCAGACTGCTGTCTCACCCTTTCACTGGGTGGGACTGCTCCCTGCTGCTCGGGATAATGGACTACTTCTCCCTGAGACTTGCGACCATTAGCTTGGTTCCTGTAGGTGGGGTCTACACCCTACTGATAATGGTTCTTATGGAGATTCAGAGAACAGATTAAGCTAAACCCGCTTGAGAACATCCAGCATTAAGCTGCCATCCTGAATCTAGGATCCACCCATCTTGTCACATGTATACCCCCAATCCCTCCTCTTTCTATTGTGGGTATGCCTCTAGATCACCCCCTTCCCATTACTGTGGTACCTATAGTACAATCCTTTCATGTGACGTATGTCTTCACCTGTAATTAGTGGGCTTTCATGTCCCCAGAGAATATAAAAACCTTGGCTAGCATTAAATAGCCGGCTCTCTCTCTACGTGGACCACCAAGTGGGGCTGAGGTGAGTACTGCTATCAAGCATTGTGTCTGACTCCATTATTTCAATCTCTCTTCTGTCTCTCATGCTCTCTATGACTTTACTATAATCTTTCCTTATTATCACTGTACAATTGTGCCTACTGGACCCGTAACGATGTGCTAGGGGCTGGATTCCCCTTGCAGTCCAGTTGATTATTAACTGACATCTTTAGCTGTTCTTCCTCATTTTGAGTAGTGCCCCATCAGCAAATGAAGTTCTGAAGGCTTACTCCTAGAGGCTTTACTTTATCCATGTCATTATGATGAGTTCTATTTTGATAAGAAAGCTTTTCTCCAGTCATATTTTGAATGCCATTCAACCTGAAGGGCTCATATTCTGGCAGCATCTCCAACAAGGTCCACTGAGAAGTGGACAACCAATTCCTTCTTCGCGGTCTGTTCTTCGTCTGGAAACGCTACTGAAACTTGCTCACATTGGGTTAACCTTCAGGCACTTGAAATTCTGCTGACATAACTTTCAACATCACAGCAACATACAAACCACCACAGGATGACAAACTGATAGACAAGTAATCATCATCATACATTTTGTTGTTAGGGGCTGTCAAGTTAGTTCTGACCCACAAATTGAACCATCTTGCACAATCCCCACAATTGTTCCTATTCTAGAGACCATTGGTGAAGCCACTGGGCCAATTAATCTCTTTGAAGGTTTCTGATTTGTCCCTGTCCCTCTATTTTTCATTCTTGATGTCCTTATTTAGGGACTATCTCACCTGACAAATCCAA
This sequence comes from Tenrec ecaudatus, assembly GCF_050624435.1. Lineage (NCBI taxonomy): Eukaryota > Metazoa > Chordata > Mammalia > Afrosoricida > Tenrecidae > Tenrec > Tenrec ecaudatus. The sequence goes on along the minus strand of NC_134538.1, from coordinate 57,274,487 downwards.
AACAAGTAAAATGAAGTGTCACCATCTACCCCTCTAAGAATCACTCTGGCCATACATATCTTCTAAGACGGATTTGTTTGTCTTTTTGTCAGTCCATGGTACATTGGTTACCATTCTCTAATACTACAATCCACACATGTTAACTTTTCTTCAGTCTTCCTATTCAATGCCAAGTTTCACAAGCATATGAGGTGACTGAAAATATCAGGGCTTGGGTCAGATGCACCTTCATCTTCAGAGTAAACTCCCTACTTTCAACACTCTAACTCTTTTCAAGGTTATCCTAGTTTATTTTAGTATACACAGTTGAATGCCACTGCATAGTCAATAAAACAGTTCAATAAGTATTCTACCATTCTTGGTGCCTTGTTTTTTTTTTTTTTTACATTTTATTAGGGGCTCATACAACTCTTATCACAATCCATACATATACAGACATCAATTGTATAAAGCACATCCATACATTCTTTGCCCTAATCATTTTCAAAGCATTTGCTCTCCACTTAAGCCCTTTGCATCAGGTCCTCTTTTTTCCCCTCCCTCCCTGCTCTCCCCCTTCCTCATGAACCCTTGCTAATTTATAGATTGTTATTTTGTCATATCTTGCCCCATCTGGAGTCTCCCTTCCCCCCCTTCTCTTCCGTCTGTCTTCCAGGGAGGAGGTCACATATGGATCCTTGTAATCAGTTCCCCCTTTCCAACCCACTCATCATCTACTCTCCCAGTATCGCCCCTCACACCCCTGGTCCTGAAGGTATCATCCACCCTGGATTCTCTGTGCCTCCAGCTCCCATATGGTGCCTTGTTTTTGGCTACAGTTCCTGAAACTTGAACGTCTTGCTTCAGCACCATGGGTTCTTGCTCATATGTCCTCCTGGAATGGTGGGCTGTGTACTTGTTCCCAACTAAAAGCAAATAAGCCTTTCCACATCACCCACTTATGGTATATTGAAAGCAGGTCATGCCCCTTCCTTTCAAATGATTGCTTCAGAATTGTGTGCTTAGTAAAGGCTTGTATCCCATGTTAATCTTACAACTGATTAGCTGCTCATAGCAAATCCCATTATGGAAGTGATAACATTTTGTTAGGTCAGGTTAAAGGGGATTACTAAGTGTTAATTTCACACCAATGAGATCTTGGCTGAGTCAAGTTGACACAAAACTTTAGCTAACACAGCAGGGCTCAGAAACTGAGGTTCCCACCCACAGAAGGGGCTCATGAACACTGCACAGTTGCTGAATTTATGGGATAGAACTAGTATTTCATTAAAATAACACATTTATTGTTCATTGTTATGAATTAAATTGTGACCCCCAAAGATGGATTGGAACCCTAATTCCTGGGTTTGATTAAAGAAGCTGAGAAAAGGATCTTCCCTGAAAACCAACAGAGGGCCTTCCCCTGTGGTCTGTATCCTAAATTGAGACTTCCAGAATCTAAACTGGGAGAAAATAAATCTGTGGCTTTTAAAGTTACACGTATTGTATTTCTGTTACAGCAACACTAAGAAAGACACTTATTGTTCTGGACACTGAACAATATTTTCTCATCACTTCATGGCCTTAGAGTACTTGCTCCTTCTTGCAGATATCTATGGAAGAATTTGAAAGTACAGGGTGAAGGTCTAGAGAACCATAGGTGATAGAAGCTTATTACAAGTAATTAATGAAGCTTCATAAAGAAGCAAATGCTGTCGCTATGTCATTTTGTGCTGAGAGCTCACTGATCAGAGGCATTGACTAAAAGCATTATTTATTTTAATAGTCATATTGTTTGCATAAACCAGTATTCTAGAGTGGATGGAGGAAATTAAAGCAATGAATATGATTGAGTCTTTGCCTATAATTGCACTTTCATGCAAACAGGAACATAGATGTGTACATAAATAATCAAGGAAATGGTGGGGGCAGGTAAGAACTGAGATGGAAGACTACTCTAGTTTCCAGATCAAAGCCCTGTTACATGGTAACTGGGGATAGGAGACCATAGTAAGGCTGTAGCCAGGAATTCTTTGAATAGTTTTGGTTGGTTATTATAGAAAATAAATAAATTAAAAGTTGACCCTCAAGTTGACCCACTATTTTAACTCATAGTGACTCCATGTGTGATGTTTGAAGTAATTTTCTCTATTTTACCTTTCTAAGTTCTAATATGGCTACATGAAACTCAGACAAAATTCAGGGTTAAAAGTTTCATTAAATATGTTAAGAAGTTGTAACATCAGTGAAAAATGCTCATGGTTGGGTTTTTTATCAGGATATGTTACAAAGTTCTTTGTGGTCAGCTAGTAAATGCTCAAAGGGGCATACCACACCTCAACCTAAAGGCATTCAGCTCAAACTCAGTGTCCCAACAAACTCAGCCCCCTGAATTAAATGCTCAGAGGTACCCCACTTCTGTAAGTCTCAGCCTGAAAGCATTCACCTCCATTTCCCTGGGTCAGAAAGTCCAACTTCCCCAATTAAGTTCCCAGAGGCACCTGACTCCGCAAGCTAGGCCCCTGCACAGAGGCACTCAGCTTGACTTGCTCCAGGGCTTGGGAAGTCCACCACTCTGTTCCATGCTCTGGTTCCTGGTTCTCCTGCTGCTCCTCTGATGTTATAGCTGTCTTCTGGATCCAGGAGGTTCAGCTTTACGGGGATCTGGGTTCCAGAGTACATTCTCCACTTCTGGCTCTTGCCGGTAATGAGATCCCTCCCCTGGCTTCTCAGAGGGCTCATTTTGTACAGAGCAGGATAACTTTTCAGAGAATACTCTTCAGAAATATTCACAGGTGAATCCCATCAATATTTACCCCGACTTTACAAGACCTATATAGGAAAAGGTCATTTGGTGGGAGTTGAGACTTTAGCTAGAACCACATAAAATAACTCACTCACTGCCCCTGCATCGTGTGACTGACAGTAGAATTATGCTCCACTGAGAGTCTATAGGAGGCTTAGGAAACGAGGATGCACTTAACTTTGGGGTATTCTTCCGATGACTGGTCTTTTATCACTTTTTTTCCTGAGGAGTCTCTGGGTGAACTGGAACCTCCAACCTTTCTGTCAGCAGTGGAGCATATTCACAATTGGCACCACCTAGGGGCTCTTTGGTCATTATATCCCATTAAAAAGTCACACCTAATTCCTCTCAGAATTTAAAAATTATCGTTCAGAAGACTGAAGGGGCCTGGTTCCTGTGTTTTTGTTTTCCCCTTTGGGAAATAATCATTCTCATAATTGCTACCCACTTACAATCAGGCTGTGATGATTTACCACTTTTCTCTTTTTAAAGACAAGAGATTATAGAAGTAGATATGATTATTAGTACGAATCTTTAGAATAGCATTAAAAAAACTTTTAAAACCTCTTATTCAAAATCACGGCATTTGAATAATTTTTGAGCTACCAAACGGAATTTATTTAGGCTAGTTTAAAGGCTAATTGATACAATTTCAATTTCAAATTGAAACACTACTTACAATGCATTGTCATTCATCTTAATGGGTGTTAATGTTGAAACATAATTGAGACTATTTGAATAAGAGCATCATTAACCCCATTATTGCTGATCAATGTACGGAGATGTTCTAATAAAAATGGTTGTCCAGTATGACTGGATGAATAGTCTAGCATCTCTAATTATGAGAATTTCCCCCAAAGGACAAGGGACAATCAGAATATTTTGCCTTGTGATCTTTGGCTGCTGAGACAATAAACCAGATAACACGTGTTATACCTAGCACTGTGCCTGAAACACAACAAGGACTCAATAAACAATTTCCATTTTCTAAGTCATTATGGTTTTGCAGCTGTTCCTTAAAATCTGTGTTTATTTTCCTTTCCCAGGTCTCTTGGGCATTCCCATTCGATCTGAAATAGACATCTCAGTAGAGAAAGTGGCTTAGAATCTGTACTCATAGTGATAATGGTTTATCACGGACTTTTCAGTAATGAACAGCACCCCAAATTTTCTTTTTACCACAGAACAGTTCATGTTCTCAGCAACCCTGCAGCTTAGATATTATTATGCTGTTTTAGATACAAGAATGAGGTTCAGAAATATTAAATAAACATCTCCAAATTCCCAGGTATTAGTTCTCACAGCTAAAATTCTAACCAATTGTATAGCCCGTGCTCTGCCTGCCTAAGTTCCCAGGTTACATGCAAAGGTTTCCAGGGAGCACTACCCCCTGGTTGTAACTTCTAGGAAACTGCTCTAAGCACACAATGGCTTGCCACGGATGTCCAGAAACTGACAAAGGAACTGTGCTTTCTTTGCTCTGTCACACAACCGCTACCTTTCTCAGTTCCCATTGCCTTAACGTAAGAAGTCCAAAACCCCCATTGACACCACCTTGCTATCACACACATAGTGGATACCACTCGGTTGCCAACTCTCATGAGGAAAACTTCTGCATGATGAAATTATGAGAAACGTTTAGACCATACCTTTCTCAGATCATATTTTGTGGAGGTCTCTCACAGAGGCAAAGACCAGAAAGAGAAGATCCCCGAAACCTTCACTCTCGGGGTAGTTGAATTTTGCTTCAGAGAAAGGAGCAGTGTATGCAAGGCCACTAGTGTAATGCAACCAACCCTTGGTTCCACTGGCCACTTGGCGAACGTTTACTGATACCAGTATATGCCACGGCCCTCAGTTCTGGGCACACGTTGTAAGATATTAAGAAATTACCTAGATCTCTAGTGTGGGATGCAAATATAAACAATACATTCTCACTGCCATCGAGTCAATGTTGAGTCACAGTGACCCCCGTGAGTTTCCGCGACCATAACGGTTTATGGGAGTAGAAAGCCCAGTCTCTCTCCCGCAGAGTTGCTGGTGGTTCTGAACGGCTGAACGTGTGGACTGCAGCCCGAAGAATAGCCACTCCATGACCAGGGCTCTTTAAACAATACAGTAGTACATGACAATTGCTATAATACCTATTCCACACTGACTAAAATGTTCTAGTCAGTGTGCTAGGAACAGTTACTATTCCATTTGGTATGTGGAGAAACTGAGACCTAGCGGTATAAAATCTCCTCCGCTGCACTCATATTGAGTAAAGGTGAAAGGACCCTATGTACACCTTGGTAATTGACTGCAGAGCCCCTGCTTTCAGCCGGGCTCCCAACCACTGCCAGGAAGGGCTGCGTGGGGATGAAGAGACCGTACAATATTGGCCTTAGAAGCCAGAGAAGGCTGCATACAGGAGGTAGAATTTGATTTTGACCTTCAAGCTTCAATAACTTGCCAAACAAGCAGACCTGAGGATTCAAAGCTAAAGAAATGGTATGGCCAAAGCCTGGAGGTGGGGGTTGTCAAGGTCACTGCCTGTTTTGGGAACCACACACAGTGCTATTCAAGTGAACTTCCAGTTAGGCTAAGAGAAGAGGAAGTGGCAGAGCTAATGCTGGGTCAGGTTAGAGAGGCCTGCGGGTGGTGCAAAGGCTCTGTGTTTGGTCACGTCCATGAGAAGGAGCCCTCCGAGAAGGGGGCCTGGACGTGGGCAAGTACATATGTGAGCGACTAAGGGGATGGCCCATGGTTCTGAGTGTACAAATGTCCTGGCAGTGGCATCTGATTTACCCTGAATTCCTGAGCGGAAAGCGTCACCATGTGCATCGGCAGCCCAGGACTGATTCCTTTGAGGCAGAGGACACGCTCTTTCTGCTATCTGATAAAATTTGACCCAGAAGGGTTTGCCCTTGCTCTAGGGTTTGCAAGGTGAATTAGAGTTGTTAAATATTCATTTTCAACATAAGCTAGCTTGGGTGGAGCGAATGGAATTATTTCTAAGTCCAGAATAGTCAATATCACATGAAATACCCCCTTGAAGGAACTTTAGGTTCAATCACTGTACATCAGTCTGGGAGTATCACTCCCTTAGAACTTAAGAGTATCATTCCATCACCCGACTCTTTTAGTTCCAGCTTTGACTGTTACATATTTTACAATCACAATGAATCCTTTTAGCCATCGACACTCACAACGGGCTCTTATAATCAGATTATCATCTCCTTCCACTCTCCTTCTCAGACATATGAAGAAAAGAGGAATCTAGCAAATGAGGATCTTCCTTATTCCTCACCTCATTTAGTATAAGCATGCCCGTGTGAGCCAGCTGCTTCATGTCTTCATATCCCAGGACCCCATCTTAGATAGCAAATGTCTAAGTTGTCCATCCTTTCCAAACTACTTTGCTGAGGAAACACCTCATGCCTTGCTCTGAGCAGCCACTCTGTGTAGATGCTCCTCTACATGCTAGCGCAACGGCAATACACAAGATAGGTATGACCTGTGGCCCTTACCGGACATTCACAGGAGTTGTTAGAAGTAAAAAACCCAGTAAGGGAAAGAAAGTGCAGTCAACTTACATTAGTCCTTATGACAGCATTTGTTTATCACCTACTTGGAAACTTCCTAGACTTGTCTTGGCTCTTAATTCCTACGAGGAGATTTGACAATTCTAGGCTTAGAGATAGTTTCCATACATGCCCCACCAGCTCACTTCAGTTGAAAATAAATATCCAGCACTATCACTTCACCTTCTTTGGTGACTGCCAGAAGCCCAGTGAAGTGGGTTTTCTCCAGTTGAACATTTTTCTGGTAATTTACCTAATACGTTTTGGCAATAACCTCTACACTGCCTTGTGGCATTTTTCTGAGCAGAAGCATGAGATTTCAGCCTCTGTATTAGTCTGAGTATTTTAGAGAAACAAATCCACAGAAACTCATGTATAAGAGAGATTTTTATATAAAGGTTAACTGTGCATCAAGAAAACATCCCAACCCGGTACTGCCCAAGCACACAGTCCAGCATTAACCCATTAACCCATATGTCCAACACCGGTCCACAAAGTCCTCCTCCATTTCACAAAACAGACACAATGATGCCGACTGCAGGAGGAAAGCTGAGTCAGTGAACATGTAAACTGGGGTCTCCACAGAGAGCATGTAACCTGGGGTTTCCACACGGCTGCTCCAGCACCCAGGGCTGCATCGGGGTAGCTACATGTGGCTTCTCCTTGGGGATGTCTTGCAGGAAGTCAGCCTTGCAAGCTGAAGCAGGGACCTGGCTAAGGCAGCTGCACCCTGGTTTGACAATCAGAAAGCAAGAGTCCCGAGAACTAGAAAGGCAAGGCTCACTGAGCCATTTATCCCTCCGCCCTTCAAGTAACCCCACATGTGTTTATCAGCCAGGTTGGCACAATCAACTAACTACCTCACTAATCTACTTGGATGAATACTGACTGAGGTCTTAAAAACTCGTGCGGAGCCATCTTTGGTGAAACTATTGTTCAGAACAAAGAAGATTGAAAAATATTGAAGCGGTGATGAAACAGTCCAGTATACTAATGAATCATATGAGTAACAATCTGCACAACCCGGAAACCAAAAGAACTAACTACCTCAGCCCCTCCCGTCCACATGCTCAATTCCATGTGAGGGAATCCTGTTCCGCCCAGAGGAGTGTCAGAAGAGTCCCATTTCTTTCTACCAGTAATGGGAATGGGAACCAGTGGTGCTGCTGCTGTACAGGTTGCTCAGAAATCACAGTATGTTATAATTCACAGTCCCTCTCTATTATAATGCTGATTTAGAACATAGTAGTATCATTTTGCTTTACAGATAATTGTTATTTGATGTCCAGTTGATTTTGACTCATGACCTTTTGTATGCATACCTTATGTACAACACAACAACACATTTCCGGTTCCTGTGTCATCTTCACAACTGATAATACATTTGAGTCAATTCTTGTGGTATTCCAACCTAAAAGATTCAACTCCCAGCATGATAAGGAACACTGCATAAAATTGAAACCATTATGGATCATAATATTCTCCTGAGATCCATAAGTTTTTCATCGACTAATTTTCCAAAGTAGATCACCAGGCCTTTCTTCCAAGTCTATCTTAGTCTGGAAGCTCTGCTGAAACGTGTCTACTCAAGGTGATTCTTCTGGTATTATGAAATGCCAGAGGCATAACTTTCAGCATCATAGCAAAATGTGAGCCACTAGAGTATGTCAAAATATCAGACATTGGTTCAGATAATTTGATAAATGCAAATATCAAATTTGCCATGTTGATTAAAGCAGAATTTCAGAGCCAGATGGTTAACTTTGGCCTGACTGAACAATGTGCATTTCCATGGGAGCAGAAGTAAGAAGACCACACTCTGGGAAGAGCCTGCCACTGTGGAAAGAGGAAGCTCCAGCTTGTGCATGTCTGGTCAGGGTGGGGGAAGGTATGTGGCACAGAATATTGGGAAAGAGAGTCAGAAAAAATATTTTGGATTTAATAATAGGGCTTTTTCGTGGAAAAATGTGTTCTGAAATGTTAAATATGTTAGCATGGATCTATGAGATATGACTTTCTTTGCAGATACGAAGTAATGAATACTATAGTAGACAATGTTTTTCATCAGTGCTTATAAAACTAAATGACAATGGCAGGTGCCAATAATTGTGCACAAATGACTTGAGTGAGTAATGGAATGGATTATAGAACTGACTATAATACTAACAAGAGGAAGCAATATTGATTGTCAAAGCCGACTTTAGTACATTGGAGATGAGTCTGAGATTGCAGTATGACAGTGAACCTGGTCTCTTACTTCAGCATGGTCTGAAAGTTGAGAACATGGGCATTGGGGTAAATTGCCTAGAAGTTAAATATCAACTCTTCCACTCATTAATACTAACTTGTCTATATTTGGTTTCCCCTTTTATTACTAAGAAAAGAGTTTAATAGTAATTCATGTGTGTGTGTATGTGTGTGTGCATGTGTGTGTGCATGTGTGTATAGACATGTGGGTTAAAGTGAATCAACCAGCCTGAAATGCTTAGAAAGTTCAATGCAGAGTAAGGTCTGTGAAATTATTATAAGTTATAGCAGTAGCTATATATGTTTGTCCTTTATGTAACTGAACTCTCAATAAAACATGAATAGGAACACATCTTTCAAGAGAGGCTGTAAAGCATCATTAATAACTGGGATAACGTGAGTAACTAGCTGACACCAAATTGCTGTTCAATGCTCAGCACTTGATGTTTTCAGACTGACACTGCTTACTTAAAATTTGATATTACCTCTTTGCTTCCTTTTTATCCCTTACAATTCAAAAGTAAATACACTCAAGTATATTTCACTACAATACCTTCTTATTTAAGAACTCGACTACTGGAGCAAATGCTAGGAGCAGGTTTTGTTCAAGAAGGACAGAATGCACTCTCCAAGCACAAACAGCAATCAAACCAGTTCTTGTCACGTCTACTCCACGAATGGCAGCCCCAGGTGGCACAGTTAAACTTTACAGTGGCATTTTAGAAGCAAATCATTGGGCCTTTCTTCCGAGGGACCTGAGTGCATTTGAAAGACCTCTATGAAAATGCACTTACATTTCTGGTTTGTGGAAAGAGTCTCCATCTCAAGGGCCTCATCTGTCCTGATCAAGCACCTTACAGAGCATTTACATTCGACACATTTTCCCACCAATGCTCTGATAGACGGAGTCCAGTGTGCTGGAGCTTTCTGGTGACCGGCTACAAGGCCTTCCAGGAGCCCCCTTCAGCTCAGCATTACCACAGAGGTCAGGACAGCCCCCAGCTTCCTCTCAGGATGAAGAGGGGAATTTTAATTTGGGACCTTTGGGCAATCCCCTAACTCTTGCCCAAATGGTCACAGGGTCTGCCACGGACCCACCACAGGGAAACGTTCTCTGAAATCTTCTCCTGAGAAGAAACGTGACAGAGAAGAGTTGCTGGAGAAACGGAACTTCTGGCGTGGCTTTGTCCAGAAATTTCCTGTCAAGTGTTTCACTTCACATTTAGGAAAAAATTGAGGAACCCTTGGGAATCTAGCTAGGAGGACATTAGCATGAAATGATGGGGGCTTCCATGTCTCCACACTAAGCCTTCTACAGGAGCTAGTGCAGGAGAGACCTGGCTATCCTCCATGGAGTTATTTTATATTTATTATTTATTTCTCAGCTCTCTGGTGATGGGAGCATGCATTTGGCATTATTTTTTTTCCTCCAAGGTCTTTTTAAAAATAATTTTGAATAGAAGCACGAACTACCCCGGAATAACCACTGACCTCCCACACTTCATAGTGGAGGGATTTCTATTCTTTCTAACCTCTTAGACTCATGAACTTGCTTCAGGGCAGGCCAATTTAATTAAATGACATTATGGGATGCATATATTAAAACGTCATGCATAAGGAATCTATATCTTTCAATATATATTGAAACTGAGGGAGATATCTTCTCAATTCTGCTCCATAGGTTTCTATAGAGCAGGTTTTGGAAGACTGGAGAGAAATAGAGTACAGTTTCCTCCATTCATTTCATGGGTCCTTAACCCATATTTAATGCAGACTCTGAGTTTTAGACACAGCAAGTGTGCTTGTAATTATTTCAAACAGTTAAAAAAGCTAGTTAATGATGTTCAACATAAGTAATCATGTTAAATAGTAAAATTTAATTTCTTAAAAACTTAAATCCTCATATCTTCTGGAATGCATTGTACTGTAGGATGTCTGAGTAAATTAAATTCTCTCCTGCACACTAAAGCATCAATTTCCTTATGGTAATTATCTGCTAGATTGGATCTGTCAGTAGCAGGGAAGCAAGCCTGACATTATACCCTCTTTACAAAAAATGATTACAAAAAATTAAGACGAATGAGTAAAATTAAGGCTGTGGCTGGTACGCCGCTAGAAAGCTCTCATGGATCACTTTACATAAGATAGCATTGTATTGGGGACTAAGCTTTTAATGACTAGTCGTATAATCAGGTGAAGTCCATTAAGAAACGGCAGAAGTTACGATCACAGAGATAAGAGCAGAAAATGATTTTCCACCAAGTAGAAGCAATTTATTATACACAAAAATGCATTTCTAATGGAAACGTCTGGATGGATGAGGAACTTGGTAAAGTTGACAGGATTTTCTTCCTGGAAAGTTTGACAAATATAAAGGCTCAGGTTCTGCTCATTCGTTTTCTCTGCCTTTTGGGTTTCTGGGCCGGGTGGCCTGTGGCTACGCTGAAGTCAGAATGAAACTGGCTCAGTGAAAGGACGTTAAAGCGTCGTCGTGGAATAGCTGGGCTCGCTGGGGGAATCAAAGAAGCTAATTTGGACAAAGGCATCCTTCAATTCTGTGAGGACTCTCACTGATTGTAGTGAGGATAACCCAATTGTTAATCTGTTGTTGTTAAACTCAGCCGTGTGTGAAAGTACTTAGGAAATATAATTGGATGGCTCTCTCGGCCAGCACATTAGTTTAATTAACTTTAAGTCTCAAGAAAGAGCAAAATCCCAGAGGAATCAGGAAAGCAGCCTGGTCTCGGAGCATGAATTAGTAATGAAAGATGCCTGGTTTGGCATTCCAGGCCCTGAAGCTGCTACCATCAGACATTGCCTGCAATGGTCTTCCCAGACTCGCTGTGCACTACACGTGCCAGCCCTTGGGTAATGCCTTTGTTTTTGCTTTTCTCTTGCCAGGGACATTCATTTCACAGGTTTATCTCTTCTTTGCAACTTCAATCTCAATCCTGCACTTGACTTCTGCCTGATTTTGAGCAAGTTCTTTCTCTGGGGACCGTGGTGGAATTTTCACGCCAGACGTGGGGCACCGGGGATTGATTCCTGGCCAGCATCCCTCATGCACAACCACCACCGGTCTGTCGGTGGAGATTTGTATAATCCTATTGCACTAGACGGGTTGTGGTGGCGTTGCCAAACTAAAACAGATTATAAGAAAAACCTGGAGATCTCCAAATCAGCCAATGAAAATCCCGGTGATCACAAAGGTCTGATTTGTAACCGATCTTGGGGTGGTGTAGACTGAGCATTCAGATTTGCTCCGCAGAGGTTCTCCGTGAGTCCGAGGCTGCTAACAGGCACACATTAGCCAATACCCAGTTGTGCACTAATCTGTAGTGCACAATTTCACTTGAGTCCAAAGAGATGGTGAAAATTGTAAAAATATTCATTACAGATGAGCAAATCAACACAAATAAGTCTCTACTTAATCTTGCTTAAATACACTCGGAGCCAGTTAGGGAGTGTAAACTTGAGAAGAGGTTTTGGTTCAGTAGGGAGGTGTGAGAGTTGCGAAAGAGACAAAGGCCAGCCATATACAGAAGCAAAACCTTTGCTGTGATTAAATGTTTTTTATTGAATTGTTCACTTCATATTAGTAATGAAGCACAGGTAAGCCTTTGCTTGCCTGATTATCATGTATTCCAACACTGGTAGCTAACAGTAGGGACACTTCGCTCCTTGGGGCCTCGGTTTCCTGATCTGTAAAATGGGATTCCCATGTATCTAACACGCCAGCATGAAGAGCGGCAATTTTATTGCCTTGTTCAGCATGCTGCAGGCATACATTGACCACGTGACTACATCGTTACGTAAACAAGGGGATGGGCACCTGGTTTGGTTTTCAGTTGCATGTGTATCCACCTTGTCCTTTCATTCCTGGGAGTTCTATGAGGGGAAGGACTGTGTGCGACTCTTCATTGTGTTTGGGTTAGTTAATATAAATTCCAGTGCGTTGACATTTGGGTGAATAAAAACTGTGAGCAGTTGCCATTCTCTTGTCCTGAGGGAAAAGCAGGGCCCTGACGTCTCATTCGGAACCTCGGTGCGCCTTCACTAGGGTGCCTTCTGCAGTCTATGGCAGGAACTACAGCACAGTGAGAACAAAAGCCACTGTCTCCATTCTTACTCTTTAATATTTTAGAGTATCCCTTTGAGTCTCCAAGTTTATGTTTGTTTATCCATTCTTCCACTGATGACTTTTTTTCAATTTTTTTAAGGTTCCTTACGTAGCTGTTTAAGGTTGCATCCACAGTGGGTGCATCGTTTTACAAACCCCCACAGCAATGCGGAGGGCTTCAGTCTCTCCACAATCTTGCTTGCATTTGTTGTTTTCTGTTTGTCACACTATTAATAGTGTGGTGAGGTGGTAGTTCATTGCTATTTTGATTTGGATCTCTCTAATCACTAAAGAAGGAGCCCTGGTGGTTTCCTGCCAGGTGAGCAGTTCCAGCCCACCAGCCACGTCAAGAGAGAAAGATGAGACTTTCTGCTCCGATAAGGATTCACAGCCTCAGAAACCCTATACAGGTGTGCTATGATTCGGGACTTCTGTGCGTCAGAATCCACTTGATCGCAGAGAGACGAGAATGGATAAAGACTGTGAGCATTTCTTCATGTTTGTTGATAGTCTGTTTTCTTTAGTGAAATGTCTTCATGTTTTCTGGCCATTTAAGATGTTGATTTTCTTTTTATTGGTCTAGGGATGAAGTTTCTGTAAATTTCTGCAATTAGTCTCTTGTCCAACATGTCATCACCAATATATTTTTCCTCAGTCCATCGTTCTCTTTTTATTCTTTTGGTGAAATCTTTTGATAACTAATTTTTAGAAAGCCACAGTCAGCCGGTTTGTCTTCTGCTGTTGAGTGTGTTCAGTTCTGTTTATCATGTATTTATGCCTCTCAATTTGTCCCTGTTTTTTCATAGATGACTTTTATAATTTTATGTTTTACATTTAGATTTTTGATTCATCTTTATTTTTGTATTTGGTTTGAGAAATGGGTCCTGTTTAATTTTTCTGCAAATCCAGTGCTAGATATCTAATTTCCCAACATCATTTTAAAAATAGACTCTTCCCCTATAATGAGTTTTGACTCTGTCAAAGATCAGCTGGCTGTCCATAAAATCCAAGCTCACTGTGACAGAGCTCATTAGCCATGTATTGGCTTAATAGTTGGGTTACTAACTTTATGGTTAGAACAAGAGAAAGATGAGGTTTTCTACTCCTTTACATAGTTATTGTCTTGGGGTCATTATGAGTCAGTTGTCCATAGGTGGATAAATTTACATCTAGGTTATTGATTATATTCCATTAGTCTGCGTTTCTATTGTACCGGTCACAGACTATTATACCTCTGGGGTGGTGTAGTAGGTTTTAAGATTGGGAAGTGTGAAGCCTCTCATTTTGCACTTCTTCTCTAATGGTGCATTGTTCATTGAGATGCCTTTTCTTTCATAGCAAGTGGATGAGTTTTTTCATTTTTAAAAACGACGTTGGAATCTGAACAGCAATTGCAGGTTATCTGTAGACCTCTTTCTGCAGTATAGACATGTGAGGTCTTCATAGCCATAACCAGGGCATGGTCTTCCATTTATAGGAGGTTATTTTGGCTTCTTGTAGCAGTGTTTTGTAGCTTTCTTTTTTTAAAAGTCATTTTATTGGGGCTCATACAACTCTTATCACAATCCATACATACATCAATTGTGTAAAACACACTTATACATTCGTTGCCCTCATTATCAACATTTGCTTTCCGCTTGGATTCCTGGAATCAGCTCATTTTCCTTTTCCCCCTCCTCCTCCCTTCCCGCTCCCCCCTCCCTCATGAACCCTTAATAATTTATAAATTATTATTTTATCTTATATTACACTGCCCAGCATCTCCCTTCACCCACTTTTCTGTTGCTCATCCTCCAGAGAGGAGGTTATATGTAGATCCTTGTGATTGGTTCCCCCTTGCCTTCCCGGTATTGCCCCTCTCCCTGCTGGTCCTGAGGGGTTCATCTGTCCTGGATTCCCTGTTTCCAGTTCCTATCTGTACCGCTGTGCATCCTCTGGTCCAACCAGGTTTGCAAGGTAGAATTGGGATCATGATAGTTGGGGGGAGGAAGCATCTAAGAACTAGAGGAAGGTTTTGAGTTTCACTGTTGCTACACTGAACTCTGAGTGACTCGTCTCCTCCCCAGTACCCCTATACAAGGAATGTCCAGTTGTATACAGATGGGCATTGGGTCCCCAACACATGCTTCTCTCATTCATGATGATATGATTTCCCCCCAGGCCCCGCCTTTGTTGCTTGAAACCTGGTCCCCTCAGCACTTCATGATCACACATGTTGGTGTGCTGCTTCCATGTGGGTTTTGTTACTTCTGGACTAGATGGCCGCTTGTTTACTTTCAAGTATTTAAGACCCCAGACGCTATATCTCTCAATAGTTGGGCACCATCAGACTTCTTCACCACACTTACTTATGCATACATTCATCTTCAGCATTTATGTGGGGAGGGTGATCACACAATGGTGGTTTTGGTTCTTTGGTGTCTGTGTAGCTTTCTTTTATAGATCTTTGTTTCTGTGGTTTGTTCATAATTATTTCATTGATAAGATGATTACTGTAAATTGTATTGATTTCCTGATTTCTTTTGCAGAGTTTTCATTTTTAGTTTCAAGAAATCCAATTGAGTTCTGTATATCTATCTTCTACCCTGCCATTTTGCTATTTCAATTAGTTCCTATAATATTCTTATTAGTCTTTGAAATTTCCGAAGTACACGATCTTTAAATAAAGATAGTATTACTTCTTTCCTAATGTAAATACCTAGTATTTCTCTTTCTTGCTTTATAGCTTTCAGTGAAGAATTTCAGAACAATACTGAATAGAAATGGTGATAAAGCATATCCTTGTCTGGTACCCAATTTCAAGGGGAAGGCTTTCAGCTTCTTTCTGTTAAGACTAATGCTAGCGATTGGTCTTGGATGTGTGTTCCTTAGTTCATTGGGGGTTCATCTTGCATTCCATTTTTGTTGTGCATTTCCTTTTGCAGCTCACGTCCTGTTGTTATGACCCCTGCCAGAGTGCCCAGGCTTCCCCCCCGGAATTTACCGCAGATACTTGTGTATAAGCCATGTTTTTCAGCACATTTGTATGCAGAAAAAGTCCCCCTGGGCTTATACTTGAGTGAAGGTCCCACTTACCTGTTCTCCAGCGCTGCGTAGGTGTTCTCTGGTCTCTCACTCTCATCTGCAGGCGCCTGCAGCCTCTGTGGGTGGTCCAATGACTGCTGATATCACCTCTCTTCTTTTCTCCTGCACGCCGGCAACCTCTGTGCTGTCCGTGCAAGAGCCTGCCTGCTTGTGTGCTGGTACCTGGGCGCACCGCATCCTTGTCATATGATTGTCAGATGGGGCCGTTCTTCTCCCGCTCTTCTCCAGGGCTGTGACCAATGACGTAACCTTTACAGTCTGACCCGTGCTTGGGCACACCCCCTTGCTCTGACCAACCACTGCTGAATACAGGTACAGGTATATCTCTGGTCTTTGATATATAGTACTTTTATTTACAGTACTTAGTCTGCTATATTTTATTTTCTTATTAATCCCTATCTGTACCCAGTGTTGACTAAGTTTGCATAAAGTATGTGTAAGGGCTCATACATAATATACAGGCTGCACTGTGTACACACTGTGCTACTGCGTGTGTTGCATGAGTGCTTCCCCTCCATATGCGGTAACGCTGCACATGCAGTAACACAGGGCATCCACAACGCGGTGTGCATAGTAGGAGTCCTAACTCAGGCTGCTCTATGCAAAGAGAGTCATGTCATCACATTGTGGAATATTATCATACAAACTCTCCAAACCCTGAGTTACTGTCAGCTCCCTTGGTGATCCAGCATGTTTGGGGTGTCGTGGTGTCTTTTGAGTGAGATTCTTTTGGAGGATATCTGTTTTCCCTGGTGAAGTCTATCTGTCCTGCTGCATTCTATTACCAATTGATTTTACTTGTTTATATGTATATCGGTAGTTGCCTGGACACCACCGTTTTTACTGTAAACTGACCTCTTTTAAGAAATATAACTAAGGCTTATTTTTGGAGTAGGGTTTATGGTATATTTTGAGAATTCAATCACTATGGTACAGCATTCTTTCCCAAAGTACTATTTTTTTTGATATCCTGTTAGAAATGGATCCAGATACTTCTAATCCAGACCAAAACAAAAATGCAGGTCATACAAAGCTGGTTTCAAACTTAAGGTTGTGCCAAAAGCAGAAGAAAGCAATAATAGTATTGGAAGTACGGAATTTTGTGTTGACAAAAAACAAGTGGGGGAGTGGTGGAAAGCGAAAGCTGACTTGGAAATGATTCGGAAGGCAACAAAAAGCAGCCCCACATAGTTTATTGACTTCATAAGGGACTCCTGGAGATGGAATTGCATAAATGGGTTATGGAGTGTCGTCAAAATGGTTACTACGTAGCACACATGGGAATTCACTTACATGCCCTTCAAATGGCTAACAGCATCAAATTAAAAGCACCAGGCATTGAAAATTGTGTTGCATCAGCAGGATGGTGTACCCACTTCATGAATAGGTTTTCCCTATGTTTGTGGCAAAGAAAAAAGATTTCACAAAAGTTGCTAAAAGACCTTGATGAAAAAGTGATGTTATTCCATCCATTCGTCATAAAACAAAGAAGGATCCATAATTATGACCTGGGAGATATTGGGAGTATCGATGAAACACCTATGATCTTTGATATTCCAAGCAATAGAACTGGGGCAATTTTGTGAGACAAAATTATTTTACCCAGAAGCACAGGAAATGAAAAAAAAAATCCCAGTCATTCTGTCACGTTTACCTAATGGAACTAAGCTGCAACCTGTCATTATTTTAAAAATAAAGACCTTCCCCCAAAAGGTCAAATTCCCACCATGAATTACATTGTGCACACATATTAAAGGCTGGATGGATGAAGACTGAACAAAAAAATGGCTGGAAGAAATTTGGAACGGACGACCAGTAGCAGCCTGAAAGAAAAAAAAAAAACCGATCGAGTGGTCCCAAAGGGATCAGTTACCAGGCATCAAAGAACAAAAAATCATATCAGTGACTGCACACCTCCATGATAGGATCGCTGAAGACAAATGGGTGCACAAGCAAATGTGGTGAAGAAAGCTGATGGTGCCCGGCTATCAAAAGAGATAGTGTCTGGGGTCTTAAAGGCTTGAAGGTGAACAAGCGGCCATCTCGCTCAGAAACAAATAAACCCACATGGAAGAAGCACACCGGCCAGTGCGATCACGAGGTGCCCAAGGGACCAGATATAAGGCATCATGCAAAAAAAAAAAAAAAAGATATAAGTGTGTGTATGTATGTGTATATATGTGTATATGTATATATGTATGTGTGTATATATATTATATTAAATGAAGGGGGAAGTGCAGAGTGGAGACCCAAGGCCCAAGTGTCGGCCAATGGAGATCCCCTCATAGAGGGGCCTAGGAGAGGAGATGGGTTAATTAGGGTATGAGGTAGTATCGATGAAGAACACAGCTTTCCCCCAGATCCTGGATGCTTCCTCCCCCCAACTACCATGATCCGAATTCTACCTTGCAGGGCTGGATAGGACAGAGGCTGTACACTGGTACATATGAGGGTTGGAGGTACAGGGAATCCAGGGTGGATGATACCTTCAGGACCAAGGGCGTGAGGGACGATGCTGGGAGAGTGGAGGGCGAGTGGGTTGGAAAGGGGGAACTGATTACAAGGATCCACATGTGACCTCTTCCCTGGGAGAGGGACAGCAGAGAAGGGGGGAAGGGAGACCCCGAATAGGGCAAGATATGACAAAATAACGAGGTATAAATTACCAAGGGCAAATGAGGGAGGGGGGAAAGGGGAGGGAGGGGGGGAAAAAAAGAGGACCTGATGCAAGGGGCTTAAGTGGAGAGCAAATGCCTTGAGAATGATTGGGGCAGGGAATGTATGGATGTGCTTTATACAATTGATGTATGTATATGTATGGATTGTGGTAAGAGTTGTTGGAGTCCCTAATAAAATGTAAAAGAAGAAAAGAGAAAAAAATGATAAGGGCAAAGACTGTACAGATGTGCTTTATACAGTTGATGTATGTATATGTATGAACTGTGAAAAGAATTGTATCAGCCCCAATAAATTGTTAAAAAAAATAAATAAATAAAAAACAAACAAACAAAAAACCCATCATTGCTAGTTTGGGATATGTTTAAAGCCCACAGATCTGGTGACATAAAAAAACTGGCAAAGTCTTCTCAAGTTACTTTGGCCATTATTCCAGGTGGGCTTACATCTGTATTGCAGCTTGTAGATGTGTGTTTAAATAAACCTTTCAAAGACCGCGTGTGAAAGATGTGGCATGAATGGATGTCATCTGGTCAAACCTGACTGACAAAAGTTGGAATCTGATGAAACCCGACATAGAATTGATAGCAAAGTGGGTTCGTGATGCCTAGGAAGAGATTCCAGAGGACATGGTGCAAGGCGCCGTCAGCAATGCTGTGGCAGTGAAGACAGCGCTTTGCGTGAGAATGACAGCAGTGATGGTGGTGACTTTGAACTCAGTGATGATGACAATGTCTGTGCTGATCACCTCACACCAAAGCTGAAGCTCTGTGTGGACAAACAGATGATGATGATGAATCCAGTTTTGAAGGATTTTAACTCTTGTGTTTTAGTTTGGTTGCTGATTGAGCTAATGATTTTGTATTTTTAAAGTTATTGTTGATACCATATTGTTTTGGTTGACTTTTTCCACTTACAGAGCTAGTTTACTTTTTTCTTTGAAATATTCAACATTTAACCTACTGATGCCTCAATCAATGTAATTTTATCTATTTTTATTTTGAAAATTACCAGTAGCTGCTGCATTTCCTACCGTAGCTTATACTTGAATCAATAAGTTTTCCCAGTTTTTGTGGTGAAATTAGGTGCCTTTGCTTGTATTCAGGTTGGCTTATACTTTTGAGTATATAAAGCCATTCAGGGGCTTTTCCGCTACATGCCTGGTGCTTCAGACGTTTACTTCCAGGGACTTGTGTTGTGCTTGTCCTTTTATGTGCGGCCTCGTTTCTTAGCATACTTTCTCTAATTCTTCCCTTGCCATGGTGTGCCTCAGGAGTTCATCAATGCCTTTACGGCATGTGTAGTACCATGTGCATGAACCAGAGTTTTTAAATCCACTCATCCATTGATGGAAATATAGGTTGCTTCCAACTCCTTGTGATTGTGAACTGCGTCATGATAGATGTCTGGCTAATGTCTGTTTCTTACCTCTTCTGGGTATAGGCCAAGTAGGGGGATTGCTGGGTGGAATGATAGCTCAGTTTTCATTTGTTTTAGGTATGGCAAAATTCATTTCCATAATAGCTGCACTTACCTACAGGTATAGCAGCAGTGGATGAGAGCTCCTATCTCACCACACCCCCTCCAACACTTGTTGCTTTCAGATAATTTGGATTGGGCTGTCTTTGATGATTTTAGGTGGTATCTCATTGTTGTTTTAATTTGCATTTCCTTTATTGCTAATGAGCAGGAACGTTTTCTCATATGTTTATTAGCCATTCGGATTTCCACCCTTGTGAAACTTCTGTTCAGGTCCTTTGCCCACTTCCTCAATGGGCTATTTTTTCCCCCTTATTGTAGGATAGCAGAGTATTATAGATCTTAATCATAAGACCATTTTCTGATGTGTCACTGTTAAAGATGTTTTCCCAATCTGTAGACTCTCTTATTACTCTCTTGGAAAAGTTTTTTGATGCACACAAGTGCTTTATCTTCGGTAGATCCCACTTGTCAATTTGTGCTTCCTCTGTGTTTGTGTCCTTCCTTATTTCTGATAACATACATATTCTATGAGCCAAAATTCTTAGGTTTGTCTCAATTCCCTCATTGATGGCCCTAATAGTTTGGAGTTTGACCTCAAGGTATGTGATCCACCTTGAGTTTATTCTTGCATATGGAGTGAGGTAAGGATCTTGCTTCATTTTTCTGCAGGTAAATATCAGGGTGTCCCCCCACCCCGAACCACTTTTTGGAGAGAGCATCTGCTTCCTATTTGATCTTTTTTGGACCCTTATTGAAGATCATATGCTGATGATTTCATTTCTGGTTTTCCATTCTTTTCCATTGGTCTGAATATCTGTCATTATAACAGTACCCCGTTGTTTTGACTTCTGTTGCTGAATAACAGGTACTAAAAGCAGGTAGAGCAAGCCCTCCAACGTTGCCCTTCTTTTAGAGCAGTTGCTAATTTGGGGCTTCTTTCCTCTCGATATGAAGTACTTTTCCCTGTGAAGTTATCCCTGATGTGCTCGAAGAAATGATTTCATTATCTGTTTATGTCTTCATAAGAGCACTGATAAATTATACTGTGGACTAATTGTGTGCATGCATACATTCTAGGTAGTTAGCTATCTGAAGTCACAGGATGTGTTTTCTATTCTTTGTTTATGCCCACAATGTGTGGAAGTATATTATGGTGTAAATGAGTACACAAAGGGGAAAAAAAACATACCCTTAGGAGTGGGTGAATATAAAATGTTTACATTTAGTTACCCTTCTGATCGAGAACCCCCCTCTCCATCTAAACACTGGCAACCCGAATGGATTGCCTAATCCTTTCTAGTCTCCTTACCACTGTTCATTTTACTTGAATGCTTCCCATTTAGAGAAGAACATTGCCCTTTACCTACAATTTCCACAGACCAGGAGAGAGGAGCTGGTGACATGGCCAGAGGAAATTTCCATGTGACACTCCTCACAGTGAGGATTCTGGGAGACTCTCATTAACCATGTTACATCCTCCCATCAGCATGGTAAGATCGTGACATAGGGATGGTAGCATTTCTGAGGAGTCTAATATGGGCTGACTGAGCCCCGCAATTTCCAGACTGTAGGAGAGAACTGAAATTGCAAAGGATCAATGCAAGTTCTAGACCCATGACTAGGAGTGTGACCATGAAATGGAAAAAAGTAAGAACACGTGAAAACAAATGAAGTGGCTCTGTGGGGACGACTATAAACCAAACACCACCCAAGGGGCCGTGTCCGGGAGGCTTATTTCCATGAAGGCCTTCTGTTTCCAGGAAAATGCTGAAGGGAGATGTTGGGTATCTGAGGTCTGGTCAGGTAGATCTGAATAACAGGGTGCAACAGGATTTCATGAAACTCTGCACTGTCTTTACTTGTCATGATTCCAGGTCTCTGATGTTCATTCTTGAGGATCTATTTGGGTAACATGTGAGCTGATGCTGATTGAACATTCTTGGGCCACTTACCCTTGCGTGCACATTCCTCACCTCCTGCTTTCATCCCCATCGCTCCCATTCCACTAAATTCTTCAGCACAGAGAACTGTAACCTCAAAACATGGCTTATTTTGTAGGAGTGTTAATTGTGACACATTCTGTACTGGATAATTAATATGTTGTATTCTACTAGTATTAAAATACATTTACAATAAAAGTATAGTAATATACATTATTGACTAGTACAACATTGAGTAGAGCCTAGGCACACAAGGTTTTTAAAACTCTGACCTACACTCTAGAGACTTGCTGAGAATGTGTCACCTAGAGATGAAGGCTAATTAAGCCTGTGGAACTGTGATCTAATCAACAAGAGTGTGTGTAAGTTCCTTCTCGACGGTTCTGGCTGGATCGATAAATACATTATCAGAAGTAGGATATGACCTATTAAAGTAATTCTTGATAATGTTTACCTGCAAACCCAACAAGTACCTAAAATAGCTCATAGGTACTTTTGTAGGTACATTTTTGTAGACTGCTATGGTTGGTAAGGTTCTAGTTATTCACAATTTCCTATGGATAAGAGATGACAAAGAACAGAAATTTTTGGAAATCCATATCTTTAGTGAAAAAAGGGAGTACCTGAGGGCCAGAGAGGTCATAGCATGTCCTTGAGGTCATGCATCTGCCAAAGGCATAACTGGAGCCAAGTTTCCCACTTATATTATATCATTATTCAATACTACTCTTAAAATTGTTTCTAAGGATAATTGGTATTTTCTCTGAAGTGTCTGTCTATCATAGTAAATGTTTTGCCTAAATAATTATTGGATATTTACCTAATATAGTTAATTAAATGATTTTAAGTGGATTGTTATAAGAGCTGTAAAGCCCCCAAATGACTTTTATATACATTAAAAAGTTGATAGGGTGACAGCTTGCACAAAGTCCTCAAATGTTCTTTAAGATAAATTCTAGCAGAAACACACAATTATTCTTTGAATTGAGTTCAGAAATAACGTTATATTAGGAATAGATCTTGACTGCAAGATGAAATCAATGGATCAGGTTCTAGCCAATGAATGAATGGGACTACTTCCTTTGGATTAAGATAACAGAAATTTGAATTCATATCGAAAGGATATGAGAAGATTCAGTGACACATTCTCTCTCCTGAACCACCCAAAGAGCTGGATCAGATAAAACCACACTCATGACAGTAGACTATTTTTTAATGGAATTGTAAGCAGTTCAGTGTCCACTCTCGGTGGATAGCGTACAATGCCAAAAGCATTTTATCTTGATCGGCATCCTCTTCCTCTCGATCGGCTCTCTCAGGTTAGACTTAGCGAGGGAAATTCCAGCACTCTGTGCTGCTATTGTGCTACTAAAGTAAACCTCACCAAGTCCACTACACGGATTCTCTGTGAGCTGATGGCCAAACTCTTCTGTGTCTTACATCTTTGTGAGTATCTTCAGTGCACACGCTTCTTTGTTAAATCACTTCTTTTTTGTTATCATTTCTATGCCAAATATTTTCCAATGCCTGCATATGTGACAGTGGCAGTTTTCTATATCCGAAGCGTTATATCAGGACACATAACACATTGGACTCTTTCTTATAACAGGCAATTAACAAATGCTCTAAAGTAGTAGATAATTGAAATGAATTTTTATTTATCCTTAACATCTAGAAACCATATTAGATAAGATAGGAGTGTGTGAATGGATACTGCTTTCTATATTTCATAAATCAGTAGTTTTCAACCTGTGTATCGTGACCCCTTTGGAGATTGAATGACCCTTTCACAGGGGTCCCCTGATTCACAACAATAGCAAAATCACAGTGATGAAGTAGCAATGAAAATAATTTTATGGTTGGTGGGGTCACCATGACATGAGGAGCTGTATTAAAGGGCTGCGGCATTAGGAAGGTAGAGAATCACTATCATATATGGATGAAACTTCTTCCATTTACTTCTTCCAACATTGATTGAGTGTATTCCAGGTAATGTTCCTCTCCTTGTGGGACAGTGTCCGGATCAACCCTAGAGGACAATGGGCATATAGAAGAAGCATTATGGGGCAATTATACACACATCATACATATACACACAATGAGATAAAAGGATAAGAGAGGCATGAATATTTGTCGGGGAGTTAGAAGCGCACCCTAAAGGATCTTTTGAATCTTTAAGTTTAAGGTGAGGTCGTTGATAAGGGACATTGAGATTAGGCTCTGGAAATAGCTGGAGAGAGAAAAATGGCAGCTTGTTTTCATAGCAACAAGGATTCAGAATGGAAGGAGGTGAACCTGAAGAGAAAGCTTGTGGCCAGGTTGTGAAATACCTTGCAGGCCTTGAGATGGGTGAAGAAAATAGATGAGAGTCATTGAAGGATTTTGAACAAGTATTAAAGGAACAAAAAAAACCCCTATAGCAATGCTGACGAAGACAGAGTTGAAGGAGGCAGAACGGGAGAGCGACAAACCAACTGTAAGCACAGCCTATCACTAAATATAAAGCTTTATTTAGGAGAGCAAGGGTGCAAACTAGAAGAATGTGAGCTATAGGGTCAGAAAGAAAACGATCATTTTGAAGACCAGGTGATGCATTCAGCAGAACTGAGAAGAGGGTTCGGTTCAGATGTTCACAGGAATAAAGGGAGGACTTCTGGATTGCTCATACAGCATCTGGCTTGGTGATGCAGTGCATGACGGGACCAACAACTTAAAGTAAAAATCCAAAGAAAGAAGCAGTTTGGATATGAGGGAAAGAAGAATGCAGTCGTGACTATGTAGAGTTGAACTATCTGAATAATTGCCAACTTTCAATTTCCATGATGAAAGCCAGAGCAGACTATCTGGGATTGGGTCCCCGGTAGATTTGTTGGCCACTAGCAAGTAGCAGGACAGTGAAGTCATAGTAGTAAGGAAACTTGAACCTGAGCATTATTTCCCTGAATTTAGCTCTCTCCTCAAAACTACCTGTACTCTGATTAAAAGTAGTCCTAAAATATTCTTCCTTCATATACTTTCATTTTATTCTTATTAATGCATCCAAAGACCTTTTTACAGTTTTGAAAAAGTGCTTTTCCCTGCTGATATTCAGTATGCTTGTCTATCCTTTTATTTGAAGCATAGAATTCTCATCCAGGACTATCATCTATATCTGTTTCTTTTGGTCTATTGTGTCTCTTGTGGGGAGGGTCTGTATAGTGTGTCTACTTATTCTACCATTTTGCAGAAAGTCAATATATAAAGTTATTTCTCATAAAAAGCATACTATTTGTGCCAATATGGAATGGCAGCATTATTGTTTAATGTTTAAATATTAGCTTTTTAATTAATTGTTTCTTTATTATAAATAATTCTATTTTAATAAATAATTTTATTGAGCCTCTTTCAGGTCTTAAAACAATCCTTATATAAATTGTATCAATCACATGTGCACATAAATAATTCTTTACACTATTTACAGTAAATTAATATTTAGATCTTCTCTATTTTCATTTCTAATATGCTAAATATAAACATATGACCCCTATGAACTAAAACCCTTTGCAAACCTTAATAATTTAAAAACTATAAACCGATCTAAGACCAAACACTTGAAATGCACTATTCTGCCATATTGAGAAAGACTTTAACATCTATCCAACCAAGTCATGTGGGTTCTTCCCTAGCTTCAGCTTCTTTTGCTACCTAGGGGATTCTTTTCGCTTAAGAGAGACATCATTATTTCTCTGAGGGAGTTAGAAAAGTCCCTTTAATTACTAGTCAACTTCAATGTCACTGTCCTAGGGAGCCCTTTCTCTTCTTCCATAGGAAAGAATCCACTTCTAATGCTTCTTGACTCACCTTCACCCCTGGGTCTTGCCTTGGCTTATGTGTTTTATCTCAACTGAAACACTTCATATCTCCTAGAAAACTTGGATTCATTGGGTTAAGTTCCCCCAAATATCGACTAAAGGGGTCATTGGACAAGTCTACCTTGTTGCAATCAGATTAGTGCCTGTAGATGAGAAGTGAGAGAGTTTGATGAGAAAGGAAAGGGGGTGGATTTTCAGTCCATACTGAATTATTTAATCATCCGCATCAGCTGAGGCTTATTCTAGAAGGCAGACTAGAAAGTGAAAGTGTTTTCCAAGTGGAGCACCCATCTAAAAGAAGACTGTGCTCTCTGGGAGGGAAATAAGACTTTCATTCAGGTACAATCTAAATGATAGACGATTTTCTTTTTTTAAAAAAATTTTTTACCTCACACAATAGTTTGCTTTAATGGATAAGATGGTTTCTAACTAATCACACCTACTGTTGGACCCTTCGTCACAAATATTTAACAACTGGGTAGCCTTTTGAGGGCAAGCGTCTGACATGAGTTTGTATTTCTGGAAAACAGGGATATGCCAGTAGAACAGGGCTCAGGGGTCCTCACCCTTTATACATCTCAGACTGAATCGAGAGAGGAAGACTCCAGTAGTTTATTCCCATCTAGCCTGCTCAGCTTCTGCTCCAGCCCCTCTTTAGGGGCTCAGGGTGTTCCTCGAGTTTTCTTGCTTCCACCCAGGCATGGGGGCTCTTGTCCAGTTCAGGGTTATCCCTCCACTGGGCGGGGGTACATGCCTGGATGGCCAGTGCGTGCACCTGTCCCGCCAGTTCCTCCGACAGCGCCTCGTGGACTAGCCGGTGTCGCTGCACAGGGCTCAGCCCCTCCAAGCGAGAGCTCACCACAGCCACGCGAAAATGCGTCTCGCTGCCCGGTGGGACTGCGTGGCCACCGCTCTCATTGCGCAGTTCCAGTACCTCGGGGCTCAATGCCTGCTCAAGTTTGGCGCGAATGGCAGCTTCCACCGGGCAGACGGCTCCTGATCCTGTGCTGCTCCGGGACAGACAGACGCGGCCGGCCATGGAGACCAGACGCCCGACCAGCCGCCCACGCAGCATCAGCTGCCGTTTGGCCCGGTTTACCGCGGACCCTTGGGCAGAGCCCGGACTCCCGCGGGACGCCCTCTGCAAAATGGAGGCCTCTGCGATAGACGATTTTCAAAGAAATAATTTCCCCACTTCATACTTCAAAAATATTTATGATGAATAGTTTGATTAAATATAGTGCAAAATAACTTGCAATCAGATATAATCTGAGACACACACCCCCGAAAGAAAGAAAGAAAGAAAGAAAGAAAGAAAGAAAGAAAGAAAGAAAGAAAGAAAGAAAGAAGAGTCGTTGCCATCAAGTCAATACTGACTCATAGAGACCCTATAGGGCAGGGTAGAAGTGGATCTGGTTTCTGAAAGCTTCCTGTTTCTCCTGTGTAGTAGCTGTTGACTTCGAACTGCTGGCCTTGAGGTTAGCAGCTCAAAGTGTAACCACTATACTGTCAGGGATTTCTTCAACTGAGACTAGTGGGAGGCAAAAGATCTTACAGAAGCCAAAGATTTTGAGTAAGTGGGACCTCAGCTAGAGTCCCTGTACCACTACATATTACTTGTGCCAATTTGGGCAGCCTTGTTGAATTTGAGCTTCTGCATTTGTAACAGGTAGCAAATGTTGACTTTTATATGGGCTAGATATGCGGGTTACAGGGTAGAACTTGGTGAAGCAGATCATTCCTTGCCATGGGAATGGAATCACAGGTCTCAATTTTTAGAGTTTAGAAATATTTTTTCAAAGGGTGCAAATTGAACATCAGGAGAAAACTTTGTTCAAGAGTGAGTCAATATCCTTGTTCCACATTCATTGTCAGGACTGCAGGGAAGTCCTTTTTGGGGGATTTTGGAAACCCTGGTACCTTCTAGACACAGAATGGTTTCTCCCATATGTGCCCTGCTCAGTACCTCCTCTTAGGCTGTGTCCCCCATCCCGCAGGCCCTCCCCCTCTTTCTCAAGCAGGAAATGAGCATGAGAAATCCACTCACGGTATTATATCTCATGGAAAATATTGCCTGTATACAGGGTCTGTGAGAAAGGAAGAGGCATTTTCTCCATGACTTATGAGAGCCGAGCTTTCTGAAAAACCACACCTCTCTTTCATTAGCTTGAGACTTCAGACACACTGAAGAAACATATAAGTAAGTCAAGAGAATTATGATCGAACCACAATCCTCTCTTCACCAACATAACAACATCACTCCCCTTGTGTCTTTGCACACTTCACCTTTTAAACATGTTTCCCGTGTGGAAATCTTAGCCTTGATCTGGTGCCTAGGCCCTTGGGAGATACTCCTGGGTAGCTCAGCATGAACGAGGCAATTTCTCTCGTCATTAGGTCTCCAGACCTTGCCGATCTAAAATGTCACTTAGCTTACTGTTTCTTCGAGTTTTTTCAGCAAAGAACTAAATTTAATACACAACTTGTCAGAAGAACCACACTTAAAGCAACACCCAGACTCTGATTTGATGTCTTAAAACCCCTCCCATGTCAGGATTGAGAGGACACAACCAGTTCAATTGCCACAAAGTTGACTCTGATTTGTGGTTGACCCCATGCATACCAGACTCGAACTAGACTAACATAGGGTTTTCAATAATTTCTCAGAAGTAGACCATCAAGTCTTTCTTTCAAGATACTTCTGAGTGGACTCAAATCTACAACTTTTCAGTGAGCCTAGCGCTCGATTTGTTTGCGTCACCCAAACTTATGCTAGAGAACCTTATGTGCGCCTGGTCCTCAGGAATATAAAGAGGTGGATCACTGACCTCCTGTGGATCACTGATCACCTTTAGGATCACTTCCTCCAACACTCACTATCCTAAATTACATACACATTTGACCTCTGGCCTTCATGGGCTTACTCATCAAAGGAGCTTGATCTTTTCCCTTGATTTCTTTTGTGTGCCTGAATTTCCCCATGTCCCCTCCTCCAACCCTGTCCCCTCAGCATGTGGACACTACTTACCCATTCCACAGACATTCTCAAAGTGTCTTTCAAAGTCCAGCAGCTTTTACTCCCCCTTTATGTAATTCACTTATTTATGTATAAGACTTACTCAATAGAAGTTCTTTTATTTTCAACTGGCAAATGCACGATGAAGTCATTCTCTGAGAGACACAGGCCACTGGTTTTCTGCAATTTGCATCACCACACATTAACTTAGGTTGAAAGCTGAGCTTTTTGGTCCTCGTGTCTTAGAAGTATATTAATATTTCTGTGACCTTTACTAGATGGCAGTTGAGACATATTCTTTAAAAGAGCAAAACCAAGGAAACCAATAATCTAAAAATGCATATTTGCGAGCCTTGTTTGAAGAGAAAATAAGGATGTCTTTTCCCAAAGGACGATGTCAAGATGGCTTGTAAAGTTGAAGTACAAGGATGATGTATCCACTAATGCCGGTGTTTTTGTGTAGATGAAGTCATCTTTCCGTATCTTTCAGTGCTTACAAATCTGAACTTCCAGCTTAGAATTGCTGTAGTTTACCTAAGGTTTTAGATGCTTGCACATTTAGTTGTTTAAATGACAAAATAAGAAGCAAGACAAAAGCTTTGGGGTCTTCAAAGTTCATTAGTGCCACCTTTGACCTTGAAGCAGGGAACAGTAAGCACCTTTGATTACTTCTCAGGCTCAAGACCCTCGGTTTCTGTCAGTGTTGGCCACACAGCCAGTACTCGCTACGTTCACACTTGCAGGTAGGATCTTGATTTGATCAGTACCTGCCTGATGAGTTACCTGGTTTAGGAGCCTGACAAACAGTGTGTCTCCTTGCACGTGGAGCTCCCACTGCAGAGCAGAGCTCAGCAAAAGACTGACATAACCTCCTGAACGGCCTGAGTCTGAATTACAGGTGACATCAGTTTGAGTCATTATGACCCCAGGGAGTGACTAGATTTTCTTGAGAAACAAGTCTGGCTCCTCTACAACTGTATGTAAAATAGCTGCTATTATTATAGGCCACTTAGGCTAACTAATTTTTGAACTAGGTATCTGTGTTGCTTTCACTGCTCTTAAATCTATCGCAGTAGAGGGCTCATAGGACACCCGCTTTTAAACTATATAACGTTGCAGTTAACCTACCAGGGAAAGCTTTTGGTGCATATGCCCTCTTAAGTAAATAATTAGAGGCTAGCATCCTGAGCCAATAAATGCTGGGGGCTGTTTTCCCAACAAAAGGAAGCCGGCTGGTGCGATTAGCTAAGGATTGGCCTACTAACTGCAAGAATAGTGAGTCAAATCACTAGCTACTCAGCGGGACGAAGATGAGGTTCCTGTGAAGATTTACAAAGCCTCCCCTACAGGCTAACTAGGAGTCAAAATTGACTTGCTGGCACTGAGGTGGTTTTAAAAACAATTATGTAACATTGAATTTTGGAATCAATGATCTGCAGCCTTTCTTTTTTTTTTTTTTGGTAAATAGATATAAGAGGGTGTCAAAACGTTTGTGGGAAATGAACAGGAAAGTAATAGAATAGTTCCGCAAACTTTGTGAAGTCCCACTTTTTATGAAACAAAAGTACATTTAAATATTTAAAAAATCATTTTATTGGGGGCTTGTACAACTCTTATCACAATCCATACATACATACATCTATTGTGTCAAGTACATTTGTTGCCATCACCATTCTCAAAACATTTGCTTTCCTTTTGAGCCCATTTCCCCCCCTTCCTCCCTGCTCCCCCC
Organism: Tenrec ecaudatus; assembly: GCF_050624435.1. Taxonomy (NCBI): domain Eukaryota; kingdom Metazoa; phylum Chordata; class Mammalia; order Afrosoricida; family Tenrecidae; genus Tenrec; species Tenrec ecaudatus. Next base: position 57,243,988 of record NC_134538.1, on the reverse strand, counting down.
TCCCTAATGAACCCTTGATAATTTATAAACTATTATTATTTTCTCATATCTTACACTGTCTGATGCCTCCCCCACCCACCTTTCTGCTGTCCATCCCCCAGGGAGGAGGTTATATGTACATCCTTGTAACCGGTTCCCTCTTTCTACCCCACCTTCCTCCACCCTCCCGGTATTGCCATTCTCACCACTGGACATGCACGTAAAGTGACATTATCTTCATTAGTTGTACAATTATTACGAACATGCAGTCCCAAAATTTTCCATCACTTTTAAGAGAAGCTTAGGGTCCCTTAGCCAATGATTCTTCCTTTCCTTTTTCATTCCATCACTATGACTGCCAGTAATAAACTTTGACCTCTATAAACTTTCCTATTCTAGATATTTCATAAATATTCTTTGTTTTGTGGCTGAAGGTGTTTTCCATGTTCGTTCATATTATAGCATGTAACGACTTCATTTATCTCTATGATGGAGTAATGTGCTATTGCACGGTTGTATCAAATTTTAAAAATCATTGACGGGCATTTGGATTGTCTTCATTATTTAACTAATATAAATAGTTTTTTATTAGCATTGATGTACAAATGCGTGTTAGAGTTCCTTGGTTCACCATTTTTCCTTATCCTCCCCTGTCATGCCCCTAAGCAATTATCAATCCAATTACTGTTTCTAAACCTCTACCTATCCTGGGTTTCACATAGAGAAACTCATACAAAATTCAAACAGGAAGAAAAGAAACAAAAAACAATGACTAGACAGAAAACAATCTCAATCACAATGTAAACATGAAATATTAACAACTTTAAAAGGAGATCAAGTGAGAAGGTGTTACATTTTAACCTAACTAGATCTGCTACAGTCCACTCCACAATGCTCTCTGTCTGATAGCAAGGCTATCCCCACCCCTTGGCTATGGGCAGAGGGGATTTGCCAAAGGCTTTATCCATGTGAGGACCTACAAATGGATATGGGCCTTCCATGGTCATCCAGAGACTGCTGCAAACAGGCTGTTCTCGATTTCAGCTCTGGTAATGTTCCCACCTTCAGATTTGGATCTTCTTATTGGTAATCCTTGGATCACACAGGTCGGTGTGCTTCTTCCTTGTGGACTTGACTTTTACTTAGATGGCTGCTTGTTTGAAGGCAAACCTTTAAGAAAACAGACTCTGTTCTTTCCGATAGTGAGGCACTACGTGGTTTCTTCACCATACTTTGCTAAAGCACTCTTATTTTCAGTGATCTCCTCATGAGGGTGAGCACTGAGCAGGGACATGTCATAAGGACTAATAGTTGTTCGATTGAGGCTAGAATTAAGTGCGATCCCAAATCCATTTATGTATTTGTGGTATATATATATATATATATATATATATATATATATATATATCTGGTTCATTTTAGAAGAATTATTATCATTTAATGATAGAGAACATGATAAATCATAGCCGGGGGCATAAGACAATTCTATGGATGCATCCCTAGTGTGTGTCTGTCTGTAGTACTGAGGTGAGTTGTGCGCTGCTCTGAGGTTCTGGGAGACATGTCACTGATATTTCAGATGCCAGCAGGAATACCCCAAGGGAACAGATTTCAGTGGCACTTCCAGACTAAGAACAGACTATGGGCAGGAATTGGCTGTGCACTTTAGGGGAAGTAGCCACTGGGAACCTTATGCATAGATTTAAAACAATTCTACTGACAGTGTCATTAGGTTAGCCAAAGGTATAGAATTTAAAGCACTATTGAGAAAAGGAAACTTTATACATATAGACCAGTTTCCGACTGTAATACAAGAGTTATCAACTTATACAGATCAAACTCTTAAGTGACTGGACCCAACACCAAAATATGGAGGTTGGTGACAGGGCAAAACTTTCGATAACATTTATTCACAAAGACAGCATCATGATGGATGGCTTTCTTGTTGATGGCAATGATGTGCTCTCTGTTATATCTGAGAGGGGACTCATATTCAGAGAAATGGCAAAGTTAACCAATCGCCAAGTAAGAGTCCTCTATACTTCAATATCATGGTACCCTCATTTGGTGGGAGTTACAGAGAAATAGAGAGAAGATAGAAACCATATTTAAGTAATTTCACTTCATCACAATAGGGCATTTTATATATATATATATATATATAATAATTCAGTATATTTTATTTCCAGAAAAAATGCTCAATATACTACACAAAAGATGTAATATGTACTTGTCTGAGTTGATCGATTATGCATGTTGACATTCTTTGTAAATTCCTTAACACAGTCATTGATTAATGACTGTTGACTGCCTATTTATTGATTGTCTTGAATATTGAGGGCTTTCCCCACCACATAGTGTCTTGGGCCACTGTGGCCCCAGTACAGTTGATAGATGAATCAATCTGCATCAGCAAAGCAAGGCCTTCTCAGGTTATCTCAGGTAATGAGATTTTTGGTATTACTAAGGTTATAATTATTTGATAATTATAATCATAGCATTAAATATTAAATGTTGGCTGTTGTTGTTAGGTGTCATTAACTATTTCATTCACAGGAAGGTATAGCACAGAACAGTTCAGCAGCTTGCCTAGAGAATGTGCAACCCAGAATTTGGACTGATCCTAAAACTTGGACTTGCAACTTGAATGCTGCCTTGCTTTCCTGAGATCTACATAACAGGGGGTAATAAACATCAACAATAACAAAAACTGCTATTGAAGTATCTACTTTTATAAAACAGTCAGTCCTCAATGTCTATTTAAAAAATCATTTTATTCGGGGCTCGTGTAACTCATCACAATCCATACATACATCAATTGTGTAAAGCACATTTGTATATTAATTGCCCTCATCATTCTCAAAACATTTGCTCTCCACTTAAGTCCTTGGGATCAGCTTCTCATTTTTTTTCCCTCCCTACCCGCTTCCCCCTCCCTCATTAACCCTTGATAATTTATAAATTATTATTTTGTTATACCTTGCACTGTCTGACGTCTCCCTTCACCCACTTCTCTGTAGTCCATCCCCCAGGGAGGAGGTCACATGTAGATCCTTGTAATTGGTTCCCCCTTTCCAACTCACTCTCCCTCCACCCTTCCGGTATTGCCATTCATACCACTGGTCCTGAAGGGATCATCCGCCCTGGATTCCCTGTTTCCAGTTCCTATCTGTACCACTGTACATCCTCTGGTCTAGCCAGATTTGTAAAATAAAATTGGGATCATGATAGTGGGGGGGGGGTGGTGGAGAAGGCATTTAGGAACTAGAGGGAAATGTATGTTTCATCGTTGCTACATTGTACCCTGACTATACGGAGAAATATACCTGTTTATTTAATTACAGATATTTACTTAGCATTTTTTTGCGTTTTATGTTTAATTACTGGGGGTACTCTTCAATCCCCAGGTTAGCTTTGTGGCTTAAACCCACCAACCACTCTATAGGAAAAAGTTGAGGCTATCCATTCCCTTAAAGATTTATCATTTCAGGAACTGTATGTTACCAGGGGTTTGTTTTCTTCCATTTGGTAATCCCCAGAGATGAACGCAATTCAGTCTACTCTAGGCTGAATGGGGTAAATTGATCAAACTTAGAATATTATAATTTATTAAAAATCAATTCTGGGTTGTTGGGTTGTCATTTCTGTTACTAGGTAGCTCCCACCTCACTGAACTAGAAGGGCTGTGCGTGCTATGACTACAAAGACTTCTAGGACAGGTCTTTGTTGAGTACTCGTCCCCTGTACCATTTTAATGTTCCCTGTTATGCTACAAAGACTAATGGAAAGCAGATTAACATTTTGAATGTAATCTGTATTATTAAGTTCTCCTAAGGATCTAAGGTATCTATGTGTTGTTGTTCAGTGCTATTGAGTTGGCTCTGATCCATACCTAATTTATGCACAACAGAATAAACACTGCATCGTGCTGTTCCATCCTCACAATTGTTTCTCTGTCTGAGCCCGTTGTTGCAGTCATTGTGCCAAACCAATTATTGAGAGCTTTCCTCTTTGTCACTGCCATTCCGCTTTACCAAGCATGATGTCCTTCTCCAGGACTGGTCTCTCCTGACAACGTCCAAAGTACGTAAGACAAAGACTCACTTTCTTTGTTTCTGGTTGTATTTCTTCCAAGACAGATTAATCTGCACTTTTAGCAGTCCGTGAACTTTCCATTTTCTTCACAGGTGCCACAATTCAAATGCAAGTTCAAATTCTTCTTCTGTCTTCCTTCTTCAACACTCAACTTTCATGTGCATATGAGGACACTGAATACACCATGGCATGGGTGGGTCTGGCATCTTAGTTGTCAAAGTAACAGCCTTACTTTTCAATACTCTAGAGAGCTTCTGGAGCACATTTACCTAATGCAATATGATTTTTGTTCTCTTGACTGTTACTTCCATGACCATTGATTGTAGATCCAAGCAAGACAAAATTCTTGACGATAACCTTTTATATTATAATATAAAGCTCTTAAAGTAGAAACAACAACAAAATCCAAAACTGTGCAAGAAAGTTTCAAAAATCATATAAACCCACGTCAGTAGTTATCAGACTCTAATGTATGCCACAACTCAGAAACCATTAAAGTATCATTCTGAATGTAAAACTATGGTTAAAGCTTGCTAATATGTTTGAGTTAATATATTTATTCAAGTCAGTTTTGAGCTTCCTGATAGGTAGGGGAAAAAGAAAGCACATTATCTTATATCATTTATTTCCTCTGTATATTTTAAGTGACTACGGCTTAGACGTTACTAAGATGAGAGTTTAGAACATTTCCTAATCAGTTACCAATTTTTTGTCAGTATGGACAACCACTGTCTTCGTACCTAAATCTTCAAAAGAATTTCTTGATAGTTTATTTTGATAAGTCTTGATATAAGTTTAGAAATTTTTCTATTTTTCAAGAAATACTGTACTTTTTGCAGTAACAGTATCCCAAAAAATACAATCAACAGTAATTCCAGAATGAACACTGATTAAATTTTCATCTATCATCTGCCTGTCAGTTTGTTGTACTGTGATTCTGGTAGCTTGTCAACAGCGGTTCAAATGCCGGTGAGGGCTTCAGTAGAGTTTGTACACTAAGATAGACAAAGGAGTAGTGCTGGTGATTCATTTCAGGAAACCAGGGTGGTGATCACCTTATGGGTAGCTTGGGAACACAGTGACCTGCTAGAGTGCACGAAGACGAGCTCCTCGCAGTGAAAGACACTTCAGGCACGACAGGGAAAGAGCTCCCTCCTCAAAGGAGACTTGATTAATTATGTGAACCAAGTAAACTTTTTGGAGGCTCAGTCTGAGGAAAAAACCTGCAAATAGCCAACAGAAACTGGAATATGGAACATATGAAGCTAGAATGAAGAAAACTGGAAATTGTCAAAAATTAAATTAAATTATTGAGAATTGTTATCTTAGGCATTAGTGAGCTGAAATGGGATGTTACTGCCAATTTTGAAATGAACAATTATATGATTTACTATGCTATTAATTATAAAATAAAGGGAAACTGTCATATTTACCATCAAAAAGATCATCTTGAACTATAACTTGGTCACTGATAAAGTAATACTGTTATTCAAAGTTATGCACCAACCATTATTATCAAAGATGATCAAATTGAGAATTTGATCAATTTCTGCAGTCTGAGATTGATTTTAAAATACAATCAAGATGTGATAATTACTGGTGAGTGGAATACAAAATTTGAAAACAAAGAACGATCACTACTTGGAAAATCAGGTCATGACAATAGAAATTATGCTAGAGATCACAGGATAATAATTTGCAAGACCAACAACATATTGGAAATACCTTTTCAGCAATATAAATAACTAATATACATGAATCTAACTGGATGGAATATGGAATCAAACCTATTACATTTGTGTAACAGATGATCAATGTCATCAATCAGAATAAAACCAGGAACTGACTTCAGAATAGACAATCAAATTTAAGCTGAATTTGAAAAATATTAAAACAGGTTTATGATGGCTAAACTTCAACCTTGAGTATATTCAACTTGAATGTGGAGGAGATGACCACAAGAATATATTTAAGACATTAAACAGTAATAACCAAAGGTCAGGTGAGTGGTCTGATGACACAAAGGCATGAGACATGAATAAAACAAAAGGCTATTAAAAAGACATGGAAAGAAAGACCGAAATAGAAGAGACTCTGAAAACTGCTTGTCAGCGTAGACTACCTAGGGCAATGGAAGAAATGACAAAGTAAAAACAGAACAGAAAATTCAAACGGAAGCATGAGAAGACAAAGTAAAATACTATGTTAAAATGTGCAAAGAACTAAAGTTAGAAATCCGAAAGAGAAGAAGAGGCTCGCCATAACTCAAGGTGGAAGTATTAAAGGAAACAATTCTAGCCTCAGGGGTGCTATCAACGGGATCTGTAGGCAAAACAGTGAACAATATAGAAAGGCAATAGAAACAGTTTCACTGTAAAAAACCAAGTAGTCAACATTCAATCATTTCAGGACCAAGAGCTGATGGTATTGAATGAAAAGGTTTAAGATTAACTGAAGGCATTAGAAAAAAATAGAATACCAATGAAATGTTTCAACAAATGGAGGTGCTAACTTGTCTATTTCAAAAGTTTTGGAAATTAGCTACCTGACCAATTGACTGGAAGAAATTCATATTTATGCACATTTGAAGGGAAAGTTACACAGATTAACATGGAAATTGTTAAACAATATCGTCAATATCACATGCAAGTAAAATTTTCTGAAGATAATTTTAAAATGGTCACAGAAATATATTGACAGAACTTCCAGAAATTTAAAATTTAAGTCACAGTCTGAAAACTGAAGGAGAAATACCATGCCTGATGGATTTTAGCTTACAGCAGAGAGTACTAATAAAAGCGTCTACCTGTACTGCATTAGCATGCAAAACAGCACCCAACTGTGTGCATCATATTAAATTATGGAGAATATTTTAAAAAATGAAAATTCCACATCACTTAATTGTGCTCATGCAGAACCTATACATAGACCAACAGACGGTTGTTTGTAAAGAACAATGGGAGAGTGCGTGATCTAAAATAAGGAAATGTGTGTATCAAGGCTGTATCCTTTCACCCTAAGTATTCAATCTGTATGCTGAGCAAATAATCTGAGAAAAATGGGCAATAAGAATGCAACATTGAGTTTGGAGGAAGACTTCTGGTATGCACATGACACAGCCTTGCTTGTTAAATACAAAGAGAACTTGAAGAATTTACTCGTAAAGATTAAAAAACTACCTCCTTTAATATGGATTACACCTCAAATAAGGAAAACACAAATGGAGAGGAGATTGAAGTTGTCCAGTATTTCATTTGACTCTGATCACCAGTCAGTGCCCATGGAAACAGTGGCTAGGAAATCAATAGGTGAGTGCACTGGGAAATCTGCTGCAAAGGATTGCCTTAAATTGTTATAAAGCAAATATATTATTTTGAAGACTAGGTTGTACTTGACCCAAGTTATGATAGTTTCAATCATCTCACACATGCAAAAGCTGGGCAATAAATAAGACTGATTGAAACAGAAGTAATATATTTTGATCATGGCAAAGAAGACTGAATGTACCCTGAACTGACAGAAAAAGGAACATTTTGTCTTGGAGAAAGTACAGTCAGAGTGCTTAGAAGCAAGGATGGCAGGACTTCGTCTCATGTACTTTGGACATGTTACAGGAAGGGCCCGTCAGTCCCTAGAGAACAACATGCTTGGTAAAGTAGAGGACCATCGAATAGAAGACCCACAAAGAGATAGATCGACCCTGTGACAGCACAGTGATGAAAATTTAGCAACATTATGAACGTGCAGGACTGGGCAGTGTTTTGTTTAGTTGTGCATAGCATCACTATGAATCAGAAGCAACTCATTGGCACCTAACAAAAAGAATCTCTTTTCAGAGATAGATTCATTTATGAAAAATTAAATATTATGAGGGGACTTCAAACATTTGTGGAAATATCCCATTGTCTTTTAATTCCTGTTTTCCTCCAAACACTTTTTGAGTTTTTTAAAGTACATCTTTATAGTTATTTCTCTTATCCTACTGAGGCTTAGACATTTATTTGCTCATTAGTCACTTATAGTTCTCTTATTTTCAATTTATTTGTTAATATCCTATTCTTTTTTCCGGTTGGAGTTCATACTTTAAAATGGATTCTATTTATTATTATAGTACAATCTATTTCTTGCATATCTTTCTACTGGGTTATTCAGAACTTTGTTCATATATTATGATTATTAATTTTAAAATTTTATTTTATAGTACTTATTTTATGACTGGAAGTTAATACATATATCATATAATTCCATAGTTCAGTCACATCAAGCAGTATTAAACAATTTCTACCACAATCAGTTTAATTACATGTTATTTATTTAAATCATTTTATTAGGGGCTCATACAACTCATCACAATCCATACATACATCAATTGTGTAAAACACATTTGTGCATTCATTGCCCATATCATTCTCAAAACATTTGCTCTCCACTTAAGCCCCTGGCATCAGCTCCTCATTTTCCAATCCCTCCCCGCTCCCCCTCCCTCATGAACCCTTGATAATTTATAAATTATGATTTTGTCATATCTTGCACTGTCCGATATCTCCCTTCACCCACTTTTGTGTTGTCCATCCCCCAGGGAGGAAGTTATATGTAGATCCTTGTAATTGTTTACCCCTTTCCAACCCACCCTGTGTCCATCCTCCCGGTATTGCCACTCTCACCATTGGTCCTGAAGGGATCATCCGCCCTGGATTCCCTGTGCTTCCAGTTGCCATCTGTACCAGTGTACATCCTCTGGTATAGCCAGATTTGTAAGGTAGAACTGGGATCCTGATAGTGGGGATGGGTGGGGGTGGAAGAAGCATTTAGGAACTAGAGGAAAGTTGTATTTTTCATTGTGGCCAAATTGCATCCTGACTGGCTCATCTCCTTCCCGCAACCCTTCTGTAAGGGGATGTCCAATTGCCTATAGATGGGCTTTGATTCTCCACTCTGCACTCCCCCTCATTCACAATGATGATGCCTGATACCTGTGATTACACAGGCTGCTGTGCTTCTTCCATGTGGGCTTTGTTGCTTCTGAGCTAGATGGGTGCTTGTTTACCTTCACGCATTTAAGACCCCAGACACTATATCTTTTGATATCCAGGCACCATCAGCTTTCTTCATCATCTTTCCGTATTCACCCGCTTTGTCTTCAGCGGCTGTTTCAGGAAGGTGAGAATCATAGAATGCCAATTTAATAGAAAAAAGTATTCTTGCATTGAGGGAGTACTTGAGTGGAGGCCCAATGTCCATCTGCTACCTTAGTACTAAACCTATAAATATATGCACATAGATGTATTTCCCCATCCTCATGTATAAATATATTTACATATATACATGCCTTTATTTAGACCTCTATAAAAGTCCTTTGCCTCCTAGCTCTTTCCTCTGTTTCCTTTGATTTTCCTGTTGTCTCACTATCATGCTCAGTCTTCATGTGGGTTTTAGTAATTCCTCTTGGTTATATTACCCTTGATCATGCCCTACCAGAGCCCTACACCCTCCTCACCACCGATTTGGGTCACTTGTTCCCTTGTCCCTGGGTTTGTTAACACCACTTCCTTTCTCCCCACCTCCCCCTTTCCCATGTCCCCCGGAACTGTCGGTACTGTAGTATTCTCCTCCGGATTGCTCATCCAGCCTACCTTATTTAGACAGACCTGCAGAGATAATAACATGCACAAAAACAAGACAGAACAAAATCAAGCAACAACACCAACAAACCAATGACAAAAAAACAAAAGGAAACAAAACAAGAAAGAAAAGCTTACAGTTAGTTCAAGGACTATTTGTTGACCTTTAGGAGTGTTTTCCAGTTGAGTCTGTTGAGGTGCCAAGCGCTGGCCCTAAAGCCTATTTTTGGTATCCCTGGGACTTCATTGTTCTGTTCCCCTTTGATGTTCTATTGTATACCCTTAGTGTTTTGCTTCAGTGTGGCCGGATCAGATTGGGTGGAATTCCCACACTGTTTCTCCAGTGTTGTTCCCTGTAGGGCTACGGGTCAGTGAGGGAATCACAAATTATTTAAATTAAAATTTATTTTTCACTTATTAATTTTGCCTACAATGGCCATTTAGAACAGTGGTTCTCAACATTCCTAATGTTGCGACCCTTTAATACAGTTTCTCAGGCTGTGGTGACGCCCCCAACCATAAAATTATTTTTGTTGCTACTTTATAACTGTAATTTTGCTGCTGTTATGAATTGGGCAACTACTGTGAAAGAGTTGTTCGACTCCCAAAGGGGTCATAACCCACAGGTTGAGAACTGCTGATTTGTAAGTTTTTTTTCTCTCACACAGCCAACATTTTAAAGGATTCCTCTAAATCATCACATAATCTGTATGTTAGACTGGGTTGACTAGAGAAACAAATCCAGGTACATTTATATATGTGTAAGATAGTTTTATATCAAAGAGCAATTGTACATTGAGAAAACATCCCAGTCCAGTCAAGTCTATAAGTCCAATATTAGTCCATAAGACTGATACTAGTCCTCAAATCCTTTTTCAGACTTACAAAGTGGCATGCAATAATGTAAAATGCAGGAAGATCACAGGCTGGTGTTTGAAAAGTCTTATGGATCCAGTGGTGGTTGAAGCATCTCTGCACTGTTGCAGGTCTCCACGTGACTCATCCAGCTCTCCAAGTGCGGTCCTTCAACAGGAAGGTGAAACAGCGAGAGAGATGCTCTCACAGATCTCAGCAAGTCTCCATGTGGCTTGTCACCAGGAGATGGAGAGAGAAAGGAAGTTCTCAGAATCCACATGAGAAGGCCACACCCACAAGGAGGCATCATCAGGCTTTGACCTCATTGACAGGCTAGACGCCATCCCTACACTTGTTTACCAAGTTGCCATGAAATTATGTAACTATCACATCTGTATAACGTAGAATAAGCAAAGAAACAAACAATGCAGTTAATTTGATCTGATAGGACAGAGTGTAACTCCCATAAGGCTTCCAACACTGTACATCTGTACAGAAGACCAACGCATTTTTTTTCCCTGATGAGCAGTTGATGTATTTGAATATCTAACTTTTGGTTAGTAGCCAAGAGCTTACTCATTGTCCACCAAGACTCTTTTGGTGATCTTATTTTTTTAATCGTTTTATTAGGGGCTCATACAACTCTTATCACAATCCATACATACATCAATTGTGTAAAGCACATCTGTACATTCATTGCCCTCATCATTCCCAAAACATTTGCTCTCCACTTCAGCCCCTGGCCTCAGCTCCTCATCTTTCCCCTCCCTCCCTGTTTCCCCTCCCTCATGAACCCTTGATAATTTATAAATTATTATTTTGTCTTATCTTTCCCTGTCCGACGTCTCCCTTCACCCACTTTTCTGTTGTCTGTCCCCCAGGGAGGAGGTCACATGTAGATCCTTGTAATCAGTTCCCCCTTTCCATCTCACCCTCCCTCTACGCTCCCAGTATTGCCACTCACACCACTGGTCCTGAAGGGATCATCTGCCCTAGATTCCTTGTTTCCAGTTCCTATCTGTACTGGTGTCCATCCTCTGGTCTAGCCAGGCTTTCCAGGTAGAATTGGGATCATGATAGTAGGGAGGGGGAGCATTTAGGAACTAGAGGAAAGTTGCATTTTTCATTGTTGCTACATCGCACCCTGTCTGGCTTGTCTCCTCCCTGAGACCCCTCTAAAAGGGGATCTCCAGTGGCCTAAAAATTGGCTTTGGGTCTCTACTGTGCATGCCCCTCCCCACTCACTATGGTAAGATTTTTTTGTTCTGATGATACCTGATACCTTCAACACCTTGTGATCGCACAGGCTGATGTGCTTTTTTCATGTGGGCTTTGTTAATTCTGAGCTAGATGTTCACTTGTTTACTTTCAAGCCTTTAAGACCCCAGATGTTATATCTTTTGATAGCTGGCACCATCAGCTTTCTTCGCCACATTAGCAAATGCACTCATTTGTCTTTAGTGATTGAATCACGGAGGTGAGCACACAATGATAAGATTTTTTATTCTTTGATGCCTGATAACTGATCCCTTTGGCACCTCGTGATCTTGATCTTCTTAAAGCCTTTAAACTATCTATTTGTATCTGTTTTCAAAACACAATTTACTTTTTTTTGTGATCCAAGTGGGTTTTAAAAAAAACATTTTATTAGGGGCTCATACAACTCTTATCACAGTCCATACATATACATACATCAATTGTATAAAGCACATCTGTACATTCTTTGCCCTAATCATTTTCTTTTTTTTCTCCTCTTTTCTTTTTTTACTTTTTATTAGGGACTCATACAACTCTTATCACAATCCATACATACACATACATCAATTGTATAAAGCACATCCATACATTCCCTGCCCCAATCATTCTCAAAGCATTTGCTCTCACTTAAGCCCTTTGCATCAGGTCCTCTTTTTTTCCCCTCCCTCCCCGCTCCCCGCTCCCTCATGTGCCCTTGGTAATTTATACATTGTTATCTTGACATATCTTGCCCTATCTTGCCCAATTTACTTTTTTTAAAGAGTGAAATCAGGATCTACCTTTTTTCCTTATTTCCAAATGGTTGTTTCCTTATCATCTATTGCAGAACATGAAGGAGGGCTGAGTCTGAAAGGCAGCACCAACTAACAGCGTGGCCTGCCACAGGTGTTCAACAAAGGATGCAGTCTCAGAGAACTAAATGACTTTACCTTTAGGACAGGGTCTATATTTTCCATCATGTTTTGGTAAAAGTCTTCCAGAGACTTTTAGGTTTTTATTTTTGGTTGTATTTTTATAGAATTTCTCTTTGTGAGTATAGTTAGACAAGATCAGACTCAGAGGAAGTCGTCCTTTGTCGTGAAGGTCAGGTAGGTGCTCGGGAGGATGGCTGCTTGTCTTCCTGTTTGTCACAGCCCAGGGCAGGTCCAAGTAGAAGCACACAAAGATGTTCTTGAAATTCAGTTTCAAAATTTAACTCTTGTTGAAGGAAGCAATACAGGATTTCAAATCCCAAAGAGTTCTTTTTTCTTTTATTGTGAGGTAATACATCAGATTAGGCTGTCAAGTTGGCTCCAACTCCTTTAGATATCTTGTGTGTGTGTCAAAGTAGTGCCGTGCTTCATTGAGTTTTAATGGTTGACTTTTCAGAAATAGATGACCAGGTCTTTCTTTAAAAGTGTCTCTAGGTAGATTTGAACCTCCAACATTTTGGCTATCAGGCCAGTGTGCTAATTGTTCAGATCACCCAGCGACTTCTGTGAATTAAGTGGGGACAAATATCTCATAATATTGTGGTTTGAAACTCTGTGGGAATACTATCTAATTTTGAATTGTAAAGAGAAGAAGGCATAGAGAAATGCTGCCAAATGATCTAGAATCATGGGGAGCTTTATTTGATTTCTATTTGTTTTGTTTATTTTTCACTCTCCTCCCTTTGCAATAATGAGTTGAGCAAAGTACTAGCTCAAAATTCAGAGAACCTTTGCTCTATTGTTAACTCTAGTACTTATTAGTTCTGTGACCCTCAGAAAACACTTCACCTTTTCTAGTCTCAGTTCACCTATTCATAAATAGCAAAATATTTGTAAAATGCCCGCTACAAGAATTAATAGGGTTGCAGAAATAAATGAGTGAAGATTGATGAAAGTGCTCTGTAAACTCCAACAGGCGCTACAAATGCATGCATGCAGCTATAAATATTCTTTATGTGCATACTTATTGATGTGTATACAAATATTGATATATTTAGGGAGGCAGCAGGGACTTCCCCTAAAGTTGGTGCTTTTTGGTATTGACCAAATTATGCTATCCTTCAACTTTAATGTGACCAGAGGTAGGAATTTCTACTGTGTCAGGAATTCATAAAACAAAGGAATAATGTTCTCCCTGAAAAAAATACTAGTTAGGGCAATGAGCATTTTCTCCACTCAGCATCTTCAGTATCAAGCCCTATGTGATGTTTGTTCTCTTGGAGAAACAGAAGGCAACTCTCAGAGAGGCCTATCATTTTCTCTCTCAGTCATGCTGTTTCCCTTTAAGAAGCTATGGGTTTTAACTAGATAATCTCTGTAGTGCCCTCCATTTTTACCATCCCATGATCTGTGCCCAACTGCTATTGTTCCTACAATGATTTGGTGAGGACACGAAACCCCTATACATTCCAACCCTGCACAAACATTTTCTAAAATAAAACCCCTGTAGCTGATGGCTTCGGCAAGCCTCAGCTGCCACCAGGGAATGCTGGTATTCTAAACATAGCCAGAAATGACCCAGGGTCAGATATGAGAGCTCTGCCGGAGGCACGAAGAGTACTGGCTGCGGCTGCATCCACATCAGAACACTGGGGTCAGGCCATCTACTTTTTATTTCCCACCATGCTGTAGGCAAAACTTCCAATACTGACGTGTCTCAGCAGGCTGGCCTCGTTTAGTAGTCTATAGATTCCTTTACCTTCCTATTGAAGGGGTTGTAGGGTTTCACAGTTGTGACCATTCGAGACAGAGGTCCCTGGTGACGGAAGCCATCCACTTTCATGTCTTTCCAAAAGATGCTACAAGGAGTAGAGGGAAAAAATGAAACAAAAAATTACTCTCAAATTAAATATAAAAGCACATAACAACTAGGTGAATCTTGCTATTGATGGTAAACATAAACAAGAGAGAGAAAACACAGCAGAGGGGAAGGCTGGGAATCACTATCCTTGTGTGGACTTCCTGGTCTTATTAACACAGTTGCATTAATTGAAAATCTATTACGATGCCTACCGTTATATTTGGTGCTAAAATATAAAAAATGCAGCTCAAAGAAAGCAAGTCTATGAGGAGGCAGACATATAATCCAACATTTCCCACGTCAAGTCGCTGAAATGGGTGGATCCAGGGCACCAAGGAAGCACGGAGGAGATATTCACCTCCCTACTGGGGCAGGACATCAATCAGTCACGTGGGACTGAGGCAAGTTCTGGAAATAGAGGGGTGGCATAGGCAGGGGGGGCGGGTTGAAAGAGAACACGGAGTATTTAGGGAAAGGCCGTGAGAGCGGAGTCAGGGCAGGCAGACTGAGACCTTCCAGAGGGGGAGCTGTAAGGTGGTCAATTGGTGTGAGTACACACTATAGGGCAACAAGTGTTAGCACATTGCATAGCTAACGGAAAGGGTGAAGGTTTGAGGCCTAGAGCTCATAGGAAGAGAAGTCTGGTGATCTTCTTTGGAAAGGTCAGCCATGATGCCCCTATGGCGGCTAGTTACATTCTGCACAAGGGATTGCATGAGCTGGAGGGGACTCGGCCGGTTTGCACAGGTGGATGTAAGCGACATGCAGCGTTTAACCCTGTTATGCATACGGTTGCAGGGAGGCGGAACTCACTTGACAGCAACATGTAAACTGCTCTCACAGGGTTTTTAACATCTCACTCATCTATCAAGTTATTTTACTCATCCACTAAATGGGAGTAAGTGTGTTCTACTCAATTTGCTGTGAGGATTAAAAAAGAGAAACTATGACAACGTCGAACACTATGAAAATGATGGCGCCTTCCCTTTGCTGCAAAATCCCCCGGTTCCTCACACCTGTTTGCTACTGGCGGGTTCAGCTCTGAGCTGCATTATATCAACTACTGTGAGGCATCGCACAAGCCGCCTAACGCAATAAGCTCTCAGCATATTCACCAAAAATGGAAAGCACCTGTGTTCACAAGGGGCAGCAAGTTATGAAGCTCATATATGAAACAATGTATATACAGCAACTGAATCTAAAGTTGCTTTGTTTTTACATTGTGATTATTGTAATCACTCTTCTCTTTTTTATGACACAGTACAGTTTCACTAACCTGAAAGCTGAAGTAGAAAAGATTACATTCTAGAGTGAGGAGATGTGCACAAAACACAGCTTTGATGGAAAGGGGAGTTGAAAGAAATTCACTGATAGCATGTTTCTTCGTGAATCTGGAGCCACACACCCTTCCTTATCCATTTCCTGTACTTCTCTAATCTCTTCACCTTAAACCTTCTCCTATAATATTTTCCTACAACATTTCTCTGTGCCTGATCCTAACCTCTGCTCAAAGTGTCTAATATTGGCATCTGTGGATTCCAGTTTTTTGGCTGGCATTGTAGGTGTAAGCAACTGAACTCTGAGTAAGTCATCTCTGCAGCCTGACTAACCAGAAGACTCCGCTGTGAATGCGGCATCTGTACCATGAGAGATCGTGGCCTTTTCTTTCCTGTGGTTTGGCAAGTGGGAGCATGCTCCCTGACTGGTGGTGGCAGAATTCATATTGCAAAACGAGAGGAGAGAGTGGGCAGAGAGGAAGTGGAGGCAGTGAGTGAAAGGAGAGCGGTTGGCTGCTTTTTAAAGAAGTTCAGAAGTGAAAGGAAGAAAGGAGCGCAGCGGGGCGGTAATCAGCGGGGAGCACACTTATTATGTACAGTTGGGAGATATGAGGGTTTCCTAAGCAGTGGACCAAGCATTCATAGCAAGCAGGGATTGGTAGGATAAAGAAGGAGCAGATTTGCCTTCTTTAAAGAGACTCATCTTTCTGGTAGAAAGAGACACAGATTGGTGATAGTAGTGGATATTCTGCTGTGAGGAAGAGAGTGAGACCTTCTGTTGAGAGTGGCCTGGGAAAAGAGATCTGAAGTTTGCATAGTATCGAAAGCTCTGTAAGGCAGCCACTGTGATGAACGCGATGGGGTCTTAAAGGAACTGAGTGAATTGCCAACAAGCAGTGAGGCACAGTTGAGGTTGATATTTAGGCATTTCCAGGGGATGCCTGAGCCCAGATGGCTTTTTACAGAGAAAATAACAGGAAAAGGTGCATCATATCACATACAGACCATCAGGAGGAAGTTAGTTCATGTAGTTATCATGCTACTCATCAGAGAGATACTTAGGCTCTTACTTTCACTGGAAATTGTTCTAGTGAAAAAAAGAGTTAGTATAGTACCACAAAAATTCAGAGATGAGACCTGATGATGAAGCAAATGGAAGCCTGAAAGATGCAAATGTTCTCTAAATATAGGATCCAGGGGAACAGACTACACAGGGTTTCCTGTTAAGAGGGCCCAGCCACAGGAAGGTAGGGATTTCAGTTTTTAAATTTGACCTCCACTCTCTTTAGCCTCTCTCTTTTCACCTTAGACTATCTAGACTTTGGTGTCTAGAGCTGTGGTCAGAGGAGATTTGGAACCCTTACTAGCAATAGTTCTCCCTCAGTGATGGATAAAATACTGGGGCTGCTGTAGGCTGGGTCTCTCTGGGACCTCATGTGCACATTGTGAAGAATCTCAAAGCATCCACCTCCGAGGTCATTAATCCTGGCCCCGCTCCAGGAAGTTGGGTGACAGATATATGCACACAGGATGTGAAATGAATGTGCAGGCCACCTGGGACTCTGGAATAATGAGTTTCTTGCTGAAAGTTACAAGTTCTTTTCTCTAGTAGTAGCATTTGTGGACAATTTCACCATTAGAAATAACTACCATATATACTCAAATATAAGCTGACTCGAGTATAAGCCGAGGTACCTAATTATTACCTGGGAAACCAGAAAAACTCATTGACTCGAGTATAGGCCTAGGGTGGGAAATGCAGGATGTGAATTAACACAGAGACCAGAGGGGAGAGACGGAGTGCAGCCACAGACACATCCTTACCAGTTCAGCTGCCAGCGCAAGTGAATCACTGAGGGTGCTTCTGCGAATTGGAGCCGTCCACATCATAGGACGGCTCTGATTGGTTAGATATGAGTAAACAAAAATTCAAAGCCCTGCAGTGTCAGTGGGGCTTTGAATGAACAGCGGAGGAATGGCAATCACCCGTGAGATGTTACACCTCACTGGGGGACCACTGACCCCTGTATAAAATGAACCCATTTTTCAGCACATTTTTTATGCTGAAAAACTCGGTTTATACACAAGTATATACGGTATGTCCTGAAAGATTTTTACCATTCGGAGGGTAGTTGGAGTATGATTGTAGAGAGACATGATAAACCACAAAATCTTGAGGATAGAATCTGTGTTACTTATGGGGAGAAGATGGATTGTGAAGCAAAAAGGTCAGGAATGAGAGGTGTTTGGAATGTTCCCTGATGCGGCAACTTCGAATTGAATCCCCCATATATTATGAACTATCTAGATAGAGAATTTTAATCTTATTTTTTTCTGGAGGATAGTAAATCTAACTATAAGTATAGATATATTGATGCATTTAATTTTTAGCATTCTTTGTCCTTCCAATGAAATAAAATGTTAATATCTGTCTGCATTTCTGCCAGTCCTGCATTGGAAATGGATTGATGATATTTCTCTTTAGAGAAACATAATTTAGTGCAAAATATTAGCCTAGAAAATCAAGGACCCCTTTTAAAATTGTTCATGGTGATTGGTCTAATGACTCTAGTCAATTATAAAACCAAATTTTAGGTACAACCACGAAGCCCTGGTCTTCACATATCATTTCCTGAGTTAGTCTGGCATTCCCCTTCGTCTGAGTGGGGCATTCAGGGAATGCGCAGGCATATAGGATCCTCTGTGAACAGTGATAAAAAACAGGAAGACACTCAATGAAGTGGATTGACCAGTGGCTTCAATAAAGGGCTCAAATGAACAGTTTTGAGTGTGACAATCTGTTATAACGGGGTTGCTATGAGTTGGAACTGATTCAATAGCACCTAACAACAACAATATCACAGTGTCTAACAAAAAGCTAGTAGTGATTCTGAAGAGCTGCCAGCCTATGATTCCATATGACATAATGAGTTCATCTACTGCTGAGGGCTCCCTGAGGCATGGCAACACAAGCCTGCATGCAGCTGGCCCTTAGGTACCTTTGAAAGGACTCCCAGAGTCAATCCATGAATCACTCCCCCTGTGAGGTCCTGTTCAGAGGCCCTCTGCAGATCATATTTCCACTGTAACTTGTGTGTGCCTTAATTTCCTTATCTGTAAAATGTAGATATTAACAGTATCTCTTTCTCAGGCTACTGGGACAATTAAAGGAAGCACTACATACAAAGTACTAAGCAGAGTGCCTGGTTATAGGAAACAGTCAGTCTATGGAAGTAACGATGATGCTACTTGTCACCTGTACTATACTCACTGTCACTGAGTCAGTTCAGATTTGTACCAACCCTATGAGACAAAGCCTGTATCCTCTGTGCTTCCAACAGTGACTGGGCCAGACAGGATGCTCAATAAATGTCTTATACATGAATGAACACATGGTCTATCAAAACAATATGATCTACAAGAAAAAGCATCCTTTGGGAGGGAGAACTACTTCCCCTCCCTGGCCCCTCCCTACCCCCACAATACACACACAAATTTCATCCTTGTAGACAGTTTGTTTATTTGGAATAAGACCACAGCTAGACCTGCTTGACTGAATTTATATATTTTTTAAAACTG
The DNA here is from genome assembly GCF_050624435.1 of Tenrec ecaudatus. Classification (NCBI taxonomy): domain Eukaryota; kingdom Metazoa; phylum Chordata; class Mammalia; order Afrosoricida; family Tenrecidae; genus Tenrec; species Tenrec ecaudatus. Next base: position 57,224,553 of record NC_134538.1, on the reverse strand, counting down.
TCGATTATTTATAAGGTCAAGACTTTGACCAAATATTTTCAAATTTGATTTTTTCCCCTCACTATCAGCTTCAAATAGAGGAAACTTCATCAGGCTCCCATTTAATCTATATTTTCAAATTTAAAATACTTCTCTTAAACATATGTGACATTCAATAGAAGTTTGTCTTTTAGAAAAGGTAAGATGATTATCTCTAAGTTGTAACTGTGTCTTTCATGTAAAAAAAAGTCTCCTGCATCCAACTAACATACATCTTTTGATGATAATGCCAAATGATAGCCGTTTGCAAACCTATGAATCCAAAGGCAAAGAAGATCTTCATCTATGATGCTGTCAATATCTGAATGTTTTTTTCTGCAAGATCAGTGTTAACATTAATTTACAATTTACTTCACTTCAGTTTAATGGGAGGCTAGTAAAGACCTACTAAAATTATTCTGTGTAGGAAAAGTTATTCTGTGTAGGAAAAGGTATTCTGTGTTTCTTTTGGACTAAATACTCCATTTGAAAATAATTTAAATTTATTTCTAGTATTTAATTGTAATTTAATAGAATAATAATAATTAGGACACCTCTCTAATGTGGCTGAGAAAACTGAGTAATAGGATACATACCGATGCACTTCTGAGTCTGGTGATGGGGTTGCTGGTGATATATTAGAATTTGCTGGGTGGGTGCTTGTGAAATGAACCTGGCCAGTATATCCTGGAATGTTGGCAGAGCTAAAACAAAGAGTTAAAGGGGATTAAAGAAATTAAAATGATGACTTGTGAAATAACCATGGTAACCAGCACCCAAAGACAAAAATCATAAAGGGGGATGACTGTGGGTGTTTTAATGGTGGTCCAAACAAGAGATAGTACAGGCATGGGCCATCCTGATGCAGAGGTACAAAGATTGGAACTCTACTGCCAATTGAAAAACCTTATTTAACGTCCACGATTCTTTATTATTTTAAGTTTGCATGCATCTGATATTAGGATTCACTGTGGAGGTGTCTTTCATAATGAAGAAAGGATTGGCTCTTTGCCAAACCTGAGACCTTTAACCCACATCTAACATTTGAGAATGCCTCTTTCCACATCCCTTGACATGTATACGCTTGCATTTGCCGCCGAGTTATTTTTTATAAAATGTGTTTGTGTCACCATCAACATGCCACATTATTGATTTCAGGTAATTTCCTAAAATTGCATATTGAAAACACATTTAAGGAAGGATAGTAATTCAACAAGCCTTTTCTTGAAAGAAGTATGGCCAGAGTTCCCTTAGAGGCAATGATTGTGAGACTTCGCCTTAATACTTTGGACATGTTGTCAGGAGAGACCAGTTCCTGGAAAAAGACATCATGCTTGGTAAAGCAGAGGGGCAGAGAAGAGGAGGAAGGCCCTGAACAGGTTGGTTGACACAGTGGCTGCAACAGTGGGCTCAACCATAAGAACGATTAGATTGTCCAAAGTATGTAAGTCATCCTTGCCTCTAAGGGTTTCATCTCATCCAAGAATGATTTTTTATTATTTTGGCAGTCCAAAGTACTTGCACTAATTTTTGGCCAGCACAATTCAAATGCATAATTTTTCTTTGGTCTTCTTTATTCAATGTCCAACGTTCACATGCATATGAGACAATTGAAAATACCATGGCTTGGGTCAATCACACCTAATCATCAAAATAACATTCTTGCTTTTCAACACTTTAAAGAGGTCTTGTGCAGCAAATTTACCCAATGCGGTGCACCATTTGATCTCATGACTGTTGCTTCCACGAACCTTGTTCGGGCCGCAAGCAAGACAAAATCCTTGATAACGTCAATCTTTTCTCCATTTCTATTGATGTTACCTGTTGGCCAGTTGTGAGGATTTTTTTTGTTTTCTTTACATTGAGTTGTAATCCATACTGTAGGCTGCAATCTTTGTTCTTCATCAGCAAGTGCTTCAAGTTGTCCTCACTTTCGTCAATCAAGGTTGTGTCATTTGCATACTGTAGATTGTTAATAAGCTTTCCTCTGATACTGATGCCACATTTTTATTCAAATAACCCAGTTTCTCTGATTATTTGCTCACCACACAGATTGAATAAGTAGTGTGAGAAGAGGCAACACTGACACATACCTCTCCTGATTTTAAAGCATGTAGTATGCCCTTCCTCTGTGTTCACTACCCCCTGTTGGTCTCACCATAGGTTCCTAAAAGCACAGAGTTCTGGGATTTCCATTCTTCTCAAGGCTATTCATAGCTTGTTAAGGTCCACAAAGTCAATGCCTTAGCATAATCAATAAAATATAAGTAAACATCTTTCAGTCCATAAAATTTTCCTGGCTAAATCCTCAGAAGTGTACAGTCCATTCCTTCTTCATAATCTGTTCTTGATCTGAAAGAGCCACTGAAACCTGTGCATTTTGGGTGACCCTGCTGGCATTTGATGAGCTTCCGACCCTGAGCTTCCAGCATCACAGCAACATACAAGCCACCACATAACAACAAACTGACATATAAATGATGGGACAAATCATAAGGCTCAGTTAAATACCACATATTTTTAAATTGAACCTAGCTTTTAATATTGATTCAAGGCTATGGACTTAGCTTTTTGAGCTCAGTTTCAGTTTTCAACTTCTACTCAGCTTTGTGCTTCCCATATACAACACAATTCTTTGATAGCAGGACAACCTTTTGAGGGACTTTTACTTTAAATCGATATATAGACATAAGGCAATGAGACAGCAACTGGATTAACAGATTATTAGGGTCATGACAAGGGAAGTTGGATGGAAATGAGGAGCTAACAACAGTGAGAAGAAGAATAAATGTCCTAAAATTGATTGTGGTGATGATAACACAATTCTTTTTAATATGACTGAACTATTGAAATGTATGATATGTGATATGATATGACACTAAAACAATTTTAAAGGGAATATATATATAATATATATTATATATAAACTCCTTTCTTACACAAGCCAAGAAAAACTTTCCCAAGAACCATTTATTTTAGGAGTAATCTTCAAATATCGAATCACCTGACAAAGCATACAGAAGAACATACAGGTAGTGAAATAGGTATGTTTTTAAGAATGAGACCTCTGAATTCAGATCCCCAAGTGTTAAAGGCAGAAGTAGGTAAAGCATGATGGTGGTGCGGGAGGAAGGTGAAAAGAAATGGAGGAATGATCTAGGAGGCAAAGGTATGGATAGAGGTATAAGCATAGGGGTGTACATATGTAAATACATTAATTCATAAAAATAGAGGGGGTCTTCCGCCAAGATGGCAACAGAGTAACACATAACAGAGGAACTAAACAGAATTCAGCCCTGGAGAGTTGCTTAGAGGGAGGTTCAGCGCTGCTGGAATGCAGGAGGAGCATCATGGAGATAGGTAGGCAGACCCATGGGTTTTGAGGGGCTGGGATTTTGGCTTACCTCAGTGGAGGCCAGCTGGGGCTTGACCTTGGCCCCACCACTGTCTATGCCAGAGCTGGGACCATTTGGCGCCTGTAGGGCAGCTTGGTCTCAACACAGCCATAGTTTGCCACCATCAACCTCGGGGCAGAGACTGGACCCTTGCAGCTCCTCTCTGACGCCCCCTTGTTCTTGGAGGGCTGTGCAGAGGCCTTTTCTCAACACAACCACAGCTTGCCACTACCAGCCTCAGAGCAGGGACTAAACCCTTGCAGGTCCACTGGTGGGGATCTCAAGTCAGCTACATTGTTGCTTTGTTTCCATCTCTTCATTATGTACCCCTCTCCCCCGTCCACTCCCCACCTGCCCCCCTCCACAGGCTCAGCAGGCTTGCTTTTTAACTTTTTTTCTCCTCTTTGTCTCTTTCTTGGTCTCTCACACTCTACTGCTAACCTCCAGACCACTCCCCTTAGCCTAGGGAATTTACGCCTGCACCACACCCAGCTAGGTGAGTTCTGCCCTGTGTAGCTAGCCCGAGGCAGGAAAAGCCCTGCTGACCTCCACCTGGGGATACTCTGCTCAACTTCTTATGGGGAATTCCTGCCTATGTGTCTGGGGGCATAAGGCAGCTCGACCAACACTCTGCAATGTTCCAAGCTGCTGCAGGAACCTCTGCCCAACCTCCACAACACTAAAGAAGGCAACACACAGGCCTTCTGGGTCACTCCCCTGAGAGGGAAACCACAGGAGGATAAAGTGGTACGTTAATTCCATAGTGAAATAAGCTATAGGCAGTTTGAAGAAGCATTCCTACAAGTCTCCCAGAGAGAGCCAGTGCTCTTTGACTCCCTGGAAAATGGCACCTGGCTCCGCTAAAACAAGCAACGCAAACAGCCATCAGCCCCAACGACTTCACTGAATAAACGGAAGAAACAAAAGGCAATGGCAGAAGATGTCCGGAACATCATGACATGCATAGAAGAAGCAGACATTGAGCTGCCACAGAAGGAAATATTCGGTATGCTACTTGGAGTCATACAGGATATGAGGGAAACAATACAGAAAAAGGATGAAATGATAGAAGAGGTAAAAACAACAAACCAAAGGTAAATACAGGAGCTTAGGGAGCTCCAGTAGCAGATTCACGGAACTCAAGAATCGACTGGAGGAATCAGAGAACCGCATCAGTTACTTGGAGGTCAGCTAAGCAGACTTTAACAAACACAAACAAAAATCTAATAAGATCATCAGAGAAGCTGAAGAAAATCTAAGAGCTATGTCTGATGCTATGAAGCAGAACAACATTAGAATTATTGGCTTATTGGAAGAAGACACAACAAAGAAGTCATCTGCAACAATAGTGAGAGAATTCTTGGAGGAAAACTTCCCCAGCTAAATGAATGAAAACCAGGCAACCATTTAGGAGGCTAAAAGAGCACCAGTTAGACTAAATCCCAAGAAGTCACTAAGGCACATAATAAATTATCCAACTTTGAGGAAAAGGAAAAAATCATGAGAGCAGTTAAGGAAAAACAAGCAATCACATATAACGGTTCCCAAATAAGAATATGCTCAGACCTATCAGCAGAAACTATGAAGAAGAGGAGAGAGTGGAGTAACATATTCCAAAAATTGAAGGAAAATAATGCAAACCCAAGAATACTCTACCCAGCCAAATTAGTGATCAAGATAGCTGGAGAAGTGAGTCTTCCCAGACAAGGAAAAACTCAAAGAATACATTAGAAGAAACCTAGCCCTACAAAAGATCCCTGCCGACCCAGTATGGGCAGAAGAACAAGACTCACCAAGCATATAATAAGAGACCACTACATAGAACAACCTCTCCAAAAGGGCAAAAAAGAGAAATCAGACTGCAAGATGGCATTGACTTAACGATGGAAAGACTTCAAAGGCTGCTGAGGTAAGCTTTACAAAAAAAAAAGGCAAAAGGGGCATAGGGAAAAAGCTATTGTGTACAAATATTCCTGGGGTGAGGACCAAGTAATATGGCAGGGACAAGACCAAATACAGGGATACACATGGTAGACAACTAAAAAGGAGGTGGGGAAAGGAAAAAAAATAATAAAAAAGAAAAGGGTAGTGTGGGCACAGGGCAGTAATCCACCCAAGGGGAGGGTATTGTTTGTGTCTTCACAGGGAAAGAGGGACCAGACTTCAACCTGGTGCTCCAAGATACAAATGCAACATTCCTGTGTGGGGCAGGGAACCAGTGGGGATGTCTGGGGGGATGGCCCCAACACCAACTACAAAGTGGACACCTTCCCCTCCCCTCAGAAGAATTTATTTCAAAGGACGGCACTGAATCTACAGCTCCAGAAAAGGGACATATCTGATCGGAGCACATGGGAGCAGATGAGGGGGGCGAGGAGAGAGTGGAACACATCGAGGCCTACCAGGCCAGGAGGTTGATGTTCCCAATTAGAAGAGCCAGTCAACAGAGGACCTCATGGCTGGGCCCACTATGAGACATGACGCCCCTCATTGACCCATAGCCCTACAAGAGACAACACCAGAGACACGGTGTGGGAATTGCACCCGATCAGATGCTGCCACAACGAGGCAAAACATTGAGGGGGTGCAACAGAACTGCAGGGAATGGAGCAGCGAGGTCCCCAGGGAATGCTGAAGGCGTACTTTGGGTCCAGGGCATGTTGCCCCAACAGACTGGACTGGAAAACACTCCTAAAGGCCAACAAACCATCCTTGAACTAACTATAAGCTTTTCTTTCTTGTTGTGTGTTTTTTGTCATTGTTTTGTTGTATTTTGTTGCTTGGTTGTGGTCTGTCTTGTTTTTGTGCACGTTATTATCTCTGCAGGTCTGTCTAAATAAGATAGGATGGATGAACAATTGGCGGAGAAAGCAATGGTACCAATGGTTCTGTGAGGACATGGGAGAGGGGGAGGTGGGGGGAAAGGTAGTGGTGTTAATAAACCCAGGGACAAGGGAACAACAGTGATCCAAATCGATGGTGAGGAGCGTGTGGGAGGCCTGGTTGGGTATGATCAAAGGTAATGTAACTAAGAGGAATCGCTGAAATGCTTGTGGGGACTAAGCATGTTAGTGGGACAGGAGGGAAGTCAAAGGAAATAGAGAAAAAAACTGGGAGGCAAAGGGAATTTATAGAGATCTAGATAAGGACATGTACATACGCAAATATATTTATACATGAGGATTGGGAAATACATCTATGTGCACATATTTATAGGTTTAGTCTTAAGGTAGCATAAGGGCATTGGGCCTCCACTCAAGTACTCCTTCAATGCAAGAATACTTTCTTCTATTAAATTGGCATTCTATGATGCTCACCTTCCCGACATAACCACTGAAGACAAAGAGGGTGAACAACCAAATGTGGTGAAGAAAGCTGATGGTGCTGGGCTATCAAAAGATATAGCGTCTGGGGTCTTAATGGCTTGAAGGTAAATAAGCGGCCATCTGGCTCAGAAGCAATAAAACCCACATGGTAAAAGCACACCATCCTGTGTGACTATGAGGTACTGAAGGGATCAGGTATCAGGCATCATCAGAACAAAAAATCTTACCATAGTGAATGAGCGGGGGAGTGTGGAGTGGAGACCCAGAGCCCATTTGTAGGCCACTGAACATCCCCTTACAGAAGGGTCTTGGGGAGGAGAAGAGCCTGTGAGGGCGCGATGTAGCAATGATGAAAAATACAACTTTCCTCTAGTTCCTAAATGCTTCTCCCCTCCCCCCTGTCCCCTGTCATGATCTGAATCCTACCTTGCAAGTCTGACTAGACCAGAGGATGTACACTGACTGGTACAGATGGGAACTGGAAACACAGGGAATCCAGGGCTGATGATCCCCACAGGACCAGTGGTGTGAGTGGCGATATTGGGAGGGTATAGGTATGGAGGAGTTGGAAAGGGGGAACCGTTTTCAAGGATCTACATGTGACCTCCTCCCTGAGGGACAGACAATAGAAAAGTGGGTGAAGGGAGACATGGGACAGAGCAATATGTGACAAAATAATAATTTATAAATTATCAAGGGTTCATGAGGGAGGGAGGAGGTGGGAGAGAGGGGGAAAATGAGGACCTGATGCCAGGGACTTGGGTGGAGACCAAATGTTTTGAGAAAGATGAGGGCAATGAGTGTACAACTGTGCTTTACATAATTGATGTATATATGGATTGTGATAGGAGTTGTATAAGCCCCTTATAAAATGATTTAAATAAAAAGAAAAAAAACAGAGGTATTGGCCTAGGTACATATATTAAAGGGCAATACACTGAGGTAGTAGATGGACTTTGGACCCCTACCCATACCCTCCCTCAATGCAAGAACACTTTCTTCTAACTGTCGTTCTGTAATTCTCACCCTCCTGGCACAATCGATGAAAAAAAATGGGTGCATAGGCAAATGTGGTGAATAAAGCAGATGGTGCCCAGCTATCAAAAGATATAGCATCTGGAGTATTAAAGGCTAGAAATTAAACAAGCGGCCATCTAGCAGAGAAGCAACAAGCTCATATAGAAGAAGCACACCAGCCCGTGTGATCATAAGATATTGTTGGGACCGGGTAACAGGCATCAGAAGACCCCAAACAAACAAACAAATGAACAAAACCAGTATTAGAACGAGGGGGGTTGGAACAGAGACCCCAAACCCATCTGTGAACAATAGGACATCCCCTCACAGAAGGGTGACAAGGAAGGGGTGAGTCAACCAGGGCGCAATATAGCACTGATGAAACACACAATATTCCTCTGGTTCCTTGAGTTTTCCTCACTCCCTGCTATCATGACCCCAGTACTGCCTTTCACTGTGGGCTAGACTGAAGCATGTGCACAGGAACAGATAGGAGATAAGAGTTCATGACACACAGAATCCAGATACAGGAATGGGAGTAGTGATACCAGAAGGGTAGGGGTAAGGTGAGAAGAGGGGAGGAAGGGGGAAACAGTTCACAATGATCTACACATAACCACACCACCCTCCTTCCATGGAGATGAACAACAGAAACTGTGGGGGAAGGGAGATAGCGCTCAGCGTAAGATATGAAAATAATAATAATTTATCAAGGGGTCACGAGGGTGAGGGGAGAAGGAAGGGGGAAAAAGGAGCTGATAGTAAGGGCCCAATAGAAAGTAAATTTCTAGAAAATAATGATGGTAACATATGTACAAATATGCCAGATACAACTGATGTATAGATTGCTATAAGAGTTCCCAACAATTATTTTTAATTCAAAAAATAAAAAAGTCCTCATCTACATTTCTGGTAATTAATATAATAAACTAGGTAGATGATCTCATGAGGGGATATGCACTGCCAGTAAAAGGAGATCACTGGTTATGAAACTGAAGACAGAGGAGATAAAGCCCTTAAAATACATTTACAGATTTTGATATTGAGTCCCAGGTCTGCTGCGGTGGCTTCTATCACCCCCATGTGAGGAGAGCAAAGAGAAGCAAGAATCAATTCAAAATTGAGAAGTCTTCACATTTTTTTTGCCACTCCTTCTTGTCTTTGAATACCCTCATTGTAACCCTATCTAAGCAGGCCTGGATTTGGCTCATTTATGAGTAAATTTTAATAGCTTATCACCTTCTTAGTTTTATAATTAACGTCTACAGTACATTCTATGAAATAAGACATAAGAGATTTGGATGTTGTGCAAATAGTGGACTATGTGAAGGGGCTTCATAAAGTTTGTGGAAAAATAGAATTGAGAGATATTGGAATATTTCTATGACATTTTTGAACCCCCCTCCAAGTATAGAATAGAGTATGTGTGTTTGTGTACGTTCAATTTACATGAGTACCCAAAGAAAATCCCTATTTTTTCAAAGCTATGTATTTAAATTGTTTTACAAAACAACCTTATCCCCTTCAAAGTAATCTCTATTACAGTTAATACACTTGTCAAACCTGTGACTCCATTCTTGGAAACATTTTTCAAAGTCATCTGTTTGGATGACTAGCAACACCTCCCTCATTTTTTCCTTCACCTTTTCTATGTCATCAAATTTCCATCCTTTCATTCTTCCTCTTCATTTGCAGAAACAAAAAGAAGTTGCACACAGCAAGGTCAGGTGAGTAAGGCACATGGAGCAAGAGAGGCATGCTTTTTTTTCTCTCCCAAAACTGGCGCACTGGGGTGGCTGCGTGAGCAGGTGCATTGTCATGGTGGCAGTAACCTGTTTGCCACAAATCAGCCCTTTTTTGTTGTACACCCTGTTACACAATCTTTTCAGGAACTCTAAAGAGAAACTGATTAAGAGTTGTTTGACCTGGTGGAACAAATTCCAAATGCACTATAAGTCAACACTTTTGTCCATTTAGGAAGTTGATGGACATTCAGAATGAGGTTTGTCATCAATCAACATTTCACCTTTTTTGAAACAAGAAAACCACTTGTACACTTCAATTTTTCCCATAGTGCTGCCCTTGTAAGCTGTGTTCAATATCACAACAGTGTCTGCAGCATTTTTTTTAGGAGGAAACAAATTTCACAGCTGCACGCTGTTCTCTTAAATCAGTCATCACAAAAACAAGGTTTGAGGAAAACTGCTTTAACAAAAATATCCACTGTGACCAGAGAGAACCTTTCCAGGTGATTCACTGAGTGCACGAATGCAGAGGGAATTGCTGGATGCTTGGGCAGGGGTGGGGGATGGGACACATACATACTACAAAAGCTCCGCTCAGCCCAGCACAATTCCATTTTCTTTTTCTTGGGAGTGGGGGCACCCCATAGTGACCTCCTGCAAGCTGCCCAGGCTCTTAGCAGCTTGAGTGCACAGTTTGCAACTTCCACCTGCAATTAGCTGCCTCTGAGCAAGAAGGCACTTTCTGAGCAGTGCTTAGGGAACCAGGTCAGCATCAGAAATCCCAAGAGACAGTGTCTGCCTGCAGGGACCTAACCATGAGGCAGATGGGCACAACTGGACTGGTCACTGCCCCTGCTTACACACTGGAAGCCATGCCATTACTGGAAGTCCGCAGCCACGCCAAGGACAGGGAGGTGAATAATGGCTGTTATATACCACAAGCTCAACACCTGCAGATCTCCTGGATCCTTCTAACCAAGCCACTCTTCAGGACTTCATGGACGTATATTAGATGGGATGTTACCCAGATGAAAGTTATACTGCACCTACCTGTAATTTATTTTGCTCAGTAAACATAATAAAATATGTTGCTACTCTCTCAGGTTGATTTCAAGTCAGTTCATATATATCAGATTATAACTGCCTCCATGGGATTTTTTAGGCTACAATCTTTAGGAATCTGAATCACTAACTTTTGGTTAGCAGCCAATTGCTTAGTTTTTGTGCTACCAGAGCTCATATTTATTTTTTGTATGATAAATACATTCAGTGCTTTTAGAAAACAAAGAAGTATAGTATAATAGTTTCCTAAAGACTATCTAAAATTTTAAAGTTAAAATCTAAATGAAAAAGAAAGAACATGCAGGAAGACCATGTTTTATGTAGAATGTGTGTATATAAAAATGTCGACCGCTTTATAATTTTTCTGTACAATTAAAACAAACAAACAAACAAACAGAATAGCAACCATGGAGTATTCTACATGTGACACCAGGTGGGTCAGGGTAGAACTGTGCTTCACATGGGTGTTCAATGGCTTTTTGGAATTCCATGGAGTTTGGAATGAGATTGCCAGGACTTTCTTCCAAAGTACTTCTGGGTGAGCTGCCAAGAGCACCACTCTGTACTACAAACATGACTAACACTGGGCACTATGTTCCAGAAACCCTTCTTAATATCTTACAGGAATCAATATATTTTCACAAAAATCATGTATGATAGTGCCTGCATCTCTGTGTTATAATTGAGGGACCTGAGAAAGAGAAAATAACATTTCCAGAGATAACCAAGCTCTTAAGTAGTAGAAATGGATTCAAATCCAGTCTGACTGTTGGGTCGACAGTCTGCTGCTTTTGCAAAGAACCAGAAATTTTAGGTTTCAGAGACAAAGATATCAAGTTGCATTGGAAATCCCCCTGCTGCTCACACATACACAGCCTTCAGCCTCACCAGAAGCTTCTTGGATTTGTCTGTTGTGAATACAAGTTCAGGTCAATTCCACAATCTGACTTTTTAAATCAGAGCTACTCACTCTTCTCTTGAGTCTCAGGGGCACGCTAAGTACTCGGCAGGTGGAGCGGACCAGCTCCTCCACGGGAGAAGGACGGGGTTTATGCTTCTGCAAAGATGCAGCCTTGGAAGCCCGATGGGGCAGTTCTACTCTGGGCAACTTGACTGCTCAGCAAAAGGCATGCTGTTTTGTTTTATTCTTGAAAGGTGCTCTATTTCAGATCTAGTTCTAGGCAGAAATCAAGTAGACCTGACTTTCTACAGCTTTTAAAGACTGTCTAAATTGAAAACAAAAGCATCTCTAAAGGTTGAATCAAGCCAAATGGGGCAAACACCATTCATTTAAACTGAGAGACAAAGCCAGTAAGATGGCTATAGGCAGAAAAGGTACATCTTAACCAGGTTGTTGGAGGGAGTGTTGACCTTAGAGAGGTAAAGTGCCTACTTTTAATGTAGGTTCATTAAAGAATGCCACAAGTAGGGGTGGTGTGCAAAACAAACGGACAAATGAGGGACAAAAGCAGAAGGAGAAATAAGAGACTGAAAGGGTTAGGGCCTAACTTCAGGGATAGGCAGCGCTCAAGAACAGAGGGAGACGGAAGAAGCTCCAGAGAACTCAGGATGGCTACTTGGAAGCTTTAAACTTGATTGTTTCTATGCTTAATGAAAAAGATAAACAAGGCAAGAATTATTTTATAATGACTTTTTAGTCTTTGGACCGCGTTTCTCTGAAGTAATGCCAGGTTGTGGCACAAAACTGTGCTCAGAAAAAAATTTTTAATGTTTATTTTGGGAACATCAAAGTAGTTTATCTGAAGGAATGGTACCAATGAAACAACTTAAGTGGATGTTTTGGTACAAATTATAGAAAAGGCAAACTCAAAATGTATGTGCTATCTTTGTGATCCCAGGAATCCCCTCCTCCACCATGATTATAGAGAAGATCTGGTTTTATTGCATTGTGTATAATTATTATCATTTGGTATTTCTATATACATTTCCCTCTTTCATTCTTAGTATCTTTAGGTTAGGTCTTTTGATTCTGAATCATGATGACCTCACGGGACAAGGTTAAGGACCCTGTGGGTTTCTGAGACTGTAACACTTTATGAGAGTAGAAAGCATGTCTTTCTCTCACTGAGGGTCTGGTGGCTAGCAGTCCAATGCATAGCCAACTAAATCACCAGGGTTCCTTAATAAACTAAAATCTATATTGTAAATGACACTGAAGCCCAAGAACTGGTTACTTGCCAAAGGCAAATGGCATTTCCATGTGAATGAAGGGCAAGTGCTAGGGGTAGGAAAGCACATTTCTGGCCTCCTCTTTCTCACTCCTAAAAATCACTTCAGATTCCTCTTCTATAAAGTGGGGGTAGAACTTGCTCCCACAGCTCTGGTCTTATCACACTATTTTAAAAAACAAATGAGCCGTAGATGTGAAAGTACTCTGAAAGGCAGAAGTGTGGGGTTAGTGTAAGGAACTACTATTTATAGTTTTACTCTTTAACCTGGGTTGTGGTCAGCTTTTTTTTTTTCAGTTGCTACACAGCACAGTAACTGGAGGCCCCCTCTCATTTCACCTCAGACTTGGACTAGGTGCTGTCAGTTGAGCCATTTGGACAATTACTCATCAGCAGCAAATGCTTCCTAACAGAAACCATTGAAGTAAATGCACAATATATATGAAACTCTGTGAGCTACTTCAATGAGAAGATTTTAATTTAGAACACAGTGCATAGAAACAAACCACTCTCATTTGGAAAAGCAGAAACCGATGTCTGAGAAGACATGGGTTTAGAACCTGAAGGGTTCTTCACCTACTTATGTTTTAATCATCTTCCACTCCCTGGACCACTCTGCTCTCAGTCTTGGTTTCCGCTATAGTGAAGCACCAGATCTCGACTAGCTATTTTTAATATAGCATCCCAGTGTCTCAACACTGTAGAGTCTCTGACCAAAGAGAAATCTCTTCAGTAGATGCCTTTGTTTTCCTAAGAAAGTACAAGGATTATAAGTTTTGATTCTAAATTTTCACATCTTGCTTGCTACATATAAATTAATAATTATACTGATGACTAATGAATGGAAAGCATTCGACACTACACGGATCTATAAAATAATCACTGAATAAAAACTAATTGCTGGATCCTGTCAATTAACTTCTAGTAAAGGAAATCACTTTCGGATTAAAGAGGATTTTAAAAAGAATCAGATTTGAAAACTAAAGAGAAACCTTAAATGAACTTTTTTTAGTTCATCAAATTATTAGTTCATCTTAATATATTCCTGAATACAATTTACTCCAAGAGAGTAAATGCTCAGCACATGTTTGCTGAAAGAAGGAAAAAGCTCTTCAACTATCCTGAGCTTTGATATTTTCTATTGAACCTAATAGAAAATTTGAGTTCACCTAGTTCCTAAATTAGTCTCAAGTTAGAAATCAGAAACTTCAATGGAAAGTGCATTAGATCATTTTATTTCTTTAACTCTAAATAACCATTTCAAAAGTGGGTATTCTTAACAGAATAAAAGATATTTTAGATCTCAATGAGAAAACACATTCTCTCACAGAGCAACTGATGGTTTTGAACTGCTGATCTTGTGGTTGTCAGACAAACTGGAAACTTAATATGCCACCAGAGCTTGAGATTGTTTATTTTTGCATTGTCTACACTATGGGGGAAAAAAGATATTAGTAAGGACTTGGCTTATGTAAACTATGGTAGCTGTATTTTAGGATTCTAAAGGTATACTCTTGGTAGATTTTCTCAGAGGACACAGGAAAATCGCAAGGCTTATTATCAAGATGTTTTAAGAAAACTGAAAACTGTATTGGTGAGATTTAGGCTTTGGGAAATTGTGCCAAGGAATTTCCTCTTAACATGACTATGTGCTCACTGATTCCTTGAGGGGAGCAGCAACGGTCAGAACCGTTGTACAAGAATTTCACGGGAACACCTTACGTCATCCACCCAACAGCCCTGGTTTTGTCCTTCTTTTTGTTCCAAAACTAAAAAACAACCCACATGATTTGAATCCCTCCGGGATGTCAGTACTGCCATTTTGATGTTGTGTCAGTTCACGAGTACAGATTTCTTCAGGAAATGGCTGGAGATGGAAACAGTGATTTCAGAAAAGTAGAGCTTTCAATGGAGGATGTGTTGAGAAACAATAGCTTCACATTTTGATCATTCTGTTGTTTTTATGATTTTTTAGTGATGTTTTGACTTACTATTATCATATAGTCTCTGTGAAATAGTTAATTATAGTATATCTACAGAAATAAAAACTTATGAGTTCAAAATAACATCTGAAGACTATGTTTTAATAAAAAACAAAACAAAAAAAGAAACCCATCACCACAGAGCCAATTCTGACTCAGAGTGCCCCAGGTGAGGTTTCTATAAAGCTTCATGGGAGCAGATGGCCTCATCACCCTCCTGAGGAGCAGCTGGTGGGCTGCAGTTAGCTTCTCACACATCATCTAATATTCCACCAGTGCTCTTTATGCTGTAATACTGGGGGGTAAAAATATTATATGTAGTGTGTAATAAAAGCTTTTACATAGTTATATAAATGCACAAAATAAGTCTAAAATTTGCATATGGCAGATGGAAATAATGTGCTAATGTTAAATCTTAACAATCTAGGTTTAATAATAATATATTTTGAGTGTGAAATATGATTGTTTTATATTGTTACAGAACATTCTGTACTCTTTATAATATTTATATTCAACAATAAAATGTCAAACTTAAAAAATATATAACAATAACCATCAAAATAAAAACCATTAGACATATCAGATGAGCTGGTGAACAGAAGAGTGAAATTAATTAATTAGGGAAATTGGCCACCTGAGAGGAAATTTGGTGATCTCAGCAATAGGAAAAATTTCAACTCAGCAGTCAGTGACCTCAACCCACACGTGTCTGAAATATTGTTTCCATTCAAGAAATGGGGACATGGCCAGGCTTGACCACCATGACTAAGTGCATAAATCATGAAGGAAATTTTAATGATAACATCATGAAGATATTTCTTTTAAAGAAAGTTTACAATTAGAAAATAATGTTTAATCATATGTACTTCTAAAGAGAATGGTGGTGTACTTCTTGAGAACAAAATCAGTATTTCTGTGTCTTTTTTTTAAACTTTATACATATGACATTGTATGTACTTACTTTTCTAGTTCTCTGTGGGATTGTGCAAGTTGCACAACATATTGTTTAGACATTCAGATATGCGCTCTGAATTTATAAAGCAAGTGAATAAATAATAAGCCAAAGTCTGACAGTGATTTCTCCTGGGCTGGATGAAGGGTGGCGCAGCCCTGAGATTGGGAGGGTGTAGAGGCAATCTAGAAGATACTAGTAAAACTGTTTTCCGTAGCTACACAGGGATGTACACAGGCATTTATGTATTATTTCCCTTTGTCTATTATTACACAGCTATCTAATTTTTGTATATATGAATATTTCATTAAAATGGAAAGCTACTTTTTCATGTAAAAAGTTAAGATTCTGTTAAAATTTAAAACAAACTATAAACATGTTGGCTTTAGAGGCCCTCTAGTGCCCAAATTGAGTAAGAGCAGTTAAGGCCTTACATTCTTTCCCAGTAGTCACTCACCATTTCACACCTTTGTAATACGTTTCAATTTTATTGTTTCTAGTTACCATCAAGGAAACTCCAACTCCCAGAGACCCCGTGTGCAACAGAAGGAAGCACGGCTGCTCTCGCACAATCCACACCGTTGTCAAGCTCGAGGCCACGGTGTCAATCCTTCCTGGGTTATTTCTCGTTTTTCCTGCCTCTTTACTTTGCCAAGCACGATGCACTTTTCCAAGGACTGGTCTCTCCTGATAACATATTCAGAGTATGTGAGACAAAAATCTCTCCCTTATCACTTATAAGGAGCTGTACTGCTTCCACAACCGATTTTTTAGTTCTTTTAGTCCATGGTACTTTCAATAGTCTTTGGCAGAACCATAATTCAAATATTATCAATTCTTTTTTGGTCTTCCTTCAATGTCCAGCGTTCACATGCATATGACACAACTGAAAATACCATGGCTGGAATCAGGCACACCTTAGTCTTCAAAGTAACATCAAATTTATTCAAGCTAAATTATTCCAGACTACCCTTTGCTCTTATTAGAGTGACCCAAAAGAATACATTTTGATTTTCAAAACAATATTATTTTGTAAAGTATTTCAAAATTCAAATATGCATTTCAAAGAGAAAATGTGTTGGATCAGTATACCTGTAGAGTATTTTAGAGTTGGTTTTATCTTCGAATAGTTGCTTTAAATATTTTGTACTTACTATGTTAGATAGCCTACCACTCATCTGTCAGTTTCTTGTACTGTGATGGCAGCATGTTTTTGTGATGCTGGAAGCTTTATGACCAGTATTTCAAATATTTGTGGGGCCATTCATGGTGGACAGGTTTCAAAAGAGCTTCCACACTTAGACAGACAAGGAAAAGTGAGGTTGCAATCTAGTGATCAGAATACGTGAGATTAGTGAAACACCTTAACAAGAGCAGCAGGGCATGGCTGATAGAACCCAAGAAGATGAGCTTCTCAGGTGGAAAGCTACTCAAAATGCCGCTGAAAAAGAGTTGCCTCCTCAAAATACCGTCAACCTGACATTATAGGAGTGAAACTTTTGGGACCTTCATGCATAGAAGTGGCATAAGTGAAAATAGAATAAAAGATTTCAACTATCCATTAATAATAAAAATATGGAATGTATGAGATATGAACTTGGTTAAATCAGAAGTGTTCCAAATGAAACCGAACATATAAAGATCAATGTCATAGCCGTGATAGGGTTGAATTAGATCAGTGTGGAGTGTTTCCAATTGCAAATCACATGTTCTAATCTAATGGGGATGGCAAGGTGAAGAGTGGTGGTGTCACACCGACTGTTAAAGAGACCACTCCATGATCCACTGTGAAGGACAAAATTCTTGTTAGCAGGATAATATCCATATGTCTACAAGGAAGACCAGTTCATATGATGCTACTCCAATTTACAGGCCAATCAATAAAGGCAAAATTGAAGTGATTATTCCCACCGATTTCTGCATTCTGACATTCCGTCAATAAGCTGCATTGATAATTACTAATGATTATGATGCAAAAATTGAAAGCAAACAATAAGGAAGAGTAGTTGGGAAATATAGTCTTGATAATAGAAATGACCCTGAACATCACATAATATAATTTTGTAAGACCAACTATTTATTCATGGCAAATATAATTTTTCAGCAACATAAACAGCAACTACATATGTGGACCTCATCAGATTTATTACATAGTAATTTAATTGGCTACATGTGTAGAAAAGAACAATGTAGAAGCTCAATATCATTAGTCCAAACAGGAGTAGAAAGTCCTGTCTTTCTCTCTCAGATTGACAGGTAGTTTTGAATGATTCACCCTGTGGTTGACAATTCAAAGTATAACCACTGTGCCAGCAGGGATTCAACAGAATGTGAAAATAATCAAGCACTATTTTTAATATTTTACACAAGTAAAATTTTGCTAAATAGAAATTTTTAATAGTTGTAGAAGTACATGTACATGAAACTGCCATGGATTCAGATGACGTAGAGTGACATATCAATACTGACATTAGATGCATCTTGCCAGAGAAATGTTTACCTATGTTTTATTAATTATGCAAAGGCATTCTGCTATAGGAATCATAACATATTATAGATAACATTGTAAAAA
This sequence comes from Tenrec ecaudatus, assembly GCF_050624435.1. Classification (NCBI taxonomy): domain Eukaryota; kingdom Metazoa; phylum Chordata; class Mammalia; order Afrosoricida; family Tenrecidae; genus Tenrec; species Tenrec ecaudatus. Next base: position 57,206,295 of record NC_134538.1, on the reverse strand, counting down.
TGTGAATTCCAGAATACTTAATTGTACTCATGACAAATCTGTACATAAGCAACATGCAATTGTTCAAACAGAACAAGAGGATGTATATTAAATGGTTTAGGATCTAGAAAGGTGCCCATCAGGATTGTATCCCTCATTCATATTTATTCAATACATGATGGTTTACTATGTGAAGAAGACAATGGCATTAGGGCTGGAGGAAGATTCATTAACAGGCGATATACAAAGGACACGACTTTGGCTGCTGAAAATAAAGAGGACTTGAAATACTAACTGATGAGGAGGAAACATTAGTCTTCAGCATGATTACACCTCTGTACAACGAGAACAAAAATCCTCCAATTGGACTAGTAAACAACATTATGGTAAATTACAAAGACATTAAAGCTACTGAGGATTTTGTTTGACATAAGCCTTAATCACTCATGAAAGTATTAGTCAAGAAATCAAATGATGCATTGCATTGGATGAATTTGCAGAATACCTCTTTAAAGTGTTAAAGAGCAAAGATATTACTTTGAAGACTACGGTGTGCCTGGCACAAGCCAGGGTATTTTCAACCATCCCATAGTCATGCAGAAGCTCGACAATGAATAAGGAAGATCAAAGAAGAATTGATGCGTTTGAAGAACACTGAGGAATACTTAATAGATCATGGACTGCCAGAAGAATGAGCAAATCTTTATTTGAAACGTATAGCTGGATTCTCTTTAGAAGTAAGGTGAATTGCCGCAGGTTAGTGGAAAAGAGGAACCCTTTCAAGAAGACAGACCATGAACTCAAAGAGCAATGACTGTGGGAATGGCTAGAACCCAGCAGTGCTTTGTTTTGTTGTACAGAGAGTCTCTTTTAGTCTACACTGATGCTATGACATCAAACAAAAGTATGTTTAATAGCAATAATTTACTTTTCAAATTCACAGAAAAGACATACCAACATACCTTTCTCGGGACTCAGCTTAAATACCAGTTTTTAAGTCCTATGGGTGAAACTAAAATTTTATAACGTTTTATTTCATTCTGCTTCATCATATTATGATTAGTACACAAATAGCTTATCTAGTCTCCTAAATTTTAAGTTATTTGACAGCAAATCCCTTTTCTCTCTTCAATTTTATTTACTATTCTTATTAAAGTATCTAGGCTACTGTAGATAACTATTTGTAGGTTACAAAATAACATTAAAAATAAATATTTTAATATTAAAATAAAAGCTACTTTTGATATATATTTTATAGTTTAAATGAAAAAGAACTAGATAATCATAATAAATATGATTACATAAAAATTAAGTTATATAGGGCACTTAGCAAATGATGGACTATATCAGTTTAGAAAGAAGCTCATGGGCATAATATTTTTCATTTTAAATAGAAAATAGTGCACATTAAAAATCTCACAATTCATTACAATCTTGCAGGGAAACTTCTGCAATGTTTGTTCATCATTATGGAAACTGATGGTGATGTCCATGATATTAGTTTGCTCATAAATAATGAAGGGGGAGCAGGACTTAAAGTCTGATCCCTTAAGCTCTTGCTGTTGTTGTCTGCCATTGAGTCAGATCTGACTCCTAGTGACCCTGCATACAACAGAATAAGACACTGCCTGGTAGTGCTCCAACCTCACAATTGTCTTTGTGTTTGAGTCTATGTTTGCAGGCACTGTTGAGGTCCTGCCTCTTTTTGCTGTCCTTTGACTTTACCAAGTGCCATACCAACGTCCTTCTCCAGGGACTAGGGTCTACTGATAACATGTGCAAAGTATGTAAGAGGAAGTCTTGCCCTACCGGCCTCTAAGGAGCGTTCTGGCTGTACATCTTCGGAGACAGATTCGTTTGTTCTTTTCACAGACCATGCTATTTTCTTTCTTTTTTTTCATTGTACCTCAACGTTTCTTTCTTTATCTTTTACTTCCTTTTTTATTTTACATTTTATCAGGGGCTCATACAACTCTCATCACAATCCATACATATACATACATCAATTGTATAAAGCACATCCGTACATTCTTTGCCCTAATCATTCTCAAAGAATTTGCTCTCCACTTAAGCCCTCTGCATCAGGTCATCTTTTTATTTTCCCCTCCCTCCCCGCTCCCCCCTCCCTCATGAGCCCTTGATAATTTTTAGGTTGTTATTTTGTCATATCTTGCCCTATCCGGAGTCTCCCTTCACCCCCTTCTCTCCTGTCCATCTCCCAGGGAGGAGGTCACATGTGGATCCTTGTAATCAGTTCCCCCTTTCCAACCCACTCACCCTCCACTCTCCCAGCATCGCCCCTCACACCCCTGGTCCTGAAGGTATCGTCCACCCTGGGTTCCCTGTGCCTCCAGCTCCCATATGCACCAGTCTACAACCTCTGCCCTATCCAGTACTGCAAGGTAGAATTCGGATCATGGTAGTTGGGGGAAGGAAGCATCCAGGATCTGGGGGAAAGCTGTGTTCTTCATCGGTACTACATCGCACCCTGACTGACCCATCTCCTCTCCTAAACCCCTCTGTGAGGGGATCTCCAGTGGCCGACAAATGGGCCTCAGGTCTCCACTCTGCACTTCCCCCTTCATTCACTATGGTATATATATACATATATATATGTATATATATTCTTTTTTTTTTTTTTTGCATGATGCCTTATACCTGGTCCCTTTGGCACCTCGTGATCGCACAACCATGCTATTTTCAATATTCTTTTCCAACACCATCAACTTTTAGAATATATTTCTGGTGGTTTTTCTTACTCTTTATTTTTATCTCTATAGTATTATTTCTGTTCTATTTTGTTTTTTATGGTTTATGTTAGGTTCCCTAGTTTATTAAGCACAGGAGTGGATGGATAGAGACAATTCCTGATTTTTAATCCAGGCCCTTGCTCTATTCACACAACTGCTTCTTGATCTATGTACAGTTTTCTCAGAGCACAAGGTAGTGTTCTGGAAAGTTCTATTTTCCCCAGGCTAGCACATAGTTGAATACCTTTCTAAGTCAATAAAACACAAGTAAACATCTTTCTAGTGTTCTTGGCTTTCAGCCAAGATTCCTTTGGCATCAGCTGTGATAGCCTATGTCCCATGTTCTCTTCCGAATTCACCCTGCCCCTCTGGAAACAGTTCCTTGCAAATGCACTCCTGCAAGGGCTGTCAGAAGATCTTCAGCAAAGTTTTACTTGCATGATATTAACGATATTGTTCTACCACTTGGGCATTTTCTTGGGTTACCTTTCTTTGGAATGGGTACAAATATGGATCTCTTTCAGTCACTTGGCTAAGTAGCTGTATTCCAAATTTCCTGGCTCAGATGAGTGAGTGCTTCCAGTGCTTCATTAACTTGTAGCATTTCCTGAACCCCATTAGAGAATCATTCGAGACAGCACATTTGCAGCCTGCATTTTTCTTTAGTTTAGTTCATGGAAGCCATTTTTTCTCTTTTGTCATCAGTCTCCCCTTTGGCAAAACAAAAGTTATAAAGACAGTTGTGATGAATCCAAATATATTCAATGGTAGTACTGAAGAGGCCCTTCCTCAGCCTTGAATATCTAGTGCCTTCTAATCTTTCTGTTGCCTCTGACCACACTTGTCTTTCATGGCTACTGGACTATACATGCCAACTAAGTAGGGAGATATTCTGGGAAGCCAAACCGTAACACTTAAAACACTTACCTTGTTTGTGGGGAAAAAATAAAAACACGTTTGAACCACTTTACCAACTATCAGTTATTGGTCAGCCATGTCTCAGTGCTTTACAAACATTTGATCCCTTTGTTACCATGCTTGGTGGAATTTTTCTCTACAGATTCCAGATGAAGAAATGAAGACCACTGATGTGAAGTGACTTGCCCAAGACTCACAGGTAAGCCAGTCTCTAAAACTGTAATTGCTTTTGTGACATGGCAATTCTTTCTCTTTTTTTCTTTCTCTTTTTTTATTAAACACTTTTAATAGGAGCTCTTATATCTCATCCACTGTGTCAAGCATATCTGTAAATATGTTGCCATCATTTTCAAAGCATTTTATTTCTACTTGATCTCTTGGTATCAGCTCATTTTTTTCTCCCTCCCTACCCCACCCTCCCTCCCTTCTTCCCTCATGAACGCTTGATAAGTTATAGATTACTATTTCTATATCTTAGATCATCCTCTGTCACCCTTCACCCACGTTCCTGTTGTTCATCCCCCTGGGAGGGGGTTATATATCGATCCTTAGGCTCGACTCCCTTTTCACTGTGCTTCTTTCACGAAGCAGGAATCTTTCTCCTCGGGCTCAGTAGCCTGCTGTTTCGTGTATCTTCATTTGTAATAAAGTCAATCATCATCTTTCATACGTAAGAAAAATACAGGCAATATTTATGAAGGTTACTCACCAACTTGTGCTTGTATACAGGGGTTTAGATTTCCGAGGTTTGGTTAGAGATGTCAAATCTCCAAAGGGATTGTCCACATCATCAGCATTTGTAGACTCTACGCAACCACTGTTTTGTGAAAAGATAGGAGATATATGTTGGCTTATAAGACAATAGTAGAACAGCACTCTAACTTTCAATAGAAATATGCATTGTAAAACTAAAACAAAGTTCAAAATGCAAAAGCAAACTTTTCTCTCAAATGAGGCTGAATGAAGGAACAATTCTATCTTTTTGGAAGAAAAAAATGGTGATTTTTCTCTTCTTTGAGTAAAAACATCCAGGATTTTATCAAGTTTTCACTAAAGTACAAGAAACCACTGAGCAAATAAGCAGGTTGTTTGTGCAGCCCAGATGTTCCATTTAGGGAGCCTGAGAGGAAACTCTGGGATAAGCAGAGACTTACAAGTGTTGTCTAATAAGCTAATACGAGCTAATAAGAATTCAACAGAGACAGAAGACTGGGAAAGGGATGGGGGCCTAGATACTAAACAAAATGACTTCAGGAGTTAAAAAGAGACCCTGGCAGATGAGTCCATCTCTGCCAAAGAGAAGGTATTCTAGAGGCAATTCTGAGGCTCCTTAGAAATCTTATCAACTTTAGGGTGCTAAAGAAAAGGCATTAATAATGAGTCTAGGACATTAAATGCCTAGACCCCGCTTTTGTTTTATAGGTCTTTATTCCAAAGTTAGTCTTAAATCTGAAGCAGAGTGGAGTGTTCCAAAATGCTGACTGCTTTTTTTATCCATAACAATTTTGATTTCAAGTTAGAAAATAAGATAATACATTATCCATACTTCAGTGTTAGTGAGCATATCATATATTTTGCTTCAAGTTTCTGATTGGCAAGGTCCAATAGTGGTAAAATTTTAGTTTTCTATTTAATAAAATAGTCAATTCAGGAAAACAGAAAAATATTACTCTCCCTGTCTTTTGTCAAAAGTTTAAACAAAACTTTGATGAAATTCCCAGTGTTATATAGGAAAATTTTAGAACTCTAGATCCATATAATATTTTAAAAAGTGAACTACAACATGTGTGAACAGACAGGAAATACACTTTGGATGTAAATATAACATTTAAAAAATTATAAACACTACTTACGTATAGAAAGGAATGTACTTGCTTCTAGTACTTGAACTTACACTTAGGAAAAATACAGATCATTGGGTTAGTGATATTTTCTTAATGAGCATAAATAACCACAGTACTTAAAACAAATAATTAAAAATCAAAGTATATTTCTTACAGTAACTTGTCTTCTAAAGTGTTAAACTTCAAAGAAAAATAATTTAAAGATGCAAATTTTAAGTGATGAAAATCATAAGCAGAATATTGATCCACTCCCGTCAAGTTCATTCCAACTCATGGAGACCTTATAGGACCTTATAGCTTCATGGGGTTTAAAATGATGCCCTTATGTGTTACCAACTCAGTGCTTAACCCACTACGTCCCAAGGGCTCCTTCCCTATTGACAAACAGAAGAGGTCTCTTTGTTGACTTTCAATTATAATTAGATCTTGTTTAATACCCTTCTTCTTGCATTTTTCTTTGGCTGTAGTCTTGTTTTATTATGGGAAATATGGTATTTGTCAAAAGTGAACCACTAATTGTCTTAGAAAAAGAATTTTAACATCTGGGTGGATCTCACTGATTATCCATCTTCATTGCCATGAGGGGGCTATCACCTCAACAGTTTAATAATGGCCTCAATATCACAATTGTAGTACCGCAAGGTTCTCCTGATTAATCTTGTATTTTTTCTGTTCCATCCCTAGAATCAGCTATTATTCTAAGGAGCATTGGTTCTTTTTATTGGAGAGGGGTATTATAAACCCAAATTTGAACACTAAGTATATTGTGGCCACCGAGGTGTCACTCCTAGACCCTCTTAGTAGAGACAGGTAGGGATATATGTATGCATATGAAAGCAGCTATCTACAAGAGTTCGTCAAAAAGTAGAGTTAGAAAAACATAGACATTTTCATTACACAAAAACATCAACATGGGAGTCACTAGGACTTCTCAACAAGACTAACACAAGTATATAACAGAGAACTTGTCTGTAGCCATTCACTGGTCACAGAGACACGCTTAAACATGTGTGGTTCGAAAAAAATCCCATGCATATATGAACTGAAATGCTAGTAGCAGTACTTTTTGGCCCATAACTGTATATGTTCCTATATAATCTATATATTTTCATATCTATTTATCAATATACATTAAAGTTCATATTACGTTTCCTACTCTATGAAGTTCTCCAAGCCTTTCCTCTAAACTGCAACTTCTTCAGCGAAACGTGGCTCCCCTGATCCATAAAGATTTACTTGTTTTCTTCAGCACTAGTATATGGAGTTTAAGTTGTTTCATAATTGCCAACTCAAGTCTTTGAGAGAGGGAAAAAATCCAAATAGAGTATAGTATTTGCAGTTCTTTTAAATTTTGTTTTAAATATATATACTTTACGGGTTCAATTATACTAATAAGAGCTGTACAATCTTCTCCACAATCAACTTTAGAACATTTACTTCCCTCTTGTACCCAGAGTCCTCAGCTCTCTGCTTCCCCTTAAACTTCCCACCACACCCCTTCAAGAAACAATCACGTAGTCAGTGTCTTTATAGCTCTACCCAACCTGGATTTCAGATACAGAAAAACACAGAAAAAATATTGAAGACAAAAGAAAAGCACTGCACTCTGCACGACAGCAAGGATTCCCACATCTCTGGCCAGAGGGAATTCACTGGAGGCTTCCTCCATGTGTGGACCCTGCAAATGGATTTTGGCTCCCACAGTCATCCACAGCCTTCCAAAACCCAAATGTTCACAATTTAAGCTCTGATACCATTCCCCGCTTCGAATTTGAATTTTGTCATTCACAATCCTTGGATCACACAGTGTGGGGCGCTTCTTCCATGGAATAGTGGACTCAGTTCTATTTACATTCAGTATCTACTTGAAATACTCTCCCCATTTTGGTTAGATCCACCCCCAGCCCCACACTTAGGTGTAGTTATGTAATTTATTTTTAATATTCATTTTTCACCATTCTGGATTCGTAACCATCTTTGTATGCTTTTTTATTTTCTTTACATTTAGTAAAATTTATTCATTGCAGTATGCACTGCTATTAAATCATGTCATATTATCACCCTAAATATTTCTTTTAATGGTCTTTTGTAACACCCCACCTGTCTCTAAACTGACAACTGCTGATCTGATTTTTATTCCTATATTTTTGCCTTTTTCAGAATATAATATAAATGGAGTCATTCAGTTATTAGCCTCTCAGGATTGGCTTCATGCATTTTGAAAATATGCACTTAGAGATTCATCCATTGTAAGATAACGTAGAGACTGACTCTTATCTCTTACATTACTCATGGGTTCAAGAGGGGTGCAATCTGCAATGAGAAAACTTATAGATAAAATAAAGGATAGATGCAGTCGGAGTGCCGGGTTCTCTGCAGTATAGACACTCTAGGGTACCAATCTTAATTAGAGGCAGGCTTAAATACATTCCCTGCACATAGCCTAAAACCAGTGACAGGTTTTACACAAAGGGACAACGCACAATTTGAAGGTTTGCACAAAAGCATTAACACATCAGCCAAATTATTCACAGAGAGGATGAAAGGATGAGGCTGGGAACATGAAGTAACTGATAAGATTTCAGACCACTGCCTTCTGCAACTTTAGTCAGGGAGCAGGAGACCAGTGTCCGTTTTATCTCAGGTGGAGAGTCAGGCCAGTCATTGTTTCATCAGCTCCCATGGCTGAGTCATCAGCTTTCTTCCCTGGGCCATGAACCGTGGAAGGTGGTGGTCCTGTCTTGTTTGCCTATGGAGCAAACAACTTTTCCCCACAAGCCATGTTTTACATCAAATTTGTTACTTTTTTATTGTTTGAGTGTATTGCTATTTGTTTTTCTCATTATTTGTTAACTTGTTATTTATTGGTTTTAGCAATTATGAATTAAAGAAAAAACAAAGCAACTCATGGTCATTGAGTCAATTCCAACAGATAAGCATTCACTGTGTTACAAAGTAGAATCATTCAGTAGGGTTATTAGTGCTAATCTTTATGGAAGCAGATGGCCGGGCCTTTTTTTCTGTGGTGCCACTTTGTTTGATCTCCCAAATTATATGCATTATCAAGGCACCTGAGGGTAATGATTAAAGTTCCTAAAAACACTTATCCATAGATTTTTTAAAAATAATTTTATTGGGTGCTCATGCAAATCTTATCACAATCCATAATTCATCCATTGTGTCAAGCACATTTGTACATTTGTTGCCATCATCATTCTAAAAGTTTTGCTTTCTACTTGAGAACCTTGGAATCAGCTCCTCATTTTCCCTCCCTCCCCATTCACCTTTCCCTCATAAACCCTCAATAATTTATAAATTATTATTATTTTGTCATGCCTTACACTGTCCGACATCTCCCTATATTTATGTGGACTCCTGGGAACAAAATATTCTTAGAGACAGGTTCCAGGATGAAATTTCAGTTATGGTAGTACTGATTGAGGCATGTTGCTTTTAATCTACCACCCGATTCCTCATAATTTAGCACCTGATTGCTCACAAGAGAACAAAACTATATAGTGACTCTATATCAACTGGGGTTTTATTTTATTTTATTTGACTTATTTTCTGTGTGCTTTCTACAAACCAGGTGGTAACAATGTAGGTTCTGATGCCATTCCCTCCTTTAGATTTGGATTATATTATTTATAATCCTTGGGTCACAGAAGCTGGTGTGCTTTCTCCATGTGGACTTAGTTGACACCTCACTTAGATGGCTGCTTTTTGAAAACAAGTCCTTAAGACCCCTGACACTACTCTTTGTGATTGGTGGGTACCATCCCATTTCTTCACCACACTTTAATATAGCAACCATATGTGCTCATGAGGTGGAGCACCAATGAGGGCTAAGTCATAAGAATGAATTTTTCTTAGATTACGGCTAGAACAAAATGCACACCCCAAATCCATTCATGCACCTATGGTTATATATGTCTCTTGTTCACCTTAGACACATCATTGCCATTTTATGTTACAGAATATTATCAATAATCTTCTGGGCATCAATTACACTGCCATCAAGTCACAACTATGTCATGGCCACACTATAAGACAAGGGAGAACTGCCCCTGTAAGTCTCCAAGATCACCTGGAGTTTTAAAGATTAGCATCTGGGTGTGCTACTTTCTTTTTTACCATATCAATGTAAATCTCATATTGACAAGATTAGTCCCAATAAGTCTACACATTTATCCATTTCAAAATACTGCTTTGGAATATTAACAATTTGAACTCACTAATTTTTATAAGGATCTTGAAGTTTTTGAATGTTTTAATATTTCATTTAGATGAGTGCATTCAGTTTTATGTGAAGATCTATTAGTTATTTTGGATTATTTTACATTTTGATAGAACCATTATTTTATATAATCTTTATAAAAAGCCATTTGCTTACTATTTTTCGAATATGGCCCAATAAACTGTAAGTTTGCTGCCGACAAATCTCATTATTCTTTTCAATCTTGTCAATATTCACATTTCCAAACCCAGTAGTCAAACTTGTTGGTGGCTTTATATTTCTCCATTCCTTTATCATTTTTTATCTAATAGCAAAATTCATTTTATGGGCAATCAGGTTAGTTTTATTAAAATGGTGAACTGTCAAAGATTCCAAATAGGAATCCTTGATAATATTTCTCATTACTTAACTGTAGTAAAAATTCTCATTAATTTTGCTGACTGGGGGCAAAAGTCTCCTGCATATTGTTTTGCAAGCATGTGAATATAAAATAAAATGTATAGCACTAACCTTACCATTGAGGTGATGAATAAATTGACTAAGACAAAGCCACAAAATCACAAGAGATTCTAGTTCGTAAAAGAAGGAATAACCTCTTCCTGGACAACTTGTGTCTGACTTCTCTGTTGTGAGTCAATCTCAAACTATTCCTTGTAATTGATTACAGTAATTTATTAGAAGATATACATTTCTATGTAAATTCCAGGTGACTCTATTCTAGTCTATTTAATTTTTTATAAAATGTTAGCTGTAACACAACACTAAGCAAAAAATCCCTCTGACTTGCTCATTAAATTATTTTAGGACAATTATTTATATGAATAGAATGGATTCTTAGATCATACGTTAAGAAAAAATTACCTTCGACTACTTTATAAGTAAAAATTTCAATTCAATAAAACATACCATAAAAATAGATGAGTCATTGGAGTAGTAAGATATACTTTGGTGCATATTACAAAAAATGGATTATCTAAATTCATAAACATAAAACTTTTGTATAATCAATACAGAAAAGATAACCCAGTGGCAAAAAGGACAAAATGCACAATCAAGTTATAGAAGTGAAAACTCAAATAAGAAATTAGCTTGCAAGAAATACTCAGTAGTGATCTATTAAATGAAAGTTAAAATCATAATAAAGTGTAATTTTGCACCTAACATACTAGCATTTAAAAATCTGAACGTTCTGGATGTAAAGTGATGAGATAAACTGTTGTTACCAATAATTTGTACAAGAATGTAGCATTATCAGGAATGTAAAAAGTATATATCTCTTGACTCAACAATTCTGGACATAAATATTTATATATAAAAACTTCACACTTGGGTGCATGGAATATGGGAGTATTGTTTCTAATTACAACAAAAATCAAGTCAATAAATTAACTATGAGATTGAACGAATTGTGATGAATCTAGACTATAAATCATAGATGATGAATACCTACAAATACAGATTTTTAACCTATATGTCTTTTGCAAAGACAATACAGATAAAGATTACGTAATTGTGTAGTCTAGGTATGATACCACCTGTGTTGAGTTTAGAGACATGAACACAATACATATATTGGTTAGCAATGCACATATGTTTTAAAGGATTACATAAATGCACAAAAATACCAAATGTAAAATCCAGAATAGTAATGATCCTGAGAAATACGGCTTTGCTTGAGAAAAGTACAGGCGGGATTTCCACTTTGTTGGTAATGTCTCATTTTAAAAGTATATAATTTATTATTCATATATATAAAAATAAGACCAGAGATGATGATCGGGCTTGTAGATTGTGGTAAAAATTTTAAAAAGTAGTAACAAATAGTGACATTTCCAAAGACATAACAAGTTAATAGTTGATAAAAAGTAGCTCTGAGTTCTTTCAATATGAACTTAATTACATAACTTCTCACATAAAATTATTTATAAACACTTCCCATTTCAAAATATTTGTGGTACGATTGATGGTGTAAATTTTAAGGGGGTTAAGGGGAAATGAAAGAAAGCTGACTGCACTAAGTAATGGGATTTGAGCAATTTTTCAAGACCCAGTAATAGAAGTCCAAGGTTTCTGGAGTGCCCTCCAACAGAGAATATGCTCCTTACCTGTCTCTATCCCATGGGCTAGAGTATTTGAGACTTAATTATAAATAATAGTGAAAAATATATCAATGAGAATATTAGGGAGCAAACTTACAAGTTAATTGGTTTTGCTGGTGCCAAGAAAGATCTTGTTTGAGATCTGTCCCAGATTCCACCAACCGTCTAAAATCATCAATAAAACCAATGACAGATATTGAATATACAATTCATTATTTACAGTGTATACGTTTCAGCACCTTTAGCAACGCTCTGTGCACAAAGGACAAGCTTGACCCATTCCAAATATCTCTGTAGGAATAGGTTCTTCCAACTGAAGCCACCCTGCTCTCTGCCCTGCTGTGGTCTCAGACCATCAATGTCAGAATGTTTAATATAAAGTCTGAACTATTATCTAATTCCTAAATATAGAAGCCTCTTAGGAAGATCTGGCTTTAGTTTTTATTGGGGACACACTTTGGCCTATACTCTGAAACCCCAATTTCCTCTTCCAAGCTCAGCCCAGATTCTGAGCTTTGGACCTCTCGTTACCTAGGAAGGGGCTGTTTACACTAACATACTTTAACGCCATGGTGCCTGAAATTAAATTTCAGACTTTTAGAAATGAGGAATATAACATCAGGGAAATTAAATTTCAGACTTGTAATGAAATGAGGACTATAGCATCAGGATTATAGGAAGGCTTAGTAACAACACAATCTTGCTTGCTGAAAGCGAGGAGGACTTGAAGCACTTGCGTATGAAGATCAAGGACTGCAGCTTTCAGTCTGGCCATGTAAAGACCGAGATCCTCACAACTGGACCACTAAGTATCATCATGATCAATGGAGAGGAGCTTGAAGTTTTCAAGGATTTTTTCTTTCTTGGATCTACAATAGATGCTCATGGAAGCAGAAGTCAAGAGATCCAAGACTAGGTAAATCTGTTGCACAAGATCTCTTTATAGTATTGCAAGGCAATGATGTTACTTTAAGGATTAAGTTGTATCTGATCCAAGCCATGGTATTTTCTATTGCCTCAAATGCAAGTGGAAGTTGGACATTGAATAAGGGAGACGGAAGAAGAATCAATGCGTTCAAATTGTGGTGCCGGAGGAGAGCATCAAAAGTGCCATGGACTGCTGAAAGGACACACAGATCTGTCTTAGAAGAAGTACAGCCGGGGTGCTCCTTAGAGAAAAGGATGGCAAGACTTTGTCTTATATACTTTGGACATACTGACAGAGAAACTAGTTGTTCGAAAAGAACATCATGTTGGTAAAACGGAGGGGCAGCGAAAAAGAGGAAGGACATCAGTGATAGGAACTGATACGGTGACTGCAACACCGGGCTTAGGTATAGGAACAAGTGTGAGCACAGCACAGAGCCAAGCAGTGTCCAGTTTTGTGGAACACAGAGTCACTATGGACCAGGACCATCTCAACGTCACCTAACAACGATGAAATGATGAACTTTCACAAGATATTAAAATATTTTAGAAAATTTAAAAAATGGTTACAAACAACCATGCATATTTTTTGTTTAATTTCTATGTGAAACTTATGGGCTTAAAAGTCTTTGTATGCATTTATGCTTCTCTCGTTGTCATTTAAAACATTTAGAGCTGAGTAATTTTTAAAATATAACTTTCTTTACACCTTGGGCTTATGTTCTGATTAAAGGTCTGGTTTAGAACTTAATTTCAATATAACTTGTTTACGTATAAGAAATTTTATTATGCAAAGTAATTAAAGGATTTACCCAGACTACAAAATAGATACATAAAACAAAAACAAAAAACTCCCTGTTATTGAGTCAATTCTGACTCATAGTGAACCTACAGAACAGACTGGCATTGCCCTGTGAGTTTCTGAGGCCATAACTCTTTATGGAATTATAAAGCCTCATCTCTCTCTCATAGCAGCTGGTGGTTTCAAATTGCTGACTTGTGATTAGCAGTCCAATACATAACCTATATGCCACCGATGTTCCTAAATGGACACATAGAGCAGAGAGAAAGAGAGGGGGAAATTGGAGGAGAAGGGCAAGGGTGTGGGGAAATTGGAGGAGGAGAAAGGGTCCAGGGGGAAGGAGATAAGAGTGAAAATGAAAATCCATAGAAACAGAAGGTGCTTGCAAGCACGTAGCAGGGACCTCTAGTCCAGTTCCGGTGGTCAAAAGTGAGGTCTAAATGAAGTCTGAAGGCGACTGAAGGCTACAGAAAGTGATGCAGTTATTTTCAAAGATGAGAACTGAAGAAACCTGGCACACTTGATCTGAGATTTCAGCACAGAGAGGATAGAGTGCATTGTAAGAGGTAATGTTGGACAGCAGAGTAGTAGAAGAAGAAATATTGGGAGAAAGAAGGCTGTGGGCAAATAATGGAAGATTGGGACTATGATTGTCAAGATTATGGACTTCATTATTCTCTTAATGGTGTATTTTAATCAGTGGAACTAAGAAAAAGAGACTCAAACGTTAGAAAAATAGTTCTGGCTGAAGTGTTGATTTCATTCACTGTCATTGTATTGATTCCAATTCATAGTGACTCTATTAGTCCTGCACTGACAATACAACAATCCAGAATCATCTAGAACTCTAGGTGTTCCGTGGTGAAAAGAATGGTCACATTATCTGATCACATGGTATGAGTTAGTCTGTTACATAATAAGAGGTATGGAATTCCCATTTTGGTTTGAACACGGTAAAGCTAAATCCTATATTTAATTTCAAGAACTATTCAATATACAAGTTCTCTGGTGGAATCATCTTCCTTGTCTTCATTATTTACTGCTACAATTTAAAAAATAAACACAGTCATTTCTTCTCTGTACTTAATGATAAGCTGCTCAATTACTTTTGAGAACCATATAGCCTTAAATAGTTAATGCACATTTTCAATATGATATCAGTATATTCACAATCATCAATGAATTTTATTATTACAGATATAAGATGACAAATAAAACTATTATAACCACAATTACATGCATGGGCTTATTTCAAACAAGATGTGTTTAAATCTGTCTCTGTGCCCAGTGGGTGACTGCAGACAAGTTTTCCCAGTAATATACATGCCTTAGACACTTAAAAAATTTTAAATACTTTTATTGGGGGCCTTTACAGCTCTTATCACAATCCATACATTCCTCCAGTGTGTCAGGCACATTTGCACACATGCTGTTATCATCATTTTCAAAGCCTTCTCTTCCCACTTGAGCCCCTGATATTTGCTCTCCATTTCTTCCCCTTCTCTCCCCTGCCTACCTACCCACCCTTCCTCACAAACTTTTGACAAGTTATTGATTTTTCCCCTATATCTTACATTGTGCTCCATCACACCTCACCCACTTTTCCGCTATTCGTCCCCCTGGTAGGGGGTTTTAGATTGATTTGTGAAAGGTTCTCCCCTCCTGCCCCCACCCTCCGCCAATCCTCCTGGCATCACTACTCTCTTTGTTGGCCCTGAAGGGTTTATCTAACATGGTCTCCCTATGGTGCAGGCTCTTATCTGTAGCAGTGTGCATCTTGGGGTGTCTTTAAAAATGAAAAAAGATCCTAGCTAAACAGAGAGTTAAATTCAAGAGAGAGTCATCCACTCAGAAGGTATAATGACTTTTTTTTTAGGATCCTAAATGTGTAATCTTGATAGATTTTCTCACAGGACACAGGATAATGACAGAGGCTTCTGGAGAAATTTTTTTTTCAGGTTTGAACAGTAAGAGTGAGTTTATTGATGGGATACTTTGGTATAGAACTCTGAAACAAATCCAAACTCACTTCCATTGAGTCAATGCTCACTTATCGTGACCCCATTGTGGGGTTTCTTTTCTTTTTAAAATAATTTTATTGGGGGCTCATACAACTCTTATCACAATCCATACATCCATCCATTGTGTCAAGCACTTTTGTTCATATGTTGCCATCAGCATTCTCAAAACATTTGCTTTCTACTTGAGCCCTTGGTATCAGCTCATTTTTTCTCTCTCCCTGTTCCCCCCTCCCTCGAGAACCCTTGATAATTTATAATTGTTTTGTCATATCTTACACTGTCTGACGTCTCTCTTCACCCACGTTTCTGTTGTCCGTCCCCCAGGAGGAGGTTACATGTAGATCCTTGTAATTGGTTCTCCCTTTCTACCCCGCCTTCCCTCCACCCTCCCGGTATCACCACTCTCAACACTGGTTCAACCGCCCTGGATTCCCTGTGTTTCCAGTTTCTATCTATAACAGTGTACATCCTCTGGTCTAGCCAGATTTGTAAGGTAGAATTGGAGTCATGACAGAAGGAGGGAGGAAGCATTTAAGAACTAGAGAAAAGTTGTATGTTTCATCATTGCTACCCTGTACCCTGACTGGCTTGTCTTCTCCCTGCAACCCTTCTGTAAGGGGATGTCCAGTTGCCTACAGATTGGCTTTGGGTCTCCATTCTGCACTCCCCCTCATTCACAATGATATGATTTTTTGTTCTTTGATACCTGATACCTAATCCCCTTGACATCTTGTGGTCACACAGGCTGGTGTGCTTCTTCCTTGTGGGTTTTGTTGCTTCTGTCTGAGCTAGATGACCGCTTGTTTATCTTCAAATCTTTGAGACCCCAGATGCTGTATCTTTTGATATCTGGGCACAATCAGCTTTCTTCACATTTGCTTATGAACACAATTGTTGTCTTCAGTGATCATATCAGGAAGGTGGGCACACACTGATATAAGTTTTTGTTCCTTGATGCCTGATACCTGGTCCCTTCTTCACCTCATGGTTACATGTGGGCTTTGTTGTTTCTGAGATAGATGGTTGCTTGTTGACCTACACTGAAAATGGCATTGATGAGAAAATGGCCAGGAAATTTTCATCAAGGAATTTTTTTTCCATCATGGCCATGCACCTGCTCATTCTTTGGGGATTGCAAAGAATGTCCTATGAAAATCTCACTGGGAAACTTACCCCATCTACCTTAAAGCCCCTTCAGATAGTGTCTCTTTAGAATTATTTTTGCTTGCCAAATTCAAAGACTATTTAAAAGGAACGCAATTCAAGTTCCTTGAAGACTCCAAAACTGTCACTTTGATGTGGTGTAAATGAAAAAACACAATGTTTTTCAGGCAAAGTTTAGAGAAATTGAAATACCACCTTCAGAAATGTATAGACCTACATGGAAATAAGTCAAGAAGCAATAGCTTAGCTTCAAATTTTGATACATTTATTTTCTGTATATTTGTAGTAATATTTTTATATACCATCATATAATGTGAATGCCTCTGCTCTCTATGTATATGTGTGCGTATATATATATATATATATATATATGCTAACAATAAGTGTTAGTGTGACTAAACAAAGTTTTGGGGTGCAGTTCAGTAACAAAAATAATAAGTTGTTACTTAGGAATGTTCACCGACCTGAGTTATTGCTGGTAATCCTTCATATCTTTTCAATGTAAAATTCTGTGATACAAGGTCAGCGGCTTTTTCCACTGTAGTTTCTCCTGGGTCAATTTTTGGTGGTAGCATTTTGTCCCAAGGAACATTTTCATAAGCTCTATGAAATATCAAAGAATAAGATTTTATTTAAATGATATATTTACTTGACATGGTTCATAGTAATATTGTATACTATGGTAAATATTTTACTTGGAAACAGAATCAAGTTCATGGAAATAGCAATCAAATAATTGAACAATTACACAATAATAATTTATAAATTATCAAGGGTTCATGAGGGAGTGGGGAGAAGGGAGGGATGGGAAAAATGAGGAGCTGATAACATGGGCACAAGTAGAAAGCAAATGTTTTGAGAATGATGATGGCAACAAATGTATAAATGTGCTTGATGCAATGTATGTATGTATGTATGTATTTGTGATAAGAGTTGTATGAGCCCCCAATAAAATGATTTTTAAAAGTTAGAAACTTCTGATCTTTAAAAGATATTAAGAAAAAGAAAACAGAAAATCTTAGTAAAAGGTAAATATGATAGAAAAATGCTAAAGTGTAAAGATGTCACTTTGAGGACTTGTGTGCCTTAGTATTTTTAATCATCCCAAATGCATGTGAAAGCTGGACAATGCATACAGAAGACTGAAGAAGAACGGGTGCAGTTAATTATTATACTGCAAAGAATATTGAAAGTACCATGGACTTCTAGAACAAACAAATCTGCCTTGGAAGAAGTATAGCTAGAATTCTTCTTAGAAGGCAAGCATGGTGAGACTTTGTCTCAAGTACTTTGGATATGTTATCAGGAAAGACAAGTACCTGGAGAAATATATCATGCTTGGTAAAATAGAGTCAGCAAAAAAGAGGAAGGTCATCAATGAGAAGGACTGACACAGTGGTTGCAATAAGGGGCTGACTCATAATGACTCTGAAGGTGGCAGAGGGCCAGACAGAGATTATCTCACTCTGTTGCACACAGGGTTACTATGAACTGGAACTGCATTGATAGCACCAAACACAACAACAGGGCAGGCAGAATTCTACAATGTCCACATGATTACCACATTCTAATGAACACGCTCATAGAATTCAGTCTCTTTGAGTATGTAATGATGGGAGCTATGAATATATTCAATATCCCTCCCACGATTACGCTACATGTGAGTGTAGGGGTCAGCACTCATTATATGAGATTTTTCACATATATAATGAAGATCCCTAGCCAGTTAACTTTGAGTTTAATAATAGGAAGGTAATCTTTAGTGCATCTTACCTAAATAGAGAAAACCTATAAAAAGTCAAAAAAGAGCAGGTGTTCTGCTTTTCTAAAAGAAATACAACGTATGAATTCTACAGTTGCAATTAACAGAGTGAATTTGGAAGATGAGAACCAAGCCTGGACTGATACTTTGATTTCAGACATTAAGCAGAGAATCTACTATTAGATGGCACAGTACGACAATAAGTGGGCATTGTTTTAAGCTATTAACTTTGTGTTGATTTAATTACTACATATCCTGATACACATCTTAAAGTTCACAAATATTTCACTGACTGTCACAGCAGGTAAGTGATCGTTGGTATTCTAATAAAGAAACTACAGTTTAGAAAACTGGATTCATTTGCTAAGTGTCACAAAGCTATTGACAGATTATGGCCTTTGATGGGTCAGCAATTTCCCCACTCTTCTATACCAACACAGCCCACTGATTAAATAACGAGTAAACGATTCAATTACTATATATGAACATTTTAATCCAAAGGCATTTCTCTCTATTTGGAGTTCTTTTTGACAGCTATGCATGTCAGACAAAGTGTGATATATTTAAATTTTATTCTGAATAAATGCATAAAAACAAACAACTCTCAATACAGATCCTGCCCTGGACAAATAGATCAGTTAACGGTCAAATATCCCACTCTATGGATACCAAAAGTTACCCCCTGCTCTTGTCTTATTAAAATCTGGTGCTAAGGCAAATCTATCAATTTTTGGGGAAACTATAATTTACCAAAAAAATCCTATTTCTACCTAAAGTTAATGTGAAGAAAACTCTGAGACTCACATTTTCAACAAATATTTATTGTGTTTGAAGCACTATGTGAGGTGCTAAAGATGAAAAATGGATAGGTATTAATATATAAATATTTACCACAAAAGCATGTTATGAAGATTTAAAATATATATCTTGGTAAAGATATATGTCATAGAGATTGGTCTGTGTGCATTTTTAATTCACACATTCATTATTCTCTGGATAGAAACAGGTTAAAGGACAACTAAATTTAATGAAATAGTTTAAATCGTAGCAAAGACTTAAATAACACAGGTTTCTAATACCATATATATTTGAATACAAGCTGACCAGAGTATAAGACGAAGCACCTAATTATAACCTGGGAACAAGAAAAACTGATTGACTCAAGTATAAGCCTAGGGTGGGAAATGCAGGATGTGGATTAACACAGAGACCAGAGGGGAGAGACGGAGTACCGCCACAGACACATCCTTACCAGTTCAGCTGCTGGTGTAAGTGAATCACTATGGGTGCTTCTGGGAATAGGAGCCTTCCACGTCAGCTCTGATTGGTTAGATGTGAGTGAACAAACATTCAAAGCCCTGCAGTGTCAGCGGGGCTTTGAATGAACAGCGGAGGAATGGCAATCACCTGCGAGATGTTACACCTCGCTGGGGTACCACTGACCCGTGTATAAGCCGAACCCCAGTTTTTCAGCACATTTTTGTGCACAAGTATATACATTGACTAGCATTGCACTAAGGAATACACCAGAGCAAGGATCCTCAAACTTTTTAAACAGGGGGCTAGTTCACTATCCCTCAGACCCATTGGAGTGCCGGACTATAGTTAAAAACAAAACAAAACTATGAACAAATTCCTATGAACACTGCACAAATCTTATTTTGAAGTAAAAACCAAACAAACAGGGCAAAAACACCTGGTGGGCTGGATAAACATCCTCGGTGGGCCACATGTGGACACCTGAACCAGAGAGTTAGATCAAAGTTTAAAGACACTTCAACTTTTGAGACTCTGGTATATTTCACGAATGACCTTACAGAATTTTCCATGGCATTGGTACAAGTTTTTCTCTAAAAAACCCTTATCTTATTTTTAAGACTATTGAGTATATATATGGCTCTATTTTGAATAATTATTTTCACCTTAACCAATGTACTATTTCCAATAAAAACCGTAGAATTATTTTTTTCTGATAGATATCAAAGTAAGATTACAATATTCTGTCCTGATAATAAATTGAAATCAAAACCAGGGAGGTATTTAGAGGTTTTATAGTTTCCAGATCTGAAAACTGCAGATCAGAAAGATTGGAGGCTCTTAAGTTCCAAGACATATTTTTATTCTTATAATGCCCTGATATCTTATTGAGGGTTCTTTTGAGCTATTAATCCAAGATTATGAAACCCAAATTCATATATTTCTTTATATTCTCATAAACTTTCTTAGATGTGTATTTATGAAACTATATTTTATTATTAGATGCACCTCCAACTTGAATGAAGAAATGAACTTGAAAGGTAAAGCATGCCTCAGTGGCCAGTTGGTGAAAGAGAAGGATGAGTGGAGGTGAATACGATATGTTTTGCAGTTCACATATATTGTTTTTTCTTTGTGTGCCTTGATTCCTCTTCCTCATCATACATTTCTCTAGGCCATGAAATTTAGCCTTCATTTTAATGATCTATTGAATTCTGAATTAAATAGTCAATTTCAATAGTTGATTTTCAGGCTCCATCTTACTTCATTATAGTCATAATTTGAAACAATTAAACACTGCCTCTTCCCTTTTGAATTATTCTTTTAAAATTTTATTATTATGAGTTAAAACATATATCATTCCATAGTTCAATCATGTCAAGTAGTATGGTACACTTGCTACCACAATCAGTTTCCAAACATTCTTTTCCTTAGTGGACTGCTTGACATTGGCTCCCTTTTACCCTCCCGTCTACTATGCCCCTATCTCCCTATTCTATACTATACCCTTATTCTACTTGCTGTCCCTATAGGTTCATCAATACTGGGGTTCATATACCAAAAACAGAAAGACATGTAAGACAACTTCAAGAGCGTGATCCCAATGACATAACACCTATGAGATAAACCCTAGTATGAACAAACAAAAAACAAAACAAAATTGCAGAAAATGTTGAAAATTAGGTCTAGCATGCATCAAAGGGGGGATTCAATTAACAAAGTTTAACTTTTCAAGTCAGGTTTATCCCTTCAATCTTCTACACTCATCTCTCCAATGCATTCTGTTTAGCAACCACTTTCCTCTCCCCCTCCCCCCAATCCCTCCATTCTGGATAAAGGGAGAGCACCAGTGGCTTATTTCCTTTGTAGTTCCCACAAATGTATCTTGGGCTCCCACTGTCATTCATGGCCTTCTGCAAACACGATTCTCTGATACGCCTTCCTGCTTCAACTTCAGATTATATGATTTACAATCCTTCAGTGATTTATGATGGTGTACTTCTATGTGAACTTAGTTGACGTCTCTTTTAGATGGCTACTTGTTTGGAGACAAGCCCTAGACCCCAGATTCCATTTTATCTGATAGGCAGGCCCCATCTAATTTCTTCACCACATTTTGTTATAGCATCCATATTTTCTGTATCCCCTTTCTAAAGGCAAGTATATAGCAAGGCCATAATATAAGAACTAATTATTCATAACGTGGAGCTAGAATTTAGTATGAGCCCAAAGCCCATTCCTGAAGATATGCTTTTTATTTGTTCATTTGTTTTTCTGCCTTTGGATCCCTTTCCAAACTATCTTGTTAATTTTTATAGAGTGTCTTTTTTGAGACTTTTAAGTAGCTTTAAGTCACAAAAGTATTATATACATATGAATAATAAATAAAAGAATATATACATGTGAATAATTCCGTTACTCTGCTAGGGAGTTAGCTTACATGCCCAATATCCCTCTGTCAACAGGGCTTACATTTTTTTTACCAGGGAATAATCAAAGACAATATTAACAGAAGACCCTTAAGCCCCAGGGCAATGGTCCTTAATACTCTCTACCATGAGTTCTTGACTTCCCTTTCTTTCAACTCAAGTAGCTCAGTGTTGATCTGTACTTCAAAATGTATCCTAAGCCAATGACTTGTACCACTTCTCTACCACAACCGTCCTGCAAACAGCTATTATCTATATCCAGGATTGTTATAAAATAACTTCCTAAGTAGTGTCCCATCTTCTCCCCCATTTCAATATATTCCCTCAACAAAGCAGCAATGATTACATTGATATGTAAGTCTGGTCTTATCACATCCCTGCTAAATCTTTACTGAGAGTAAACAAACAAACAAATCCCATTGCTACTGAGTTGATTTTGATTGAATCAACCCTATAGGACAGGGTAGAATTTCTCTATAGGATTTCCTAGGTTGTACATCATTACTATAGTAGGCTGCCAAATAATTCCTGTGGAGTGGATGGAAGTGTTCAAACTGCTTGCCTCATTTTCAGCTGAGCACTTTAACCCACTGTGAATAAAAGCCCTGGAATTTATCATGAATTTTTTCTAAATTGCCTCTGTCTGGAATGTAGTTTATCCAAGATACCAGCTGGGCATTTCCCTCACTTACCCAAAGTTTCTGCTCAAATCTCATTTTATAAGGATGTTTCTAACTTGTATCAACTTGAGTGGGCCATGAATTTCCTGTGATATGATCTAACAGTGTGGTCATCTCCATGGTGTAGCTTCTGTGAGCAGCCAAGCAGTTCGGGGCAGAATAGAGTATCTCCTCCGTAGTTTGATTACAGCCTTGCTAAGTGCATTGAGGGAATTTGCATCCGTGGTGTGACCTATACCCCCGGCCCCTTCCTGGAACTATGGTTGTTGCTGTTTTAAAACTTTTACTATAGACAGATAGTGTGTGGAAGCTAGCTCACTCCTACTGCTGTAGCGGTGTCCTGCATCTGGCTCTGGACCTCCTGTTATCCACTGCTGATCCCAGGAGCCATCAGCAGACTCTGGGCCTTGGTTCTTTTTCAGCCCTACAATCACCAGGCCGTGGTCCTCCTGCTTCATCTTCCTGTTTCCTGTGGTTGGCCACTGCAGCTACAAGAGTTAGAAGAAATCTTTGACTTACATCTAACCCACGGACTTGAACCAGACTAGATTTATCCACTTCCACACTGCATGAGCCATTTCTTAATATAAATCTCTTTCAATATATATCAATGTACATGGGTCGCTGGATCTGCTTCCCTAGAAAACTCAGCCGAACACATCGCTTAACCCCACAGACTCTACTACGGCCTAGTTCCTCATTAACTTGCTCTATCTTTTCAAATACTTTTCAAGTACTTTTTCCAAATACTTCTCCAACCTACTAACATAAGCTTTCTTTTCAACTTTCCCCCCCCCCCCTTTTTTCTACCATTAGAATGACAACTTTTTGTGAGCAGAGTTGGTGCTCGGTTTTACTCATGGATATATCTGAAAATCTACAAAACAGGCAAATAATAGTAAACATTTGATGAATGAGTAAATTAAATTTCCTTACTAATACTTTCTCTGCCTTCCTTTTCTTGTTTTTGTGGTGTATGATAGAACTTGAATTTTTTTCATGTTTTAAAACTATAATAGTTCCATGAATATATCTCACATAGCATACAAGCCAATGGTTTAAACATTATTAAAGAGTTGAGCAATCATCACAATCAATTTTAAACATTTTCATAATTGTACTCATTATTAGTTCCTCATTTCCTTCCGAAGTCCCCTACCATAATCCTAAGAAACTATTCATCCACGTATTATCGCTATAGATTTACCTATCTTGAAGTTCATATAAACATTAAAATACACCCCAAACAATAACAAAATAAAGCAGAAAAATCTCAATTGAAAAGAAAGCAAAAATAACAATAAAACTAGGTAAATTTAAAATGGATCTAAAAGGGAAACTAGTAAGTTGTTCAATTTTAACCTGGCTACAAATGCATTAATCAGCTTTTCAATGTCCTCTAATAGCATGGCTGTTAATGATCATTGGGGATTCTCTAGGGGAAAATCTACATGGGGACCCTGCACATGGATTTGGGGCTTTCACTGTTATTCATAGCTTCTGCAAACTGGATGCTCAGAAATTGACTGCTAATATTCTTCCCTCTTCCAGATTTGGATTTTTTTTTTATTTACAGTCCTAGATCATGCAGGCTAATGGGCTTCTGTGTGGACTTAGCTGACACCCCATTTAGATGATTGCTTTTTAAAAGAAAAGTCTTCAAGACTTGCACTGCCTTGATTAAAATGTATATAATTTATCTCTCTAGTTTATGATATCCATTGCCATGACTACATAGAAACTCACAGACAAAATTCACAATTAAAGGGTTTATAAAGGAAGTTAATAATTTGTAATGTCAGTGAGAAATGCTCAAGGTAGTTGTTTATGAGGACATGTTACAAAGTTTCAATTCTGCTAATAAATTCCCAAAGGGGCATACCCACTGCTGTAAACCATAACATAAAGGCATTCAGCTCAAGCTCTGTGGGTTAGCATGTCCAACTTCCCCAATTTGGTGCCCAGAGGCACCCCACTCTGCAAACCGGCCTCCTGCACAAAAGCACTCAACTGAAGTTGCTCCATGGTTTGGGGAATCCATCACTCTGTTCCATCCTCTGGTTCCTCATTCTGCTGCTGCTCTTTTGATGGGATTGCTTTCTGGATCCAAGAATTTCACTTCAGAACACTGGTTCAAAAGACACACTCTGTTCCTAACTCTTGCTGGTAATGAGATCTTTCTTCCTGCTTCTCAGAGGGCCCAGTTTTTATACAACAGAATGCCACTTCACGGAACATTCTTTGCAATTCTTCACTAGTGATTCTGATCAGTACCTTCCTCCATGTTCTTACCAGACCCATGCAGCGAAAAGCCATTTGGTGGTACTTAGATACTTTTGCTAGAAGAATCACATTAAATAATTCCCTGCCCCGCCAAGGTCTCAGATGCCATTCTTTCTGACAGCTAGGCACTATCTGGTATTTCTTCAAGACACTTTGTGTTAACACCTATAGCTTCAGTGACCTCATCATGTGGGCAGGTATCACATCATAAGAAGTAATTGACCTTACATTACAGTTATGTTTAAGAATGAGGTGAAAATACACTCATTTATTAATGGTTTATATATGTCACTGGTCCACTTTGAAGACATCGTTATCATTTGTGGGGAAACATCTAAATAATCTCAATGGCAATTCTATTGTTGGTATCATTAACTTGGCTCATGGTATAGAATATAAAATACTGTTGAAGAAAAAGAAAGTATAGGACAGCTTTTTAGACTTAAATTCTAGGAATGTTGACTTCTTCAGCTTAATAAATTAAGTGGCTGGACACTATGTAAACACTGAAGGTGGGAGAACAGCAAAACTTTCAATAGCATACATTCAAAGGCAGAACTATGACTGTTAGATTAAGATATGTCATAAAAATTCAAATAAAGTACCAAAATAGAAAATATCTGGTAATCTTAAATTGTCATGTATTAGGGAAACCAAAGAAAGAGATTTGAACCAAAGCCCAATGACATCTATATTCATAATTTTTGGATAGTAGTCATCTGCTTCTTCTCACACTGACATGTCAATCCAATTCAAAAACATATTTCAGTAACTTAAATGTTACAGGTGTGTTTAAGATAGAGTTAACTTAGTACAGTGTCCAAATAGTGTGGCCTATCAAAGGTGTTGGGCACCTCAAAGAACAGAATCTAAATCCCTGGTTCTTTATAGCACACTGGCTAGAAACTCTGGAACTGTGCATATTCTCCCATTGGGTGTCCGTCTATACAAAAACATTATGAATTTTTCTGGCTTGAAGATTTCCCCTCCTGGTTTACCCACCAAGAGAAGTGAAATCACCTTCTTAAAAACAAACATGCCTCCAACCCACTACTTCTGGACTTGAATTTCCTTTAAGGTTCACTGAACAGACTTGACAGAGGATCCGTTGATTTGAAGTGACCATAGAACAATGTCCACAACTTGTCTGTCAGTTTGTTGTACTGTGGTAGATTGTGTGTGGCTGTGGTGCTCGAAGCTATGCTGC
Organism: Tenrec ecaudatus; assembly: GCF_050624435.1. Taxonomy (NCBI): domain Eukaryota; kingdom Metazoa; phylum Chordata; class Mammalia; order Afrosoricida; family Tenrecidae; genus Tenrec; species Tenrec ecaudatus. The sequence continues at coordinate 57,179,936 of NC_134538.1, read as the reverse complement.
TGGTATTTCAAATGTCAGTAGGTCAAAACTGAACACGTTTCCCAGCGTGTCCACACAAAGAACAGACAATGAAGAAGGACTCGATTTCCCACTTTGGAAGAAGCAGCTGCTGAAAACCTTACTGCAGATATAGAAAGCCTAAACAAGGAAGTAGAAGATTGGAGATAGTGCTGGAAGATAGGCCCATCAGGTCTGAGGGTACTAAAAAAATGTACCAACCACTAGTAATGGAGAAATAGAAGAATTCTACCAATAACGTCAGTTGGAAGTTGATGAAACATGCAATCAAGATGCATTGATAATTATTGGTGATTGGAACGTAAAAGTTGGAAACAAAGAGGAAGGAAAAGTACTTGTTGATAGAGATGAAACTGGAGATTGCATGAGAATTTTGCAAAACCAACAACGTGCTCGTAACAAATACCTTTTTAAAACAACATGAACACATGGACATGCTACACATGGGTTTCCCCAGATGGAATACACAGAAATCAAATTGTGAGAATTGTGTACATCTGTGGGAAGACACAATGGAGAAGTTCAGTCTTATCAGCTAAAACCAGACCAGGGGCCAACTGTGGAATATAGCCATCAGTCGTGCTTATGTATGTTTAGGATAAAGGTTAAGAAAATTAAAACATATCCAAGAAAGTCAAATGTAACCTAGAGACTATCCCACCTGAATTTTGAAAACATCTCAAGAACAGAATTCATGTATTGAATACTAATGACAGAAGATCTGATGAACTGTGGGAGGACTTCAAGACCACTTATGAAGAAAGCAAAAGGTAATTAAGAAAGACAGGAGAGAAATAAAAGATTAAAGTGAATGTCAGAAGAGACAGAACCTTGCTCTTAATCATAGAGTAGCTAAATCAAATTGAAGAAAAGATGAAATTAAAGAGATGAATAGGAAATTTCAAAGAGCAACTAGAGAAGACAAAGTCAAATATTATAATGAAATATGCAAAAACCTAGAATTAGAAATTCAAAAAGGAACCAACATGCTAGGTGAATCTTAAACTGAAAGAACTCAAGAAAAATTCGAACCTTGAGTTGCAATCTTGAAAGATTCTATGGGCAAAATATTGAATGATTCAGGAAGCATAAAGAGAAGTTAGAAAGAATAAACAGAGTTGCTCGTCCACAGTCCACCACTGCATGAGGTAGCATATGAGCAAGGACCAATTGTGCTAAAGAAAGAAGTTCAAGCAAGGAATGCATCAGCTAAGAACAAGGCTACAGGAATTGATGGAATCCCCATTGAAATATTCCTACAAGCTGAGGAAGCACTGGAAGCACTTCGTCTCTGTTGGGAAATTTGAAAGACACCTACTTGGTCAACTGACTAGAAGAGATCATATTTGTACCCATTCCAAAGAAAGGTGACCCAACAGAATGCTAAGTTATAGAACAATATCGTTGATATTGAACGCCAAGTAAACTTTTGCTTTAGATCACCTAACAATGGTTGCAGTAGTATGTTTGACAGTGACCTGTCTGATGTTCAGCCCAGATTCAGAAGAGGCGTGGAACAAGGACTGTCATTGCAGATGATAGATGAATCTTGGCTCAAAGCAGAGAATACTAGAAAGATGTTTGTTTGTGTTTTATTCATTATGCAAAGTCAATTGACTGTGTGGACCATAATAAACTATGGATAACCTTGAGAAAACGGGAATTACAGAACACTTCATTGGGCTCATAAGGAACTTGTACTTGGATAGATAGGCAGTTGTGCAAATAGAACAAGGACATCCTGCATACTTTAAAATTGAGAGGTATGCATCATCTCATGACTTGTTCAATCTGTATGCTTAACAAATCATTAGAGAAGTTGGATTATATGAAGCAAAATGGGGCATCAGGATTGGAGGAATGCTTATTAACAACTTGGGATATGCAAATGATACAACCTTGCTTGCTGGAAGTGTGGAGGAATTGAAGCACTTGCTTAAAATGAAGAATTACAGCATTCAGTATGGATTACAACTCGGTGTAAAGAAGGTCAAAATCCTTATAACCGGATCACGGTGCACCTGACCCAAACCATGTTATTCTCCATTGCCTCATATGCATGTGAAAGTAGAACACTGAATAAGAGAAGACTAAAGAAGAATTAATGTATTTGAACTGTAGACTCATGAAAAAGATTGAAAGTGTCATGGGCCGCTAAAAGAATAAATTAATCTGTGTTGGAAGAAGTAAGGCCAGAGCTTTCTTTAGAGACAAAGATGGCAAGACTTTGTCTTACATCCTTTGGGCATACTGTCAAGGACAGCATGCCTGGTAAAGTGAAGGGACAGTGGAAAAGAGATGACCTTCAAGGAAAGGGATAGACACAGTGGCTGTATCAATGGCCTCAGACATAAGAACCATTGCATGGATGGCACAAGGACGTGCAGTTTTTCCTGCTGTTGAATGGGTGGGAGCTGACTTGATGGCACCTAACAACAACAGTAATAGAACAATGTTATCCTGCAGGAACTGATTGGTCTTTGCCCTCTCCCTGAAACTTGAGAAACGGACCCCAGCTGAGCTGAGGCTTCCACTGTCAATGTAATTTTTTAAAATATACAAATAAAGAAGTGATATATGGATTAAGAACATTCAGCAAGCATACTACCCTTTTGCTTAGGAAACTGGATTAGAATATTACATGACCAGCAAATGGATCGGCCTTTGTCTTGGTGCTTGTCCTTAGACTGGTGGCATCATACAATATTTTCCACTTTGTGACTAACAAAGTTGACTCAGCATAATGATATTTAGGTTCATCCATGTCATGAGGCGCTTCATGGTTTCAACATTGTTTTGGCGGGATGTATAGTATCTAGTATGTCTGTATTAGAGTTTCATTATCCATTCATAGGCATTTGGGATGTCCCAGCTTCTTGCTATGTGTACTAAACTGTTAGGATCATGTTAAGAGACCATATGCTATGTTAGGAGACCATATGTCTCTTCATGTGTCTCTTAATTCTTGGTGGTGTGTACTCAGCAGAGGTATTGCTGTATTGTATATTTCTATTCCCACTTGTTTTAGGTAGCAGCACGTGGCTTTCTACAATGGGTTAGTCTGGGTAGACTAGAAAAGCAAATTCATAGACACTCATATGTATATAAGAAGGAGGTTTATATACAAGATCAACTGAATATTGAGAACACATCTTAGTCCAGACAAGATCAAGTCCATAGTCCAATATTAGCCCATATGTCCGATACTAATCTATAAAGACCTCTTCAGATTCATGAAATACATGCAATGAAGCCAAGTGCAGGATGATCACAGGCCAGTGAGTTGGAAGTCTTAGGGATCCAGTGGTGTTGTAAGCATTTCAGCACTGGTAGGTCTCTCTATGTGGCTTCTCCAGCTCCAGAGGTCTGGTTGCATCAGGGTAAGTCCATGTGGCTTCTCCAGCTCCCAGGGCGTAGGGTCATGTGTCTTGTCAGTAGAGCGTCTCCCAGGGAATGAACAGAGAGAGAAATAGTGTCTCCCGCCTCCAAGAAGGAATATAGGATTTCACAGAATTCTCAGGAGAAGGCCATGCCCACACAGAGGTCTCAGTGGCTATGATCAGATTGACAGACTAGACTCCACCCCTTCACTCGTAATCCTCTCAAATTGATAGCAGATTATGTAACTACCATAGGTGATATGTTTAAAAGGACACAACAGTATATTAAAGTTCTGATCTATCCAAACCCTCTCCACATTTGTTGATTTCTGGGTTTTTGTTTTGCATTGGACTAATCATGTGGGGGAGCCCACAATGGTGACTTAGTGGTTATGTAGGGGGCTGTGAACCAAAAGAACCAGCAGTTCTCAACAATGAGAACACAGATACCAAGATGATAAGTGGAAGGTAGAGGGGAAACGGGGGAATCGATCACAAGAATCAACATATAACCCCCTCCCAGGGGGATGAACAACAGAAAAGTGGGTGAATGGTGACAGAGGGTGATGTAAATATGGAAATAATAAACTATAACTTATCAAGGTTATATGAGGGAAGGAGGGAGAGGTAAGGAGGGAGGGAGGGCAGGGAAAGGAAGGGGGAAAATGAGGAGCTGATATCAGGGCTCAAATAGAAAGAAAATGCTTTGAAAATGATGATGGCAGCATATATACAAATGTGCTTGACACAATGGATGAATGCATGGATTGTGATGGGAGATTTAAGAGCCCCAATAAAAGTATTTAATTAAAAAAAGAAGAAAATATGTTAGGGTGTTGGTTTTAGATTTCTCCTCTTTTTTCATGTGTACACTGATTGTTTTAAATTACCCTCTGAGAATTCCTCTTGCTATGTCCCAAATATATGTTATGTCATTATTGTTTTAGGAATTTCTTAATTTCATCCCTTTTTGGTCTATTTCCCAGGGATTTTAAGTAATGCATTATTCAATCTTCATGTGTTTGACTTCATGTTCATTTGTTTCTATGGTTGATTTCAAATTTTATAGCCTACTCTCAGAAAAAATACATTGTAGGATCTCATTGACTAAGAATTTATTAAAAATTGCTATGTGATCTAAAATTTTGTTTATACTAGATTATTTACCATGTATGCTACAGATGAATTTATACTGTGCTCTTAGTCTGTATATGTCTAAGAAAAATTTATACTGTGTGGAGTGCTCTGTATATGTCTAAGAAGTGGAGCTGGTTGATTGTGTTGTTTAGTTCTTCGGTTTCTTTATAATGCTTCTTTCCTGATGATCTGTCTTTAGTTGAGAATGGTGTATGAATGCCTACTACTATTACTGTAGAGCTTTCTATCTCTCTCTCCAATTCTGGGAGGGTTTAAGTGAAGTAATTTGAGGTTTTTAAATTGGAAGCATATGTTTATTATCGTCATGTCTTCTTGTTCTAGTGTTCTATTAATCACTGTGTAATGTTTATTCTTGTCTCCCATTTTGTTATTTGTCTTACAGTCTATTTTATCAGAGACTAATATTGCCATTCCTGTTTTTATGGCTGCCCTTGGCTTTGTACATATTTCTTGAATTTGTCTATGTTTGTCATTTATTTTAAAATGTGTTTGTCGTAGGCAGAATAGAGATAGGTCTAGTTTCTCATACATTCTTCTTATTTTCTCTGTCTCTTGATTGGTGCATTTAACCCATTGTCACTCAGGGTCCTTATTAATATATGTGGGATTTTTGCTTCATTTTGCTAGATTGGTTGGTATTATCTTGTATGTTGCTCTCAGAGTTGTTTGCTGTTGTTGATAATCTGTCCACAGTGATCTCATTAATATTTTTTTGGTACTGCTGATCTTGTTCTTTTAAATTCTTTTAATTTTATTTCTTGTCTGAAAATATATTTGTCTCTCATATTTGAGAGATCATTTTGCTGGATACAGAAATCTTGGTTGGCAGATTTTTTTTCTTTCAATATCTAATATCTGTCATGCCTTTAGCTTCTTGCCTGAATAATTTCTACTAAGTCTGAGTGTATCCTCATTGTTTTTCCTTTATAGCTGATGGTTCTGTTTTTCTTAAAATGACCTCAGGATTCTTTCCTTTTCCTTGACATTTGAGATTTTTTGTTCAATGTGTCATACTGTTTTTCTTTTGAGATCTATCCTGTTTTGAGTTCTCTAAGCTTTTTGGATAGTTATTTTCTCCTCCCTTGGTCACAATGAGGAAATTTTCTTCCATGATTTCTCATGCTCTTTTCTCTATAGGTTATTTGTGGGGTTTTTGCTTCAGGATACTGATGAGCTATAGGTTGTTTCTCTTGATACAGTCCCACATAATTCTCAGGCTTTCTTAAGATTCCTTTTTGGTTGATTGCTTCTCTCATCACTTGTAGTCAGAGTAATTGTCTTTGAGCTCACTTATTCAATTTTCCTTTTGTTCTATTGTACTATTCAGGTTTTTTACCCCATCTAATTTTATTACCTTACATTTTATCTTCTGGAACTTTTTTTGATGAGCGTTTTATAGTTTTTTAATTTCTTCCATTGTTCTCATGAACAATTTTCTCATATCTTAAAGGAGTCTTTATTGTATTTCTAGTAACTCCTCTTTTTCATAGAGTTCCATTGAGCTCATGTGATTTGGGGTTGCTTATTGTTTTTTTAAATTTTTTTTGGTGCACTGTAGTTGACTGCTGTTTGTGTGGAATCATGATACATTATGTTTGGGTAGTTTAATCTTCCTTCTGAGTGATGTGGGAAAAGTGTAATCGGAGGTGCAAAATATTTTGTGATGAAACCATGAAAAGACAGGGAGATAGGTAAGTGGAGAATGTGGGTTCAGGGAGAAGAGAGACTAAAATAATAGTAGTAGTAATAATAGACTGTCTTAATAGACCAAGAAGTTTATTAAATTAATGGGGAAATATATTTTAAGAAATATAATACGAATTAATTGTTATTGGAGAAATATATTTTCTGAGGAAAAGGAAAGAGATGTAGAACAAGCAGGAGAAAAGTATAAGCAAATAATTACCCATGAACAAGAAGAGTTTTGTATATAAAAGTGTAAATGAAGAAGAAAATTAAAGTCAAAAAAGAAAGAAGAGTAGAGAGACAAAAGTAGATAAAGGGCAAGAAAATGGAAGGAAAAATATAAAAAGGCAGAGAAGAGAAATAAAACCAAAAAGATGTGACCTTGGTTTAGGTGTGGATTATGCAGTTTGTGGCTATGACATCTGTACTCTTGTGGGAAAAGGTAAAGAAAATCTAGTTAAAAAACAGACGAGCACACTTTATTTAAGTGGATGTGCCTGGATCTGTGATTATATACTTGGGTGTGTGTAATCTGCCTTGGAGGCATGTGTATCCACTGGAAGGTCGGTCTGCATGGAAAAAAAGAACAGACAAAATGAAAAAGAAAGTAATGGTACAAAAAGAAACAAATAAATGAGAAAGAAATTGATGGGTAATCCTGATCCTTTAGAAGTGTTAGTGAATGCACATATCTGTATGCAGGTGAGGGGAGTGCATGGGGGGAGGGACACCAGACAAAGAAGGAAAGAGGAAAACAGTGCCCTTACTGGGTAGTGAGGCTATCTTCACAGAGCTACCCACACAGTCTGCTAAAGATGACACTCAGAGGCTAGAGGGCTAAGAAAGAGGTTTGGCTGAGTGGGGTGGAGCACGGTCCAGGAACATCATTGTGTGCTGAGGAGGAGGCATGAACAGAAGGGGCAAAAGGTAAAGTGGAGTCAGTAGGCATTGCTGATATCCAACTTTAAGAAATGCTAGTGTACTTAGATTTTAAGTTGTGTTTATAGCTTGTAGGGAGCTCAGGACTTCTCTCGGTAGGATTTCTAAATGAAAAGACACATAGGACCCACTACCTTCTCAGATGTATTCAGCCACGAAGTGTATGGAACGTGTCTCTGCTGTTTTTTCCTATGATACTCTACTTTTCTTTATTTCTTTCTTTGATCATACTTTCTCTGTATTGGTTTTGGTTTTCTGTTAAACACAGGTTTTCTGTGACCTTTTTTCTTATAGCTACCAATATAACCTAATTAAAAATATCTGGTGTTTTCTTCCATACTGAGAGGATCAACGATATTATAAACACAAAGAACAAAGTCATTAAAGATAAATGAATATATTGTAATTCAAAATTTGACTGGGGAATGCTTACTTCTGTGTAGAAGACTTATAAAATAATTCCTTTTCATTGTATTTGTTGTTTGGTTGAATAAGTGATTCACCATCCTTCTATAAGTAAAAAGACAAGAATACCAAGTTAGAAGAAAGCAGATATAAATGGAAATTTCTATTATTTCCTATTTACATTTTCTTTCTTTCTTCCTTCCTTCTTTTCTCTCTTTCTTCATTTTCAGTTTTCATAGCACCTATGTGATTGATAAGATTTAAAATTTTCCTGCTTTCTACTATACTGTTTTGAAATTTTACACTTCATTTATACTATGCTATTGATTAAATTAAACTTTCTAAAATGTATATTAAGGTTATTGGGAATACCTTGCTTCTTTATGAGAAAGCTCTGGAATTTTAAATATTGGTAAGCAATTGTTCTTAGCATTGTGATCTCACTCTCACAGCCATTGATTCAATGCTGATTCACTGTGAGTTTCTGAGACTGTAACTATTTATGGCAGTAGAAAGATCAATCTTTCTCGATAGAGCTGGTGGTTTCAAACAGCTGGCTATGTGGATTTGACTCCAGCACATAACCACGATAGCAGTACCAGGGCTCCATGGTAAGTGTTTATGTCAACTAGACATAGGTAGGAGCAGAGGGTCAGTCTATCAATCATGCCCAAACTTGGTAACACCTTACTGGGGATGTGACCCTTTGCACATGAGAGAGACCCAGAACAAAGCCCACTCGCATTTTATTGGATCTGGATCCTGTGTCTAGTTATTGATCGCCTGTTTTGTTGCCTGCAGATTCTGGGAGCCATCAGTACACTGCCCTCGGATTCTCTGGGCTGACCTCGGATTCATTTATCCCTGCATCACCAATCTGAGGCCCTCCTCTTCATCATCTTGTTTCCTATTCATCAGCTTCAGGAGCCACAAGAGTCAAGAGAAGCCTCCAGTTTACATTTGACCTAAGGAATGGAACTGAACTGGACTTACTTCTTTCTACAATGTTAAGCCATTATCTTGTTATAAACCTTCCTTGTATACATACATATACAAATACCACTGATTTTGCTTCCCTAGAGAACCCAACTTGCCACAGCATCATGCAATTAAAATCTTAAAAATGTATTGTCTTGTTTTCTAACAATACAAGGCCATTATCTCTTAAAGATATGCCTCTTCCTTTCTTTCAAATTACTTAATTGGTATTATTTCTAATACTGGTGAAGTAGTGGGTTATGGATTGGACTATTAACCACAAGGTCAGCAACAAACCACCATCTGCTCCATGGAAAATATATGACACTTTCTGCTCTTGCAAAGATTACAGCCTTTGAAATCCAAAGAGCAATTCTATCCTGTCCTAAAGGGTTTCTATGAGTAAAGTTTGACTTGGACAGCATCGGGTGGTTTTGGTACTCGCCTTGCTTTCTACCTTTATTTAGATCAAAAGGCAGTTTGGAGTTTTCTCTTTTCTCCTTCTGGAGCTTGTACAATATAATATTTCTCTTGATGGTTTTTGACACATCCCTTAGGATTTGTTCACTTTCTACTTCTTCTTTCTCATTCTCTTGCTTTTCTTTATCCCCCTCCTCCTGCTTTTATATTTTTTACTCCTAATAGTGCAATTTCAAAAAAAACCTGTCTTCTATTTCTCTGGTCCTGTCTTCTGCCTTTTCAATTCTACTTTTGCATTCTTTCTTGTATTTATTCACTAACGTCATTCACTATTAAGCTTCAGAATTTCTAATTTAAGAATTTCTAATTTCATAAGTTTGTCATTAATATATACACACACACTATTTCATATCCTTGAGTGTATTCCCTACAATGTAGCATCATTTATCCTACTTACTTCCTGTGCTCCCCATTTACATTCATTTTCCTCTCCTAACCCTCTGAACAATCCCCTTGGGTAAATGTTGACCTTTTATGTCAAAGGGTTGGTTAGTCTAGGGAGCGTGTGCTTCTCTGGTGTTCTTTTACTGTTCCTATTATAGATTTGTCTATGGTTTGGCTAAAAATTGAGTCATCAGCTGAGGGGAGGGGAGTAGTTAGATCTTTTACAAACTTGAAAGGCAAATAAGGGCCATAGTCTGTGGGTTCAATGAATGCATATATGATCATTAAGCCTTGTCTTTTATGGTCTTAACTTATGCTCAATATTTTTCTCCCACTTTTTCAAGGACCCTCTATTGTGGTCTTTTATCTGAGTGGTCAGTAGTGGTAACCAGGACCTAGCTGGTTCTTCTAGCATCAAAGTCATGGAGGCTAAGATTCACCTGTGCATCCATCCTCTAGATTGTTTCCATGAATTTTTATATTATTTATTCATCATTGCTCCCAAAGAGGAGAGATGGTAGTTGCACCTTATACAATTGCTTAAACTTTCAGACACTAGTTGCTACTTGCCAAAGCAATGTGCTGGAAGTCTTATCCAGAACCATAAGATAAAAACAAGATATTAAGTGTATATAATTGAGCAAAGAAATGAAACTATCACTATTGCATAATAAAGTAAATATGATTTTATTTATACAGAACCCTGAGGTTGCTACAATAAGATTGTTGGAAACAATTATGGAGTTGAGTAATGTAGCAGGATACAAAATTAACAAGCAGAACTCAACTGTACTCTTATATAGCAGTGAAAGAGTTCCAAAAAAGACATCAAGAAAGCAATAATAACATTCACAAAAGTCACAAAGTTGACATATCCAGGAATAAACCTAACCAAAGAAACAAAAGAACCATACAAAGATAGCTCCAGAACAATAAAACAAGAAACCAAAAAAAGACCTACACAAATGGAAGAACATCATGTTTTGTGGATAGGAAGACTCAATATTGTGAAAATGCCAATATTATTTAAAGCAGGCAACAAATTCAATGCAACCCTGATAAAAATCCCCAAATCATTGCTTAATGAAATAGAAAAATTATTAATTTCATATGTAGTGTGAAGAAGCCCAGGATAAGAAAAGAACTTCCCAAGAGAAGAACAAAGTAGGTGCTCTTACACTACCTGACCTCAAAACCTACAACACAGTCACAGTTGTCAAAACATCCTGGTGTTGGTATAATGATAAATGCATCGACCAGTGGAACAGGGCAGAAAAATCCAGAAATAAAACCATTACCTACAGACAACTTATTTTTGACCAAGGACCAAGAAGCATTAAATAAGAAGGGGATGCCCTCTTCAAAAATTGTACTGAAAAAGCTGGATATGCATCTGCAGAAGAATGAGACAAGACCCATATCTCACTCTGTGCACAAAAGTGAACCCATGATGGACCAGAGACCTAAGTGTAAAACCCAAAGCTATCAGAATGATCATCAACAACAACATAAAATGGTACAAACTTAAGGTCCCTAATGCAGAGCATACACAGACTATCAGATATAGTAAAGGAAGCACACACAGAAGACAAAATAGATGAGTGGAATCTACTACAAAGAAAATACTTGTGCTCATCAAAAGATTTTATCAAAAAAGTAACGAGTGCTCACAGATTAGGAAAATATATTTAGCAACAGCATAATGGGAAAATTACTAATTATTAAAATATACAGATCTGCAATACCACAATAAGAAATTAAATAAATAAACCTCTTAAAAGGTGGGCAAAGGACCTGAATAGACCATTTACAAAGGTCAACCCCCAAATGGCTAACAAGCACATGAGGAAATGTTCTCATTCACTAGTCATTCGGGATATGAAAATCAAAACAATGAGATGCCATCTTATACCCCTAACAATAGCCAAATTAAAAACAAACAAACTAACCAAAAAACAGAAAATAATAAATGCTGGAAAGTGTGTAGCGAGACTGGAACCCTTTTAGAGCTTGTAAACATATACAGGCACTATGGAAAGCGATACGCCAATTCCTCAAACAACTGGCAATAAAAATACTATAGGATCCAGCAAAACCATTGCTGGGCATGTACCCTAAAGAAATAAGAGACAGATCATGAACAGATGTATGCTTTCCCAGTTCAAAAGAACAACAAGTTGGAAACAACTCAAATTCCGATGAGCAGAAAAATAGATTTTAAAAAACACAACAAACTTTGGTATACACACACAATGAAATACTATGTATCCCTAAAACAAATTGATGAAACCATGAAACACCTCATGACACGGAGGGTTCTGAAAACCATTATGCTGAGTGAAGCTAGTCAATCACAATAGGACATATACTGTCTATATACATTGCTTAAGGATTAGCACCAAGATGAAGGCAAACTCATGGTTTCTGGCCATGCAATCTGCTAACCAAGGCTGCCAAGCAACTCGGTATAGAGCCAGATGAGTGCTAATGAACCATATGCCACCCTTTCTATATGTATACCTCAACACCACTTTGTCAGAGGAGACCTTACTTCATCTGGGATCAGATTTTCAATAACGGGGGAATACAATACGACCATTTAGTACATACCATGAAAAAATGTGATGAGGTACCTTTCTACAAGCAGCCCTTTCTACCAGAGTGATAACCAATACTGATGGGAAAATCAAGTCAAGAGGACCGTGAGGAAGAGACACACCTGGCAGAAGACAATCACATTTCTGTTTGCAGAAAAAGTGTGTGTGTGTGGTGCCAACCAACCTCCAAGTGGGGCAAAAATAACTAACAATACTTTATGAACCTCAAGGGGAAAGCATGCCTGCTACTATGATTCTAATAAAGCACATTAGTCTGAGTTTCTGTACATCACCTGGGGATATAAACCACGGGTGGTAGAATACTAGGACATTGAACTCTGGAACTTTGAGACGCACAGCATACTCCAAAGACTATACCAGTGGGATGAGATGTACAAATCCCACTAGATGACCTGGGCTCTACCTCAAACTACATGATGTGGGAAGATGCAAAGTATAGCTACACCAAGAGTATTCAACTATCAGTACGTGGACTAAAATTTAATTATAACTTCAATACCCTAATTGCTTTATTAAAATATGTTTTATTCTGGCAGACCTGTGTCTGACATAACTAGTGAATACCATTTTAAGTTTTATCTAACCACCAATTCTAATTGTTTGTGAAAATAGTGTTGAGGCATGTAAGGATTTAAGATTTGAAATTCCATGTATTGTAATTTGTAGTTAGCCTATATTTGTTTAATCTCCCTTTGTCAATTGTGTTTTAACTACATCACCATGAGCTAAATCAACGATACTAAAACCAAATAATCTTATTTTCCAAGGAGATGATTGATATGATTCTCTACCATAAAATAACATAGACGTCTTTAAGGTGAACTAGAAGTAGATAGAAAATATAAATTCACAAATATACTTTGGGCTCACAATTAATCCTAGCTCTATTGAAGAACAATTAGTTCTTACAATATGGTCTTACTTAATACATGGCCTCATGAAGAAAACAGGGAAGATATGATACTACAGCAAAATGTGGTGAAGGGGTGACATGGTATCTAGCCACCAGAAAGAATGCTGTCTACGGCCTTAAAGACTTATTTCAGACAAGCAGCCATCTAAGTGAGACTCAACTTAGCCTACACAAAAGAAGCACACCAACATCCTTGATCCAAGAATTGTAATGATATAAACTTAAACTGTAGTATTCGGATTTGCAGAAGGCTGGGAATGACAATAGAAGCCCAAAATACATATGTAGGATCTACACATGGAATAAATCTCCAGTGGTTTCCCTCTGGCCATAATAGAGGGATGGGAATAACCTGGTTGCCAGAGAGGAGTGTAGAGATGTTTATAGTAGATTGAAGTGGATAACCTGATTTGAATGGTTAAAACCTTGACATTTGGTCTCCCTTTTGATACTTTGAGCTTGTCTGGTTTTTAATATTTTGTGTTTTTTTTTTCATTTTGAGGTTTATTTCTGTTGTATTTTGTTATTGTTTGTAGCCTTCTTTATTCTGTTATGTAATTTTCGTTTTTTAGTATATGCAAACTAAGTTGGGTGAATCTATAAAGACAATAACTAGAAGTAGTTTTCCTAAGCGGTATGGCAGGGGAGGTGGGTAGGTAACAGGGCACTGATATCAAAGAGTACAAGAAGGAAGAAAATGTTTTGAAAATGATGTGGTAGCAATTGTAAAACACTGTTGAATATGATTGAACTATTTAATGGTATGTTTGGATTACATCCTAATAGAATGATTTGAAATAAAAAGAAGAAACAAGAAAAGTCTATAGATAAAAATAACCCTAAATGACAAAATGATCAAAAGACTCATGAATATCACTATAAAAATGACTAAAACAAAATTCTTGAAGTGAATCCCTCATTGATAATTACAGTCAAGGTAAATGGATTAAACCTTCCATGCAAGATACAGAGAATGTAAGAATGGACAAAAAAGTGACTCTTTCACAGGTTATCTATAAGAGACACACTTAAGGCATAAGATAGACATAGGTTGGAAATCAAAGGATAGGAGAAAAATTAAAAGGAAACAGTAGCCAAAATAAAACATGTATGGCAATATTAATATCTGACAAAATACTTAAAGTTAATTATAAGAAACAAAAAAACCCTTTATATAAAGATTAAAAGGTCTGTGGGGTCAGCCCCAATCCCAACAATGTGGACCAACTCCCCCACCCACTCCCAGAAGAATTCACTTCAGAGGGCAGCACTTAATATCAGGGAGAGGGGTGCATCTCAACAGAGCACACAGGAGAAAATGAAAAGTGAAGGAGAAAGAGTGGAACACACCCTGAAACACCAAGCCCCGAGGACAACATTCTTGGCTCAGAGCAGCCAATGCACAGAAAGGACCACAGGTCTAGCCCCACCATGAAACACAACATTCCTCTCTGACCCATAGCACTCTGGGGGACAACACTGAAGGCACAGTGCAGGAATTACGCCCAATCTGACCCCACCACACGAGGGAGAAATGCTATGAGCGTACAACAGAGCAACCAGGAGAGCAAAGCAATGAAGTATTCCGGCAATACTAAAAATAGATTTTGATGTTGGGGCATGGCACACCATCAGATTTCACCAAAAAACACCCCTAAAGGTCAACAAACAGACCTGGAACTATTTATAGGCATTTCTTTTGTTGTTTTGTTTTGCTCTATCTTGTTTTTGTGCGTATTATTGTTTCCACATGTCTATCTAGATAAGATAGGTGGGATAAACAATTCGGAGCTGAAAACAATGGGACTGATGGTTGGGGGGGGGCACAGGAGGGGCGGGGGGGGGGAAAGGAAGTGAGTGTTAACAAAGCCAGGGCCAAGGAAACCATGTGATCTAAAAATCGATGGCAAGGAGGGTATAGGATGCATAGTAGGGTTTGATCAAGGGCAATGTTACTGAGAGGAATTAATGAAACCCAAATGAAGGCTGAACATGATAGCAGAGCAAGAGGAAATAGAGGAAATAAATAGGAGGCAAAGGGCATTTATAGAGGTCTAAATACATTTACAGAGGCCTAAATGCCTGGTAAGGTTCTCTCTGGTCACAGTGAATTATTTCATGAGGGCAGTTTCACTCGTACCTTGTTTTTTTGTGATGGCCAACTTAAGAGAGCAGTGCGGAGATAACAAAAACCAGTAGCAGACACACACGGGCCTCAAGAATCAACCAGAGGAAGCAGAGAACTGCATCAGTGACTTGGAGGACAGCCAAGCACACTTTAACAAATGCGAACAAAATCTAATAAGATCATCAGAGAAGCTGAACAAAACCTAAGAGCTATGTCTGATGCTATGAAGCAGAATAACATTAGAATTATTGGCTTACCGGAGGACGACCCAACAAAGTCATCTGCAACAATAGTAAGAGAATTCTTAGAGGAAAACTTCCCTAGCTTAATGAATGAAAACCAGGCAACCATTCAGGAGGCTGAAAGAACACCAGCTAGATTGGATCCCAAGAAGTAGTCACCAAGGCATATAATAGTTAAACGATCCAACTTTGAGGAAAAGGAGAAAACCATGAGAGCAGCTAGGGAAAAACAAGCAATCACATATAAAGGTTCCCAAATAAGAATTTTCTCAAGACCTATCAGCAGAAACTATGAATAAGAGGTAAGAGTGGAGTAACATATTCAAAAAATTAAGAAAAAACATGCAAACCCAAGAATACTCTACCCAGACATATTATAGATCAAGATAGATGGAGAAGTGAGTCTTCCCAGAGAAGGAAAAACTCAAAGAATACGTTAGAAGAAACCCAGCCCTACAAATGATCCTTGTTGACCCAGTATGGGCAGAAGAACAACACTCACCAAGCATAAATAAGAGCCCACCACATAGAACAACCTCACCTAGGTACAACAGACTAATGAGAAAGGAAAGTAGAAAATCACACAACACAAAAGGTATAAGAAGACATCACAGAGTCCACAGATGGAGATAATAACCCTGAATATCAATGACCTGAACTCAGGCAATAAAAGATTGAGGCTAGCAAACTGTCTTAGAAAAGACAACCCATCAATCTGCTGCCTACAGGAGATACATCTCAAGGTGATAGACAAAAATAGGTTGAGAAAAAGGCTGGAGATAGGCATACCAAGCAAACAACAATTCAAAAAAAGCAGGGGTTGCAATCCTAATCTCGGGTGAAATTGACCTCACAGGGTAAACCATAAAAAGAAATAAGGAGGGATACTGATACTATATAATGCTCAAGGGAATGATAAAGAACCACTAAGCACTGTAAATATATATTCCCTGAATGAGAGACCTGCTTGCTGAATATGTCAACCATACACTCCAAAAGCTTAAAAAAGAAACCACAACCTCAACAATTATAGTGGGTGACATAGCACACTGCTCTCTGAGAAGGATAGATCATAGGAAAAGAAACTCAACAAGAATGCTACATATCTAAACACTACAGTTAGACAATTTGACCTGATAGATATTTAAAGAAATTTTCATCCAAATACAAATTAATTCACATACTTCTCAAGCCCCGTAGTACATATTAAAAGACAGACTATATACTGGGGCATAAGGCGAATCTACATAAATTTAAGCAAATTGATATCATACAGACCTCTCTCTCTGACCACTGTGTCATAAACCTGGAAATCAAAAAAAGGATGACAAAGAAAATAAGAGCAAACAATTAGAGGACGAATAACTCTCTACTGCAAAAGGAGTGCGTGCTGGCACAGATCGGAGATGAAATTAGGTTATTTCTAGAAACCAATGAGAATGAGCACATGACATACCAAAACTTATGGAACATAGCAAGGCAGTCATCAGAGGAAGTTTCACAGCAATACATGCACACCTGAGAAAGGAAGAGAGACTCATGATTGATATGCTGGCACAAAATTTACTACTAGAGCAGAGTCAGCAGGACCACACTATTAATAGCAAAAGAAAAAAAATAATAAAAATTAGGGCTGAGATTCAGGAGAGGGAAAATAAGAAAACTATGGAAAAAATTAATGTTGCTAAAAGTTGGTTTGTTGAAAGGATAAACAGAATCGAAAGACTACTGGCAAACCTGACCAAAGAAAGGAGGGAACAAATTTCAATAGCAAGAATAAGGGATGAAAGAGGGGACATTACAACAGACCATAATGAAATCAAAAGGATAACTACACAGTACTACGAAGGACTGTACTCCAATGAATTAAAAAATTTGGAAGACACGGACAAACTCTTCTAAAATAATCCCTCAGTACACTATCCTCAATGAACGTCAAGAATCTCAACAGACCCATATCAATGGAAGAAATAGACAAGGTTATCAAGGGAGTACCAACCAAATAAAATCTCCTGGACCAGATGGCTTCACTGGAGAATTCTATCAATCATTTAGGGAAGAACTAACACCAATCCTACACACTCTTCCAGAACACAGAAAAACACAGCAAACTCCTGAACTCTTTTTATGAAGCTAGTATAACTCTGATACCACAACTGGGCAAGGATCCCACAGGAATCGAGAACTACAGACCAATATCTCTAATGAACATCATTGCAAAAATCCTTAACAAAATACTAGCCAACAGAATATAAAACAGGATATAAAACAAATAATTCACCATGACCAGGTGGGATTCATGCCAGGGATACAAGGAATGTTCAACATTTGAAAGACCATTAGTATTATTCATCACATTGACAAGAAAACCTGTGAGAACCACATGATAATATTGATAGAAGCAGAAAAAGCATTCAACAACATTGAACACCAATTCCTGTTTACGAAACTTGAGGAATGGAAGGAAAATCATCAAAACAATACAAGCTACAGATGAAAAGCTAACAGCCAACATGGTAGTCAACGGCGAAAAGACTAACACAATCCCACTGAAAAGGGGGATCAGACAAGGATGCCCATTGTCCCAACTCTTATTTAATATCATGCTGGAGGTTTTAGCTAACAGCATACCACAAAGAAAAGACATCAAAAGTATTCGTCTGGGGAAGGAAGAGGTGAAACTATCATGATTTGCAGATGATATGATTTTTTATATGGAAAATCCCAAAATTCCCAAAGGGGAGTACTGGAAGCAATAGAGGAGTTTGACAGAGTGGCAGGATACAAGACCACCAAACGGAAGTCCATCAGACTGTTATACACATCGGATAAGACCACAGAAGAAGAGATCAAAAAGGTGGTACCCTTCACAATAGCCAAACACAAATGGAAATACCTAGGGAGATACCTGACTAAAAGAACGAAAGATCTATATGGGGAAAACTGCAGAACACGATTACAAGAAACTAAGAGCGACCTAAACAAATGGAAGAATATTCCATGCTCTTGGATTGGAAGACTCAATATAGTCAAGAGGTCAGTTCTGCCAAAGGCACTATATAAGTTTAATGCAATCCTGATACAATAACCCTCATCGCCCTTCAAAGAAATGGAAAAACTGATTACTAACTTCATAGGGAGAGGGAAGAAGCCCACAATTAGCAGAAAACTCCTTAAAAAGGACACAGTAGGAGTGCTTGCATTACCTGATTTTAGCACATTCTATACAGCCATAGTTGTCAAAGGGTTGGGTATTGTTTATATATCCACAGGGAAAGAGGGACCAGATTTCAATCCAGTGCTTCAAGGTGTGAATGCAATATCCCGGCGTGGAGTAGGGAACCAGTGGAGAGGTCTGGGTGCCGGCACCAATACCAAATACTAAGTGGACACCTGCCCCTCCCCCCAGAAAAATTTATTTCAAAAGACAGCATTGGATCTTGCAGCTCTGGGAGAGGGACATATCTGATAGGAGCACACAGGAGCCGATGAAGGGGGAGGAGGAAAGAGTGGAGCACATCCTGGACCACCAGGCCTTGAGGACGATGTTCCCAATTAGAGCAGCCAGTCCACAGAGAGGACCACATGGCTGGCTCCACAGTGAGACATGACTCCCCTCACAGACCCATAGCCCTACAGGGGACAACACTAAAGACAGTGTGGGAATTGCACCTGATCTGATCCCACCACACCCAGGCAAAACACTAAGGGGGTACAACCGAACAGCAAGGGAATGGAGTGGTGAGGTCCCCAGGGAATGCTAAAGGTATACTTTGGGGCCAGGGGGTGATGCCCCAACAGATTAGACTGGAAAACACTCCTATAAGGCCAACAAACAATCCTTGAATTAACTACAAGCTTTTCTTTATTGTGTTTTTTTCTGTCATTGGTGTGTTGTTATTTTGTTGTATATTGTTGCTTGGTTGTGCTCTGTCTTGTTTTTGTGCATGTTATTCTCTCCACAGGTCTAAGTAAGATAGGCTGGATGAACAATCTGGAGGAGAAAACTATGGAACCGACATTTCTGGGGGGACAGGGGAGAGGGAAGGTCAGGGAATAGGTAGTGGTGTTAAAACACCCAGGGACAAAGGAACAACAAGCGATCCAAATCGGTGGTAAGGAGGATGTGGGAGGCCTGGTAAGGTATGATCAAGGGTAATGTAACAAAGAGGAATTGCTGAAATCCTGGTGGGAACTAAGCATGATAGTGGGACAGGAGGAAAGTCAAGGGAAATAGAGAAAAGAGCTGGGAGGCAAAGGGCATTTATAGAGGTCTAAAGATATGTACATATGCAAATATATTTATATATGAGGATGGGGAAACATATCTATGTGCATATTTTTATAGGGTTAGTATTAAGGTAGCAAAAGGACATTGGGCCTCCACACAAGTACTCACTCAATCCCAAAATACTTTGTTCTATTAAATTGACATTCTATGATGCTCACCTTCCCAACACAACCGCTGGAGACAAAGTGGGTGAATAAGCAAATGTGGCGAAGAAAGCTGATGGTACCCAGACATCAAAAGATATAGCATCTGGGGTCTTAAAGGCTTGAAGGTAAACAAGCATCTACCTCGCTCAGATACAACAAAGCCCACATGGAAGAAGCATACTAGCCTGTGTGATCACGAAGTGCCGAAGGGATCAGTTATCAGGCATCAAAGAACAAAAGGTCATATCATTGTGTGCTCACCTCCTTGATATGATCGCTGAAGACAAATGGGTGGGTGCATAAGCAAATGTGGCAAAGAAAGCTGATGATGTCCTGCTATAAAAAGATATAGCGTCTGGGATATTAAAGGCTGAAGGTAAACAAGCGACCATATAGCTCAGAAGCAACAAAGCCCACCAGCCCATGTGATCACAAAGTGTCGAGGGGATCAGGTTATCAGGCATCATCAGAACAAAAAAATCTTATAATAGTGAATGACGGGGGTAGTGTGGAGTGGAGACCCAAAGCCCATTTGTAGGCCACTGGACATCCCTTTACAGAAGGGTTTTGGGGAGGAAATGAGCCAGTCAGGTTGCGATGTAGCAACTATGAAAAATACAACTTTCCTCTAGTTCCTAAATGCTTCCTCCCCCCACCCTACTATCATGATCCCAATCTACCTTGTAAGTTTGGCTAGACCAGAGGATGTACACTGATACAGATAGGAACTGAGAATCCAGGGAATCCAGGGCGGATAATCCCTTCAGGACCAGTGGTGTGAGTGGCGATACTGGGAGCATAGAGGGAGTTTGGTTTGGCAAGGGGGGCCAGTTACAAGGACCTACATATGACCTCTTCCCTGGTGGATGGACAACAGAAATGTGGTTGAAGGCAGACGTCAGACAGGGCAAGATATTACAAAATCTTAATTTATAAATTATCAAGGGTTCATGAAGGAGAGAGGAGCTGGGAGGAAGGGGAAAAATGAGGACCTGATGCCAGGGGCTTAAGTGGAGAGCAAATGTTTTGAGACTGATGAGGGCAATGGACTGTACAAACGTGCTTTACACAATTGATGTATGTATTTAATGTGATAAGAGTTGTATAAGCCCTTAATAAAATGATTAAAAAACACTAATTCAAGTGGATGAAGGGCATAAATGTTAAAATGAAAGTTCTAAAGTTATTAGAAGAAAACATGGATATGAAATGGGGATTTATTTGTTCTTTCAAATAATAGATTATCAAAAACAATTACAAGTACACGGGTAGTAGAAGACAGAATGGGTAACTAGGATTCTTTAAAAACTACATAATTATCAAAAAACTTCATCAGAAAAAGAAGAGCAAAATGGTAAGACTCTCCTCCTATTTCTACCCTGGTCACTAACCCGTGGAACAAAAAATAAAAATAGGCACCAACTGAGATTTCAAAACTCCAGATTCATCAAAGTGCAGGTGAGTCCACAGGTAGGGGAAAAGAGGATCAGGAGATAAAGGCACCACTATGACTCACAGTGTCCCTCCTCCCTGGTGGCAGGGACGTTTACTAAATACTTCCCCTGAGGAGAGCACCCAAGCCCAGGGCCACCCTGTTCAAGGTCAAACGTTTTGCTGAGGTGCCTACCACTCCCAGATTCGTCATTTTTTTGTTATTACTTTTATTGGGGGCTCTTATATTTATTACAATCCATACATTAATCCATTGTGTCAGCATATTTGTACATATGTTGCCATCATCATTTTCAAAGCATTTTCTTTCCACTTGAACCTTTGTTATCAGCTCCTGATTTTTCCTCCACCCTTCCCCAACCTCCCTCCCTCATGAACCCTTGATAAGTTATAGATTATTATTTTCATATCTTACCTTGTCCTCTGCCACCATTCGCCCACTTTTCTGTTGTTCATCCCCCTGGGAGGGAGTTATATGTTGATCCTTGTGATTGATTTCCCCTTTCTCCCCCCACATTCCCCTTATCCTCCTGGTATCTCTATTCTCATTGTTGACATTAAGGGGTTTATCTATCCTGGATTCCCAGTGTGCATATGCTGGTCTAATCCAATTTGTAAGGTAGTATTGAGGTCACAATAGTGTGGGGGAAGAAGTATTGAAAAACTAGAGGAAAGTTATGTTTCATATGTGCTATACTCCATGCTGAGTGATTCACCTCTTTCTTGTGACTCTTTTGTGAGGGGATGTCCAATTGTCTACAGATAGGCATTGGGTCTCCACACCTTGATGCCCCCCCCCCCACCGCCTTAATTCGCATTGGTATGATTTTGTTCTGGGTCTTAAGATGCCTGATACCTAATCCCATCAACACATCACATAGGCTGGTGTACTTCTTCCATGTGTGTGCTTTGTTCCTACTCAGCTAGATGGCTGCTTATTGATCTTTAAACCTTTAAGACTCCAGACACTATATCTTTTGATAGCTAGGCACCATTAGCTTTCTTCACCACATTTGCTTATGCACCCATTTTGTCTTCAGCAATTTTATAAGGAAGGTGAGCATCACAGAATGCCTGATTATTAGAACAGAGTGTTCTTGTGTTGAGGGACTACTGGAGTTGAAACCCGATGTTCATCTGCTACTTAATTCTTAATATATATATATATATATATATACACACACATACATACATAGATCTATTTCCCTCTCGCTATATAAAAATATATTTACATATGTACATGTCTGTATTTAGACCTCTATAAATGTCCTTTGCCTCCTGTTTTTTTCCTCTATTTCCTTTTACTTTCCTCTTGTTTCACCATCAATGTCCCACTGAATGTTTGGTCTTCATTCAGGTTTAGTAATTCCTCGCTGTATATTGCCCTTGATTAAGCCCCACTAGATATCCTACTCCCTTATCTCCATTGATTTTAGTTCACTTGTTCCCTTGTCCCTGGGTTGTTTGCACCCTTCCCCCTTACTTTCTTCTAACTCCCCTTCTCCTGTAACCCTCTGGACCATCTGTTCCATTGTTTTCATCTCCGAATTATTTATCTGGCTTATCTTATCTAGATAGACATGTAGATACATTAATAAGTGCAAAAACCAGGTAAAGTCAAGCAAAACAACAAAGGAAGGCAAAACCAACAAAATAATAACAACAACAAAACAACAACAAAAAGAAAGCCAATGACAAAAATGGAAAAGGCTATAAATAGTTCCAGGTCTATTTTTTGACCTTTATGAGTGTTTCCCAGGAGAGTCTGATGGGATACCACACTCTGTCTCTAAGCCTATTTTTGGTATTCCCCAGGGATTTTACTGCTTTGCTCCCCTTGCTGCTCTGTTGCAAGCCCTTAGTGTTTTGCCCCAGTATGATGGGGTCAGATTTGGCAAAATGCCTGCACTGTGTCTCCTGTGTTGTCTCCCATAGTGCTATGGATCAGTAAAGGATGTTGTGTCTCGTGGTGGGGCTGGCCCTATGGTCCTTTCTGTGCATTGTCTGCTCTGAGCAGGAATATCGCCCTCAGGGCTTGGTGGGCCAGGATGTGTTTCCCTTACTCTACATCCCTTTTTCGTTTCTCCCATGTGCTCTAATCAGACGAGCTTCAGAGTTGCCCTAGAAGTTCATTCTTCTCTCTTCAAGCTTCGCACAGATCCTCCTCACTCCCTTTGGCCAAGTCAGAGACCTTCCTCTTTGCTCTATGGCTGGCACCATGGTCTTCCCAACCCAGGCTGACTGGCAGAAAACCAGGCAGATGGATAGTGACAAATTATCACTCTGAAAGACAGGTGACAGCAACCCTAATGGCATTACTGAATTAGCAGTCCCTCTCCCTAGGGCATCAAGCCACTGCTGTTTCCATCAATACTAGGACCATTGAACATGTCAGGCGGTGGGGTCCATAGGCTCCACATCTCCTTAGTAATGGTATTCAACTGGGAAGTACAGAAGTTCAGAGATCAGAGTTTTGGGCACCTGAAGGACTCAGCTCATCATGGCAACTTTGAGTTAGACACAGGCAACACTGAAACAAGGGATGTGGGTTGGGAGCTAAACTATGGAAGTAACCGAAGGTTTTTAAGGTAGTGCAGAATAATTGTTGAAGTTCAGGGCTACACACTGGGCAGGGATGAAAGGAGGCTGGGACAATTAAGTGAGTGCTGTTGAATCTTGCCAAGACCCAAGATGGGAGGCAGGCAGTCTCGAAGACATAAAAAAGAAACAGAAAAATCAAACTCACTGTCATGCAGTCTATTCTGATTCCTAGTAACTCTACAGGAGATAGTAGAACTGACCCTTGAGCACTACAGAGACTCTGCCTCTTCATTGAGCTAGGAAGCAGGCAGCCATCCTTTGGAACTGCTGACTTTGCAGTCTACAGTCCACAGTGTACCCAGCTGCACCACCAGGGCTCCCCTTCTAAGACCTAAACAAGTGGAAAAGGGTTGTGACACAGCCTCCAGCCATCGTCAGAAAAATACTTGGACCAGAAAATAGAATGGGCACAATTGATGAGCAGAACACAGAAGCCCCACGGAGTATTATTTACCAAACCTGAGGCGCTCTAGTGGCATTGTGTTGGGCTGCTGACTCACACTGTCAGCACCTCTGCAAGGCAAAAGATGAGGCTTTCTACTGAGTCGGAATTGACTTGATAGCAGGAAAGGCTTACAGTCTTGGAGACCCACAGAGACAGTTCTTCTCTACCCCAAAAGAGTCACTATAAGTTGAATAGACTGGATGGCAGTGGGCTTTTCAGGTATTTGTGCCTCAGGAAAGCCAAGCAACACCACTATGTCTGGCTGTGGCCAGCGAGAAGCTCCCATATACTTACACTGAGCTGCAATGCCCAATCCATTTCAACTTCTAAGAGCTGGTGAAAGAAACCAACTTCCAGGGTACAATCAGGGTTACAACTCAAACCTTAGAAGGCACAACAGCAAAGTCAGGCACCTTAGAGAGAAAGAGTATGAATAAATAGCAGACTACTCAAATAAAATCTGCAGAGAGAAAGCCCTACTCAATGCTGAAATATCCTAAGGACAAGAGAGCCCTCTAGTGGTTCTTAAGAGATGGTAGAGTTATTTCTAACAAGTTTTATTCTCTTATAAATTCAGAAAATTTAGCAATGAAAACGTGCTTTTAAGTTACTAAATGTCTAAGTCCAACAACTAATAGTAAAACTCTCAAATTAATATCAGAAGAATTATCAGTCAAAAGGAGAACATCAAGAAGAATGGAAAAATATAGAAAATGCCAACCCAAGATGCTAAATATATTTTAAGAAAACAAAATGCTCACGGGGGTAGAGCGGGCAGGAAAAACCTAACAAATATCAGGAAACAATTTGAAGAGCAAACATGAGAAACTTAATTGAAAATTGATAAAAGAAAAAGGAAAATTGTTAGAAACAAAGAATCAAGCACCTGAATTAAAAAATTCGAAGAGAAGCCAAACAATAGAGTTGAACAGGCAAAATGCTGACTAAGTGAGCTAAAGGACAGAATTTGAATCAAATGTGTCAACATGAAGAGACCAAAAAAACCCCAAATCAAATATAAATGTGAGATCCAATTAAGAAATCCAATATTAGAATTACTGAAACTCTAAAATACCATGATAATAAAAGCAAAGGGGAAAATGAATTTTCCCAGAGAAAATCAGAGAGGATTTCCAAGACCTGCACAAAAATCCAAACCTATAAATATAGGAAACTATACCAAGCCCTATTAGAATAAATAGGAAAAGACTGACCATGTATCATCTGCTAATAAAGTTCATGAAAGCCAATGACAAGGAGTTAATTATAGGATCAGCAAAAGAAACATACAATAAAACCCACCAATGATCCATCATAAGAGTCAGTACACCACATAAACTCTACACCACAGTACACCACAGACATGTGCTAACATAAGTAAAACACTGAAAGCAAACAATTGTCAACAAAGAATTCTTTACCCAGCAAAGTTGTCATTCAAAAATAACAGGGAAATCAAGACATCCCTAAACAAAGAGCATCTCTGAGAATTCGCCACTACCATATCTGCAAGGGAGTCCTCCAAAAAGCAAGAACATTAAAAAACACAAATCTATATGTGAATAAATGAGAGAAATTATCATAAAATGCACCATGCCATTTTAAGGACCAACTATAAGATACTTTCAGGGAATAAACCCAATGATTTGAAATCTGCAAGCCATACGACATATTTGCAAGAAAGAAGAAAAACATAAAGCTATCAAATACAGAGGGAGCCCAGGTGATGTAGTGCTTACATGTTAGGCTGTGATCCGCATGGTTGGCAGTTGGAAACCACCATTATTGGAACAATACACCTTTTCCTTCAGTACACATGGATCATTTTCAAATTTAGAGTATATGTGTGACAGCAAACAAATGAGCGTAAGAGTGTTGTAATCACACAGGGCATCTTTTTGAGCATAAGAAGCTGAAATCAACAACAGGAAAATTAAGTAAAAGAAAATATATGAAAACTATATGTATTTTCTTGATGCACTCCAAAGATTATTTGGTCACAGAATAAATCAAAAGTGAAATTTAGAATATGTTTAGACTCAAATGAAAATATAACATATCAAAAGCTTTGGGACACACAAATAGCACTAGTGAAGGGGAAATTTACACCAGCAAATACCTGCATCAAAAAGGAAGAAATATCCTGAATATATTCTGAAACCTACATCTTGACTAAATTTAAAAAAATGGAGGGTAGAAAAGCTACCAGAAAATAGGAAATAATCAAGATCAGAGTATAAATAAACAAAATAAAAAATAGAAAACAGAAAGAATCAATAAACCAGAGCTAGTTCATTGACAGGATCAATAAATGAGAAGTCAATGGATAATGTGTTAGTCTGTGTACTTTGGAGGAACAAATCCACAGAAACTCATGTATAAGAGAGAGTTTTATATAAAGGTTAAATGCACATCAAGAAAACATCCCAACCCAATGCTGCCCAAGCCCAGAAGTCCAACATTAACCCATTAACCCATATGTGTAACACCAATCCACAAAGTCGTCCTCCATCTCACAAAAACAGATGCAATGATGCCAACTGCAGGAGGAAAGCCGAATCAGTGAATGTGTAAGCATCTTAGTGCTGGCAGGGGTCTCCATTAGGTTTCTCCAGCACCCAGGGCTGCCTCGGGGTAGATCCATGTGGATTCTTCTTGGGGATGTCTTGCAGGAAATGAGTCTTGCCAGCTGAACAAAGAACTGGTCAAGGTTCTTTGGCTAAGCTACACCTTGGTTCGACCATTACAAAGCAAGAGACCCAAGAACTCGAAAGGCGAGGCTCACTGAACCATTTATCCCTCTGCTCTTCAATTAACCCCACATGTGTTTATCGGACAGGTTGGCACAATAAACTGACCAACTCAGATTAACAAAAAGATAACAATATCAATAACAAAAACAAGAACAAAATAAAAGGCAAATAAGCAAATAAAAGAAATGAAAACTGGGAATATTGTAAAATATCCAACTGCGATTGAAAGAATATAGCAGAGTACTATAAAAAACTGTACTCCAACTAGTTGAAAACATAAATGAAATCAAGAAATTCTAGAAACACAATATCAACCTAAGCTAACAAAAGCGGAGGTAGAAATCTAAACAAATTCAGTGTAAAAGAATAAATCTCTTCTAAATGGCTGCACTAAGGGTCCTTACCAAACATTCAAAGAATAGTTTATACCAATTTTACTTAAATTTTTCAAAAGCAAAATGCCAGTATTTCTTTGATGTCCGCATAACCTTGATACCTAAACTAGGCAAATACCTCAAACAAAAAATAATTTTTAAAATTTCATTTTCAGGGGAGAGCACGAATGCAGTCCCTCACTACCACAAATTATGCAGTCGAATATCCCACATTTGGGGAAATCGCAGGGGTCAACACACCCAGAGTACAATGGGTGAGCCTCGCCCTGGGAAAACCACCTTTGTGATCATGGTATCTCCCCTGCCAGGTAAGTAAACACACAAATTAAAATTACAAATGGATATCCTCACAAATATTTATGCAAAAGTTTTCAAGAAATTTCCAGTTAACAGAATTTGGCAGCATTATAAAATAGTAACATACCATGATCAAGTGGTATTCATGTTAGGCCTACATGTGTGCTCCAACATTAGAAAACCAATCAATGGAGCAAAGAAAAAGAACCAAATGATCATATCAATTGATGCAGAAAAATGCATTCTATAAAATTAAAAACCATTTCCTGATTAATAAAAATCCTCAGCAAAATAAGAATAGAAGGAAACGTTCCCAAAAGAAAAAGCAAAGCCAACAGCTTATTATACTTAATGGAAAAAGACGAATAGTCTTCCCTTTGAGAGGAAAAGAATGAGGATCATTATCACCGCTCTCATCTAACTAAAGCAAAAAGAAAAATATCCAAATTAGAAAGGATAACGTAAAATTTCCTGAATTCACAGATCACATGATCCTATATATACAAAATCCTAAGTTTTTTTTTTCTTGTTAACATTTTTTTAAAAACATTTTATTAGGGGCTCATACAACTCTTATCGCAATCCATACATATACATACATCAAATGTATAAAGCACATCTGTTGGGGTGAAGACTGTGTAGTATGGCAGAGACCAGACCAAAACCAGGGATGCACATGGTAGACAATGGTGGAGGAGGGGGGGAAAGGAAAACAAAAGGATGAATACAAGGAAGAAAAGGGTAGTGGGGTCATGGGGCATTAATCCACCCAAGGGGAGGGTATTGTTTATATCTCCACAGGGAAAGTGGGACCAGACTTCAACCCAGTGCTGCAAGGTGTGGATGCAATATCCCGGCGTGGAGTAGGGAACCAGTGGAGAGGTCTGGGAGGCTGGCCCCAGCACCATAAATTAAGTGGATTCCTGCCCCTCCCCCCAAAAGAATTTGTTCCAAAGGACGACACTGACTCTGCAGCTCCGGGAGATGGACATATCTGATCAGAGCACACGGGAGAAGATGAAGGGGCAGGAGGAGAGAGTGGAGCACAGCCTGGCCCACCAGGCCGTGATGATGATGTTCCTGAGTAGAGCAGCCAGTCCACAGAGAGAACAACATGGCTGGCCCCACTATGAGAAATGATGCCCCTCAGTGACTAAGGGTGATACAGGGGACAGCACCGGAGACACAGTGTGGGAATTGCACCTGACCTGATCCCACCACACCAAGGCAAAGCACTGGGGGAGTGCAGCGGAACAGCAAGGGAATGGAGTAACAAGGTCCCCGGGGAATGCTGGGGGTGGACTTTGGGGCCGGGGCGTGGTGCCCCAACAGACTGGACTGGAAAACGCTCCTAAGGGCCAAGGACGATCCTTGAACTAACTACAAGCTTTTCTTTTGTGAAGTGTTTTGTTTTGTTCTTTGTCAGTGATTTGTTTTTGTTGCTTTGTTGTCTGGTTGTATACTGTTGCTTTGTTTTCTTCTGTCTTGTTTTCGTGCATGTTAGTGTTTCCACAGGTCTGTCTGAATAGGACAGGCTGGATGAACTATCTGGAGGAAAAACAATGGGACCGACAGTTCCAGGGGGATTTGGGGTAGGGGTGGGATCAGGGGGTAAGGAAGTGGTGTCAACAAACACAGGGACAAGGGAACAACATAGGACCCAAAATGGTAGAGAGGGGGGAGTGGCAGGCCTGGTGGGGAATGATCAAGGGTAAGGTTGTGTAGAGAAGAGGTATGCTGTAGCCCAAGTGGCGACGAAGCATGGTAGTGGGGCAGGAGGAAAGTCAAGGGAGATGGAGGAAAGAGCTAGGAATCCTAAGTGTTTTACAGGAAAACTATGGTGCAGTTGAGTTGGTTCCAATCCCATAGCAACATTATGTACAACGGAAACACTGCCCTAGCTTCACCATGATTCTCTACTTAAGCCTATTGTTGTAGCCCTGGGGTCAGTCCATTTCCTTGAGGGCCTTTCTGTTTTTTGATGCCCCTACCTTATCAAACATTATGTCTTTCTCCAAGGACTGGTCTCTGGAAAACATATCCAAAGTACTTAAGATGAAGTCTTGGCATCCTCTTGTCGTAAAGGCCTATTCTGGCCATACTTCTTCCCAGACAGACTGGTTTGTCCTTTTAGCAGTCCATGGCACTTTCAATGTTCTCCAGCACCACAGTCCAAATGCATGGATTCTTCTTCAGTCTTCCTTATTCAATGTCTACCTTTCACATGTAAATGGAGCAATTGAAAACAATATGGCTTGAGTCAGGTGTACTTTAGTCTTCAAAATAACATCCTTGCCTTTCAATATTCTAAAGAGGTCTTGAGCAGCAATTTTACCTAACACAACGTGTCTTTTGATCTCTTGACTGCAGCTTCTATGAGCATTGATTATGCATCCAAGCAAGACAACATCTTTGACAACTTCAACCTTTTCTCCATTGATTCTGTCATGACCTATTGGTCCAGTTACAAGGATTTTAGTTTTCTTTACTTTGAGCTATAAACCAAACTGAACGCAGCAATTCTTGATCTTCATGAACAAATGCTTCAAGTCCTCAAGTCCTCTCACTTTCAAAAGCAAAGTT
This sequence comes from Tenrec ecaudatus, assembly GCF_050624435.1. Lineage (NCBI taxonomy): Eukaryota > Metazoa > Chordata > Mammalia > Afrosoricida > Tenrecidae > Tenrec > Tenrec ecaudatus. Next base: position 57,149,644 of record NC_134538.1, on the reverse strand, counting down.
GTGTCATCTGTATACCGCAAGTTATACTAAGCCTTCCTTCAATCCTAAGGTCACATTCTAGTTTCTCCGATGATTTGCTCATCATACTAATTGAATAAGTATGGTGAGAAGATACAACCCTGATGTACACCTTTCCAGGTTTAAAACTATGCAATATTTCCTTGTTCTAACAACTGCCTCTTTATCCATCTACAATTTCTGCGTGAACACAATGCAGTGTTTTGGATTTCCCATTCTTCTCAAGGTAACCCATAGTCTGGTGTGATCCAGTGTCGAGTGCCTTGGCAGAGTCAATAAAACACAAGTAAGTATCTTTCTGGTATTTTCTGCTTTCAGATAAGATCCATCTGAAATCAGCGATGATGTCCTTTGTTCCATGTTTTCTTCTGAATCCAGCCGGAACCTCTGGAAGCTCCCTATTAATGAACTGCCACAACCATTCTTGGATGCTCTCCACCAAACGATACATGCTTGTGATATTACTGATAACAGTTTGAGCCTGCTTTGGGGTAACCTTTCTTTGGAATGTGTGCAAATATACACCTCCAGTGATTTGGCCAAGAAGATGTGTTCCAGATTCTTGGCATATGTAAGTGCTTCCGGTGCTGCATCATTCTGTTGAAATATTTCAATTGATAGTCTATCAATTGCTGGAGTCTTGTTTTTAGCTCATGTTTTTAGTGCAGCTTGAATTTTTTTCCTTCAGCTCCATTGATTCTTGTTCATGTTACCTTATGAAATGGTTGAATGTTGACTACTTCTTTCTGGTACAGTGACTCTTCCCATCTTATTTTGATTCTTCCTTCATCATTCAGTATTTTTTCCATAGAATCCTTCAATAATACAACTTCAAGCTTGATTTTTTTCTTAATTTCTTTGCGTTTAGGATATGCTGAGTTTGTTTTTCCTTCTGAATTTTCCAATTTTAGATTTTTAACATTCATTCCATTATTAATATTTTATTGTCTTCTTAAGCTGCCCTTTAAAATTTTCTATTCAGTTCTTTGATTTCATCATTTCTTCAAATTGCTTTAGTTACTCTATGATTGAGAGCAAATTTGAGTCTCTTCTGACATCTACTTTGATGGTTCCTTTCCTGTCTTTTATATTTAAATAATTTTATTAGGGTTCATATGCCTCTTATCACAATACATACATTGTTGTCAAGCACATTTGTACATTTGTTGCTATCATCATTTTCAAAACATTTTCTTTCTACTTGAGTCCTTTGTATCAGTTTCTCATTTTCCTCCTCCCTCCCTTATGAGCCCTCGATAATTTATAAATTACTATTATTTTTTCATGTCTTACAGTGACCGATGACTCTTGTTACCCACTTTTCTGTTGTCTGTTTCCCTGGGAGGGGGTTATATGTAGATCATTGTAATCTGTTCCTCCTTTCTCCCCTCCCCTTCCCCTTCCTTTCCTGGTATCGCTCCTCTCATTATTGGTCCTGAGGGGTTGATCTGTCCTGTCTTTATAATGACCTTTTGTTTTCTTCATGGATGATATCCTGGTGTCCGCCCACAGCTCCTCAGTCTCTGCCAGTTGTAGTCAGTGCAGCAAATCTGTTCTTGAGATGTTTTCAAAGTTCAGTTGCAATAGGGTGAAGGTGGTATCTTAGCTCTCATGAACTTTTTCATTTCCTTCAAATTTTAAAATGAACTTACATAGGAACAATTGATAGTAGGTTCCAGTCATGCCCTTTCCTGGTGTTAGATGCTGAAACTGATCTTCTCCATCATCTCTTCACACGAATGTAGTCAATTTGATTTCTTTGTATTCCATTTGGAAAAGTCCATGTGTATAGTCATCTTTTGTGTTGGTAAGGTATATGGTATAAACAAGTCATTGATCTTACAAAATTGTATCATGTGATCTCCAGCTTTGTTTGCCACCAGGTCTATATTTTCCACCTATTGTTCCTTCCTCTTTTATTCCAACTCTTGTATACCAATTTCCAATAATTATCAATGCATCTTGATTGCATGTTTGATCAATTTCCTACTGAAGTCATTGATAGAATTCTTCAGTTTCTTCATCACTAGCTTTTGTGGTTGCTCTATTGATTTCAATAATAGTTGTATTGATTGTATATCCTTGACGCCAGGTAGATATAATCTTATCACAGGTAGCATTGTACTTCACGATTGATTGTGGAATGTCCTTTTTACAAAAATGCAATGTCATTTCTCATGATTGTGTTATTCTCAGCATATTCAATCACATGATTTTCTGCTTCAAAATGACCAATATCAGTCCATTTCGGTTCACTGATACTTAGGTTATCAATCTCTATGCATTCCATTTCATTTTTGACCACTTCCAATTTTCCTAGATTCATACTTTGCACATTCCATGTTCTGATCATTAGCAGCTATTTCTCCTTGCGTCATTCACTATGAGCATTTAAAGATCTCAAAGGCTCCACTCCCTCCTCACTCATTCCACCATGATCTATTCCACTCAGAAAAAGAAGCTCCTCCTGAGGCACATTTTGAGTGCCCTCTGACTTCAGGGGCCCATCCTCTGGCACTATCACCAACAGTGTTATGCTTCCCTCAATTAGCTTTCAGTAGATGACAATGTTCCCAAGTTATGCATAATGTTTTCAGTGGCAACTTTCTAGGAAGTGGGTAGCTGATTCCTTCCTCATTGTCTATTCTTATTCTGGATGTTCTGATGAAAAGTGTTCACTTTGGAGGACCCCATTGGTATATGAAATACCAATGGCATAGCTTCCAGGATATTATGGGTACATATTATTCCCCCAGGCTCAGAAAATTATTCCCTCAAGATATTTGTTATCTCTATGAAGTTTTCATAACTTGCCCCTTGAATGTTTAACTACATCCATACATATATTTGGAGCAAAATTAATTATTCATAAACAAACATGCTGTTTCAAACCTGCATGCATTCCTGAGTATACTCCTACTCTCCTTCCCACGTCTGTCTGTTCAGTGTGTATGTCTATGCAAGAATCTACTCATAAATGACTTCCATTGAACTGTGTATATAAGAGTATGCGGCTCTGTTGCCTTTAACTCTTGTAAACCTCTCACTGTCTTCACCTGCTTCACGAATTTCCCCCCTAATCTTCTTATATGGTATTTATCCTCATCACTCAATTTAACAGTTATCTGCCATCTACCTACAGCTTGTAGGTCAGTTTCTTCTATGGTGGTGGCTTGTGTGTTGCTATGATGCTGGAAGCTATCTCATCATTACTTTGAATTTTTTTTTACTTTCAATATCTTATACTGTTCACTTTGATCTTATTTCATAACATCTATGTATAGGAGCATTGGATATTGATAAAGGTTTGGGGGTGGAATAGATAAAAATAATGAATCTAAATTTTGATTTCCCTTGCAATCCAATTCTTCATTTACTTGAATTCAGAATAGACCCAAACAAATACATCATTTATAGTGTCACATATATTTTAGATACAAAAGAAAAAGACTTAAGACAAGGAAATCATAACGTCTTATCCTGGATACAGGGCACAGTGAGTCAAGAAGGTATCAGTGACACAGTATTTTGCACTGTCTTTTGTTTCATAAGTTTTGCCTCATGTCCATGTATCTTAGTTTAGTTAATGATCTGTTAGAGGCACGCCAAGCCCACCACCCCCTTTTTGTCCCTGCAAATTAAGGGTAATTTGGGTGAGAGAGGAAAGAAAAAAATATATAGTACTATGATTTCAGGTAAGTTCCAAGGTAGATAAATTTTAGAAAGGGGCATGTGTACTAAATAGAATCATCATTAAGGCAGAAATATACTGATAACGTCTGAAAGTATTCCCAATGTGCAGCCTCTGCATTTTAAAGAGAGACATCATCAGCCTTCCTTCGCTGACCAAAAGGCTCTCTGAGTCTTCATGTTCGTGGTATTTATTGGCCATTCCTGCAGGGTTGTCTCAATGTTATCATTGCAGTAATTGGAGTGCCTGGTTCTGGGACGTCTATGCCACACTTGAGGATTTGTGCTGCCAAATGGAACTGACCAAAGCAGAAAGACTCACCAGGGAGGCTGATATCAACTATTTAGAGTTGATTTAGTACATTATGCCTCCTCTGGTTAGATGATATAAGCCTCCCTAATGAGTCTTTGTAATCTGACCAGTCCCTCCCTCTTAACAGCACAAATCCTCAGGTTTGTCATCAGGTCAATACTGACCCATAGTGACCCTGCCTGTAGGTTTCAAGTCTGTAATTTTGTACAGAAATAGAAAGCCCAGTCTTTCTCCTGCAGAGCTCCTGGTGAGTTTTACTGCCCACCATGGGACTACAGCCCACTACACCACTACAGCTCTCAGAATAAGGGATTCTAATTATTCCAAGGAATATCTGTCAGAAGCTAAGGAAAAAGTGCACTTTACTTTGGGTAAAGCAAAATTCTTTCCCCCAAACTTTGAAAAGTCTTTCAGTACTTTACTATAAATACCAGAGATTCAGAGGCTATAAAGTTAATACATAAAATTATTAGTAAAATAGTCCTTACATAATCCTTGCATTATATCATTTAGGCTTAACTTTGGCTTGATGCTATCTGTGTAATCAAGGATCCATTAGTTAACATCACTTGGCTTCTTCAGGCTTCTCATATAATATGGAATAAGAAACACTGTTTTATTCTATTTAAGCTTAGCCAAGGCTGATATTCAAGTAATATATCGTGGGGGTGTTCACAGATGAAGAGGAGTGCAGAGACATACTAGGATATGGGAAAGAGCAAGACACTGATCCAGAGATTAGCTTTAGTCAAACAGTCATTAGTTAAACTTTGAGAAGGATAGTGAGGTAGTTAGTTTATTGTGCCAACCTGGCCAATAAACACATGTGGGATTAATTGAAGGGCGGAGAGATAAATGGCTTGAGAAGCCTCGCATTTCTTGTCTCTTGCTCTTTGATCATCAGCCCAGTGTGTGGCTGACTTGCTTGTTCTTTGCCTCAATTTGCAAGACACTGTGGACACCTAACCCGTGGGACACCTGTGGGAAACCTAACCTGTGGACTGTGTTAAGATAATTTAAGAATCCTTCCAAGACCTGCTTTGCCATTGGAATTTACATCTCTTGAGCTGGGGACTATCGGACCCTGTCATCTGACTGACTGTTGATGACCTGCCTTGCTGTTTGCTGCCTGTGCCTGGAAAGCCTGAATGGCTATACGGAGGACCACCCGGTGGCACTCAAGGACTGCCAGTGTCTCACAACTGTCTCACGGGAGTGAGTTGCACTGAGACATTTGTACTGCTTTATAATTTAATTAATTGTTTATTTCTTATATATCTATCTGTATAAATATATACAAAAATTTATTAGCTTTCTGTTTTTGTTTCTCTAGAGAGCCCTATCTAACACAGAGAGTTTAAAAGGGTGCAATCCTCTAGGTAGATGCCTTTCAGTCTTCAATGATCATCACACACTATCACTGGGGAAGGGTGCATTTGCCAATAAAGGGTATCTAGGTGACACACTAGCAGTTCTTACTTCTAATTTCTTTCATAATATTATTGTTAGGATGGCATAGAATAATTCAATACTGTAAAGGTTTAAAGAATGTTTAGTATGCAGAAAGATACAAACATATGTATGCACATGTACATTAACATGTATGTATATATAGTTATACATATACATATATAACATTTAGGAAGGAGCTTCCAAAACTCTTGGGAAGAAATTCCACAATCTTTTAATTAAAATTTTCCACAAGCATTTTGAATTCCCCTCAAAAACCACTGCTGTCAATCCTAATCCAACTCAGAGCTAACGTATAAGACTAGAGCTGCCCCAAAGGGTTTACTTTATGGAAGCAGACCACTAAATTTTTCACCTGTGAAACCACTGGTTGGTTTGAATCATTGACCTCTTGGCTAGAAATGGAACACTTATAATTACTGTGATACCAGAGTTCCTATATCTATATCTTTCTAACGAGGTCAAGAATAGAAAATATCAAACAGAAGCAATCAATAAAGTAAATTGATGACAAATATTATACAACAGTATTTAATAAAAACTCTTACCGTGCATGTTTCATCCTTATTAAATGCATATGTATGTTCGATTGAGCATCTTTCATGAAGAGGTTCTTGAGGAGTGATTTTCAGTGGACTTGTCCAACCTGAAAACAAAAATGTAAGTATATGCTTTGAATTAAGAGGAAAATAAACATATTTCTTCTTTCACCGAAATATTTCCTACTAGCAGGGTGTGTGGTATCAATATATTTTCTAATGGGTTACAAGTACACTTTCTGGGATATATGCACTGAGAACATAATTTACACATTGGGGTAACATTAATTTTAACTGTGCAAAATTATTTATTATTTAAAGAAACTTGTTGCATACTATGAATCTGTGTATAGGAAGGTGGTGATACCAAGTGAACCTGGTTAATATTCTAACAGTAAATTAGAAGTTCTTAGAGTTAGAAGTTAGAACAGTAAATTAGAAGTTCCTGTTGTGTATCTTTGAGCTATTCCAACTCATAGTGACCTATACACCAGAGTAGGGCTGCCATTTAGGGTTTGCTATACTGTAATCATTATGCGAGAAGATTTTAAGTTTTTTTTTTTTTTTTTTACCTACAGCAGAAAACAACTGGTGGATTCACACGCCTAACTTTAGGTTAGCAGCCTCATGCTCCACAATTGTGCTACCAAGGCTCCTAGCAAAATAATGACTACCCAGGAGAAAAATAATGATAAAGACGACGCTTCCTAGTTTAGAGGTGATTATAATGAGATGAAAAAGAAAGACACATAAGAATATAATTTATATGTTTATAGCTTCAGCGTAAGGTGGCAACTGCAGTAATAGTTAAGCTTAGTGATAGGGATACCAACGAGATTTTAGGAGATGCTGAAAGTGAGTCCTTGAGGCATTTACTGGTGAAGATTGAGAACTGCAAACTTCAGTATGGATTATAGCTCAATGTAATGAACACCCAAATCCTCATAACTGGGCCAAATGATAACATTATGGACATGGAGAAAAGATGGAAGTTCTCAAGAATTTCTCCTTGCTTGGATTCACAATTAATGCTCATGGCAGAAGCAATTATGAGATAAAACAATGCAATGTACTCCTTTGGGGGTTGAATGACCCTTCACAAAGGTCACCTATGATCACATTTTTGATGGTGTTAGGAACCCAGACACCGCTCCTCTATCTGTCTCCAGATACGCCCTCATACTGGGTCACCACAATATGAGGAACTATTTTAAAGGGCAAGGCATTAGGAAGGTTGAGAACACTGCTTTAGAGTACTGAAAAGCGAAGAGGTCACTTTGAGTACTAAGGTGGGCTTGACCTAAGCTATGGTATTTTCAATTACTTTATATGCATGCAAAAGTTGGAAATTGAATACGGAAGACCAAAGAAGAATTAATGCATCTGAATTATGGAGCTGCTGGAGAATATTGATAGCATCAGGAGTGACAAAGGAACAAACAAATATGTCTTAGAGGAAGTACAACCACAATGCTCCTTAAAGACAAAGAGGGCAAGACTTCATCTCACATACTTTGGGCAAGTTTTCAGGAGAAACAAATCCCTGGAGAATGAAATGACATCATTCTTGGTAGAGAGGTGGTCAAAAAGAGGAAGGTCTTTGACAAGACGGATTGATACAATGGCTGAATTGATGGGCTCACACATACCAAGAATTGTAAAATTGGCATTGGATCAGGCAATGTTTCTGTTGTACAAAGAAATACTATGCATAGAACTGACTTGATGGAAGATGAACACCTGACCTAATCTTAGAAATTGAGTTACTCAAGGCTGTCGTGTTGCTTCTAACTCATAGCAATCCTACAAGACAGTGTAACATTGCCGTCGTTTCAGGAGTAGAAAGCATCATTTTGGTTTGATCAATATTTGACTGAGGATTGAAGTATAAAGAAAATTGGTTAGGCATGTGGTAGGAGCTCACTGTGGATGGCCAGTGGATTCATAAGAAGAAATCAAAGAGATTCAAAGTGTTGGGAAGTATGCATGCATGATTATTGCAGAAGGACCGATAGCCTCGAGAAGAGATTAGTCCCTGGTTGTAAAAAAATAAGTCTACGAGCACCTGCTGCAAATGGCATGGGGCCATATCTGACCTCCTTTGGCTTCCTTATTGCCACATGCTCCATCCTTTACCTGCTCTCACTCCAACTGCTCTTCCTGGGTACTCTACTTCTATCCTGGGTTCCATAATTCATTGCAACGGCCACAGAGAACTCAGGGACCATACTCACAATTATGGGGTTTATTAGAAACTTCATAGGTCATATTATGTCAGGATCAGTAAACAGTAAGGATATAGATATTGGTCCACAGCAACACCTCTCCTTAGCCAGCAGCCAAGTCTCTGTCCAGTCCTCACCCTTTCAGCCAATGGTCCCTGGGCTTCTGCTTTCCTGAATTAGGAAGCCTACCTGTCTTTCTGCCTCAAAATCCCATATTCTCTGTGCCATGACTCTTGCTCTGTCCTATAGTCTCCCTGCCACAGTATCTGGATCTGGTGCTTCTAGTTTTGGACTCAGACACTTCAGATACCTATCTGGGAGGTGCTCTTCTGATGGCCCTGGGTTTTCTGTTCCAGATGGCTGCTATACATAGAGCAATGCATTGATGGAAGTGTGGTGTTTTTTTTGTCTATTAGCCCACCATACCCCCAAGAAAAACAAAAGATGGTGTCTTAAATCACACTCCTAAGTAAAATAGAATCTAAAGATACTCCCAAGGAAACAAAGGGTGTGAACTGGTTCACATTTTCTATTAAGGTCAGGGTCTAACCCATCTCAATCATGCTCACTCCCTCCTAATTAAGAGTGTATCCAGAGGCACAGAGTCCAGAAATATAATCCACCACATAAGGAATTATTGCTAGAAGGGCCATAGTACTTGCCTACATCTCAGCACCTCAGATGCAAAGAACTTGTTTCTACCAACAACCCGAATGAGTATGGGAGTGGATTATTTCCCCCACAGAGTTCACACAAGAGCCTAGTCCAGAGGTCACCAGATTTTACATTGTGGGACCTTGTAAAACGCAGTAAAAGCCACCCCAACTTTTAACTTATTATCATTTGAACTGGCTTTTGTTTTAAGCCTCTAAGTTTGTGGTAATTTATGACATCTATTACAGAAATCTAATAAAGAGGCAAAGCTAAGAGGCCAACGTGCAGTTACACAGGTTGCTGAAACCACTGTTTTGCGATCAGCAGGATAATCATTTTGTTGAAGACAGAGCTTCTTAACCTGTGGTTCCATATGGGGAATGTCCATCTTGGATTGTGTAACTGAATTTTGGGGTGGCGCCATTTTTGACAAAAGTAGAAAGGTTTTGAACACACAAAGACCAAAAAGCAAATAAAAATTAAATGTGTATGCAATCAGAGATGTTTCTGCCAGTTTTGCCCATGTGGCATCATGTAATTTCATTGCAAGCTTGATTCTGAATACACCATATGTGCTCATAGGAACTGCAACATCTACCTCCCTTCACTTGGGATCTCTGTTCCAAACTCTAAGCTTTACATTTAACTTAGTAATTTTGATTTCCACCTGTATTTCCCATCACCAGTTGATATCAAGTCAATTATGAAATATACAAAGAACTTCTCAAACTTTTCCCACACACTGTCCTTTATTTTTGCCTGGGAAATTTGCATGCGACTCTAGGAATATAGGTATATAAAATATGTATACAATTCAAACACAGCTTTTAATACAGTTAGTGATTTTGAAAGTGCTATGCAGCACACCTTCTAACCCAGCTGATCATTTTTTGGTATTAAGTGCATGTTGTATGTTCAGAACCAAGACTTCAGTGAAATCCTGGGATTCCAGAAACAACTTCTATTCATGACACATTTGATTTTTAATTATTCTTTGGTCCTTGCACATTTCAGAAACCTTTTAAGAGGGGGTCCCTCCCCCACAAAATAGAAAAAAGCTCTGCTGGGAAGAGCTTTCCTAGTACACATTTCCCCCCGCCCGCCCCGCTAGGTGAGCATTAGGGAACTCACTGAGTTAGCGCACCCAGTGGTGTCGCCTGGGAAGGTTCTCTCTAGTCTCAGTGAATTTTTTGGGAGAAAACAGCTTTACTTGAAACATAATTTTCTTGTGATGGCCAATTTAAGAGAACAGTGTGCAACTGTGAAATTTTGTTTCCTGCAAAAAGTATTCTGATGTGAACACAGCTTACAAGGACAGCACTATGGAAAAAACTCAAGTGTAACAGTGGTTTTCCCATTTCAAAAATGGTAAAATGTCAATTGATGATTGTGTTAGTCCGAGTAGACTACAGAAAAAAATCCACAGAAACTCATATGTGTATAAGAGAGCATTTTATATATAGGGTAATTTTACATTACACATCTCAACCCAGTCCAGTCCAATCCCTTAAGTCCAATATTAGCCCTCATGTCCTATACCAATCTATAAAGTCCTCTTCAGACTCACGAAACACATGCAATGATGCCGAATGCAGGATAATCACAGGCCAGTGAGTAAAAAATCTTTACATTCAGTGGCATTGTAAGCATCTCAGCAATGGCAGGGGTCTCTATGGGGCTTCTCCAGCTTCAGACTTCTGGTTGCATCACGGTAGATCCATGTGGCTTCTCCAGCTCAGGGTACTACTAGTTTAGTTCCATGTGTCTTGTCAGCTGCAATGTTTTCCAGGGAGTGAGCAGAGACAGAAAGATGCCTCCCGCCTCCAAGGAGGCAAAACAGGAATTCCCAGAATCCTTAGGGCAAGGGAATGCCTACACGGAGGCCTCATTGGCTAAATCCTGATTGACAGCCTGGACTCCACCCCTATACTCTTAATCCTCAAATTGACAAATTATATAACTAAAACACTGACAAACATCATTATGGATATCTCTCAACTTCCAGAATGGTCCAAAATATCTACAAAAGTCATGCACCTGCCCTAAAAGATGGACAACAGAACACTGAAGAGATGGGGAAGTTATTTGAACTATCTTGGAGCTTGGTTCAGTGAATTTTAACAGAAGATTTAGGAATAAGAAAGGTCACTGTGAAATTTGTGCTTTGGGTCTTGACACACCAGGAAAAAGAGCATCAACTAGAAACATGCGTGCTTTGGAAGAATAGCTCTAAGGTGAAGGGACATGGTGTTAACTCTTATGACGCCGAAAGCAAACATACCAGTGGAAGACACCATCATCACCTTGCCAAGAAAAGCTCAAGTGAAAGCAAAGATACAGACGATGCTCATTTGTTTTTTGATGTGAGAACAGTGCATTTGGAGTTCATTCTACCAGGTCAAACTGTTGATCAAGCTTTCTCTTTAGAGGTTCTGAAAAGATTGCATAATACTGTGAGACAAAAAAGGCCTGATTTATGGAAGACGGGGGACTGGTTTTGCCACCACAACACTGTACCTGCTCATGCAGCCATCTCAGTGCTCCAGTTTTGGGCAAAAAACAGCCTGCCTCTCTTGCTCCATGCACCTTACTCACCTGACTTTGCTTCATGCAACTTCTTTTTTGTTTCTGCGAATGAAGAGGGACATGAAAGGACAGCAACTGAAGAAGTGAAGAAAACACGAGGGAAGTGCTTTCAGCCATTCAAACAGAGGAGTTTGAAACATTTTTTCCAAGAACAGAATCTCAGATTTGACAAATGTATGAGCATACGGAGAGTACTTTGAAGGTCATAAGGTTTTGTTTTTTTTTGTAAAAATATTTTAAGTACATAGCTGGAAAAAGATTCCATTTTGTTTTTGGGATACCCCCTCCTTTGCCTCAGGTGTCCAGGAGAGTAAAGTGGGGGGATGTTGTGGTGGATCAAGGCAGGCTAAGTGAAAAAGCAGGTAGGATGATGGTGGAGAAGGGATCTCCATCAGCCCTTGGGTGGCTGAAATTGGGGGTGTCCAGCTCTCAGACACCAAGAAAGCATGGAGATTAAAGAGGGAGATCTCACTTCTATGATGGTCACTGGTATAGGCATCAAAGCAATCCTGTAAGAAAACGCCACTTATTTGGTTACTGATATGATTAGAATGCTGATGACAATTTATAAATAACTTTAAAAGATCAGAACCTCCAGAGAGGACTATGTTATTAATTAAACTATTGTTTGGTTGTATGATGACTTCAGTGGATATTTTGGTTTCTTATTCATTATTATTTTATCCATATCAAAATAAGAAATTTATTCCAGATACTGAATAAATCAGTTGATTCTCTCTGGAAACAAATACAAATATGCTATGACCCAAAAGATGACTCTTTTTTTTAGAGTTAGGGTTAATGGGTTGTTTGAGGGTGAAGGCAAGTGTGGTTTGTGTGGAGAGTCTGAAAATGCTGAGGATAACCAGGTCTGATTGCATGTCTGAAGCTGCACGTCTGCAGAAGCCAGAATTAAAAACTTCAGTGACTGTTGGAGAGGAGTTCTGCATTTGAGAAGATCCATAATGGGGGGTGGGGAGGGGTGGAGGAGCAAAAGGTTTAAGAGAGAAACAAGGGAATGAAGCTGATGTTCTGCCTGACAAAAGTGTACTTTCCCTCCTCTGTGATCTGTGGTTTTAACAAATGTCCAGTCTGGTGGCATTGGGCAGGATTGGGCAGGCTCTCTCATGGGTCACCTTGTGTTGTACTGTCATATCGGTCCCCCACGGGGCAGCTGTTGCTCCGCAGGTTTGTGCTAGGAATGGCTCTGCCATTTCAAACCAAACTGGAGACTTCCTGAAGAACTGTCACTTTGGAATGGGTATCTGATGTGGTCACTAATGCATAAGCATGCTAATGTTTCATATATTTTATTATCTCAAGGAAATACTTTCAAGGGTTCCTCAAACCTTGATAGCAACAGAAAGCACTAGAGAAGTGTTTCTCACAGTGGGTAGTACCACCTGATGGAGGGCCCTGGAATGGTCCCTGGGGACTGCAAAAGCATATGCATACATTTTATCCTAAATTATGGACTATAGTTAATTGCCAGGAAGACATTCTTGGCAATAATTAATTTAAGAAGCATCATCAGAGTAATCTCCATAAGTTGGTGATTAGAGATGTTATAGCCCAAATGCACTGCTCCATTTTCCTCCAACTCCTCTCTTAAGTATATTTCCTCATGCTTCTAGGTTCTGTAATTCACTGCAACATCCAACAAAAACATAGCAAACTCTGAGGTGTTGGGAATTCGAAAGCTGAAAGTCAAGCAGAGGCGAGCTAAATGCAGGGTCCACAGCCAGATGCTGACAATGTCCAAAAGTCATAGCAGGTCTTCTTGCTTCTAGCAAAACTCAGTCAAGAAACTGAGGTATGGCTCTCTAGGTGATGTTATGTGATGTGTGTTAGAACGGGACTGACAGTTCCAGGGGGACATGGGATAGGGGGAGGTGGGGGGGGTAAGGAAGTGGTGTTAACAAACCCAGGGACAAGGGAACAACAAGTGATCCAAATTGGTGGTGAGGTGGGTGTGGCAGGCCTGGTAGGGAATGATCAAGGGTAATGTAGCTGAAACCCAGATGGGGATGGAACATGATAGTAGGACAGGAGGAAAGTCAAGGGAAATAGAGGAAAGAGCTAGGAGCCAAAGGGCATTTATAGAGGTCTAGACAAAGACATGTACATATGCATATATATATATATATATATATATATATATATATATATATATATACTCCCTCAATGCATGAATACTGTCTTCTATTATATTGGCATTCTATGATGTTCACCCTCCTGACACAATCGCTGAAGACAAAGCAGGTGAACAAGCAAATGTGAAGAAAGCTGATAGTGCCCAGCTATCAAAAGACATAGCATCTAGAGTCTTAAAGGCTTGAAGATAAACAAGCGGCCATCTAGCTCAGAAGCAACAAAGCTCACATGGAAGAATACACCAGCCTGTGTGATCACGTGGTTCCAAAGGGATCAGGTATCAGGCATCAAAGAGCAAAAAATCATAACATTGGGTGCACACCTCCATGATACGATCACTGAGGACAAACGGGTACATAAGCAAATGTGACGAAGAAAGCTGATGGTACCCGGACATCAAAAGGTATAGTGTCTGGGTCTTAAAGGCTTGAAGGCAAACAAGTGGCCATCTAGCTCAGAAGCAACAAAGCCCACATGAAAGAAGCACACCAGCCTGTGTGATCACAAGGCGTGGAAGGGATCAGGTATAAGGCATCATCAGAAAAACAAAAAATCTTACCATACTGAATGAAGGGGTAAGTGCGGAGTGGAGACCCAAAGCCCATTTGTCGGCCACTGGAGATCCCCTTGCAGAGGGGTCTAGGGGAGGAAATGAGTCAGTCAGGGTGCGATGTAGCACCAATGAAGAATACAGCTTTCCTCCAGTTCCTAAATACTTCCTCCCCCTCAACTATCACGACCTGAATTCTACCTTGCAAGTCTGGATAGAGTAGAGGATGTACACTGGTGCAGCTAGGAGCTGGAAGCACAAGGAATCCAGGGCGGATGATACCTTCAGGACCAGGGGTGTGAGTGGTGATACTCGGAGGGTAGAGGGAGAGGGGGTTGGAAAGAGGGAACCGATTACAAGGATCTACATGTGACAGAAAAGTGTGTGAAGGGAGATGGAGGGCAGGGCAAGATATGACAAAATAGTAATTTATAAATTATCAAGGGCTCATGTGGGAGCAGGGAGGTAGGGGAAAAAAAGAGGACCTGATGCAAAGGGCAAATTCTTTGAAAATGATGAGGGCAAAGCATGTACAGATGTGCTTTATACAATTGATGCATGTACGGATTGCGTTGAGAGTTGCATGAGTCCCTAATACAATGTTAAAAAAAGAACTGTACGGGAGTATCAGTACATATAGCTCACCAAGGAAAACAAAGAATGGTGTTTTAAGTCATGCCCTGTACTAGAGTTTTAAAGAAGCCAACAAAGAAACAGTGTTTGGCTTTGGACACAAATGTAGAATCTAAAAATGTCCTGTAGGAAAAGGGCTTGACTTGATGATTTATACTCCCTACTAAAGTCAGGTCTTAATCTTACTCAAATTCTGTGCATTAGTAGAGAATGCCTTCCAAAATGATATTACAGCCATAGGCATAGAAAGGTCATAATTATATCGTATGAGGAATTATGGCTAAAAAAGGTCATATTAACTGACCTCAACATAGTGCTGAGTTGTTTGTTTTTTTTTTTCTCAAAAGGGAGCAGTAGGTCAACCAAGTGTGGAACTTGTGGTCTAGAGTCGATGAAAATTTGAAATTCTGTTCTGCACTTTGAATTTTTAGATCAGGATTATTTCATAGAATCTTTGATCAAAATGTTCAGTAATGGTAGCTAAGTACCAGTTCTTCTGATCTTGAGGCAACGGAGGAAGTTCTTGAAGGTTATTCATCATATATTTGACAGAGACATGGAGTTCCAGGTTGACTGTTATCTTCTCAGTTTTAAAATATTTTATTTCATTGTCTCTAATTTCTACGGTTTCTGTCTGTCAGCTGTCAAGTCGGGTGCTGATTCCCTAGAGATAACAAACGGACATGCTCCAGGGGTTTCCGCATGGATCTTTGGATAACCATATGCCTACAATACCCACGGTCACTTTCATTAATTTTATAACAGCAACTGCTGGATCACCCATACATTAACATTTATTATGTTTTTCTCTTCATATTCTTTTATTTATGCCTCTCCTAGTAAATTGTTATTTTCACTCATGTCATCACATCGATTCATAATGACCCCATAGGGCAGTGTAGAACTGACTCTGTATATTTCTGAAATTGTAACTCTTTGTGGGAGTAGCAGGCCCCATCTCTATCTCATAGAGCAGCTAGTGGGCTCCAACTTCAGAATTTGCAGTTAGTAGCCCACTATATCACCAGGGCTCGAACAGGTATTGTGTATTAAAGGCGTAAAGTCTCTTAGTTATGATGATGGAGAAGAATGTTGAAAGTACCATTGACTGCCAAAAGAACAAACAAATCTGTATTGGATGAAGTACAGCCAGAATGTTCTTTAGAAGCAAAGATAGTGGGACTTTGTCTCACAGACTCTGGACATGTTATCAGGAGACCAGTTCTTGGAGGACATCATAAATAGTAGGGGAGCAGGAAAAAGAGGTAGATCCGTGCTAGGATGGACACACAGGCTGGAATGATGGGCTGAAATATAGCCATAATTGTGGAGATGGTGCAGGATTTGGCAGTGCTTCATTCTGCTGTACACAAGGTTGCTATGATTTGGAACCCCCGGACGATACCTCACAACAAGAATATCTTTGTAACCCTACCCCTGAGGGATGGACAAAAATCTCGCTCTGGCCCACTCCTTGCTGTATAAGCTAATGCATATCTTAATTTCTAGTCTGTTCCTTACAATAAGCAAACACTCGCAGAGATATCTATGGAGCCTCAGTTTACTTCTAAAATGTTCTCCCTTCTCAGAGATTTTATTTCCTGTATGCTTTTAAATGCTTTTGAAAAGTAGGCAATCAAATAATATTTTCTTAAAAATTAATCAAGTTTTTTCTAAGCATAAATTTTTGGAAGGCAAAATCTATTTCATTCTACCATCTTCTTTCAAACTTCATCTTTGGAATTTTTTTACAGATTTGTTTTATTATAAATCTTTTGAAGGGTTTATTATTACTATTTTTTTTTGCTTTTACCTAATCTGTGAACAACTTTGTCTTTATAGGCAAGGTTAATGATTTATATTTAATTTATTAAGTAATATACTTGAAATCATTTGTTTTACATTCATCATATTTTGTTTATGTTTTTACCTATTCTAGGTTTCTTTTAGATTTTGTAAATCCTTTGATTTTTATTCTTAGCAGTTAAACAAACGTGTCACAAGAAACTGCAATCCATGGCACTGCTCCATTCCATGGAATTGTCTTTTCCCACACATAGAAACCTTTAATTTAAAAACTTCACCCTTATTCTGGATCTTCACTTTGACATTCTAAGCATTATGTTCAGATTCAAAGTTCTTTATATTTCAGTTTCATGCAACCTCTGTATATTTATTTACTAGTTTAGTGAAATACGAGGTGTTATGCTTAAGGCTGTATGTCAACTTGGCTGAGTGAGAATTCTCAGTAGTTTGACAGTTATTGTATCATCACCCACCTGTGATCAGATCTGATAATTATGCCATCATTTTCATGATGAGAGCTGCTATGAACAGCCAATCTGTTAAATGGAGCTACCTCAGGTGCTTGTCCTGTTTCCAATATATGATCTGAGAACGCTTGCTTGGGCTTTGTTTGGTCTAGAATCTGCTTCTGGCTTGCATCTGAGCTCTAGTTCTTTGGACTGCCATATTGCCTAATGATCCCAGGAGTTGTCAGCATCCTTTCCTGCTATCTGAACTGCTGACCTTGGATGCATTCACCTGCACAAAAGCAGTTTGTCTTCTGGAAAGCTGACCTTGTATTCTTTGGTTTCTACTGCTGTATGAGTCAGGAGAAGACTGACATGTGTAACTCAAACTTACAATTTGCCAGTATCTACCACTGTGTGAGCCAGTCCTGAGACCCTTTAGCAAACCCCTCTTCCCTTGTGGGGTTCTGAGACTATACCGCGTTGTGTGAGTAGAAAGTCTCATTTTTCTCCCCTGAAGCAGCTGGTGGTTCAAACTGCCGACCTTGCAATTAGCAACCCCAGCAAGTAACTACTACTTTACCAGGCCCCAGTTACACACACACACACACACACACACACACACACACACACACACACTACCTTGTCTTTCCTCAACCATACTTATGAAAGATTATTCAGTCTTACCCACATTGGCATGAATATTGCTGAATCCTAAGCATGGGAACCAGTGAGAGTTAAATCCAATAATATACATATATTTGTAACTGGGATAGAGTCTACCCTACTGTAGTTCTCAATCTACCATATTGCCCCAACTTAAAATTACATTCTAACTTTATTTCATGACTGACATAAGAGTCTCATATATTTGTAGGCTGGCATAAGAAAGTATTATTTCCAGAATAAGTTTTGGTTAAAATAGTATTAGATATAACTCTCAGTAGCTCCCATGCTCTGGACTCAGCTATAATCATGCCAATGTGGGTAAACGATAGTTCTGTCTTTAAGGAGTGTAGTTCAGGAATAAATTATGGAAAATATATCTCAAAATAGATATTACAGTCTTGATGTAAAATGCAGTACATATTGCAATCTGTAAATATTTTTCAATGATTGCAGTCTTTCTGGTCACAGAATCATGGAAGTTTAGAATAGGAAAGAACATTAGTATATGATCTAATTCATCATCTTTTTACAGATTAAGAAAGTCATGTCCAAATGTGTTCAGTGACCTTTCCAGTATCATTTTGCTATCAGGTTAAAAAGACCCTTTAGTCTAAGGTCTTTTATTTCAGCTCATTGATTAAAGGAACAGGCAGCATCACATGCTTTGACGTAATTGGACAATTTCCGGGATAAAAGGCCTCATGAAAATGAGATAAACATAAATGCTTCTCTGACCTGAGTGTTCTGATACTGCAACGCCAACATAGATGTATCACAATAGAAATGGATATTTTAAAATCTTTCCATTTTAAATTTATTTTTATAATTTTAGTCACCAAATCATAAGCGCAACTATAATGTCTCTAGTAAGTTGTTTTGTACCATTGATGACACGTGTAATTTTCTCCATGGCTACTCTTAGGAGGCCTTTTCCCAATTCCATACATTAGATCCTTTTAGTAGTCAATAATGGCAAAGATCTGATTATCAAAACTATTTTTACCTTAGATTAGAACTGTTTGGGTAACTAGTCTTTCAGTCCTGGCACTATTGTGCTACAACTTGATAGATGCATGTCAGAAAACTGGCATTTTTAAAATTTGAAACTTTTTGCCACATACAGTTTGATAGAAGCCCTACCAAATTGGGGCCATGGCATGAATAATTAATTTAGACAGAGCTGATCTGATTTTACATTTCCAGTCCTCCTTTTTCTAGCCATTTGTAGTTGCAGTCTCAGACTTCCAAGGTGCCACTGGGTTGTGGACTTCCACAGTGCCGTGTGTTGCGTACTATCTCTTAACCTCTGGATTAGTAGCACAATTCAAATCATGTGTGCCAAGCATGGACTCCAGATTCAGATATATTTTAATATGCTTTTTCGTTCAGCTCCTAAAACCTACTTCTTTTATAACTATTAGCAGATTTTTTTAGAGAGAAATACAGTTTAGAAAATGGGTCATAAATTCTTCTGCGGTGAAATTATGTTATTTATATGTCTAAAATAAATGATCTGATATATAACTTATATTGGTCACTTAAATTATTGAAAAATATATATTGCCACCATATACTGTTTTATATAAAATATTTATTCTTACTATGTTACCTTGAAACCTGTAATTTAAAATACCAATTCCTTATTTGGCTCCTAACAATTCAATGTCAATATTAACTGGTACGGCAACAAGTCATTTTTCTACACTTTTCCCCTTCATTTAAATGTTTGAACAAAATTAAGTCCATGACATTTATTTACCTCCAAGTCTTGCCCTGATAGAGATGTCTGGTACTGTCCTGGAATTCCATCTCTTGTCCTGTTGTAATTCCTCTAGAAGAATTTTTTGTCTGTTTATTGTTGTATTAAATCCTGTGTCTGGTCTAGGAACTCGTTGTTGTGGTTTCACATCGCTAAAATTCACCAAGGTTGGTATGGTTCTGCCAATGCCAGGCTTTAAGTCAGCATCAGCACCAGGACTCAAGAACTGTGAACAGGGATCACTTAAAGATATGTCATCTCTAAGTGGAAATAATGGATAATCTGGTCCATATGGTGGGGGATAAGGGTAATGTAGATGGCAGTCTGGAAGGACTGAAGGCGGATAAGAATGAAATTTAAGAAAAGCAGGATTAAATTTCTTTTCAAATCTGCCATAGTCATGTCTATCATCAATTCCTACCACCAAAGGCATGTTCATTTTTCTTAAGAGATTACAGTAATGTGGATAATCCATTTTATCAATTCCTTTAGTTGTTGAAGAGATGAATTGTTTAGGGATACTTATCTGTCCAGGTGTACACTGTGAATTCATGTCTGTGGTGTTTTATCTTTATAAACTTTTGATGATTGTAATCTGATGATTCTTCTCCCTGTAAATCTACCGAATCTTCTATTTCGAATAATTTCTAAGATTAGAGTCAATTGAGCATAAAGTGATTGATTTTAAGTTTCTAAATTTCTGAAGCGTAGGTTGTTATTTTCTTTCAGAAAAATACCTTTTTCTTCATAGAAGCAATAGAACACTAGAGAAATAAGACTTAAAAAATAAGAGTGTTGCTGGGCAACAACTAGAACTGTAACTCATTGAACTCATACACATCATAATATGATTATTTGTACTGGGAATTTCATGATGCCTTCTGCCCCAGAGTGCAGGAAAGCCATGTCCAATTATTATTTTTAATTTTAACCATAAGTTAATTACTTATGGAAGCAGTTGAGTGACATAAGGGAGCCCAGGCGGCATAAGTTGGGCTGCTTAATAACAATGGCAGCAGTTCAAACCCACCATTCGCTCCAAGAAAAATGAGCCTTTCTGTTCCAGGAAAAATTTAGTTTTGAAAACTTACAGAGGCAGTTATACTCTGTCTTCTAGGGTTTCTTTAGTCAAAATTGACTTGATGGTAGTGAGTTTGGTTTTTGGATCTACTAGGCTAGCAGTTGGAATCAGCCTCAGAAGAACTGGTAATCTATTTCTGAAAGATCAGAGTCATTGAAAGCCCTGCTTTGAACAGTTGTACTCTGAAACACATTATTGTCTTCAGTTGGAATTCACTGTATACCAATGAGTTTGACTTTTGGCTTTAATTATTTATGAGCAAGATGATATTCCATAAGAAATATAGATAAAGCAATTCAGTCATAGTATATTTTTGGAAGTAAAAATAGCAATAAAAATCAGTATTTAAAATATATAAATTATAACACTTGTCACTTATATCAATGGATGTTTAAATTTGCTGTAAAAATGAATACTTATTTTTAATTTTGGGCCTCTCATTCACTGCCATTGAGTTGATTACAACTCATTGTGATCCTGCAGGGGTTTCTCAGCCTGTGTGTCATGACCCCTTTGGGGGTCGGATGACCCTTTCACAGGGGTCGCCTGATTCAAAACAGTAGCAAAATTACAGTTAGGAAGCAGCAACGAAAATAATTTTATGGTTGGGGGGGTCACCACAAGATGAAGAACTGTATTTAAGGGTCACCGCATTAGGAAGAATGAAAACCACTGTTTGAACTGCCTCTTTCGGTTTCTCAGAGTGTAACTTTAGAGTTACAGAAAACCTCATGTTTCTTTGGTGAATACATATTATACTGTGTCTGTGGGTGGCACACATTACTAAGTACTAAGTACCATGCTATGACGTGGCTGTGGGAAACCACACAAACACCTTGGGAAACCAGACCAAGGAGCACCTTGGAAGCCCACAAGTTGGAATCAGCTAAAGGCAGCTAAATGGTTACATCTTGTATCTCATTTTTATGGAAAACAATATAGTCGAAGTGCACCTTTTACATGCTCTAAGTTATTCATGATTCCCTGAACTCTACTGAGATGTTCCTGGTGAGAACACAGGTTTTTAAATATATGTTAGGGAACGTGTAGACAAAAGAGTCACTTATTTTAATCTAACAAATCGAATGTTCATTTGATTTACTAAAAGACTTGCAATATCTTGACCTAAATGTTGGTGGGATGCAAATTAGTCAAGTCTTTCTTTAGGAAAACATGTCTGAAGAGTCTAAATTTAACCCCGGACCTCATATATACAAGGAAGAGTTTCTTGAGAGATGTGTCCTCTGTGGAATAAATGGTACTCAATATAGTTTACTAAACAATGCATGCATAAATATATGCAGCAAACTCAGGAAATATTAGGAAATCTTTTCACTTTATTTGGTGTTTAGGGACTCTATGAAGTAGCATGTTCTAGTTTTGTTTCATTAAGACTCCACAGGATGGTCTTTCAGACTTTTCTGCTATTTGAATACCTACTATGTGCTAAAAAAGACTAGGACTTGAGGCTAAGATGATTACACAATAGATAAGATTCTATCTTTCAAGAGGCAGTTGCATAATGTATAAATCACATCAACTGTAAGGGAGTGGTGATATCTGTTGTAGAATTAGAATAATTATATTCCATATAACAGCATTATAGGCCTGGGATAGGTTGAATTAGGGGATCACAGTCCATTTTGAAGTCCTTCATCTAGTCTCTTATAACCAGCTTTCCCATGATCACTCACTTCTTTTTTTAAGTTTTATTGATATAAGTCAAATATGACACACTTCCATTGTTCATTTGCCTTTTAAAGAGTTGTATACATGCCATCACAATCAGTTCTAACGCTCCCTTCCCCCTCCTACATTCATTATTGGCTCTCTAATTTTCCTCATTCCCTCCACACCCACCACTGTCCCCAATAAACCATTACATAAATTATTGTTTCTATGCATCCACTCCTCCTGTCTTCCTAAACTGGAAAACATAACAGAAACAATAAAAATCAAAAACACAACTAAACAGAACGAAAATAATAATACAAAAATAAAGTGTAAGAATGAAAAGACCACTAACAATATCAAAAAACCAAAGAAGACATTTCTGTCGTAGAACAAGTGAGAAATATTTAAGCCTAGAAAAAAATCCAGGGTGGGCCAAGAGGGCCGTCAAGTGATCAAGAATATTATACCGTAGATCGAGGATCATTCACTTCTCAATAAGGGTAATAATAAACATTGTTTTTAGGCACTGTTCAGCTGCCCACGCTTCATTTTTCCATGTACTTAGATCAACTGTATACCATTTATTTGTAGCTTGGTCGATCCCAAGTAAATCATTTTAGTTGCTGAATAAGGTAGAGTCTTTCAAACTCTGAAACCCGGCCTGGCTTTGTGCCTTTTCACATTTAGCCTGAGCTGAGGGCGATTACACAAGCAAACTGGCTCCTCTAGGCCGGGCACTGCCAAGTCAATTTCATCTGGGTTTTTCCCACTAAGCTGCCCACCCCCACGGCCACCCGCGGGCCAAGCCTCCTGGGTCATTCCTACTATGTGTGGGTTCCCTTCAGCTCCCAACTAAGTTCTACAGATCGATTAAATAGTAATCGCTGAAATCACTAGTCCCAGGCGATCCTTTGAGGGTTGTACCTGGATACTCAGTGCTCCCGGAGGGGCTACCTGTGGTTCCGTGGTGTACGGGAAGCCTGCGACTCCAGGTCTGCCATCGTGTTGGGAGTCGCTGGGCCGTGGCGCCCCTAGGTACCGCAGGAAGAAGCACCGTGCACACTGTGCTGTGGGCGAGCCCATGGGTGCAGCCGCGGTGCTAGCCGCTGTGGCCGAGGGCCTTCTGTGTGCTGCCCCTCGACCAACGTGATGTCCTGTTCCCGGCACTGGTCTCCTCCCGGCCTTTGCTCATCTCTGGAACACGCTCAGAATGGTCGGCACGCAGGCTTTGAACCCTGAGATTCCTCTCCCAGTTCCCGAATCTTCCACAAGAAGCGCATCCTTCCCAAGATCCCCCTGGCTGGCGGCGAACGCCGGGCTCAGGGGACAGCTAGCTCTTCCAGAATTTCCCTCAGGAGCCCCCGACGACGACGACGATGTCCACAGGCCAGACACCGTTCTTGGATGCTGTTAGGTGAGGTGCGCCCGCTAGGGGGCCGAAGACCCCCTGCTGGACCGCAGCACCGGAAGTGGCGGGCCTCGCTTCCGGCTGCCCCGGGCCCGCTAACTCCCGCCGGCGCGTGCCGCCCGGGGCGGGTGGAGGCGCGCAGTGTAACGATCGTTTGCGTGGGCAGTCGGCCGGCGGCGGCGGCGTGCGGATGGAGGCCTCGGCCCGGGGCCGGGCGCGGCGGGCCAGGAAGCAGGCCCAGGAGGGGAACTCCTGGCTGTCCTGTCCCGCAGGCATCTTTCTCTCCGCCCTCCTCGTGCTGGCGCCCTCTTCAGGTGAGGCCCCGTGGGCGCCGCCTCCCCGGAGCCCCCTTGTAACCGCAGCGCCACCTCTCGCCGCGGGCCGGGCATCCTGGAATTGCAAGGCGGAAACCGCCCCTGTGCTCCTTCAAATGATGGGATGGGTTTGCCTGGATAGCACTTATCCATCATATCTCCCCGCCCTCTCTCTCAGTGGCTCCCTCTATCTATTTATCTACTCACGTCCACCTAAAAAATAAGCAAAACAACGACAGTAAACAATGTAATGTTTTCCCTCCCGTTTCCTTCCATTTTGTGTGTTCAGCACGTGGGTATTCAATTGTGGGATCCTATCGAACAACCCGAAACATTCTTGCATCTGTGTGATTGGACAGGAGCTCTGGGTGGCTTAGTGGTTACGCGTTGGGCTGCTAACTGCTAAGTCAGCAGTTCAAAACCCTGAGCCGCTGGCGAGAGGGAAGTCGGGTTTAAATTGTCAGGAGCACTTTGAGCTTGTCTTTTAGGGTCTCCATGAGTGAGGTTGGTCTTGGTTTTATGTTTAATTGGGGCGGAGATGCGGACTACCTCTTGTTTGCATTTGTGAACGCTACTGTAAGATTGGGCATAACACGATAACATTTACCAAAAGCTTTTCTGTGTGGACGCAGTAAAGTATACTTGTCCCAAAGAACCAGACGAGAGGAAAGGTGCTCATCCTTGAGTAGGCATCAAATTAACTGGATGGCTTCTTAGGACCTTGTTGACTGGCTCTCATCCCAATTTTATTCCATGGATTTGAAGTTCGTCTGGCAGTGATATCTAACAAGAGAGCTTTACTTTTTTGAGTAGAAGGCATGCAGAGTAACTCCACATTTTCATAGAATTAATGTATAAATAGATCATCAAAGCATCTTCTATTGAAAATTTAAAGTTGAGTTGACCACTAATCAACTCCCCAATTCAGCTTATGAGCCACTTGCCATATGTACATTTCAGTGTGTTAACTTTGCTGATGTTTTCTTATGTATACTTTATGCAATGAATTATTATGCCTAATAAATACTTGAATGCATTTTAAAATTAGTTCAGTTGCTTTGGTATTATCAGTGATAGTTGAGTGCCACCTATTGGTTTCATCTACAAACTGCAGTTATACTGAGATTTTTTTTCATGTTTCACAATGTTGCTAATAGCATTTCTTCTGGGTACCCAGCGAATTAAAATACTTTTCTTCTGAAGTCAAAAATAGCCTGAAGAAGCTGGTAAGCATAAAAAAGAAACAAATTAGAATTTGATGTTGACCACAGAATTTGGGGGTTCAAACTGTAGATTCTTTAAAAGTAAAACATCTTCCCAAATTAATAAATAAAAAGCACAAAGGAGACTCGTAAAAGTGCTAAAATTGTTCAAATAATGGGAGCAGGGGTGAGAAAACAGTTCCTCATAAGTATAAAATTGAAGGGCTGTGTGATATAGGAATGCCATTGGGGAGCAAAAGGATGAGGGATTAGCAATTACAAGATACACTAAAATTCAGACACAACGAAAGGCCATTCTTCTACTCAATATACGGAATAGTCAAAGATAACCCTTTAATTGCCCTGAAAGACCAGCAAGCTATATGAACCTGGTTGATGATCTTATCCTAGTGCTTTCTTTTTAAAACTCATACCAGGCTATCTATCTCTTTGTAACATAACAAGATCAGACATAGAAGTTTTTCTTAGATATTTGGTGCTGTAATAACAGAAATACCCAAAGTGTGTGGGTTTATTGAAGACATTTTCTCACGGTATAGGATGGCTGGAGTCCAATCAAAGTGCTCGTTCTGGGAAGGCTTTCTGCCTCTGGAGGCTCTGGAGAAATGTCTCTGTTGAGCTCGTGGGCAATTATCATGTGGTACAGCACCTTTCTTCACCCATCTCTGCTTTTCTTGCTTATTTCATTTGATTTTATTTATAGCTTCACAGTATTCAGTTGGTCTCATTTGATCATATTGAATTAACATAACAAAGACCACCCACAATCAAGTGGGGTTATAAGAGACAAAGACGTTTGTATTTACAACACATGTTCTGGAAGGCACAGTTCAATCCATAAGAACAGTATAAGAACTGTGCCATCTATAACTATTAAAGACCTGATATAAGTATAATATTTTACAGTGTGTATAATATTTCATGCAGACATTTAAGAATGGAATTCTAATTAGTCCTAAATGTGACTGGGGAAACTGAAGCTTCTAGAGCAGCGGTTCTCAGCCTTCCTAATGCCATGATTCTTTTGTGCAGTTCCTCATGTGGTGACCCCCCCACCCATACAATTCTTTTCATTGGTACTTCATAACTATAATTTTGCTAATGTTATGAATTGGGTGACCCCAATGAAAGGGTTGTATAACCCCTAGAGGGGCAGCAGCCCACAGGTTGAGAACCTCTGTTCTAGAGCTTCCGGTGACTTTCCTAAGATCAGTTACAATGGTAGACTTTAAGCTGAAGTCTTTAGAGTTAGATTATAAACTTTGAATTCTATACCATCATCACATGTCACTACTACCTTTATGTTAAAAGGTTGAATACAATGCTTTATTGCATGTTTTATACTGCATGTCCCACTTGTTCTCTGCACCCTATTATGTCTGTCATATTTGTTCACTCAATAATGATTGAAGATATCAGATATGTCATATTTAACAATTACTGTGCATAGGAGGTGATTGGAAAATACCATGGCTTGAGTCAGGCACAACTTAATTTTCAAAGTTCATTTTTGCTTTTCAACACTTTAAAGAGGTCTCTTGCAGCAGATTTGCCTAATGTAATATGTCCTTTGATCTCTTGACTGCTGCTTCCATGTGAATTGATTGCTGATCCAAGCAGGATTAAATCCTTGACAACTCGGTCTTTTCTCTTCTGAGCATGGTGCTGCTACCAATTAGTCCAGTTGTGAGGATTTACATTTTCTTTACATTGAGTTTAATCTATACTGTAGGATGCAATCCTTAACCTTCATCAGTAAGTGCTTGAGGTCCTTCTTACTCAGCCAGCAGGAAGGTTGTGTCGTATGCATATCGTAGGTAGTAAGCCTTCCTCTAATCCTGATACCACGTTCTTCGCTTCATTTGCTGGCGAAGAATATTGAAAATATCCTGGACTGCCAAGAGAACAAACAAATCTGGATTTGAAGTACAACCAGAATGCACTTTAGAGACAAGGGTAACATGTTGTCAGGAGAGACTAGTCCCTGGAGAAAGAATTTACATCATGCTTGTTAAATGAGAGGCGTAGCAGAAAGAAGGAAGGCCCCCAACAAGATGGGTTGACATGGTGACTACAACCATGGGGTCAAATAATTGTGAAGAAAGCGCAGAACCAGACAGTGCTTCATTCTGTCGTAGGTTGGGTTGCTCTGAGTTGGAACTGACTCAACAGCACCTAACAGTAACAACAACTACTATTTAATACTTGAAGAGGAATGGTGACACAGTAGCTACACACTCTGCTGCAAACTAAAAGGTTGGCGGTTGAAGCCTACCCAGCAGCACTGTGGGAAAAAGATCTAACAATCTGCTCATGTAAGGATTTCAGCTTAGATCATACTGTGCAATACTTCTGCTCCTTCACCTGGAGTCTCTATGATCTAAAATCAATTCAAGAGTGCCTAATTATACTCTATGTTTACTATGAGCAAGGTATGTATGCTTACACTGATTCTTGACCTGAGCCTTCATCCTGCTATAAAAGATATTTATAATCAATAAGGAAGAGTATATGTACATAAAGAATTATATAGTGAGTCTAATGATGTCCCAATGATGAACTATGCTAAAACCAAACACAAAACCCACCACCAAGTTGAGTCTAGCTCATGGCCACCCAATATAGAGTATCCAAGTCTGTAAATCTTTATGGAAGCAGATGGTTTCATCTTTCTACTGAGAGGCCGGGGGAGTTGAAAGAACACCTTGCTGTTAACAGTTCAACACTTATAAGTGAAAATGACAAATAGGAAATTTGATGGAGAAAGATCTTGTGATTTGGTTACAGAAGTTTAGGGAATATAGTCTTTTAGACATGAAGACTTTATTCTTTCTATGTGGATATAGAAAGAGCCATAAATGAGATATAGTTGGGAGAATATGAGAAGCAGCAGGTAAATTCATTTCATTGGAACAAATGAAGGACAGGAGAGTTGGGCAGAGAGTATCATAGAGAAGACTAAGTTTTGACACTCCCCTTCAACTGAGATAAACGGTGCTATGATGTTATGCTATTTTCCCTTCTTGGAATTTCTCTAAACTGTTCATTATTCCTCTTATTTTCTGTTTGTTTCTGACAGTTGGCTATTTGATTCGATTTCCAAGAGGATTTCATTTGTCCCAAGATATGGTGAAAATAGTGGGTTCAACAAATTTTCCAGGTATATATAACTACATTCTCTGTAACTTTAAGAACACAATTACTGCCTGTTTGTTTACTTTTCCAGTTCTTTGGTAAAGACTAACTAATTTTTCTGTTTATCCTTGACTTTTTCTATATGATGGGCCTTTTTAGTTTATAGCATTGGGTGAAATTTAGTTCCATATGACTAGATTCATCGAGGTCTAGTGGGTATAACTGCATAATGTGTGCAAAGAATGATTATTATAAAAGTTTATCTAGTTAATGCTGCCTAAGATATTTTTGCTTGTTATTGTATAATTTATATAGTAATATTAAGGATATAAGCGTTGGACTACTAACAACCAAGTTCATGTTTCAACTCTACCACCAACTCAGTGGAAGAAAGCTAAAGCTGCATGCTTAGTTAGAGTTTCACAGTCTCAGAAACCCTACACTGGAGTTAACCCAGTAACAGGAGGCTTGGTTTGGGGTTCTATAGTAATAGCAAATGTATGCAGTTTATATATCGTAAACCTGTTTCAATGAGATCCTCATTATGAAGATTTGAAATTATTAGAGGTTTTGATATGGTTATATGAAGCACAACTATATTTTTTTACATATTTTTGACAGTTGATACCCATGCCACAAAATACGGCCTCTTAAAAGTACAAATAAGTAGTTTTTAGCATTTTGACCAAGTTACTAAATGATTAAAACCAGCTGTTATCAGTGAAATCCAGGTCATGGTGACCCCGTGTATGACACAGTACAGTTTTCAATGGCTAATTTTTTTTGCAAGTAGATCACAGGGTCTCTTTTGCTAGCTGCCTCAGAGTGTAATTGAACCCCAGCCTTCAGTTAGCAGCTGTATGAATTAATTGTTCTACTTCGAGACTCCAGGTAATAACCAAAAGAATCAACCCAAACCCACCATTGGCGAGTTGATTCTAACATAGGGACCCTGTAAGACACACTTGAATTGCTCCATGGGGTTCCCAAGGCTGTAAGAAAACAGACTGTCACATCCTTCCCCTGTGGATCCTGGTGGTCCCAAACGATCTATCTCTTGGGTCCCAGCTAAGTGCTTTAATCACTGCCCCATCAACCTTTAATTCTAGGAATGTGCAATAAGGAAATCTCACACCCATTCAGTAAAACTCCCCATTCCCCTCTGCTCCGAGAAACCACTTTTTTGTGTGTGTGCCTCTTTTGGACATTTCCTTTATATGGACTTATAGAAGGTATAGCTTTTTATGTCTGACTTCTGTCATTTGGAATGATGACTTCAGGGTTCAGCCATGTTATGTGTAATGGTACTCCATTCCTTTTTGTAATCAAACATTATGACATTGGAGGAACATACCATATTTGTTTATTCATTCATCATTTGTCGAATATTGGCTCTTTGGCTCTTTTTTATAATGGTTTTAAAACACTAGTGGAACATTTATGTAAACATTTTAATGGAATCATCTGCTTTTACTTTTCTTGATTCTATCTAGGAGTGGATTGTATTGTAATCCTTAGGCTAATTGACTTTCCACCCTGCAGTGGCTAAGGACTCCAAATTCCCCACCCGTTTGCCAATACTTGTTGTTGCTTTACACTAATGCTGTTATTGTTGGGTACAGGCAAGTCAGTTGTAATTTATTGGGACCCAGCATGACAAAGGGGAACTGCTCCATAGGCTGTTCTCACAAGGGTAGGGTCATCAAGTCTTTTCTCCTGTGGAACCTCTGGTGAGTTTGCATGCCTTACGTTTTGGTTAGCAAGCACAGCTTTAACCATTGGACCATGCAGGCTTCTTCATAGCCATCCTCTGCCCAAAAAACAAGCTCACTGCCATCAAGTCAACTTTGACTCATGCTACCCTTTTAGAACAGTATAGAACTGCCTTGCTGGGCTTCTGAGACTCACTTTTTTTTTTTTTTTGTAGTTAGTTCAAGGATCATTTGTTGGCTTTTAGTGTTTTCCAATCTAGTCTGTTGGGGCACCGTGCCCTGCCCCCAAAGTCCAGCTTCAGCATTCCCTGGGGACCTCATGGCTCCATTCCCTTGATGTTCTGTTGCACCCCCTTAGTGTTTTGCCTCGGTGTGGCGGGATCAGATCGGGTGCAATTCCCACAGTGTGTCTCTGGTGTAGTCCTCTGTAGGGCTATGGGTCAGTGAGGGGCATCATGTCTCATAATGAGGCTGACCATGTGGTTCGCCCTGTGGACTGGCTGCTCTAATTGGAGTCATCATCCTCAAGGTGGGCATCCTCTCTCCTCCTTCCCCTTCACCAGCACCCATGCACTCTGATCAGGTATGTCCTTGTCCTGGAGCTGCAGATTCAATGCCATCTTTTGAAGTAAATTCTTCTGGGAGGAGGGGCAGGTGTCCACTTAGTAGTTGGGATTGGGGCCGGCCCCCCAGACCTCTCCACTGGTTCCCTACTCCGCACCAGCATGTTGCATTCACATCTTGGAGCACTGGGTTGAAGTCTGGTCCCTCCTTGCCTGCTCCATAGCTACCTTAATGAATGTGAAATGGTACCTCAATGTGGCTTTCAATTGCATGACCCTTGTGGCTTTTCCTCATGAGTGATTACAAATATTAACCTATGTTTTATTCTAAGTACTGTGCAATTGTAGTTCTTATTTTGATGTCCTTAATCAATTTGGAGTTAATTTTTATATGTGCTCTAAGGTTAGACTAGCACTTCATTCTTTGTTCTTATGAGGTGCTTTCGAGTCAGTTCGGACCCGTATCCAACTTACGCACCACACAATGAAACACTGCCCAATCCTGTGCTACGCTCACAACACTCCCTGGGCTTGAGCCCATCGTTGCGGCCACAGTGGCACTCAGTCTCCTTGAGCATCTTCCTCTTTTCGACTATCCCTTCACGTTACCAAACATGATGTCCTTCTTCAGGGACTGGTCTTTCCTCATAACATGCCCAGTGCATGTAAGACAAAGTTTTACTATTCCTGTTTTTAAGGACCACCTTGGCTACACTTCTTCCAAGACATACTTGCTTGTCCTTTCAGCGGTCCATGGTACTTTCATTATTCTTTTCCACGCCACAAATCAAATGCATCAGTTCTTCTTTTGTCTTTTCTATTCAGTGCCCAACTTTAACATGCATATGAGTCTATTGAAAATACCATGACTTGGGTCAGGCATGCCTTAGTCCTCAAAGCAACATCTTTCAATACTTCAAGGAGGTCTGTGCAGCAGATTTACCCAATGAGCTGCATCTTTTGATCTCTTGGCTTCTACTTCTATGAGTATTGCTTATGTATATAAGCTAGACAAGATCATTGACAACTTCAGCCTTCTCTCCAATAATCATGATGTTACCTGTTGGTTCAGGTGTGAGCATTTTAATGTTCTTTACATTGAGTTGCAGTCCATACTCAAGGCTGCAATACTAGATCTTCATCAGCAAGTGCTTCGAGTACTCCTCACATTCAGCTAGCAAGGTTGTGTCATCTGTATATCAGAGGTTGTTAATGAGCCTCCTCTAACCCTGATGCCATATTCTTCTTCATGGAAATCAGCTTCTTGGATAATTTGCTCAGTGTTCAGATTGAACGAGTATGGTGAGAAGACACGACCATAACACATACCTTTCCTAATTTTAAACCCTGTATGATTCTCTTGTTCCGTTCTCACAACTGCCCCTTGATCCATATGAGCGTAATGAAGTGTTCTGGAATTTACATTCTTTTCAAGGTTATTAATAGTTTGTTATGATCCATACAGTCAAATATCTTGGCATAGTCAATAAAATATGAATAAACACCTTTCTGGTATATATTGCTTTCAGCTAAGATCGGTATGAAATCAGCAATGATATCCTTTGTCCCATTCCCTCTTATGAATCCAGCCTGATCCTCTGGCAGCTGCAGCCATTGTTGGATGACCTCTAGCAAACTTTACTTGCATATGATATTAATGATATTTTTCTATAATTTGATCATTGCTTTCTTCTTATATGATGTTCTTGATGTCATCCTGTAAGTCATCAGGTCTTCTGTCATATTGTTCAGTACAGTTAATCTGTTCATGGAATGTTCTAGAAATTAAAGGGTGATGTACTAAAGGTCAAAATTTGGCTCCTTTGGATTTGTTTTAATTTTCTTCAGCTTCAACCTGAACTTATCCATGAGCCATTGATGGTCTGTTCTACAGTTGGCTCCTGACCTGGTTTTAACTGCTAATATTGAGCTTCTCTATCATTTCTTCCTACAAATTTCTGTGTATTCCATCTGGAGAAGTCCACATGTATAGTTGCTATTTGTGCTGTTTAAAAAGGTATTTTTGATGAAGTAGCCATTGGTCTTGCAATATTCGATCATGTGGTTTCTGCCTTTGTTTCTATCAAGACTATATTTTAGAACCACTGTTCTTTACTCATTGTTTCCAACTTTTTCATTCCAGCCACCAATGATTATCAATGCCTCTTGAATGCATGTTGGATCAATTTCAGACAGAAGACAGTGGTAGAATTCTTTCGTTTCCGCTTCACTAGCTTTAGCTGTTGGTGCATAAATTTGAATAATAATTTTGTTGATTGGATTTTCTTGTATCATAACAGACAGAATTATAAACATCAAGCTAGATCTTGATTTTTTTTCTGATATGACTTTTCCGACTCAGAATGGTCAATACATGTCCATTTCAGCTCTGGTCGACTGTGCTTTGCGATGGCAGCTCGTCCTCAGGCATATTTGGAGTGCATTCCAACTCCTCGACTGGCTCTCTCTTTGATGGTGCTGGGCTTCTATTTATGAACTCTTTAATATCAAGCAATGTTTCCATGCTAGCCACAGATTGTCTGTAACTAATTCCTCACAAGAAGTCAACATAATCCTTCTTCAAAGTCTGTTCTTAGTCTGGAAGCTCTGCTGTAACCTGTTCACTCTGGGTGACCCTGCTGGTATTGGAAATACCAGTGACATGGCTTTTACCATCACAGCAAACACGTCAGCCACTACGATAGGGTGAACTGACAGACAAGTGGTGGCATTGGTTAATTAGTAGTGTGTTATTTAATTTTCACTTATTTCTGAGTTTCCCAATTTTCCTTCCGTGTATGAATTTTTAATTTCATTTCATTTTGCTTGGATAACATGCATCATAATATTTCAATACTTCAAAATGTATTCACAACTTGTTTTATGAAATTATGGATATATAGTATGTCCTAGAGTACATTCAATATATATTTAAGAGGAATGCATATTTTACTTGTTTGCTGAAGTGTTCTACATATATATTAGGTCTGGTTGGTTTGTGTTATTATTCACATCTTTAACTTCCTGTTTTATTTTTTATCTAGTTCTATTCATTATTGAAAGTAGCATATAAGAGTCTTCAACTATTACTATTGAATTGTCCAAAGTTTCTTTTCTATTTGTCATGTATTTTAACATTCTGCTGCTAGATGAATATATATCTATCTATGTGTTGGTCTGGGTACACTAGAGAAACAAATCCATAAAAACTCATGTGAATATACAAGAGCAGTTGAATATTGAGAAAATATCCTAGTCTAGTCCAGATTAAGTCCATAACTCCAGTATTAGCCCATATGTCTGATAACAATCTATGAAGTCCTCTTCAGACTCATGAAACACATGCAATAATGCCAAATATAAGAAGATCACAGGCCAGTGGGTGGGAAGTCTTATAGTTCCAGCGGCGTTGTTAGCACCTCAGTGCTGGCAGGGGTCTCCACGTGGCTTCTCCAGGTCCATGGTTCTGGCTGCATCAGGGAAGGTTCATGTGGCTTCTCCTCAGGGATGTCTAGCAGGAAGTCAGTAGAGAGAGAAAAGTGTCTCTCACCTCCAAGGAGGAAAATACAGGAGTTCCCAGAATTCTCAGGAGAAGGCCATGCCTACACGGAGTCCTCATTGGTTATATGTTGATTGACAGGCTAGATCCACCCTTTCCCAGTTAATCCTCAAATTGACAAATGATTATACAAGTACCACGATCTAGCATATTATATCTTCTTGGTGGAGTAACCTTTTATTATATCATCTTTCTTAACTTTCTTTGTACACATTTTATTTTAAATTCTATTTTGTCTGATACAAATTAGGTTTTTTAAATCTATCATTGGCATGGTTCATCTTTTTTCATACATGTGATTTCATTTTCTTTGAATCTAAGGTACATCTCTTTTAAACAGAATATTGTTGTAAAAATATATATCCTTTACTCCATACCTTTTAATTAAAATCCTTGCGATTGATTTTAAGCATTCAAATGTGAAACATAGCTTTGACAGATATATAAGTTTTGGTCAAATATATGTGGCAACAGGCAAGGGAAAACTAATCCTTATCCTTCAATATCTTTTGAGTGGAGGCTGAAATTCAGAGGTTAGGATTTAAGCCTGCCCACAGGCCTGGGCATGTGCATAATATTATGTATGTGTGCATTCCTCTAGGTTTTAAGTAATGCTTTGGAACTTCATTTATCCTCTATGCATATTTAATTCTTTACCTTTAAAATAAAATTATTTATAGTTAGGGCATTGTTTGCCTGAATTACTAATACCCCTTCAAGTAGTCTCAAAGTTAAATAATTACCTCTAGCTATTTTTGACAAACACCCTGGAGGGAAAGACATTTTGTAGGAGATGAGCTTTAACCTAGTTAAATGAAAAAATAGCTTTGCAAGTGGGCTCTTCAAGAAACTACCATGACCATATTTTGAGCATGAGGTTTTAAGGCAACTCTGTTCCAATTGACCTGGTGCTTGGTTGCTGCTTATTTTTATTGTGATTAGTTATCAATGTTTTTGCAGCCCTGGAAAGAAGTAGATGGGAATACCAACCAAACCAAACCAAACCAAACTTACTGCCATGAAGTTCATTGTTACTCGCAGCAACAGTATAGAATAGAAAAGAACTACTTATTAGGGGTTTCAAGTCTAAATCTATATGAGAGCAGATAGCCTCATCTTTCTCATAAAGACCAGTTAGTGGGTTCGAATCAGTCCAAGTGTTCAACCCATAGTTCTATTAGGGTGCCTGAATAAACTCTGCCCTCTAGTCGGTTCCAACTCAGATTGACCCTTTAGGACAAGGTGTAACTGTCTCCTGTGGGGTTTCAGGAGTAGAAAACCTCTTTCTCCCGGAGCCGCTGCTGGGCTGGAAGTGGTAACCTAATAGCCCAGCTGATAACCACGATGGCTTCAGGGCTCCTGGAGTCATATCAAAACACTTTAAGCAACTTGTTTTTATCAAAATTTAATTGTTTCTCTCCAAGAAATGTTTCACGGATTGCTCTGAGTCTTTGCCAAATCTGGAGCACAAGACCTCTTTAATAAAAATATTAAAAAGCAGATGTCACTTTTAAGAACTAAGATATATCTGAATTAAGAAATAGTATTTTCATGGATTAAATAATACTAAAGAAAAATTGATGCTTTTGAATTATGGAATTGGCAAAAATATTAAATATACTTTGGACTGCGAGAAAAAAATGAATAAACCTGTGTAAACCCCTCAGGACCAATAATGAGAGTAGCGATATCAGGAGGGGAACAAGGGAAGGTGGGGGAAAAGGAGGTAACCTATCACAATGATCTACATATAACCCCCTCCTTGGGGGACAGACAACAGAAAAGTGGGTGGAGGGAGATATCAGTCAGCATAAGACATGAAAAAAATTTAATAAATTATCAAGGGTCCATGGGGGGATAAGGGAGGGAGGGAAAATAGAGCTGATACAAAAGGCTCAAGTAGAAAGAAAATGTTTTGAAAATGATGATGGCAACAAATGTACCAATGTATTTGACACAATGCACATGTGTATCGATTGTGATAAGAGCTGTACGAGCCCCAATAAAATGATTTTTTTTTAAGGGGGGAAGAAGTACAGTCAGAATGTTCTTCAGCAGCGAGAATGTTGAGGTTTTGTCTCGTGGGCTTTGGACATGTTATCAGGAGGGACAAGTCCCAGGAGAAGGACATCATGCTAGTGAATTGGAGGGTCAGCAGCAAAGAAGATCCATGGCGAGAATTGGTGCTGGTGGCAGCCATGTGCTCAAGTATAGGTACAGTTTTGAGCATGTTGTAGGACTGGGCATGATTTTGTTCTGCTGTACACAGCTTCCCTATGAATTAAAGCCTACTGAACAGCACCTAACAACAAATGTACCCGAAGTATCATCTTATTTTCCATTTTATTATTTTTGAGATTGAAGACTATTGCTTATTTTATTTTCGTGTTTTTCTTGCTTTGACAAAACCAGGTGGATTTACATGTATTTATTATGCTTGGAATGTGTATGTAATTTAGGAGAAGCAAGAACAGGGGTCAGTAATAGCTGTGATCACCCACCCCATCGTAGATGCCAGAAAAAAAAGGGTGTATTGGGTTGAGCCTTCAAATATGAGGAGGCATATAGTTATATACATGATTAAAATCCCAAATGTGTGGTACGATTTACTGATATCGAGCTATATAAGTAACTCAAGACAATAGGGTAAAGTATCTGAAAAGAGTATATTGTAAAATGTAGGTTAGAAGCCCTAATACACTGATAGTGTAGTTGCTCAGTACTCAGTTACTATCTGAAAAGGCAGTGGTTCTAAGCCACCAGCTGTTCTGCTCATCAAAGGTGTGGCAGCCTGCTTTACTAATGATTTACAGGATGAACCCTTATAAAGCAGTTCTACTCCAACAGATAGGGTTGCTATGTCAGAGCCTACTTGACGACTTTTTAAAGATACATATGGTAGAGACATCATAGAGGAAGACCTGTGTTAGTCTGGGTAGACTAGAGAAATAAATCCACAGAAACTCATATGTGTATGAGAGTGTTTTATATAAAGCATCCCAGCCCAGTCCAGTTCAAATCCCTAAGTCCGACATTAGCCCATGTGTCCAACACCGATCTACAAAGTCCTCAAACTCACAAAACACACACAATGATGCTGACTGCAGGAGGAAAGCTGAATTTGAGCGTGTAAGCATCTCAGTGTTGGCAGGGGTCTCCACACGGCTGCTCCAGCACCCAGGGCTGCATTGGGTAGGTCCATGCGGTTACTCCTCGGGGATGTCTTTCAGGAAGTGAGCCTTGTCAGCTGAGGCAGGGAAGACCATCAGAGAGCAAGAGACAAGACAGACAAGGCTTGCCAAGTCACTTATCTCTGCCCTTCAATTAAACTGCCCTTCAATGAATCCCACATGTGCTCATTGGCCAGGTTGGCACGGTAAACCCAACTCTCACAGACCTGTAAGCCATTCTAAGGAATGCACATTGACTGGGTAAACATTTTTTTAAGAGGTGGAGAACATAGACTTGTAAACTGAAGAAAAACAGGAAAAATGAGTGGAAATTAATAAAAGAATATGAAAAGACTAAAGAGGCTCAAAAAGAAAATATGTGCAGTAATTAGTAGATACAATTTGGCAAAATTTATCAGAAGAAAGTAACTGATGCATAAATTAAGAAGCTTTATGAACAACTAAATACATGATGAAATTTTGAAAAGCATAATTTAATATTCTGAACATTAAAATGGATAAAAAACTGATTTTTTATATATAACCTAAATTCAGAAACGTGGATGCAAATATCCAAAGACAAATATTTTCATATTGAATCCAGAAATATTTGGGTAAAATATGCTCTGTAGACAATTTGTTAATATCATTTTGTTAAAATATTGAAGAAGGAAAATCATCTTAATCTATATAGAAAAAGCATTTATTAAATTTTTGCCCCAACTTAAAATAAAAAATAAGCCAACCAGAATAGAGGGAACTTTTTTAATCCTAGGAGGAATATCTACCTAAAAGCATCATGCTTTATTTTGAAACTTAGAAGTAATATTTTTGATTATCAAAACTAATTTTTATTTTACTGGATCAAAAAAATTGAAAAAAGTACTGAATCAATCCAAATGGCATTCCATTTGTTACATCACTGAGAATACGCTAATAATCTTTTAATATGAACTCATTTATTAGATACTTTCAGGTTTGACTTTGCAAAACAGAATTAAGTCTGGATATAGAACTATTGTAATACTTTATAAGTAAAGTAGTATTTTGGAAATAAAATTGGTTAGAATAGGTAAGCTCTGAGTGAATACATACTATATATACATTAGGTGTATATGTGTATGCATGCATTTACGTGTATATGCATATGCAGATAGCATCTATGAGTTAAAATCTACTTGATAGCACTGTGGTGTACATACATACACATATATGTAACAAATACACGAATGGATATATTTATATGTACATTTGTTACTGACATAGAAGGCCATGAGATTTAGCACTATAGGAGAAATGATCCTAAGAAAACCTATGAAATGTGTAATCCAACTATAAAAATGTAAGGTATTATTTAATGAATTAACATAAAATAGTAGTGGAACATTTTAATTTTGTATTTTCAGTGAAAGTATATGTCATGCTCCATCAAAGAAGTCCACATTTGTTGTGTGCTACTCAACGACTGCGAAATGAAGAATTGATAGATCCATCATACCGATGGCATGGGCCAAAAGGCAAAATTGTTTCAGGTAAGAATTTGTTTCAATTATCATAATTAAATTCATGTTTCTAATATATTCTGAAGAAAATGAAGGGTTTTTGTTTTATATATACTTATATAGTTCCTCAATTTATTCTTTTCTACAATTTTCTTTTGGAGTTAGACTATAACAGTGTAACTTGCTATCATCTGTTCCCTTTTTCGACATGAAATAGCAATACTGTAGGAGTCAGCTGATTGGAGAGTTTACGTTGATACATCTCTAGTTGAGAAATAAGTTATTTAATATAATGTTCAAAAAGTCATCTTTATTAACTCAATTCGAATTTTACTTAACATGGTATATAGAAAAGAAAAAGCAAACATTCTGAATTGTGTAAATATATGAAGCAATATAATGATTCATAGATTTATACGTATAGATTTTTATGTTGTATAAACATTCAGGAACAATGTTATATTTTATTAGTTATTATTTTATATGGCTTTATATTTTTCTTGTGTAAAATTCTGACATTATGGATTATATTTCAAATAAAACTTAATTTGTTATCCAGTTTTCAACAAATGACTGAAACTAACATGGATATTTTAGTATCAGTATCTGCTTTTAAATATACTCCCTGGATTGACAGTGGTGTTCTATTAATATATTATTGATGATATAGCTACAAATAAAGAAGCAGGGTATTGAGGTTCATACTCATGGAGAAAAAGGAGCTTGAGGCACACCAAAGTTGGAGCTTTACAGTTTATAGGTTTTACTCTTTGAGAAAATAAGATCATATTCTCACCATGTTAGTATTTTTTCAGATTGATACTGTTTGTATGATGACTTTACAATAAATATTTTACTTCAGCTATAAATTTACATTTGCTAAAAGCATATTCATTTTAACTGTGTAATTTGAAAAATTAAAAGCAGCTCTTTTATTTCAGTCTTGATAAATATCTGGCTTGGTCAATTTTCTTCCTAAAGATATGTTGAATGAAGCACCAAATTTTCTTTTGCATATCCTTTGAGGAAGTTTTTCTATACTACAATATGTGACGAAGATACTTTGCCTTTACCATTTTTTTTTGTTTAGAGACAGGGCTTGTGGTTGAACACCTACACATATGTACAGGTTTGTTTTACTATCTGAATGAAGAAACAGCACACTTGTCCAAATATATGCCAAAAAATTAGTAGGAAATACATGTTTTGTCTTTTATTTTAATTCATATTTTTATAGATTTGAGGAATATCTCATAAATTTCTATAATACTTTTATTCAAAAATAGCTCCAACTATAAAGAGTTATTGTATACTTTATGTCAGTGAATAATTAAGCGTGTCCATATTGACTAGTTGTAGGTATCATTTTGCTAGGTTTTGTGCAAAGATCAAACATAGGAATGATTATGCCTTATCTCCATGGAATCAGGAGTGGTCAGTAACATAAATACTTGAGATCTAGCAGCAAGCATAAATGAGTGAGGTGGTCAAGGTGTAAACCATTTAATACTAGAATTATAATCAAACTTTACTTTTATTGGTCTGCGATCTATGTAAACATGTGTATTAAATATATATTACATTTTATATGGAACTATATAAGCTAACAAAAAGAAAAGAGTTTTGAGGGGAGTTAAGAATGAACATGGAAGATTTTATTACCTTTCGTTTTTGAAGACCCCTCATATTTTTTTGTTGGGTGTATATTCAATTTAACTTGGAATCTTTCATGAACAATATTTTATTTTAATCACTTTCATAAAACTATAGATATTAACAAATATGATTATATCCTGATATGGTTACAATTATAATAATATAGTGGTTTTAATATTTAGAAAATCTGTGTCTAAGACAGTCTGGTATCCTAAAGTAGTGATTTTATTTTAGATTTTAGTACAGCATTACATCATAGGTCGCTGTCTGGCAATTTTATAGCTCATCATAATACATTATATATACATTATGTAATACACAATACATTTTAAAATATTATTTAATTTTATTAAAACATGCTTATCAATTTTTAATTTTTCCAAATAACATTTTCCCTAAAAGTGAGCCAAACTATGTTATTACATAATATTGTATATTCCTTTAAAAGGAAATATTCAGGTTGTTTAAATGTGTTGTTGAGTTAGAGGGCAAGTTTTAAAATTGGTTTAATATTTTTTCTCTACTCTCAGTGATTTTTATTTATAACATAAAGCATTTATCACAATGGTTTCTGAACCTTTTACTTCAATACTATGCTATTGTGTCCAGTTGGTTCTCTAAAGAAGGAAAACCAGTGGCACGTCTATGTGCTGAGTATAGGATGAGACTTATGTAAAGAAAGTGGCTTACCCAGGAGTAGAGGTAGGTAAATCCTGTAACCACGCTGGACCAGCAAGACAGGCTTCTCCTGACTCCTAGAAAGTGAGGAGCAGGAAGCAGGATAAAGAAGCAAAGACAACAGGGGCACAGATTGGTGGATGCAGAGATCAGTCAGTTGAGTGAAGACACCAACAGTATTCCAATAAAGGCTTTTGGGATCGACAAGCAACACAGCAAGAGATCAAAGAACTAGGCGCAAGATCAACCTCTGGCAGAAGGCACAGGGGCAAAAGGAATTCAACCCTGCTAGCCCTCTGTTACACAAAAAGGCTATGACACCCAGGAGGTTGGACTCCACCCCTACCCTGACCCAGGAGTTAACATAATTCCTCACTATTACTCTTAACCATACGTAATTACCAAAGACAACTGGAAATCCTACTTGTGCCTAACACGATTCAAGTAGCATGCATACAAATGAAACCCACTAACCCCATATTCATCTTATTTTTTATAAGTGAACAAAACAAAAATATTTGATTCATGCACACAAATAGGAATTACTCATAACAATTATCGTCCTCCTTTTTGCAACTAGTCTTGTGGTTGTAGCTGCTATTTAGAGCTATCTTCTCAACTACCCATTCCATATTTTGTTTATCTTCAGCAAATGTCTTGGCTGGTGATGGTTCTGTGTTTGGTGAAGTGACCTAAACCTTTATTCCCGAAGTGTCAGGGCTACTAATAGTCATGTCAGATTGGTACTGTACTTTACCCCTGATTTTAATCAAAGAAATAGTAATAAGAGATGGCCTAAGGAATATCTTGGATTCCAGACATAGTCGTCTTTACCTCCATTATGAAACATCAATCCAATTTCCGCTTGGTAATCAGACAGTGACCCCCATTCAGTATAACCACACCATTCTTTACCCGTTATCCAGAGAAGCCCAAAATGGATAGAAGGAATTCTTAACTTTAATAGACTCCCTGCTATATTTCTAGGTGGGAATATTTTTACTTTGTAACAGGACTTCCAGACCTGAAGAGCATAGGGTTGCTGGGACAGGAAGTAAAAATGCTAGAAATGGTCACTAAACGTAATATTAGTGGTGCCACTACTGATTCTACCCCTGGGTTCCCGGACCTTTGAATCCTGGCTGTTGGAGCCACCACACCATACCTATTAGAGAAAATTGTCCCTAAGCTAGCGCTGCATTTATATCTTCAGAAGCTCATTCCACTGTTCTAGCAAGGTGGCTGCTTCAGGACGAACAGGAATATGGTACAACAAGTTGAGTCCGTGAGCATGGCCCCATGGCTGGAGGGTAAGCCGTTTGGTATGTCTACAAATGGTAGTTTTGGCAGAAGCAGCGAGTGCAGGGCAGGGAAATGCACATCTAGAGTAAGTGCTCCATTGAGAACAAAATAAGGCTCTTTCTATGATAGAAGTGGTTGTATGTAATAAACATGCCACCAGGTTGCTGGTTGATCTCCCTGAGCAATGGCCCTAAATTTTGGAGTCCGTGTTGGTCTTTGCTGATGACAGAGGGGGCGCTCAGCAGTGGCAATAGCCAAGTCAGCCTTGGTGAGTGGACGTCTATGTTGTTTAGTCGATGCATAATTTCCCTCCCTGCCACCATGTCCACATTTTTCATGGGTCCGTTGGGCAAGGACAGAAAAGTCCTGGGGAAAGAGAAAGACTAGTTTTCACAGAACATGTCATACGATCCACTTGCCTATTAAACCTCTGTTCTTCTGAGTAATCCTTTGGTGCACATTCAATGAAGATTTAAATATCTTCATGTTTTTTGCCCATTCATGGAGGTCTATCCAAGTACCTCTTTCCCACACCTCCTTGTCACCAATTTTCTGATCATGATCCTTCCAAGTCCCTGACTATATAGCCAAACTATTGACCAAAGCCCACATATCAGTAAACCACATATATATTTATCCATTTCTCCTTCTAGGTAAATAGAACAAATCTGTGTACTACATGATGACCCGCCCATTGGGAAGATTTCCCTCCAACACTGCCCTTTAGTGCTGCCTACTTTTCAGTAGCACCTGTATATCCGGGCAAACCACCAGTAAACCAAGCGCAAGTTTTCTCTTCCTCAGTCAGCTGATCATAAAGAACTCCTCATGAGGCCATGGGTATACACTATGATTAGAAATCATTGGCTTCTTCATGAAGCCTACTTGTACCTTCAGATCCTGCTCTAGCCTCTATATCTCTATCTATCTATCTATCTATCTATCTATCTATCTATCTATCTATCTATCTATCTATCTATCTGTCTACAATTCTATTTAATGATACAGTGCTGCTGAGCATGTCCACATTTGTGACTCTGTGGGCCAGACAACAC
The DNA here is from genome assembly GCF_050624435.1 of Tenrec ecaudatus. Lineage (NCBI taxonomy): Eukaryota > Metazoa > Chordata > Mammalia > Afrosoricida > Tenrecidae > Tenrec > Tenrec ecaudatus. Next base: position 57,106,100 of record NC_134538.1, on the reverse strand, counting down.
CTAGTTCATATTGGCTAGTGCAGGCATGCATGGTGACTTTGTGGGTCAGGTGAGGCAGTCAATCCCCACTAATGCCCAATAACAAGCCAAAAGCTGTTTTTTAAATATGGAGTTGTTGTATGCAGAGAATGGTAGAGGTTTGCTTTCAAATCCTACGAGTCTGGACTGTGGGTCACCAATATGGGCCTGACAAAGATTCAGAACTTCATCTCTATCTGCTATTGACACTCAAGCTGCATCACATGGCTCGAGTGGCAGAGTGGCTTCCACAGTAGCATGAACCTGTTGAAGCACCTTCTCTTTTTATGGGTCCCACTCAAAGCTGCAACATTTCAAGTCTTTTGATATAGAGCCCAGAGTAACATACCCACCAGGCATTGTGCTACCTTTGTAGTTGTGGGAAGGGCCAAATACAAATAACATCTTTCATGTTACTAGAGATAGCTTAACGCGCCTCACACTATTGCACCCCTAGACATTTCACTGATGTGGAACGCACCTGAATGTTTTTGTTAATTTCCCACACTCTAGCTCAGATAATTTACCATTAAGTCTAAAGCCATTGATGCATCCTCCTTACTAGGACCAATCAGCATAATGCCATCAATGAAATGGACCAGTGTGCTATTTTGTAAAATAGAAAGGTGATCAAAATCCCAGAGGACTGAATTATGAGATCTTCTTGGAAATTTGACGTAACCTTGGGAGAAAGTTGTAGAAGTGCCAGCTGAAGGTGAACTGCTTCTGGTTCTTTGAAACTGGCATTGAGAAAAAGGTATTCACCAGATCACTAGCTGTAGATGCCAAGAGAGGTGTTTATTTGCTGCCTTAGGGTTCTCTAGATGCAAAGCTAGAAATATAGTGATAAGGAATTACAACAGCAAAGTAGTCCATACACAGTACAGAGTTCAGTCTGACTCACTTTCCTGAGTCAATTAATGTACTGAAGGCCGTTCCAGCTCACACCGCCACTAGTCTCAAAGGCCAAAGAGACAGAAATAAGAGAGGCCAGTAGCACGAGTAGTGTGGAGAAGCAAGTCATGGTGGAACCACAAGGTGGCTGGCTGGCGTTATGGCTCTGGAGGCATGGAAAGACAAATAGAGTAGTCCCACAGGCAAAGTGGAACAGTATCTTGCCATAGAACAGCACAACACGATGGTCCACAGATGGGTGGGGAACCAACAGGTAGCATGGCACATGTGCTGAGTCATGACACCTGGATTAGGCACCTGCCCAACCAACAAAAGGGAGACAGAGAGAAGCTGGGCTCCACAGTCATTATATATCTAGGGCAGCCCTCCAAAGGATGTTACTGGGCCGCAACCTGATTGACAGGCTAAACTCCACCTATATCTTCTTACAGATGCCATATTGGCACGCAAAAATTAACCATCACATTTGCTAAAGGAATGAATCCACATCTGGAACAGCTCGACTGAAGTCACTACCTGGTTAAGTTTATGGTAATCCACTACCATTCCCCACCTGGTTTTTTCAGAGGTCAAATAAGCAAGGTAAATAGAGATGTGTTGGGAATCACCACCCTGCATCCTTCAAGTCATTAGTGATGGCACTAAGTTCTACAGTCTCACCAGGAATGCATTGTTGCTTTTGCGTTACCATTTTCCTAGGTAGAAGCAATTCTAATTGCTTCCACTTGGTTATTCCTACCAAATAGCCCATATTCCCCATTTCAAGGATCCAATTTGGGGGTTCTCCCAGTTGCTAAGTATATTTATTCTAATAATTCATTCTGGAACTTAGGAAATTACTAAAGAATGTGTTTAAGCCCCCTCCTCCCCCCCCACACACACATCCTCTGTGAGATGTGTTTGAGCTAAGACTATTAATACTTAACCATCAAGCGCTCCCACTTTGACTCATGGACCTTTAAAATAGTTTGAGTCTTCTGGGATAAATGTCCATTCATAGCCATTGTCCAGTAAGCCACAAAATTTCCTTTTCCCAAGTGAGCAATTACTCTTCAAAAGCCCTCCGTTTCCTTTTTCGGAAGAGGAGGAGAATGCTGAGCAGCATAAACCTCTGCTGGTGCAGTGAGGTCCTTTTCCAAAGGGATTTGGCATCTCCTTTGTTCAAAGTGTTGTGGGTCTGTGAACTGGCTCAAGTCTGGGAACGTCATGATGGGTAATGACTATTCTGGTGATTTGAGTTAGACTATCATTCACCTGATCTGGAATTTTTTTTCCACACCAACAGCCTTACATCATTTATTGTTAAACTTGATTAGGAAGCAAAAAACCAAGAAATAAACCAGATTATTTGCCAATAGAAGTTCAAGTCATCAGATGGGGACAAAATTTGAGCCTGGGAAAATGCAGTCATGCGTGCCACCCTTCAGGGGTCTCCTTACAGCCCCAGCTTGGTTCTTCTCCAATGTCTTCTCTTGGAGTTGTACCTGATTTTATTACCGGTTTTCATTCGAATTCCTTGGGGAATGGGCCGATTCTGCTTCTGTTTCTTGGCCAGGAATCTCTTAATCCTGAAAGTCTTATGAGAGGACATGGTGAAGTCAGAGAACCACCGCACTCGGGGTGGCAGAGAAATGGAGAGAGGGAGGAGAGGACGGCGATCTGGAATTTTTATGAATGTATAAATCAAGTAAATCTTTAATAGATTTCCCATCTGTTTCACTCCTAGGGACACCCTGCCTAAGTAGCCAAGGCCTTATGGCAATGTGAGTCAGGCTTTTCTGATGACCACTTTGACTCTACTGTCTATTATAGCAACTATACCCCCTTGTTTCTGTTGATTAAGTACTGCATATGGGCCTTTAACTTCATGAGGGTCAGTCAGCCCCAGTGCAGACAAGTTCTTAATTTATTCAAGGCGTTCCCACTGTCAAACCTGGCTGACACAAAATAACAATCACGGGAGTCTTCAGAGAGGCTGAGGCTCTCCACAATTTTTTTTCTTACTATTTTGGTAAAAGGTGTGACCTCAAGGCACTCCGTTTTGGGATCTATGAGATTATCCTGATAAATGAACTCTAAAATGCCAATTTCTGTAAGCTTTTGGATGCCTTATGTTATGGTATACCCAGGTAGGCCTGTTACTTCAACTTGACTTACCATATATAGTGTGTATAAGCCGAGTTTTTCAGCACAAAAAATGTGCTGAAAAGCTGGGGTTTGGCTTATACGTGGGTCAGTGGTACCCCAGAACAGTGTAACATCTCGCTGCCCCCCCACCCCCAGGTAACAGACGAGCGAGCACCTGTTATCTCGCGGGTGATTGCTGTTTCTCCGCTGTTCACTGCAGGGCTTTGAATGTTTCTTTACTCACATCTGGTAAGCCTGACTAACAAAAGGAGGAAATCTCATGAAGCCTGACATAGAGTTAATAGCAAAGTGGGTTCGAGATGCATGGGAAGACATTCCAGAAGACATGGTGCGACAGGCCTTCCAGAAATGTAGTATTAGTAATGCTATAGATGGCAGTGAAGACTGCGCTTTGTATGAAAATGACAGCAGTGATGTTGATGACGGCGATCTCAGTGAGGACAGCCTCTATGATGATGAAGAATCCAGTTTGAAGGATTTTAACTCTACATTTTAGTGTGGTTGCTGATTGAGCTCAGGGAATAGTACTCTTAAGGTATCATTGTTGATACCTTATTGTTTTTGTTGAACCTATTTTCCACTTACTGTGCTGGTTTACTACTGTTAAATGACTTGTCCTTTTATTTATGTTTTTATTTAAAATAAATATTTAAATACATTTCCCCACTGATGTCTCAATTTATTTTTTTATTTTATTTTTTTTGATGTCTCAATTTTTAGTAATTTTATTTTTATTTGTTTTGATTATTGAAACTCACCAATAACTTCTGCATTTTCCACCCTAGGCTTATACTCGAGTCAATCAGTTTTTCTGGTTTCCCAGGTAATAATTAGGTACCTCAGCTTATACTCGGTTCGGCTTATATTTGAGTATATACAGTATATTTTCTGCTATACATCCTAAGTTTCTCCTAATGTAGTATTTAAATAATAAGGTGTGTGGAAAAATAAAGGCATCTTACATCCGTTACTCAGTGATTGGGTGACCTTAGCCAAGTAACTTTGTTTTCTATATTCCTCAAATTTGTGATCCAACTTTTCTTTAGTATAATATTTACTCACAAAAATATTTGGTTGTCATTGGGTTAACCTTTGCCCTAGAAACACTGTTTGATACTCACTTTGTAGAGTCAGTGACGTTATGAAACGCTCACTGCCATTGCAAACCCATGAACTGATTATGGAAGTGAAAACCCCGGTCTTTCTCGCGAGGAGCTGCTGGTGGTTTCAATCTGCCGACCATGCGGATCCCAGCCCTGTGTATAAACAAGGGCTCTTAAAGTTATGTCTCATCATTAAAAAAAAATGAAAACACGTGCATTTTCCAAATCAATGAGAGGTACAGATTATGAACACAATATGTAGATGAAGTTGTTGGTTTCTGATCACTTAGGCAGCCGTACAGTGGATGAACCCCAATGGGAGTAGGAAGGACATCTTTGCACCCACCACTAGCCAGTACCAGCCTCCATGACAAAGTGTGCTCTAACCTCTGTCAGTGGTTCTTTAGGTAAAAGTTGATGGTTTAAATTTTTTAAGTGTTTCCTCAGTCTTGTCTTGTTGAATCAATGAAGGGCTATTTCTTATTCCTTATTAGAAAACAGCACAATCCAAGTGACAACTACAGGAAGCCTTGTATTTCAGAACTTCGAGGAGATTATGAGTGGAGTTTATACATGTTTTCTTGAGTACAAACCGACTGTGGAAGAAGTTGTTAAAAATCTTCAGCTAAAATATCTTGTGTATGGTAAGAAGTACACTTGGAATTTTATATTTATGTTTAAAATGTTTATGTATATTTTAATAGGCTTGTTTTAGAGAAACTGAATTTGCTGTTTCCTTATATAGACATACACACATAGAGTGCCCACACATGTATTTGTGTGTGTGTGCATACATATATTTATACCTATTTTTCAGTGGACTCTGTAAAGTAAAATAGAGTGGTGATGACACAGAATAGTTAGTAGGGAAGAATTTATTTCCTCAAGGAACTGTTAATGTGTACACAGACAAATAGTAGTCAGTATGAAAGCTGGGTGTGTAGGAATCTTGTTTGTGGTAACTTGTTGAACTAGCAATAAGAGACTAATATGAACATGGTACTCACATCAGGATTACAAAAGGCATAGCAGAATTATTTTTGATCTCATGGCAATTTTGTTATATCAAAACGTCATATTATCCTTGAAATAAAAAAGGCATTTTTTTATGAGAAGTTACATTGTTAGGCCAAGTACTTTGTCTAAACTTTTAAAAATAGTCGCATTTCATCTTTACTCTGTTAGATTTCTTAATCCCTTACTTCATATTGATATATCTTTAAAAATATAAAGTGTCTTAAATGAGTTTTATAGCAAATCTAGTAATGACAAAAAGGTTAATGATAGCTAATATGAACTGAGGATGTATTATGTTCTTCGCAATGCTGTGCTTTTAAATGCAAGACAAGCATTTATTCTTTTTTATACTTGTCATTGTTTGAAGTATTGCATTCTTTTTCATTTCTGCTTTAGCTTATGGACAGTTTTTGCTCTCAGTATTTAAATAAACAAATAAATTATATATATATATATATATATATATAAAATCCACTTGCAGTTATGTTCTTTTGAATTTTGTGTTGACCCAGGTATTTAATATTCCTTGGATAAAAAATTACATTATATATAAAACAAATTTTAAATATATTTATTTTAGATTAGTTTCAGGTTTACAGAAAAATTTTGTAGGAAATATAGAGAATTTCCAAATAATACCTTCGATCATCAAATTATTTCTCCTATTATACCTTGTGATTCATTTGTAGCAATCATGTAATATTAATAAATGGTATTAGCATTATTACACAGTTATATGACAGTAATTAAAAATGTATTGCAACTAAGGTTCCAGTTTATACATACACACAGACTTAAAAAACAGAACATGTCCCTGCTATTCGTAGATGTATGTAGAAAAGTTCTCTTAGTAATACACTTGTCCTGGCCTAACTAGCCCAAAGTCAAACTCCCTGTCACTGAGGCTGATGCTGTTTTATACTAACTGTGAGTTTCCGAGAGGTTTTAAATCTTTCCAAGAGCAGAAAGCCTCATCTATCTTCAGTAAAGCAGCTGTTGGGTTTGAAGCACTGACCTCTGGTTACCAGTTCAATGCCTATCCAGTGTCCCTGTCATAGTCTCCTCACAGTGCCTTAAAAAACCCTGACCACAAAAATGATACTTTTTTTACTATAGGAAAAAAATGATTTTGAAATCAGGGCTAGTATCAAATTTTTGTAACAAAATTCAGGTTGACATCTTCCCAAATCTTTAAAGGCTTGTAGCAAATTCCAGGCTTGCTAGATGGTGGATCGAGTTTTAAGGAAGTTGGGAAAAATTTCAAGGATAAATAATAGATTAGTCATCTCCGAAGGAGATGGTGATTGTTCTTTTATTATTCTAAAGGGGGTTATCTTGGTAGATATTTTCCAAGAACAATCATGAGAGATTATTAGAAAAATAAACATTAAGAAAATGGAAAATGCATTATTGAAAAATACTAGGCTAGTTGCACTGGGAACATTTTTTCATCATGACACTGTCCCTGCTCATTTGTGGAGGACAGAGGGTTGGCCTATGAGGATATCGACAGGGATACATTCTGCCAATCTTTTTCATATTTCTGTGTTCTTATAATTATTTGTATTCGTGTTTGGATCTATAAAATTGTATCCCATGTGTAGGTTCATGTATCCTTGCCATAGTTAATTGAACCTGCTTTCATTTTGGCGCTCCCCCCATTTATAATTCCCGGCAACTACCGCTTTGTATCCTAATACTGTGTCCTTTAATACAAACACTGTTATAAATGAAGTCATATATAATCTTTTTTATGTAGGAATTGACTGAAGGTTTACAGAGCAGAACATCAGTTTTATATTACACAATCCGTATGCATTGCTTCTTCATTGTAATTCCCTCAATGTAACATCACTTATCCCACTGCCTCCCTTTGTTTCATGTTTCCAGCCCTCCTTTTTTAACCCTTAACTGTGTCATTCATTTGATCTCACAGTGTGGGCACAGGGCATTTGTACATGAATGTTTACATTTCCTGCAAATATACCTGAGACTGTGGTGTAGCTTGCCTCTTGAAAACTTGTTAGATGTAACAAGAATGTAATTGTGTGGATTAGTTTTTTACATGCAGCAAAATGTTGCAACAATTCATCTAAATTGTTGCATGCTTCAATAGCTGTAGGATAAAGTCAGTTCTTATTAGTTGGCCATGTAGCTGTTTTCACATTTTCCTAGCATAGATAAGTGCTTCATCATCTTGTTGAAATATTTCACTTCATATTCCACCAATTCCTGGAGTTTTGTGTTTAGCTAATGCTTTCACTGCCTCTTGAGCTTCTTCCTTCAGGATCACTGGATCTGGCCCCTATGCTACCTCCTGACATGGTAGAATGTCCACTAGTTCTTTTTGGTACAAGAATCTGTATTCTTTTGACTCCTTTTTAATCTTCTTGCTTCTTTCAAATTTTTTTCCTGTAGAATTTTTGAGTATTGAAACTCACTCAAGGCTTGAATTTTTTTCTTGTGTTCTTTCAGTGTAAGATATGCTGAGTGTGTACTTCTCTTTTGGGATTTTCTAGATATTTTCACATTTCATTATAATATATGACTTTGTCTTCTCGAGCTGCCCTTTGACATTTTGTGTTCGGGTATTTGACATCATTATTTCCTCAATGTGCCTTATCTACTCCACAATTAAGACCAAGTTTCAGAGTCTTTTCTGACATCCACTTGGATTTTTCCGTCTTTGTTCATTTTATTTAATGACCTTTTCCTTTCTTCGTGAAGTGTGTGCCTTATGTCAGGTCTTCTGTCATTAATGTTCAGTGTGTCAAATCTATTCTTGACATGGTCTCAACATTTAGGTGGTCTAGAGTTATGTTTGTTTTTTGGCTCTAGAGGACTTGTTTTAATTTTCTTCAGTTATAAGCTGAATTTAACGTGTGAGCAAATGATGGGCTGCCCCAGGGGCTATCCCTAGCCTGGATTTAGCTGCTGGTAGTGAGCTTCTCTATGGTCTTCCCACAAATGCATTAGATTTGATTTATGTGCATTCCATCTGGAGAAATCCATGTGTATAGCCACTTTTATGTTGTTAAACAAATGTATTTGCTATGAGTAAGTCGTTCAAGATTCCGCCATGTGATCTCCAGCTTTGTTTATATCACCAAGACATATTTTGCAACTGCTGTTCTTTCCTCTTTGCTTCTAATTGTCGGTAATTATCAATGCAGCTTGCATGTTTAATACAGTTCAGACCGAAGAAGATGGTAGAGTTATTCCGTTTCTTCAGTACTAGCTTTTGTGGTTGTCACTTCATTTTGAATAATAGTTGCATTGATTGGATTGAATTTGGACAAATACAATCCTATGACAAACAGATTGTATTATAAGATAGACCATGAAATGTCCTTTGTAATGATGAATTGACCGCCATTCATCTTGATTATGTCGTGCCTGGCATAATAAGTTATGTGATAGTTTGACTTAAAATGGCCTGTTGCAGTCCATATGAGTTCACCAAAGCCTAGGATATCTACCTTTATGTTCCATTAAATTTTGAGGACTTCCAAATTTCCTCGATTTCTACTTTGTACATTCCAAAATCTGATAATTCATGTTTTCAGCAGTTTATTCTCATTTTGAGTTGTGCCTCATCAGCAAATAATGATCTTTTATTCTCATAGGCTGTATACCATTCATGTTACCATGGTCAATTTTATTTTGGAAAGGCAGCTTTATCACAGTTATATTTCGAGTATCTTATTCCCATAGGGCCTATCCCCTGGCACTTTCTCTGACAATGCTCTGCTCCCATTTATGAGGTGGTCTTCAGTATCTTGACAGTGATTCCATTCTGTGCATAAGGTTGCCAGTGTGTACTTCCTCCAAAACGGACAGCCATTGGGTCTTCCTAGTCTCTTACTCTGAAAACTCTGCGGAAACCTGTTTGCTATGGGTGACCCGCTGGCATTTGAAGTACCATACCAGTAACATGGCTCCCACAGTCACAGCTACACACATGCCACCACAGGACAACAAAATGATCTGGACTAGTGGTGGATCAAGCCTCCATGGCTTCAGAGATTTGGAATCTACAGTGGTGTAAAATTAGTGAGAATTTCAAATTAATGATGACTAGGGAGAGGAAAAAGAGGATAAGATGCATGAGTTAACAGTCATAGAAATATTGAATTGATTAAGGGTCAGGCTGGTGTTAGTAAGTTGTACATCTGTAAAAGTTTAATTGGCAAAGAAAGGTTGCCTCACTGAACAACTGCTTCCTTTGCCGGAAGAGCAGAGGAACTGAATGGTGCCTCGCTACCAGTACTGAACCTTTTGAAGAATATTACATTAGAAGTACCCCAATTTATAGAGGGAAAATGTAGAAAAGAATTTAAAATGTTTCTGTCTTTCTTCAATATTTCATAAGAATAACATGACTTTTTCTTCTAACATATAGTTAGATTTTTAACCTTTTTTATATTTTAAGGAATTTCAATATTTGTTTACATATATTTTCAGGAACAATTTTATGGATACTAGTCATTTCTACAATAGCTATATTATATTTATATATTTTCTATATTTATTATTTAGAATTTTTAAAATCTAGTACTGTCTCTATTAAATGTTTCTTTTAGATTTATTTTTAAAATTTTCTTTATCATATTTAATGCTTTGGATTTTCCCAAAGCTTTAGGGGCTTTTACTCATGTCCATATATGAAATTGATAGCGGGTCCTCAGCAAATAGAAGCTGTCTCCTCTGTCTGAATACAAAGGTTGATAGATGTAATTTGGTCCATGTGTGTGGGTAGGAAAGTGAACAAAGCAGGACCTCCTTTTAATTGCGAGTGGAGAGCTCTCATTTGAGTGTGTGATCAGAAGCGTGGGAGAGGAGCCCGGGTAACAAAAAGGTTTTCTGCTTTGAGATGTGAACTCTCTGGGATCTTTAGTGTTCTTTACTTATTTTAATTTTATAGTCTTTGAAATATATCAGTGGAATTTTGGAAAAGACCAAGGAAAAACACTTTGTCTCACTTCTAGATATTGGAACTGGGACTTGAGAAAACAAATTTAAAATTTATTAGAAACATATTAGAGGTTTTTTTGTTTGTTTATTTGTTTGTTTCAGATTAACCTTTAAGCCAGAGTTGGAGGCAGCATAATAAAAGGGAAAACTCTGAAATCAAGCTGCCTCAGTTGGAGCCTTATTTTTAATAGTGTGAGGTTTGGGGCATGGAAACTATTTCTTTGTCCTTCATTTTTCTTATTATGAGTGTAAAAATGACACCAATCTTTAATGATTATTTGGGAATATTTGTTCATTAATATTCATTATGTACCTAAAGCAATATTTGGCAGACAGCTAGTTCTAAATAAATATTTATTTAAGATGAATAGAGCTGTGTATAAATAATGTATTAAAAATTTACCTAAATTATTTTCCTTAAGTGGTTATCATATAAATATCCATGTTTACATTTATCTTTGTTTTATTTTTTGCAGCTTACCGTGAGCCTCGTTACTATTATCAGTTTACAGCTCGATATCATGCTGCTCCCTGCAATAGTATCTATAATATTTCTTTTGAGAAGAAGCTTCTTCAAATTTTAAGCAAATTGGTTCTTGACCTTTCGTGTGAAATTTCCTTACTTAAATCTGAATGTCATCGTGTTAAAATGCAAAGAGCTGGTTTGCAAAATGAATTGTTCTTTACATTTTCAGGTAAGCATGTACAGTTCTCTGAGAAAAACAAAGAGAGAACTTAAATTATCTTAAAAGTATGTTGTGAATTTATAAATTTATAAAATTTTTTGTGTATCTCTCACTGCCATCAAGTTGATTCTGACTTATAGCAACACTAGAAGATGCTCTACATGGCAAAGTTGAGACTTTCTGGTTGCATCAAGATTTACAGCTTCAGAAACTCACAGGAGAAATTCCACTGTGTTCTATAGGTTCGCTATAAAACATAATGAACTGACTGGTAATGAGACTGGTATAATCTATAGGGATTCAAAATAGGTTTGTCAGAGTTCAAATTCCTTTAATAAAATTAAAATGCTCTTTAGATTCAGGAATGGATTTGGGGCTTGCAATAAATCCTAGTTCCAATTGAAGAACATTGGTTCTTACACACAGCCCTGCTCGATATTTGCCCTCAGGAAGGGAACGCAGAAGACATGGGTGCAGTAGCAAACTGTGAAGAAATCAATTGGTGCTCGGCTATCAGACAACATGGTTTCCAAACAAGCAGCCCTCTTAGTGAAATGTCAGTTAAGTTCACATGGAGGAAACAAACCAACATCAGTGACTGAAGGACTGTAAATCATATAATCCAAAACCAAAAGAGGGAATACGAGGGTGTGCCCACCCCCCCCAAAAAAAGTGGAATAAAGCTCTGCTGGGAGCTTTTGTCATATATCAAACAACTCACTCTGAGTTAGTGAACCTAGTGGCATTGCCAAGGAAGGTTCTCTGGTCACAGTGAATTTTTTACAGAAGAGCAGTTTCGCTTGAACCTCGTTTGACTGTGATGGACAATTTAAGAAAACAGTGAGAGGCTATGAATTTTTGTTTTCCTGCTGGGGAAAAATGCTGCAGAATCTTTTGTGATGTTGAACACAGCTTACAATGAGAGCACTAAGGGAAAATTCAAGTTCTCTCTTTCAAAAAAGGTGAAATGTCAACTGATGACAAATCTCATTCTGGACTTCTGTCAACTTTCCAAACAGACAAAAATGTCAACTTGTAGTGTAATTGAAGTTCGTTCCACCAGGTAAGACTATTAATTAAGCTTTCTATTTCGAGGTTCTGAAAAGATTGTGTAGCAGTGTGTAACAAAAAGGCCTCGTTTGTGGCAAATGGGGGACTGGTTTGCCCCCACAAAATGTAGCTGTTCATGCAGCCATCTCAATGCACCCGTTTTTTGGCAAAAAAAAACCCCAACACCGCAGTATATCTCTCTTGCCCCATGCACCTTACTCACCTGACCTCACTTTGTGTGGCTCTTTTTGTTTGGAGCTGGACATGAAAGGATGGAGCAGGACATGAAAGGACAGCGATTTCAGGACATAGAAGAGGTGAAGAAAAAAATTAGTAAGGTGCTATCAGCCATCCAAACAGATGATTTTTAAAGCCATTTTCAAGAATGGAATGGCACATTTGACAAATATATTAAGTGTAAAGGAGAGTACAATGAAGATTATAAGGTTGTTTTATATACAAAATTAAATACATAGCTTTGAAAAAAATAATTCTGATTTGTGTGGGATACCCCCTATAGTATCAGAGCCTAAACTGAGAATATGATTTGCAGAAGGCTATGGATGACATTGGGAGCCCAAGATACATTTGTGCAATCTATATAGGTAATAAACCTCCTGCAATTGTTACCTGTTGTTCAAGGTGTAAGCATTTTGGTCTTCTTAATACTGAGTCGTAATGCATACTCAAACCTGTAATCCATCATCCTCATCGGTAAGTCCATCAGGCCTTCCTCGCTTTCATCAGCTAGATTGTGCATACTCGTTTCACAGGTTGTCGAGAAGCTTTCCTCCGTACTTGATGCCACATTCTTCTTCAACAAGTCAGCAGCTCTGATTGTTTGCTCAGCATACAAATTGAACAGCTCTGATGGAAGGATGCCACTCAGTCACACACCTTCCTGATTTCAGACCACGCGGAGTGTCATTATTCTGCCTTCACATGGCCTCTTGATCCATGCACATGTTCCAAATGAACACAGTGAAGTATTCTGCAATTCCCATTGGTTTTAGTTTGTATACTAAAACAAATCCATAAAAACTCACGTGTAAGGGAGAGTTTTATATAAGGTTAAGTGCACATCAAGAAAACATCCCAACCCAGTACTGGCCAAGTCCAACATTAACCCATATGTCCAACACCAAAGCCCTCCATTTCACAAAACACGATGACGCCGACTGCAGGAGGAAAGCCGAGTCAGTGAATGTGTAAGCATCTCAGTGCTGACAGGGGTTTCAGCTCTAGCACCCAGGGCTGCATCAGGGTAGGTCCATGGGGCTTCTCCATGAAGTACGATTTGTCAGTTGAAGCAGGGAACTGGTTAAGGCAGCTGCACCCTGGTCTGACCATCACAAAACAAGAGACCCGAGAACTAGAAAGACAAGGCTCACACTGAGCCATTTATCCCTCCGCCTTTCAATTAACCCCACATGTTTATTGACCAGGTTGGCACAGTAAGCTAACTCACCCACCATTCTTCACAAGGTTACTCATGGTTTGTTATGATCCACACAGTTGAATGCCATGGCACAGTCAATGAAACACAAGTAAATCTCTTGGTATCCTCTGCTTTCAACCAAGATACATCTACTATTAGCAATGATAACCCTTGTTCTATGTCATCTTCTGAATCTGGCTTAATTTCTAGCAGCACCCCCTTAGGGTACCGATGCAATCATTGTTGGATGATTTTCAACAAATTTTTACTTGCATGTGATATCAGTGATATTGTTCTATAGTTTAACCATTCTTTTGGGTCACTTTTCATTTGAATGAATACATATATGGATCTCTTCCAAACAGTTGGAAACAAAGCTCTACGCCTTCTAAATTTCCTGGCAAAAATGAGTGAGTACTTCCAGTGGGTCATCAGATTGTTGAAATATTTTAGTTGATATTCCATCGATTCCTGGAGCCTTGTTTTTTGGCTAATGTTTGCAGTGTGGCTTGAACTTCTTCCTTCAGCACCACTGTTTCTTATTCATATGCTACCTTCTGAAATGGTGGGATGTCAACTACTTCTTGATGTAGAGACTGTGTTCGGGAGATGCGTTTTTAATGCTTCCTACATCAGTCAATATTTTGCTCTTATACTATTTGAATATTGCAACTGGAGGTTTGAATATTTTATTGGGTTTCTTTATTCTATGTCTTTGCACATTTCACTATAATATTTTGCTTTTTCTTCTCAAGCTTCCCTGTGAAATTATCTTTTCAGCTATTTAACATCTTACTTTCTTCCAATTGCTTTCCCTGCTCTATGATAAAGGGCAAGTCCAGAATCTCTTCTGACATCCACTTTGATACTTTCTTTCTTCACTTTTTAATGACCTTTTTCTTTCTTCATAAATGATTTTCTCTTGATTTGTCACAGCTCATTAAGTCTTCTGGTGTTAATGTTAAATGCATAAAAAAAGTTCTTGAGATGTTTTTTTAAATTCAGGTGGGATAGATTCAGAGTTGTATTTTGGCTCTCATTGGACTTGTTTCTTCAGCTTTATTCTGAACTTACATCTAAGAAATTAATGATCTGTTCCACAGTCACCCCTGGCCTTGTTCAGCTCCTGATATTAAGCGTCTTCATCTTTTCTTCCCACAGATGAAGTCAATTTGAAGTCTGTGTATTGTCTTGCAGAATTCTATATGTCTAGTCACCTTTTATGTTTTCAAAAAAGTGTTTGCTAAGAATAAATCATTTTGGTATTGAAAAATTCTATCATGCAATCTCTAGCTTCATTTCTATCACCAAATCCATATTTTTTAACAATTAGTATTCCTTCTTCTATGTTTTCAACTTTAGTCCTCCAATCTCCAATAATTAACAATGCATCTTGATCAAGTACTTGATCAATTTAAGAACAAGTTGGTAGAATTATCCAATTTCTGCATCACTAGTTTTTGTGGTTGGTGCATACTTTTGAATAATAGTTGTATTGACTGATTTTACTTGAAGGTGGAGAGATGCAATGTGAGCACAGATAGCATTGTACTTCAGCATTCATTTTGCACTGTCCTTTTTGATAATGAATGCAATGTCATTTCTCTTGATTTTGTCATTCCTGGAACAAAAATTATATGACATTCTGAATTAAAATTGCTAGGACATACCAGTGTATTTCAGCTCACTCGTGCCCAAGATTTCTATCTTTGTGCAATCTATTTAATCTTTGATCACTTCTACTTTTCCTAGATTCATCCTTCCCACATTCCAAGTTCTAAAAAATAGCAATTATTTGCAGATATTCCCTCTTCCCTGAAGGCTTCACCCCACTCATATCATCACCACTGATTCCCCTCCAAGAAACCAGCTCCTCCTCGGTCACATTTTGAATGCCCTCTGACCCGAGGAGCCCCTCCTCTGGCATATCTCCAACAGTGTTCTGCTTCCTTTCATTAGGGCTTCAGTACGTGACAATGTTTCAGTACGTGACAATGCTTTGAGGCTGTCCACAAGATTTTCAGGAGTTCCTTTTTCTGAAGTTGGCAGCCACGTGTTGTTTAGTTGTCTGCTCTTAGTCTGGAAGTTCAGCTGAAACCTCTTTACATACCCTGCTGACATTTGAAGTACCAGTCACATAGTTTCCAGCATCACAGCAACACAAGCACTGACAGAAAAAAGGACAAATTAGTAGTGGGTCATTCTTTTAGTATTTACTAAATATTTATAATCCTTCACTCTTAAAAATGGTTTTATTGGAATATACTTCACATGCATTATGTCATACAATAATAGTAAGAATATTGTGGTGCAATCATCGCCACAGTCCATTTTGGAACATTCTGTTCTCATTCACTCTTAGTTCCCCTGTTCTCCCCATCCTATTAGGATCTGTCTAGGTCTACCTATCCTGGATTTCTTATGCAGAAAATTATACAGTACAAAACAAGCATAAGGAATACATAGTAAACAAGCAAAAGAAAACAAAAACTAGTAGAAAGACCATAGAAAAACCTCAAGCAAAAATCAGACACAATATATAAAAATGAAAACAAATTTAAAATGGGTCCAAACGGAGATCAAATATTGGGTATTCTGTTTTAACCTAACTATATGTACCATAATTGACTTCACAATACTCTTCTATATGACAGCAAGACTATTCACACCCCTTTACTGGACAGAGAAGATTCACTAGAGGTTTAATCCATGAGAGGACCCTACAAATGGATTTGGACTTCCACTGTCATCCACAGCCTTGTGACTGCTGGATAGTTACAATTTAAGCTCTGATACCATTCCCTCCTTCAGATTTGGATTTAATTATTTACAATCCTTGGATCACACAGGCTGGTGTGGAGTTAGTTGGCATCACATTCACATGACTTTATTTGAAGATAGGCTTTTAAGATCTCAGATGCTATTCTTTCTGCTAGCCAAGCACCATCAGTTTGAACACATTTTACAATAGCACCCACATCCTCAGTGATGTTTTCATGAGGGCAAGCATTGTTCAGGGCCATGTCCAAAAACTTAACTGCTCTTATATCAGGACTAGAATTAAGTGAGTCCCATTCCATTCATATGCCTACAGTTTATATATATCTCTGTTTCATTTTAGAGACACCATTATCATTTTACAATAGAGAACATTATTAATCATCCCTATGGTGAATAAGGTAATTCTATTGATAGTGTCACTAAATTAGCCAATGGTATATAATTTAAAATACTGAGGAGAAAAGGAAATTCTACAAGTATAGGTAGACTTTAGACTGCAATACATTAATGTCATATGCAGATTAAATTCTTAAGTGACTATCCACTATTTACACAAATAATGGGGGTTGTTGATAAACTTTCAATAACATTCATTAACATAGAGCCATGCCTACAAGATTAACATCATAAGAAAACAAAGAGGACATTAAAATAATATTCATGTGGTAGTCCCAGACCTTAGTTCATAGGAACCATCAAAGAATAGGACCTGACTCAAAGTCCAAAGACCTATAATTCTATAGCCTGTGAATAGCATTCATCTGCTTCTTATCAAATGAAGTCCACAGGAGTAGGTCAATTCCCTAAATCTGATGTAGGTGAATGTGAGGTAAAAGCCCAGTTCATTTATTGGGCTTCCACATGAATCCTTCAGGTGCGGCCTAGGAAGGATACTGAACGAGTCCTAAGGACCAAGTTTAAAGTCCCAGTAGTCTCTAGCAATAGTCTGGGTCACCAAGCTCAATACGGAAAATAGGTCAAAAATGTCCTATTAAGAACAATACCAAACGTAATTTCCCCTTTTGGTTTTATATAAGTAATGTTGAGCCTTCCCCCCACACCCCCACCCCCGATAGGAGCTTACCCCTCCCAGTTTACCTACCCAGTGTTAGGTAATCATGTTGCCCGGGACATACATAACTTCCTCCCACATCTTGGCTTGAATTTCCAGTAAGGTTTGCTTATCATGATTCTGAGTGTCTGTTGATGCGGAGGGACAGTAGGACAGTGTTGTATGACAGCAACTGAATGGTCTTCCTCTCTCCTCATAGTGAATCTGACCCCTGCTGAGATGAGGGATCCTCTGAGTATTTTTAAAGATGTACATATAAAGGGGGATATATCTGGTTCTTGGGCACTAGGGTAGGCTCTTGATGCTTGGAAACTGGATTAGAAGATTAGATAATCTGAGAACAGAAACCTTCATTCTCTGTTTATTCTGATAGTAGTGGACACATACAATATTTTTCTTTGATTGGCTAACTTCACATAATGGTTTCCAACTCCATGTCATGAGATGTTTCATGGTTTCATCACAATTTTTAGTGTGTGTACCAGAGTTTGTTTTCCTTTTGTTTTTTTAATTAAATCATTTTATTGGGGGCTTGTACAACTCTTATCACAATCCAAATATACATCCTTGTGTCAAGCACTTTTGTACATTTGTTTCCTCCATCATTCTCAAAACATTTTCTTTCTTCTGAACCCCTGGTATTTGCTCCTCACGTTTCCCCTCCCTCCCTGCTCTGGCCTCCCTCATGAAGCCTTTATAATTTATAAATTATTATTTTGTCATTTCTTATACTGTCCAATGTCTCCCTTCACCCACTTCTCTGCTGTCCATCCCCCAGGGAGGAGCTTATACATAGATCCTTGTAATATGTTCCCCCTTTCTCCCTCACCTTCCCGCCACACTCCTACTATCACCACTCTCACCACTGATCAGGGGTTCATCTATCCTGGATTCCCTGTGTTTCTAGTTCCTGTCTGTACCAGTGTACATCCTCTGCTCTATCCGGATTTGTAAGGTACAATTGGGATCATGATAGTGGGGAGAGGAAACATTCAAGAATTAGAGGAAAGTTGTATGTTTCATCATTGCTACATTGCACCCTGACTGGCTCGACTCCTCTCTGCAATCCTTCTGCAAGGGGATGTCCAATTGCCCATAGATGGAGTCTGGGTCCCCACTCTGCACTCCGCTTCATTCACAATGCTATGATTTTTTTGGTCTTTGATGTCTGATACCCTTCGACACCTCCTGTACTCACAGGCTGGTGTGCTTCTTCCATGTGGACTTTGTTGTTTCTCAGTTAGATGGCCGCTTATTTATCTTCAAGCCTTTAAGACCCCAGACTC
The DNA here is from genome assembly GCF_050624435.1 of Tenrec ecaudatus. Lineage (NCBI taxonomy): Eukaryota > Metazoa > Chordata > Mammalia > Afrosoricida > Tenrecidae > Tenrec > Tenrec ecaudatus. Next base: position 57,087,612 of record NC_134538.1, on the reverse strand, counting down.
TATTATATTTTTTGATAACTGGGCACTATCAGCTTGCTTCACATTTGGTTTTGCACACCTGCTTTTTTTTCAGCAATCATGTTGGGACAGGCTGGTGTGCTTCTTCCATATGGGTTTCGTTGTTTCTCAACTAGATGGCTGCCTGTTTATCCTCAAACCTTTAAAACCAAATGCTATATCTTTTGATAGCCAGGCACCATCAACTTTCTTCACCACATTTGTTTATGCACCTGTTGTCTTCAGCAATTGTGCCAGGAAGGTGAGCATCTCAGACTGCCGAATTGTTAGAACAAAGTGTTTTTGTGTTGAGGGAGTACTTGAGTAGTGGCACACTGACATCCGTTTCCTTAATACTAAACCTATAAATATATGTACATCGATCTACTTCCCCCTTGTCGTATAGAAATATATTTACATCAGTATATGCCTATATTTAGATCTCTATAAATGCCCTTTGCCTCCTAGTTCTTTCTCTAGTTCTTTGTACTTTCCTCTTGTCCCACTATCATGTTCAGCTTTCATTTGGGTTTCAGGAATTCCTCTCAGTTACATTGTACTTGCTCCAACCCTGTCAGACCTCCTACACCCTCCTTGCCACTGATTTTGGATCACTTGTTCCCTTGTCCCTGGGTTTGTTAACACCCACTTACTTCCCCCCGCCTCCCTGTCTCCCATGCACCCCCCCCCCAGAACTGTCATCCCATTGTTCTCTCTTCCACCTTGTTTATCCCACCTATCCTTCCCAGATAGACATGTGAGAACAATATGCACCAACACAAGACTGAGCACAACGAAGCAACAATAGAAAATAAAGCAATAGCTACAACAACAACAAAAAGCCCTATAAATAGTTCAAGGTCTATTTTTTGTCCTTTATGAGTGCTTTCCAGTCCAGTCTGATGTGGTGCTATGACCTGGCCCTACATCTATCCCTGGCATTTCCTGGGGACTTCATGGCTTTGCTCCCCATGCTGCTCTGTTGCAGGCTTCCAGTATCTGGCTTCGCCTTAGTGGGCTCAAGGCAGGCACGGTGTCTCTAGTGTAGTCCCCCGTGGTGCTACGGGTCAGTGAGCAACGTTGTGTCTTGTGGTGAGGCCAGCCCTGTGGTCTCTGTGCATTAGCTGCTCTGAGCAGAAATATTGTCCTCAGGACTTGGTGGGGTACGCCAGGAGGTGCTTCACTCTTTTTTACCCTCCCCCATTGTTGGCTCCTGTGTGCTCTGATCAGGCAAGTCCTTCTTGAGCAGTAGCTTCAGTGCTGTCCTCTGAAGTGAATTCTGGGTGGTGCTGTCCACTTAGTTGGAAATGGGGCCAGCCCCCCAGGCCTCTCTATTGGTTCTCTGCTTCATGTCAGTGTGTTGCATTCTTGTGTTGGAACACCGGGTTGAAGTCTGGTCCCTCTTTTCCTGTGGAGATACAAATAACACCCTCCCCTTGGCTGGTTAGTGCTCTGTTTCCCTAGCTACCCGTGTCTTTCCGCCCCCTCCTTTTTAGTGGGCTACTATATGTAACCCTGAGTTTAGTCTGGCCCCTGCCATATTACCTGGACCTCACCTCAGGGACGTATGGATACAGTAGCTTCTTCCCTATGCCCCTTTTGGAAGTTTTGATCTTAGTGCTTGGCTTACTTCACTTAGCACAATTTTTTCCTATATAGCAATGTGCTTCATGCGTTCATCACTTTTTAGGGATGCGTAATACTCCATTGTTTGTATGCACCACAATTATTAAATCCATTCGTCTGTTGATGAAAATTTGGGCTGTTTCCAACTCCTTGCAATTGTGAACTGTGCCGCATTGAACATTGGCGCACAGATGTCTGGCCATGGTTTGTTTCTTGTCTCTTCTGGGTATATACCCAGTAGGGGGATTGCTGGATCGTATGGTAGCTCAATTTCCAACTGTTTTAGATATCACCAAATCAATTTCCATAATGGCTGTACATACCTACAGGTCTACCAGCAGGGGACAGGAGTTCCTATCTCTCCACCTTCCCTCCAACACATGTTGCTTTCTGATTTCTTGAATTGGGTTGTCTTTGAGGGTGTTAGGTGGTATCATAGTTGTTTTACCATTCTTCTACTTTTGTATATTGTGCTGCAGTGAACATGGGAGAGCGTATGTCTGTTCACGTTCTGTTTCTCATTTCTTTGGGGTATATGCCCACCGAAAGTATTGCTGGATCATAAGGTACTCTTATCTCCAGTTGGTTTAGGTAGTACCATATAACTTTCCCCAATGCTTGTACATATTCACCAGCCCACCTGCAGTGTGTAGCAGTTCCCCCTCTCTGGACTTGCTGTTCTCTATTTTTTTGAATTGGGCTATTGTCATTGTAAGAGGACATCATTATTTTGATTTGTATCCTGGATGGCTAATGGTTATGAACATTTCTTCATAATGTTTTTTTCAAGCCATTGGAATGTTATCCTTTGTAAATAGTTAATTCTAGCCTTTACCCACTTTTTAATTGATTTTTTACTTAAATGAGTTATTGCAGAATTTTATATTTTAGTAATTATTCCCTGTGTATGTGTCATTGCTAAAGAGTTTTTCTAATCTCTGGGTTCTCATTTTACTTTTTTGTTAAAGACTTTTGGTGTGCATAAATGTTCTATTTTTTAAAGAACTTTTTTGTCTTCAACTATGTACACTTCATTTATTGTACTTGGTAGTCCTTGTGTGCCCTGTAATAGGGTCCTTAAGTTTGTTCCAATTTTTCTCATTGATGATTCTTATAGTTGTGTGGTTTTCATTTAAGCTTCTAATGTCTTGAGTTCGTTTTGTAGATAGGATGAAGTAGGGGTCCTGTTTCATTCTCCTGCAGATGGAGATCCAATTTTTCCAGAACCATTATTGAAGAGAGTCTCTTTTTCCTATTTAATGTTTTTGATCCGTTGTCAAAATGAATTATCTGTAGGTTGTTGATTTTATTTCTGGATTTTTATAATCATGTTCCATTAATCCATGTATCAATCATTTTAATTGTACTACACTATTTGACTACTGTGGGTTTGATATTAGGTTATACAAGGTTTTCTGCTTTGTTCTTTTTGAGAAGTTATTTCCATGTCCTGGGCCTCTTCCCTTACCATAGGAAATTGGTCATTAGTTTTTCCTTTTCTTTAAAGAATAAGGTTTAGTACATAATTGCAGTTTTTAATTTTTTTGGTAGATTGCCTTAGGTATTATTAACATTTTCACAACAGTAAATTTTTCCTATCCATGAACACAGGATATTCTTCCATTTGTGTAGGTCTCTTTTGGATTCCTGTAATAATGTTCTATAGTTTACTTTGTACAGGGCTTTTGGGGTTTTTTTTGGTCAATGTTTTTCTAGGTATTTTTATCTTTTGTGTGGCTATTGTAAATGGTACCATTTTCTTGATATCGTTTTGGGGGGGCTCTCTAAGGTATAGCAATCTGATTGAATGATGATAATGTGCACCCTGTCTAATGCCCATTTTCAGGGAAAATGTTTTCAATTTTTCTCCAATAAGTATGAAATTAGCCATTGAGTTTTTATACATGGCCTTTATCATCTTCAGGATTTTTCCTTTTATTCCCTTTTTATCGAATGCTTTTATTAGAAATGGTGGTTTGGTATTGTCAAATTCTTTTCCTCCCATCTATTGATAACGATCATGTGGTTCTTATTATTTGTCTTGGTTATATGGTAGATTACATGGATTGTTTCTTGAATGTTGAGTCATCCTTGTGTCCCTAGTATGAATCCCACTTGGTCATGGTAAATTATTTTTTGGTATCTTATTAGATTCTATACACCAAGATTTTGTTCAGAATTTTGTATCTACATTCATGTTGGATATTGGTATCTATTTTTCTGCCATTGGGGAGCCTTTATTTAGTTTTGGTATTGAGGGTATGCTCATTTCATAGAATAGCTTGGGAGTTGGCTGTTCCTCTCTATATTGTGGAATAGACTGTGTAGGATTAGTGACAGGTCTTCCCTAAATAAATATTTGGTAGAAATATGGTCCTGGGTTTTTCTTGGTTGGAAATTCCTAATGAATTTCTTTATTTCTTCTTTTGTCATGGGTCTGTACATGTTTTCTACATACATCTTCATTAATTTGGATAGATTGTGTATTTCTCATATTTGCCCATTTCTTCTAGATTATAAAATTTGTTGAAGTACATTCTTTTGAAGTGGTGTCATTCTTTAATTTCATTTAGATCTATTATGATGCCACCTTTTTCATTTCTAATTGTGGATATTTGCATCATATAGATGGGTCTTAGTTCTAGTCTAGTCTGCTATTCTCATTGTTTTGATTGGTGCATTTGATTTACTGACATTCAGTGTCATCATTAATATATGTAGGTGTGTTGCTGTAATTATTTTGTGTTTGTGTTTGGTTCCTTTTCCTTGTTTTCCTTTGTGTGTTTTTATCGATGTCTTTGTTCAATAAAATTATGAAACCCCCTCATGTGTGTGTGCATGCATGCACACAGTCGCCACCCGCAGGTTTCTTACACTGGCATATTTATTTTCTATTTTAAATTAACTAGCTATTCTACCTGCTAAAATATACTTTTGATAATCTTTGGTGACTTTTTCATTTTATTTACTGTAATTTTTGTCCTAAAACTTCTATTTGTAATTTTTACCTCCAGAACTTGCAAAACCAAATATAAGTAGACTTTTAAAAAAGAAATGTCTTCATGCTTATACTTTTCTTCTTTAAATATTTTCATTTTTTATATGCTCTATTTGTTGGGAAATTGTTTTCTTAGTTTCCTTTAGGATTTTGTCTTTTGTTTTCATTACTTCATTGTTCATATTTTAGACAGAAGTTTAGAAGTGTGTGGTAACACTAATATTTCTTCTTACACAAAGATATTTTTTCAATTTCCCTGTGAATGAGCTACAATCCTTTCTTACATGTTGTATAATTCCTTAAATTTAAAACATTGTTCTTCTGAAAATGAGATTCTCCTTGCATTTCAGTGCTTGTTTTTGTTTATGTGGATATAGTGGTTTATGAAATGACTCCAGAAGCGGTGTTTTTCACAGGCTGCATGCATTGTTGTGTCTGTTCTGTGAAGTCATGCTGGTTCCTTTAACTTATGGTCAGTGAGTGGTGTGAGTGATTTTGAACACACAGCTTAAGTTAACTTTCTGTTTATTTGGTATTTATCTGGTTGTTGTGAATCATAGACTTTTAAGAATTCTGATAATTTGACACTTTTTGTTCTTTTATAAGGAGAGTTTTTTTGTGTGTGAGGGATACACCCTCAATAGAATTTCCTTGACTTCAGTATTGAGACTAAAGCCAATATTCCTATCTAATTAATCACATAGAAAACTTATTTCAAGAAAACTAGATAGTTTCATATAGCATGAGGTTAGCGAACCAAGTTAAAAGAATAGGATATGGAAAAGGAAGGAGAAACTAGGGGATATATACAGATCTCAGAATCTGCTAGTGAGAACATGATTTGCCACACTGATTGGGGAGTAATATATTGCCTGTGGCTATTAACACCATTAGTACTGAATTTAAATTCAGTAGTCTTTTTAATGTTGGTCACTTGATTATAAATTGTATTCAATTTAAGTGATCAATGTGAAAGGCCCTTAGTTTCAGTTTATTTTGACATATGACATTGTATTTCAAGAAAAATAGACTCTAAGAAATACTACAAATTAACCTGGAGTATTCTTAAATGATTAAAGCAAAACATTTACAGTTCATGCTGATCAACCACCCCACCGTAATCATTCTATGATAGTTTTATACATGAGTCTATTATTCTATATATTACTTTGTGGTGGTACTGTGTGTGGCTCTATGCTGTAGTATTACCAGAGTTTTATAATCTAGTATGTATTTTGGAAGCATAATTTTAGAGCACTACATTTTACTGGGACTAGGATATGATTTTAAATAAAAAGTCAAAAGTTTGGTTTTCCGTATTTGCCCTAATTATGAAATGTTCTATAGATTAACTGTTCAATGTGATTTTATATAAAACACTAGGATAATTGTATTTATGTATTTACTTTTGTATGTGTATCACCTGTACCACATGTCTGTCAGTTTGTCATACTCTGGTGACTTGTGCATTGCTGTGATTCTGGAAGCTATGTCACTGGTGTTTTAAATGTCATCAGGGTTAATCAAAGTGAACAGGTTTAAGCAGAGATTCCAGACTGAGGACAGACTATGAATAAGGAATGGGCTGTTAACTTATTTTGGGATTTTTAAAATAAATCTTTTTATTGGGACTCTTATAGCTCTTCTAACAATCCATACATCAATTGTATCAAGCATATTTGTACATATGTTGCCATCCTCATTTAAAAAATATTTTCTTTCTGTTTGAACCCTTGGTATCAGCTTCTCTTTTTCCCCTCTCACCCCCTCCCTCACACGTCCATGGACCCTTGATAAATTATAAATTTTTATTATTTCCGTATTTTACACTGATCACTGTCTCCCTTTGCTCACATACCATTGTTTTTCCCCTTGGGGGTAGGGGGAGTTAAACATTGATCATTGTAGTTGATTTCTCCCCCTTCTTCTACCTTCCCCCTACCCACGTGGTATTGCTACTCTCATTACTGTTCTGGGGGGTTTATCTGTCTTGGATTCCATGCATCGAAAGCTCTTATTTATTATACAAGTGCATACTATCTGGTCTAGCTGGATTTGTAAGGTAGAACTAGGGTCATGATTGTGGGGAGGAATCATCAAAGAACTAGAGGAATGTTGTGTGTTCCATCAGTACTATGCTGCACCCTGGCTCACCCTCTCTTTTCTTGAGACCCTCTGTGAGGGAATGTCCAATTTTCTACTGATGAGCTTTGGGGTTCCACTCCATCCCCATCATTTGCATCAATATATTTGTTTGTCTGGGGCTTTAGGTGCCTGATATCTTATCCCATCAACACCTGGTGATCACAGAAGCTGGTGTGCTTCTTCTATGTTGGCTTTGTTGCTTCCCTGCTAGATTGTTGCTTGTTTAACTTCAAGCCTTTAAGGCCCCAGATGCTATATCTTTTAATAGCCAGGCACCATCAGCCTTCTTCACCATATTTGGTTATGCACCCATTTTGAACAGCTATCATGTCGGGAAGGTGAGCATCACAAAATGCCAGGTTATTAGAACAAGTGTTCTTGAATTGTTTAAATTTAGACTGTTTGATTTTAAGGAATTAGCTACTGATATCTTATGAATAGCAGTGGAATATTGCCAGATATTGAAAACCTCATGAATGACAGTGGAATATTATTATACACAGTGCTTGAAGATTAGCCTTTCATGTTTTAAGGCACTCACAATATGACTGAGGAAGAGCTGCTTCCTCAATGTAGAGCTGATCAGCATGATATGAAGGAAGCAAAACATTTAGCAACCTCATTTCGTAATAGAACATGATGCAAAACAAGAAGTTACTGCTGCAAACATCTATTAATAATTGAAACTTGGAATGGATGATGTGCGAACCTATAAAATTGGATGTCATAAAAATGGAATGGAATACATAAAGATGGATATCTAGGTATTAGCTGAAATGAACTAACATTGACCATTCTAAATTTGACAGCCATGGTTTACAATACTGGTAAAAGCAAATTTAAGAAGGATGACATTGGAGTTATCACCAAAAGGACATTAAAAGATCTCTTGACATACAATGCTCTGTGAGATAGGATAGTATCTATGTGCGTACAAGAAATCTACCTAAATACCTTTTCAGATTTGTGCACCAAAAACTAAAGCTCAAAAAAATCTCACACTTATAGCCATCAAGTCAATTCTGATTTATTAGTCACCCTGTAGGACAGAGTAGAACTGCCATTGTGAGTTTGTGAGACTGTAAATTGGAGTAGAAAGTTTCATTTTCCTCCTGCTAGTGATGGATAAATTGAACAGTTCTACCAATATCTTCCATCGGAAATTAATCAAACATACAATCGAGATCCATTGATAATCATACACCACTGGAATTTGAAAACTGGAAACAGGAAGGGGCAGTAGTGAGAAAACATGGCTTTGGTGAAAGAAATGAAGCTGGAGATCAAATGATAGAATTTTGAAGACCAGTGACATCTTCATTCCAAATGCCTGTGTTCAACAACAAAAATAATAACAACACGTGTGGTCTTCTCCAGCTGGATAGCACAGACATCAAATTGACTGCATTTGTGTATCTGTAGTGAGAGCACGAAGATGCTCAATGTCAGTAGCCAGACTAAGGCCAGGAGTTGACTGTTGAAGAGACCATCAATTGCTCATATATAGGTTAAAGTTGCCATTCACAAAAATAAAACAGAGCCACACAAGCCAAAACAACCATGAGTACATCACATCTGAATTTGGAGAACATATCAAGAACTGATTTAACTTATTGAACACTAATGACAGAAGACCTGACGAGCTGTGGGATGATATCAAGAACATCATACATGAATAAAGCAAAATGCCATTTAAAGGGCCAGAAAGAAAAAAGAGAAGATCAAAGTGGATGTCAAAAGAGACTCTCAAACTTGCTGTCAGTCATACAATAATTCAAAGAAAAGGAAGAAATAATGAAGTTAAAGAGCTGAACAGAAAATTTCACAGGCAGCTCCAGAAGTCTAAATAAAGTCTAATGAAATGTGCCAAGATGTAGATTTAGAAAACCAAGAAGGAAGAACGCACTCAGCGTATCTTAAGATGAAGTAAAAATCCATGCCTTGAGTTGCATATTAAAAGATTCTGTGGGCAAAATATTGGATGATGCAGTAAGCATCAAATGAAAATGGAACGAATATACAAGAGTCACTGTATTAAGAAGAACTAGACATCCTGGAACCATTTCAGGAAGTAGCATGTGGTGAAGAACCAAGGTTGCTGAAAGAAGTCCAAGCCTCACTGAAGGTATTAGGAAAAAACAAAGTTCCAAGAATACAAAATTAACAGATTAAAAGACTTAATTAAAAGATTTCAACATACTGATGAAGCACTAAAAGCATTTTGTTCACCTACACCAAGAAATTTGGAGGACAGTTACCTCACCAAATGACTGGAAGAGATCTATATTTGTGCTCATGCCAAAGAACGAACCCAACAAAATATAAAAATTTTCAAGCAATACTATTAATATGAAGTAAATTTTGCTGAAGATCATTCATTAATGATTTTAGCAGTACACTGACAGGGAGCTGCCCGGAAATCAAGCCAGGTTGAGAAAAGGACAGGGAACAAGTCATGTCATTGCTGGCATCAGATGGATCTTGGCTGAAAGCAGAGAATGCCAGGAAAACATTGACTTGTGCTTTATTGACTTTGCAAATGCATTTGTGTGTGTCTCTGTGTGTGGACAGCACTGAAAACATTGGTAACTAGAATACTACTACATTGTGCTCACGTGGGTCCTGAACCTGGACCAAGAGGAACTCATTCAAATCGAACGAGGGAGCGCTGCATGGGTCAAAATCTGGACGCGCGTGGAGCAGTCAATCCTCTCATGATACTTATTCAGCCTGGATGCTGAGAGACTTGACTGGACTATGTGAGGGAGCAATTGGCTTTAGGATTGGAGGAAGACTTACTAATAACCTGATAGATGATAGGTAGATGATAATCTTTTTGTTGAAAGGAAGAAAAGCATAAAACATTTGCTTATGAAGATCAAGTATTGCAGACTAGAATATGGATTATAAGTCAATATTAAAAAATTCATCGCAACTGGGTCAATGGGTAACATCATGATAAACTGAGGGGAGATTGAAGTGGTGAAGGATTTTATCTTGCTTGGACCCATATTCAGTGCTCACAAAGCAGGCTAGGCAGTGTTTCGTTCTGCTGTGCATAGGTATCAGTTGGAACAGACTTGATGGCATCTAATCAACAACCACAATAACAACATACCACTTCGATGTCAACAGCGAAGTTTCAAAGTGTATGTAGTATTGGTAAGATATTAAAAATGGCTCTGAAATTTTAAAAAGAACAACAGATATTCCTCATTATTCCAAGTGTATTCTGTAGATATTCATATTTGTGTGGTTGGCTCTATGATCTCTAGATCAACAGATACTCATAAAACCCATTGCACATAACAGTAACCAAATGTTGGTGATAAAGAGACTCTTTTTTTTTTAATTAAATATTTTTATTTGGGTTCTTACAGCTCTTATCACAATCCATACATTCATCCATTGTGTCAAGCACATTTGCACATATGCAGCCATGATCATTTTCTTTTTCTTTTTTTTTTTTGCCATAATCATTTTTTTCTCTTTTCTTCTTTTACATTTTATTAGGGACTCATACAACTCTTGCCACAATCCATACATATACATACATCAATTGTATAAAGCACATCCATACATTCCCTGCCCCAATCATTCTCAAGGCATTTGCTCTCCACTTAAGCCCCTTGCATCAGGTCCTCTTTTTTTTCCCCTCCTCCCTCCCCATTCCCCCCTCCCTCATATGCCCTTGGTAATTTATACATCGTTGTTTTGTCATATCTTGCCCTATCCGGAGTCTCCCTTCCCCCCTTCTCTGCTGTCCCTCACCCAGGGAAGAGGTCACATGTGGATCCTTGTAATCAGTTCCCCCTTTCCAACCCACTCACCCTCCACTCTCCCAGCATCGTCCCTCACACCCTTGGTCCTGAAGGTATCATCCACCCTGGATTCCCTGTACCTCCAACCCTCATATGTACCAGTGTACAGCCTCTGTCCTATCCAGCCCTGCAAGGTAGAATTCGGATCATGGTAGTTGGGGGGAGGAAGCATCCAGGATCCGGGGTAAAGCTGTGTTCTTCATCGATACTACCTCACACCCTAATTAACCCATCTCCTCTCCTAAACCCCTCTATGAGGGGATCTCCATTGGTCGACACTTGGGCCTTGGGTCTCCACTCTGCACTTCCCCCTTCATTTAATATGATATATATACATATACATACATACATATATACATATACACATATATACACATACATACACACACTTATATCTTTTTTTTTTTTTTGCATGATGCCTTATACCTGGTCCCTTGGGCACCTCATGATCGCCCTGGCCGGTGTGCTTCTTCCATGTGGGCTTATTTGCTTCTGAGCTAGATGGCCGCTTGTTCACCTTCAAGCCTTTAAGACCCCAGACACTATCTCTTTTGATAGCCGGGCACCATCAGCTTTCTTCACCACATTTGCTTATGCACCCATTTGTCTTCAGCGATCCTATCATGGAGGTGTGCAGTCAATGATATGATTTTTTGTTCTTTGATGCCTGGTAACTGATCCCTTTGGGACCACTCGCTCACTCAGGCTGGTGTGTTCTTCCATGTGGACTTTGTTGCTTCTGAGCTAGATGGCCGCTTGTTTATCTTCAAGCCTTTAAGACCCCAGTCACTATCTCTTTTGATAGCCGGGCACCATCAGCTTTCTTCACCACATTTACTTGTTCACACACTTTGGCTCCAGCCGTTGTGTCGGGAGAGTGAGCATCATAGAGTTCCAATTTAATAAAAGAAGGTATTCATGCATTGAGGGAGTGTTTGAGTAGAGGCCCAAGGTCCTTCCGCCACCTTAATACTTGACCTATAAGTATAGACACATAGATCTATTTCCCCATCCTCCTATATATATTTGCATGTACATGTCTTTGTCTAGACCTCCATGAATGCCCTTTGACTCCTAGCTCTTTCCTCCATCTCCCTTGACTTTCCTCCTGCCCTACTACCATGCTTCATCGCCACCTGGGTCAGAGTATACCTCGATAAAGAGACTCTTTTGAAGACTATCATATTCTACTGAGATTAAAATAACAGTGTAGATACCCACCTTTACGGCCAGTGAGTCAATTCTGATATAATAGGCCCCTACAGTGTTAATAAAATAAGCCTGAAATATTTACTGGGGAAGACAGCCCAGTCTTTATCCCTAGGAGTAGCAGGTTCGGTTGAATTGTAGACCTAGACATTTGCAGCCCAATGCCTAGACTTTAAGCCCACCAGAGTTCCTTAACAATAATACCAAACCAAAATAGCAAGCTCCATGCCATTGTGTTGATGCCAATTCATAGCGGCCCTAAAAGACAGGAGAGAACTACCTCTGTGAGTTTCCCTGACTAACTCTAAGGGAATAGAAAACCTTACCTTTTCCCAGCAACAATAGCACAGGCCATGTAAATACAATAGAAAAGATACCATTTCTCTGAATCCTAAGAATAAAGAGATGAAAAATTAAGGGAAATAAAGGTTTTAGATTCTGAAAGGTAATCTTAATTATGGGGATGCTGAAATAGTTACAAAAGATGACAACTTAAAGAAATGAATTAAAGGAAGCATAGAACATATAAACAGCTGATAATTGATTTAGGTTATCTATAGGGTAGTTGGTAAAATTAAGATTTCTTGTGATTGTAAGGGATTCTGTATTTTAGAAAGCCTGGCTTGTTTGGGGTATTTATGTTTCAGCAGATTTTCACAGCTGTAAATAATGACAAAAATTTTATTAAGCCTTTGTTTCACAGAGTGACAGGGTAAAGGAAAAATTGAGGATGTGCCTAAGTTTATCAGTTTATTAACAGGGCTAGAAATCATATTAATTTTCTTATCTGTGAAGATAAAAAGAAGTAAATGAAGTCTTGGAATTATGCGTTTATAAGATTCATAGTATTATTTTTAAAAGTAAATAAATGAAAGCTCTTGAAGCCATAGTAGGAGCTCTGGTGATGATGTAGTGGTTATGTGTTGGGCTGAGATCCTCATGGTTGGCAGTTCCAAACTACCAGCAGTTCCGCAGGAGAAAGACTGGGCTGTCTACTCCTGTAAACTATTACAGAGGGGTCACTATAAGTCAGCACTGACTCCATGGTCGTGAGTTTAGTTTTTGTTTTTGTAGTTATCTTTAAAAAAAAAATCATTTTATTGGAGGCTCGTGCAACTCATCACAATCCATCCATCCATCCATTGTGTCAAGCACATTTGTTTTTGTAGTTATTTTACTTGATTCCCTCATTAGTTTTATATATTGACAGTTTGATAGCTTCTTCCTGTTATCTCCCAGTCATTTCCACATTCCAAAGGTCAGTGGTCACTTCTCATTCATTATCTTATTTAATTTACACATAAGACCAGCTTTGGAAAAGATTCTTCTTCCTCTTCACTAATTCTTTTTATTGGTCTTCAAGCACCTTGTACTGACTTGGTGTCTCTCAATGCCTTTGCCTATTCCTCTTCTCTAAAATTTAACATCTATTAATCAGAATTGAACATCTATCAGATCTTCTTCCAAATATTTTGTTCTACACTCAGCCTTGCACATCCAGTTGATGTGACTCTTTTCTTCTGACTGCTGAAGGCAAAACCTCTGGTGTCATCCTGAACTCTTCCACATCCCACAGTCTATTTATGCACAATATGACATCATGTCACCTCTTTCATCCTTTTTGTGTACTCTAACCATACCTGCGTCTTTGCTGTCTTTCATTTCTTTGTTTGCCTTGGGACATTTATACTATCTCACCGCATTAAAAACCTTCAGAGTTTCCTTATTATTTTTCTAAAATATCATTTATGATTGCCTGATTTAAAATCACCATACTATTACCACCTCACAATTTCAGTCCTCTTTTCTTGCTTTCTCTATTTAACCTTAGTATTAACTTTTCAGAATAGTATTGATTAACTTTTCAACTTAGTATTAACTTTTCAGTTGTTGCTAATTAGATTTCTTAATATTTTCCCTCTCCCCACTTTAGAATATAATATCCAGAATGAAGAATTTTGTTGATTTTGTTCATATATATCCCAGGAATTTTGAGTAATTCCTGGCAAGTGGAAATTATTTGTTCAGTACATGCATGCATCCTTAAGTCGTATTGTCATTTCAGATCCAATGCTTACTATTGCAGTCTAGCCATAATATATTTCAAGGATTTTGGTTATAGTTTTCCTTATATCCATTACTTTGTAGTGAGAAACTAAGATTTTAATTTGTCAAATAGTACATAATATTTTCTTTAGTAGAATTAAACAGTATTTTGAGTGAATACATGCACGTATGCCTACACATGTAAATATAATATTCATATGTTATACAATTGAAGAGAACTTAATAATTAAATATAAATGTGGGCATTTCAAGACCAAAGTTACAAAAGCAACATTAAGTACAAAAGCATGTCAATTATCAAGAAAATTGATTAATTTTAATGTAATGTTTAAGTGTAATGTTGTTTTCCTGATTTATATAAAACAAATCTCTGTCCTAAGTTTATAACTGAAAGGAGATAAATAATATTAAGAAATAATTGAATTTTTCAGTTCAAAATAAGTAAAATACAAGTGGTTTTTTAAATATGAATATTTGAAAAGCTAGTTTAAATATCATCAATCAATATTATGGACCCATGATAAAATATAATATATTTTCCTAGTTTCTTCTCTGGACACTGAAAAAGGACCCAAGCCATGCAAAGAAAAAGATTGTGAATCTTCAAAAAGACTTGATAAGGTATGTTATGGGAGGCTGGATAAAAGGGAAAAATTGAGTGATATTTTTAGTGTACAGCTAGGCTGCTACTTATAAAACATGTAAAATACATAGGGGGCATTTAGGAAGTGCTGTAATAAAATTCAACCAATAATAAAAGATGAATAAAAATATTTCAGTAAACTACTTTGAAACTTTGCTTATCCATAAGGGAGTTTGCAAGGGATTTTAAGAAGAATTGTGAATTTACTTATTTAGTTATTATAATTAATTTTAAATCATCGATTAAAAATAGTAATTTATAAATTATCAAGAGTTCATGAGGGATGGAGTGTGGGGAAGGGAGGGAAAAAATGAGTAGCTGATATCAAGGGCTCAAGAAGAAAGAAAATGTTTTGAAAATGATGATGGCAACAAATGTCCAAATGTGCTGGACACAATGGATGTATGGATTGTGCTAAGAGGCCCCAATAAAATGATTAAAAATAAATAAATAAAATAATCAGAATTTTGCCTATGTTATTTGGCCGTATTTTGCCTATGTTTCAGCCTATGTTGTTATCCCTCATTAAAGATGTAAAGTGCTGAAATACAGTTTTATATACTACCTACATCCTTTCTCTGTATTTAGCATGAAAATTATAATGTCCAGCTATTTCATATGGTTCTCTTTTTTATTACAATTGACATATAGTTCCTTCTCAGTACATTTATGGCAATATTTTTAAAACATGTAATTATTACCTTTCTAACACATTTTTAAGTATTTGTAATATGAATTTAGTTACCTTTAAAAGGTGAAATTTTCATTTTATGGGTCTAAGCATTTTATGCTTAATTGAAAGCTCACTATTTTGGACTTAGGAATTTGATATGGAGATTAACCCTTTATTTCCGACTCATTCTAAACCCATTGTGTTAGGCCAGGTTGACTAGAGAAACAGATCCAGTAGCACTCATATATGTATAAGGGAGCTTTATATCAAGAAGTAATTATATATATCAAGAAAATTCAGTCTAATTCAAATTCCTAAATCCAGTGCTAGTCCATAGTCTCTCTTCAGACCCATGCAGCCATGGAGCCGTGATTCGGAGTTCAGAAGATCCCAGGCTAGTGGGTTCAGAGTTCAGTGCCTCCTAGGTTGCTGGAAACGTGCCAGGGCTCCAGGCGCTATCGGGGTCAGCAAGCAGGAAGGTGAAGGCAGAGAGAGAAAGTTTCCCCAGGCCTTCCTTATGAGAAGGAAATGCCCTAAGAAGGTACCATCAGGCTCTGACTTGGTTGTCACACTCTAAATACCACCCCTTTTATATATATTCAAGTTGACATAGAATAATATAATTTCTCACCCATTGTCAATTTTGATTCATTGCAATCCTATGTGACATAGTAGAACTACCTCCAGTTGGTTTCCAACTTTGTGAATCTGTTTTCCCTCTCAATAGCTCTAGGACTTACTGAAAACTATGATAATTGATTGTGAAATTCTACCATGATACTTACAATGTATCCATTACCTTCACTGTCCCATTACCCATACATGCCTGCTCATGGTAACCAGCAGTAAACTTTGCTCTCTATACATACACCATTTCTAGTCTTTTTATGTCAGTGGGCTCATAGAATAGTCACCGTTGTTTCGTGTGTGATTGGCTTATTTAAGTGAGCATGGTCTCTGTCTGTTTGTCTCTCTTACCGTGTATTGTGGGTTATATGAAGCATTACAGAGCGGCCCCTATTCTACGTGCACCCTGTGTTCTCTGTTTTCATTCTTCCTTCTCTCCTACTCTCTGCAGTTGCTCCTTTGGTAAAATGGTTGCTTTTTCTAACATGGCCGTGAGGGCAGTCCCACACCTGATGGGTGTTGGGGATCCTACTAGTTCCTACCTGACATGTAAGCCTGGTCTTGTTTACCATTGGAAGATACTACCCAGTTCTTCTGGCCTGTTAGCAGAGAGGGCATAAAGGCAATTAGCCAAACATTCTACGTCCTCCTCCTGTTCCTGAATACTTCTTCCTCTGTAGCTCTAGATGAATAGAAAACAATATTTATGCCTCATATTATCCCTTCTAAGTGTTTAAGATCCCAGGAACTAGACAGAAGCACTAAATATTAATAGCCTAATTAACTGAGATCTTCTATGAAATGATGTCCTTAAACCTCCAAACCTGTAAACCAAATCAAAGAGGAGTTTGGTTGAATGTAAGTATCTTCAGCTGAACTTAAAAAAAATTTCTGTCATTATAAATATATCTATCTGTATTACCTTAATTAATATTCACTCTCTTTCAGTTTTTCTTACTGTGGTGTTTTGTTTTGTTTTTGCTGTGATGCTGGAAGCTGTACCACTAGTATTCCAAATGCCAGTAGCAAATTCTCTTAATGTTCTGTGATTTACTTTTCTACTTGATCGCTCTGTGTTCTAATATCCATTGCGATTTTATAAAGCCAGACACAATTCATGATTCATGGTTTATTTAGGAAGATAACAAGCTATCATGCCAGCGAGAAATGCTCAGGAGAACTATTTAACCAAGACATGTTACAAAGTTCCAGGTCTGCTAACAAATGCTTCTTTGCTAACAAATGCCTCAATCTGAAGGCATTCAGCTCAAGATCTTTGGGCCAACAAACACAGAATCCTGATTTTAGCTGAGACACAACTCATCCCAGTAATGCTCATCCTAAGAGCTCTTGTGGATCCACAAATCCAATTTACCCAATTAAGAGACCAGAGGCACAGACTTCTGCACAAAAGCATTCATGTCCACTTGCTCTGTGGGATGGAAAGTCCATCACTCTATTCCATACTCTGGATCCTGGGTCTACTACTGCGCCTTATTTGGATCCACAGGTTCAGGGCACAGGAATTTTGGTCCAGAGGATAATCTACCACTCCTGACTCTTGCTGGTAATGAGATTCCACACCCTCCACCCCACCCCCGATTCTCATAGGGCTCAATTTATACACAGCATGTTGACACTCCAGGGAATTGTTTTTGCAATTACACACAGGTGAATCCTATCAATACCTCCCCCACCTTCTTACCAAACTGATGCAGAGAAAGGTCATTTGGTGAGAGAGACTTTAACTAAATTCTAAGTCAAACCACGTTAAATAATTCACTGCCCCCTGCACAAGTTTAAGACTCAGGCACTGTTCTTTCTGAAATCTGGACACCATCTGGTTTCTTCTCCATACTTTCTATAGCATCCATATCTTCAGTGATCTCTTCAAGAGAGTGAGAATCAAGCAGGTCCTTTGCTTAAGAACTAATTATTCTTAGATTGGAGCTAAAATTAAGTGTGAATCTCAAATACATGCAATTACCTATGGTTTATATATGTCTCTGGTTCACTTTAGAGACAAGATTATCAGTTAATGATAGAGAATATTATAAAGTATCTCCCTGGGGCATAAAGTGTTATTAATAGAGCCAGTGATAATAGAATTTAAAACAATGTGGTGAAAAGAAAATTTGAAATATATAGGCCCGGTTTTCAGAGTGAAATATATGAGCAGCTGACTTGCACATGGCCTCTGTCACCAAGGATTGGATAGAAATAGATCAAAAGTGAGGTGTCAACTAATTCCACATGGAAGAACCACTCCAGCCTGTGTGCTTTAAGGATTGTAAATAATAAAACTCAAATTCATAAGAGAGAATGGTAGTAGAGCTTAAATTCTGAACACCTCATTTTTTCAGAAGGCTGTGGATGACAGTAGAAGCCTGAAATCCATTTGCAGGGTCCTCAGGTAGCAGGGTCCTCAAACTATGGCCTGCGGGCCTCAGGTGGCCGCCGAGGACATTTATCCAGCCCGCCGGGTGTTTTTGCCCTGGTTTTTTCACTTTAAATTAAGATATGTGCAGTGTGCATAGGAATTTGTTCACAGTTTTATTTTTTTAAAAAAACAAACCAACTATTCGGCCCTCTAACTGGTCTGATGGACAGTGAGCAGGCCCCATGTTTAAAAAGTTTGAGGACCCCTGGATGAAGGTCTTTGGTGGGAGTTAGAACCTTCGCCAAGAAGAACCATATTAACAAATTTACTACCCTCTACACAAGTCTCGAAGACCCAAGATGCTATCCTTTCTGATGGCCAAGCATCATCTGATTTCTTCATCAAGCTTTGCTATAGAACTCGTATCTTTAATGATCTCATCATGAGGGTAGGTATCAAGCAGGACTGTGTCATAAGAACAAAATGTTTTTAGAATAACGTTAGGATTAAAGTGAGTTCAAAATTCATTCATATATCCATGTATATAGGTCCTCAGTTCACTTAAGAGACATCATTTATTATAAGTATACTAAATAATATTATATTATAAATAATCCCCATGAGGCAAATAGTAATTCTATTGGTATTATCACTTATTTAGCTAATGGCAAATAATTAAAAACACTGTTGAGGAAAGGAAGGTATTATACATGTATAGGACTTTTTTAAACAAAAATACATGGATTGTTAATTTGTAGAGATTAAAAGTTTAAGGGACTAGACACTATTTACACAAAATGAGGGTTGGAGATAGAACAAAAGTTTCAATTATGCACATTCACAAAGGCAGAACTATGACTGCTGGACTAAGTCATGTCATATAAAAATCAGAGAAAATAGCTAATATATGACAATCGAGCTGCCATTCATTGGGCACCTTCAAAGCAAGAGATTTGAATCCAAATTCTATGACTTCCAAAAGTTCTTCTCCCTCTAGGCCAGTGGTTCTCAACCTTCCTGATGCCACTGTATTAAAGTTCCTTAATACAGATCCTCATGTTGTGACTCCTACAACCATAAAATTATTTTTGTTGCTACTTCATAACCTTAATTTTGCTACTGTTATGAATTGGCCCACCCCTCTGAAAAGGTCGTTTGACCCCCAAAGGAGTAACAACCGACAGATTGAGAACCACTGTGCTAGGTCCTAGAATCGAGGGCATTTCAGCCTTTAGCCCGAGGAAGTATATCTGGTCCCTTTAATATTCTACAGGTGCGTGTGATAAAATCTAGTCCTCTTAGTGGGACTTCCAAATCAGATCCTTCTAGTCTGATCTATGAAGGATGTTGGGCTCTTTGAAAAGACAGTCTAAAGGCCTGAATTATCAAAGACTGGGTAGAAACTAGGTCAAAACTGCCCAATTAGGAACACAATACTGGCTTATTCTCCCATAGGGGGCCTGTACAGTTACTGTTAAGCATTTTTTTTCAATGGTAGGATGCCCCACTTAGTGAAGTTACCAAGAGAAATGTAATTGCCTTCTCTGAGACAGAAATGACCTCCATCCCTACCACTTGACTTGGATTTCCAATAACATTCACTAATCACTCCTATAAGAGTGTCTGTTGATTTGTAGTGATTGTAGAACAATGTTATATGACAGGACTGATTGATTTCCTTCTTATCCCTTATCATGAGAAACTGACCTAGCTGTGTTGAGTCCTCATCTCCCCTGTGGAAGATAAATAAGGGGTGATAAATGGTACCTAAACACTAGGCAGGAACAGTACCTCATTGCCTAGGAGAGGGGATTATAAGGTTAGATGACTTGAGACCAGAGCCTACATTTTTCTTGAGTTTACCCTTATGGTAGTGCGCTCATGCAATATTTGTCCTCTTATAATTGACTAACATCACTCAGCACAATGTTTTTATGTTCATTCATGTCATGAGGTGTTTTGTGGTTTCGTTTCTGTGTTTTTTGTTTGCATAGTTCCCCATTGTATGTATGTTTGAGTTTCTTTTTCTTTTTGCTATTATTTTTCATTTTATTATTTTTAAACCAATTAATTGGCACAACTTATCATACAATTCAATAGTTCAGTCATATCTAGAAAGGTTGTACAATCATGACCACAATTTTAGAACATTTGCCTCTTTCTTATATTCATTGTTATTAGCTCCCTATTTCCCCCCAATGTCCCCTGCCATGCTCCCAAGAAACCATTAACCCAGTACTGTCTGTATTGATTTACCTATCCTGTATTTCATACACAGTAACACACACACACACACACACAGCAACAACAAAACAGAGAAAACCTCAATCAAAAAGAAAGTAGTAAACAGCAACAAAAAAGAAGGTAGAAAGTATTGAAAAACTAGAACAAATTTTAAATGGGTCAAAGGGAGATCAAATGAAAAGGTGTTAAATTTTATCCTCACTACATCTGCAATAATCCATTTTCCGATGCACTCTGCATGATAGCAAAGTTTTTCACATCCCTAGTCTACGGTCACTGGAGGCTCAATCCAAGTCTATTTTCCTTCACTTAAAAAAAAACAAAACTAAACTTTAAACGGGTCAAAATAGGGAACAGATGATATTACATTTTAACCTAACTATATTGGCACAGTTGACTTTACAGTGCTCTGTCTCATAACAAGGCATCCACACCCTTGGTTATGATCAGAGAGGGTTTATTGGAAGCTCTGACTAACAGCATATTCTATTCCTGTGGGATATGGTGCTAATATTCTATGTTATTTTCTCTGTGTCAGTTATATTCTGTTGATTGATTATGATTATTGGATCTTATTCTTTCAGTTATTTGGTGTAATCGAATATGAGTTCCTGAAATAGAGTGTGTTGTTGAAGTTTCTTGTTATAATTGTGGAACTTCTGTTCTAGTGAAATCAATTTTTGTTTTATTCATTCCTTGTTGATTAGTGCTTTTATTGTTATATGCTTTATCTGTTTATAATAATTTTCTTTGATGTCAAATATGAGGAACCTTTAAAAAGTTCATGGAAAAGACTCATCTTTTAATTGGTTTCATGAACCTTTTGAATTACCTTTGTGTACTTTTATCAGATATTAATACTGTCCCTTATTTTTAATAATATTTAAATGGTAGACTTTTACATATTTTAATTGACAATCTACCTATGGCATTAAAGTTCAAGGGATTATCTTATAATTGGAGTTGTTCGTTCATTTATTCCTTTGTTTTAATCCACTCTTCCAATATCTCTCTTTGGTTGGTGTATTTAGGTTGCTTATTTGATATATTATTACTTCTAGATAATGAGATAACTATGTATTAGTATTTCTGTCTGACATTTTAATTCTTATGTTATGCTGTTCTTCCTGGTTCTCCTTCCTCTAGCTCTTTTTGATTTCTAATACTGTTTGAATGTATCTCTTTGTATAGTTTTCTCATTTTTAGCTTTTTCATAAATCTATTACTTTGTCCTGAAGTCCATTCTCACTTTACTAATGAACCCTTCTAGTGACTGCATTTTAAATCTGTTTTGTATCAATAATTCAACAACTTCCATTGGCTCTTTTTAAAGAAGTTTTAGTCTTTTGCTAATATTTATTTATTTCATTTGTTCAAGAGAATTATAATTGTGTAAAGATTATAATGACAGCTGATTTACAATATTTGTCATATGATTTTACTATCTGATTGATCTTAGTGTTAGTATCAGGAGTGTTTTCTTATTTAGATTGTAATTTTTCTTGTCCTTCACGTGATGAATAATTTTTAATTGCATTCTAGATATTTTGCCTATTATGTTAGGAGATGTGGGGTGCTGGCTAATTCTTTTATATAAGTAGGTATACAGCCATCTACTTTATTGTTAGCTAGGAGGTACTTATGTTCCAGTATTTAAAGGCTTTGTTGTGCTATTTGGTTCTCTTTGTTTTCCGTTGCTGCTCTGACTCCCACCATCACTACTGGGGTTTCCAAAGGGGCAGGAAGGTGTTTTTCCTGACTGTGCCACTGGCTGTCTCTCGATTTAGGAGAGATGCAGTGGCAGTGGGCTCCTGTGTACCTGATCCTGCATACACTTACTCCCTTGAGTCTTGGGTTTGGGGAGTGGAGAAGCTTCCCAGGTTATGAAGTCTGTGTGATTGTGCCCCTCTCTCTGATTCAGCAGCGGAGAGACAGTCTGCAGTCCCGTGCGAATAGCGACACATCATCTACTGGGTGTTTATTATTTCTGAGTGTCATTGTATAGCGCTCCTCACTCATGCTGGTAGTTCTAGCCAGCGGAAGAGTTTCACAGTCGGGGTGGACACATGCATACTTTTCACACTGCTGATTCCTGTAACTCGGCTTTTATTTCCTTTCTGGCCACCCTTTCTTCTGTCTCTGTATGGGGAGAGGTGTCTCTGGGTTCTAGAGAGCAAGGCAATTTTGTCCTGGGTTCCTCAGTGTGACTGGGTTTCTTTGTGTTCTACATGGCCACTTCTGTGTCTCTAGGGCCAGAAGGAAAGTCTCAGGTTTGTTTTGTCTGGGTGTCCCTTGTCAGGTTTACCAGCCCTCCTTAGTGTATCTCCCAGAAAAGAAACAGCTTAGGAAGAGTGACAAGGAGATTGCCTCCTTTGTCTGATTAAATTTGGAGGGCTCCACCAGTCCTCTTTCCAGTGATGTTGGGCTCACTGGAACCACCCATTCAATCTTCAGGAGGAATTGCTGCTATGCCAAGATAGATCTACACCAAATCTAGGTCAACCTCTGTTGGTTCTGTTGGGTTGAGGATGCAACAAGCTTTTTTGTGGAAATGGCATGGGCACCCCATTTGATTTCCTTCAGCTCCCAAAGCTGTCACAAGACAGAGGTCAGACATTCCTGTGTTCTTCATCCCTTTTTACCATAGTTTGACATCATCTCCCCCTTCCATAGCGCTCTATGTCAGAGGCTGGGTTCTCCAATTCCTTGCATGGCCACCCAGGAGCCACAGGCAGTGCTTCACTATTGCAGTGATTATTAGAGAAGTTAACAACTGACAATTCATGTGAGAAATGCTCAGGATGCAGTTTATTTCAGACCAGTGGTTTTTTTGCTGCTTGCCCACAGGCAGGCCTCTCTCTAGCCCGTAGTCTCATGGTCTGGCCTCTGCCCTGTTTGGGCAATGTTACACATCATTCTTGTGGCTGCTAATAAATGCCCAAAAAAATATTCTACCAAAAGCCTCTCTATCCAGGCACTCATTTCCATCTCCATGAGTCAGCAAAACCCAGCTCTCCCAGTTAGTGCCTAGAAGCATCTTCCTCCACAAGCCAGCCTCCTTCCCCAAAGCACTCAGCTGTATGTGCTCTGTGCGCTGGGATTAGCTCCACTCTGTCTCATGCTAGGACGCTTGGTTCTGGTACTGCAGCTACTGTGCCACTCATTTGCTGCCTCAATTGTCTCCTGAATCAAAGAGTTGCAGAAAGCAGGAATCTTGGGTCCAAAGGATACGCGCTCCACTCTTGGTTCCTCTTTTGCTGTTAGTGAAATCCTACCTTCTTGCCTCTGAAATTGCTCATTTCATTCCCAGCAGGATGGCAAACACAATTGACCCCTTAACCACCTCTTACAGATGAATCATATAATTCAGTTTATTCCTGCACTTTCTTGCCCAGACCCATCAAGAAAACAAAGATGAGTGTAACAAAGGCTATGGCTAGAAGAGACATATTAAATAATTCAATACATTATACCTTGCTTCTATATTTTTTTTTGCTTCTATATTCTTCCTCTATTTCACCATCTACCCACTTCTCAAAATTTCCTTTGATTGTCTCTTGTGCCATTTCCAGGATTTACAGTTGTACTCAGTGAGAGGGAGAAGAGAAATAAAGATGTACGTAATCTTTTCCAGATGTCACTTTTAATTTTTTTCAAATCAAAATATGTACAATATATTACACAATTTATATGGAGGCATTATAGTAATGATTCTTATTTTTTAACCTTGGAATACATATTTTAGCATATATTTCACATGTAATACAATTTAATTGTTCAAAAATATTAAGAAGATGTGTACAATCATTACCACAATCAACTTCAGGACATTTTCTTTCACTCATTGTTTTTAGCTTCCCATTTCTCCCATCCTCCATGCCCCTAGGCTATTGTCAATCCTGCTGCCGTCTCCATAGATCCACCTACAGTGGATTACTTATACAGACAATCCTACAAGATATAAACAGAAAGGAAGCAAATAAGTAAAACCCTTAACAACAGTGACCAAAGCATTGAAAACCTCAATCAAGTAGAAAGTAGAAAATATTAAAAATGGAAACAACTTAAAAATGGGTTCAAAGGGATACAAAATAATAAGGTATACATTTTAACATCACTGTATCTGCCATAACCAACTTTAAAATGCGTTCTGCCTGACAGCAGGGCTATTGTACTTGCCTCCACTATGGTTAGAGGGAATTCACTGAGGCTTCAGCTACATGGGGACCCTGCAGATGCACTTGGGCTTCCACTGATGTCCGTAGCCTTCTGCAAGCTGGGTGTCTGCATTTAAACTATGATACCATTTGCTCCTTTGGTTATGGGTGTTGTTTATAATCCTTGGATCACACAGGCTGTTGTGCTTCTTCCATGTGGCCTCCTTGATGTCTCACTTAGCTGTTTGTTGAAAGACAAGACTTTAAGACCCCAAATGCTAATCTCTCCGGTAGCTGTCAGCATCTTCACTATGCTTTCTTATTACCAAACTTATTGGCATATTTTCTTTTCTAGTGTTTCATTTTCAATTTCCTTTGTGTCTGTTATGATGTCCCCCTTTGCATCTTCTCTGTCTTTTCATCAATTAAGTTTGGCAGCACTGTGTCAATTTTGTTAATCCTTTAAAAAAAACAATGTCTTGTCTTTTTAATTTTTCTATTTCTCAATCCAATTATTCCCACTCTAATTTTTATTTTTATTATTTTCTTCTGTTGTTATAGGGTATATGTTGTGCTTCTTTTAGTTGTTGGAGGTGTGGGCTGTTTTTTCTTGTGTGTATTATTATAAATTTCTTGTTTATAACTGCATTATCGGTGTCCCCAAGGCTTTGGCATAATATGTTCTTGTTCTAATTTATTTAGATTAACTTCTTAATTTCATCCCTTATTTGATTTATTATTCAGTTATTTTTTAGTAACATGTTGTTCAGTCTCCATATATTTGTCTTTATGCTCCTGTTCTTTCTAGAATTGATTTCTAGTTTTATAGCATTGTGACTTGAGAAAATGTATTGTAGTCTCGATGATTTTTAATTTGTTGAGAATTGACTTGTGTCAAACACGTGATCTATTCTAGCGTATGTACCTTGTGTACTGCAGAAGAATATATATCGTGTGGTTGTTGGGTAGAGTGCTTTGGAAATGCTTATATGGGATTGAGCTGGTTGATTATGTTGTTGAACTCTTCTGGTTCTTTGTTGAGTTTTTCCTCTCATGATCTGTCTGTGTGTTGAAGAGCAGTGTATTGAAATCTCCAACTATTATTGTCCAGCTGTTTATTTCTGTTTTCAACTCTGGGTTTGGTGCATTTCAAAAGTGCATATAGGTTTATCAAGGGTATATGTTATTTTAAACAGTATATTGAGTCCATTTTGGGCTCTCATTAATTATTTGCTGTGAAGTCTATTTTTCAGATATTAATGTTGCCATACTTGTCTTTTTGTGGTTGCATTGACTTGGTAGATATTTTTTGCCAGACTTTAGTGTTTAATCAATTTTTGTCTCTGAGTTTAAATGTGTGTCTTTTGTATGCAGCCTATTGATGAGTCCAATTGTCTAATCCACTCTGTGACTCTCTGTTTTCAGATTTGTGCATTGAATTTATTTACATTCGGTGCCTTTGTGTGGGTCTGTTTTGCTATGTTTGGTTTCTTTTCTTCCACTTTTTTTCTTGTTGTTTTATTCGTGTACTTATTCATCCTCTGTTTTTGAGTGCTGCTTTCATCCCATATTTGTATTGTAAGGTTTCTGGGTAGTGCTGTCTGATCCTCTCAGGTTTGTTTGCTGCTGTCTTTCATTCTTTGCCCATAGTTACACAGTTAATATTTATTTTTGTAATGCTGGTCTTATTTTTATGAATTTCTTAATTTTTTTCTTTGCCTGGAAATGTCTTTATTTCTCCCTCAATTTGAGAGATAGTTTCGCTGAATATAGGATTCCGGTAGGCAATGCTTTTCTTTGTAAGTTTTATTTATGTCACTCAATTGTCTTCTGCCCTACTGAGTTTCTGCTGAGGAGTCCTAGCTTATTTTAATTGGTTTTCCTTTGAAAGGTGACTGTTCTTCTTTCTGTAGCTACCCTCAGGATTCTCCCAGTAACCTTGAAATTGGAGCGTTTATGTTATTTTTTTTCTGTTGGGATCTAGCTTATTTTGGATTCTCTCATCTTCTTGAATAGTTATTTTATTCTCCTTACTGATACTGGGAAATTTCCTTCCATGATTGTTTTGTACTATTTTTTCTTCTTGTTCTAGGATCCCGATGAGATACATTTTGTTAGTTTTTATCTTTGATAGTTTCCTATACCTTTTCTCAGGCTTTCTTTTGATTACTTTTTGTTGATGGTTTTTCTTATTGAATGCAGTCAGTGTGGTTTTTTTAAGCTTACTGATTAAATTTTCCTTATATTTCCCTCTAAATCTTGCATTATTAATATGCTGCCTAATTCTGTGATCTTATTATTATATTCCAGGATGCTCTTTGGTCTGAGGATTTTAGTTTTGCATTTTCTTCTGTTGTCTCATGCATGTTCTTCAAATCTTTTGAAAGGACCAGAACATCATCATTTTGAATTCTGTTTTCCACTGGGTTCAAATGATTTTGGGGTTGTTTCCATTTTATCGTTATCATTTACTGCTGTTTCCCTGTCATCATAGTACAAGTGTTAGTGGTGTTTAAGCTGCTGAGTTGTATAGAGGTAGTTGGCTCTGCATAGTGATGTGGGAAAAGTCTAATAAAAATTGAAAAGCATGCCACAGTGAAATGGAGAAAGGGGATAGAGGTAAGGTTTGAAAGTAGTGGGAAAGAAAGGAGAAAATAAAAGTCATGATAATAATTATCATTGGCTATCTAGACAGCCAAACTAACTTATAATTTATTGGGAAATACATTTTAAGAAATGTAATCTGAATTCATATGTATGATGTAGATACATGTCATGAGGACAAAGAAAGAGATAATAAGCTGATATGCAGAGAAAAGGAGAGACGAAACAGACAAAGGACTATGGTGTGGCTTGAGTGTGAGTGCTGAAGCTCTGTTTCTAAGATGATATGAATATGGACTTGTCTGCATACTCCGAGGGGGAAGAGGGAGAAAGCCTCATTTAGATGGATGTATTGGAATCGGAAGGCCTGCTGTTTTTGCCTGAAGAGAGCTGTGTATTCTCAGAAGGTGCCTGCTACACAGAAGATGTCACCTGGAGATGAAATGGGAGAGAATTAGAAAATATTAGTAAATGTATTATAATAGAACAAAAGTACAAGCACTGAAGAAAATAAAACTATGTCAAAAATAAGACCACCTTGTGAGTCGAGATTCCTTGCTCCTTTGGTGGTGTTATTGTGTGGGGAGGGCATTAGAGTACAAATCTGTAAAGAAAGAAGGAAAACATGATGAAAAGTGAAGTTTGGGTATTGATTGTGTCTGCATCAAGCAGTCCATGCAATCTGCTATGTCCCAGGACCCCAGAGGCCAGTGAGGTAGAGGGTTGTTTAGCTGAGTTGCCTCAGAGACCATGAGAAATTGGCTGTCAGGAAGATTGGAGCTCACAGAAGCAGCTGATGCCACTGGTCAATGGTCAAAGGGAGCCTATCGGCAGGTGCTGCGATTCTTTCACTTTAAGATGCGTGAGCCTACTTAGCTTTAAGTTGATTTTCTTGCTGACAGGAGGTGCAAAATATCCTTCCTAAGTGGAACCTCTCCAGTATTTATTGAGGAAATCTTCCGATGCTATTATCGGGTAGCCATATTTCCCTTCTGTCTGGTACAAGTATTCTTGAAATAATTAAGAAGTACTACTCTAGTGATTCTACCTCATCAGTTCTGAAATATAATGTGTGGTACCTGATAATGAAAAATGAAACTTCTCCAGGGTAACATCAAAGGACAAGAAAGACTAAAGCAGTTTTGTCTTCAT
Source organism: Tenrec ecaudatus (assembly GCF_050624435.1). Lineage (NCBI taxonomy): Eukaryota > Metazoa > Chordata > Mammalia > Afrosoricida > Tenrecidae > Tenrec > Tenrec ecaudatus. The sequence goes on along the minus strand of NC_134538.1, from coordinate 57,059,269 downwards.
TAGAATCACATCCAATTATTAGTAAAAAGATAGGGTCTATATTAGAATCAACTAGGTTGACAAATCTAAATTTTCAGTGGTTAGCACTACAAAAATTTAATTTTGACTCATAAGTCCATTGCTTGTCAGTACTGACATCAATCTACATCTATTTGTTTTGAAACTTCAAAACTTTATTTGCATAGAATGATCAGATACAAACCTTTCTACACACACACACACACACAAATATATATATATGTATATATACACACACACATACATACATACACCCACATAAAGGTTATATATAAAGCTACATATTACCTCCCATTGCAGCTTTTTGACTGGTGGTCTTCATGTAAACATTCTAAGCTTTGATCTGGAACAGTGTTATGTTTCTTTGGAAGCAGCTTGAACATGTCATTTTTTTTAAGATTTTTAAGTAGAATCTTAGCAATGTTCATCTAATTATTTCCTCCTGCTAAAATAAGACCTTTTGAATCTTCCTCCTCACCGCTCTAAAACGAAAACCACCCTCCTCACCTCAGTTCTGAACCCGAGTCCCTTCTTCACTGTGGTGCAGCTACCAGGTGAGGCTTCCAAGGCTGTAATCTTCATAGGAAAGAAAGCTTGATTTTTCTCCTGCAGAGTGCCTCACGGGTTTACGCTGCTCACGGTGAAGTTACCAGTGCAAGGCATACCAAACTATGCCTCCAAGACGCCTTTTTCCAGAACTTGCAAATCTTCAGGTTTCCCATTACGTCTCATGTTGCAGGCTTCATTTCTGGCTCTGCCAGGTGCTTCCTTTTTCAGTCTTGGTTCGTTTTTATACATTCATTGATGAGTGTTCAGTTGTATACTTGAGGAGTCCCACTATAATTCTCTAGAATCATTCTGTGTACAGCTCTCTCCTCTTTTACATTGTACTGTTAATCATATTCATTCACGCCTTCAGATCCCTTCGTCTGTCTAACACAAAGGTCCCCTGCTGCTGAAACCACTGCTGGTAGTTGCCTAAAATCCAGAATCTTACAAACTATGTTGTTAAATCGGTTTTATTACTTTTTTGGAGGGAGAATTATTTGTTTGTATTTTGGTTGTTTCAGGTGGTTGATAGTTATAAACTTGGCTGAAGACCAAAGTCTTTTGCATGAGCTTATAAATCTCGCAGTGGTTTTAATTTTAAGCATGAAGAAGAAGTAGACTATCTTGAATTCTTTTCTTACTTATCTCTATAGGAGACTAAAAAATAATGGAAAGTGAAGAAAATATGAAAATAGGTTCCAATCCTTTTTTATTCTTGTTCCTTAAAGTGTTTTGCCCTTGAGTTCTTTGGTGTCTTTGGGAGAGAAAATTCAAGTTTTAGTCATGGCAAATAAAGGAAATTGAAGCAGGAAGAAGTTGAGAAGAAATGTCTTCTTTTCTCTAACCAGCAAATTTCCAAGTTTTATTTCCACACCATACCTTGAAAAATCCTCTAAGATTCAACTAAAAAACTCCTTAGTGAAGTTCTTTGCCGTCCTAAATTACTTAAGGTGATGTGTTTTGAAATCTTCCCAGATGTGTGCTTCTTCATTCATTCATTGTGCTTCACAATACACACGGGGTTTGGGTGATAAAACATAAGTAAAAGTTAACGGACTTTTGTATTCTTTATTTTATTCACATTAAAATGCTAAAAAGTTTTCAAATATCAGTTGTAGTGCTTCCAGTTTTTAGTTGGAGGTTGGATAAAGAGAAATTTTGCTCTAAGCTCAAAGTTAGTCTAGATAGGTAGCAGCAAGAACAGATTGGTAAAGGAAGTCATCTGATGCCTTATTGCTTTTGCCTATGCAACTTCTTTTATCTTGTTTGGAATAGTGAATTGTATATCCTCTTTTAGTAAGAATCCAAGTAATATTACAAGTGTTAAATTTTCATTCCTCTCAGTATAATTGTCCCAGAATAATTAATGTTCAATTAAGATCTACAGATCTTAATGTTATATCCTCTGTTTATTTTTTTGTTAAGAAAAGTCTGAAAACAAAATCATCATTGTATATTTCTGTGAGAGAAAACTGAAATTATTTTAATAAATGGTTCATTATTTAGGGGCAATTTTGTCTTTAATTAAAACTTAAATTGGACCATTGCAGTTTTATTATTATATACATTTTGCAATATTGTTTCATTTTTGTATGTTTCTATATGTCTTCTTTTCATAATGGTGCTTCATACATATGTAGTTATCGCATTCTACTGGAATTGAAGGAATCCTAGTGGTGCAGTGGTTAAAGATTGGCTTGCGATGTACATGGTCTGCATTTCAAAACCACCAGCCACTCCACAGAAGAACGGGCTTTCTACTCCCATACCAACTACAGTCTTGGAATCTCACAGTGGGGTCCCTATGAGCCAGCATTGACTAGATGGCAGGGAGTTTGGTTTGGGGGCATGGGTATTGAGAAGCCCTGGGGGCGCAGCATTAGGCATTGGGTTGCTAATTGCAAAAGTCACAGTTTAAAGCTACCACCCGCCTAGGGGAGAAAGTTATGGCCTGCTACTCCAAACCCAAAGGCACAGTTCTCCCCTGCCCTAAAGGATCATTGTGAGTTGGATTGACCTAATGGCTGTGACTTTGGTTTCAGTTTTATTTGGGGTTTTGTTAACATTGATATTTTGCCAAAGTGTAGACCCTTATTTCTATTTAGGCTTACATCTCCACTTTTAAAATATAACTGCTTTTAGATTTCCTTTACAGAAGTGCCATATCAGGTGGTATGCCTATGTTTGTGTTAACAACTTAACATCAGTAAAATAGTCTGTTATATTTACTCCCATTATGACTAATGCCATTGTTCTTGGTTTTGTTGTCTCCTTTATTTTTGGAAAATATTCCATAGCCGTTCTTTGAGAGTAAGTCTGCAGGTGAGAGATTCTCTTAGTTTTCTTTTGCATGAAAATATCTTAATTTCTTATTCATTCCAGAAGGATAATTCTTCTGGATATTTTATTTGAAGTTTACAATCCTTTCTTTCATCACATAAAAATAATGGGTACCGCCTCTTTCTACCCTCTATGGTTATAGCCCTCTTCTCCTGAGACTCCAATGACATGCATATAAAATCTTTTGGTATTTATTGTCTTACAGGACTAATGTTCTTTTTGTTTTGTTTTCAATTCATTTTCTTTTGTTAAAATGTTATGAACATTTTTATATTCCATCTCAGTAGTCACTTATTTTTTCCATTTGTTCCAATTCACTCCACTATTGAATCTGTGCATTTAATTTTATTTAATGGTAGTTTTTATTTATGAAATTTCTGTTTGGCTAGTCTTTATATCTTTTTATCTGCTGAGACTATCTATGTATTTCCTTATTTCAACTTGTTCATGATTTTTAATGTTTATTTTATAATGAATTTATTAATATGATATACTGATATTTAATCTTAATTTTTATTGTAGTGAATGTAGATGATGGATTTTGCCATTTCAGTATTTTCTTGTTGTACAATAAAATGGCAAATCATGTTGTATAATTTTACCACTATCTATTTATGCATTTTTTTATCGTTTGTGTTAGAAGGTCCATGCCTTCTTTTGTTGAAATACTTTTATGATTTGTAACTTAAAATATCTTTCACATGATTACAAAATTTGTATTATTCTGTTGTTGATATCTATTGATTATCTTCATACATGAGGCTTGGAATTTTTTTGTTTTTTTCAGTTTGGTGTTAAAGTCACTTTTTTGTTGAGACCTAAATATTTTGGATATTATACTTTTATTTCAATTCATATTTTGGTTTGAGATGAACTTGTTTCACACTAAAGATTCCAAATTCATTTCAGTTTTACTTTTATGCCTCTTTTTGCTTGATTATTTTTAAACTTTGCTTTGGCACTTCCTCAAGACTTCTCCAGCATGGAGTGTTACAAGACTGGAGTAAGATCTGGATTACCTATTCAGCCTCTCGCCATACTTATTCTATCTTTATACTAAGGAAATAATCAAACAACCTGGATTATATGAAGAGGAATGTGGCATCAGAATTGGAAGAAGGCTTATTAACAACCGGCGAGAGATCTGAAGCTGACACAATCTTGCTTGCTGAAATTGAAAAGGACATAAAGCATTGGCTGATGAATATTTAGGGTTGCAACCTTAAGCATGGAAAACAGCTCAATGTAAAGAAAACAAAAACTTTCATAACTAGATTAATAGGTTACGGCATGATAAAAGGACAAAAAAAATTGAAGTTGTAAAGCAATGGTTCTCAACCTGTGGATCACGACCCCTTTGGGGGTTGAATGTCCCTTTCACAGGTGAATGACTCTTTCACAGGGGTCACCCTTTCACAGGGGTCAGAAAACACATATTTCCAATGGTCTTAGGAACTGAGACACCGCTCCTCTATCTGTTTCCAGGCAGGTCCGCCCACATGCAGATACGCCCACATACGAGTACCCGGTGTGATGACATCATTGCACCAACCCCATCACATACACCATGTACAAATATAGGTATATGTGGCAGGGTTGGTGCCATAATGTACTTATGTGGACCAGTCACGTGTAGACAGTAACTACTGTGTAGAAAGCAGCTGGTGTGTTGAAAGCAGCAAGTATTGGGGGTAAAACAACACTTCATGAATTATAATTACATATTTTTGTGATTAATTACTATGCTTTAATTATGTTCAATTTGTAACAATGAAATTACATCCTGCATATCAGATATTTACATTATAATTCACACAGTAGCAAAATTACAGTTATGAAGTAGCAAGAAAAATAATTTTATGGTTGGGGGTCACCACAACATGAGGAACTCTATTAAAGGGTCATAGAATTAGGAAGGTTGGAAACCACTATTGTAAAGGATTTCCTCTTGCTTGCATCCATAAACAGTGCTCATGGAAGCATCAGGCAAAAGATTAAAAGACACTGCATTAGTTAAATCGCCTGTACAAGACCTCTTTAAAATACTGAAAAGCAAGGACGGACTTTGGGGACTAAGATGCACCTGACACAAGCCACGGTATTTTCAGTTGCCTACCATGCATGTGAAATTTGGGCATTGAATGAGAAAGACTGAAGAAGTAGTAATGTATTTGAATTATGGTGCTGTCGAAGAATATTGAAAGTGTCATGGATTTCCAATAGAGCAAACAAATCTTGAAAGACAGCTCTTTAGAGGTAAAGATGGTGAGACATTTTCTCGTGTATTTTGGACAGATTGTCAGGAAAGACCAGTTCCTGGAGAAGGACATCATGCTTGGTAAAGTAGAGGGCCGGTGAAAAAGAGGAAGGCCCTTGACAAGATGAACTGACAAAGTGGCTGCAACAACGGACTCAAATATAAGAGCACTTGTGAGGATGGTGCAGGGCAGGGCCTTGTTCTGTTGTGTTGTACATAGGGTCATGCTGAATAACAACAACTAAATGAATCTATCATCCAGGTGTAGTTGCCACCTTGTATGTATTGCTACTCCTTTAGTAGAAATTGAAACCCTAACTGGACTCTCATCTTATATAACACATGATATTTCTTCTTCACTACTGTTGAGTCGATGTGAACTCAGAAGAGACCCTATAAGTCCAGGGTAGAACTGTCCTGAAAGTTTCTAAGACTAACTCTTTTCAGAAGTAGAGAGCCCCATCTTTCTCCCTCACTTTTATAGATAAAGGAGAAGATAAAAATTCTTTGAACCATTAACAGAAATGTTTATACTAGTAGGTGATTAATAATTAAGAAAATACCTGTCTATTCTAGAATAGGGCTTTGTAAACAATTGCAGTCCTGGAAACTCACAGGGGCAGTTGTGCCCTTTGCTAAAGGCCCCTGGGAGTCTGCCTTAGCGTGCTAGCAGTGAGTTGGGAATTTGGTTTTTGATTTAGTGCTTCCTTAGCTAAAAATGTAAGTTGATCATGTAAAAGAAAAAATTAAAATCCTTGGAATTTGTCAAAATCAAGGAAAACTACGAAGCTGTGAAAGTTAGTAACTGAGTAGTGAAAACAATAGGAATTATATATTTAAATTGAATTAATATTGAGGTTTTTTATTTATACAAATTTTTATAGGAGTGATATGAATTATTAGAAAGCGTGAGTGAATTAAAGAGCACAATTTGTAGTAATATTTTTTCAGGGGTCAGTCCAGCTATACTTTTTACTAGAGGTGCAATTGAACAACATGGTATGATTGAGCATACCTGGCTTATAAAAGAATTCAGTACATTACAGTAACTCATGCTTTAACAACTAGAGGTTATGAATATCAGAAAAAATAAATATCTTGTTAATTTGATAAGTGAAGTCACACTAATGATTACAAATATAAAAGTAATTATAGGTCTCAATGATATCTTACTCATTTTGTAAGCTTAATTTTTGGAACATAGATGTAGAAGTTGTAATATGTGTTTTACTCGTGATTTTAAGCCCAATATTACTTTGTGGACTGAATTGTGGGTATGCCTCAAGATTCGCAGCTTAATTATTTAAAAAATTTTAAAACACAAATTAAATTAAATCCACTGCCACGGACTCAATTTCAACTCAGTGTAACCTTATCTAGAGCTTTGAGACTCAATCTTTCTGCAAACAGATAGCCACTGCTTTCTCCCATGAAGCAGAGTTCGTTCACACCGTGGGTCTTGTGGTTAGCAGTCCAATGCCTGGCCCATAGCACCACCAGAGCTCTTTAGATTACATCTAAGTTCAAAGGGTTCTTTTGATATTGCTCATATATTCTTAAAGCCATCAAGTTGATTCTGAGCCATACTAATCTTATAGGACAGAGTAGAATTTCCCCAAGGGATTCTGAGACATAAATCTTGATTGGAGTAGAAAGCTTCATCTTGCTCATATAAACAGCAATATCGTAATTAAAATCAAGAGAGACCAAAGATGTAGCTACATATCCAAGTTGTTTCTTTTATATGTGGAAGGATCGTTGTAAATATTTTGGATTTAGAGATATATTTTTTTTCATTTTTACATCTGTTATTTGTAGTCTGTCAATGCAAGAAAAGCTCCAAAATGTTTTCCCTCACCTCTAAATTTCTAAGCAATTTATTTGTTTTAAAAATATACTTATGAATATAAAAGGTGACTAATGCTTTTCCAATTTGCATTTATATTTTAGGCTAAAACTCTCATAGAAAGATTTTTTAATCAACAAGTAGAAGTTCTAGGCAGACGTGCAGAACCATTGCCTGAAATATACTATATTGAAGGTACTCTCCAAATGGTTTGGATTAATCGCTGCTTTCCAGGGTATGGAATGAATGCCCTAACACATCCAAACTGCCCTGAGTGTTGTGGTATGTAATGAACTCTAATTCATTTTTTATTTTCATGAAAAATCAGTTACTTTTGTTCTGGCTACAACATATTTTAACTAGCTTTTTATATTTCTTTAGTTCTTTAAAATAGTATTTAAAAACATTCTCTGTGAATCTGAATATGTAGAAGAATAAACCTGGCTAAATTCTGGCCTTACTATTCATGTTACTGCAAAGAAGGGTGGTAGCATCAGGCAATTGTCTGGGATAAAGCACAAGTAATTAACAGGTTTTTGCATTTGTCATTATTGATAGTAATCTAGAGTTGGCTGTGCTCATGTTGACCCTACATATATCAGAGCTAAGAAATGCTCCTTCCTGCACATGCTGATGGACATGCTTGTGTCCAGGTTCATTTTAGTCTCAGAAGCTCTGCAGGAACCTATCCAACATGAGTGACCCTTTGTGTATTTGAACATCACATGCAGTATAAAATAATTGTTACCTGTCCTAGATTTCTCTTAATTAACTACATCTCACTATAAGAAACATCATGACATAGATGGTAAGATTCTAGCAAGTTCAAGCTATCAGAGATTGACAAACTGATAGAGAGACAGTGGCCTTAGAGACACTGGTCTTTAAAAAGTAGTCTGTTCATGTTTGTATCATCTAGGGAGTTCTCTTTCAAATGTATCCATTTTCTGGAATAAATAGATTGACTCTTTTAGTAGCGCTGAAGGATCTTAGCCACTAACTGCTGTTTATGCCCCTCTCTGATAGAAGAATGGTCTGTCGAGCCTGCTTGCTGAAAATGAGGCTATAAATGCTCATTCGTGAATGTCTATTGTTAGGAGATGAATGAGACCGACATTTTCTGTCTTTAGAAGACTATGTAACTAAATAGTACTAAATTGGTATCATTTTAATTCAGTCTTCTCTTATTTTTATGTATTCTTTTCTATTATCTTTGGTTAAGACGTCTCTGCATAACAGCACCTAAACATTATTTTTGCATTTCTTTATTTAATTTGATTTTATCTTTGAAATTAGTTTTTGGTTTTGCTTAAATATATAACATACATATACAATATGCATATTTGACCAAATGTACTAAAAAGGAAGCACAAATACAGGATTTAGAAATTCCAATTTTATATTATGTTTGTACATATCAATCTACAGAACAGATAAGGATATAAGAAAAGCCTGGAAATACTAGGTAAAGAAATCCGAATCCGAATCCAGAAACTTAGTTTTTGTTAGTATACATTTATATATGCATTCAACAATATTTTAAGGTAAAGTAAAATATACCTATTAATTCTAAGAAGTTTTTAAGTAATTAAAATAGCTCTTTAAAATGAAATAGAATTTTCAAATTTTTGCAAAGTATACACAATTTTATAATTCTAAAGGTTTATAAAATTCAGGAAATAACGCAATTGTCAGCTTTTCTAATTCTACCTTATAATTATAAAAGTTACCTTATGCTTCATATTTTGACCAACTTCAGTGATAAATTATTTTATTCCAGATGAAAGACCCCATAGAAGTAAAACAAGAAAACATAGAGAATTCAGTGTTTTCTCTGATACTTTGTTTCCCTGACTGTTTTGAGCATTATTTGTTCTCTGCCCACAGAATTTACAGACATAGGAATTGCATGCATAACACACCTAGTCATATGATGTGTAGACTGTCAAATTGTGAGAAAGATAATAAAGATTTTAGAAAGCAAACCTAGAGGTAAATACTATCTCAGCCAGAATGATCCTTAAAAGCCAGGATGGACAGACTTCACCTTAGAAATTTTGTACAAATAATCAGGGTGGGGGTGGGGGGAGCAGGTAGGGGCTGCAGTCCCTAGAGAAGGACTTTGTGTTTGATAATGTAGAGGAGCGGTGAAAGAGAGGAAGCTCCTCAAGGAGGAGAAGGACGGACACAGTGGCTCCCGCAGAAGAAGCGTGAGAATGGCACAGGACGGAGCAGTGTTTGGTCTGTTGTTCATAAGGCTGCCACGAGTAGGAACTAACTGTAAAACACTTAACAACAACAATGAACTAGCTCTCCATAACTTTACTTTCGGCGATTCTTAGCAATCTACCATTCTTATCAGTCATTTTAACACTGAAAATAAAAACTTTTCATCAGATTCATCATTAATCATTGGTGTCTCATAATTAATAGTTTATATCATTACAATAACCAAACCCACTATATAATATATACTTTCTGATAGTGTTTTATTGAAATGCAGATTTTGAAATATATTTTACTATGTAATCTGTATAGCTTTTTGTTATTATTTATCATCTTTGTTCATTCCCTACACTTATCTCTCTTTAAACTCTGGCAACGATTTTAGAATTTCAGCAGCTATCACAATTATCTGAATGTTGTTTATTTATTTATAATCATTTTATTGGGGGCTCATACAATTCATATCACAATCCATACAGACATCCACTGTGTCAAGCACATATGTACATTTGTTGCCATCATCATTTTCAAACATTTGCCTTCTACTTGAGCCCTTAATATCGGCTCCTCATTGTTCTCCTTCCCTGTACTCCCCCGACCCCCTCCCTTATGGACCCTCCATAATTCATAAATTATCATTGTTTAATCATATGTTACACTGTCTGACATCTTCCCCTGCCCTCTTCTCTGCCGTCCATACCCCAGGGAGGAGGTCATATATAGATTCTTGTTATTGGTTCCCCACTTCCACCCCACATTCGCTCCACCCTCCAGGCATCACCACTCTAACCACTGGTCTCAAAGGGTTCATCTGCCCTGGATTCCCTGGATTTCCAGTTGCTATCTGTACCAATGTACATCCTCTGATCTACCCAGATTTGTAAGGTAGAATTGGGATCATGATAGTGGGGGAGGGGGGAAGGATGCATTGAAGAACTAGAGGAAAGTTATATGTTTTATCGTTGCTACCCTGCACCCTGACTGACTCATCTAGTCCCCACAACCCTTCAGTAAGGGGGTGTCCAGTTGCCTACCGGTGGACTTTGAGTCTCCACTCTGCACTCACCCACATTTCCAATGATATGTTTTTTTGTTCTTTGATGTCTGATAACTGGTCCCTTCTATACCCTGTGGTCAGACAGGCTGGTGTGCTTCTTCCATGTGGGCTTTGATGCTTCTCAGCTAGATGACCGCTTGTTTATCTTCAAGCCTTTAAGAACCCAGATGCTATATCTTTTGATAGCTGGGCACCATCAGCTTGCTTCACCACATTTTCTTATGCACACATTTTTCTTCAACAATCATGTCGGGAAGGTATGCATCATGAAATGCTAGTTTAATAGAACCATGTGTTCTTGCATTGAGTAAGTACTTGAGTGGAGGCCCAATGTCCATCTGCTGCCTTCATACTAAACCTGTAAATATATGCTGGTAGATATATTTCCCCATCCTCCTATATAAATGAATTTACCTATGTACATGCCAGTATTTAGAGCTTTATAAATACCCTTTGTCACCTAGTTCTTTCCTCTATTTCCTTTTACTTTCCTCTTGTCCCACTATCATGCTCAGCCTTCATTTGGGTTTCAGTAATCTCTTGGTTCCATTGCTCTTGTTGAATCCCTACCAGGCCTCTCACACTCTCCTTGCCACTGATTTTGAATCACTTATTGCTCCCCTGTCCCTGGGTTGTTCAGCACCACCTCCTTACCCCCACCTACCCCTCTCCCGTGTCCCCCTGGAACCATTGGTCCCATTGTTTTCTCCTCCAGACAATTCATCTAGCTTATGTTATCTATATAGATCTGTAGAGAAATAATATGCACCAAAAATCAAGTCATAGCAAGATAGGTGATGAATGAGAACACTGTGGTGACAACAAAAAAGAAAACCAATGACCCATAGAAGATTAAATAAAAAGAAAAAAATTTAAAAAGAGAAAAACCTGTAAAAAGATCAAGGCTTGATTTTTTATCTCTAGGAGTGTCTTTCAGTCAGGTACAATGGGATGCCACGCTCTGGACTGAGTCTGTCTTTTTGTGCTCCCACGGTGGCTTCCTGTTCTCCCACAGTTGTTCTGACGCATTCCTTTAGTGGTTTGGCTCGGTGTCACGGGGTCAGTCTGGGCCAGTCCTGACACTGAGTCTCCAGTGTTGTGCCCCTTAGGTCCCTGGGCCACCAAGGGATGGTGTCTCTCCTAGTGGGACCAGCCATATGGTCCACTCTGTGCATTGGCTATTCAGATGGGGACATCGTCCTCCAATCCTGGTGGGCCAGGATGTGCTCCACTCTTTCTTCGTCCTCTTTCACTTGCTCCCATGTGATCTGATCAGACATGCCCCTCTCCCTGAGCAATAGCTTCAGTGCTGTCCACTAAAGTAAATTCTTCTGAGGAGAGGGGCAGTTGTTCATGAAGCTGGTATGGGGGCCGAGCCCTCAGGCCCCTCCACTGGCTCCCCACTCCTTGCCGGCACACTGCATTCGTCTGGCACTGGCTTTAAGTCTGGCCCCTCTTTCCCTGTGCAGGCACAAACAATGCCCTCCTCTTGGGTGGCCAGTGCCCTATTGCCCTGCCACACAACTTTATTTTCTTTCCTCCCTCCTGCCTCCTTTTTAGTTGGCTACCATGTGTACCCCTGGATTTAGTCTGGCCCCTACCATGCTACCTGGACCTCACCCCTGCAGAGTTTGTATATAGTAGATATTTTCCTGTGTCCCTTTGCATTTACTTTTCTTTTTTGTTTGTTTGTTTTTTATATGTAAACTTACCTCAGTAAACTCATGTTATACTTGTTCTTTTGTGCTTGGCTTACTTCACTTTGTATAATTTCCAGTTCTCCCCATGCGACAATATGCTTCATGCGCTCATCACTGCTTTTTAGTGATGCATAGTACTCCATATGTATGTCTTTTAATCCATTCATGGGTTGTCGTTTAATCCATTCATGAGTTGTTTCCAACTCCTTGCGATTGAGAACTAAGCACAGATGTCTGGCCATGGTTTGTTTCTTTACTCATCTGGGTATATGCCCAGTAGGGGGATTGCTAAGTCGTATCGTAGCTCAATTTCCATCTGTTTTAGCAATTGCCAAATCAATTTCCATAGTGGCTGTACATACCTACAGGCCCACCAGCAGTGGATGAGAGTTCCTATCTCACCATAGCCCCTCCAACACTTGTTGCTTTCTGATTTTTGAATTGGGCTATCTTTGAGGGTGTTAGATAGTATCACAGAGTTGTTTTGATTTGCATTTCTCTTATTGTTAATTATCAGGAAGATATTCTGATAGGTTTACTGGCCATTCGGATTTTAGAGTCTGTGAAACTTCTGTTCAGGTCCTTTGCCCACCTTCTCAGTGGGCAATTCATTTTTCTCTTATTGTAACCTTGCAAAGTATTGTAGATTTTAGTAGTAAGGCCTTTGTCTGATGTGCATTGCTAAAGATGTTTTCCCAGTCGGTGGACTCTCGTATTACTCTCTTGGTGAATTCTTTTGAGGTACACAGGTGTTTTATCTTCAGTATATCCCACTTGTCTATTTGTGACTCCTCTGTATTTGTATCCTTCCTTATTTCTGATAGCCTATGTATTCCTTATGCCAAGGTTCTCAGGTTTGTCCCAATTCCCTCATTAATGGCCCTAATTATTTGTGGCTTTATCTCATGGTCTGTGATCCACCTTGAGCTTATTGTTGTGCATGGAGTGAGGTAAGGGTCTTGCTTCATTTTTTTGCAGGTAGATGTCCATTTTTTCCCAGCACCATTTATTGAAGATGACATCTGCTTCCAATTTAATATTTTGGGGGCCTTTATCAAAGATCAGTTGCCTGTATGCCGATATTTTTCTGGGTCTTCAGGTCTTTTCCATTGGTCTGAATATCTGTCATTATACCAGCACCACACTGTTTTGACTCCTGTGGCCGTATAGTACATACTAAAGTCAGGTAGAGCAAGCCCCCCCACCCCACTTTGTCCTTCTTAAGGTGTTCTCTGCTAATTCTTGGTTTCTTCCCCCTCCATTTGAAGTTGGTATTCTGTTTTTCCAATTCTTTGAAGAAGGATGGTGGTATTCGTATCAGGACGGCATTGAATTTATATAGTGCCTGGGGCAGAACTGACATCTTTACTATATTGAGTCTCCCATTTGTGGAGGTCACTCTTGGTTTTCCTATAGTAGGTGTTTTATAGTTTTCTTCTTACAAATCTTTTGTTTTTTTACTCAGGTATATCCCTAGGTATTTCAATTTGTACTGGGCTATTGTAAAGGGTACTGCCTTTTTTATCCTCTCTTCTGTGATCTTGTCTGATGTGTAGAGCAGTCCAATAGACTTCTGTTTGTTGATTTTGTATCCTGCCACTCTGCCATATTCCTCTATTGCTTCCAGCACTCCGCTTGTGGAGTTTAGGGATCTTCGATATATAGAATACTATAATCTGCTAATAATACTAAATTTGTCTCTTCCCCAGATAGTTCTTTTGTCTTTTATTGTTAGCTAGGACCTCCAATACGATGTTAAATAGGAGTGGGCACAAGGGGGATCCTTTGTCTGGTCCCCTTTTTCAGTGGAATTCTTTTTGTCTTTTGTCCGTTAACTACCATGTTGGCTACTGGTTTTTCATATATGGCTTGTATGATATTGAAGAATTTTCCTTCTATTCCTATCTTCTTGAGTGTCTTAAACAGGAATGCGTGTTGGATGTTGTCAAATGCTTTTCCTGCATCTATCAATATTTATCATGTGGTTCTATATCATTTATCCTGCCAATTGGGCGAATAATGCTGAGGGTCTTTTGTATGTTGAACCATCCCTGCATCCCTGGTATGAATCCCATTTGGTCACAGTGAATTACTTTTTAATATGCTTTTGTATTCTATTGGCCTGTATTTAAAAAAAAATTTTAAACCACTTATTGAGGGCTCACAAAAACTCATCACAATCCATACATACATACATTGTGTAAAGCACATTTGTACATTTTTTGATATCATCATTCTCAAAACATTTGCTTCTACTTGAGCCCTTGGTATCAGCAACTCATTTTTCCCCTCCCTCTCCATCTCCCCTCCCTCATGAACCCTTGATAATTTATAAATTATTATTATTATTTTGTCATGTCTTACATTGTCCGATGTCTCCCTTCACCCATTGTTGTGCTTTTTTTGTAAAATAAATCATTTTATTGGGGCTCATATAACTCTTATCCAATCCATACATACATCAATTGAGTAAAGCACCCTTATACATTTGTTGCCCTTGTCATTCTCCTAATTCGCCGTCCATTTGGGTTCCTGGAATCAGCTCATTTTCCTTTTTCCCCCCTCCCCCTCCCTACCTGCTCCCCCCTGCCCAATGAACCCTTAATAGTTTATAAATTATTATTTTATCTTATCTTACACTGCCTGGCGTCTCCCCTCAGCCACCTTCCTGTTGCCCATCCCCCAGAGAGGAGGTTACATGGAGATCCATGAGATCGGTTCTCCCTTTCTACACCCCCTTACCTCCTGGTATTGATTGGCCAATATTTTGTTAAGGATTTTTGCATCAATGTTCATTAGGGATATTGGTCTGTTCTCAATTCTTGTGGTATATTTTCCTGCTTTAGGTATCAGACATACTAGCTTCATAGAAAGAATTTGGGAGTTTTCCATCTTTTCCTGTATTCTAAAAGAGTTTGTATAGATTGGTGTCAATTCTACCCTGATTGCTTGGTAGAGCTCTCCTGGAAGCCATCTGGTCTGGGGGCTTTTTTGTTGGTAATCCCTTGGTTAACTTGTCTATTTCTTCCATTGCTATGAGTCTGTTGAGGTTCTTGACATCCATCTGGGATAGTCTAGGGAGGGATTGGTTTCCCAAATATTTGTCCATGTCTTCCAAATTGTTGAATTCATTATATAGACCTTCATAGTACTGTGTAATTATCCTTTTGATTTCATTAGGGTTCGTTTTAATGTCCCCTGTTTCATCCCTCATCCTTGCAAATGTTGTTTGTTCCTTCCTTTCTTTGGTTAGGTTTGCCAGTGGCTTATCAATTCTGTCAGTGCCTTCAAAGAACCAAATTTTGGCGGCATTAATTTTCCCCCAGTTTTCTTGTTTTCCCTTCCCTGTATCTCAGCTCTGATTTTTATTATATATATATCCTCTTGTTATTTGTCGGGTTGTTCTGTGGACTCTACTCTAGTTGTTGTAAGTTTTGTGTCAGCATATCACTCACGAGTCTCTGTTCTTTTTTAATGTGTGCATTTATTGCTTTCATCCTTCCTCTGATAAATGCCTTTGCTGTATCCCACAGTTTTTGGTATGTTGTATTTTCGTTTTCATTGGTTTCTAGAAACTTTCTGATTTCTTCTCTGATCTAGGTCAATACCCGCTCCCTTTGAAATATGAAATTATTCATCCTCCAATTGTTTGCCCTTGTTTTCTTAACCGTCCTTCTGTTAATTTCCAGCTTTATGGCCAAGAGATCAGAGAGAGATGTCTGTATAATATCTATGTGCTTGAATTTACTCAAGTTTGACTTTTGTCCCATCATATGGTCTATTTTCAAATATGTGCCATGTGTACTTGAAAAGGATGTGAATTTCTTGCTGTGGGTGGAAAGTTCTGAAAATATCTATCAAGTCAAGTCGTCCAATTGTGCTATTTAGATCTGTAGCCTCCTTGTTGAGTTTCTTTCCCAATGATGTGTCTTTTTCAGAGAGTGGTGTATTAAAGTCACCATCTATAATTGTTGAGCCGGTGATCTCTTTTTTCATCTTTTGGAGTGTCTGATTTACAAATATCGCAGGTCTCTCGTTAGGTAGTATATGTTTATTATGCTCACTGATTCTTGGTCTATTGTTCCCTTGAGCATGATATAATGCCCCTCCTTTTTTCTTGTTATAGCCTGTATCTTGAGGTCAATTTGGTCAGATATTAAGATCACTACCCCTGCTTGTTTTCCATTGCCATTTGCTTGGTATATTTTTCTCTAGCTTTTAATTCTCAAGCTGTTTTACTGCAAGCTTGAGATGAGTCTTCTGGAGTCAGCAGATCGATGGGTTATGTTTCCTGAGCCATTCTGCAAGCCTCTGCTTTTTAATGCCTAAGTACAGGTTATTGGTATTGTGTTAATATATCCATCTGTGGACTCTGTGATGTCATCTTGTACTTTTTGTGTTGGATCTTTTCCTATCTACCTATCTTATCCACTTGTGTTGTGTGTGTGGTTTATGTTTGCCTTCTTTTCACTTTTGAGCTGATGCTATGCTGGGGGATGTTTCCTCTTTGTCACCCCATGAGTGGAGTTGTTCTATATGATGGTCTTTTATTTGTCCTCAGTGAGTGTCGATCTTCTGGCCATAATAGATCAGCAAGGATCGTTTGTAGGGCTAGGTTTCTTTTTATGTATTCTTTGAGGTTGTCCTTGTCTGGTAAGACTCTTACTTCTCCATCTATCTTAATAGATAATTTGGCAAGGTAAACTATTTTTGGGCTTGTTGTTTTCCTTCAATTTTTGATATATGCTACTCCATTATCCCGTCTTTGTTATCGTTTCTGCTGATAGGTCTGAATATACTCTTATTGGGGTACCTTTGTACGTGACTGTTTGCTTTTCCTTAATTCCTTTTCCTCATAGCTGGATAATTTGACAATTATGTGTCTTGGTGACTTCTTTTGGCGATTCAGTCTGGCTGGTGTTCTTTCAGCCTCTTGAATGGTTGCCTGGTTTTCATTTATTAAGCTGGGGAAGCTTTCCTTTAAGAATTCCTTCACTATTTTCACTGTTGACTTCTTTGTTGTGTTTTGTTCCGGTAGTCCAATTATTCTAATATTGTTTCTTTTCATAGCATCAGACATAGCTCTCAAGTTTTCTTCAGCTACTATGATTATCTTCTTTGACTGCTTTTCCAGTTTGCTGAGGTCTGTTTGGTTATCTTCAAGGTCACTGGTGTGATTCTCTGCCTACTCAAGTCTGTTGGAAAGGTCTGCCACTTTGACACTGGATTTTGTTATTTCATCCCTTAACTCTTTGGTGCGTTGTCTTTTTATCTTCTATCATTTCATCTTTTTTCTGCATTGCTTCCCTCATATCCTTTTGGACTTCAATCAGCATTTTGAAATTTTCCTTTTGTGGCAGGTCAATATCTGCTTCTTCTATGCCCATAGTTAGGTTCATGACTTCTTTTAGCATTGTCTTCTGTTTATCCTGATTTTTAGTTGAAGCCTTTAGAACCGGTTGTTGTTTACGTGTTGATTTAGAGGAGCCTGGAACCATCTTCCTGAGTTGAAGAGCCCTGGATTCTCTCTTGGGGGATTCGTATGATTGCTTCTATGAACTACCCACTGGCACCTATACTGAAGGGTCAGGCTATCGCTATATCTTCCTGTAGTTTCACTCTTATCCTAGCCATCCAGTATTCCATTATTTGGAATGTGTTGCATATTCCTCTCATGTTGTGCAGGTCAGGTTGTTGTGGGTCCACCAGGGTGTCATTTCTCTGCCCGGTCTCTTAAGTAGGCTTCCTGGTTCTTAGAGCACCTTGGCTGGTCTGTGGTGTTTTCCTCTTCAACTGGAGTGCTGTGGAGGGCGTGTGGGTATACTCTCCTTGGTGTAGATCTCTGTAGCTGGCAGGGGAATTACAGTAGACCGAGAGATCACCTTGGAAATTTTGTGGATGTTCCCACAGTGGCGTGGAGCCCCATCAGTGGTGGTCACTTGTAGGGCCTCGGGTTTTTTGCTGGAGATGCCACCACTGTTTTCAAGGGAAAGCCCCCTGCTGCTTTGTGTATGGAAGACAACCGGCGTGATTTCCCCAGCTGCTTGCAAAGTCAATAAATGCGTGTGGGAGCTCCCCCAGTTGGGCCTTCAGAGTTGCCCTAGACAGAGAGGAGTGGCCTCAAGGCTGCTCGTGACTTGTGACAGGAAAGAGAGCGAAAGGAGAGGAAAGAGAGAGAAAGAAGAAGACCCAGACTGGAACAACAATACCAAGCATACTGGCATGCACTTACATACACACACACACCTAAAATGCCCTGAGTAAACAAATGAAAACAGTAAAAAAATTTTTTTAGAAATAAAATAAAATAAAATGGAGCACTGAATTTGCTGAGGCTGTGGTAGGAATGAGAGAAGAGCTAGGAGAAGAGAAGAAAAGAAAAAGTGAAAGAAGAACACAAAGAAAGAAAAAGAAGAAAAAAATGAAAGTGAAGGAGAATTAAAAAATAGATAAAGAGATAGTTCACCCCATGCTTTGCTGTGTGAAGCACTGACTTGTGTTGTGTACCTCACTCTCTTAGGAAGCAGGCTGTAGCTCTCCCCACTGGGTGAGCAGAGTTGCCCCAGGCAGCGGGTTGGGGTCTGGGAACCAGCAGTGACATGTGAACGGAAAGAAAGGGAGAAGAGAGAATCGTGTAAGCAGAGAGAGAAGTGAAGAGAACAATAAAAGAGAGAGGAAAGATGAAAAAGAGAAGAAAGTGAAAGAAGGGTACATAAACTCAACTTAGTGCTCACTAAGATTGGCTGTGATGGTAAAGAGGGAGGAGAGAGAGAAGGAGGAAATAAAGAATAAAGTTAGCTGATTCCTGATTTCTTGAATGTGGGGCCAGAAGGGTATAGACCCTTCCCCACAATGGTAAGTTGGTGTGCCCTTTTAATGCAGGAACCCCGTGGTGCTGGGCAGAATTTATCTAGTTGATGAGATAGCCTTAGAAGTCCGACAGAGGTTTCCTCAGCAGCGCCACATGGTGTAGATGGCTGTCACAGCTGCCTTGTGTGGTGTACAGCACTCCCACGAAGGGCAGGCTGGAGTTTTCCCTGCCATTTGATTTGATTTTCCCTAAGTGCTGGATAGTAACCTGGAAGCCATTAGTGGCATATGATAGGAAAGAGTGGGAGAGAAGAGGAGAAAGAGGGAAAAAGAAGAAAATGAGGAAAGAAACCCAATACAAACCTGTGCTCGTTGAGACTGACTGTGGTGGGAAAGATAGAAGGGCCAGTGAATAAATGGAGAAGAAATAGAGTGGTAAGTAAGGAGATAACTGAGACTTGATCACCTGTCCGTGAGGGTGGTAGAGTTCCAACTCTCCTCAAGGTAGTGGCCTCGTGTGCCCAATTGATGTAAGGTTCCACAGATGCAGGGTGGGATTATTTTCAAAGGCAAGATCGCACTTGTGGCCAGGCGTCAGTTCCCACTGCGGTGCTGAGAGCTTGAGTTCACTGGTATATCTGCCTTGTGCTGTATGAGCATTGCAGCAGAGGTGAGTATTGGGGTGTTCCCATAGCCCCATCTAGGACCCCAGGACAGGCAGGACCTCTCCAGCTGTGTGTGGAATCACTGAGCAGGAAGCTGGGCTTATTGTCCTTTCTAGATTGCTGGTGCTGTACTAGATCCGAGGATTTTATATTTTTATTTTTCATCCCCCTGGCCAGCTAGAATACAATTTGTCATTCCTTAGCTAGGCTTCTTCTTATGCTGATATATGTGTTCCTTGGAGTTGAGCAATAAGACGGGGGATTGAGTTTTTAACCAATAATATATATTTCACTCTTTTTTTCTATTATGCTTGTGATGTGCTCTGATTTGGGGGCTGTCGTGCTGACTCCCAGAGGGGGAGATCCAGCTTATCAGGGGGGTTGTTTCCCTCTCGGCCAATTGGAACTAAATTCTCTCCCTGAACTCTGACTATCCGCTTATTTTCTCCCACACCACGATCTACCTCAGGTAAAAATCTGCTTTTTCTACTCCAAATTATGGCTACCCACCAGTGCCACTCCCCAGGCTGTGAGCTCAAGGCAGACAACAGTGTACAGAGCTCCGGCATGGGGTTCTCCTCGTGTCTTGGATTTGTCTCCTTTAGGATGTCAGCCTGGAGAAATTGCTGCTCCTGGCAAGAGCACAAGGAGCTTTCCAGTCCCCAGGCTCGCCAAAGCTAGAGCACTTTAGAGCATTCTTGATTTGCTTTGTGAGTGGAAATCAAACTCAGAAAAGGGGTTCAGGAGAGACCCTAGTACCCTAGTTCTAATTTCAGTACTCTACCTCCCAGTGTCCTTCACCTTACCTCCTTTTTTTCTGGTCTGGCAGCAGGAGCTCCAGACAGGTGAATCCTATCTAGTGAGCATTTTCCCCTGAGTCCCTATTTTTGTTTTTAACTTAACAAGTGGGGATTATACATTTACAGGGGAGCTTCAATAAGTTTATGAAAAATTCAATTATCTTTTAATCCTATCTTTTTACACACTTTTTAACCTTCCCTTTTACATGTATTCTAAGTTTTGTAGATGATTCTGACTTGCATGAATGATTAGAAACTGTTGAAAATGAAAATTGATATGACTATACCTAGATAGAATGCCTATCCATCTACTGGGACAGCAGTCCATTTGCTTTGAACTAATATGGATTAAATGCATAGCTCAGTAATATACTATGCAGGTTTTCCCCATTGTTTTCTTTATAAATTTAGTAAGCACTCATTAAGGCAGTTATTCCTTTTGGAAATAAGTGTGGGACACATGACAAGATGTTATATAGTATTTCAGTAATAAGATATTATTACTTACAGGTTAGAATATTTAATAGTTCTTAAATGATTTCTATTAATAAAGTATATCTTTCTAAATTTAATTAATTGTGCAGTGAAATGAATACCGTTAATTATATGTAGTTGTTTATAATCAAGTGTTTAATTTGTCCTAATCAATCAGGTATGCCTGAACCCTTGCTTTAATTGTTCAAACAAAAATATAAATACAGGAACATTTTTCTGCCTTATGAGCGATAGATTTTCAAACAGATCTGTTATCAGTATAAAATAAAATTCAAATTTTCTTTAAATGCACAAAGATATCATCTTAATTTTAGATAGTCAAATTTATAAAGAATTGAAAAAATATGGACTATGAAGTATTATCATCACCATTGACAGTATGGATTGGCAAGGTTTTCTTTAAATGGATATACTAAGTTCCTTTAAGAACAGGGCATGTAATTCGGGTAAATCCATTATTGAGAACAACTAGAAGAGAAGAGTTAAATTAGGTACAAAATTACACATTCTTTAAAAGACATTGGTGAACTGTCAAGGTGTAATGATTTCAAAGGGTAGTAATCTTGGACAGAACGATCAGTTGAAATAGATGGGAGTCGCTAAAGGCTGTAGAATGAGATATTTAAAGTGACACCTTTAATACTGAAGATATGGGTGCTATAGCAAAGCGTGAAGAAGAACGTCAATGGTGTCTGGCTGTCAGAAAGAAGGGCATCTGACGTCTTATATGCATCTCTTAAAACAAGCAGCCATCTAAGT
Organism: Tenrec ecaudatus; assembly: GCF_050624435.1. Classification (NCBI taxonomy): domain Eukaryota; kingdom Metazoa; phylum Chordata; class Mammalia; order Afrosoricida; family Tenrecidae; genus Tenrec; species Tenrec ecaudatus. The sequence continues at coordinate 57,037,747 of NC_134538.1, read as the reverse complement.
AAGGCATCAATGAAGTCGACATGGAAGAAGCACACCAGCCAGTGTGATGTATACGTAAATAGTAAAATCCCAATCTGGAGGAAAAGAATGGCATCAGACCTTTAATTCTGAACATTTGTTTTGCAGAAGGCTGTGAATGACAGTGGAGAGCTCAAAATTCATTTGTAGAGTCCCCACATGGAGTAAACCTCGGGTTGAAGACCCTCTAACCCAGTGGTTCTCAACCTTCCCAATGCGGTGAAACCTTTAATACAGCTCCTCATGTTGTGGTGACCCCCACAACCATGAAATTATCTTTGTTGCTACTTGATAACTGTAATTTTGTTACTGTTATGAATCAGACGACCCTTGCAATAGGGTCGTTCGACACCCAAAGGGGTCACAACCAATAGATTGAAAACTGTTGCCAGTTCAAGATGTGTGTAGCCTTGCTATAAAAGAGTATTTTAAAGTCACTTCTGGCAGATGTAGTTAGGTTAAAATGTAACGAACACCCTATCCCTTGATCTCCCTATTAAAAACACATTTTCTGCTCTTTTTCAATTGAGGGTTTTCTCTTTGTCTTTTTGTCATTGTTGAATTTTTTTGTTTGTTTCTTGCTTTGTATATTTTCTGTGTATCAAATCTAAGATAGGTAAACCTATAAAGAAAATAACTGGATTAATAATTACTTAGGGAGATGGCAGCGAGGTTGGGGGAAGGTGAAGAGCTAACAACAATGACAGAAAATGTCATTAAAAACTACAATAAAAAAGAAAATTTCCCCAAAGTGATTGTAGTAGTGATTACATCATTCTCATTAATATGATTGAACTATTGAATTGTAAAGTGTGGGTTAAGCTAGCATCTAAAGTATATCTTTAAAGAAATGAAACGGCTGCCAATTTAGAGAACACGTATAACAACATATAATCTGCCTGCACTGACTGTATATGTACCATAGTCCCAATAGCAGCCGGAAAGTTTGAACTGGGGGTGCTGGGCCTGCAGAGCTGTGCATTCATGGGAGCATGAGCGATGGAGTCCTTTCCTCTCAGGGTGGTGTCCCTTGATGGTCCAACCCAGTTACCCAGTAGTGGATCTTTAGATGCTGTGTGAGCTTCCAGCTTTACCTGAAGGCCTTGTCAAAGGTGCTTTGGAGAAAGAGCTTCTAGCACATACGAGTCCCCAGTTGCGGTAAGAATTGGCCTTACCATACTCCTGGAACTCATAGGGCTTCCCACCTGTTAAGCACCATGCAACAGATGAAGGCCCTGCCACATTGGCTGCAAGTGTAACATTTTTGCTTGTGGCTTCTCACAGTTGTGAATGTGTTGAGGCTCACTTTCCACACGTTCAAGCTTCTTGTTGGTTTAGGTGTTATGGACTTGGATGCAGATATATCCACTGCAGAAATGGCTCCTGCACTCTTGGCAGTTGTGGGACGTCTTGTATGTGTAGACATACTGATGCACAGCCATTGAGATGAGCATGTTTGTTTGTTTTTCCGCTTTTATTACATTGCTGTTGCTGCTGCTAGGTGACCACTCAGAACATCCCTATTAACAACAGAATGTACAACAACCTGGCCCTGCAGCAGCCTTACAACTGTTGTCATGTTTGAGCCCAATATTGCGGCCACTGTGTCAATCTATCTTGTTGAGAGTCCTCTAAGGAGTATTTTGGTTACAATTCCTCTAAGGTGGATTTACTTATTCTTTTGGTGGTCCATAGTGCTTTCAATATTCTATGTCAAAACGATACTTAAAATGCATCAAGTTCCTTAAGGTCATCTTTACTTGGTCCAACTTTTACAGGCATATGAGGTGATTGAAAATATCATTATCTGTGTCAATAGCTCCTCAGTCCTGAAAGTGAAATTTTTGCTCTTTATCACTATTTTCTCCATGCAGCACATCATTGGATTTCAGGATTATTTCTTCCATAAGTATTGTGTATCCAAGTAAAATGAAATCCTAGAAATTTTACACTCTTCATCTTTCATGATTTTCCCTATTGTCTCCTATGTGATAGCATTTGTTTTCTTTACATCGATTGTAATCCATACTGAAGACTATAGTGTTGATTTCATCAGTAAGTTCTTCTAGTTCTCTTGGATTTAAGGAAGCTAGGTTGTGTCATCTGCATATCACAAGTTACTAGCCCTTTTCCAACACTAATGCCATTTTCTGCAGGTAGTCCAGTGTCTCAGATATTTACTCAGCATATGGATTAAGTATGGTGAAAGAAGACAATTCTGGTACACGCTTTTCCTAATTTTACATAATGAAAAATCCACTTGTTTGATTTAAAGGACTGTCTCTTGCTCCACATGCAGGTTCCACATAAGCAAAATTAATTATTCTGTAATTTCAATTTTTCTCAATATTCAGAATACTTTGTTATGAGCCTCACAAATAAATGCCTTTGCATAGTCAATAGTGTATATCTTTCTGGTATGCTGTACTTTATAAAGTCTACCTGAAATCAGCAGTGATGCCTTTTCTTCCACTTTCTTTTCTGAATCTGCCTTGAATTTTTGGCAGCTTCCCTTGATGTATTGATACAACTTTAAAAAATGATTTTCAACAAAATTTTTGTCTTGTATATTGTTTGATAATTTCCTCACTCTGATTACTTGTCTGTGGATTTGATATGCTTATCTTTTAGTCATTTGGCCAGGTAACTTCCAAAATTCTTGGCATAGGTGAATGGGTGCTTTCAGTGTTTCCTTAGTTGGTTGAAATATTTCAGTTGGTATTCTGTCAATATCAGAAACCTTGTTTTTTATTATACCATTAGTCCAGCTTTGGCTTGTTCTATTAATCCTCTTGGTACTTGATTATGTGCTGCCTACTGAAATGGCTAAATATCAACCAATGCTCTTTGGAATGGTTACTCTATATATCTCTTCTGTCCTCTGTTGACATTTCTAATTTCATTCAATATTTTGCCCAGGGAATCCTTCAATATTTCATCTTGAGGCTTGAATTTTTTTATTTAGTTCTTTCAGCTTGAAAAATATGCTTCTTTCAGTTTTCCAATTTCAGGTTTTTGCACAGTTTATTGTAATATCTTAGTTTGTCTTCTTGATCTGCCTTTTGAAGTTTTCTGTTTAATTTTTCACTTCGACTTTTCATCCATTTGCTTTAGGTGTTTTGCATTAAGAACAAGTTCCAGAGTCTCTTCTGACATCTAGGTGGGTGTTTATTTTCTATCCTGTCTTTTAAATGACCTTTTGCTCTCTTCATGTATGATGTTCTTGATGTCATCCAACAACTCATATTGTCTGTGGTCGCTGATGTTGAATGAACCAAATCAGTTGTTGAGATGACTTCTAAATTGAGGTAGGATATACATACAGTCAACTTTTGGCTCTCATGGATTAAAAAATAATTTTCTATAGTTTCAATACAAATTTGCATATGAGAAATTGATGATATCTTCTACAGCCTGCTCTTGGCCTTTTTGCATATTGCTATTTAGCTTTCTACAGATATAGTCAGCTTGACTTGTGTGTTTTCTATCTAGCAAATTCCATGTGTACAGTGAATCATTCAGTTTATTGACTATAATTATTTGCAATGAAGTAATCATTGGTCTTGAAAGTTGTATCATATAAATTCCATCTTCATTTGTATAACTGGGCCCATATTTTCTAACTATTTATACTTACTATTTTTCTAATCTTTTTCATTCCAAATCATTGATTTTCAATTTAACTTGATTGAATGTTTGATAAATTTCCTGCTCAAGTAGTTGATAAATTTCTTCATCACTGACTTTAGTTTTTGATGTGTAACTTTGATTGATAGTTGTATTAACTCATTTTCTTTTTAGGTGTATAGATTCTATCCTATTACAGATGACATTGTAGGCCAAGATATATCTTGAAATATTTTTATTGACAGTACATGTGATACAATTCCTTTTTCAATGTCATTCCCAGCATAGTGAGCCATATGGTTGTCAGATTCATAATTGTCTGAAGCAGCCCTTTTTAGCTCACTAATGCCTAGGACAAGGATCCCTGGTGGCCTAGTGGTTATTAGTTGGGCTGCTAGTTCAAGGTCAGAAGTTCAAAACTTCCAGTTGCTCTATAGGGCTTTCTAACCCTGCCCTATAGGGTAGTAATGAGTCACAATTAATTTGTGGAAATGTTTAATTTTGGATTGTCTAGATTATTCATCTTTATGTGTTCTATTTCATTTTGGACAACTTCCAATTTTCTTAGATTCATACCTAGTGCATTCTATGTTCTGATAATTAGTGGCTATTTGTAGCTGTTTTTTCTCCTTCGGAGTCATGCCCCATCAGTAAATAAAGATTCCCAAACTTTATCCCCTCTATGTGATTGAAGTTGATGTTACTTTGAGCAGGCAGCTCTTTCCCAATTGTGCTTTCACTGTCTTCCAATCTGAGATTCTCATCTGCTACCCATTCTGTCAGTGTTCTGCTTCTCTTCATAAGTTTTTCGTAGCTAATCCATCAGATGTGGTCAGTTTATCTCTTCTTCCTAGTCTGGAAGCACTAATGAAACCTTGTCACTATGAATGACTCTGCTATTGAAATGCCTGTGGCATAGTTTCCAGCATCACAACAATACACAATAAGCTGCCACAACATAATAAGTACCACAGCAGAGAGTGGTTTTTTATAGTACTATGATGTTTTGATATGAAAATATTAAAACAACCTTTTCATATTTTGTTGAATTTTAATTGCTGATATTGAGGGAAGGAATTCTTTTTCTTCATGAAGAAATTCTTTTTCTTTATGAAAAATCTTAATCTGCTGTTGTCTTGTAAATATAGTTTTTAATATGAAAACACTGCTTGTTTTTATTGTGTTGGAATATATAAATGGTTTCATTAAGTTTATTTTAAAATTTCGACAGATATTCAATTAACTTTTGAAACTATTTGGGACCAGAGGTTCATTTTATTTTATTTTTGAAAGAAGATTCATATATATAGTTACATTTTAATAGCTGTAACTCTCAATTTATATGGCTCTCTTGAAACAAAATCATACTTTGCTAATGTTATATTTAAAGCATCCAGAAATACAGAAAATTATGTTGGAAATAAATTTGCACTCATCCATTCTAAACAACCTTTATATTCTTTTATGTGCCTCATTTTTTTCCTAAAATTTAAATTGCTTTAAGCAGGACATCGATGAAGTCTTCTCTGAACCTATGAACAATCTTATTGTTCTTCCTCTTTCCTTAATTATATCCTTTTCCTAAATTTAGCATTTTAATCTCTATAAAGAATTGTATATTTGTAACATGTATTGAGGTAGGGAACAATGAAAAATAATGTTCTTTTAAATGAGACTGACCAAGTTATTGGTATCTTATTTTAAGTAATGCTTGAAATTCCTCACATTGAAGCTCAATATTTTTGTTAACACTTTGTGGAAGAATAGCTGACATATAATTAATGATATACTATGCTGAAATGATACAATTTGATGAAGTTGGTATCCCATGAGTGCCTCATTACAATTAATATAATGAACATTAGCATCACTTCACATTTCTTTAAGCCCCTTTCTAATCTATCATACCTCTACATCTACTCTTAGGCAAGCTGTGAATTGTTGTGCTATGAAAGATTTGCATTTCATAATTTTCTGTAAATGAGACCATATATCATGTATTTTTATCTTAACTCTTTCACTCAGCATAATGATTTTGTGATTCATCCATTTGTTGCATATATTGTTCTTCTTTATTGCTGAGTAGTGTTCCATTGTATGGCTATGCCACAGTTTGTTTATCTATTCATCTGATGATGAACGTTTGGGTTGTTTCCAGTTTTAGGCTATTACACATAATGCTGCTATGAACACTCCTGTACAAGTCTTTGATTGGAAATATGTTTTCAATTCTCCTGGGGAAATAGCTATGACTACAATTGCTGGGTCCTATGGTAAGTGTATGTTTAACTATAGTAGAGAAAACACATACACAGTTATTTCGAAATTGGTTGTAAAATTTCACATTCTACTAGTGTCTGGGAGCTCCTTTGGCTTCAGGTATTTGCTGAAGCACAGCACAGGGCTATACATTTTAATTTTAGCTGCTCGTGGGCGCAAAGCTATGGTTTTCATTTTAATTTTCTACTTAATAAATATTTGTGAATCTTTTCATGCTTCAATTGGCCATGTAGGTCTTTTGTGCAGTATGTGTTCAATTATCATGCCCATTTAAAGTGGGTTTCTCCTCATTATTGAGCCATGAGCACCTAGTGTCTTGTACATACATGGTATCCTTTTCTAATATGTCCTCTGTGGATATTTTCTCCCACTCTGTTTCTTGTATTTTAATTGACTGATCAGCTTTCAGGGTTTTTAAATAGAATTTTCTCATTGGTTGGTTTGTTAACATAAATAAACATGTCATCTGCAAATAATAGCAGTTATACTTATTTACTCATTTTTTCCAAAACATTTTATTGGCATATAATCTACATATTTCAATCATATCAAAGTACAGTCACGACCACATCAGTCTTAGAGCTTCCCACCCCCATTGTATAAATCACCTTTAACATGAGTTATGCAATTACAATCAGTTCTAGTGCTCCCTCCCCCTACCACCTTCATTATTTACTCCCTAAATCTCCTTCCCTCCTATCACCCACCCCTTCCCCTGAGTTCCCTATAACCCCTTGTTTCCTTTATTCCCATATGTGTCTACTCCTCTTGTGCGTCACAGCTTGGAAAATCTACAGAAAACAATAAAAAAATAAAATCGTACTAAGGTGGTAAGGCTAAAATCATAATACTATAAAGACAAAAATATAAATAATGCATAAAAAGGAAAAGACTCCCATCAATATTGAAAAATGCAGGGAGGAAATTTCTGTCATGGAACAAGTAAGAGATAGTTGCCCTCAGCACTAATTCAGCTCGTGTCTGTAGGGGGTGCCAAGTTTCGAATTCCATCCACCATGGTCAAGATTACAAAGGCCTCTGCCTGATTGTAAGGCTGTTTGAGTCTCTGACTAGCTACTTTGCAGATTGGTTTTGGGGTCCCACTATCTCCTATACCTTCTACAAAGTGGGTGTTCATCACTTTAGCTCTGATACTTATCTCTTCACCATACTCATAAATCTCATCTTTGGATCACATAAGCTGGTGTGCTTCTTCTGTGTCGACTTAGGTGACACCTCGCTTAGGTGGCTGCTTGTGTAAGTACAAACCTTTAAGACCCCAGACACTATTCTGGTTGGTAGCCAAGCACCAGCTACTTTCTTTACCACATTTTGCTGTAGCACCCTTATCTTGAGTGATTTTTTCATGAAGGTGTTTACAGAGCAGGCCTTGATGTAAGCACTAATTATTCTTAGATTAGAGCTAAGATTTAGTGAAGGCCCAAAACCTTTGTTTGGATCTATATTTTTGGTCTGTTTGCTTAATTTGCTGTACCTTGGGAGTTAATACATATGTCATAGCCTTCCATAGTTTAATCCTATCAAACATGATTGTACAATTGCTTCCATAATCATTCTCCAAACCACTTTTCCTTCCTGGACTTTTTGATATCGTCTTATTTCCCCAATCCTCTATATGGCCCCTACCCCTAAAGCCTTGTTACATTTTCTTTCACTTCCTTGGGTTTCCTTTGGCAATAAAACAGAGATACCAGTAACACAGCTTCAAGTGGGTGACCCCCAATGACAGTGCATCTCTGAGGTATACCCTAATATAAACATGCATAAGCACAATATAACAATGGCTGTCACAGCATTGCCAGAATAATACCTATCTTAATACAACATACAGGGCATTGATGTAGCCAGACCTTGTTTGTCTGCCAACGAATAGTATGCCGTTTTTGGTACCACTTTCTTCTGTTTCCTTGGACACCAAGTATTTTCCGGAAAGTTCTCAGGATACAAGTGTGTCCAGTTCATCCACTAGGTTTCCCAAATTAGGTCTCACAGATGCAGCCTCTGGAGCCTGCCAGGCACCCCAAACATCCTGGATTCAGTGTCCCAGTGTTCTGCGGGAGCCAGATGAGTTCTCGGCATACGCCTAGATGCCCCAGGTCAATTCTGCCCACCCGCTGCATGTCACTAAAGAGCCTCCCCACGTAATGCTCCAAAGAGCATCCTCAGTCTCTCCTCCCACCCCCATCAGAGGCTCTGCCCCCCACCCCAAGAGATGTGACCCATGTTCCCTCAAGCTTATCCATTCCCTCTCCCCTCTCTTAATGCTTCCTCCTCCCTCAGTAAGCCTCATCCTTCTGACGGGGCCACCTCCCTCTCTGAGTGACCTCACCCCAAATCAGTATGACTCCCACTCAGTGAACAACCTTCTCCCCTCTCATAAGTCCATTGATGTCAGCTGTCATTATGTGCTCTCTGGTCAAGTGGCCAAGCCTACGCTTACCTGTATGAGATGATGTTTGCTTCCTTGGCTTGGTCAAGCACTTTAGCAGACCAGACCATGGGACTGGCTGCCCTGCGTGCTTGAACCTGTGCCGGTTCTGCTGCTTGTCCCTACCGCGGTGGACTCAGACACTGTTTGTCCTTTCGTGCCTGACTAACTTAACTTGGCATAATATTTTTGAGATCCCTCCATGAGTTGCAGTGGTTCATGGTTTCATTGCCTTTTTTTAACGGATGTGTAGTATTCCATTGTGTATATGTACCAGAGTGTTTTGTTTATCCAGTCTTCTATTGATAGGAATTTAGACTGTTTCCAGTGTCTTGGTATTGTGAACCATGCTATGATGAACACGGAGGAGCAAACGTCTGTTCGTGATCTGTTTCTTATTTATTTGGGGTATATACCTAGTCATGGTATTGCTGGGTCCTACGGTATCCATCTGTTTCAGGTATTGCCATGCTGCCTTCTAAAGTGGCTCGACATAGTTACAAGTCCACCAGCAGTACATAACAGTTTCTGTCTCGTCACACCCTTTCCAGCATTCATTGCTCCCAGTTGTTTTAAAACAGGGCTGCAGTTAGGGACGTCCGGTGGTATCTCATGGTTGTTGTGACTTGCATTTCTCAGATGGCTAATGACGGGGAGCATTTCCTCATGTGTTTATTAGCCATTCAAACATCGTCCTTTGTGAATCTTCTGTTCAATTCTTTAGTCCACTTTCTCAGAGGGCTATTAGTTTTTTCTCGTTGTAAGCTTGTAAGAGCTTCTTTCTTCTGCTTATGAAGTTGGTCATCATTATTTCCCTTTCTTTTCAGGACGCTGGGATTTGGATCAGGATTGCACTGAATCTTGATATTGCTTTAGGTAATGTTGACATGTTCACAATATTGAATGTTCCAAGCCACACACGTAGGATAGTCTTCCATTTATGTAGAGCCCATCTACATTCTTGTAATAATGTTCTGTTGTTTTCTTCATACAGGTCTTTAGTCTTTTGGGTTAGGTTTATTCCTAAGTATTTCAGCCCCTGAGTGGCTATTATAAATGGTATTGTTTCCTTGATGTCTTTTTCAGCATTCCCATCTCTGGTATCTTATATCCTGCTACACTACCCAACTCCTTTATTTTTTCCCCGTAATCCTATTGTGGACACCTTGGTATTCTCAGTATACAAAATCATATCATCTGCAAATAGCAAAGGTTTCACTTCTTTACCCAATTGCCCTCCCTTGATCTCTTGTCATTGTCTTATGGTACTGGCTAGGACTTCCAACACATTGTTCATTAAAAGTGGGGATAAGGAACAGCCTTGTGAGGTTCCCTTTATCAGTGGAAATGCTTTCAGCTTTTCTCCAGAGTTTAATATTGGCTATTAGTTTTTTCGTATATGGCCTTTATTGTATTGAGGATTTTTCCTTTCAGTTCCATCTTCTTGAGAGTTTTCATTAAGAATGGGTGTTGGATACAAGCAAATGCTTTTTCTGCATTAATTTATATGATCATACGGTTCTCATTTTTTCTTATTATTATTCTGGAATATGTTAATTATTTTTTGAACATTGGTTCATTCCTACATTGCTGGTGTGAATCCCACTTGCTCATTTTGTATTATTTCTTTCTTTACTATTAGTCTGTTCAAGTTGTTAATGTCCATAGATGCTCATTTAGCGGGAGAGTGCTTTTCTAGGCATTTGTCCATGTCCTCCAAGATTTTTAATTTGTTAGCAGTCTTTCATAGTACTGCTATCAGTCTTTTAATTAATTCATCAGGGCCTGTTGAAACTTCCCGTTTCATCCCTAATTCTTGATATTGACATCTCCTTTTTTTTCTTATTAAGTATGCTAGAGACTTGTTGATTTTGTTGATCTTTTCACAGAACCAGCATCTTGTTTTCTTAATTTTTTCCATTGTTTTTCTGTTTTCCAAATTATTTATGTCTGCTTTTATTTTTGTGATTGCTTTTCTTTTGCAATTGGAAGCATTATGCTGTTGCCTCTGTTCTAATTGCTGGAAGTGCTGTAAGGACATGACCATGATTCTCTTCTCTTTTTTCATGTGTGCGTTTATTGCAATAAAGTGTCCTCTGATAACTGCTTTTGTTGCAGCCTTTAGGTTATGATATGTTGTGTTATCATTCTCATTAGTTTTAGGAACTTCCTAATTTCCTCTCTTATTTGGAATAGTATCCAGTCCTTTTTGAGAAGTGAATTGTGAGTTTCCAAGTTATTGTCTTTATTTTTCTATTCTTTCTTATTGTTGAGTTTTAGCTTAGTGGCACAGTAGCCAGAGTAGGTGGAATGAATGATCTCTATGTGTTTGAATTTTCTCAAGATTGTGTGCTGTCCCAGCATGCGGTCTGTTCAAGAGTATGTGCCATTTGGGTTGGAGAAGAATGTGTATTTTTTTTTTGCTGATACATGAAGAGCTTTATAGAGATCTATGAGATCAAGTTGATCAATTGTCTTGTTCAGCTCTTTCATTCCTTTACTGAGTTTCTTACCTATTGATCTTTCCTTCTTTGAGTGGTGATTTTAAACCACCCATAATAATTGTTGACCTAGTGATGCTCCTTTTATCCCTTTGAGGATTTGTTTGATGAATATTGAGGGTCTTTCATTGGGCGCATATAAATTGATTATGATTTTGGGTCTTCTATTGATCCCTTGAGCATTATGTAATGCCCGTCCTTGTCTCTCGTTATCTTGTATACTTTGAGGTGTATTTTGTCAGAGATTAATATTGACACCCCTGCAGGGGCTTTTCTTTCTAACTTTTTTTTGGTCATTAGCTTGGTAAAATTTTCACCATCCTTTGACTCTCAGACTGTTTTTGTCTGAGTTTGAGACGTGTCTCTTGAAGGCAGCAGATCAGTGACTCTTGCTAGCTAGTACAGTCTCCTACCCTTTGGGTTTTCATGGGCCCATTGAGACCGTTAACATTCAGTGTAATTAAATCTAATTGCATGTTAGTTGCTATCATCTCTTACTATTTATGTTTGAAATTTTCCTTTTTCCCACTTATATAGAGCGGCATATGTGTGTGAGGAATTAATTCTTGTCTTCATTTATCCATTCTATCTGTACCGTTTGGGGTGCTATTTTCTGGTTTTTTTCCCCATCTTATTGGGGGCTCATACAACCCTTAGCACAATCCATCTCTCCATTGTGTCAAGCAAAGCACATTTGTACATTTTTTGCCATCATCATTCTCAAAACATTTGCTTTCTATTTGAGCCCTTGGTATCAGCTCCTCATTTTCCCCTTGCTCACGAACCCTTGATGATTTATAAATTATTATTAATTTGTTGTCATATATTCCACTGTCCGATGTCTCCCTTCAACCACTTTTCTGTTGTCCATCCCCCAGGGAGGGGGTTATGTGTAGATCCTTGTAATTGGTTCCCCTTTTCTACCCCCACCTTCCCTCTACTCTCCCAGTATCGCCACTCTCACTACTGGTCCTGAGGGGTTCATCTGCCCTTGATTCCCTGTTTCAAGTTCCTATCCGTACCAGTGTACATCCTTGGTCTACCCAGAATTGTAAGGTAGAATTGGGGTCATGATGGGTTTGGGGGAGCATTAACGAACTATAGGAAAGTTGTGTGTTTCATCATTGCTATACTGCACCCTGACTGGCTCGCCTCCTCCCCATGGCCCTTTTGCTAGGGGATGTCCAGTTGCCTTGGGTCTCCACTCTGCACTCCCCCTCATTCACAATGATATGATTTGTTGTTGTTGTTGTTCTTTGCTGCCTAATACCTGAGCCCATTGACACCTCATGTGTGCTTCTTCCATGTGGGCTTTTCTGCTTCTCAGCTACATGGCTGCTTGTTTATCTTCAAGCCTTTAAGTTTGGGTACTATTTTCTGTGTGTTGGTTTCTGGGTAGTGGTACACCCAGTGATAGTCTTATGTTTGTGTGCTGTGACTATTGTTTTTTGTTTGTTTGTTTTTTGCTCATAAAGAACTGGATAGTATATTTTGCAATGCTAATCTTGTTTTTATAAGTTCTCTAAATTTTTCCTGATTTGAAAACACTATTATTCCTCCCCCCAGCTTTATGGAAAGCTTTGTGGGATAAAGGAATCTTGGGTTGCAATTGTTGTCTTTCAACTTTAGGTATATGTTGCTCCAGTTCTTTCCTACATGATCTCTGCAGAGAGGTCTGGGCATATTCTAATCTGTTTATCTTTATATGTGACTTCTTTCTTCTCTCCTGCTGTTCTCATGATTCTCTCATTTTCCTTGAAGTTGGATGTTTTGAGTACTATGTGCCTTGTTGTGTTTTCCAAGGTTTAATCTGATTGGTGGTTTCTATGCTACCTGGATGTCTATCATCACTTCCTTTGTGATATTGGAGACATTTTCTTCCAAGAATTCCCTTACTATTTTAACTGTAGGCTTATTTGTTTCTTCCTGCTCAGGGACCCCAATAATTTAAATGTTTTTTGCTTCAAGTTATATCTTCTTCAGGTTTTCTTCAGATTATTTTGCTTTGTTGTTGTTGTTGTTGTTGTTTGATTGTTTTTCTTGTTTGCAGAATTCTTCTTATTTATCTTTAAGTTCACTGATTCAATTTTCTATTTCTTCTATTCTACTGTTGAAATCCTATACTATATTCCTTAATTCTGCTACCTTATCTCTTAACTCTTAGATTTCTTTTCAGTGTGAGAATTCTTATCTCTCTCTTTTTTCATATGATTTCAGGATTGATACTAAACATCATTCCCTTAATTTCTCTATCTGACAATTCAAGGACTGACAACTCTTAGGTTTAGATCCTCTTCAGTGATTGTTTTTTGTTTCTCTATGTTTTTTTGTGGTAGCTGCTGGTGTTGGCTATTGTCTGTATCACATCATGGATGAGCTAAGGTGGTGCCTTGAGTTATATGTCTTTTAGGGAAGAGGGAATAGCTCTAAAGATTTGGGGAGGATCAGCAAGGTGCTGGGAAAGGTATTGTGTAAAGATTATGAGGGAGTGTAAGTTGGGTAAAGAGGAGAAATAGGTTATTGACACTCAGGAAAAGATTTTCGTTAGTGATAATCACATGAAGTCTTCCTATTAAATCTGTTAATTTTTAATGAGTTGGCAAAGAGGGTTCTGGGACATGTTTTACCTTGGTAAATTAAAGAAGAGTGTGTATTATCCAGGTGTAGGAAGCAGATTCCAGAGGTTACGGTGGTTGGGGCATATTATATTATATATGGTGAGGGGTATATTATATCTACCAGAGTCCTTTGTTGACCCTGAACTTTATGTAGGGAGAGTCCAGCCCTTTAGTTATTGGCGTTTACAACAGATGGTCCCTTTATAGTAAGTTACTGCATGACTCAGGACTCTGCTCTTTACATACATTCCAAGGTAGATATGACTATTGAAGTGGGTGCCCCAAGGAGGAGTGGCTTCCTAGCTAGGGGAGAGGAAGACCATGGAGTAATCCTACTACCTGCTGCCAGTTACATTGTGGGTTCAAGCTGCATCTCTCTGGCTCTGGCTCTCTCCCTGCATTGTTGGGGCTATCTATCTGGAGGGCCTAGCTGTTCCCTTGCTATAAGGGGTGTATGGCGGGCCTTGTCAAGGAGATTATCCCATTTAGGGCTCAGATCTGTAAGCCAAAGCGGTCGCCAGTGTCCAGGGCCTCAAGACAAACTCATGATACCCTAGACCTTCTCAACCCTAATGCTATAACCCTTTAATACAGTTCTGCATGTTATGGTGACCCACCCAACCATAAAATTATTTTCATTGCTACTTCATAACTGTAATTTTGCTACGGTTATGAATTGGGTGACCCCTGTGAAAGGGTCGTTGACTCCCAAAGGTGTTGTAACCCACAGGTTGAGAATCGCCGCCCTAGAGGGTCAAGCTTTCTAGAACTGGGAACCCCAAGGAAAAACTGGGCACAGGTTGGCCAAAAGGCATGCATGGAAAATGGGTTCCTGAGGTGGGGCTGCGCATGGGGCACAGGTAAACACAATGTGTGGGTCCCAGGCGACAGGAGAGATCAGGGCAAAGGAGAGCTGCACTTGGTCTCCTGGCTGAAATAAACGGAACCAAAGCATGTATGTGGGTGGGTGGGAATGAAAGGGGTTACCATGCGGTGGTCACTTAAGTGGGGGAGGGTCTCAGATGGAGGGGGATGGATTAGAGCAAGGGACGTTGCGCTCTGGTCACCTGGGCAAGAATAAACGGGACCACAGTGTGTGTGTCTCTGGTGGATGGCGTGGGGGTGGGCGGCAATACAAGGCAGTATGGCACGCAGTTCTCCAAGTGGGTGGGGTACAGGGGTGCAGGTAAACAGCGTGTGAGTCACAGGTGGGAGGGGGTGCGATTAAGTCAAGGCACCAGTGCTCTGGTCACCAGACACATAGGTCTTTGGTACTGCAAATGTAAGGGAGCCTGTGTCCGGATGAGTACATCTATGCTGTCTGTGGGAAAAAGCACAAAAGATCTCCCAGCCACTGCTGGTCCAGGACCTGCCCTCGACTTTCTCAATCTGGCCTCTTTACTGTAGTTCTAAATTTCACACTAAGGTAATTCCCGCAGGGTCACCTTACCTCGGTGCCGTCTTCCCAGAAGTCTTTTCAGATATATGTAGTTTTTTGTTTTTGCTTTAATTCAATAACGATATCCTCCGTATTTTGTTAAATAGCAGATGTAAAAGTAACCATTCTCCTTTTTAGTATTGACGATAAAGCAAGTTATTCTTTCACTCGAAAGTGTAATTTTAGTTGTAGGGATTTTTAGGGTTTTTTTTGGTCAGTGTAGAAAGTTTCTTACTATTACTAGTTTTCTGAAAATTTTTATCATGAACAGGTTTTAGATTTTTGTTGGGTGCTACTTTTCTGCTTCTATTGACATAAATATCTGATTTTTTCTTTATTTTATTAAAATAATAAAATATATTGATACACATTCCCCATGGGGCATCAGGTAATTCTGTTGATGGTAAAATTGCCTGAGTCAATGATATAGAATTAAAAAAAAACTGTTGAAAGCAATTTATACATATATAGGACATCTTATTAGACAAAAATACATGAATTGTTAACTTGTAAAGCTTTGAAACGTAAATGACTGGACTCTAGTTAACACAAGCCACGTGGGTTGGAAATCTGGCAATAATTTCAGCAACCTTCCTTTACCAGTTGAACCATGCCTTATAAACTAATACACGTTACAAAAAAGCAAGAGGGTGTGAAACAGCAGTTAAATTCTGTTTCCAAGTAATAGCAATCCATTGATTATCCTCAAAGCTGTACGTCTAAACCAAACCAGAATCCAATAACCACCTTGGGATGGTGATCATTGGCTTCTCTCAATAGGGCATTTCAGCTTTAACTTTAAGGCAATATTTAAGTTCCTTAGTTTTGCTTCAAATTAGGGTAAAATCCAGATCACTTGGTCAAGTTTCCAATTTTGGTTCCTCTGGTGTGGTCTATGAAGGGAGTTGTGCACATTGAAAGATTGTCAAATTGTCTATAGCATGCTGCCTGGATCACCAGGGGCTGGTTAGAAACTAGTTTAAAAATGCCCAGTTAGGAACATCATAGTCATACATGTCCTTGGAGGCTTCTATAAGTCATGTATTGGTTTGTTTTCTCCATTGGTGAGGTGCCCCAGCTGATTTACTACCATCAGAATTGTAGTTGCTTCTGTATACAGACATGCCCCTGCCTCCTCTTCATCTGATTTTCCAGTAAGGTTCACTTATTGCACCTGTAAGGGAAGTATCTGTTGATTTGAGACGACTGTAGAACACTGTTATATAGCAGGAATTAATTCATCTTCTTCCTCTTTCCACAACAGGGGAAACTGACCCTATCTGGAAGGTGGTCACTTCTCTTGAATTGGTTTCTTAAGATTTCAAATAAGATTGTAACATATGGTTTATAGGAACTAGGCAGGAACACTACCTTGTTGCTTAGAAGACCAGATTAGAAGACTACATGGCCTGGAAATTGAAACCTGGCTCTGTCTTGGTGTTTATACTTAGAGTAGTGAACCCATACAATATTTGTCCTTTTGTGATTGATTAGCATCACTCAGCATAATGGTTTCCAGGCCCATCCATAGCGTGAGGTGTTTCGTGGTTTCATCATTTTTTTCAGGTATGCATAGTATGCGGAGTTTCTTCATTCATTCTTCTGCTGATAGGTATGTGGGCTGTTTCCAGTGTCTGTTATTGTGAACAATGCTGCGTAAACATGGGAGCACATACGTATCTTTCTGTTTGGTCTCATTTCTTTGAGGTACATGCCTCACAGAGGTATTGATGGGGTCTTCTGCTCACTGTTGTTTTGGGGTATGCCAAATTACCTGCCACAATGGGTGTACATGTTTATAATCCCACTAGCAGTGCTGGAAAGTTCCACTCTTTCCACGTCACTTGTCATTCTTTCCTTTTTTGTGTCTTTATTTTTAAGTTGAGCTATTTGGTGGGTATAAGGAAATAGTGCATAATTGCATTGCTTTTCATCTCCCAGATGGTCCGTGACGGTACATTCACTCACATATTTGTTAGACTGCCATCAAGCCAGTGCTGCCCTATAGCAACCTTGTAGGTAGAGCTGTCCCTGTGAGTTTCTGAGACTAAATATTTACAGGAATAGAAAACCTCACCTTTCTCCCACAGAGCTGACTGGTGGTCTTGAACTGCTTACCTTGTGGCTAGCAACCCAATGTGTAACCACGATGCATTGATAATGTCATTAAGGAATGGTTCCATGGGGGCACGGCAGAGAATGGGATGCTGATAACGATGAGGACTAGAATGAAACAAATGCTCTCAAACTGATGTGGTGATGATTGTACAACTCTTCTTGATGTAATTGAACTGTTGAACTGTGTGATACGTAAATGATATACTAATAATTTTTTTTTCAAGTAGTAATTGGGAGAATCCTTTTTCAGTTCCTTTTCTCACAGGAAATATTTTCAGGTTTTTCTTATAGAGTGTGATGTTAGCAATTGGATTTTCATATGTGAGCATTATTATGTTCAGGAGTTTCCCTTCTATTCCTATTTTATTGAGTGTTCTTGTAAAAATGGCTTTTCTTCATCTATTAATATGATAATGTGGTTCTTAAGTTTTGTCTTATTTATTTGGTAGATTACATTGATTATGTCTTCATTACTGAGCCATCCTTCTATTCCTATTATGAATTCCATTTGGTCTTGGTGAATTATTTTTTTTGCTATGTTACTACATTGAATTGGCCAGAATTTTGTTGAGAATCTTTATGGCTTTGTTCATGAACAATATTGGTCACTAGTTCTCTGCCTTTGTGGGGTCTTTGCCTGCTTTTTCTATCAGGGTTATGCTTGTTTGTAGAATGAAATTGGGAGTTTGTTGTATCTTTCTATATTCTGGAATAATCTGTGCATAATCGGTGACAATTCTTCATTGAAAGCTAGTTAGACTTCCTCTGCACTTCACTTGTTTTATGCATGAACATTCCTTCAGTTTCTGTCTTTCATTGCTACTTTTTCAAGGATATTAAATTGTGTATGTATTCATTTTACTGGGTTCTTATCTATGGCAATTAACTCAAACTTTAGTAAATGACTAGAGCTCATTCATGTCTTTACAGTTAGAATTATTTTTTAAAATCATGTTTTATATATCTACCATACTGTTGACATACTGAGTCATACATAACTTCTTTTCTGTAATAAACAATGTACTTGTGACCTATTTACTTACATTTCCTAGTGCCCAAGCCTTTTGTGGGTGTTAACCTAATATTTTGTCACAAGTATGTGATTTTTTAAAATGTTTGATTTTTAAAGAGTCTCTATTAGTTAATACCTGTACTTGATATAAGGAAACTTTAAAAATTGGTAAATATGAAAAATATGTAATGTGCTCATTGTATTGTTTATTTACACTTACAAAAATTTTGAGTACATTTTTCTTGGCTCACCAAGAAGTAATTTAGTGGACATTTGCAATTTCTCTTTTGTGCTTAGTTTTAAATTCTTTTCCCTGATCTTTATTGATTTAGAGGAGCTGTTTGTATATACTGGATATAATTCTCTATTTAATATTTGGCTTCAATGATATTTCCAATTTTGTTGCTTAACTGTTGTTATTTTTAGAATGATTTTATTAACAAAAGCTCTTAATGTAGTGGAGAGCAAATGCTTTGAGAACACTGAGGGCTATGAATGTATAATTGTGCTTTACACAATTGATGTGTATGGATTGTGAAAAGAGTTGTATGGGTCCCTTATAAAAAAGCTCTTAATTTAGATATCAGATATACCATATTTTTCTCCTAATTGTAGGCAGGAAATTATTCCCTACTCTATATTTTGTCATCATGTCTTTTATGTGTGATTAATGACCAGTCATCAATTATTTTTATCTCATTAAAAAATCAAACCAGTTTATTGAAGCAAAGTTTATGTAACATAAATTTAACAGTTCAAATATAGAACTTTATTGGCATTTAGTATACAGTGTTGAACAAACACCACTTAATTTGGTTTAAAAAATTTCTATCATTCCAAAGTAAAGCCTCTTATCTATTAAACATTTTCCCTCAAAATCCTACATTCCCCATATCTTTGGTTCATATTTCCAAAGTAAAACCTATTATCTATTAAGCATTTTCCCGCCAAATCCCACCTTCCCCATATCTGTGGTTCATATCAGTGGAACATTACAGTATTTTACCTTCTTTGTCTCTGGCTTCTCACTTAGCGTAATCCTTTGAATACTTATTTTTCATATTTTAGCATGTAAAGTGATTCACTTCTTTATATTTGTTGGATAATATTTCATTTAAGGGACGTACCACATTTTAAAAGTCTGTTCATGTCCCAATGGATATTTGGACTGTTTTTACCTTTGCACTATAGTGAATAGTACTAGTATGGGGATGCATGTTTATGTATTTTATGAGTGTAAAATTTATATAATCAAGATTTGACAACTTATTTTCACATGTACAATTTAGAAATATAAATTCAACCAATCCTGTTGTATAACTATCACCAGTATACATTCCCAGATTTTTTATCACAATAAATAAAAACTCAGTGCTTCCTAATTGTTGATTGCCCCTTAATGACCCTCTTCTGCCTCCTTCTTGCTAGTCACTAATAAACTTTGATCACCATGGATGTATTAAAGATATTTTACAAGTGAGATTTCACTCTATTTAGCATTGTGTGATTGAGTTACTTTACTAAGCATTCTAGTATCAAGTTTCTTCCATGTTGTAGCATTTATCAGGACTTCATTTACTTTACAGAAAAGTCAAAATCACATACACATATATAATTTTATTTATCTTTTCACCTACTGATGGGATTTCAAAGTGGAAACAATTGAAACACGTTTAGCTACTATGAAAAGTTCTGTAATGTGTATTGCTAACATGTATCTGTTTAAATCAGTGCTTTCAAGTCTTTTGGGTACAAACCTAGAGGTAGAATTGCCAGGTCATATGATAATTCTACAGCCTTTGTTAGGAACAGCCAACCTTTGCTGTAAGGGCTATACCATTTTGTATTCCCACCAGGAACAAATAAGGGTTTTATTTTCTTCAGATTCTTACCAGCATGTTTGTTACCCCTACCCCCAACTTTTTTTCTGGTAGCAACATGGTATCTTCCTGTGCCTTTGATTTTCATTGTCCTAATGAATCAGAATGGACACAATGGCAACGAGTTTGGTTTGTAATGGAAAAATAAAACCAAAAAACATAGTTGGTTATGTATTGGGCTGCTAGCTATCAGGCTAGCAATTCAAACCTACCAGCCTCTCTCTCCCCAAGAAAAAGATGGATTTTGTTTGTTTGTTTCCATAAAGATTTACAGGCTCAGAAAGTCTAGGGAACAGCTCTACTCTTTCCTGTAGAGTCACTATGAGTCAGAATACAGTCAATGGCAGTGAGTAATGGTGAATGGTTGTGAGCATCTTCTCATATGTTTATTGCCATATATTGTATATATTCTTCAGTGAAATGTTTATGCAAATCCTTTATCATTTGTTAATTTGATTATTTGTCTTTTTCTTGTTAAATTATAAGAGCTGCATGTACAATCTGGATATTAAGTCCCTGGATCGAATTTATAGCTCTCAGAAATATTCTCCAAGTTATATGCTTTCACTTTACTTTTTAACAATCGTCCTTCACTGAACAAAGGTTTATATACACAGGGTAAGTTAAAATAATTAGTGAAAGACTTCCAATTCATCCATGCACAAGTTTTTTTCCCCAAAAAACATGTTTGTGCATATGATAGTTAGGTTTTATATGCTAACATGGTACCTGTAAGAAGATATGGGTGAAATTTGGCCTGTCAATCAGGTCACAGCTTGATGACTTCATTTGGAGGTGCCACTGAAAAAAATGCCTCTCTGGAGACTGGCCACCCTCTCTCTCTGCCTTCATTTTCCTATTTATAACCCACAGTGAGACTTGCAAATGCCTTGTGTTGCTTCCACTGCCATTGGACCTACAAGACTTTCCACCCACAATCTGCTTACGTTCCTGCAGTCTGCATCATTGCATTGGACTTCCTGAATCTGAAGAGGGACTTAGGGACTAGAATGAGACATATGAACTTGAGTTGGACTGGACTGAGATGTTTTCTTGTTATATAATGACTTCTTTTTTTTTTTTAACAAGAAGATTTTATATTATTTTTAAAATCATTTAGTGGGGGCTCATACAGCTCTTATAACAGCCCATATATCACTTGTCAGACATATTTGTACATATGTTGTCATCATCATTTTCTAAATATTTACTTTCTATTTAAGCATCACTTCTTCCCCCGCCCCTCCCCCCACCCCTGGCAGTGGTCCCTTGAAGAATTACCGCTGTCTCCCTTCACCCACATTTCTATTGTTTATCCCCCTCAGGGAGGGGGGAAGGTTATGTGTCAGTCATTGTGCTCAGTTCCCTTTTCCGTTCCTCCTTGCCCTGTCTTCCCCCTACCCTCTTGATATCGCTACTCCCATTTCTGTTCTTGAGGGGTTTATCTGACCTGGATTCCGCATGTCATCAGCTCTTATTTGTACAAGTGTACATGCTCTGGTCTAGTCAGAACTGAAAGGCAGGACTGGGGTCTTGATGATGGGGAGTGAGGAAGCCTCAAAGAACCAGTGTGTTTCATTGGTGCTATAATGTGCCCTGGTTGACTCATCTCTTCCTTGTGACTCTTCTGTGAAGGGATGTCCTATTATCTACAGATCGATTTTGGGTTTCTACCCTGAACCCCCTTGTTCTCAACAATATGTTTTTTTTTTCTTGCTTGTTTTGTGTCTTCTGGTACCTGTTACCTAATTTTGTCAACATCTCATGATCGTACAGGCTGGTATGTTTCTTCCACGTAGGCTTGTTGCTTCTCTGCTAGATGGACACTTGTTTATCAAGCCTTTAAGACCCCAGATGCTGTATCTTTTGATAGCTGGGCACCATCAGCCTTCTTCACCACATTTGCTTATGCACCCATTTTGTCGTTAGTGATCATTTTGGCACGGTGAGCATTACAGAATGCCAGATTGTTAAAACAAAGTGTTTTTGCATTGGGTGGGGGGGCTTGAGCAGGGGCCCAAAGTCTGTCAGTTTCTTCAATGTATTGCCGTGCAAATATATATATATATAGGTCAGTCCTCTATTTTACTAATTAATATATTTACATAAGTTCATACCTATGTTTTCACCTCTCTCCATAGCTTTGTTTCCTAGATCTTTCCTGTTCTTTCCTGGATCATTTTACCTTCCTCCTGCCCCACCATCACGCTTGCCATTCTTCTGCCTCAGTACTTCTCTCAGCTAGATTCCTGTTGCTCCAACACCACCACAATCTCTACATCATCCTCTTTGTTGTTTTAATTTCCTAGTTGTTCCCCTGTCTATGGTGTTGCTTGCTCACTGCTCTTTCCCCCACCTCCTCCTCCCATCAAGTCCCTCTGAAACCATTGGTCTGTTGCTTTCTCCTCAGGCATGCTTCCCCTGCCTATCTTATATAGATAGGCAAAACAGCAGTAATGGAGACAAAGTAAAAGAAAACAAAAGATTGAATAAAAATAGAGGGAAAAGAAAAGAAAAACTACCCAGAAAAAGTACACATAATTCCAGGTCTGTTTACTGACACAAGAAAGGAACATACCGGATTAGCAAGAGGAGCAAAGAAAAGCCACAAATCCCTACGGAGACCCCAAAATAGACTTCATGCTTAAGGGCAGTTCCTTAAAACCCCTAGGACCAGTGGGGAGATAGTCATATAACAACTTCTACTTTCATTCACTTATATGAGTGTCCCTGGACTTGCTGCCTAACAACCGGACTAACAGTGTATTTATGTTTGTTTATATGTGTAATAAGACACATAAAATGTCCGATAAAGATATGACTACTGATAAGTTATCTCAGATAATGCACTATTCTTAGCCTCATTATGGCACCTCCAAAAGGAAAAAAAATAAAGGGACATAGGCAGAAATAATAGTTTCATATTTATGTGCAATGAGAAAAAATTATTTTGATGTTGAGGCTAATACAAAATTTTCAACAGAATCAGGTGAACGTCTTTCTAAATCACTGAAGCTTTGCAAAAAGTCTACAGTTTTGTTATAGCCCATAAAATATCAGTTTTAGATGGATCCTGTATTTTAAGGATAGTCAGGAAGATCTCAATATGAATCAAGAGGGAGAAGACACTCAATGAGTGAAGAACTGTGGGCTAAATTCCAGAAACTGATGGGCGAAAACCAAGAAATACTGTTAATCTAATAGCTCCCGATATTGGGATCTTATTTCTTTCAATGGTTTCTATGTTTAGTGAAACACTTTGCCTCAAAAATCTTTCAGCCATAGGGAGAGGGACATATCTGATCAGAGCACACAGGAGCAAAATGAAGGGAGAGGAAGAGAGAGTGGAGCACACCCTGGCGCACCACACCTTGAGGACAATATCCCTGCTCAGAGCAGCCAATGTCCAGAGAGGACCATGTGGCTGGCCCCATTATGAGACAAAGTGTGTCTTACTGACCCATAGCCCTACAAGGGACAACAGTGGAGACACAGTGTAGGAATTGTGGCCAGTCTGACCCCACCACAGGGAGGCAAAAACAGTAATGGTGTGCAACAGAATAGCAAGGTGAGCAGAGCAAGGAAGTCCTGAGGGAGTACCAAAAATGACTTTGGAGCCAGGGTGTGGTACCCCATCAGACTCAACCAGAAAACACTCCAAAAGGTCCACAAACAGGCCTTGAACTATTTACAGGCTTTTCAGTTTTTTGTCTGTTTTCTTTTGTTGCTTTGTTTGCTCTACAGGTCTATCTAGATCAGATAGACTGGGTAAACAATCTGGAGGAGAAAACAACTGGACCTATGGTTCTGGTGGGACTTGGGAGGGGGGAGATGGGGGAAAAGGAGTGGTGTTAACAAACCTAGGGACAAGGGAAAAACAAGTGATCTAAAATTGGTGGTGAGGAGGGTGTAGGAGGCCTGGTAGGGCCTGATCAAGGGTAATGTAACCGAGAGGAATTACTGAAACCCAAACGAAGGCTGAGCAGAATACTGGACAAGAGGAATGTAAAAGGAAATAGAGGAAAGACCTAGGAGGCAAAGGGCACTTATAGAGGTCTAAATATAGGCATGTACATATGTAAATATATTTATATATGAGGATGGGAAATAGATATATGCACATATATTTATAGGTTTTGTATTAAGGTAGCAGATTGACATTGGGCCTCTACTCAAGTACTCCCTCAATCCAAGAATACTTTGTTTTATTAAACTGGCGTTCCATGATGCTCACCTTCCTGACACAATCACTAAAGACATAGTGTGTGCATAAGCAAATGTAAAGAAGCTGATGGTGCCCAGCTATCAAAAGATACAACATCTGGGGTCTTAAAGGCTTGAAGGTAAACAAGCGGCCATCTAGCTGAGAAGCAACAAAGCCCAGATGGAAGAAGCACACCAGCCTGTGTGATCACGAGGTGTCACTGGGATCAGGTTTCAAGCATCATAGAACAAAAATTATATCATTGTGAATGAGGGGGAGTGCAGAGTGGGGAACCCGAAGCCCATCTGTAGGCAACTGGACATCTCCTTACAGAAGAGTCATAGGGAAGAGATGAGCCAGTCAGCGTGCAGTATAGCAACGATGAAACATAACTTTCCTCTTGTTCTTTAATACTTCCTCCTTCCCCCCCCCCAACTATCATGATCCTAATTCTTCCTTACAAACCTGGCTAGACCAGAGAATATACACTGGTAAAGATAGGAAATGGAAACACAGGGAATCCAGGGTAGATGATCCCTTCCAGACCAGTGGTGAGAGTGGCAATACCGGGAGGATGGAGGGAAGGTGGTGTAGAAAGGGGGAACCGATTACAAGGATCTACATGCAATCTCCTCCATGGGGGATTGACAACAGAGAAGTGAGTGAAGGGAGATGTTAGACAATGTAAGACATCACAAAATAATAATTTATAAATTATCAAGAGTTTGTGCGGGAAGAGGAGTGGAGAGGGAGGGGAAAAATGAGCTGATACCAGGGGCTCAAGTAAAAAGAAAATGTTTTGACAATGATGAGGGCAAGAAATGCACAAGTGTGCTTGACACAATGGATGGGTGTATGGATTATGATGAGAGTTATACAAGCCTCCAATAAAATGATTTTTTAAAAGTTTTCAGCCAAAAGCATTGCACAAAAACCATTTAGCTTAAGTATTGATATTTTCACCAATCTTTTGGTGGGATAGAAGCTAGTGAGACCAATCTTTTTTTTTTTACTTTTTATTTTCATATCTTTTAAAAAATTTACAATTTATTAGGGGCTCATACAATTCTTATCACAGTTCATACATATACATACATCAATTGTGTAAAGCACATCTGTACAGTCTTTGCCCTAATCATTTTTTTCTCCTCTTTTCTTTTTTTACATTTTATTAGGGACTCATACAACTCTTATCACCATCCATACATATACATACATCAATTGTTTAAAGCACATCCATACATTCCCTGCCCCAATCATTCTCAAGGTATTTGCTCTCCACTTAAGCCCCTTGCATCAGGTCCTCTTTTTTTTTTCCCCTCCCTCCCCTTTCCCCCCTCCCTCATGTGCCCTTGGTAATTTATACATCATTATTTTGTCATATCTTGCCCTATCCGGAGTCTCCCTTCCCCACTTCTCTGCTGTCCCTCTCCCAGGGAAGAGGTCACATGTGGATCCTTGTAATCAGTTCCCCCTTTCCAACCCACTCACCCTCCACTCTCCCAGCATCGTGCCTCACACCCTTGGTCCTGAAGGTATCATCCACCCTGGATTCCCTGTACCTCCAGCCCTCATATGTACCAGTGTACAGCCTCTGTCCTATCCAGGCCTGCAAGGTAGAATTCGGATCATGGTAGTTGGGGGGAGGAAGCATCCAGGATCTGGGGGAAAGCTGTGTTCTTCATCGGTACTACCTCGCACCCTAATTAACCCATCTCCTCTCCTAAACGCCTCTATGAGGGGATCTCCATTGGCCGACACTTGGGCCTTGGGTCTCCACTCTGCACTTCCCCCTTCATTTAATATGGTATATATATACATATACATATACACATATATACACATACATACACACACTTATATCTTTTTTTTTTTGCATGATGTCTTATACCTGGTCCCTTGGGCACCTCGTGATCGCACTGGCCGGTGTGCTTCTTCCATGTGGGCTTTTTTGCTTCTGAGCTTGATGGCCGCTTGTTCACCTTCAAGCCTTTAAGACCCCAGACACAATTTCTTTTGATAGCCGGGCACCATCAGCTTTCTTCACCACATTTGCTTATGCACCCATTTGTCTTCAGCGATCCTATCATGGAGGTGTGCAGTCAATGATATGATTTTTTGTTCTTTGATGCCTGGTAACTGATCCCTTTGGGACCACTCAATCACACAGGCTGGTGTGTTCTTCCATGTGGACTTTGTTGCTTCTGAGCTAGATGGCCGCTTGTTTATCTTCAAGCCTTTAAGACCCCAGTCACTATCTCTTTTGATAGCCGGGCACCATCAGCTTTCTTCACCACATTTACTTGTTCACCCACTTTGGCTCCAGCCGTTGTGTCGGGAGAGTGAGCATCATAGAGTTCCAATTTAATAAAAGAAGGTATTCATGCATTGAGGGAGTGTTTGAGTAGAGGCCCAAGGTCCTTCCGCCACCTTAGTACTTGACCTATAAATATACACACTTTGATCTATTTCCCCATCCTCCTATATATATTTGCATGTACATGTCTTTGTCTAGACCTCCATGAATGCCCTTTGACTCCTAGCTCTTTCCTCCATCTCCCTTGACTTTCCTCCTGCCCCACTACCATGCTTCATCGCCACCTGGACTAGAGTGTACCTCTTCTCTAAGCAACCTTACCCTTGATCATTTCCCACCATGCCTGCCACTCCCCCTTCTCTACCATTTGGGGTCCCATGTTTTTCCCTTGTCCCTGGGTTTGTTAACACCACTTCCTTACCCCCCGTACCCCCCCACCCCAAGTCCCCCCGGAACTGTCGGTCCCGTTGTTTTTCCTCCAGATAGTTCATCCAGCCTGTCCTATTCAGACAGACCTGTGGAGTCACTAACATGCATGAAAACAAGACAGAGGAAAACAAAGCAACAGTATACAACCAGACAACAAAACAACAAAAACAAACCACTGACAAAGAACAGAACAAAACAGTTCACAAGAGAAAAGCTTGTAGTTAGTTCAGGGATCGTTTGCTGGCCCTTAGGAGCGTTTTCCAGTCCAGTCTGTTGGGGCACCACGCCCTGGCCCCAAAGTCCACTTTCAGCATTCCCTGGGGACCTTGCCACTCCATTCCCTTGCTGTTCCGCTGCACTCCCCCAGTGATTTGCCTCGGTGTTGTGGGATCAGGTCAGGTGCAATTCCCACACTGTGTCTCCGGTGCTGTCCCCTGTATCGCCCTTAGTCACTGAGGAGCATCATGGTGAGACCAATCTTATGAAATGAATTCTAAGTAGAGATGAGGTCACCATTCATAGGGGGTGACAGTCAGGAGTCATCCCCGGAGTGCCTCAGGGGTCAATATTGGAAGCTCCTCTGCACATGTCCCAATCCCCCTTCAGTAGCTCCATCGCCAGCTATGTTGCATCGGTTCTGCCAGCCACTGCTTATGTGGCAATTTCTTTGAACTCCCAGGCCCTTCGTAAAGCCGTGTATCACAGCAAAGCACTAGGACCACATAGGAACATTCCCCTCATCTAGTTAAGTCTCTGCATTTTCCTATCCTTGCCTGTTTAGTTGAGACTAACTAAATATTCTATTTTTAATAAAAACAATAAAGTCAAACAAAGTATTGAATTTACAAGGTCATGGAAATTGGTATTTGGAATTTCAAAGGCAATCTTGATAGATTTTATTGAGGGATATAGGGAAATCATAGGGACTTATTATAAAGATGTTTCAGAAAACAAAAAATTGCATTAGTGAGAAAAAGACCGTGAAAGTTGTGCTTGCATTTGTTTTTTTCTGTTGAAAAAATGTGCTTGCTCATTTTTTGAAAGCAGCAAGTCCTGTCTTAGGAGAATGTTGTTGAGAAGCCTCATTCCATGAATTCCAGAGCTCTTACTTTGCCCCTTTGCACTATTTTTGGATCTCAAATCTCAGAGAACATTGAAAATGAGTACAAGTTGAGTGCCTCAAAGATGCAAAAACTGTATTTTTTTGAAGTAGTATAAATACAAAGAATGTGGGATTGTTCAGAAAATAAGTTGTTGTTGTTAGGTGCCATCAGGTGAGTTTTGACCCGGGGTGACCGAATGCACAGTAGAGTGAAACACTCTTGTCCTTTGTCATCCTCACAACTGTTCCTGTGCTTAAGCCCATTTGTTGTCGCCACTGTGTCAGTCCATCTCCTCGAGGGCTGTCCATGCCCCTCCACTTTACCAAGCGTGATGCCCTTCTCTCGGCACTTGCCTCCCCTGACAACATGTCCAAATTATGTGAGACGAAGTCTCACCATTTTGCCACTAAGATGCATTCTGGTCATCCTTCTTCCAAGACAGCCTTATTTGTCCTTTGGGCACTCCATGGTGTTGTCAATATTTTGACCAACGTCACAATTCAAACACATACATTTTTTCTTTGGTCTTTCTTGTTCAATGTCCAATTACCATATGCATGTGAAGCAAATGAAAACACCTGGATTAGGTCAGACATCCCTTTCTCCTTAAAATAACATCCTTGCACTTCAACATTTCACAGAGGTCTTCTGCTGGGAGGAGGGAAGCTGGACAGCTCAAGAAAGGGTTACAGAGATGGAAACTGCACATTCAGACGTGTGTAGACTTAGGTGTTGAGAAACAATAGCTTCACATTTATTATTTTTGCTTGATAAGAGTTTCTACAATTTTGTACTTACATTTATATATATATTGGCATATATACAATGAATATATATCCATATATGTTATTTCTCTAGACAGAAGATAGATAGATGCATTCCACTGAGCTATTTTGTTTTTGGTTGTGATATTTTGTTGTCATATGTAAGACTCCGTTGTTAAAAACCAGGGCTGCAAACAATACCCCTATGTTTCCTTTTAGGAGTTTTATGTTTTTAAGTATTAGTTTTAAGGCATGGATTTGATTATCATTTAATTATGTGGGTTTTTATTAGATTTTGAATTATTTTTCTCATATGGTATGAAGTATGAGTCAAGCTTTATTTTGGCATGAACTACCCACTCATTCTAGTGTTGTTTATTGAAGAGACTATTCTGTTCTCATTGAATAGACATGGTGCCCTTTGCAAAAATCAATTGACTATATCACTTATGTTCCACTGGTTTTATATGTTTATATTTATACCAGTACCACATAGTTATGATTACCATAGCTCTATAGTAATATTCTAAATCTGGAAATGTGAGTCCCCCATTTTGGGTCTTTTTAAACAATTGTTTTGGCTGTTCAGTGCTCCTTGCAATTTTAAATTAATTTACATACTCTTTTATCCACTTCTGGAAAAAAACAGTTCAAATTTTAATCAGGATTATATTGAACTATGGAGAAAAATTAGCTCTCAGAAATATTTTGTTTTCTACTACTTAAAAATGAAATGCTTTTCCCTTTGTTTAAATCTTCTCTAATTTCTTGGAAAAAAAAGAAAAAATTTGTTTAAATCTCTAATTTCTTTTAAAATTATTTTTAATTTTTAAAAATATTCTCTAATTTCTTTAAAAATTTTCCTATTTTTCTTATTTCTATAACACAATCTAATGCTATGATTGTATCAAAAAGGGCTGTGCAATTATCATCACAATTAACTTTGGAATTTTCCCTTATTTTACACCTTGCTGTTGACATCGCATTTCGACCTCCCTCCCCTCTGTGTTCGCAGGTAATCATCATCTCCATTACTATCTTCCTATTTCTTTCAATCCCAGCATCCTTTAAAAGAGAACTACCGTATATATTCATGGATAAGCCGAGTTTTTCAGCATTAAAAATGTGCTGAAAAACTGGGGTTCGGCTTATACACGGGTCAGTGGTCCCCCAGCGAGGTGTAACATCTCACGGGTGATTGCCATTTCTCCGCTGTCCATTCAAAGCCCCGCTGACACTGCAGGGCTTTGAGTGTTAGTTTACTCACATCTAACCAATCAGAGCCGTCCTATGACGTGGACAGCTCCAATTCGCAGAAGCACCGGTAGTGATTCACTTGCGCCAGCAGCTGCACTGGTACGGATGTGTCTGTGGCTGTGCTCCGTCTCTCCCCTCTGGTCTCTGTGTTAATTCACATCCTGAATTTCCCACCCTAGGCTTATATATTGGAGTCAATCAGTTTTTCTGGTTTCCCAGGTAATAATTAGGTACCTCGGCTTATACTCGGGTCAGCTTATATTCGAATATATACGGTATGTAAGTCAAGTGCAGACACAATACAAGTGTCCATCTGATAGGGTCGGTCCTCTGACTAACTTAAAACAGAGATGCTGGAAGTTTAGGATAAGTTTACTAAGGTCTATAGGGAAATCAAATTACAAGATGTTTTCCTGAGTACAGTTGCTAAAATCCCCTTTACAGTACTCACCATCTGATTTTTGGACTGTTTTTATTTCTAGCTCACATGCACTGAGTATTCTGCTGAGGCCCATCCTATGTAGTGGTTCTCCACATGGACTTTGAACTATCACAATCACCCACATTTTCTGAAATCAGTGTAATTAGGATTTGGGTACTGAGATCAGTCCCTTATCCTAGTTTAGATCGTATTATTAGCCATCTTTGGGTCATATAACACAGTGTGCTTCTTCCACGCGGATTTATATGACTCTTTCCTTAGATGCTGCCTGTTTTGAAACTAGCTTTTAAGACCTCAGAAGCTATCATTTATGATAGCGGGGAACCATTTAGTTTCTTCACCACACTTTCCTATGGCTCCCATGTCTTCAGTGATTGCCTCATCTGAGCTGTACATGTTCTAAAAACTAATTTTTTTCATATTAAGGATACCATCTAGTGACAGCTCAAAATACATACTTATAACTATTGTTTCTGTAAGTACCTAATTCAATGTTTAGGCATCATTATCATTTTTTGTAGCACATCCTTAATCTTCACTGTAAGGGTTTAAAGTCATTCTATTGCTAGAGATTATTTTAGTCAATGGTATATAATTATTAAGCAAATAATTTCACATATGTGTAGGATTTTTCAGACCCTGTTACTAGCCTATATATCTCCAAGATACTTCTAGTTACTCATATTGTGGGGGTTGGAGATATGCTAATGTTCAATTAAACCTGATTTACGGGACAGAACCCTGTCTGGTAGAGAGAGTGTGAAATAAGAAAATCTATGTCAGTCCTAACTTGCCATTTGTTGAGCATCCTCAGAGTATAGATCCTTAATTCCTTTCAGTGTTGTTTTGTAAGTTCATTGCATGGGTTTTACACATCCCAGTTACACTTGTTCCTAGGCATTTCATCTTTTAGATGCGATTGTAAATAAAATTATTTTCTTAATTTTCCTTTCAGATTACTCATTGCTACTTTGTACCAGCAACACAACTAATGTTTGTGGGCATATTTATTCTGAACCTTCATTGGGTTTCTTTATAAGTTCTAGTAGTGTGTCTGTTTGTGTGTTTTTGGGATTTCTATATAGAATAATACCAGCTATCTGCTGGTAAAATGATTTTTTTCTTCCCTTTCAACTTTGTTGCATTTTATTTCTTTGTTTTATTGTTTCATTGCCTTGGTGAGGATTTCTAGGACTATATCAGATAATCATGGACAAGAGAGACCTCAATCTTCTCTCTGATAGTATGGAAGAGTTAACAGTTATTTACTACTGTTATATTAACTAGAGGTTTTCCATAAATGCATTCTATCATGTTGAGAATGTTCCCTTCTAATCCTAGTTAGCTGTGTCTTTTGTAATGAAAATGTAGTTGGATACTTTCAAGTATTTTTTCATAGTCAACTGAGATTTGAAGGTTTTAACTGATGAAGATCAAAAAACTTAATGCAGGTTACAAGTTGATGTAAGAAAACCAAAATTCTTACTGGATCAGTAGAAAGCATCATGATAGAAATAAAATTGAAATGATATACTATTCAATTTAATTGGATTCATAATCAACGCTCATGGAAGAGCAAAATGTCACTTTGGAGACTAAAGTGCAACTCATCTGATCTGTAGTATTTTTAATCACCTCATATACATATAAAACCTGGACAATGAATAAGGAAGGCCATAATGAATAATTATGGTGAATTAAGGTGTTGGTGAAGAATGGTCAGATGAAAAAAACTGAACCTTTCCTGGTGGTAGTAGAACCAGAAGCCTCCTTAGAATCGAGGTTGCAAGAATTGATCTCAGTGTATTCTGGACATGTTGTTAGAGGAGATCAGTCCCTGGCAAAGGGCATCAGGCTTGATAAGATAGAAAGTCAGCCAAAAAGAGGTAGACTTCAAAGAGATGATTGACACAATGGATACTACAATGGGCTTAAGCACAATGGCGAGGGTGGTGCAGGACCAGGCAGTGTTTCACTCTGTTGTGTATGGGATCACTGTGACTCGCAGCCATGTTCACAGCGGACAAAATCATCTTAACTCACCCTTACATTGTTAAGATAAATTCTTGGTCATGCTGTAAAATCCTTTCGATATGGAGTTTGATTTAATTTACTAATAATATATTTTTATTATATTTTTGTTTTCCATTTATTTATTCAAATCATTTTATTGGGGGGCTCTTACAAATCTGATAACAATCCATCATTCTTTTGTTCAGCACACTTGTACATATGTTGCCATCATCATTTCCAGAACATTTCTTTCTCTTGAGTCCTTGGTATCAGCTCCACGTTTATCCCCAACCTCCCCAACCCTCCTCCCCTCATAAATCCTTGATCAATTATATATTATTATTGTTATTTCATGTCTTACACTGTTGTCACCCATCATCCACATTTCTGTTATTCGTCCCCCTAGGGGGTGCTATATATCCAAACTTGTGATGGGTTCTTCCTTTTTCCCCCACCTCCCCGCCATCCTTCTACCGCCATGATATCGCTACTCCCACTACTGTTCCTGTGGGTTTTGTCTATTCTGAATTCCATGTGTTAAGAGCTCTTATTTGTACCTATGTGTGTACTCCAGTCTAACACAATTTGTAAGGCAGAACTGGATCATGGTAGTGGTGGGGAGGAAGCATTCATGAACTAGAGGCATGATGTGTGTTTCATCAATGCTATACTGCACCATGGTTGAATCTTCCCTTCGTTGTAACTCTTCTGTGGGGGGATGTCCAATTGTCTACAGGTGGGCTTTGGGTCAGCATTCCAACTCCCCTCTTTTGCATTGATATAATTGGTTGTTTTGGATATTTTGAAACCTGATGCCTCATCCCATCAACACCTCATTATAACACAGGCTGGTGTGCTTCTTCCATGTGGGCTTATTTACTTCCCTGCTAGATGGTTTCTTGTTTAATTTCAAGTCTTAAAGACCCCAGGTACTATATCTTTTGATAGCCAGGCACCTTCTGTGCCAGGTTTTTAGAACAAAGTGTCTTGTGTTAAGGGGGGTCTTGTGTAGAGGCCCAAAGCCCATCTGGTATCTTAACACTTAACACATAAATGTATATACATTGACCTCTACCTCTTTCATTGTAAATTTATTAATTACATTTGTATATATTTATGTGTATATAATTACATGTATACTTGCCTATAGCTAACTTCTTTAAGGAGCTTTTACCTCCTATTCATTCCCTCTATTTTACCTTCCTCCTGTCCCACTATCATGCTCACCCTCCATTCAGCTCTCAGTAATTCCTCTTAGATACATTGCGCTGGATCAAACCCCATAGAGCATTATACACCCTCCTCGCCATCAATTTTAAATCGCTTGTTATTTCTTATCCCTGAGTTTTTTGGATTCGTGCACCTCCTCTCCCTCCCCTCCTCTCCCATGTACCCCTGGGACCACCGGTCCAGTTGTTTTCCACTTGGGATTGTTTTCCCTGCCTGTCCTAGATAGACATAGAGGAAAAGGAAAAAAAAAAACCAAAGCAAACCTACCTGATGGATTGTTGCAGGTCTGTCTGCTGACCCTTATGAGTGTCTTCCAGTCGGGTCTCATGTGTCAAGCCTTGTCCCCCAAGGAATCCTGAAAATAGACTAATACTATTTTTGAGGATTTTATAGTCTATATTTATAAAGAAAATTGCTCTTAGTTTTATTTGCTACCTTTTTCGACGTTTCTGTATAAGAATAGGCATTTGGAAATGCTTACTCAGCCATTCTGTTGATGTGACTTATTCTCTCCTTAATTCAATAGGTATGAGTTTAATCAACTGTATTGACTAGAAAGAGTATATTCTACTCAGTCAGACTCAAAACTGGAAAATACTGGGTTAAATTCACATTTTAAATAACATTTACTTGTGAGAGGGGTGCAGAGTATGCTGATATATACACGCAAGGAAGAAGTTATAGATAAAGATTGCATTTATTACATATAATATTTAACGTTTTGAAAACTTTAAGAATATTTATCTGAAGATAGTTTATTTTTTAAAATAAACAATTTTATTGGGGACTCTAACAGCTCTTACAACAATCCATACATCCATTGTATCAAGCACATTTGTATATATGTTGCCATCATCCTGTTCAAAACCTTTTTTCTTTCCTTGAGCCCTTGGTATCAGCTCCTCTTTTTTCCCCCTCCCTCCCCAAATCTCCCACCTCATGAACTATTGATAAATTGTAAATTATTATTATTTTCATATTAAAGGCAGTTTTTACTTAAGCACAGCTTTAGATTATTTTATGCAAATATTAGTGTAACTGATACAATTGATGTATGAATGTAAAACCTTCATGCAGATTGCTCCTCTTCATGTATGATGTTTGTTAGCACTTACAAAAATTGTGCTGTTTCCAAAATTTTGATATAACTAATATTGGTAGGTAAATAAAGAGAAAGAATGCCACAATCACACATTTGTTTTAGAAATATATGATATGCACAATCGGACTTTTACAATGTACCGTATCATTTTTAAATCTCTTATTATTAGACTAAATAAATCAATTAAATTTGTATAATTAATTTTTCTTTAGTCTGAAACAATATTTTCAAATTAAAATAAATGTTTACTAAAATTTGATCATAAAATGTTTATTAAAATTGTTACTGAAGAATACTGGTTCCTCTGTGGAAAATATTGCTTCTGATTAACAGTTAAAACATTTGTTAGTTTGAATAAAAAGACATTATAAAATTAAAGTACGTTGAACTCTTCTAATATAAACCATCTCCAAACTTTAACATGCATTATTGAAGCATGGTACTGGAAAAGTCATCTTCTTCTAAAATATATCTTCCTTGTAGAGTTAATGTATGTGGCATTTTAAGAAAATTTGCTTACTCTAGCCTGTTCTTTA
Source organism: Tenrec ecaudatus (assembly GCF_050624435.1). Lineage (NCBI taxonomy): Eukaryota > Metazoa > Chordata > Mammalia > Afrosoricida > Tenrecidae > Tenrec > Tenrec ecaudatus. The sequence goes on along the minus strand of NC_134538.1, from coordinate 57,002,409 downwards.
TTCACAGTTATCTGCAGCCCTGGATCTTATAACCCCCGTGATGGAATTCACTGTCTTCAATGCAATACCAGCATGGTATATGGAGCAAAAGCATGCTGATAGGCCATTATTTTGAGTTCTTCAGTGGTCTATTAAATACACAACAATATTTTTGGAAAAAAAGAAATCAGTATTATGCCAAAATTAAATATAATAATTTTTACAAAATTTGGCGTCATCATTTTAATAAAGCATAGTAATTCAAATGCTTTATGAAGATTAACACCTGTATTATTTTTCTATTTGTGCCAGTCTAATATATTATTTCAAATCATCATTTGTATCACTGCTTTTAAAAACAGAGTGAAATATACTAAGTTGGGTTACTTCAAAAGACTTTTTTAAGCTTTATTCTCTATGTACACTGGATTTTGTCACCATCTTCTTCAACTCTTCAACATTCAACTTTATTTCAGCATATTTCATTCCTTTGTTTTAATTTTAAGAAGTTTTACTACTTCTGTCCAATTTGGCCTTTCACAGTTTAACATCATTTTTAACCCTTTGGGTCATATTATTGCCGTTTTTAGCCTTTGTGCTTTAAACTGTATCTCCAACCACATTTTTAGTTTTTAATAAAGTTCAGTGTAGCTGTCTTAAAACTTTGCAGGCTTAAAGTATTTAAATTACCTATTCACATTTTAAAATGCAGTATTCTGTGTATGAGCCGATATTAACATTTGAACTTTTTCAATGTAAAGTGACTAAGGATTAAGAAATCGTCACTATCTTTGTTTGATTCCTTTCACTGTCAAAATGGATATAATGATAAATATTAACATGATTACAACTATTGCTGGTCTCCTTTTATTTTGTTGTTGTTGTTAAGTGCCAGGAAGTTGGTTCTGACTCATAATGGCCCTGTGTACAACGTATAGATCAAAATATACCTCACATTAGGCTGCTGTAGTTCAATGTAAATAATTACAATAAAATTAATATTTAAATACCATGAAATAATATTAGTAATTTCTGAAATTAGATTTTTTTCTCAGTATCCAAAATATTGCTTTATTCATGTATATGACACTTATTTTACTTAAAAAAATAGGTCATTTACAGCTAAAAACTTAAAATCTGAAAATTTTACAGCTTCAATTTGTGATACTTCTAAGATCTTTTGATTAAATGCAGTGGGGGCCGGCAAGGAGACCAGTTCAGGGGCTCATCCAGATGTTTTCGTCAAGAACATCACCCAGGAGAAAAGGGAGGCCTAATTCAGTCTACATCTCCCGACACTGTGAGACTTCCACAAGCAGCTTGAGTTCATTGTTGAGCCCCAGAGGACCATTCTTAATTTTTCTCACCACTAGCAGTCCACCAGTGATTTTTCTGAAGACCACAGGCTTCCAATCCAGCATGTCAAGTTTACAACAGGTGATGAATAACTGACAGGAAGATTTATTGAAAAACTGGTGATATGCAGATTATAGAACCTTAATTGTTGAGAGCAAGATGACAGCTTTCAGTATGGATTGCAATTCCATGCATACATGCAAAAATCATCCCAATGTTACTGATAGACAACATCATAGTAAAAGGAAAAATTGTCAAAGATTTCATTTTTTTATGGATCCACAATGTTCATAAAAGTAGCAGTCAGAAAATCCAATACTGTATTGCATCAGGCAGATCTGCTACACAGAACTTCCTTAAAGTATTGAGGAGCAAGGATGTCACTATGAGGACAAAGATGCGCGCTAGCCAAGCTAGGGTACTTCCGTTTGCCTAATATACATGTGAAAGGTGAGCAATAAGCAAGGAAGACTGCACAAGAAGCAATATATCTGAATTATGATGTTGGTGAAGAATATTTAAAGTACCATAGACCACTAAAAGAGCAAACAAATTTGTCTTGGAACAAGTACAGCCAGAATGCTCCTTGGAGGGTATAATAGCAAGACTGCTTCTGATGTACTAACAGGAGCGACTAGTCCCTGGAAAATGGTATGCTTGGTGAAGGAGAGGGTTAGAAGATCCTCAAGGAGCCGGGTTGACCAGTGGCTGCAGAAATGGGCTCAAGTATGGCAACAATTACAAGGATGTCACAGAACTAGGTAGTGTTTCCTTCTGTTGTGCAGAGGGTCATTATGAATCAAAACCAACTTTATGGCACCTAATGATAACAGTGTGTGTATGTGAATGTATCAGTATTTAAAACATATAATCAACGTGTGAACAATGGTTTCTTATATTATGGGATCAATTGTGAGTTTTTAAAGTATCAGTATTTAAAACATATAATCAACGTGTGAACAATGGTTTTTTTATATTATGGGATCAATTGTGAGTTTTTAAATAAGACTTTTTGATGTTCTCTTCCAAATTTCTATTATGAAAACTATTTGCTTTCCAAGTCACAATAAATACACTTTGAAATAATAAGTACACTTTGAAAAAAATTAAAAGTGTAGCAATCCAGAGAAAACAATGTCAATAGATTCTCTTACATCAATCCACCTTCTCTCTGCCTCCTAACAGAACATTTTTTACTTTAACCCTATAACGCCGAGTACAACATTTTTGTAACATTTAATTAAATGTATATATTAATATATTTTGATAACAAAGTAAAGAATAAAATCAAATTTTTTATGAAATTAAAAATTCAGCCATTATAGGGATAATGAATGATTCCATTTTGCCAGTCAGCACAAAGCTTTTTCTTGCAACTGCTTGAAAATGAACCTAACACGATGCATAACAAAAGAACTATATCCTTGATGGTGATGCTGAACCATTCTGAGATCCCAATTTTGTGAGATTAGGACACCTCTTTTGTTTAAGTAAATTAGGTTTTCTGATACTTGCAGCTAAAAGTGCTCTAGGAGATATCAGCTTAATTACTGATACCTATATTCACTTTGAGTGACTTTAATAAAGGGGGGAAATGGACATGCATATGGAATGGATGTTGAGTGGACCTATATAATTTCCCAAGGTCATCTCTTTAGTTAGTTTATATTAATATGTAATTTGCACGTTAGCATATTTTATATGTAATATGCTCATCCACTCCCTCAAGTAATCCTACCACAAGCTCTCATCCTATCTGATTCATCTGGTTCAAGTTCAGAATGATGAGTTATGGGTAATACTTTACATGAGATTCAGGTCTTTGTGGTCTCGAGATTGAAATGTCTCCAACCTACAATTTTAAAATGAATAACAAGGGAGAGAGTAGGCAATTAAAAACTGTTCAGAAAATAGAAACATTCCTGTCACTAATACAGATAGAGAAGCTAGAGTGAGACCTTCCTGCTATCAAATTGGTGCATGTATTCTTTGCTGAAGCCCTAATATGTAAGGTTTTCCATTATATTCCACTTTCTGGAAGGTGCACTGTAATCTCGGTTCATTCCTGCTGGAATCAAAGGCTGTAGAAAAATTTTAGCATAAAGAAACCACTGACAAAAATGGAAAAGCCTACAAATAGTTCAAGGTCTGTTTGTTGCCCTTTATGAGTATTTTTCAGTTGAGTGGAATGGAGTACCACAGGGGATTATCACTCTGCTTCTCTGCTGCGTGCCCTCAGTGCCTCACCCCAGCGTGATGGGGCCAGACCGTGCACTACTCCTGCACTGTGTCTCCAGTGCTGTCCCCCACAGCACCATGGTGGGGCCCGCCACAAAGTCTTCCCTGTGCATTGTCTGCTCCCAGCAGGAACATCACCCTCAGGGCTTGGTGGGCCAGGATGTCCTTTCTCCCCTCTCCATCCCTTGTTTCTCCTGCGTGCTCTAATCCGACATGCTTTCCCCAAGCTGTAAACCCTCATGGAGGAAGCACACCAGCCCATGTGATCATGAGGTGTCGATGGGATCAGGTGTCAGGCATCTAAGACCCAGAACAAAAGCATACCCAATGAGAATGGGGGGTGGGGGCATGGAGCGGAGACCCAATGCCCATCTGTAAACAATTGGACATCCTCTCACAGCGGACTCACAGAGAAGAGATGAGTCAATCAGGGTGCAGTATAGCACCAATGAAAACCACACAACTTTCCTCTAGTTCTTTGGTGCTTCCTTCCCCCACTATCATGACCTCAATTCTGCCTTACAAAGCGGATTAGACCAGAGCATGCACACTGCTACAGACAAGAGCCCTCAACACAGGGAATCCAGTTTAAACCCCTCAGGACCAACAAGGAGAGTAGAGATATCAGGATGGATAGGGGAGAGTGGGTAGAGAAGCCTAATGATCACAAGAAGCAATCTAGAAACTCCTCCCAGGGGGACGAATAACAGAAAAGTGGGTGAGGGGTGACAGATGATGATGTAAGATAAGAAAATAATCTATAACTTATCAAGGGTTCATAAGAGAAGGTGTTCAGGGAAGGGAGGGGGAAGAAATGGGGAGCTGATATCAGGGGCTCAAGTGGGAAGAAAATGCTTTGAAAATGATGGCAGCATATGTGCAAATGTGCTTGACACACTGGTTGAATTTATGGGTTGTGATAAAAGATGTAAGAGTCTCCAATAAAAGTATTTTTTTAAAAGAAACTATTTTATGACCATATTTGGATTTCTACGAGGCAGACTCCTCATTTGTTGGATTGTGTTATATTGTGACAGTGTGGTCAAGTGTTGTGATTAAAGATTCAGGACGAGTCTGCATACAGCTGGACTTCTTGAGTGCTGGCACTGCAGTCTAGTGGTTAGCTCAGACACACCACAGTTGTACAGAGACTCCCCAGAGATGGCAGTTTCACAGAACTTCCCTTCCATATTTGTGCATAATCTAAAACACAAATTCTCCTTTACAAAAAAAACCCGTCTCTACAATAATACCAATGCAAATAAATGACTAACCCTATCGCCAGTGTTAAAATGAACACACATAATTCATGGCATTCAGTGGCAGAAAATTAAAATTACCACCTTTAATCCCTGAAAGCAAATGCCTAGAGAAGACATGATTTGGGGTATCCAAGTAGCAGCCTAAAATAGTACATTTTAAGGAAATTAAATGAACTGGGGTATGTTGAAAGTTTCTAAGTGTACTAGAAAACTTAATGGAAGAAAATGGTTTCCATGACTTCCCTGATCGTAGCTTGTGTTTCCTGTAGCCACAGATTTTTTGGATAAACCTGTTTCGATCCAATAGAGAGCTAAATTACAATGAAAATTGAATTTGCAGTCTAATAAGTGACTTGTGTTAAAGTTAAGATTGATTAATAGAATAGGATCCTAAAAACCGAGTTGAAAACACTTGGAAAATGTAAATAAATTCAAAAATCTGTTAAGCCTTTTTGTCAAGAGAAACAAGCTTCTGTCATGTGAGCAGGTTAGTCTTCCATTTGCCTGAAACTCCTGTCATAGACGCTCCTAAAACGCTTCCCTTGCCTCTATCTTCTGCAGCAGCTATTTTTATAATGTCTCACTGCTTCTGAAGACATTTCTTGGGGACCATATGTGACCTGCTCTGTCTACACAAAGGAAAAGGGGAACTCAACTCCACATCTGCCCCGGGGCGATTCCCATGAGGCAGCGCTCAGGCAGGACTCTGCGCTCCAACCATCTGGATCCTATTATGACACCGACAGTATCTCCCATGGCACTCTGCTGTGTTAGCGCTGTGACCACACGACACCCACAGACAACGCGTACGAATATGGGTTTATTAGACAACGCATACGAATATGGGTTTATTAGACAATGCATACGAATATGGGGTTTATTAGACAACGTATACGAATATGGGGTTTATTAGACAATGCATATGAATATGGGGTTTATTAGACAATGCATATGAATATGGGGTTTATTAGGGGAGCTAACATGGAGTTTTGATTAGTTAATTGTTGAATATAAAAATAGTTTGCTAAAATGTAATACCCCACCCCCACCCAAACTAATTCAGAATAAAACAATTTAAAAAGAAAATGTTAAGGTTACAGTTCTCTGTCCACATCAGTGTCCCTTCTCAGTCATGCTAGCAGCTATGTCTCCCTTGGTTTCACAGTCCCTTGGCCTCTGCCCTGCACTAGAAAATGTTAGAATTCCTTTAGTGTGGATAAATTCTCAAAGGGCACCCAGCCCACTCTGCAAGCCAGCATCCTGCCCAAAGGCTCTCAACTTTATTCGTTTAATGGGTCAAAGATCCTACTTGTCACTCTACTCCATGGTCTTGCCACTTCTCTGTTTCTCTTTCCTATGATCTCAGTGCTGCCGTCTCTGATGCCTCTGCCATGTTAGCCACAGATCTTGCATACCCCACTGGGGACTTTTCTTTCGATACCATCATCGATTCCTTTTTTTCCGGCATCTAGGATGACTCACTTTTATACTCAGAGGAATAACCAAGCTGACCAATCCTTGAATTACAGCCCTCTACAACTTATTTGCACACCAATATCCAAGCACCTGCTGGAAGTTACAAAGCTATGGATCCAAAGGCCTTACCAAGCTGTTTCAGTGCATCAACATTTCTAAACTTTTAATTAAATGTGAGATTTGGGAAAGGAGCTCTGGTGGCATAGTTGTTATGAGTTGGGCTGCTTACCACAAAGCCGGCAGTTTGATACCACCATTGGTTCTCCAATAGAAAGACTAGGCTTTCTACTCCTGTAGAAAGAGTTACAGTTTTGGGAACCAACAGGTTCAACACTATCCTACAGGGTTTTTATGAATTAGAATTAATTCAGTGGCAGTGAGTTTTGTTATTGACTTTAATTTGGGGAGCATCCAAGAGGTTTGGACCCAAGTGTTATTTCCCATATTTATCAAAATAATTTTACAAGAGTTATAATGGCAAACACAACTGAATGCTCGACGGACTTTTATGTGATCCTATTTCCTTTAGTATCATTGTATCATTGACTTCTGTAAGAACAAACAAATCTGTCGTGGAAGTTTAGCCAGATTGCTCTTGAAAGGGAAGGATGTCAAGACTTCATCTCACATACTCTGGACATGTTGGGAGAGACCGGTCCTTGGAAAATGACATCATGCTTGGGAAAGTAGCAGAGCAGTAAAAAGAGGAATGGCCTCTGACAAGATGGATGGGCAGGATGGCTGAAACAATGGGCTCAAACAAGAACAATCGTGAGGAGGGTGCAAGGCTGGGCAGGGTTTCATTCTATTCTACATAGGTTTTCTCTGAGCCAGAATCAACTGGATGGCATCGAACAACTACAACATTCCCTTGAGTTCAGGTGTAACTTTCTTCTGGATAATAAAATATGGCAAAAATGATAGGAGAGCAACTCGCGATTATATTACATTATGTAAGACCTTATATTAACCAAATGAAGAAAGTGGTTACCTTGGTCACATCAAAGAAATAAGCCATCATGCTGTGAAGGTTGAAGTGGGAAAGGAACTTTAAGGGCCTTTAATAGTTGTGAGCAACTCCTGGCTGACAGTCAATAAGAAAAGAGAAACCTTACTTCCATAACTGCAAGAAGGTGATTGAGGAAGAAGAAAAACAGGATTCTGCCAACAATTTGAGTTTGAAAAGTGACTTTGTACTTTAAAAAGAATTCAGTCCAACCAAATCTTTGCCCGGAGCCTATGTGACCTTGAGCATACAGCCTTGTCGACTCATATTCACGTCCCTAACCCAAAGATACTGTAAAAATTTGTAGTTATTTGTGATGCAGCTGCAGAATGAATCATAAGCATTTTTCAGCCAGGGAAGAAGACCTACATGATTATTTTGGACTTGATTGAATGATAAAAGTGTCATTACTAGAGATTCTTGATTTCACTGGGTTATTATGGTTAGCAAGGAATAGCACTATGCACCTGCTCAGTTGGTTGACTGAAAGCTGGACCCAATGATGAGACTAGAATTTACCCAGTATATTGAGTAAGGCATCCAAAGCCTTGAAAATATTGAAATCCTAGAGTGATATTTTTAATAGAAAACCTGCTCACCCACCCTCTGATTCTAATCCCTTTGGTGTCTGGATAATGATTCATTCATCAGTGCTTAAGGAAGTACTTTGGTCAAGTGGACACTGGTGTTATTGAAGTCTCTGTAATAGCACTACAATCCAGTAATGAGTGGGGTACTGCCATCAAAATGAACTCCATGAATACAATCAGGCTGGTGGATCACTAACGTAAGGGCCAAAGGTAGCCAGAGAGAGATGTTCATTAGGGCTGAAGCACTCCTCAGAATTATTTAACTCTCGGGGATCTTTGACATTGCCTAATTACTTATGATTTTGAAAGAGAGAAACAATCCACTAAAGACTTCATTGATTTTAATGAATTGAAATGCTTTAGGCCTAGAGAGAAGCTTAACTTGTGACAGAAAAGTCATAATGCCTTAGTCAATTCCAAGACCAACCAACTCACCCAGAGTTATTTTCACCTTGAACAATGTATAGCCTGGTCAATGGTAATTGTCCCATGGGGAAATGACACTGTTACATTTCTAAGGATTTCTTTTGTAGTTTTTTTTTCTCCTTTGGAGAAGCCATTAATGCAAACTTCTGTGTATTAGTGTGTTAGTCTGGCTCGACTAGAGAAACTATTCCATGGATATTCATATGTGTATAAGAAAGAGTTTTATATAAAAGAGTAATTGTACACTAAGCATCCTAGCCCCGTCCAATTCAAGTCCATAAGTGACATTAACCCATATGTCCAATGCCAATGTATAAGGTCCTCTTCAAATGCACGCAACAGATGCAATGACGCTGAATGTGGAAGATCACAGGCCAGTGGGTAGAAAGTCTTGTGGATCCCATGGCAGTGGAAGCATCTCAGTGCTTCTCCACGTGGCTCCTCCAACTCCAGGGCTCTAGCGTTGCTCCATGTGTCTTGTCAGAAGGAATATCTCACTGGGAGTGAGCCTGTCTTGATTCCAAGGAGCTATTTATCTCCTTAGGGCCTTCAAATGAGGTCATCAAGCTGTGATCCGATTGACAGGCTACACTCCACGCCTTCACTCTTAAGTCTCGAATTGACAACAGATAATGCAAATGCCACATTTAGTTAAAGGAAAATATCAAATGCTTTGGAGATTATGAAATCCTTGCTCCAAAGCAATGCTATACTTGGGGACTACAAATACCATTAAGGGGCATTCGCTTAGATGGCATTTGTTGGTTAATGGTGATAGAATAATTTGGAAAGCTACAGTGAGGATGGCAATGACAAAAAATGTAAAATATAAGTGTTGGTGAGGTTATGCGTGGGCTAAAAGCGATGGAGCTGGGGCCCATTTAAAGAGTGAACTTAATAGGTTCCCAACATATGATTTAAGAGGTCCAGAATGTATAACTGGTATAGCATTTGGTTGAATTCCTTTCATTGTTTGCAATGCCTACCGAGTTATGGTGATCATTATTTTTTTAAAAGCTTAGTGAAAGGATTTAAATGGCCTTAACCTACCAAAAGAACCCATTATAATTCAGGAGGGATTATAGAGATTAATGCTCTTTTAAAAGGAAAAAACAATGAGAGGACAATGATTCTGACCTCATACACCTCAACTATTTGTCCTGGGAAGAAGAGAAATGGGGCTTGGATACTGACCCTCCCACTTAATCACGTGGGACTCTGGTCCCAGATGTTGTTTATCTACAAGAATAAATTTATAATGTCCCTAGTAGCTGGTGCATCATAGTGGTTAAGCATTCGACTGCTAACTTCATGGGCAGCAATATGAAACTGGCAGCCAGTTTGTGAGAGTAAGTCTTCCATAAAGACTTACAATCTTGGAAAATCCTGGGACAGTTCTACGTCATAGCAATCTTAAAGGATTGCTGTCAGTCAGAATAGACTCGGTGCAGCATCTGGTGTGCCATCGCTGTTCTCTTGAATGGCTTCAGTCCTTATAATTTTTATTACAGACTACCAGGTGTGTTTGCTTATCTGTTTTTTTCTTTTCTAAACCCAATGACCAGAAATACACCTGGACTGAAGGACTATATAAAATTGCCAGTGCCCTATTATAATCCTGTCCATGGGTAAATTTGATTATGTTGCCACTCCATGGTGTATCCTGTTGAACCACTGCATTGAAGGTCTCATGTTGATGGGACTTGGAAAGCTGGAATTCGGACATACCCAGACAAGCTTATGATACATGCATGCCAGAGAGCTAGAGACTGAACACTACAGGAATTTAGGAGTGTTCTTCTTTAGTATAATTTCTATGGACCCAATGGTTTTAAGCAGGCGGCCATAGTCTCTATAATTGTGCAGTAATTTCTACATCCGACTTCTGTCTTCACCAAGAAAAAAAAGCAATTACAGAGGGAAGGTGGGTTTTCAAGTTATTTGTTTTAATTGGGTGGGAAGCTCCTGCTCATTTACTGAATCACCTGAAAGGTCAAGAGTTTTCAATGAAATCTTGCCCTAAATATGGTTCAATTGTAGCTCCAGGCAGTTATGCAACCTAATCTCAAATTGAGCTGTATGATTTTATGTAGGCGGTCCAATCATACATGAAGTGTCATTTACAGATAGTATGTTGTATAAAATATTTACGAGGTTCCTACAGATGTACTCATCACAGCGCAGGCATTGGAGTGATCAAGAAAATGGTGCCATCCTTTGAAGATAGCTTTTCTCCCTTTGAGAAACAACTTGTGTAGTGCTATTGGGTTCTAGTCTTAAACACCAATCCCTGTGTGATCTGAAATGCCCGCATGAACTGGGGATTGTCTGACATGCTGAGCCAGAAAGCTTGGTGTGTAGAGCAGCTCTCTATAGTGAGAGCAGTATGTATATATCTATATAGATCATATTGAGTAAGTTGCATGAGCAAATGGCTCCAAATCTCACAGTTCTGTTTCAAGTGCCACTTCCCCCACGCCCCATACATTCAACTCACACCAATAACCTCATGGGGAATTCACTATGATGAATCAATGAAGAAATAAAATGTTAATGCATCCTTATAAGCATGAAAAAGTGGACAGATGCATCCATATTTAAGAATTGGCTTAAAGGAGCAACGGTTTACAAGTAACATGATTTTTAAGTATTAGACTACTTGGAAAGAACAATATTGGAAATTTAGTAAAAAAGTGTTCAAGGAAACTATATGAGAAGAGCTCTCTTCTAAAGAGCACAGAGTGCCTGGATATTTGTATTCCGCTGGCATTGCTCAGGTGAGAAGATATTTTATAATATACCCGATAAGAACATTCTATGGGGAATGAGCAGTCTCTCTTCTCCAAATATTTCTGGCTTCCTACCATTTTATCAAATAGATTTATTATACACCCAACCCTGTTTTTGTGACTTTCTCAGTGAACCTGTTAGGTAGCTAGATTTAGGAACAGGGGGGGTTGCCCCTTCCATGCCTGCAAAGGCCCCCATGAAGGAGGTTGGGAAGAAATCAGGCAACCATTAGATGCCTATGAAGACCCCCAAAATGAGTGTGCTCCTATTCAAGCCCCCGAGACACGTGGGAGATACACCTGGGCAGTCCAAACTAGACCCAGGCTCATGGCATCACCCAGGTGAGCTCAACCCAGCCAATGGGGTCAACCAATACCATCCACCATGCCTTCCCAGCCCAAGGCTTGGAATCTCCTGGCTGTGGGAAGGTCGCTTTCTCCTGACGCACCTTATAATTTCTACATTACTCTAAATTTCATCTCACCATTTTGTACCATATCAAAATTAATAACCCCTTCTAAGGAACTTTAAAGACTGCTTAACTGTTGAAGGCATAAATAAGACTCCACCCAACTGCAACTGGTGTGGTTTGTCATATTTTTAAAATTTGGGCGATATTTTATTAAATATATTTCTTTCAAGACATTTAACTTGTAGGAAAAAGTTTGGGTTTCTCTTCTGTTTTGTTATTTAAAGTACTTTTAAAATGTATCTAGCCACACCCTGTAAACTACAGGAAAATGTATATAGGAAATCATGTGACTTCAAATGAAGGTATTTTATAATCATGGTGCCACCTTTAAAATGTGCATCTCTTCTTCCAAAGGACACACCGAGGTAGGTTGACTGCTCAGTTGGTTGGGCATTGATGGTGCCGCTCCCATCATTGGCACAACCACTGTGAATACTCAGTGGGGTGGTGTGAGTGTAGACAGTGAATATACCAAAGAAAACCCCAAACTCACTGCTGACAAGTGGATACTGACTCATAGCGACCCGAGAGGACAGGGTAGAACTTTCCCTGTGAGTTTCTGAGATGGAAACTCTTAATGGGAATAAGATTCCCTGTCTTTTGCCTGTGGAGCAGCTGATGGCTTTAAACTGATGACTCTGAAGTTCATAGCCCCACACATAACCACTGTGCCACCAGGTCTCCTGGAGAATGAGTACCTGCTGGGAAATCATAGACAACATGCTATTTCTTCCTGGAATAGAGAACATCTTTATGGCTTTATAGAAATTAATTACTGACTTAGTATCTTTGATGCTTTTCATTTCAATTGTAATAATTACATTTTTAGAAAGAAAACAGGCCATAATACACAAAAAATGGTATCCCTTTGATGTAATGTAAGGATAGTATATAAAGTCAATGGGAAAATATATATTGTCATAGAGTATATTTGAAAAGTTCTTCCTAAAATTTGAAATCCATATATTTAAAAAGTAGTGAACATTAATTATATGAAATATTATTGAATATTTTAATGAAAAATATATTATACCTCCTGCGCATGAACTTCAACACGGAGTCTTTTTTGTTATCCTTTGATTGCTTTTATCATGTTAAGCCTCGGCACATGTCAGTTTCCATGCATAGTAATCCCATGTAGTTTTCTGGAGCCTAAAGCCTCACACTAGCAGACAGTGCCGTCTCTCCCACAGGTTGGCTGGTCGATTTGAACGCCCACGTTTGTGGCTAGCCTGCCTAGCCCACAGTGCCATCCGCGCTTCTTAAATCCCTATAAGGTAACAATATGATGTATCCACTTTGCTGAACCCAACAGAAGAAGTAAAACAGAAGACTTCTCATTCCATTCATTGTCATTTCCCAAGAATTTAAAATGTAGTTTCATGTTTCTTAATGTTACTAAAACTTTGGGTCAACACTTCTCAGCATGAGTATTGGTGTCATTTAGTATCTAGTTGGTTTTATTCATAAAAATGAAGCAATGTAGAATTGGGATCATTGTAGTTGGGGGGAGGAAGCATCTAAGAACTAGAGGAAGGTTGTGAGTTTCATTATTGCTACACTGAACCCTGAGTGACGCATCTCCTCCCCACTAACCCTCTGCAAGGGATGTCCAGTTGTCTACAGATGGGCATTAGGTCCCCATCAGCGTTGGTGCTTGAAACCTGGTCTCCTCAGCCTTTCATGATCACACATATTGGTGTGCTGCTTCCATATGGGCTTTGTTGCTTCTGGGCTAGATGGCTGCTTGTTTACTTTCAAGCCTTTAAAACCCCAGATGCTATATCTTTTGATAGCCAGGCACCATCAGTTTTCTTCACCACATTTGCTTATGCACACGTTTGTCTTCAACGATCATGTCAGGAAGGTGGGTATCATGAAATGACCATTTAGCTGAGCGAGGTGCTCTTGTATTAAGGGAATGCGCATGAGGCTCAATGTCCACCTGCTACCCTACTACTAAACCTATAAATATATGTACATAGGTCTATTTCCCCCATAATCATAAATATATTTACATATGTCCATGCCGGTATTTGGGCTTCTATGTAGGACCTTTGCCACCTACTCTTTTTCTCTATTTCCTTACACTTTCCTCCAGTCCCACTACTATGCTCAGCCTTCATTCTGATTTCAGTAATTCCTCACAGTGGTACAGATGGGAACTGGAAACACAGGGAATCCAAGACAGATGAACCCCTCAGGACCAATGGTGAGTGGCAATACTGGGAGGGAAGAGGAAGTAGAAAGAGGGAACCGATCACAGGATCTACATATAACCTCCTCCCTGGGGGATGGGCAACAGAAAAGTGGGTGAAGGGAGACGCTAGGCAGTGTAAGATAAGGAAAAATAACAATTTATAAATTATCAAGGGTTCATGGACGGGCAGCGGGGAGGGGAAAAAGGAAAATGAGCTGATTCCAGGAACCCAAGTGAACAGCGAGTTTTGAGAATGATGAGGGCAACTAATGTATAAGTGCTTCACACAACTGATGTATGTGTGGATTGTGATGAGAGCTGTATGAGCCCCAGGAAAATGATTTTAAAAAAAGATAGCTTACCAAAAGCATTTAAAATAACTCCTGACAACTTCAAGAGCTCAGTAAGTGTTAGTTAATATTATCATTACCCAAGGAAAAAACCTCCTCGTTCAGGGAGCTTCAGTGTTTAGGATATTACAACATTCTTTTTATAATCGTTATGCCTTGACCCTTCCTAATTGCTTAGCTAGATCCTTTAGAGATGAAATCATTTTAAAGATGTACTACCTTTCCAAACCCATGCCGAAAAAGAGTCCTGCTATCTCGTCAGTCGGTTTGTCCTGCTGTTGTGGCCTGTGTTGCTGTTGGACTGAAGCAATGTCACTGGTACCACAAATACCAGCATAGTCACTCAAAAGGGACAGTAGAGATGGAGACTAAGTAAAGTCGATCATGATGACATGAATGGTGAAAGCCTGTGGGGATAAAGTCTGTGGAACCTTCATTTGCTGCTGGGGCATAATTCAAAATCAGAAGAGACAGCAGAAAAAACATACTAATAATTGGAATTTTGATAGGGTGTGATAGTTACATAATCTTTTATCCTTTTGAGACTTAAGAGTAAAGGGGTGGAGCTTAGCCTGTCAATCAGGTCACAGCTGGATGACCTCATTTGGAGGCACTTAGGAGATAAATAGCTCGCAGGAGGCACGACACACACTCACTCCCTGGGAGATATTTCCATTGACAATACACATGGAGCTACGCTAGAGCTCTGGAGCAGGAGGAGCCACGTGGAGACCCCTGCTAGCACTGAGATGCCTCTACCTCCACTGAATCCACAAGACTTCCTACCACCTGGCCTGTGATCTTCCTGCATTTGGTATCATTACATGTGTTTCATCAATCTGAAGAGGAATTTATAGATTGGTATTGGACACATGGGCTAATATTGGATTTATGGCCTTGATCTGGACTGGACTGGGATGTTTCCTCAAAATTCAATTACTCTTGTATATAAAGCTTTTTCTTGCTTACAAGAAAATGAAGCATTTGAACTTAATTTCCACATTTTTTTTCTCAATGCTAAAACAGCAGTATCTTTGCCAAATTCGGAGTGAAATTTGACACTGTGGTGACACCCAGACATCCATAAAACCTTAGCACATGTCAAGTTAACTATGAAAACTTGTATTTCTGCAGTCTTTCAGGTCAGGGATTTATTTTCACAAGTCATTTAGATACTAATGTGTTTGGTTATGATATGTAGAAATATTACAATATGTAGAAATGCTCAAAAGCAAGAGATACAGATTCCAAATGTTGACAATAAGTTTATCATTTTAAAAAGTGTAAACTTCATTAGCTGTGTAATTAATAAGAACTTATTTTAACATAACTTTACAATACAAGCAATTTGCTTACTGAGTTGTATCAGAAATGTCCAATGATTCTTGTAGTTCATCCTAAACTAGGTAAAGGTTTCCTAAATTGCTGTGTCTTGAACAGTTAAGAATGACAAGCTAACTGAAAAACCAAAAGGAACTTTATACAATATAGTGTTGGTCATACACGAGTTTTGTAAGCTATTCTGATTTAGTAGTTTGACTACATCTCAAAAAGTCTTTAAAAAGTACCAGGTAAAGTGTTGGTGATTCAATGTCTCATAGCTAGATTTATCATATTTTTATTGTTTGTGTAGAGAAACACATATGTATTAAGTGATTTCTATTTTATAAAGGCTAAAAAAGTGTATATATATATATACATATATACATACATACACACACATACTATGGTAGAGACAGATGACAATTCACTCAATTAGATTACATTCACCTTTTCACAAACAATGACACCTGAGTTAGATATTGAAAAAAATGGTTCATATTTCCACATACTGAAGAAAATAATCTTGAATTTGAGAAAGAATAGGCCTTAAAGCATAGTTTGGGGTGCCAGAAGACTCTGCTCACAAGGGTGAGTGGAAGATGGTATCCTAAAGTCGATCTGTAGGTAGAAACCTAAATATGACGATGTCAGATGGCTGTGCTAAGGAAATAGAGAATTAGACAAGATAGATCTGTATTTACACAATCACAATTATAACAAAGTGGTTCATTTAGAGTTGATAGTGGTTCATCAGTACCATGAAATAATGAGAACCTGAATATTGGAGGTGGTGAGTGAAATGTGAAAAGTATTGTTATCTACACAAATCAATTTCATTCTCTAAATCCATACAGGAGAGCTAGTGACCACATCGGCCACCAAAATGTCACTGCTGTTGCCAGGTGCCATTGAATCAGTTTTGACTCATAGCCACCAATAAAGCCATACCACAGAATTAAACTCCACCGGACCCACCACCATCATCACAAGATGCTACAAGTGGGGAGAAATGAGTAAATAATAAGTCGAGCAGTAATCTAAGGCTGTAAATTATATTCACCAAAGAAGCACATCCACTGCTAACCAGGGTGCTCAGCTATAGACCTAGTTCTACTCTCTTATTGCTAAGGAGATAACATCTAGATAACTTTTCCTTATTTCAATGCAATGGGGGGAAAGTACTTTGAAAAAAAATCAATAAAAAGGAGATTCAATCTCTTGCCTATTGAAACAAATGTAGTAAATTGTGAATATTTAAAAAATCTTGATGTCTATAATCATGTTTCTGTATGCTTAAGTAGTCTGCATGGGTGAGGTTTTAAATGATTGCTTGAAATGGTATTAATCATATTTGAAATAATGCATGCATTAAAATGCGGTTTCACTGACTAAACACAAAATAACAAGAAAAAATAGAAGGCATCAGAATTCTCTGATAATTTTGGACCTTTGTGTTAAAATTATATACCTAAGGTATTTACTTGGAGATGAGCTAGAATTTAATTGTATTCATGCTTCTGAAAAATTTAAAAGTAGAATACTTCTCTTACTTTATATTTCACTGCACAAGAGATTATTAAATTGAATATACTAATATTAAAAGTAAATATTACTATTAACTAATATATCCAAATATCAAAAGTAAAATAATCAAGTGTAAATTTGTTTTCAGGTCTAGGCATCTTGAAGGCAAGGTGTACACACGGTTAATCTTGCTTCATCCTTTGTACCAGTCAGAGGACCTTGTACCAGTCAGAGGACCTTGTACCAGTCATAGGACCTTGGTAGGAACAGTTAGTGTTTCTGTCATGAATAGAATATACTTTTTGAAATCACTTTGCTCAAGATTTCTGTGAATTGTAAGTAAAAACACTGATTAATCCACCTAACATGAAAAGATATTCTGACTGAAAGGATGAATCTAACTTGAAAATCTCCTAATACATCAGGTTTGATAAGTTCTTGAGCCTTATCATTATTTACATAAGTAGCTTTTTTTTCAGGTCTAAAAGTGGTTTAATAATTTATAATGAATTAATATAATATATTATCAGCACATTTTAATTTTTAGACTTATAAATATCTAATAATAATTATTAGGCACTTATTGGGAAGACCTACTTGAATTTACAGAATTATGTTTTTCAAAAAACTGTATTTTCATCTGTTCTGTGCCATGTTCATGTCATAGTGTCTTTAGAATTAGATTTCTTAGACTCAGCAATTAAATACTTTGGGATGAGGCAAGAGGAAAATAAATTCCATCATGTGGTATATATATATGTATATATATACATATATATATGAAGTTATGACTTGAATTTAAAAAAAGAACCTGGGAATAGTATAAGTTTCCCTTGGACAAAAAATACAAGTCATCTCATTGCACATTAAGAAATTTAAGTGTTACTGATCCAAGTTATGTCCAGGATATGGTTTATGTATTGTTTCTACATGGGGAAAGGAATTAGTGTAGTTGGACCAGAGAGTAGAGAAGAGTGAGTTTAGACTAACAATGGACATGATACTCAGCTTTTAGGAAGTGTATTAGGTAAAGTATAGCTCACATTACTTGAGACCAAGTAAATGCCAGTCGGTGTCTCAGAGCTATATCACATGGGCTCACTGTGCACGGCCAAATGTCAATCACTATGAGTCAGAACAGGCTTGATGTCTAAGGCTTGGCAGCACACAAATGAAGCCGATGGCCGGTTTGCTAAGAGGAAGGAGCAGGAGCATTGTCTCGGGGTAGAAGGACTCTCTCGTGAAATTTTTCAGGCTTTTGTTTGTTTGCTTGTTGCTAAAGCTTTGGGTTTCTCAAAATATTCCCATAATAAGCAGAAGTTATTGCTGTTTGGCTATCCCGAAACTCAACAAGCACAGTTCTTGAAATTGTCAAGACACTGCTGTCATGACCTTTGTCCTCGATTGGTTAACTTTTCCTTTGGCTGGACAGTTTTCCCGTGTAGTAGCCACTGCTTTGGTTGTGCTTTGTCTTCAGGATCATACTGACAAAACCATGTTTTAACTCTAGTTATAATTGTCCCAAGAAATGTCCCATGTTCTTGATCCCACTTGCTTAATATTTCCATGGAAACTCTGCAGCTACTCTGGGGACAGTAGCTTTAGCAGTCATCAAGTGGAGAATTTGCTCAACTTTATTTTTTCAGTCAGGATTGAGATGTCTAGAGTTCTGTCTAATGTTTCCTCTCTTGGGGGTCAGTCTTCTTTATTTAAGGCACACAAAAATTGATTCCTTAAAACTTTCTGCGGATTGCCTACCACTAAACACTTTATCTTTGGCATTGTCTGATCCTTCTTAAAGTGAGTTATTCATTTGTAAACTGCTGCTTTACTTGAGTATTGGTCCAATAAACTTTTTGGAAAGCAGCAATGATTTCACCACCCTCTCATGCAAGCTTCACCGTATGTTTGATATTTGATCTTGCTCAATTTAGCACAATTCATGTTCATTCCATGTTGTTATTGTTTTCCCCAAATTTATGTCTTAAAGATTGAGCCTTAAACTAGATCTTGTACCGACATAAGAGTTTGATATGAGTTTGTTTTGGTATAAACATACTTATTTTACATCCATCCATAGTTTTGTTCATGTTTTTCACAATCTGCATTTCCATGAGCTTTTTTTGAAGACCTTTCAAGCATAGTGTCATTTATTACTACTGAATGTGCACCATATCTTGGTGTCACCATGGACAAAAAAAATAAAATGCTGCCTGGTCCTGAGCCATCCCTATAATTGATTGCAGGTGGACCATGGTTATCTGTAGGATTTCATTAGTAGACTTTGGAAGTAGCCCAAGGTGTCTTTTTTTTAGGCAGTCTTAATTTCAAAGCTCAGCTGAAACCCATTCAGTATAGTAACTAAAAAGCCTTTGTGAAAAAAGAGTGGAGTTTTGCTTATAAGGTGAAAATCACTGCTGCTTTCCAGACTAGAATGAACTAAGGCTATTGATGCAAATCAGCCAAAGGAGACCCTATGCACCCCAATGATCAGGTAACCCAGATGTTTTGTAAATGTTATGAGTCTGGGCACCTTTTCAATCCATTGTCTATGGAGCTGACACGATGGCAGCTAATACCAGGATGAGAACACAGTAAGATACCATTGCAATTATTTTAAGAGCTCATGTCATCAAGGGTAAGAAAAGGGTTGGCCCTCTAATTGCGCTCATGTCCAGTAGGGAGGGAAGGGGCAATCTGTCTGCAGTTAGATGCTGTTAGTATAACTGATGGCTCTCCCACCTTTGGGCTTGAGGACCATTTGTTGACCAATTTATAACTTTATTTCTCATAAAAATCCACACTTGAATAATGTCTACATCCAACAGTCTTTCATTCCAAAATTTAATTATGGAAAGTTTATCACACCTGAGAACAATTATATAATATTTCCCCTGAGGATTTTATGACTGTCAATGTGAATGTAGCCCATTTCCCCCAAGAAGTTCTTTTGATCACAATAGAATGAAAAACTATGAACAAAAATTTCTTAAGAATTTAGGTAGCAGTGAGGTTACATTGAAGTCTACAATGCCTCTGGAATATTATTATACTTTTAGTGATGGAATTTAATGATATTCTGGGGGTGCTCTCAGCCATCTTTTTTCCTTCTTCCCCTATCAAACTAGATTATTAGTCGCTCTTCTATATCCCTATGGAACCCTGTCTATAGATCCTGTGTTCACTGCTAGCTCCTAACACAGGACATTGTAATTTTTGATTCATGTCCTACCAGAGACTAAAAGTGACAACATCTACCTTATGACTTTCCATAACCCCTACTTTATACATGGCTCATTGCCATTTGGTCTATGCCAACTCATAGGGATGCTCTAGGACATGGTGGCACTGCCCCTGCGAGTTGCCAAGACTGTAACTCTTTACAGGCAATGAAAGCCCAGTCTCTCTCCCATTTATACATAATAGGTTCTTAATTCTGCTTTTTGGAATAAATAAATGCATGAAAAGAAAAAGGAAAAAATTAAGGCTTCAAGAATTTATTATAATTATTCTTACCTTACACTCATGAACGTTTACTCCCTCTCTCACCCATGTGCCAACTGCCGGGGTAAGAAAGGCGGAACTAGCTATTCTGTAATATGTATCGATCCTATGATTCCATCCGCAGCACTTACAGTACCTCCTTTCATTTCACCTCTGAGTGAAGAGGAAATAAATTGGATGAGATCTGTGTGTCATTACGGGCAACACGTAGAATGAATTTTCCTTCACCTCTTATATTTGACACGGTGGGCAGAAGAACTGCTTCGTCGTCGTTCTCTGGGAGGACTCCGCTGGGCTATCCTCCTGAAAGTTTACTCATTCACGCTTAGAAGAAGCATACGTTCATTGACCTGGGATTTGGGGGACGCTAGCACCACATTTAGGAATCCTGGTGGCACAGTGGGCTGCACTCCATGAGGGCTGCCGGTGGACACTACCAGTCACTCCACGGGAGAGGCTGGGCTTCCTTCTCGTATAAGTAATCTCAGAAACTCACAGAGGCAGTTCTACCTGTTCTGCAGAGTTGCTAGAAGGTGGCAAGGCCTCTATGGCAGGGAGTTTGGTTTGGGTGTTATTATTTGGGGGGTGGTTCATTTATATTTCATGTATAACCTGCTTCAGGAATTTCAGTATTCTTTACTCTCTTCCACAGAATTGGTTACCTTTCCCCCTGCTTTACTTCAGCTTCACCCTCGTGGGAAAGTAATGCAAATTGCATAGCCAAATGTTATTGTCTCATTTTAGAGAATGCATAAAGGTATGCTTAGGAGAGAAAGTGGGTATAAGTAACTATTATATATTATTTATCTGTGGCTCCCAACGTGAGGCATTTGACAAAGAGAAAATTGCCTTTGTGCTCACATTTCCCAAATGGATGAGAATGAACACATTAAGGCAGTATGCTATTGTCGGAAAATATTTACTTATAAATTATATATCTGTGTTTTAGGTTGATTCTTTTAATGATAAAAGTTGGATGTATGACTTTAATTAAATAAAATTTACACTGCGTTTCAGTAGAAAGGTCTATTGTCTAGTGACTCACTAAAGGGTGCATTGTTCTGTGAGCATGTAATCAACCACGAACATTCCCATGTGATGAAATCAGAACAGAAAAAAAGATATGCAGTACACAGTGAGGACGGTTGACAACACAGCTTTTTTAATCTGTATCTATAGAAAACATTTATAGAAGCTCTCTAATGGAGGGATTATAGAAATACATTTAATATATAATAGTGTTCTTTAGTATACTTACTGTGAAAATAGCACATTGATTTAGAGAGGGCCTTTATGCCCAAAGTTCTTGGTGGTGCTTTGAAATATATTCCGTTCATTTCTTGTAGTAATTGTTACCAAGGAAAGCAAGAGTACCAACATTTTCCCATTATTTCTCCTCAAAAGTCTTCTCCAAGTGATGTACACTTCCCAGGGTCATCTGGAAGGCTCACTTCAGGAAAATGTCTTAGAAAAACGTCAGTTTGTATGTTGTGAATGCTCTACATTTGCTTGCACTCGTGTCTCGTGCACATGGCTTGCCTTTCAATCCGCCAGGTGCCTTCTTCGTAAGTGCAGTGACAAATTGTGCAGTCGTCCGTCTTCACCTCCCTCCCGGCGGGGATGACAGCGGTTTCTGCAAAGCAGTTTGGACCTGAAGAACCAAGAAAGAAGAAAAGGTGTCCATTATGTGTTCATAAAATGGAGTCAACTTTAGGGTAGCTAACAATAAGCAATCACACAGTAATTAGATTTACTGTTAAGATCCACAACTTGGGGGATAATATATTCTCAAGAGCAAAGACCTGCTTTTAGAGCAACGTCTCTGAAAGGAGCCAACTCGCCTATGAACTCTCCACCTTGGGTCTACCGGAGGACAAAATCCACGTGTCCTTCCCATCGTTTCCTTAGTCACCAACACAAACTATCACGTGAAAGGTGCCGCCCCTTGGTGTATGGTGAATTAAAGTTAGGCTGAAGTGTGCAAATACCAAATCAGTCCTGGACTTGTGAGGGTGTTTATTATTGAGTACCCTTCTTGTTATCATGCTTCTGAGAACATCTCCACTAACAGTTACAGTTCTTGGGCCCACAAATAGTCTCCCCTGATCGATAACTCCTTATGGAGAGGAATTAGAATGAATTGCAATTTTAAAATGTATTTGAACCTAGTATTTGTACAAATTGAGTTGAATTCTTTTAGGTTGATTAATATATATATAGCTAAAACTGTTGTTGTGAGGGGCTGTTGAGTTGACTGACTCATGGGGCCTCCACTGTCCCAGTAGATTTACCCCACAGAGTTTCTTCGAGTATCATGCTGATTGCTAGGACTAACTTCCATAAAAATAAAACACAAGAGGTGTAACTAATTGGCATCAGCTTGAGGCAGACTTATGGGGACCCAATCAAGTTGACCTTGATATCAAACATACAGGAAAAAACTCTATTCCAAAAATGCAATTTTATTTCACTCAGAAGTAAAGTGAAACGATTTTTAAAGGTTTACATGTTTGTGTTACATTTGCATGCGTGCAAGATACTGTGCAAGGACATATGTGTCTTCTGGTAAGGATTTTGTACAAATATTGCTTTTAAAACTAGACATGTGCGAGATCAATTGAAAATTAGGGGAAAGAGGAACGGTATACAAATAAGCATGAAAATAAAATTGATTTGATCTCATAAATCAAATAATCATTAAAAGAAAATATTTTCCAGCTTACTTTCCTGCAGAAGTACTGCCCTCTTGTTGACTTTGAGAGGAAGTACTGCCCTCTTGTTTACTCTGGGAGCGCTCTGAAGACCTGAGACATCCCCCCCCCCCCCACCAGCTGCGTTCCCTCCCTCTTAGTTTTTGGGAGCAGGCACACATCCTAGAATTCTGGAATCTTGTTGATAGCTCTGGAGTCACTTTATTCTAATTCTTTCAAGTTCAGAACACTGCTCACCCAAGTCTTGATCAAAGTCAAGTAAACTATGTCTTTAATTTTCCAGTGCTAAAACTTTCACAGTCTGTGTCCTTTAAAAAATAGTAGATCCTGTTCTGTCTTAGGAGGAATGAAGAATGAGAGCAGTGTTTTCCAATGTTTGAAAATGTAATAAAAGGGTTCCTTTCATTTTATGTATTTTAAGGGAGATGTTAAAAATATCTCCACAGGAAAATGAACTAGACAAATAACCCCATCTCACTGAATAATGTGACAGAGGGTTTTTACTGAGTAAGTCTTTACTGGGCTAGTCTGACCCACATAGAACCGGGGGCAGACAGGAAGAATGCGCAGTATCTTGTAGACTCAATTGACCGTGGTAAGCTTTACACACAAACATCCAAATGAACATTTATATTTCACAAAGAGGCATTTGGAAAATAAAGCAATAAGATATAAGTTTTTAAAAAATGATCATTTGCACCCTCGGTGCTGAGGGGTGGGCGCGATGGGGCTGGATAGTCTAATTCCCAGGCAAGTGAATGAGTCTCCCACTCTTCTTACAATGCGTACCACCTAACATGTTTCCTCATAAAGAAGGGGTCCTCACTTTATTTTTGTCGGTCTTGATTACACAATTATAAATATATTAGTCATTGATAAGAAACTATTCAAAAGGAGGAGCAACAGTGGTGACCTTAAATTCTGGAGGTACAGTAAAGACTCTCTGTTTAAAGCAATAAAAGAAGTGCCTATGGGTTTTGCTGCCCATAATGCTATGAGTATATCTAAAGGCCTCGGTGGGCAAAACAGGCCGCTAAAAGTGGCCCATGAAAGATGAAACTATGCATACCTCTGAGAGAAAAAACTAGCACAAACATGAAAAATGGCAAATAATAGTAATTGATTCACTTCAATAAATATCAATGTATTAAAGCAACACATTTCTGATAAGCCTGCAACGTGTTTTCCAACAAGCTTGCTTGGCACCTTTAGTCTCAGAAATGTATTTTTTAATATTTTGTGCTAACTTTTTATTGCTCAAGAGAATGCACAATATTCTGTTGTAGCACTAAGTGAATTTTTGCAAAACAACACAGTAAAATTCACCACACAAATCGAGAAGATTACTGGACTGTCAGAAGCCCTGAAGTACCCTTATTCTGACTTCTATCATTGCAGAAGGGATTTCCCTATTGTATACTTTCATATAAAAGCATATCAAAATATATACTCCTTTGTCCCTTTAACCTCCTTGGTTGCTGCTGTGGTGGACCTATTTATCTGGTTCCAGCGGAAACACTGCCCAGCTCTGTATCATCCTCACAACCCTTCAGTTGAAGGCCATTGCCAAAACCACCATGACAACCCGGCCCCTGGAGGACTGCCCTCTTTTTATTGACCATGACACAGATGTCATGGACCGAGCTGTCTCCCTCGAAAGACGTGTGCATTTGGTTGGGTCTTGATTCTCACTGGTTTGCCAGTGATGTAATGATCAAGTTTTAAATGTATATAATAATGTAACCACCCTTCATTCCTTTTATATTATCTGATGTTATCAGTCAATCTGTTTTGAAAATCAGGGTGGGGTGCAACATTACTCAGTTACAGCCCTGATGCAATGTAACGGGAATGTCCCAGGTTGTAGCCTACATCATCTTTGATCTTACAAGAGATACAAGGACATAGAATAATGCAGAGAGAGGACCTAGATACCACTAGAAAAAAAGAGATGGGAATTGAGCATGTCCTTTAGACTGGGGCTCAGGGCTCGCTCTTGCCCGCTTTGCCTTCTGTGGGATCAAGGTCCTGGTTAGTCAGCCTTTTCTTGTGTCACTTACTGGTCCCACATGCCGTTAGTAGACTGCCAAACTTGGATTTATTAGGCCAACCTTCAATTCGTTCAGCTCTGGCCTTCCTGCTTTATCTTCCTTCTTCCTGTTTATCAGTTCCTGAAGCTACTCAAGGCTGGATAAGCCTCCAGCTTACACCTGACCTACGGACTTGAACCAGATTGGATTTACCTGCTTCTAAATTTATGTAAGCCATTTCTTGATATAAATTTCTGTCTATACATATCCAAGAATCACTATTTTTTGCTTCTTTAGAGAATCCACTCAAACAATATGTAATTTTAGCATATACCAGAATTACTCTTAGGAAATAAATGTTAAGCTTTAAGAGGTTGAATAAGGAAAATTCAAGTAATTTAGTGATTAGCATTAAAGAAAAAAGAGATCAGTAGAAATGGTCAAATTTCCTCTCCATTTAAAATAGACAGAAATGCGGGAGGAAGGCGAGAGTCGTTCCATTTACAGATCGGTGTAATATAGTCAGGGAGAGAGCCCATGGGATAGTGTGATGGTATATCAACTTCCTAATTCAGGAGAAGGAAGAACTCAGAGTCTCAGTTAGCACAGAGTGTGTGGCCTCAGAGTATGTGAGATGCATAGAAATGTTATGGTGAGTTATTTTATATACCTAAATGGTGCGAGATCTTATCTCATTCTAAAACCTGTTGGTTGTAATATGAAAGACCACTCCATAATACAGATCAACTTGATATTGAAGTGTCACCATAGTTACAAACTTCATTAGGGAAGCAAAATTATCATAACCCAAGTTTATTTTCTAATAAACTTTCTATTTGACCACATTTTACATTAGTTCCAAATGATCTGGTTGTTTTTTTTTTCATGGTTCCAAAAGACCTTTTACATTTTTGTGTTTGTTATCTCTTCCTGATTATTGGGTTATCATTGTCTGTCATCATTCCTGATTGGTGAATGACACCAACATCTAATAAAGTAAGACACACAAAGTTTAGGGAGAGGTTCTGGTTTTCTAATAATACAGAATACTCTGAAGTAGAAATCTATGCCACTAAACCGAAGGCATTGATGGAAAGCAGGTCTCCAGGTATTGAGAGAACGCCAATTGAGATGTTTCAACAAGCAGATTCGACACTGCAGGCAATCATTCTTCTCTCCCAGGAGAACCAGAAGACAGACACCTGATCAACGGAGTGAAATAGATACACATTTGTGCACATTGAAAATAAAGGGGATCCAACAGAAGGGGAACATTATTTTAAAACATTGTTAATATCACATGCTAGTTAAATGTTACTGAAGATACATGCCCTCGATTAACACAGACGTTGCGAAAATGGGCTCAAGCTTTGCAATAATTGTGAGGCTGGCTCAGGAGAGCAGTGTTTGATTTTACAGAGGATCGCTGGGAAGGAAAAAGACTCGAGAGCACCCTGCAGGTGTAGTGGCTATGTGTGGTGCTGCAAACTTCAAGGCCAGCAGTTTGAAACCACACGCCGCTCCATGGGAGAAAGAAGGGGCTTTCTACTCCCGTCAGAGCTACACTCTCAGAACTGTACCCACAGGTACAGTGCTACCCTGTCCTTCACCAGGAGTTGCAATCAACTTCATGGTCCTGAGTTGTTGTTGTTGTTTGTTTGCTTGAACAACAACAACATTTCTGTTGTGGAACTCAGGTTCCAACTCATGAACCTCTTGCTTCTTTACCTATGCTTACTCAGGTGTGATTTCCCCCAGCCCACTAGAGCAGCTCCCGTCCAGTTCTCCAACCTGGACCTCTCCCACAAACGCCAGATTCCTCCATGCACCTGTTACCTTGCCTCCTCATTTGGATATCTGATCAGACATATCCTGTCCAAAATTTTACTCAAGATAATTCCCAAGTTTCTCCATACTGTATAAAAAACAAACAAACAACTTTTCATGAAAGGGACACTCTGGTTGCAAAGGCCCAGGATTACAAGACCACATAGAAGCTACCAGCAGGTTTATCTTCCAAATGCATGCAGAATAAAAGTCCTTTTAATATTTTCACTGCCACCAGTGTAGAGTAAGCACTGCCACTAGATTCCAGAGCATCCAAGTGGCCACCACATTTTGTCCCTGAGCCCTTTCTCTCTATCCTGCAGGCAGTCTGTGGAGTCTTGTCAAAATTTAAGTCTGATGATGGCATTTCCCCAAAACCCAACCCTCAAATGACATTTTTAAAAGTTATTAGAGAATAGAAGTGTCGATGGAAAATTGCATCCTTGTTCAAATGTCTGTTATATTCATTGTTTAGAGAATAATAATAATACCAAGTCAAACAACATTTCAAGCTAATTAAGCTTTAACTTAATAAATATATTGTGGTACCCCATGAAAATTACAAAAAATATCTTTCTTACTGTCACTGATGACAGTTGATCTATTGTATTGTGTGTTCATGCCTTTCTACATTCAGCAGAGAAAGATAACTAGTCCAACTTGAATTGTGGAGACTCTCAAACATTAGGTTTGCATTCCCGAATCTCTGGTAGGAGGATATGGAAATTATGATGGTTAATAGGAGCTTCTCATTGGTGCCCCACTTCAAGGATCACCCAGGACAAGTGTCATATCTACAACACCTTAGATATGCCTCTTTTAGAGGAAAGTAATTATAGAGTCTAGTAATGTATTTCATTATTTTAAATTATTTTCAAATCACATATTTTGACATATTAATAATTCACTTCATTGAGACTTTAATATTTTATTAATGGAAATGTATGCTTTTACAAATCACTTTCCTATAATTTCAAATACAACTGCTGTATCTTACTTATATATCCAGATTTTCTAAGATCATACTTTTAATCTTTTTCTTGACTTGATTTGTTAGAAACTTTCATTTCTTTAAGAAGCTAATTAGTTCTTATTTTATCCATTTAGTTATATTATTTAGTTCTCATTTTATC
Source organism: Tenrec ecaudatus (assembly GCF_050624435.1). Classification (NCBI taxonomy): domain Eukaryota; kingdom Metazoa; phylum Chordata; class Mammalia; order Afrosoricida; family Tenrecidae; genus Tenrec; species Tenrec ecaudatus. Next base: position 56,974,212 of record NC_134538.1, on the reverse strand, counting down.
AATACGCTTTTGTTATCTAGTTAATTTAAAACTTTTTTATTGAGTAATAATTTTAATATTGGGTCCGTGGAAGGTAAAAATAGTTTGTGCTGAACTACTAACCCAAAGTTGTTGGTTCAAACACACACAGTAGCACCACGGAAGAAAGGCGTGGCTTCTGCTTCTGTAAAGATGATAGTCCAGAAAACCCTATGGCAAGTTCTACTCTGTATTACGGAGTGGCACCATGAATTGGAATTAACTTCAACATGATTGATATTTTTTAAACTTCAGTATTCATTTTAGAGTTTTTCTGGTTTGTCTTTCTTTGGAATCATTAGCACGTTTATTCTTACCTGTGCTTAGAAGTGAAAAAATTAAGACAATAAATTAACATCAGAGTAGACCTATGGTTCTAAATTGTCTAGGTTTTGGCATCGCTCAGGCCCGAAAGTCTGTCTGGCCTCCACAACTGTTAACAATGTGCTCACTCCGTGCCCCCATCCCGCTGCCTTCTTTCAAGCATGGACCTCCGGTCCTCCGCCTGCATATTAAAATCCTCCCTCCAAGAGATTAGACCTAAATTTGTGGCCTCAGAGTCCACTTGCTGCTCCTTCTTCATCCATCCATAATAACAAGATTTACAGCCGAATCCGATGCTCAGTGCTCTTTGGGGATGTAGGTAACTTCATTTCATTGTACACTCACGTGTCACAGCCCACACTATTACTGCCCAGAACAAAATGCCGTCTGCACCAGCACAGCCATGGGAGATTGGCTTTCCATGCCCCTCCGCTTCTTAGTGTTGAGTCTGTTGATTGTCCATTGAAATGACTCGAGTGTTAGTTAAAAGTATGTGACGTCACCCTAAGAACGGAGCCTAGGCTAGTTAACATGCGCATTTCTGTGGTAAAGAAAATAGTATCCAAGAAGGAAAAATCATGCTGGTCCTGGGTTTCTCTCCCTTTCTCTCTCTGTCTTCCTTGCACTGGGGATTTTGTTTCTTCTGGTTTTAATATTTGTGATGACGCATTCTATTCCATCTGTTCTTATGTCTCCTTTAAGGGCTACAACTATGAGAAGGTGGGATTGCATGTTTTTTCCTTGTTGTGTGGCAATGTTTCTAAAACAAACACATATGAGATCAGCTATTTTCGTCCACTGACACTTTTAAACATTGGCAAATATTGATTTTCACATCTTCATTAATTTTCCTATGCTATTTTAAATTTAATTGTATAGGTTTATTATTATTTTTAAATGTTTAGTCTGATAACACAGATTACATATTTTGAAGATTTTTATCCTACTTCACCTGGCATATTTTATTAGGAGACCCTTTTCTACACAACAGTGTAAGAAACGGTGAATTCATAATTCTCATGATTCAAAATTGAATATGATATAAAAATATAAACATCGAAAAGCCACATTGCCCTTCTTACTTGATTATTGCTGTCCATGAGATCTACTTTTATTAGAGTATCAATTGTATCACTTGCTCATATGCCTTTCAGTCACACAATATAGAAATATGAACATATTATTATCTGAAATATGTTATCTATTTTAAGAGTGAATTATATTTCTTTTTATATAAATTCTTATTTTTGTAAGGAGGTACAGTTTTTCTAACCAAGTAGTTAAAATTTATTTATTTACCAAATTTCTATCTTAAAATGCATTTTACTATGTGTATTTCAGCCTATTTCTAGACTTTCTCCTATGTATCATTGATCTCAGCATATTTATGAACTAAAATCATTATACATTAAACACAATTTTTTAAAATATTAAGTAAAGATAGACTATCCTCTTTCTTTTCCTTTACAGAACATCCTGTCCATGATTTATTTTTCCATAATTATTTTATATTCAGTTTGCCTAGTTTCAAAAAATAAATTCACCTTGTTATTTCTATTGGAATCACTCAATGCAGAAACTGACTTAACAAGAATTATAATTTCAATAATTTGAATCTCACTATCCACGTACCTAGTATATTTTTCAACTAGTTTAGGTCTGTCAGGGGTACTTAAATTTTTGTTTGTAGTACACTTGCAATATCTTTATCTAAAATATTTTATCATTTAAATTTTTTAATGGACATGGATTTTCACATCATTACACAATGTAATTGATTTCTGAATATATGAAAAAATCATTTCCATCAAAGAGTTTTATACCCAAACATAATGTTTTTGTCACAAATTTAATATTTGATATAAAATGTTGCAGATATATTATGATATTATTAATAGAAAGAAGTTGCTTACCCCCTTTTTTATCCTAAATAATTCTATTGGCTAAAAATTGCTATATAGTAGTAAACAGTAAAGAGCTCTGTGGCAGAGTAGTTGCACATTGGATTGCCAACCAAAAGGTCAGCAGTTCAAAACCACCAGCTACTCCTCAGGAGAAAGATGAAGCATTCCACCCCATTCTACAGCCCTGGAAACCCACTCTGCTTCACAGGGTCACTGTGGGTCAGAATTGACTTGATAGTAATGAATTTGGTTTTTGGTTTGGTGTAATGCTGACAATAGCTAAATATCATTAGGAGGAATCAAGCTTTCCTTCTGCTATATTGGGTGATATTTTTCTATTTGAAATATAATATCCCTCTATATTAGACCCTTTGCAATTCTTTCCTCTTTATATACCTATAGAGATGGAGTTGAAATTTTATCTAATGTTTGGCTATATTCTAGTGGAACATACACATGACCCTTTCGACCCTGCTCAGGGTCCCCATGCCTGGTGTTTGTGTCCATGGCAATGCTGGGAGCTGTTTGTTCTGACTGATGCTCGTGGCAGGGTTCCCCATAGTTCAGGTCTGCTTGGTTTTTCAGTTACCTTAATCTTCATGCCTCACTTTCTCCTTCCACAGCAGACCAGCACTAGCTAGGGTACCCACACTCTATTCCCCTCAAAAGTGTTTCCCTTAATAAATCTCTTGCGTTTTCTGACCCAGCCTTGGTTTTGTTTTTCTAGGGGAAACCCACACTGACACCACGAAGGCAAGTTAATCCAGGGAGCAAGATGGGGAGCAAGATGGGGGAGGGGGGATACAGTGTGAGAAGTGCACCATTTGGTGGTGGGGGAAAGCAAAACAAACCTTGGAAGTCTTGACATCAAAAGAGTGACTTTTTCTCACGGGTTTCTGCCTCTAAATCCTGCAGAGAGTACAAGGTCTAAGAAAACCAGTACAAGAAAAAAACTCTATCCAGAGTTTATTAATTGCCTTGATTCTTTTTTTAGGAGTAAACAAGAAAACAAATTTCTTTTACAACTGTTTTGGCTTTCACAGGTACTGTTTGAATGTGACAACAATAGCAGCATAACTTTACTGGGGTTATATGAGTGGGCACACCCCCCAAAAACAGAATTGTGCGGGGCGGTGCGAAGCTTTCATAGTATGCATTTTTGCACTGGATGAGCATCGAGCAACTCACCCTGTTAGTGCACCCAGTTGAGTCATCTGGGAAGGTTCTCTCTGGTCATAATGTTTTTTTGTTTTTTAAGCAGTTTCACTTAAACCTTTTTTTTAAAATGTGTTTTGGCCAATTTAAGAGAACAGCATGTGGCTGTGAAATTTTGTTTCCAGCTCAGGAAAAATGCCACAGAAACTGTTGTGATGTTGAACACAGCTTAAAAGGAGCCCCGCTAAGGGGAAAATTCACACATACCAGTGGTTTCCTTCTTTCAAAAAAGGTGAAATGTCTACTGATGACAAACCATGTTCTGGACATCCCTCAGCTTCCTGAATGGTCAAAAAAGTTTGACTTCCAGTGCATTTGGAGTTCCTTCTACCAGGCCAGACTCTTAATTAAGTTTTCTATTTAGAGGTTCTGAAATGATAGCATAACAGTTTGCGACAAAAGGCCTGATTTGTGGCATACAGGGGACAGGTTTTGCCATCAAAACAATGCACCTGCTCATGCAGCCATCTCAGTGTGCCAGTTTTTGGCAAAACACAGCATACCTCTCTTGCCCCATGCACCTTGTTCACTTGACCTTGCTCTGGGTGATTAATTTTTGTTTCTGTGAATGCAGAGGGACATGAAAAGACAGCGATTGGGTGAGGTAGAAGAGAGCCATTCAAACAGATGAGTTTGAAAAAGGTTCCCAAGAAGGAAATCATAGATGTGATGAGCATATTAAGTGTAATGGAGGGTACTTTGAAGGTGATCAGGTTGTTTGGTAAAAAATAATAATAAATAAAATAAAATAAATAAATACATAGCTTTGAAAAAAAACAGATTTTGTGTTTTTAGTATCCTCTCAGATATTGATTTCTTCTATGGAGATCTGGCCGTAGGAGGCCGAAAGGAATGCAGATTGTTAGAATGCAACACTGAGTATCAGATTCAGCTGTAAATATATTGTTATCTAAGAAGAGGTAGGTGGCCTATGAGGCCACAAACTTAGGTTCAATCCCTTGGAGAGAGGATTGAATATGCAGTCTGGGGACCTGTGTGGGATGATGGGAGTAGACAAAGTTTAGCAGAACTGAGGCAATATATCCAGTATTTAATTTCTATTTCTGCTGGAAAATTTTTGAAAACTTCCATGAAAGAGAAAGGAGTGGCCCCTCCATTAATCTTCAGAGAACAACATAAATGTGGTTCTTAAGTTTTGAAGCACATGGAAATATTTCATAAATATTTAAGTACAATAGCTTTTCTGTTTAAATAATTTCTAAATCAGAGAGAACAATAGTGAGAAATCGCTAAGTGAGCAGCTGGTACTTGGAAGCCTATCTAAAAGCTGTTTTCACTTGTAAATGAAAATATAATTTATTTTAAAAACTAGTTTACACACTGAAAAGGCAAATATTATTCAATGAAGTAGAGATTTAGTGTCTTTAATATAATAAAACTTTTTTTGCTTTGTGTTCATCCTTTAGAGGCCTATCTGTAAATTCATATATAAATCATATATTTTGTACAAATACATATTAGCACAAAATAAATTAATAATTACTTAGTTAAGAGAATTATTATTGTTTGATTGTTTCAATCACTGCAGAAAGGAGAAATCACCTTTCAACAGCTTATTATTGTGTATTCCATTACATATTAAATCAAAGCAAAAACACTTAGGGAAACTGAATATATATCAAATATATTGTTTTTAAGAAAAGCAAGGCATGCAATTAAAGACATAGCAATAGAAGACAATGAGGCATTCTGAGCATAGCTACCATTGAGTTGGCTCCAACTTATGGTTGCCTTATGTGAAGATAAAGGAACATTGCCCTTCCTTAACATACTTCATGATCATTGAGTCCGTGCTAACTTCAAACTTTTCATTATGACTTTCAACCTTGGGAGTTCCTCTTGCCGCACATTATTTATTATATGATATACTGTTGTGATCTGTTTAGTATCCCCTAGGTCATTTTTTTGTAACTAGAAAACTAGACCGTACTTCCTGGTCTGTCTTAGTTTTGACATTGTACTAAAATCTGACCACTTGATGATATTTAGAACACTGGAGGCTCAGCTTCTAGGATTATAGGAACATGCATATAAATTCAATATGACTAAATAATAGATGGATGATGAATGCTTTAGCTAGTCTTTTCTCTTTATCAACTCATCTTTTAACCATTTCCCATTATGACAAACATTATTTTATCAACATTTTTATTTTAATTTCTCAAATTGCTCAAGCTATAATTTCAGATGAATGAAGACTCTGAGCAGGTAGACACAAATCCCTCTGAATACATTAAATGTCACCAAAAATAGAATCAAATAATTAGAAAGTTGGTGTGTTAGTCTGGGTAGACTAGAGAAACAAATCCATGGACACATATATGTATATAAGAAAGAGATTTATACAGAAGAGCAATTGAACATTAAGAAAACATACCAGCCCAAGTCCATAAGTCTGATATTAGCCCATATGTCTGATGCCAATCTATAAAGTCCTCTTCAGATTTACAAAACACATGCAATGATGCCAAATGTAGAAGATGACAGGCCAGTGGGTAGAAAGTCTTTGGATCCAGTGGCATTGGAAACATCCCAATGCTGGCAGGGGTCTCTGCATGGATTCTCCAGCACCCGGGGCTGCATCAGGGTGGATCCATATGTCTTGTCAGCTGCTATGTCTCCCAGGGTGTGAGCAGAGAGTCTCCCACCTCCAAGGAGGAAAATTCAGCAAAATTCAGAATCCTTATGGAAAGGCCATGCCCACACAGAGATCTCATTGGCCATATACTGATTAACAGCCTACACTCCACCCCTACACTCTTAATCCTAAAATTGGAATTAGATTATGTAACTACCATCACTGGGGCCAAGGAATTGCTTTCTCTCTATCCATCTCTTTTGTAATCCTGAATCAAATAATTTCTAAGACCTCAGGGTCTTTATATCAGGGACTAAAGGATTATTCAACATTCAAAAAACGATTAATGTAATTCGCTATATAAGTAAGGCAAATAATAAGAACCACAGCTATATCAATAGATGCGGAAAAGGCATTTGACAGTATCCAACACCCATTTCTGATAAGACACTAAAAACAAGGAATAGAAAAGAAATTCCCAAACATAATAAAACACCATATATGAAAAACCAAGTCAACATCACACTCAATGGAGAAAAATTGGAAACATTTTCCCTGAAAATGGGAACCAGAGAAGTGGCACGGGAAGTCTTAGCCAGAACAATCAGACAACAACAACAACAACAAAAATCAAAGAAGAAGTGAAACTCTCATTATTTGAAGATTATATGATTCTATAGAGAGAGAATCCAGAAGACTTGACAAAAATATTGGAAGCAATCAAGCAAAGTAGCAGAAATCAACTGGATTCCTGTATACCATTGAAGAGAGTTGTCAGAAAAAAAATTTAAAGTATCATTTACAATCACCACACAAAAGATGAAATACTTAGGAATAAACAACCAAAGAAACCAAAGGCCTGTGCAAAGAAAGCTACAGAACACAATGACAAGAAACCTACATCAAGGGAAAAGTACTCCATAGACACAGATAGGCGGGCTCAAGATTATGAAAATACCAATATTACTTAAAGCAGTCGATAGATACAAAGGAATCCCAAGCTGAATTCTTTAGAGAAATGTAAAACCTAATTAACAATTTTATATGGACAGGGAAGAGACCCAGGATAAGCAAAGAACTTCTTAAAAAGAAGAACAAGATGGGAGGCTTTGCACTACCCAACCCTAAACCCCACAACCTAGTGACGGTATTTAAAACAGCCTGGCATTGGTACAATAATATATACAGACCACTAGAACAGAGCAGAAAACGCAGAAGCCTATGAATCCATCTACAGGCAATTGATACTCTACAAGACTAACAACTATCCACTGAGGACAAACGTAAGGGAGCTCTTGCAGGGAATACACAGATTATTAAGTATAATAAAGCAAACACACTCAGTGGAAGATAAAATAGATGACTGGGACCTACTATAAACCAAATATGTATGCACAGCAAGGAATTCATCAAAATTGTAAAATAAGAGCCCACAGACAGGGGGAAAGTTTTAAGCAATGACAAAACGAACAAGGATCTGATTACCAAAGTATACAGAATACTACAACATCACAGGCAAAGAATAATGAGTGACACAACTAAAAAGTGGGCAAAAGACTTGAACGATTCACCAGAAATGACACTCAAGTGACTAACAAACACACAAAAAAGTGCTCATGGTCACTAGGCACCCAGGAGCTGCACATGAAAAGTACAACGAGCTACCACCTCACACCTACAATGTTAGTCCAATTAATAATAATCGCAATAACAGAAAACAACAAATGCCAGCGAATAGATGGAAAAATTGGGACTGTTGTTCACAGTTGATGGACTTGTAAACATGTATGGACCGTTATGAAAAGCAATGCGGTGCTACCTAAAACACCTGGGAGTGGAAATCCCATACACTCCAGCAATACTGCTACTGGGCATATACCCCAAAGAAGTAAGAGACAGAATACAAACAGGTGTGTGCTCTTCCACATTTATTGCAGCTCAGTTTACAATCGCAAGAAACTGGAAACCTAACCTCCACTAGGCCAGTTTCCCAGGATGTCCAGAGAGGGAAAAGACCAATCGGCTCCTGCTCTGCTATATAACATTAATTGATGGTCACCCCAGACTAATGGACCTTTGTGAAAGAACAGTAGTGAAAGATTTGTCTTATCTCCAACCCTCAGTGTAAGTGTAAATAGTCTCTAGTCACCTAAAGTGTTAATCTTTACAAATCAACACCCATTGGGCTAAAAATACTATCCTATACACTATATACCTCATGGGGATAATGTCCAGTGCCAACCTATAAAATAATGACATCTTTCATGTGAACCAGGGACATACAAAAGCCATAGATACATGGGTGGATTTTGAGTTTTCAATTAAGTATACCCACGATCTAATCACAATTAGTTCTTACACTACTCAATACCTATCTCCATGGATCATTGACTATGTGGTCCTGTAGCAACATGTGGTGAAAGAAACAGATGATGTCCAACTACCAGAAAGAATGGCATCTGGGGACTTACAGGCTTGCCTTAACACAAACAGCCATCTAAACGAGGCCTTGGCCAAGTCCATATAGAAGAACATCAGCATGAGTGAGCCAAGAATTGTAAACAATTATATCCAAATCTGTAGGAAGGAATGGTATTAGAGCTTAAATTCTGAATATCTGCTTTGCAAAAGGCTAGCAATGAGAGGGAAAGTCCAAAACCCATTTGCAAGGTCCCCCATGTGGATTAACCCACCGATGAATCCCCTCTAACTCTGTCAGAGATGGGAAGGCTGTTGTTACCAGAGTACATTGCAGAGAGGGTTACTGCAGTTGTAGCTGGGTAAAAACGTGACACCTTGCCAGCAATCTCCCTCTTGACCAATACAAAATCGCTCTGGTTTTTAATACTTTCTCCTGTGTTCTTGATTGAGGTCTATCTTTATTTTGTATTATTTTCTGAATAAGAAACTGAATCAATAGATTTAAAGGGACCTGGCAGGGGAAACCAAAATCAAACCAAGTTCACTACCATCAAGTGGATGCCCACTCATAGCAAACCTATAAGGCGAAATAGAACTGCTCCATGAGTTTCCAAGGCTGTTATTCCTTTCAGGAGTACAAAGCCCCATCTTTCTCCTCTGGAGCAGGCTGGTAGTTTCAAATGATTGCTCTTGAAATTAGCAGTACGATGCATAACCACTACACCACCAGGGTTCCAAGACAGAGAGGCTTCTAGTCTGGGTATTTTAGAGAAACAAATCCACAGAAACTCATGTATTAGAGAAAGTTTTTTATAAGGTTAAGTGCTCATCAAGGAAACATCCCAACCCAGTGCTGCCCAAGCCCACAGATCCTACATTAACCCATTAACCCATATGCCCAACATCAATCCACAAAGTCCTCCTACATCTCACAAAACACATGCAATGATGCGGACTGCAGGAGGAAAGCCAAGTCAGTGAACGTGTAAGCATCTCAGCACTGGCAGGGGTCTCCACATGGTTGCTCCAGCACCCAGGGCTTTATTAGGGTAGGTCCATGTGGCTTCTCTTCAGTGATGTCTTGCAGGAAGTGAGCCTTGCCAGCTGAAGCAGGGAACTGGCTAACGCAGCTGCACCCTCGTCCGACCATCAGAAAGCAAGAGACCAGAGAACTCGAAAGGAAAGGCTCACGAAGCCATTTATCCCTCCACACTTCAATTAACCCCACATATTTGTCAGCCAGGTTGACACAATAAACTAACTCAAAAAGGGAGCTAACAATGAGTGTAAGGAAGAAGCAATGTTCTGGAATTGATTGTAATAATGGTTTCACAACTCTTATGAACATGATTAGACTATTGAAATGTATGATATATTTACTGAAAGTTGGTGAAATTGTTAAAAAATAAACTATTAAAAATAAAATAAATCATATTCTTATATATAGTTGTTCTTTATGTGCACACACATACATACTTGTATATAATTGCTTGTTATCTATCCAGGCATATATAGTGTATATAGTTACATGTATATAGTTTCTGTTTCTGCTGTTGAAAAAGGTATCTGTAATGCAAAAGTTGTCTTGCAAAATTTTGTCATAACGTTAAGTGCTATGAACCAGAAAGTTTGGTTTGGAGACCACCTAGAGGTACTACAGAAGAAAGGTATGGATATCTAAGGCACTGATCACCTTATCGACAGCTCTATCTGACATGCATGGGTCTCCATTAGTCAGCAGTGAAGACTATTTTGTTGTTGTTTCTTGCTTCTATCATTCTAAGCAAGCTTCAGAATAGCCGCCTTTCCCAGCTATTGGGTGGCACTACAGCAGGAGGCGGTTCACAGCAGTCCGTAAGTTCTTGATTCTCTAAAGGTAGATGTAGTGTGCATCAGCATCATTATGTCCATCCAATTGAGTCCTTTAGATAGGACTCACCCCCGAATGTCAAGGCTGAGATCAGAGTGTGGACAGTGGTGAGTTCACGGACGCATTATCACTACGGAACCCTCATGTTGCCAGGCCTGCTGGTGGCATCATCTTTTCCTTCAATTCCTTTCCATGTTATCTGTAACTTTAAGAAGAGATGGCAACAGTGTAGAAATTGGCGACTCCAGAATGTTTAAAAGAATTCCACAAGAAACAAATGAGCACGTTTGATCACTTCATTGAGTCAGTTCCAAGTCGGGTGACTCCAGGTGGACCAGAGCAGAACTGCTCTGAGGCTTTCAATGACTGATATTATAAAGCCTTTCTTTCAATGTGTTTCTGGGCGGACTGAAATCTTCTCAGCAGATCAGGGAAGGAGATTATTTTTAAGTTGTTTTTTTTTGTTATTTATTTATATTCTTTATCTTATTTTATTATTTTTTTAATTGGGGGGCATGTATAGCTCTTATCACCATCCATCCATCCATTGTGTCAAGCACATTTGTACATTTGTTGCCATCATCATTCTCAAAACATTTTCTTTCTACTTGAGCCCTTGATGTCAGCTCCTCATTTCCCCCCTCCTTCTCTGCTCCCCTCTCCCTCACCCACCCTTCCTCCCTCACGAACCCTTGATAATTTATAAATTATTACTGTGTTTTCATGTCTTACACTGTCCGATGTCTCCCTTCACCCACTTTTCTGTTGTCTGTTCCCCAGAGAGGGGGTTATTTGTAGATCATTGTGATTGGTTCTCCCCTTACCCCCCCCCAACCTTTCCCTTACCCTTCTGGTATTGCTACTTCATTATTGGTCCTGAGGCGTTCCGTGATGCTCACTTTCCCCTACATGATCGCTGAAGACAAAGTAGGTACATAAGCAAATGGGTGAAGAAAGCTGATGGTGCCTGGCTATCAAAAGATATAGTGTCTGGGGCCTTAAAGGCTTGAAGATAAACAAGTGGCCATCTAGCTGAGAAGTAGAAACGCCCACATGGAAGTACACCAGTCTGTGTGATCATGAGGTGTCAGTGGGGTCAGGTATCAGGCATCAAAGAACAACAACAACAAAAAAAAATCATATCATTGTGAATGACAGGGAGTGCGGAGTGGAGACCCAAAGCCCATCTGTAGGCAACTGGACGTCCCCTTGCAGAAGGGTCATGGGGAGGAGACAAGCCAGTCAGGGTGCAGTGTAGCAACGATGAAACATACAACTTTCCCCTACTTCTTTAATGCTTCCTCCCCCTCCACCCCCCACTATCATGATCCCAATTCAACCTTACAAATCTGGCTAGACCAGAGGATGTACACTAGTACAGATAAGAGCTGGAAACACAGGGAATCCAGGACGGATAATGACAGTACAGAGGAATTTTAATGTTTAGTAGCTAAGCTTATTAACAGATTGTATCACCCAGACAGAGCCTCCTATCCTACAGAATACTGTGGTTTGATGTATTTTTAACTTCCAAAGTGGTCAACGGAAATTAGGCAAAGCTACAATAATAGGCACATGTCAAAAAAGTCACACTGATACATTTATACTTTATGTTTTAAGCTACTTTGGCAGGTTGTGTCATTTTCTTTGGATATGAAGGCTGAAAAATAAAGTAACTCTACAACTGTAATTAAGAGAATAATTTTCAAGCTAATTATACCATATTTATTCATACCAAATAAACTGTGTTGACAGGTAGTGATTGAATATAGACACAGACTGTCAGGAAAGAGGAGGAGGAAGAAGAATCTTAAAATAGGATAAAATGTCAAGGCTTATGAAAACCAACACAAAAATTTCTCCTTCATCTCTTTCTTGGGGCTGCTTTTAGGGCTTAATATTCACATAGTGTCTCCAAGTAGGTATTCAATTGAAGTACTGAATTAAATATGAATTATGTAAATATAATATATCTAAATACCACCTGATAATTATATTCATAAGTGTGTTTATGCTTTCAAAGGAGCTTTTACATGCATGCAATTAACTCCAAGAGATGGATGCTATTCTTATATTTTATAGATGTAGAAACTGAGGCATGTTGCTATTAAGGACTTGCCCAAGTTTTTCAATGAGAAAAATCACACACACACACAAATATATAAATATATACACACACATCAGATCTATATGTGATATATATATATCAGATCTTCTGATAAAAGATATTTATATGTCCCACTGAAAAAAGAGACAAATATTTCCCATAAGTAAAACATGTCTGTTTTCAAATATTCTTGAATAAGTGTCTTGCCCTGTATATAAACAAACAAACAAACAAACAAACCTCACCGCTATCTAGTCTCTGAAAGCTACATGGAAGTATGGTCTCGGCTTGGAGACAACATGCACTGCAAGTCAGGCTCAGCTGTACTTGTGAAAATGCACTTGTGTTTACTTGCTCCATGGGCTGAGAAGCCCATGACTTCGTCTCCCACACTGGCTCTAGTTCTGCTGCCACCCATCTTCTACTCCTACAGAGTCACGGCTTTCTGCCACCTACATCTAGGAGACTCAGCATGCTGAGATCTCATGGTCTAATTGATACAATTCATTCTGAGCTTTTTAGAAGTAGTTGTGTTGGCATATAATTCACATATTATATACTTCAAAAGTACAGTCATGTTAAAACTAGTTGCACAATAATCACTACAATCAGTTCCAGTACATGTCCTTCCTTCTTGGACTTACTGCTATTAGATCCCCATTTCTCTCCAACTTTCCCTGCCATTAATCCAGTAACTGTATCTATAAGTTTACCTCTGGATTTCATATATAGGAACACATAAAACTGACCAATGAAACCAACAATGTAACAAAGTAAACCAGAGAAAAAATCTTACTCTAAAAGGAATCAGGAAATATTAAAAAAAAACTTGAACAAATTAAAAAGGAATCAAGAGGGAAATCAAATGATAAAATGTTAGCTTTTTAACCTAACACACCTGCCCCCCCTCAACCCATCTTCCACTGTTTCTGAGATAGTTCTTTTTTTTACTGAGCAGGATGGCAAAATTGACTACTTCCTACATTAGAGTTGTATGATTTTATAATCACAATTAACTTTGTCAACAATCACTCACAATTGAATAATATAATTCTATCAGCATCTTGACTCACCTTCTCTTCTCCAGACCCATCAAGAAAAGAGGAAATATGCCTAACATAATGCTTCACCCAGTTGTTTGACGAGAGTTACAATCTATGGCTAGAAGAACCATATCAAGTAATTTAACGCACCACCGCAACACATGGGGTAATGATATACGATTATATAATGGAGAATGATTACATTGACTGAGAATCAGTCTCAGTCAAGCAGACATATTTGGGGAAAGCAAACTTCATTAAACCACTAACTAGACTTTGAGCCCTTGTCAAAAGTCAGCTGCCCATAGGTAAATGTCCTGACTTCCGGGTCCTCAATTCTAGTCTGTAAAGCAATTTTGTTTCTCAACAGGCTGTTTTGATTGTGATACTTTAACAGTATGTTTTGAAATCAGGAAGAGTGAAGTCTCATATTTTGCTCTTCTTTAATATTGCTTTAGGTATCAGAGTCTGCGATAGTTTATTATTTTATAGTCCACTGTCCTTTCCATATAAATTTAGTCAATTTTATTATTTTTTGTTGTTATTCAGAATTACATTATATCTATTGATAGCTTTGAGTAGAATTGACCTTGTCACATGTTTAGTCTTCCAATCCATGAAATTAAACAATTGTTTCTCTTTATGTAGGTCTCTTAGTTTCTTCAGTAGTATTTTGCCATTTTATTGTAGTCAAGTTTTATATCTCTATTTTTCTAGTCTGTTTGACTAATTTGTGACTCTATATAAAATAGGAAGACATAATCCTGCACCATTTTGTACTCATTGGTATGTTTGTGTCCATTGTTGCAGCCACTGTTTCCATCCATGTCACTTAAGGTCTATATCAGGCATCTTCAAACTACGGCCCGCAGGCCACATATGGCCCGCTGAGGACATTTATGTGCAGTGTGCATAGGCATTTGTTCATATTAAAAAAAACAAAACAACTATCGTCCAGTCCTCCAACGGGTCTGAGGGACAGTGAATGGGGCCCCTGCTTAACAAAGTTTGAGGACCCCTGGCATACATTACATGACAAAGAAGTCCAACTTCTAAGTAAAATTCCTGCTAGTGCATTCTGGCAGTCTTTGGTATGTTTAATATTTTCCACCAAAAATGGAATTCTTCATTCTTCTGTATTCAATATCCTGTTTTTGCATGAAAATAAAGCAATAGAAAAAGTCATGGCCTCCCTCAGGTGCACTTTTGTCTTCAAATAACATCTTTTATCTTTAATACTTTAAAGAGGTCTTTTGCAACAAATTTTCCCAAGGTAATACATCATTTAATTTCTGGAATGCTATGATGATGATGAAAGGTGATTGTGGATAGAAGTAAAATGAAGCCCTTGGTAAGGTCTATATTTTCTGTTTTTCAAGATGTTGCATTTGTGTTCAATTCTGAAAAATTCTTTTTTTACATTGAGGTGTTATCCATAAGAAATATGCAGTCCATACTCTAAATTCAAGAGCACGTTTCAGAATCTCTTCCGGTATCCATAAATGATCTTCATCAATTAGAGCTCTAAGTTATCTTCATTTTTAGCAAACAAGGTTGCATCATCTGTAGTGAGTTTACCCCGATCTTGATGTTGTGATTCTTCTTTGTCTAATCCAATTTCTTAGATTATTTGCTCAACATGGAAAATTGATTAATTATGGTAAAAGAATAAAGTCTTGATGCAGACTGAGTTAGTTAAAAGTTTATTGTGCCAGCCTGGCCGATACACACATGTGGGGTTAATTGAAAGGCGGAGAGATAAATGGCTCAGTGAGCCTCGCCTTTGGGGTTCTCAGGTCTCTGGCTTTCTGATGGTTGGACCAGGGTGCAGCTGCCTTAGCCAGTTCCCTGCTTCAGCTGGCAAGGCTCACTTCCTGCAAGATATCCCTGAGGAGAAGCCACATGGACCTACGATGCAGTCCTGGGTGCTGGAGCAACCATGTGGAGACCCCTGCCAGTGCTGAGATGCTTACACATTCACTGATTTGGCTTTCTTCCTGCATTCAGTGTCATTGTGTGTGTTTTGTGAGATGGGGGAGGACTTTGTAGATTGGTGTCAGACATATGGGCTAATGTTGGACTTGTGAGCTTGGGCAGCACTGGGTTGAAATGTTTTCTTGATGTGCACTTAACTGTTATATAAAACTCTCTCTTATACATATGAGTTTCTGTGGATTTGTCTAAAGTACCCAGACTAACACACAGACCTTCCCTGATTTTAAATCATGTGGTATATTCTTGGTCTGTTTGAAAGACTGCCTATGATCTATGTATAGCAGTGGTTCTCAACCTTCCTGATATTGCAACCCTTTAATACAATTTCTCATGTGTGGTGGCCCCACAGCCATAATATTATTTTCTTTGTTGTTGTTGTTATTGTTTTTTAATTTGTTTTTTATTTTCATTGCTACATCATAACTATAATTTTGCTACTGTTATGAATCAGGGGACCCCTGTGAAAGAGTCATTGGACCCCCAGGTTCAGAACCACTGAATTGTATCAATTCTACAAGAGCACAATTAAACTATCTGGAATTTTCCTTTCTTGAAATGTTATCCATAATTTTTAACGAACTATACTGTCAAATTCCTTTATATAATTAATAAAGCACAGCTAACCAACTTTCTGGCTTCTCTGTTTTCAGCCAAGGTCCATCTACCATCAGAATTGATAGCCTTATTCTACTCCTTTTTCAGTTCAGATAGACTTTTTTTTGGGTGCAGTTTTCTGTGGCTAGACTGCTGTAATTGTTTTCTAATTGTCTTCAGTAAAACTTTTTGTGTGATATTCATGATATTTTTCTCTACCTTCCACATTATTTTGAATCACCTTTCTTTAAACTAGAAACAAATATGTGTCTCTTCCAGTCAGTTGGCCAGATCTTCCAAATTTCTTAGCATACCAAGCATGCGATCTGGTATTGTTTTGTGGAAACATCTCTACTGGCATTCTGTCCATTCAAGGAGTTTTGGTTTTGCTGATATTTTCACTGTAGCTCAATCTCCTTCCTTCAATACCATTGTTTCTCAATTACACATTTCCAACGTGGTAGAACAGAACCCTGGGAAGGCCAGCAGTTGGAAACCAAGAGAAAGTTGAGGAATTATACTTTTCTACTCCTGTAAATATTTACAGACACGGAAATCCATGGGGGCCAGTCATCCCCTGATCTACAGGGTCCCTGTGCATCAGACGTTATTCAGTGGCAGTGAATTTCATTGCTGAGGAACATTGACTAGCGGTTTTAGGTACAGTTAGTCTGTATTCCTTCTGTCTTCTCTCGGTGCTTCTTGTATAATTTAAAATTGACCCCCCAAAGAATCCTCCAATGTTTCAACTTAAGGCTTGAATTTTTTCCTTCAGTTATTTTGGCTTGAGAAATGCCGTACATACCTCTTTCTTCTGGTTTTCTAAATCCAGGTCTCTACACATTTCACTATAATACCTTATTTTGTTTTCTCCACCCTCCCTTTGACATCTTTTGTTTAATTATTTTACTTCATTTTTTGTTCTACTTCAGCTACTGCATATTCAAAAAGATATTTCAGAGACTCTTGTGACATCTACTTTGGTCCTTTCTTTCCTGTCTTTTTGCTTTTTTCAATTATTGTTTCCTTGGCACTATCCTGACTCATCTGTTCTTGCACTGGTCACTAATATTCAGTGAATTGAATCTATTTTTAATAATGGTCTCAAAATTCAGGTGGCATATATTTGAGGTAATATCAGCTCTCTTGGATATATTTTAATTTATTCAGCTCCCACCCAAACTTTCTTAGTAGCAATTGCTGGACTCCTTTGCAATCAAGACCTGACCTTGTTATGACTAATAATATTGAGCTTCTCCACTGTTCCTTTACACAGATGTTGTCTGTTTGACTCCTGGTATTCAACCTGATCATGTTCTTGCATAGTCACCATTCTTGTGGTTGAACACAAGTTATTTATCTTAAAAATTTCTACCATGTAATCTCCACTATCACCTCTACACTGAGGTCATATCTTGCAAATTCAGATGGATTTTCATTCCCAGTTTTTCCCTTGCAATCCTCAGTATTGACCACTGTATATTGATTTTATATTTGATCTATTTCAGATTGTAGATGCTGGTGTCTTCAATTATCTCAGCATTGGTATAAGTTGTTGGCATGCAAATTTTAATAATACTTTTATTACTGGGCTCTTCTTGTAGGTGTATAGATATCATACTATCACCGACAGTGCTGGATGGATATCCACATGCTGGATAAATGTTCAAATATTCTTTTTTAAATCATTTTATTGGGGCTCATACAATTCTTACCACAATCCATACATATATCCATTGTGTCAAGCACATGTCTACATTTGTTGCCATCATCATCAAATATTCTTTTTGGTGATAAGTGGCATGCAGTTCTTCAATTTGTCATTGCCAGCTAGTGAACCATATGTTTTTTTGAAAATTCAAAATGGCCAACAGGCATTTTTTCAGCTCACTTCTGGTGAGGCAATGATCTTTATGCTTTCAATTTCTTTTTGATGATATACTTGATTCATACTTCATATATTCCACACTCTAATGATTACTGTTTCCAGCTATGTCTTCGCATGCTGAGTTAGTCCACATTGGCTAATAAGGGTCCTGGAAGCTTTACTCCATCCGCATCATTGCAGTTGATGCTACACTGAGGAGGCAGCTCTGCCTGAGTCATATTTTGAGTGCATTCCAACCTGAGGGACTCATCTTTGGGTACCATGTTTTGCCATTTTTCATAAGGTTTCATGGACCAATTTTTTTCTTCCCCCAACTGGTTCACCAGCTCCATCCTCCTGTCTTAATCTGAAAGCTGTGCTGAATTCTGTCCACCGTGGTGACCCTACTCATATTTTACATATGGTCGTACAGCTTCCAGCATCACTAGAAGACAGGCCGTCATCGTATGGCACACTTTACATCCTTGCTTAATTTTACTCCTAGGTACTATTTCCTTTGTGAAACATTTTATTGGGGGCTCATACAACTCTTATCACAATCCATACATACATCCATTGTATGTCAAGCACATTTGTACATTTGTTGCCCTCATCATTCTCAAAACATTTGCTTTCTACCAGAGCCCTTGGAATCAGCTCCTCATCCCCCCCCACCTCCCCTCTCCCCTCACCCTCATGTACCCTTGATGATTTATAAATTATTTTTATTTTGTCATGTCTTACACTGTCCAATGTCTCCCTTCACCCACATTTCTGTTGTCCATCCCCCAGGGAGGGGGTTATATGTAGATCCTTATAATCGACTTCCCCTTTCTACCCCACCTTCCCTCCACCCTCCTGGTATTGCCACTCTCACCACTGGTCCTGAAGGGAATCATCTGTTCTAGATTCCCTGTGTTTCTGGTTCCTATCTGTACCTGTGGTCTAGCTGGATTTGGGGAAAATTTTTAATGATGTTTGTAAATACGTTTTATTTTGGAGTCCTTCTTGTTAGTGTAAAGGAATCCAACAGATTTTTGCATATTGATAGTGTGTCCTGCCATTTAGTTGGCTTATTAGATTGATAGCTTTCTTGTGGAATCTCTGGTATCTTCATTTTATAGGATTATGTCAAGTAACAACTGCAGTAACCCACCACAATTAACCCCAATGTAACCATATTGTAGTCGTTAGCTTAGAGGTAGTCATTTTAACAATGTAACCATTCTGTATTAATTAGCCTTAGGGAAGCAATTTTGTTTTGTTTCAAGTATGGCCACTTTGTATTGTAATTCATTTTCTAACTTGTGCTGATGTTGCTTGTAATGCCCCATTTTATTTTTATAAATTCTCATTTTTCCATATATCATAATTTGACCTGTCCTTGTGCCTTGCTTATTCTACAATATAAAACTCTCCTCTTTAAGCATTCAGGGTCAAGGGTGAATTAGGCTGTAGCCACCCCTTGACTGCTGGTCAATTATGGGTTCTTAAATTTAATTGAAGTTGCCTATGGATTAACTGATCTTGTCCAGGGACAACACAACTATAGTGTTATTTTTTTTCTTTTTGAACTTGGGTACTCTTTCATTTCCTTTCTTGTTTTATTGCTCTGTCTAGAACTTGCAGTACAATATTGAATAAGAGAGATGGTAATAATCATTTTGGTCTCATTTTAAGGGGAAGGATCCCAGTCTTTCTCAACTGAGAATTGTGTTGGTTGTGTACATGTGTTCTTAATTATACTGAAGTCTTTCCTTTATATTCCTATTTGCCCAAGAGGTTTACTTTTTTTCTAATTAGAAAAGAGCGTTATCCTTTATCAAACATCATTTTGGATCATTTTAGATGAACATGTGTTTATTTTCATTTTCCCTTCTATTTAGGAGGTGAATTGCATTGACTGATTTTCTAATGTTGACTCACTCTTGCATTTCTGGTATGAAGCCCACCTGATTACAGTGTGTGTGTGTGTGTGTGTGTGTGTGTGTGTAGCGTGAATCTTGGGGGAGGGAGGACGAGAACTTTGTTTGGTGTAGTGGTTGCATGTTGGGCTGCGGTCCGTCTGGTCAGCAGCTTGAAATGACCAGTGACTCCGCTGGACCAAGAGTTGGCTTTCTACTCCTATAAACAGCCACAGGCCCGGAAACGCTTGGAGGTTATGAGTCACCAGTGACTTCATGGCAGTGAGAATTCTGTTGCGATTGTGCCGACGTTCACGAAGTCTGTACGTGTCCTCTTTGTGGTGTCTGCACCTGTTTCTAGGCTCAGAGTGGTGCTCGGTTCAGAGGGAGTTTTCTCTCCTGTTCTAGTTTGTTTGATTTTCAGTTTGACTAGAATTGGTGTCCACTCTTCTCTGAATGTTTGCTGAGACTTCTCAGAGGAGCCAACTGTGCTGAGGCACACGAAGTTTTTAAGAGATCAATTTTTCTTTGGTTTTTCTCACTACCATCACGTCAATTCTGACTCATATAGACCCTAAACTATCACTGCGGCTTTCTAAGACTGTAACCCTTTGGGAACTAGATAGGCTCACTTCTGCCATGGAGTGGCTGGTGTTTGTTCCAACTGCTTATTTTGCACTTAGAAGCCAACATGTAACACACCCCATCTTTGCAAAAACCAATGTTGCTTTCATAACATTTCTTTCCCAAATCATGTAAGAATAGAATAAGCAAAAACACATGTGTGTTTTCATTTATTGTACTCAATGCTTCTCTGAAGAAACAAGTCATTACACTTGATTTTGTATCTCTTGCTTTACTGCTTAAAAATGATACAATATGAATACTAAGTCACCTCATATATAGCTAAGCAATTTTTCTCTTTATGTTTCAGCTCATTAAAAAAAATCAAACAAACAAACAAAGAAACTCAAGACCGATTGGGAGGATGGAACAGGACCAGGGAGTATTTTGTTTAGTTGTACCTCGTGTCACAGTGAGGATCAACTGAGTGGATATCACCAAACAACACAAGCAGCAATCTATTCTTCTCAGTGGACGCTGGTCCAAGAAGGCACACCACTGCTTATCATCAGTATCCATCATTTCCCTAGAGTTGTCTTTTATTAAACTCCATGTTACAACTTTAAATGTATGACATATATCAATGTATGAACTTCTTATGTGCACATTGCTCCCAGGAATGCGACTAATGAGTTGGAAGATAGATGAGATTTCAATTATAGCCAACAATGCTCTTTATTTTCACTTAAAGGCGGTAAAAACTTATAGTCTCTAAGCTACCAACTGTAGATGTAACAAACTGTGATATTTTGTATTCAATATTTGCTTTGAAACGGATATCTTATTACTTCGTCTCTGTTGCTTTTAAAAGTATTTTTTGAAACATTTTCTGGAATACTTTATAATCTTTGCATTCTTAGGCATAAATTCTCTAGTTTTTTAGTTATGCAGAATATTTTTACTGTTTTGCATTTTTAATGCTTATTTATATAATTATAAAATTCTTTCCCAAAAGAATCCCTAGGCCATGTCCTGCCCTGTGTTATACAAAGTTTTATAGAAAGTAAAAGGAGCAAATGTTACCCATAAAAGCTGAAAAGTATATGTCTATGTATTATCACTCCAATCATGATACAGGAAAGAATTTACCACACCTGAGAATTTCTTCCTATTCAGTGTTATTATTAAATCTTCTTTCACCACGCATCACTTTCCCTGTTCCTGGACTTCAAATATGGTAAATAGAATAATATCACTCACTGCCATTGAGTTGATTCCAATTGATAGTAACCCTGCCAAGCAGGGTAGAACTCTCTTGAGGATTTCTGAGGAGATAAATCTTATAGGAGTAGAAAGCCTTGTCTTTCTCCTATGGAGAGGCTGGTGTGTTTGAACTCTGACCTTGCTGTTTGCAGCCAGTGTATAATCCATGTCACTCCCAGGGCACTAGGTTTGTTTTTGTTTGTTTGTTTTTTAAGGCTTATTTCACTCTGAGCAACATATATGTTTTTATAGTCGACCTTGCCTTTCATGAAACAAATAGTCCATTCTCCACTTGATGGCTACCTGCGCTATCTCTAGTGGTGGGTTGCTACTCTGAACACAATCAATATTTCCACTTTTGTAGAATTGTTATGGAAGTATATGTTGTCATTTCTCTGGAGTATATATCTAGGAGCAGAAGTGCTAGATCATAGGGTAGGCTTACATTGAAGTTTGTACTGCAAGTTGTGAGAATTCTGGTTGCTTCATAATTTTGCACCGTTTGCTCTTGGCATGCTTTTAAATTTTAAGAATTATATTTATTATGAAACATTTGACCTAATGATTTCAAAACAGAATTTAAATATTGCAAAAATGTCATAATAAAAACCTAAGGTATTTAAAGCATATAAATGTGATGGTACGGTAGAGTACCTTGAATCAGAATCAAATAAACAGTAATTAACAACATAATGTAACCTTTATTTAATTTTTTCAAATATTGCTTTGGCTTTCATTTTCT
Source organism: Tenrec ecaudatus (assembly GCF_050624435.1). Lineage (NCBI taxonomy): Eukaryota > Metazoa > Chordata > Mammalia > Afrosoricida > Tenrecidae > Tenrec > Tenrec ecaudatus. The sequence goes on along the minus strand of NC_134538.1, from coordinate 56,951,782 downwards.
TGCTGGGTTCCTTGACTGTGATCTATCTACCAAATTACTGCCAGTCGTGTTTTTTGCAAGAAGCAGACTGTGGGTACAAATGTTTGAAAATACTCTATTTTCTACTGGATAAAATAAAAATGTTCAAAATGTTTAACAATACTCAGACTGTTCAAAATGTTTAATAATACTCGATTTTCTACTGGATAAAATAAAAATGTCTTATCATGGCATGCAAGTCCCTCCCACACGTCAGCTAGGATTTCAAAGAGTTTCCCTCTTTTTTACTACCGCTCAAACTTGAACAACATTGAGCTCCATGCAACTGGAAATGCCCCCCTTCTGCCTCTAGACTTCCATGCATTATTCAGACACCTCCTCCTCCTCTCAGCTTTGTCTGGTGAACACACCCTGGGAGACTCATCCCCAACATTACATCCTTTATCCTTCTTTTCTGATCCCTGACTAGAATTATTTCTTTCATCATTGTGTACTTTGCAAATGCTTAAATTATAACAATTAACACATGAAATTATGGTCAGTGTCTGACTCTTCTCCAAAATTCTAGATTGTCATGTTTTATTCATATTTTTGCCTTCAACTGGAACAACTAAATTCTTTAGAAGCACATAACTAATGTTACATGCATATTTATGGAACAACTGAATGAAAGTGTAAATGTTTCTTCCTAAATTGTGAGTTATCACAGCTTATATCTCTGGCAATTGCTCTCTCAAAAACCTACGCATATTCCTACACATTTCCTGCTTTTCTCTTCTCTTCCAGCCATCTTCAGGTGTTGAAAACCTTTCATATATATTTTAGTGATATTTTTCTCAATATCCTATCCATGTGGAATATTCCAAAGACAAAAGCTCTTCCTAGGAAGTTCATCACAATAAAAAAGTTGCTGTCCACAGTAGACTCTCAGGAGGCTATAACAAACCACTGAAGAGAGGCGCTGCTATTTGAATCTCACGAGCCAGACGATTCTCCATGATGACTTACGAGGGTAATGTAATCAAGCCTGCATTCTCCCTGCCTGACTTCAAATATCTGAGAGGGCAGAGGATACCACCGGGCTTCCTAGATCCCTCGATCTTCAGATGGATGGTGGCTTTGCTCATGTCACTGGTGGGCGAGAGCAGGTTCCCACCTCAGACGTGCATCCAAACTGCTTGAGTTGAAAATAAGTAAACTTAGATGCATGGCGAACAGATTTAGGGAGCAGTCTACAGCACATTTTCTACAATCATCCTGTGAAGTCAGTTGTATGTGGGGCATTCCCTCCTTCAAACAAATGAGAACATAAAGGCTAACCACAAGCCTCCAAAGTAGGTCCTTGACATTGACTGAGAACTTAAATCCATCCCATCTGTTGGCCATAGACCAATGCAGGTCTTCTCATTAAGGGCTGGGGGCTTCTTTCCCACTTTTTAAAAGGAGGCTTGGCTATGTGGTTAACCTTTGGCTAATTAACCACTGGAAAATAAATCATAAGGGCTTGAGAGTGCACCTCTGGTCCAGCTTGCTAACTATACTTGCAACCCTGAGACCACTATGACAGAACCTAACTTAGCTGATTGGAGAGTAGGAACCGTGAAGAAAGTATGGTCAGTCAGCTCCTGGCCACAGAGTGCCAACCACCAGCCATGGGAGTGAGGTCAATTTGCTAAATAATTGGAAGCAAGTGAGAGTCTAGCAGCTCCCAGGCAAGACCAACAGAAGAATCACATTACACAGATTCCCAGTCCACGATCATGCTCTCACAACCAAGCATCACACTGCACAGGTTCCCAGTCCACAAGTATGTTCTCACAATCAGACAAATCATACTGCACAGATTCCCAGTCAACAATCACACTCTCACAATCAGAAGAATCACATCGCACAGATTCCCAGTCCACAATAACGCTCTCACAATCAGAAGAATCACATAGTACAGATTCCCAGTCCACAATCATGCTCTCACAACTAAGCATCACACTGCACAGATTCCCAGTCCACAATCATGCTTTCACAATCAGAAGAATCACACCACGCAGATTCCCAGCCTACAATCACGATCTCACAATCAGAAGAATCACACCACACAGATTCCCAGTCCACAATCATGATCTCATAATGCTATTCCTTTCTTACCCAACCATTTTATTGAGAGTTAATACAGATATCATTTTATAGCTCAATCACATTGAGCACAATTGTACAATTGCTACCACAAACAGTTGAAAAATATTTTTTCCTTCCTGAACTCCTTGACATCAGCTCCCTTCCCCCATCCCTGCCCATCCCCACCCAAATTGTTCTCTCCCAGAAGCCCTTATTCTACTTGCTGTCCCTATAGTTCACCAATTCTGTGCTTCATACCCTGAAAAACAGAAAAAAATGTAACAAGAATTCAAGAGGGTGGTCCCCAATGACATAAAACATCTCAGATAAAATTCCACATGTACAGACAAAACCCAAAAAGAACACAGAAAACTCGATGAGATTTAAAGAGCATCAGGGGGATGAGCTGAGAGCATTTTAACCATTTGAGTCAGGTTTCTCCTTCTGCTCTTGTACAGTCATCTCTCCAGAGCACCCTGTGTGCTCACCACTTCTTCCCACCCTCTATTATGGAGACAGGGAGCTCACCAGAGGCTTGCTTCCTATGTACATCCCACAAATGTATCTAAGGCTCCCACTGTCATCCTTAGCCTTCTGCAAACCAGATTCTCACAATTTTGACTCTGATACTATTCCCGCCTTTGATTGCAGATTATGTGAGTAACAATCCACTGATCACTGATGTTGGTGTGCTTCTTCCATGTGAACTTAGTTGACATCTCATTTAGATGGCTGCTATTTTGGAAATAAGCTTTTAAGACCCCAGATGAAATTTTAGCTAATATCTGGGCACCATCTAATTTCCTCACAATATTTTGCTATAGTGCACACACACACACACACACACACACACACACACACACAATGAGGATGTTCCCAAAGAGCCAACACAGAGAAAAAGTCTTTCTCCAGCTCAGATACTTTAAACTTGTATATCTAGCCTCCTGAATCCTAAGAAAATAAATTTCTGTTCATTAAAGCCTCTCACTTGTAGTATTTCCATAACAGTAGCACTAGATACAAAAGATGGGATCTGATACAAGCTATTGAGGTACTTCTCTGACAAATAGCTAAAATATGGAAGTATACTGCACCTGGGTAATGGGTGGAATCTGCCGTTTAGCTGTCAGAATTAGATGGTACCCTGCTACCATCACCAATTTCTCTGAAAAGGACCACATTAGGAAGTAGTAGGCAGAATGGCAGAAAATCTGGGGCAGAACTCAAACTCCTATCAGAGACCACTTTGACTGGTCTCCAGACGGAGCCCCAAAACTCTGTCCCTTAGTAACTCTTTGGGTCTGGGACTGAAACCACTTCCATGTTGGAATGATGAATCATAAGGGCAACATCTACCCAAAGACAAAGTTCATCGAGTTACTAATGAAGGAGCAATGCAACTGGACCCGCGGGAAGGACTCAGGATGGCGATGGCGCCTTGTGGCGGAGGAGCAAGCAAAAGGGTGATGAATTATTTAGTGCAAAACTGATGAGCTGTCTGTAAACCTTCACCTACAGCACACTGAAACATTTAGAAAAAAAATTCAGTCTATGACCAATAGACGTCACAACTGCCCAAGAGAAAACCCATTAGCTTAGCCTGAAGCGGGCAGAGACTGAACCAAAGGGAAGAAGGTTCGACCTTTCGGAATTCTATAGGCAGAAAACAATACAAAGGAGCTTGTCTGTTGTCCTCCAAGAAAAGAAAAGAATCCCTCAGGGGCAGCTAGGATCTCAACAGAACTGTGGTAGAAGTATGGAAAACAGGGTCTGCCTCAGGTTCAAGTGTGGTGGTATAAGGGTTCCTAAGGTTCAATGAGTCAGATTTCCACCAGCTTCTCTCTGGGGTTGCTGTTCTGATTGACCAAGGGGATGAGGCTGCCACCCAAAGTTTCAGGGTTGGTGCTGCCCAAAGGACAGGAGTTTGGGGACAGCACCCAATGCTGATGGGGCAGGGGTGCCATTCACATGGAGTAGGAGCAAGTAGGGCCGAAGAGAAGCTTCCACCCCAAGGGGCCTACAAGGTGAAATATGAATTTGATTTAAGACTTTTGGGATAATGTGATAAGGTTATTTTTTAAATTTAGTTTCGGGCAGAGGAAGGATAAGAATTGGAGGACGAGTGGAATGTTATGCATTGACTTAGATCAACCTAAAATAAGTTATAAATCCTAACTCCTATACCTGAGGTTAGAATCCCATTTCATTGTTATGTTAGTGAAGCAGTATTCGTGTAGGGCGTGTTTTAAATCAGTCTCTTAAAGTATAAAGGTACAATAAACAGATTAGCAGAGATGGATGAAGGTGGCTACGATGCTACATAGTATTCATCAAAAAGACAAGAAAAGAACAGAGACCTTCCCCCAAGCCAAAAGTGATACAATACCTTCCCCCCAAACCTTCGCCTCCTAAACTGTAAAAGCATACATTTCTGTTACTGAAGCAAGTCAATTCCAGTATAACCACTTCATGGGTTTTCCTAGGATAATCCAATGGCATATAGCAATGGAGCAGAAACAGTGGTTCAAACCACTAACCTTTGGGTTAATTGTCCAGCACCATGGAAACACACTACTTAGGCTCATTGGCCAGGAATTGGGCCCAAGTCTCCACCATGGAAATCAAGAATTCTATCCCTATATCAACTCTGCCCCCAAATCACCATGAGTCCTGAAGAAACACTGAAGAGTGCTTAAAGATCACCTAGGTATATTCTACAGAATCCCAGCATGAGAACCTAGTCTCCTCTTACAGTAGCATTTGCAGTGCTCTCAGTAGGTTGGTACTTGTGGGATGCACTGAAGACAATTCCAGAAAAGCCTCTTTAAACTTGACCCAAAGAAATGAGAGTTTACTGGTTTTAATTATCTAAACAAAATAGTTGTTCTCAAGAGCAAGTTGGAAGGTTTGATTTCTGTCACATGATTCCAGGGTCCTTGGTCCTCTCCTTCCTTTTTCCCATTTTGTAAGGTCCAGCTCCCATACTCTAGGGAGGAGCCTGGAGTGGCCAGTCCAGCCATCTGCCAGCCTGCCAGGTGCTCGATTATGAGCATCCTGGGAACAGCCAGGGTACACAGGCGTGGCAGAAGGCAGCTGGAGGTCTGCCTTGCCAGGGGAGCCAAGGATTGAGCTGGACACAAACGGAAACTAGTGTAGCTCGCCTCATGACTCACCATCTGCTATCACAGGCTCTAGAAATTATTTTGGAGAATTGCCACGTTCTCCTGTAGTAGTGGAGCATGAAACTTTGGGCTGATTTAAAGGAACATTATCTACTGAATGTCCTCCAGGTCCCCTCCTCCTGTCCTTCCCTGCTACTCCTCCCAACTGAAGCTTTCCCTAACTCTCTCCTGGACTCAGTCCTCCTCCCTATCAGAACCGGGAGCATACAGCAGCATGCAGCATTTTCCGTTTTCTTTAAGAAAACTAAATCCCTGTTTAAAAATATTGGACAGATCCCAAAAAAGTATATATATATATATACATATATATATATATATACACACACACATAATGACAATAAAATCTGTCATGCAGTTAATTAATTCATATGGTCCTTCAAACCATCATCCTCCATTTTGGGATAAAATGGCTACAATCCTATTTTGAAGTTAGTTATCTATTTTAATAGTTATTCAAGATTAAGATGAGATATACTTTGAGCCCTAAGTCATCCCTTTAGTTTCTTGGAGTGCATGGTCTGGAGATTAGCATTTCTTTAATATATTTGTTAAAAGCTAATATCTGGTTTTCAGACGTCTGTGCAACAGAAAAACGTCCAGCTGTTGGCTTCATTGAGGAAACCATAGGCTGGGGCCATGGGAATGGCTGAGGCCAGCCCTGGCCTGCCTAATGTGTGCAAAAATGATCAGTGAGTCCTCATCTAAACTTTTGATATCAGAAGGCAAAAATGACACTTTCATCAAAGCCCAAGATATGGGCAAGATGCCATGTTTGCACCTCCTCCCTCCTTCCTGTCATTCCTTACTGAAGAAAAGAGTGTTGCCCACTTGGTGACAAATGCCTGGCCCACGACGGACTCAGGTAGCCATCCTGACCCGCACTAGGCAACCTAGATATGTCTGCTCTCTGGCCCTGCGTCCCAAGTCTGGCTTGCCTCTCAATGACTTCTCCTGCTTAGGACTTAACCTTGTGAGTCAATAGCCCAATTGGGTATGAATGAAGAGAGTCCTCTAGATTCATGTTTATCAGAGGAGATGATACCTCCCCTGTGGTGGTGCTGGCATGATCCAGTGGGGCTGCGAAAGTAGGTAGCTACACTTTTTCCTGGATTAAGGGCTATGGCACTAAACTGCTTAATTGTCCCTGGAGCAAGAGCAGAGGACTGAGTATTTTGTTGTTGTTGTTTTGGAAAAAGAGGCCTTAGGTCAAATACATTTGGGGGCCTATGTCCTAGGGGGTCCTCAAACTTTTTAAACAGGGGGCCAGTTCACTGTCCCTCAGACTGCTGGAGGGCTGGACTATAGTTAAACAAACAAACAAACGATGAACAAATTCCTGTGCACACTGCATGTTTTTTTTTTTTAAGACTGGAGACAGACCCAGTCATGGACGCAGCGGCGTGCTGGGTCTCCTTGCTTTATCAGTGTCCAGCTGATCAGTTCCGAAAGTTGGAGAGGGTGAGGCAGGAAAGGGTGAGGCCGCCACAAGGAGCTCTGGACATACTCTCCTGGGGCAGGCTGGGCAGGTACAGACTGTGGGACAAGACCTCCCAGGCCCCACCAGGGACTGGTAGAAAGACCATGAATGAGTGTCTGCTCTCCCACACAGATGGAGACCTGGGACTCAGGGGTTGTGCCATGGGCCTGCATGTCCCAGCAGGTCACAGGCCATCAGTGTCCTGGTGAGCCTGGAAGGATTTGACCAGAGCGATTAATGCAGTGACCAGGCAGGAGCCGCCGACTGGGACATGGCCTTGTAGTGGTTGCATCTGCTCACACAACTTAGGGGGTCAGCATGGGCTCTGGTGAGGGCTGGAGCCCCTTTGGGAATTGGAGCTCACATGGGTGAGACTAGACAGGCAGGAAGGGGCCGCCAAGCTGAGGAGAGAAGCCAAGGGCGTTATGTCTTTCAAGACACAGACACCCTAAGACCAGAGTCCCAGCCTCGAGCCTCAGAGGCCCAGATGAACCAGACCTTGGCCCCATCCTGGCACAGGAAACACCGCCCCCTACCCCCATCCAGCCCTCCCTGCCTGAAGGTCAGTAGACTGTAGTTCTAAAGGGGGGTGACCAATGCCTGTGGCTGTTTGGGATTGGCTGCCTGCTTACTTCCCCTGGGAGGCAGATGTGTTGCCTTTAGGGATGAACTTCAGGGAGCTGCTGAATATTCAGAAGCGGGACTGTCCCCGCTTGGGGCCATCATTGGGTAACTCGTGGCCAAGCCCGTGGTCGCATTTACTGCAACACACCTTAAAAGCATCGGGCTGATTGCGCTCGGCCGCTCGGCCACGCTCTCATCATGGATGGTCCCCGTGAAGGCTGGCCACGGCGACGAGCGCGTACGTGGAGCAGCGGGAGAACAGCTCGAAGCCGCACTTGGCACACACGTACAGCGGGTTCACAGTGATTCTGGAAAACCTCGCCCCGGAGAAGCTGCAGAAAGGCATAGCGCTACCAGGTTCCCATCTGCTCTCACACTCCGACAGTTCCAAGTGCACCGACCCCACCGCACATTCTTATTTTGAAGTAAAAAACCCAAACGGGCAAAAACATCCAGCGGCCTGGTAAAACGTCCTTGGCGGGCCGCATGTGGCCCGCGGGCCGTAGTTTGAGGACCCCTGCCCTAGATGGATGCAGGGCCTGCTGGACTCCAGAACCACTGGAGCCAGTTCTTTGTTGGCTCCTGTCAGACCCTGGAGCGCCTGGCAGAAGCCTGGGAGGGAAACCCTAAGGGGAAGGGGAGTGGTTAGTATCAGGGATCGTGGAGTGGTGTAGCATTGTGGAAAGTTGGATATTTGGCATAGCTTTAACTTCTATCTCATTGAGGCCAATCTTGTACTAATCCTTATACAAATTATTTTTGCAGTTTCGGATGGAAGATATCATTGGTTCTGTGATCATTAATAGGAAAGAAAATGAATACTGACAATAAGCTATAACTCACTGGTCCTTCAGTCATGGATTGTAAACCAATTCCCGAAGTCAGAGATGATGCCATGTAATAATGTGCTTTTTAGGAACTGTTAAGCATAGCGCTGTTTTGTCTATTAACCTTTTCACATGCATGCTCTTATTTACGTCTCTACGACTCTTCTGAGGAATGCATTCATTTTTTGTTAGTTTGTTTTACAAATATTGGAACCAAGGATTCCTCCTCCATTTTAAACAGTACTTATATTTGCACTTTTGTGACCCACAGTACTTCTCTGAGCTAATTTAAGATGCTCTTGGCTGCTGCTGACTCATGGCAACCCCCATGCGCATGGGAATGAACCACGGTCTGGTCCAGCTCCATCCCCATGATCCCTTCGGGATCTGACCACCTCTCCGTTGGCTGATTTTCATAAGTAGATCCGCAGACCTTTCCTCCTAGTCCATCATAGTCTGGAAGCTCCACTGGCACTTGCTCAGCATTGTAGCCAACGCAAGCCTGCGCCGACAAATGTGTGGTAGCTGCACAAAGTGCCATGGTAGAAATCTCACCCAGGTGTCCCACATGGAGTGACAGAACTCAATCATTTGGCCACCATTACATCACCACGTCCCACCACTAGCAAAGCAAACTCACCACCACTGAGTTTATTCTAACGTCCAAGGATGTAAAGTTTTAAAAAGCAGATAGCCTCCTCTTTTCTCTCAAGTGTGGCTGGTGGGTTTGAACCAGCAACCTTGCACTTAGCAAGTGAATGCTTATCCTACAGTGCCCGCCAGCTAAACTCTTTCAATGAATGATAGCTAATTATCTCTTATTTCCTAACCACTCTACCCTGTCCTCCAGTGCTAATATTATCAGTTATGATCAGCAGACAAAAACCCAAGCCAATCAACCAAAAACAGTAGTGTCAAATTGATTCCAATTTGTAGCACCTCATTAAGACAGAAAAGAACTGCTCGATTAGGTTTCTAAGTCTATAATTATTATTATTTTTAATGGAAGCAAACATTTTCTGCAGAGAAACTGATCGTTCATTTGGACCAATCACTTCGCCTTTCTTAGCTTCAATTTTCTTAGTCACAAAAGATGTAGATCATAATAGTGATCCTATTCAGAAGTTGTGGTAAATGAGAAAAAGTACCATCAGCATTTAGTACAAAGTTTGGCTCATGGTAAGAATAATAACTGACTAGCAGAAAAATAAAGTGACATAACTTTAGAAGAGTAAGTAAAAATTATGCTATAAACCATCAAAACATTTTATTAAACCAAAGTATCAAAATACAAGGCTTTGTTTTCCAACATATGCTCCATCAAGGTCAATGACCATCAGAAGACAACTTTCCGTCTCTGTCTCTCTGAGCCTCCCATAAAGAATTCTATGCTCTTTAATTCACACATGTCCAAAAGTCAGTTTTGGCATCTTTGAGGGATTCAAGTTGTGCTTGTTTTAAATAATCTTTTGATGTTTGGGAACAAACAGAAGTGTGAAAAGGCAGGATCAGGGCTGTAGGGTGGGTGAAGTACAGTTTCCCAATGAAGTTCTTGTCGAACATCCCTGCTCTCCGGGAAACATGAGCAGGGTCTTGTTTGGATAGAAAATACATCTCTGAGCACATCTTTCCTGGCCTTTTTCATATGCATGCAATTTGGGATTTTCTTAAAGTTTCTTTGTAATAAGCTCCAGAGACCATCACTTGTACTTCAATAAAATCTATCAAGATTACCCATTTGGAGCCCCACTCCCCCACTGCCCAAGCAGTCAGCCTAAGCCCCTAAGCTGAGCTCTCTGCCTTGAAGTTAACCATCCCAGCAGATCCTCTTGGATGCCATTGGGTAGTCTTTTGTTTGTTTGTTTTTACAAAATCATAAAATCCTTAATTTTTTCCAAACCATTTTATTAAAACATAATCCAGACATCATACCATTCCATGGTTTAATCATATCATGCAGCCGTGTACAATTGCCACCACAGTCAGTTTCAAAACTGAGTTTTCTTCCTTTTTTAAATCCTTGATATCAACTCCCCCTTTCCCCACTCCACCTCCCCTGCCACACTCCCCAAGAACCCTGATTGTAGTGGTTGCCTCTATAGACTCATGTGTCCTGGGTTTCCTGTACTGAAACATATAGAAAAATCATATGACAGGCAGTCAGGAAGGCTACCAACAATGACAAAATCCAACAGGGGGAAATCCCAATACGAACCCCCCCCCCAAAAAAAAAAACCCAAACCTACACAGAAAACGTTAAAAAACCAGACGAAGCACAAAGTGCTTCAAAAGAGATCTAGTGACAAGGTTTTAACTATTCGAGTCAGATTGGTCATCGCTGTAATCCACTGCAGTCATCTCTCTGATTCTCTGAATGAGAAGCAGGCTGTTCCCGTCACTCAGTGTGGTGAGAGGGAAATCCATGGAGACTTAGTCCCTGTGTTGATGCTGTAAATGGCTTGACTGCAACTTCTCTTTGAAAAGATCCTCGGAGGCTCAGTGCATTACTAAGAAGGTCTGTTTGCAACCACCCACTGATGGCAGAGACATGTTTCAACAGGTTTTGTTTGGAATAAGCCAGTTGCCTGGCTGAGATGGAGTCCTGGTACCAGTGATTTTAGGCTGGCCTTACTGTAGTCTTGTACGCAAATTCTCTTGTTCAGTCTCATCATGATTTTTATTCTTTCATGATTATTTAAATAAATTGAGGCATACAATAGCCTACTTACCTTTTGCATGTAAGATGCCTGAGGGAAGATGCTGGGTGTTGATCCCCCTAGAGCAGTGGTTCTCAACCTGAGTCACAACCCCTTTGGGGGTCCAATGACCTTTTCACAGGGGTCGCCCAAGACCACCAGAAAACATACTTCCAACTGTTTAAGGATCCAAGACACCACTCCTCTATCGTCTCCAGGCGGGTCGCCCACAAGCAGATATGTCCGCATATAGGTACCCGGCGTGAAGACTGTTACCTATGCTACACCATGCTTCTAGACAAAATTTCATTTGTCATTAGAAATAAGTATTTCACCATATATAATTCCACGTTGTTTTTGTGATGAATCACTGTGCTTTAATTATGCTCAATTTGTAACAATGAAAATACATCCTGCATAACAGATAGGTATATGATGATTCATAATAGTAGCAAAATTAGTTATGAAGTAGCAGTGAGAATAATTTTATGGTTGGGGGTCACCACAACCTGAGGAACTGTATGAAAGGGTCGTGGCATCAGGAGAGTTGAGAACTGCTGCCCTAGAGCTCCCTGAACCCAGGCGAGGACCTCTGGCAGGAATGGAAGGACAAGAGCATCTGTGCGCTGCTTGGGCCAGTTCAGCTTTTCCGTTTGTGGCCTAGGATAATCCCTCCCTGGGCGTTGGGAAGTCAGGCCGGCCTCTCCAAGGGAGGCCGAGCAGCCACCCCTCTGAGCAGAGTGCGGGACCAAGGGGGTGCTCCCTGGTTCTGCCTACAGTGATGGGGTGAAAACTAAGCCGATTTCCATTCCAGGATCCTCGTCAGAGCTAGTCTCTCGGTCGCTCCTAGCAGCAGCAATAGCCCTGTGAGCTCAGTCCAAGGTTAAAGATCAAGTTTGGTCATTTTCAGTTCCTCTGGCTTTAGCTCCGCTACTGTTGATGTTTTAAATATGTGAAGCGAAGAAAGGTGTTGGATCAGAGTTGACCTGTAGTAATAAAGATAGATTTTTTTTATAAAAGCCTAGTTGTCTTGATTTACTCTGCTTGTTGCCTAAATTAATAGTTTTCATAGATGCCTGCTTCCGAATGAGCCTGTAATGTACCATGTAGCCACTAGATGGGGCTGCTATACTATCTAAGTCAGAGCCAATTATTTGCTCTGTGAATGCCTTACACATCCAGCCATTGTGACAAAGGAGTGGCCACTGTTATTAAGTCAACAGCAAGAGTCATTGTTAATCACCAGAGTGAGACTGGTTTGCAAAGCATCCACTTTACCGTCACCCAATTACTCAGGCTGCACGTATTGTCTTTGGTGCATGCAGAATACTGTCCACGCAGTATCATTTTTCCTTTTTGACAGCGCATGCACCGTGGTGCATGAAGGTGACGGTCTTTGATCAAAGCTACTCACGTGGTAAAGTGAATTAAGTGGCATCAGTCCAAAGAGAGGTCCAACTAACGCCTCAGACTGTGGCTTTATATAGAGCACAAATCCGTGCAGAGATGATTAAGGCAACTGCCTCCAGAAGAGTTCACTCTGCGTTAAAGGTGAACCCTACAGCCAATGACGAGTGTTCTTACATGAGCGAAACAGAGGAGAAGAAACGGAGACATAGAAGGGAGAAGTGGTTGTGGAGGTGCAGGCAGAAAATGTAGTAATTCTGCTGCAAACCATGGATTACCAGGAGGCACAAGAAGCTAGAAAAGCCAAGGAAGATTCTTCCCTAAAGCCTTCAGAGGGAGAAGTGTCCTGTGAAATCAGGATTTCGGATTTCTGGCCTCCAGATTTGGTAGGCAATGTATTCCTGTTGCTTTAAGGCACTTAGTCTATGGTGTTTATTTTCAGGTCAGTCCCAAGAAACTCATACACCTGGTACAAAGCACAGATGATGAGGCTGGGCTCTTGGACCAAAGCTCACAGCCTACGGGAGGTACGGCTCGAAAATGAGGCAGCTTCTCATAAGGAGCAAAGACAGTTCCTCCCAAGTGACTGAACTCTTTCTAGGAAGCAAAAATGGGACAGATTTGCTTCTCTTTCACTCTCACTGTCTACATTAGTTTTGCCCTCCATCAATCAAATCTTTAACCAAAAGTCTCTGTGGAATCAATTATGCCCCACAAGCAATGGTCTGCAAGAATTAAGGAGTCTTCCCCGCCTGCCTAATTCCATACGAATAGTAAAGGAAGAGGCCCACAAGACCTAGGACAGCCATTCACTGTGGAGGTTGGAAAACGAATGTAGCCTGCCACTTTACCTCAGGCCTCTTTAGTTCTGTTTTGGTCTCAGGGCCTGTCCTGTATGGGTGAAGGTCAAAAATATTGCATACAAATTTTATTAAACAAAATACAGAAATATAAAGTAATTTATTTCTCAATATATCCATCTAGGTTTATTGACTTCTGAAGATAGTGTTTCCATCCAAGAAGAATTATACACTCTTCAATTTTCCCAATGTCAAAATAGTCATTTTGGCATCTTTGAAATCATGTTCTTTGAGTGTGTGGAACAAAAAGGAGTGGGAAGGTGCAAGGTCAGGACTGTAAGGTTTTCTAATGACATTCTCCTAGATGGTCACTATTACTCTCGACGAATGAGCTGGTTAAAAATGAAAAAAACCCTGAGCACAATATTCCCAGTGCTTTTCTCAGCAACGCTGCTCTCGGTTTTGCCTAAGACTTCTCGGTAGTGAGCTCCGGGGCCATTATGCTAGTCTGAGTACACTAGAGAGAAAAAATTCATAGATGCTCATATTTCATAAGAGAGTTTCATATAAAGGGTAAGTGAACATTAAGAAAGCATCCCAACCCAGTGCTAAACCCTTAAGTCCGGCATGAACCCATATGCCCCACACCAATCCACAAAGTCCTCCTCCATATCAGAAAACACACACTAGGATGCCGAATGCAAGATGAAAGCTGAGTCAGTGAATGTCTAAGCTTCTCACTGCTGGCAGGGGTCTCCACACGGCTGCTCCAGCACCCAGGGCTGTATCAGGGGAGGTCCATGTGGCTTCTCCTCAGGGATGTCTCACAGGAAGTGAGCCTTGCCAGCTAAGGCACAAACTAGCTAAGGCAGCTGCACCCTGGTCCGAACATCAGAGAGCAAGAGACAAGAAAGGCAAGGTTCCCTGAGCCATTTATCTCTCCGCCCTTCAATTAACCTCAAGTGTGTTCATTGGCCAGTTTGATACGATAAACCTTAACTATCACAGGCATCTATCAAGATTACCTCTTTGAAATCCCCAAGAACAGTCACCATAACCTTCAGAGTTGAACTCTCTGCCTTGAAGTTCACTAGCCCGGTGGATTCTCTTGGAAGACACTGCTTTGATTTGACCTTTTATGAAGCCGCCCTAGCAGGACTAAGACCAATGTATGACGCAGGTATGTGGCAGCAGCCATCCACTTCTTGCAAACACATGCTCACACGCGTTTGTCCAGGATAAACCTGGGCATGTATGATTTAGGGCCCGAGTAGCCAGACTTCTGGACAGTGTCTTTTTTTAATCTACCCAATGCTCATGCACTTTTAGCTTCATGAGATTCTGGAGACAGCACTCTCTTTCTGGGGGTCAAACCATCGGTTGCTGACTAGTCTCCCCTCGCTCATGGTGACACTAGGTGGGTCAGAGTCGTACTGTGCTGCGCAGGGTTCCATGGCTCATTTTGAGAGGCGGGGAGAAAAGGTTTTCTCCTGAGGTTCTTCCAGGTGGATTCGAATGGTCAACGTCTGGGCCAGGCCCAGGCACACAGTTACTTTCAGGGACTCTTCCTGCTTTTCTCCTTGAGGAGCAGAGGCCTAGAGGTCAACGAGCTGCACAGGAAGTACATCGTGGAAGGGGAGCCAAGCCCCATGTGGCCCCTGAGTCCTAACTCAGCTCTGTTCCCAGCTAGGGCAATGGGTTTTGAAGCCATACCGGGGCAGTGGCTGAATGGACAAGTTTTGGCTATTCAATTCCTGATGCTTTATCTAAGGAATGGCACTTGAATGGGCCTCACTAATGTAGCCAGGTCTTCTCCCTAGTAGAGAATTTGTAAAAGATAAAAATATCATGTAATCAACATATGACAATTTCATCTATTTCCCCCTCTGCCCCCCCCTTTTTAAACTGCCATCAAGTAGTCTCTGACTGATGGTGACCCCACAGACGACAGAACGAAAACCTGACAGAACCCTGGTCCTGAGCCACCTCCATGACCAGATGTGCATCACCCTGCTGGGAAGCGCAGGGTTTCCATTGGCTCATTTTCAGAAGTGGACCTGAGAGCTCTGCGGAACCTGGGTGAGCATCCTAGCCTCCACTGACAGGCAGGCGGTGGCTATGCATGAGGTTCAGAGCCCTGGAGTTGAACCAAGGTCTCCTGCCTGGAAGATGATATTCCTTTCAGGGAACCACAGCTGACCCTCACAGCCTAATTAGTTATTATGTTATAAAATGCTCGTATATTTCATGTCTTCACATTTCATCTCACAGGAGGATCTGAGAGGCTGCCAGCGACTCTTTAAAAACTCATCTATTCTTTAACAATGCTCTTCCTGTGACCCGCTGTTCTTTTAAAAAAGCTAGTATTTCCAAAGGCATCCATAATTGGTAACACAAGCTGTCTGCTCACTGCAAGCTAGAATGAAATCCAGCATGTAAGGTAGTTACAGCTTCACACTGAATAATTCACATATGCAAGCTGTCAAACTGCTAATTATTCCTTCAAAGAGAAACAATTAGGTATTTGTATCATAATATTTTCCTCTCCCAGTCTAAACTACCAAGGTGTCAAGGTTATTAGGAACCTGGCTTCCTGTCTGTCAAAAGATGTTCTAGGAAAATTACATCTGTGTCTATACAGCTGAATGGAAAATGCGTGTATTGCCATGATGTGCACGGAGGAATGGAATCCATATCTATGTATCCGGGGGACATATGTGTCCTCTACTTAGTAGCCACTCTGGACACGATGACAGAGACATCCTGCATGAACCTGTCTTCGCTGTCTAGGACAACAGTGAGGAGGTACTACTGTCCTGGCTTGAAGCATCCTGTCTCCTAATCCTGTAGGTTGTCGTTTGTTGTTGTTAGCTGCCACTGAGTCAGTTCCTGTGACTGCAGTCCCGGGAACAATGGCACGAACGCCGCCTGGTCTTGGGCCGTCCTCACAGTCTTTATCACGTTCGGACGCATCACGGAAGCTGCTGAACCCACCAGCTCCTGAAGGGCCTTCCTCTTTGCTGCTGCCACCCCAATTGACCAACGATGAAGTTCTCTTCTAGGGACTGGGCTCTCCTGAAAAGATGTCCAAAGTGTGGGGGACGATGCTGGGAGAGTGGAGGGTGAGTGGGTTGGAAAGGGGGAACTGATTACAAGGATCCACATGTGACCTCTTCCCTGGGAGAGGGACAGCAGAGAAGGGGGGAAGGGAGACTCCGGATAGGGCAAGATATGACAAAATAATGAGGTATAAATTACCAAGGGCACATGAGGGAGGGGGGAAAGGGAAGGGAGGGGAAAAAAAAAAGAGGACCTGATGCAAGGGGCTTAAGTGGAGAGCAAATGCCTTGAGAATGATTGGGGCAGGGAATGTATGGATGTGCTTTATACAATTGATGTATGTATATGTATGGATGGTGATAAGAGTTGTATGAGTCCCTAATAAAATGTAAAAAAAGAAAAGAGGAGACAAAAATGATTAGGGCAAAGACTGTACAGATGTGTTTTATACAATTGATGTATGTATATGTATGAACTGTGATAAGAATTGTATGAGCCCCTAATAAATTGTTAAAATTAAAAAAAAAAAGATGTCCAAAGTATAGGAGGCAAAGTCTCACCATCCTTGCTTCTAAGGAGCATTCTGCTTGTACTTCTTCCAAGACGAAAAACTTAAAAAAGAATTTTTTGGGGTTCTTTTGGCAGTCCATGGTACTTTCAGTATTCTTCATCAGTACCACAATTCAATGTATTGATTGTCTTTCAGTCTTCTTGATTCAATGCCCAATTTTCACATGCATTATTCCTCAAAGTAACATTCTTGCTTTTCATCCTTTAAGAGAGGTCTAAGAAGTTCAGGAGGCTAAGAACCCACACAATGTATCACTAAGTTACGTTCCCTTCAAAATCTCTAGAAGAATCTCTTTTTTATCTCTTTCAGGTTCTGGTGGCCTCAGATATCCCTTGACTTGTATCTACATTTCCACGTGGCTTGTCCTTCCTCCATTTCTGTTTCATGGAAGGACAACACAGATTAAATTAGGACACACACTGAAACAGTACAATCTCATGTTCACTGATAACATATTCAAAGACTGAATTTCCAAAAAAAGTTAAAATAACAAGTACTAGGAGCTTGGATTTGAGCATATCTATCTGGGAGGCAGGAACACGGGTAGCATAAGCCTAGTGGTTACAAGTTGCGCTGCTAACCCCAAGGTCAGCAGTTTGCAACCACCAGCTGCTCAGTGGAAGGTAAGGCTTTGTACTCTAGTCAAGAGTTACAGTCAGGGAAACCCACAGGGACCGTTCTACCCTGCCCTAGAAAGTCTCAATGAGTCAGTATCGACTTGATGGCAGTGAGTTTAGTTTGCTTATCTGGGAAATACAACTCAGTCCATAAAAGATATTGATATTCTTGTACCGAAAGCAATTCAATCGAGCTAGGATTAAACAGTGAAACCCGTGAAAGTCAGAACTCAATGGAACTGTTACATTTTCCAGATTTCACAAGCTTTCTGCCTTTGAATGTGAATGGTCTTCCCACTTCCCTATCACTCATTTTAGTAGAAAATATTTGCTTTCCTTCCCTGACAGGTCTCGACATTACACAAGTTTCAGCTTTCACAGATTTTAATGTAGTTTTAATAAGAACAAGAGAATGCAATGAGAATAGGAATCAGCCACCTGCTTAGACCAACTGGCTTTTCAGAGAGAAGATGCTTGAGGTGAGCACAAGGAAGGTGAGGATGAACCATTCAAGGTCAGGGACGAGCATGCACAAAGACAAAGAACACAGAGCGAACTTGTACTGTGTGTAGACTTGGAAGCTGTTCCGTAGGACTGGAGCGCACTGCCTCATCACAGATGGGTAAAAGCAGAGATCTGCTGGATGCCAGAGCCGAGGAATGCTTGCAAAAGAAACTCTCAAGTGTGAGTGCTCAGCCTGGTACTTGAGGATGTCTTAGGAGGATTTAAGCTGACCCGAGATCTGATCGTATTTTCACTTCAGAAAAATCAATCTGCCAGTCAAGCAGAGGATAAATGAGAGAAGGGGACTGAGACTGCAGCAATGAGGGCCTGACAGATGGAGAGGGAAGCTATATAAAAGGCGCTGTTGGGCGGAGTCCGACAGGAAGGAAGGGTTTATGACTAACGAGAGAGGGTGTGCATGTGAGGGGAAAGCAGGTTTGGTGGCGGTGACTAGATGGATGGAGATTCTTCCACATAGAGAATGCAGGAGGAGGATCCCCTGAGATTTTGCTGGGGAGAGAAGCAGGAGGGTAAGATCAGTGCTTTGGTTAGGTTAGGTAAGGCCCTGCTAAGTTGAGAGATTGGACTGGACACACATGAATCTCATGTGCAAAAGGAATGCTAAAGTGGTTGGTATTAAATATTGCTACATCAACCCGGATGAAAATTGATTTTAAAATTCCTTTGTGGACATAGATTTTAATCTTTCAATCTTCAAAGTATTTTAAAACATGTCAGTGTTTACATTTGGCAAGTCTTATTAACTTATCAAACTTCCCATTTTCTCAGTTCCACATAAGCGAGGCCACATCACACTATCAAACAAAGGCTTTATTCCATCTGAGCTCGATAACTGAAGATAGGTTTCTCAGTGTCCAGTAAATATTACTTCAAGTAATATTTATATAACACATCTTAATTGAATGGATGTCTATTAAAATAAAGTTCTAAGGCTTAATGATTTGAAACATCACAGTGTAAACATGTACTAATATTGAGATACAGCATGAAATAGACACTGAGATCTTGGGTCAACGGATCTGCCAGGCAGAACGCAGGGTGCTTTGAACAAGTGACTTATCTTCCCATCATGGTTTCCTCTCCTCTTTGATAAAAATTGATGGTTAAATGACATGATTTCTAGAACTCTATATGTCAATAGTCTATGATTTTAACACAAACTTCAACATTTCAGTCAATAACTTCAATAATAATAGTTGTGATTCTAATCATTGGTATACTAGTGAGACAGAAAATGATTAACATTTATTAGTGGAACTGAAAAAGAAGTACAGAATTTGGCTCTGTATTAATTGAAATAAAATCATCCAAGGGAGTATAATAATTAGATTAAAAAAAACTTTATTCAAGTAGCTGGCTTAGTCAAATCAGAATATTGTGGTCCGTGGTTTGACCGGGGCAGTAGGCTCATTATTAACTGGACATTTTATGTCTTGAATGCTAAGGAGTATGGCACCCTTCCCGCCTCACCAGAAATGCCTTCATTAAAGTTTGAGGAGCTCGCTGAGCTGGGCTTCCTTTTCCTTAGCCAAGGTCTAGGATCTGTTGTTGTTCATCTGCAGTCTACTGTGTTTATGCGCCTGGAGTCATCAGGCTCTAAGAAAGGGGCTTCATTCATAAAGGAATGTAATGTAAGCCAGAATTTGAATCTAGCTTGATATGAGTATTTCTTGAATATTGGATTACCCATGTGTGTTGATTCTTCTTAATGTAAGCAAGGGATTTTAAAGAATGAGGAGATAAATAATTTTGACACCCTTTTTCATGGAAGCATGAGGAGCCAGTATTCTTTTCTATAGGGTCATACTGGACTTCATAAAGTCACAATCTAGTTAGAATGGAATCAAAACTACTTGGCCAAATTCACAAGTTGATATTTTCCTTCTTTTTAACATCTCCACGAAAATTACTGACAAAGGGCATAGCACGAATGATTGCATTTTGTACTACCGTCATTTTCAATAAAAATGAAAATATGCAAAGGTCTGTTACTGTTAGGTGCCGCCGCCAAGTCGGCTCTGACTCGTAGCAACCCTGTGCCCAGCAGCAGAGAGCAAAAAGGGAGCCCTGCGCGATCCTCACAGGTGCTTCTGTGCATCAGCCCAATGTTGCAGCCACTCTGACCATCCAGCCCCTTGAGGACCTTCCTCTTTGCCCTGCTCCTCCGCTTTACCAAGCTTCATGTCCTTCAGGGACGGGTATCTCCTGACATTGTCCAAAATATGCAAGATGAGGTCTCACCATTCTTGCCTCTCAGGAGACCCTGACCTTACTTCTTCCAAAACAGATGTATTGTTCCTTTCAGCAGTCCATGGTACTTTGAATAGTCTTCCCCAGCACCACTGTTCAAATGTAGATCCTTCTTCAGTTGTCCTTTCTAAAGTTTGAATTTTCACATGCAGAGGATGTGATTGACAATACCGCTGCTCGGGTCAAGTGTAAGTTAGTCCTTAAAGTGATGTCCTTGCTTTTCCATGCTCTAAAGAGGTCTTGTGCAGCAGATTTACCCAATGTTACACGTTCTTCAATCTCTTGGTTGCCGCTTCAAAGAGTAATGATTGTGGGTCCAAGAAAGACAAAATGCTTGACAACTATCTGCATTTATCTTGATGTTACCCGTTGGGTCCAGTTGTGAGGATTTTGGTCTTGTTTCCATTGAGTTGTAATCCATGCTGAAGCTGGCAATCTTTGATCTTCAACAGCATGTGTTTCAATTCCTCCTCTCCTAAAACAAGGTTGGTTATATGCATATATCGGGCTGTTAATAAGCATTCCTCCAATCCTGATGCCACATTCTTCTTTATAGAAGTCAGCTTCTCTGATGATTTGATCAGCATAGAGATTTAATAACTATGGTGAGAGGATACAACCCTGAAGCACACCTTTCCTGATTTTAAACTATGCAGGATTCCCTTGTTCTGTTTTCACAACTGTCTCTTGATCCATGTACAAGTTCCACATGAGCAGAATGAAGTGTTCTGAAATCCCCATTCTTCTCAAGGTTATCCATAGTTTATTATGGTCTACACAGTCAAATGCATTGACATAGTCAATAGAGCAATGATATCCCTTTTAAATCTGGCCTGCCCCAGAAGAATGTACTACAGAAGCTACAGCTCTGGTAGAGGGGCGCATCTGATCAGATCATACAGGAGCAAATGAAGAGGGAAGGAGAGAGAGAGTGTGTGGAACACATCCTCGCCCACCAAGCCCCAAGGACCATATTCCTTCTCAGAACAGCCAATGCACAGAAAGGACCATATGGCCGGTCCCACCATGAGACAGAACATCCCTTATCGACCCACAGTGCTGCAGGGGTCAACACTGGAGACACAGTGCAGGTATTGCGCTGCATCTGAGCCCATCACACTGGGGAGAAACGCTAAGGGAGAAGCGCTAAGGGAGAAACGCTAAGGGCGTGCAGCAGAGCATCAAGGGAGCAAAGCAACGAAGTGCCTAAGGAATCCCAAAAGTTGACTTTGGGGGCAGAGCATGGCATCTCATCAGACTCAACTGGAAAACACTCATGTCAACAAACACCCCTGGAATTATTTAGAGCAGCTGTTCTCAACCTTTCTAATGCCGTGACCCTTTTATACAGTTCTTCATGTTGTGATAACCCACAACCATAAAGTTACTTTCTTTGCCACTTCATGACTGTAATTTTGCTTGTGTTATGAATCGGGTGACCCCTGTGAAAGGGTCATTTGCCTCCCAAAGGGGTTGCGACCCACAGGTTGAAAACCGCTGATTTATAGGCTTTTCTTTTTTGTTGTTGTTTTACTTTGTTTTTTTGTGCTTATGATTGTTTTTGCATGTCTATCTAGATAAGATAGGTGGGATAAACAATCCAGAGGGGAAAACAATGGCACTGGCGGTTCTAGGGGGACATGGGAACGGGCAAGGCAGGGGAAAGGAAGCAGGGAGGCAACAAACCCAGGGACAAGAGATCAACAGAGATCTATAATCGATGGCAAGGAGGGCATAGGATGCCTGGTGGGGCTTGATCAACTGCCAAGAGGAATTAATGAAAACCGAATGATGGTCAAACATGATCATGGGATAAGAGAAGAGTAAAAGGAAATACAAGAAAGAACTAGGAGGCAGAGGGCATTACACAGGTCTAAATACAGGCATGTATCTATGTAAATATATTTATATATAAAGATAGGGAAATAGATCAATGTAAATATATTTATATGTTACGTACTAAGGTAGTGGATAGAAATTAGGCCTTTAGTCAATTACTCCTCAATGCAAGAACACTTTGTTCTAGTTACCCGGAATTCTGTGATGCTCATCTTCCCTACACAGTTGCTAAAGACAAAATGGGTGCATAATCAAGTGTGGGTGAAGAAATCTGATGATGGCAAGCTACCAAAAGGTACAATGTCTGGGGTCTTAAAGACATGAAGATAAATACGTGGCCATCTAGCTCGGAAGCAACAAAGCCCACATGGAAGAAACACACCAGCCTGTGTGATCATGAGGTGTCGATGGGATCAGTTATCAGGCATTAAAGATGCAGAACAAACAATTATATCATTGTGAATGAAGGGGAGGACAGAGTGGAGACCCAAAGCCATTTTTTCACAATTGGACATTCCCTCACAGAAGGGTCACAAGAAGAGATGAGCCAGTCAGGGTGCAGTATAGCACCAACAAAACATACAACTTTCCTCTAGTTCTTTAAGGCTTCTTCCATCCACGATCATGACCCCAATTCTACCTTACAAATTGGCTGGACCAGAGCATGTACACTGGTACAGATAATAGCTCACAGCACAGGGAATCCAGGACAGATACACCCTTCAGGACAAATAATGAGAGTAGTGATACCAAGAGGGTAGGGGGAAGGTAGGGGAGGAAGGGGGAACAGATCACAATGATCAACATGTAACCCATCCCCTCATAGGGCCAAACAACAGAAAAGTGGGTGAAGGCAGACAGCAATCGATATGAGACATGAAAAAAATAATTATTTATAAATTGTCAATGAATCATGGGGGAGCGAGGGTAGGGGAGAGAGGGAAAAAATGAGGAGCTGATACCAAGGGCTCAAGTAAAAAGAAAATGTTTTGAAAATGATGATGGCAACATATGTACAAATGTGCTTGACACAGTGGATGGATGTTTGGATTGAGATAAGAGCTGTAAGAGCCCCCAATAAAATGATTAAAAAGCAAAAGTTCTGGCCTCAACCTCTGGCAACTCCCTGTCAATATACTGAGGCACTGTTAAAGGATCATCAATTAAATTTTACTTTCATGTATAATCATCAATTATACTACTCTAT
The DNA here is from genome assembly GCF_050624435.1 of Tenrec ecaudatus. Taxonomy (NCBI): domain Eukaryota; kingdom Metazoa; phylum Chordata; class Mammalia; order Afrosoricida; family Tenrecidae; genus Tenrec; species Tenrec ecaudatus. The sequence continues at coordinate 56,928,609 of NC_134538.1, read as the reverse complement.
AATTTAAGCATTCTGTTGGGTCAACTTTCTTTGGAATGGCTACAAATATGGATCTCTTCTGGGCAGTTGACCAGGAAGCTGCCTTCCTAATTCCCTGGCCTAGAGGAGTGGGTGCTTCTAGCGCTTCATCGGCATGTTGAAGTGCTTCAGTTATCACTCCATCCATCCTGGAGCCTCATTTTCACTGAAGCTTTCCGTGCAGCTCGAACTTCTTTTTTCAGCACTATTGTTCTTTGCTCATATGCGACCCTTCTGAGTTGGTGGAATATTGATCAGTTGATTTTGCCACAGTGACTCGGTGTAGTCTTTCTATCATCTTTTGATACTTCCTGCATCATTCAATATTCTGATGATAGGATTTGAATATTGCAACTGAAGACTTGAGATTTTTTTTCAGTTTAAGATATACTGAGAGTGTTCTTTTACTAATTCTAGATCATTTTACATTCCATTATAATTTTTAGCTTTGTCTTCTCACGCTACTCTTTAAAATTCTATTCGGTTATTTGACTTCATCATTTCTTGCACTTGCTTTACTTACTCTATGACTAAGAGCAAATTTCAGAGTCTCTTCTGACATCCACGTTAATCTTTTATTTCTTTCCTGTCTTTTTAATGGCCTTTAGCTTTCTTCATGAATAATGTTCTTGATGCCCTCCTATCGCGCATCAGGTCTTCTGTCATTAGCGTTAACAGGTCTAACATGTTCTTGAAATTCAGATGTTTTAACATAAATGTTATATTTTAGCTCTCTGGACTTGTTAATTTTCCTCACTTTTAACTTGAATTTATGTATGAGCAGCCGATGGTCTATTCCACAGCCAACCCCTGGCCTGGTTTTAGTTTCTGATATTGAGCTTCTGCAGCATCTCTTCCTATAGATTTTGTCAATTTGATTTCTGTGGATTCCATCTGAGGAAGTCCATATTTATATTAGCCATTTGTGTTGCTGAAAAAGTTGTTTGCTATGAACAACTTGTTGGTCTTGCAAAGTTCTTTCATCCCAGATCCAGCTTCATTTCTATCACCAAGATGATATGCTCCAATTATTGTTCCCTTCTCTTTGTTTCCAACTTTTGCATTCCAGATTCTAATAATTATTAATGCATCTTGATTGCATGTTTGATCAATTTCCAACTGAAGAACATAAGTAGAATTCTTCAATTTCTTTAACACATTTTGCCATTGGTGCATAAATTTGAATAACAGTTATATTGATTGGATTTCTTTGTAAATGAAAAGATATAATGCCATTCCTCTTGATTGCATTATTCTTGGTACAGTAAACCATATGACTTTCTTGTTGAAAAGAGCCAGGACCAGTCAATTCCCAATTACTAACACCTAGTTCATCTTTATGTGTTCCATAATATATGTGCTAACTTCTAGTTTTTCTAGGTTCATACTGAGTACATTCCAAGTTCTAATTATTAGATTGTCGTTTGTTTTTACCTTGAGTCATGCCCCATCAGGAAATGAAGATCCAGAAGGTTCCTTTCCCACACACTTTACTCCATCCACGTCACCACAGTCTATTCTACTCTGAGAAAGCAGCTCTTCCCCGGATGGTGAGTGCCATCTAACGTGAAGTGCTCACCTTCTGACACTATAGCTCACAAAGTTCTGCTTCCATTCATTGAGCCTGTAGTTGGCCATCGTTATCTGCGATGTTTTGAAGCTATGCATAACTTTTCACTGGCTGCTTCCTCTGAAGTAAGTAGTCTAGTCCTTCATGATCTGTTCTTAGTTTGATATATGCAAATGTACCAAAATGAAAATATTACTTTCTGAAGCTCATGAACACACTATTAGGGGTGATCAATTTCTGGAGGGATACTACCGTCAAGACAGTAGGTTCATTATTACATGATTAAGTGGATGTCTCTTTCTATTATTAGACTCTTAACTTCTTGTGCATCTTATATCTACATTTTTAGGTTTTCCTTTATAGTTACTTGTCTACACCATCATGCCTAATGGGAATCTGCTTAGTGCATTTGAATTATGGTGTTGGGAAAGAATATTGAAAGTAGTGTGAACTGCCAAAAGAACAAGCAGATCTGTCTAGGAAGAAGGACAGTCAGAATGCTTCTTAGAAATAAATAGTGAATGTATTGAATGTACATTGAATGTATTGCCAGGAGAGACCAGTCCCTGGTGAAGGACATCATGTTTAGTAAAGTGCAAGGGCAGCACACAAAAAAGAAGGCTCTAGATAAACTGGATTGATACAGTGACTGCAATACTGGGCTCAAACATATGAACAATTGTGGAGAGGGTGCAGGACTGAACAATGTTTCATTCTGTTGTGATTAGGTTTGTATTATGCAGGGTTCTCTAGAGAAACAAAACCAAGAACACTCATAAATTTATAAGAAAGAGCTCTATATCAAAGAATAATTGTACATTAAGAAAACATCCCAGCCCAAGTATGGACTTAATCCAGATTAATTCCATAAGTCCGGTATTAGCCCATAAATCCAATATTAGATCATAAATCCCTCCTCAGACTCACACAGCCACAAGCAATGATGCAGAATGCGGGAAGATCAAAGAGTGCAAAGTCTTGTAGATCCAATGGGAGTGCATCCATCTCCAGGGCTCTGGCTGCCATCAGTGTGGCTCAAAGTGGCTCATCAACAGAAAGGTGAAGCAAAGAGAGAGAGTGGCCTGCCTCCAGCGAGCCAGTTATTTCAGCTGCCCTCCAGTCAAGCTGATTGACAGGCTAAATGCCACCCCATGTTCTTAAGGGAGCCATGTTGGCAAAACAAACAAACAAAAAAAGCAAACCCTAACTATCAAACGGCCATTTTGAGCAGGCACTGATTTGACAGGACCAAGAAACTGCAACATCTTGGGGTGCTAGGGTCAATAAAAAAATAATTAACAGAGAACTCCAAAAAAGAATAAAATAAATTAGCCATTTTAAAATGTATCATGGATTTTTTTATTCTAAATTTAAATAGATTGTCAGATTTCTTGCTTCTTGAATGGTAATATTCTCATATGAGCCATAGTGTTGTATTAGTCATTTCTTTGTTCATTTATATGGATCAGAATTTATTATGCCTTTAGTATATGTGATAGTTAGGTTTATGTCAACTTGGGTGAGCCAGGATTCTCCCATGATATAACATAGGGTGGTCTAGTCTATAATGGGCTCTTCTGTGAAGCAGCCAAGCAGTTAATCTGGTCACAGTCCTGCTATAATTGAGGGAGATTTCATTTGAGGTGTGGTCTGCTCTTGGTATAACTGACAGTGTGTAGAAGCTAGCTCACTTCTCCTGCTGGATTGGAATCCTGCCTCTGGCTCGTTGACCTGCTGTTATATCATCTGCAGACTGTCGACCTTGCATTCAAGGAGCCAATCTCAGATTAATTCTGCAGCCCTGTGCTCTTTAGGTCTGGGACTCTGAATTCTACGGTTTCCAGTGAAGAATGCCCCTGGGCATTTTGGACTCCTCCTGCCTCTGGATCCCAACAGGGAGAGAAGGGTGTTACTGTTCAGAATTATGAGATTGCTCCGGAAGACCAAGGAGGAATTAGATTAGTAGTATATCATGAAAGTAAGGCAGAATAGATCCGGAGTCCAAGAGATTCCGAAAGTCATCTCATACTATTATTCTGTGCTGTAGTTAAAGTCAACGGCAAAACTGAAGTCATGCAATTCTGACATGGCAACTAATGGCCCAGAGTCAGCCGTCGCCCCACCAGGTAAAGAACCAGTAGTTGCTGAGGACAAAGGACATAGGGAATGAGGAGTGGAAGAAGGTAGTTCTAAATACCAGCTACAGCAAGAAGACCAACTGCAGAATGAGAACTGCCATTGTTTTAAATATTTCCTGTGTGTATGGATATCGATTATTTTTATTTTGTTTAATTATAAAATGTAATTGGGGATACTGCATTTCCTGTTGTACACAGATTATTTGCATCATGTTAGGCACAAGAATGACTTTACTATTACTATGTTTTGTTTATATGTTGTTTAAGGAGATATATACAAGTGCCACATTGACAGGGGTGGCCTGTGATAGATAAGCTTCATGTCAATTTCTGTGAAGCAGTTATGTAGTTATTCTGGTCACCATCTTGATACAATCAAAGGACGTTTCTCTAAAGAATCCAGTCTTTTACAGGGATTCTATATAATGCTGTTCTCCTGATAATAATTGGTTACGCTTTATTTAATATAATGTACAGTCTTCTATTGGTGACCACACAAAGAAGCAGTGATATGCACTTAAGGCCTAATGACAGTGAGTGTCCCCTTTTCATTTAAAGCTTAGTACATTGAGCATAAATTTCCCACAAAAGTGAAGCTCTATGAAAGATGTAACTATGTATTACAATGGGCACTATAAAGAACATATGAACAAGGACAATGATTAAGATGAAGGCTTAGAAAAAAGTAAGTAAATGTCTATAGGAATACTTGCCTTGAATACCCCACAGCACAGACATTATTTAAGGTGGTCTGCTAGACGATCCATGTCCAAATGGTTTTGGGAGATTCAGTCTTCCCCAAATTGTACATTTATAATATGTGTTGACTTATCAGTGTCCCTGAGCAGTTCTAGAGAAATGGAACTTATTTACTTGAGTTTAATGATCATGTTATATCCCTATGGAACCGCTTAATCCCTTTTGATTTTAATTCATATTCTATAGACGCATACAGTTCCTTTCCTCCCTTCTGGAACCTTTCATTTTTGCTTACCTATGTGACTTTGAGCTCACAGTTCTGCTTATTGTTTTTGCTTGATTTTTCTTATTTAAAACAATAGAAAAATGTTTCAGCATCTTAAGCTATTTTAAGCATCTGAGCACAAACATTGATTGTGTTCATCTCAGCCAGGCAGAATTGCCAGGGTCCCTTTTCCTTGACTTGGCTACTGAAGCCTGGAGAGTACACCCCTTACTGGGATCTCCTCACTGTCCCCCCCAGACAGCTTCCTAGCCACGCATTACTGCTACTGCTACAGAGAAAAGATCCCAGTGCCCACTCCCCCACTCAGTCAAGTAAGACAACATTTCCATTTCTTGTGCTTTGGAGGAAATATAATCAAGCTGAAAGCAAGCCTTTTACTTCTTTTCCTGAGCCTATTAACTATTTCCTCTTCCCTGCCTGCTTGGTACACCCATCAGCTCATACCAGCTTGCAAGGAGCAAGACAAATCCCGGGGTTGAGGTATAGCCTGGCCTCAAGGTTTTGAGAGATGATGAAAGAAACAAATAGACAACATCAAAATGGGGCTTGACTCATTGCGGACCTGAGATGTAATTAAGCTGCAGCTGGAAATTCAGGAGAATTTTCCTGCATGCCCAGCTGATAAGAATAAACAATAAAGCAGGGAATGTATGCTTATATGCATAGATCTCTTAAAGCGGCAGTCAATCGATTTTTCCTAATCCTGCAGGAAGTGGGGGTGCGGAGGGGTAGAGAGCAAGAGATAAATATCCTTTCTGTCCCTCAAATAAATAAAATCAAACGATGTCCCTTATATTTGGGTTCTTAACTCACTGATATTCGCTTAATGGTCCACCCTTTAGCTTTATCACTAATAATCAACACTTTCTAAAAAACATCTAATACATTCGATTCAACCAAAATGTGACTAGAATAAATCATTCATGAGATATGATCAAATCAAAATCACTGCCATTATGTCGATTCCTACTCATAGGGCAGTAAAAGTGCCCCGAACGATTTCTAAGGCTGCGAGGTCTTCCGGGGAGATCGAGCCTCTTTCTCCTTCAGAGCAGCTTCTGGTTTCAAACTTTGGACCTCACTGTTAGCTGTCAGGCTCACAATCTCACCCTAACCCGTTCTTCTAACACAGTAGGGTGGCACGTCCATTGTTAAGGTAGGGTGAAAAATCTGATATTTAAGCTAGGATACATTCATATTGAAGACATAAAATTAAAACTGTAAACAACATAGGCACAGTTGGAACCTGCCTTTATCCAGTCCCTTGCACATCCTGGCCTATTTATTAATCACATCAATCAGTTATTTTCTCTCCCTCTCTCATTCTCTAACCTTCCTACCCATTTTAACAGCATATCTCACAGATATTACAGGTTCAGTTCCAGATCGTTGCGATAAAGTAAATGTCACAATCAAGACAGTCACACATTTTTTTGTTTCTCTGTACATGTTATTTTTACACCACACTGTAGTCACTTAACAATGCTAACAATAGAATACGATTATGAAAAAGTTGAACTACTGTGAGAATGAACAAAATTTGAGAGAGACACAAAAGGAGCACAAACTGTTGGAATATTGCTACCAGTAAACTTACTCATTGCTGTGTTGCCACAAGTCTTTAATTTGCAACAAAAAAGGTACCCTTCTGCAAAGCACAATAAAATGAGTTATACCTGTTATAAAAATTGTCTAGAAAAAAGGGCTTCTGTCATTAAGTGGCACACATAGGGCATCAAAAAAAAATTGTCTAGAAGGGGGAATCAAAATGTTGGAAATAGCTATCCCTGTGAGGTGAGATTTCAGTTGCTATTGTTTTTTCTTCTCGCTTATCAATATATCTCCTGGCTTTTACAATGAAGGCGTATTAGCTTTATTATTAAAAAGGAAAAATGCATTTATGTGTATGCACTCCTAGAAGATGAGCATATTTTCTAGTTTAAAATGTGCCACAGATGTCTGTGTGCTTTGATGCAGAAATATCTTCATTTAAATATTTAGTACTTATTTCCTTGTTCAACATTATTAGGACAAACAAATAAGCAAACATAACCCAAAGATTGAAAGTGGAAAATTTAGAGCAACATCTTCTAGCTTTAGCTTCTCCTTCTAGCACCAGCCAATAACACATTCCATAACAGTTTTTTCCTAAGAATACTGAAATGCAGAGTCAAATTTTTACTCTATTCCTAGTAAGGATAGCCAACCTTTAGGAAACATTTTGGATTATAATCTTGCTATTACATTTAAATTTTCTATCCACCCCAAGTTATATCACTTATTTTCTTTCAGTATCAGTATATAGTATGTCTTATGATAGTCATGTGAAATCATATTTTGAATGAATAGTGAATATTGCGTATAGGTTGGTAAGTCCGAAAGTATTGCTACAAAATCATAGAAACCTTTTGTGACGGGTACGTTTTGTGTCAACTTGGTTTGGCAAGGATTCTCAGTAGTTTTGCGGTTGAGGGCTCTCTCCCGATGTGACCTCACAGTGTAATCAACTCCATGATGGAGACCTGGTGTGGGTAGCAAGGGAGTTAAAAGAGGAGTGAAAGGAGTGCAGACTCCAAAGCACAGCCCTGGCATAATGGAAAGGGACATTCCTTGGGGGGTGATCTGTTCAAGAAGACTCTGTGGGAAGGCTTGTGTCCTCTTCTTCCAGGGTCCTTCATCTGTTGTAATCACCTCTGGTTCTTTGGTAATAACCTCTGGTTCTTTGGATTTGAGCCAAATGGTCTGCCATATTGCCTGCTAACTTTAGATGCCTTCGGCTCTGCAGTCATAAGCCTGGCTTGCTGACCTTGACTTCATCCACCTTTGCCTCTACAAGCCTGTGGTCTTTCTACCACCCAATTAATCTTTCTGCCTGCTGGTTTGTCAGCACCAGCAAATATGTGAATCAGGAAAAGCCTTCAGCTTAATATCTGACCCACAAACTTGAACTAGACATGACTAACCAACACCTATGACGGTATGAGCCACCAACTTGATATAAACTTATGTAGATATATCTCACTGGTTTGCTCCTCTAGAGGACCCAACCTAACAAACCTCTATTAAACAAAAACTTCAATATATGAAGCTATTGAATCTTATCAGAGTCTATCCACTTCTGAAGGAAGTGGTCGCATATTTCTAACCCTTCCTTGAAGAATCCTGTATTCTTTAATCTAAACCATGGCAACAAGTGACTTGTATCATGTTCCTTTAAAATGCTCTTTAAGTTTGGGGAATATAAAGAAGTCTGAAGGGACAAAATTAGGGCTGTAGGTTGGGTAGGGTGGTTCCCCAATGAGTTTCTAGTAGTATAGATCTTACGACCCTCAAAGAATTAGCAAGTGCATTGTTAGGATGGACAAAAAAAATCAGCCCAACTTTCCAGGCCTCTTTCTCACCAATGCGATTCTCAGTTTTCTTAGAACATCTTCACAATAAGCCCCTGTGCTATTCTTGAGTCCTCTGAGACAAATCTATCAAGGTTATCCCTTTGGAATTCTCCTAGACATTCACTGTGACCTTTCACACTGAACTCGCCGCCGCCTTGAATGTGACTGGCCAGCAGCCAATGCTCTCAGAAGCCCCTGTTTTAATTGGCCTTTTCTCTGAAACTCCCCTAAATAGACGAAGATAAGTATATTGCACAGAAAAGTTGTCTGCAGCTATTCACTAATCACAGACATATTTAAACGTGTTTTATTGGAAATAAATCCATCTATGTATGACCTGGAACCTTGGTAGTAATACTTTTTAGCTTACTTACTCTCAAACACTTGCCAATTTGATCTTCACAGCTCTGGGCACAGTGCCAAATATGCACCCCCCCCCCACACACACACCAAACTGGGCTGCTGAAAATGAAGGACTGATCAAGTAGCCTGGGTTCCTGTCTAGAACTCTCTCCATCACTGCACCCTCACTTTGCAAGACAAATAATCATGTGAAAGATCACTAATTATTTCCAGCTTATCAGGGAGTATCCAAAATTCCTTTCCATGTCCTGGGCATAGTAAGCTCACAGTTAAGGTTTGTTCTTGTTACTGGTTTCCTTGCATTTATTATGAGTATCGCAGAAGATAAACTCATCGGCAATTATTCTAAGGGTGTTTAAATTTAATTAAATTCCTATTATACAAGCCAAGATTAAAAAGGTCTGCTTGGTCCGCTGAATTTCACGGAGCACTGGTTCTTTTAATATCCCCTCATTGAATGTAACAGTTATAATTCTTAATTTAAAGTCTTCAGAAAACCATGGAATATCTTTAATGAAAATGTTTGAAGAGAACTAGGTCATTTTTGTTAAGGTTCTCAATGGATTTCAAGCGTTGGCACATATTTTTATACTGTCAGGCAAATTTTTAATGTCACATAAAACAAACAGCTTAGGCTTCAAAGATGGACATTTTCAAGTAATTAGTGATCATAAATTTAGTCATTAACTTTGAAAACATTTTCATGTTTTTTTGAAGTTGTTTTACAAGGTCAGCTTGGTTTTAATTTCTGACATGAGTGTAATAGGAGTAAACAGTCCCTGGAGAAGAATATATGGTGTTATGATTCCATTGTATGGATTTTTTTTATATCAAAATACTCAACGAATTTGAGGAAAAATGCCAAACATGTTGACAGTTATAAATTAATAAAACCCTAAAGAAACATTTTTATAAACTTTATGCACACCTAAGCAAAGATTTCAAATACGGTTTCAATAAAAGGCATAGAAAAAGAATTCTTTCAAGTTTAATTTTAAATATATTAGTAAATGGTATCAACTTATGTATTTATTTCTGAATTTATTTAAATAGTGCCTGTTTTGTATTATGAATATAAACATCAGAGTAAAATGTATATGGTTAAAATAAATTTGATAGTTTAATGTGCATTGTAATAACAAGGGATCAGCTATTCAAGGCTTTTTTTAAATAGTCAAATGAAACAAACTAACAGTCCCTTCCTCAATTTCAATTCATTATTATTATCCTCTACAAATTGTAATTTAATATCCAGGAAGGATAGCCCAAGGATTGTATTTTCTTTAAAACAATTTAATTTTCCCTCAATTATTTTGTATAAGGAATTTAGTCATGATATCATTCAAAAGGCTTCACTTACATAATGAAGGAAACAAAAATTATTAACAACTTCTTAAGGCAGAGTGAATACCCGTGTATTTCATGGTAGCTGATCATTCAGTGTTCTTTTTAATTATATTTCCTAATTAATTGTGCTAGGTGTGTAGAATACTACAATTATCTTCTCTTAACAAGTGAGTAAACTCTTTATTAATTTTATCATATAATCAATGAAGTCAGAATTCTATGAATAGAATTCTCTTCTCTGCAGTTCTTTTATAATCACCTCTTAACTACTTGTAGTTGATAGGACATCCTATAAGTTGTATAGGAACCAGTAATTATTGGTTCTTTTTTCTTTTTCATGATTAAGTTTCACCTTTAAATATATTTTTACTATTTTATATTAAAATAAATATATATTTGTTTAAGTTCTCTGTTTAATTTTACCATTGAATCAGATTTTAAGGATTATTTTTATGTGGCTTATCTTTTAGGCATAAATAAAACTCAAATTTCAAACTTATTTCTATCAAGTTGGTTCTGACTCACACGAAACTTATGAATGCATATAATAAGCAAATGTGGTATAGAAAGCTGATGGTGCCCAGATATCAAAAGATACAGTGTCTAGGGTCTTAAAGGCTTGAAGATAAACAAGTGGTCATCTAGCTGAGAAGAAACAAAGCCGACATGGAAGAAGCACACCAGGCTGTATGATTACAAGGCGTTGATAGGACAGGCATCAGTAATCAAAGAACAAAAAATTCATATCATTGTGAATGAGGGGGAGCGCGGAGTGGAAACGCAAAGCCCATCTGTAGGCAACTGGACATCCCCTTACAGAAGGGTGACGGGAAGGAGACTAGCCAGTCAGGGTGCAGTGTAGCAATGATGAAACATACAACTTTCCTCCAGTTCTTTAATGCTTCCTTCCCCACCCCTCACCCCCACTATCATGATCCCAATTCTATCTTACAAATCCAGCTAGACCAGAGGATGTACACTAGTACTGATAAGAACTGGAAACAGGGAATCCAGGATAGATGAACCCCTCAGGAACAATTATGAGAGTAGAAATACCAGGAAGGGAAGGAGAAGGTGGGGTAGAAAGGGGGAACTGATCACAAAGATCTACATATAACCCCCTCCCTGGGTGATGGACAACAGAAAAGTGGGTGAAAAGAGATGTCAGACAGTATAAGACACAACAAAATAATAATAATTTATAAATTATCAAGGGTTTGTGAGCGATGGCTTGTGGGGATGGAGGGAAAAAATGAGGAGCTGATACTAAGGGCTTAAATAGAAAGCAAATGTTTTGAGAATGATGATGTCAACAAATGTACAAATGTGCTTGACACACTGGATGGATGGATGGATTGTGATAAAAGTTGTATGAGTCCCCAATAAAATGATTTTTTTTAATTGAATGTTTGTGTAGCTAGTTCCAGAAGGCTTTGTTGATAATGGTTAGCGAGATGATAGATGAAATGAAGTATAATATTAATTGTATGATATGTTAATAATATGCCAATAAAACTATTGAAAATAAATTTTAAAAAGATAATGTTAGAGACTCTAAATAACTAAGTATATATATCAGTCTTTACATTCACAAACGTTACTACTAAAATTAAAATTTAACTTACTAGGATATTCCACTATGTTTTTATTACCTCTTTTGAGTTCATAATTAAGGGAGAGACCAAGGCCTTTGGGACAAGAAAACAGACTGAAACGTAATGAAAAATCAGCCCTTGACAAAATACTTTCGTTAGACAACTCTCAAGATATGACAAATTCACAATGCACAATTAAATTTACTGATTCTGTTTAGGCCTAAGGTTTAACAAATCCTTTGTACCCTTTTCCGTGCTTCCTCTCCTCTCCTGGGCCCTGCAAGCACATCATTGCTTACGTGACTTTTACAAACTGGTATTGGCCACTTGCTACACAGAGCTTGGCATCTATCAACATGGATATCTGTCATGTTACTTCATTTCAAAGTGATTGTATTTCTTCAATAAACTTTTTCTTTTTAATTTAAACAGAGCTTCAATCTAGGGTCTTCACTGAGACACCGCTCTTGTAGAATGAACAGGTACACTGTCATGAAGAAATGATGCTTGGCACCATTATCCTGTCCTTTTTCAGTTTTCTTAATTGTAATAAGACTTCACTCTCGTCCTGTTTCCTTGGAGAAAATCTATCAAAATTACTTCTTCTGAATCCCCTATGACAGTCCACATACCCTTCCGAACTGGCTCCTCTGCCTTGAATTTGACTCTCCTACCTGGTCCCCTTCGAAGCCCCAGTTTTGATGGCGTATGCTTTTGAAGCACTATCGTGAGACCGACATGTATTTCTGAGAGTTTTTATGCAGTCATTTACTCATAACAGAAACATATTCCAACATGTTTTCTTTGGAATGATACCATGTATGTATCAATTGGGAGAGCAATAGAAACACATTTTGACCTGCCCTCATATATTTAAAAATGTAAAGTTCATATTTTATCCAGTGTTTGTGTGTTTGCAGTGGAAAGGGGACCATGACCCAGAGACAGAGATCACTTAGTAGTAAGACCAACAAATCTATTAACTAATAAACTTGCTCAATTAATGAATTTTATGAGTATATATTTACATAACTAGAATTATTATAATGTCTTGTTTCTAGTATCAAGTTCTTAATGTTTGAAGCTAGCTCTTGTCTCAGATTGCTTTTCTATAAAACTGGACTTTGTGATTCTCACAGAGCTCCTCCTGGGAATGAATTTGTCTCTGAAACGAATGAATTGAAAACAGAGAACATACCAATAAACTGCATCGACTTAACCTTAGAATCTTTTCTAACAGTGACATAATAAAAACAAGATTATTCACCCATACATATCATAGAGCATGATTTTGGAAGTTAGCAACCTCTCTCGTCCCAAATTAGCAGGGGCACTGCTAGTCTCACCATCCAATACATTGCTCTCTTGGCTCACTGTCAACTCCCTGGCTCTGGAGATGGACATCTCTTGATTTATACCTCACATTTCATTCCATCATCATGTCTGTTTCTCTTGCCTTTTAAAGTTAATTTTCTACAGTACTCAGCACAGAATTGACACATATATATTCTCTGCCACTGAATAATTCTTGCTTATAGGATTCTTGTCTATAAAAAACAGCTTGGACCTTGATACAATAAAAAACATAGTTGTGCCACCCCTTCTGGAAAGGCTATTTAACATCTCAGAGTCTACTCTTCAATAAAGGAATAATCCTCAGTGGCTACCTATAGATTAAGATATTTAAAGAAAGCAAACTACCATATTCATCACTTGTACTGGACATGTATGTAATGCACATGGAGTGCACATGAAACTAATGTGTAAAGGAATTGTGCAATTTGTAAAAAACCATGTAGCACACCCATTATTTGGGTAAAAATATAGTACTTAGCATACTGCACATGATCTCGTCTCCATTTCTCCTGCCCTGGCCAGACCCACATCTCACTGCTCTGGTGGTTTGCACTCATTTTGTGGCACATCCTTCATCCCATCATCGTTTGCGTTTCTCTTGCCTTCTAAAGTTCACTTACTAAAGCGCTCAGCCCAGAACTGGCACGTGTTTTTAATTCTGCCACCGAATAATTCTTGCTTTATTTACTGAAGGTATCTCTTCAATCAGTAAGATTGAGTTTGAATTCATGAATGGTAAGTCTCCAAATTAACATATTCTAGGAAAAGCTGACGTCCTAGAATTCTGGGTATTGTTTCGTAAAGCAATTGAAGCCCTTTATGAAAACTAGGAGTCCCAGGGTAGTGCAATGGGTTAACATCCCCCGACTACTTACTGAAGGACTCAGGGTTTGAATCCACACAGAAGACCATCTGAAGAAAGATCAGACCACGTGCTGCTGAAAAATGAGCCCTGGAGAGCCATGTGAGGTGCATGGTCTATTGGCACACACGCTATTGTCATGAGTCAGGGTTGACTTGCTAGCAACTAGTTGACTTTATTTTTTGTTTGTTCTAGTAAGAAAAACCCTGGCCATTATAAAAGTTTTATCTTACATCTCACATTAAGCTCTCCTACCTTCTAGGGCAGTGGTTCTCAATCTTCCTAATGCCACGACCCTTTAATACAGTTCCTCATTGTTGTGGTGACCTTAAATCATTTTCATTGTTACTTCATAACTGTAAGTTTGCTACTGTTATGAATTGAGCGACCCTTGTGAAAAGGTCATTTGACACCCCCCCCCCCCAAAGGAGTCACGACCCACAGGTTGAGAACCACTCTCCTCGTGGTTAGCAGGGAATTGGGGCTGTGGAATGGCTTGACATCTTAAGTATCTATCTTTCTGTAATTACTTCTATGGTGTTCTGAGGCAAGTAAAAAAGTGGGGGGTGAGGAGGTAGCCAGTGAATGTGTTCTTTGTGTACCCATTAACTGCTCATTGTTTTCTCATTTGATGGTAGTTGGGCACCAACTCATTTCTTTGAGACATCATGACGTATCTAGCTCATTTTCTGGACCCAAAGGTAGCAGTGTAGACAGAAGCTCAATGGTCTTGCCCAACAAGTCCCACAGTAAGGCATGACTTCCCACTGGCTTGCTATCAGCTCTCTTGACAGTGACCACCTCTTGATAGACTTGACTAGATCTCTCGGTTGACACTGTAGGCAGTCTCAAACAGTACTCCTCTGACGGGCTGAGGAGAGAAATACTCATTTCAGGACCCACAGGTGGATCCAGAGAACATTCATTTACTTCTTTACCCCAAAGACAAAAGAATAATGGTTAAGCCAGAAGCAGCAGGAGTGTCTTATTATAAAAAGCATGCTGAAAACGAAGTTATAAATTCTGAATGGCGAGAAATAATAAAAGAATGATCTTTTATTAAACACTAGTCCAGAAAAAAAACCTTTTCTCAAATTGATTATAATAATCATACCACAAAAGTACCAGGTAATCTCACAAATTATAAAATTCCACCCAGGCAATACAGTATATAATTAAATTGAAATATAGATAAAATAGAGAATTGTAACAGCAGGGAAGCTATGAGGATCCTAAGTACATGAGGGATATATGCCTGGTAGGAATAATGTTTCCCCTTCCGTCCGAAGACTTTAACACACACACACACACACACACACACACACACACACACACACACACATACACACTTAAAGAAAATAAGGAGAGACTATGAAATGTCAACTAAAAGAAAAAAGAAATGAAAGAAAGAAAAGGAAATGTGCTGCTTCCAATTACGTGTCTCCTGGAGACTTGGAACAGAGACGGAGCACTGTCCCCGTTTGACGTGGGAAGCATGCGCTGCAAGCCCTGCGCTTGATTAGGGTGACTTGTCTGGTGACGAGAAAATGAACATGTTTCAGTAGCTCAAGGGCATGAACAAAAGGGAATTACCAGCACAATTCCATAGTCGTAGTGATCATTCCCCACAGCAATAGCAGTCATGTCAGAGAACGGCTGAGCTCGAGAAAAGATCAACCACAAACATAGACTAATGATACACAAATTCGTCCACATAGAGTCCTGCATCCAGTTCACATAGAAGGAGTCTCAGGCAGGGGTCACGCCCACAACAGCAGGAAGCAGTTGGCAAGGCCATCAAGCATAGCTTGTTTGTATACCTCATCTTTAAGCTTGAGTGAGCCAATAATGGGAAAGAACCCCAGAGGATTCACATTTAGGAAGACGCATGTCTTCGAAGGAAAAAGAGAACCCCAGCCATTCATTACTGTGGGGGGTGGGGGTGGGGGGGGAGGGTCGTCGGGTGAGAAGCAATAAGAGACTGCCTGGGAGGGGCGCACATCCCCACATTTCACTGGGTTCCGACTGCAGAGGGAGTCAGTATCTGGTCTTGGTGGGTATATTTTTTTGGTGTGGGGGGTCTTTTGTAACAAATTCCACAAAGTGGGTGACTTAACAGAACAGAAATTTATTGTCCTACATGTCTGGAAATAAGAAAGTCAAATGTGAGCATCTTCTTAGGACTCTATTTGTACTTTTCTCTTAGCTTCTGGTAACTCATGTGTTTCTGACTCTTAATATTGCTCCTTTTTTTGTTTCTTCTTTTTCATAACAACACCACACTAATGGACCCACCTAACTGAAGTCATTTTAATCGATTGTTTCAGGGAGCATCTCTTGGTAGCTGATAGCTGGTTAACGGATAGTTAGGGTGGTTAACTAATAACATTTTCAAATGAGGTCACATCCACAGGTTAGTTGGTTAACTAATAACATTTTCAAACAAGGTCACATCCACAGGTGGGAGGCAGGGGTTGAACCTCAATTTATTTTTCTGGGGTATGACAAACTCCAAAATTCAATACATCACAGCACCCGAGATTTGAGAATTTCCCATTGCAGTTAGGTAAAAGATGTAAAAAACTTCACACTCCCTTCCCCCACATTGTTTGGACCTTAATTAAGACACTCCTCAAGGGCAGACAAGCAATGGGGTATAGCTAA
The DNA here is from genome assembly GCF_050624435.1 of Tenrec ecaudatus. Lineage (NCBI taxonomy): Eukaryota > Metazoa > Chordata > Mammalia > Afrosoricida > Tenrecidae > Tenrec > Tenrec ecaudatus. Next base: position 56,912,319 of record NC_134538.1, on the reverse strand, counting down.
CGGTGAGGCAACTTAGGAGCACAGAGGGGAACAATAGGAACTTTCAAGACCCAGAAATTTGGCATCCATGTTTTAAACAAAAAGAGTGTCCTTAAAGCTGGAAAACTGGCTGCTGGAATACACAGCTGAAAGAAAATCTCAAGTCAAACCATGAGTCATATCAAAACCTTGATAGAAGGGAACTGACTGTCAACAAAGCCCATCCCCAGCCTCACATGTATGATACTCTACCACACACCGATAAAATGGCCTATTGAGAAAGACGAGGGATGCTCATTGTTGGAATCGCAAACATGGACTCTCACAACGTTAAACACCTAAACATAGACTAAACACATGACTGCAAAGTTCTGTTTCTTATTATTTATCTAAGAGCAATGAAAACTGTGCCCACAAAAAGAATTATACAAGAATACTTATGGTACTTTTTTCATTATATTATCAAATTGTAAAGATAGGCAATATCCACCAGCAGGAGCATGAATTCACAAATTGTGGTCCACCTCTATGATAGAATACCAAGCTACAAGAAAAAGTGAACAAAAACACACAAACATGAATCTCCTAAATATTATTCGGGAAAAGAAGCCAGGTACTAATGATTTAATATATAACTCCTCTTGTAAGTAGTCTGAGAAAAGGGGGAAAACAATCTCCAAACTAAGTGCATGATATGTGAATTTTATGCCAATAAAAGTGTTTTAAAAAGAAAAAAGAAACAATCTATAGCAATAGAAATCCGAAAGTAATTTCTGCTGGTAAGTGGAAGTGTTATGGTACACTACAAGACAAGTAATATGCAGTACTTTTTAAAATACTACATGTTTATGAAATGTTGTAATTCCGCTTCCTTTGAGCTGGCTTTGACTCATGGCAATCTTTGTGTGTCAGAGTCATACATTGGGTCACCATAAATCAAAGCCAAGCTCAAAGCCCCTAACAAAAACAACATCATTTCGTTCACTTCATGACAACATTGCTGATGTACTTCTCTCCATAGCTCATTCTGAGAGCCTCCTGTGACATACAGAATGTACTCCATTATAAGTTTTCAACATATATCTATGAGTTTCACTCGTTTCAATTAACTAGTATTTTATTTGTGGCCTGCTGCATACTTAGGTTGTGTTTTGTTTCATACTTAGGTTTTAATGCTCATGTTTAAGGGAAATCTATTATCTTTATGATATTTTAAGTAGAATATTCAAGAAGCTTATCAAATGGTTAATTATGTATCAGAGTGGTAGGCTACAGTGTCCAGGGTTTTTTTTGTGTATGAAACACTAATATAGATATTGCTGTGAAGGTATTGTGTGGTTATAACTAATATCTAAAATCAGCTATTTGGAAGGAAAGAGTATCCTGGATAAAGCAGGGGGGCCTCATTCAACCAGTAGAGAGCCACACGAAAGGGGAATAAAGGAGCCCAGCTTGTCTCTGAGAGATGGTGTGATAGGTGGGTGTGTTGTGCCCACATGGCCAATGAACACATGTGAAATTGGTTGAAGGGCGGAGAGATAAATGGCTCGGCAAGCCTCGCCTCTCAGTCTCTATTGCTCTTTGATCATCGGAGCAGTGTGGCCACCTTACTTGTTCTGTGCCTCCATTTGCAAGCTACACTACTTGTGGGACACCTAACCCGTGGACTGTGCCGTTGTAACTTGAGGTTCCTTCAAGACCTGGGACTGTCGGACCCTGTCAACTAGCTGACTGTTGGTGATCTGCTTCCTGTTTGCTGCCTGTGGCCAGATAGCCGGAATTGCTCCACAGAAGACTACCCTGCGGCCCTCAAGACTTGGAACACTGCCAGTGTACTAGCTGTCTCTCGAAAGTGAGTTGAACTGAGTCATTTGTAGAGCTTTATAGATTAATTAACTGTTTATTTCTTATGTTGCCTCTCTACCTATCTATATCAATACATAGAAAATTATTAATGTCTTGGTTTAATTTCTCTAGAGAATCCTGTCTCACATAGATGGAATCTTGCATCAAGGCCCCTAAACTCATACTATGAAGTAAGCATAATCCTGACATGAAAATAAAAAACAGACACTAAAATGATAGAAAACTACAGACCAATATCCCTCATGAACAGAGATGCAAAAATTCTTAATACTACTGTTTAATAGACTCCAACAATATATCAAAAATTAATACCACATGATCAAGTGGGATCCATACCAGACAAACAGGGTAGTCCCACATTAGCAAAACAATTAGTTTAAGAAGCCACATAAACAACAATTAAGGATCACATAAATTGATATAAAAGAGGCATTTGACAATGGCTACCATCCATTCCTAATAAAAACTCTCAGAAAAATAGGAGGGAAATTTCTTCACACAATAAATATCTCACTCCAAGGAAAAAAACTGAAAGCAGCTCCCCTGTAAACGGAAACCAGGCAAGGATGTCCTGTGTCCCACAGTTCATCAGCTCTCCTTTCATTATTGCTCGAGACATCAAGTCTGTTCTTGAGATGGCCTCGAAATGGACATGGAATAGATGCAAGGTCATGTTGTGGGTCTTGTGGATTTGTTTTACTTTTCTTCAGGTTCAACCTGAACTTACATATGAGCAGTATGTGGTCCATTCCCTAGTCAACACGTACACTTTTTAACTGCCAATATTGAGCTTCTCCATTGTCTCTTACCATGGATGTAGTCAATTTGATTTCTGTGTATTGAATCTGGAAAAATCCAGATGTGTAGTGCCTTTGTGTTGTTTTAAAAAGGGTATTTGCTATGCTAAAGAGTTGTTAGTCTTGCAAAATCCTGTCATGCCAACTCCAGCTTTGTTTGGATCACCAAGGCCATAATTTCCAAGTACCATTCCTTCCTCACTCTTTCCATCTTTTGCATTCCAATTGGAAATAGTTCTCCGTTCATCTTGATTTCCTATTTTATTGATTTCAGACTGAAGACATTTGTATAATTCTTTAATTCCTTCATCACAAGCTTTGGTGATTGGTGAATACATTTGAATAATAGTTCTATTGATTAGAGTTGCTTCAATACAGATAGATACAACCTTGTCACGAACAGCACTGTACTTCAGGTCTGAAAATACTAGGCATACTAGATCTTGAAATACGAGGCATTAGTGAGCTGAAATGGATTTGTGTTGGTGATTTTAAATAAAAAAATAATGCAGTATACTATGCTGACAATGACAGATTCAAAAGGAATAGCATAGCATTCACCATCAAAGAGGACATTTCAAGATACTTCTTGAAGTTCAATGCTGTAAGTTATAGAATAATATTTATATGTATACAAGGACATTCAGTTAATATAGCTATGATTCAAATTTATACATTAACCACTAAAGCTACTAATGAGGAAATTGAATTCTACCCACTTCTTCAGTCAGAAATTGATCAAACATGCAATCAGGATAAATGATAATGATTGGTAATTGGAATGGAATGTAAAAGTTGTTAACAAAGAAGGTAAAGTAGTTGGAAATATAAAGATTTGGGAATAGAAACAATGATGGAGATTGCATGATAGAGTTTTGCATAAAAATGATTTTTTTCATTGAAATACTCATTTTCAACAACATGAATGACCATTGTACATGTTTGATTCACCAGATGGGACACACTGAAATCCAAATGACTACATTATGGGACGGACGATGGAGAAGTTCAATATCAGCAGCCATAATATGACTGTGGGACTCATATGTATGTTGAAGTTGAAGAAAATTAAAACAAGTTCATGAGAAGCAAAATATGTACTTGAGTACATACCACCTTAATTTTGTGACTCTTAAGAATAGATTTGACTTAATGAATAATAATAGCAATCTGATATTTGGCTGTGGAATGACACCAAAAACATTACATATGAAGAAAGCAAAAAGTTATTAAAAAGAAAGAAAGGAAGAAAATCAAGGTGTGTGTCAGAAGAGAGTCTGAAACTTGCTCTTGAAAGGGATATAGGGAAGAAATGAAGCCAAAGAGCTCAGCAAAAATTTCAGAAGGCAGTTTGAGAACACAAAGTATTATAAAGAAATGTGCAAACGTCTAGAGTAAGAAAACCCAAACAGACGAGACTGGTCACCATACTTCAAGGTGAAAGCACTGGAGAAAAAATTCTAGCCTCAAGTTGCAATAGTGAAAGATTCTATGGGCAAAATATTGAATAATGCAGGAAGCATCAAAGAAGATGCCAAGCATACAGAATCATTGTGCCAAAGAGAACTGGTTGATATTCAAGAAGTTAGTGTATGATCAAGAAAGTATTTTTAAAAAAAGATTTACAACCTTGGAACCCCACAGGGGCAGTTCTACGCTGACCGGTTGAGTCACTGCACATTGGAATTGACTCCATGGCACTGAGTTTGTTGGTTTATCGCTCCATAGGAATTAATCTCATCTTTCCAGGTAGCGGGTCCTAGGGTGGCATATACAGTTTGCACTTGACTATGAACCCTGGTGGTATGATGTTTAAGCATTTGGCTCTCAACAGAAAGGTTGATGGTTCACAAGAAGAAACTGATTACAAGGATCTACATGTGACCTCCTCCATGGGGGAAAGACAACAGAAAAGTGGGTGAAAGGAGACATCAGACAAGTCAAGATATGACAAAATAATAATTTGTAAATTATCAAGGGTTGAGGAGGGAGAGGGGTGGGGAGGGAGGGAAAAATGAGCACCTGATGCCAGGGGCTTAAGTGGAGAGCAAGTGTTTTGAGAATAATGAGGGCAATGAAAGTACAAATGTGCTTTACACCATTGATGTATGTATGGATTGTAAGAGTGTAAGAGCCCCTAATAAAACAAATAAACAAAAAGTGGTGCACACGAAAAAAGGCCTAGTGAACTGCTTCCATAACGATTACAGACAAGAAAACTCTATGTAGCAGTACTACTCTGTCTAGTGCAACGGACATTCTCCGGCTCATGCATACAGAAAGGGGAAAACACATTTCCATCTTGTGAAAACATAAAAAAACCCATGGTACTATTTAAAAACAAAAAAACTATGGTACTCAAGGAAGTGGTCTAAGCTGCACTGAATCTATTAATAAAAAGCAGATATCCAAGATTGACAGAATACCAATGGAAATATTTCAACAAGCTGATGATGAACTGGAAGCACGTACTCATCTATGCCAAGAAATTTGGAAGACAGTTAACCGGCCAAAAGACTAATAGTGATGAATAATATCATTAGGTTTACTCTGGCTGAAAGTAAGCTAGAGACTATCAGGAAGATGTTTACTTGTGTTTTATTGACTAAGAAAACAATTCGACTGTGTAGCCCATAATAAACTATAGATAACATTGAGAAGAACAGGAATTCCAGAATACCTCATTGTGGTCCTAGGGAACATGTACATGGATCAAGAGTCAGCTGGTTAAACAGAAAAATGTACTATTGCATGGTTTTAAAACCAGAAAAGCTGTGTTTCAGAATTGAATCCTTTCACCATACTTATTCAATAAATACACTGAACAAATAATTTGATATGTTGGATTATATAAAGAAAAATGTGGCATCAGAATTTGAGGAAGGTTTATTAATATTCTGTGATAAGCAAATGAAGGAACCTTTCTTATTAAAAGCAAGGAAAATTTAAAGCACTTGCTGATGAAGATTAAGGATTGTAGCCATCAGTATTGATTACAACTCAATGTCAAGAAATGAAAAATTCTTACACCTGGGCCAATTGGCAACATCATGATAAAGGGAGAAGAGTTTTAAATGGTCAAGGATTTTATCCTTCTGGGACCCAAAATCAATGCTCATGGAAACCCCAGTCCAGAAATCAAATGATGGGTAAGTCTGCTATGCACAACTTCTTTATAGTGTTGAAGATCAAGGATGTCACTTTAAGGACAAAGGTGAACATGACTCATCACAGTGTTTTCAAGCACTTCACATGCACATAATAGATGGACATTGAATAAGGAAAATCAAAGAAAATTGTTACATTTGAATTATGGTGTTGGTGAAATGATGGAAAGCATCAAGGACCATCTCATGTACTTAGGTCATGTTATCAAGAAGGATTAGTCCCTGGAAAAAGACATCATGCTTTGTAGAGGAGAAGGGCGGAGAAAAGGAGGAAGATTGTCAAGGAGATGATTCGAACCGGTGACTGCAGCAGTGGGCTCCAACAGCACAACAGTTGTGAGGCTGCAACAGGACCAGACAACAATTGGTTCTGTTGTTCATATGGTCACTAGGAGTTGGAGTCAACTGGGTGGCCCCTGACAATATAAGAACAAGCCCTTAATTCAGATGTGTCAGGCTGAGCAGTTCTGGTCCTGCCTCCACGCCTCCAAACCCCAGTCTGAAGAATAGCTCCTACCTGAGCATGCTGGCCCCCTCATAGGAAGGCTTCTCCCAGCCAGCTTCCGAGCCTATCCTGATGCTGCTCATTTGGAGTATATTGACAAATTCTCAGTCCTTCGGTGATTTCGTATCAGCATGGTTTGCCAGTTTAGTTTGGGAGTTCAAAGACATTGTAATGCTAAGGTTGTTGTGAAGTCACTTCCGACTTTTGGTGACCCAGTGTATTAGAGAGCAGAGCGCCACTCCATGGGGTTTCCAATGGCTGAAATGTCTTTTTAGGAGTAGATGTCAACCACAACCTGCCAGTCAGGGAGAGTCAATATTTATAAAGCACACTTTACTTTCTCTACTCCCGGAATATGCATATGAACTTTAGCTATCTTACTCCAGATAACTTTGATAGGTCACTTTAGAACAAAATATGAAAATAACATCACTCTAGAACAAAATATCAAATTTTTCTTAGATAAATTTAAACACAATGTTGCTAAGATACATTTGAGGAATATTTAAAAGCCTTCCTGCTGGGCACTATATTTATTTTAATCATTTTTCCTAATAAATTTATATTCACCAAAATGCTCTTCCAAAGTCAGGCTAGACTGCACAAAAATTAATTTCTTTAAAATAAATATGTTTTTATTTCCCCTCTGTTTGTAAATGCTTGAGAAGAGAGTAAGTATTTCCTTCAGGCTTTTCATTATCCATGAATCCTGGAGTGACTAGTTTCAGCCTCTTCATTGTTTGGTGTTATATTTTAGATGGTGCACATCAGGATTCTTCAGTGAGAACGGTTCCCTGAGGTCTAGAGTTGAAAATAGTTCAGATAATCCTAGCCTTCAGCGCAGTCTTTGAGACACAGTGAGGGCGTGAGGTAGTGTGCTGGACACATCTTTCTTCTGGATTTTCAGAGAGATTTGTATGGCTAGTCCTTTTCTCAAAATAAGGGTAGTCATTTTGATCTCTCTAAGGGCTCTTTATTTAGAAAAGATGTAAGCCCTGAAATTTATAAAGAAACACGACTTTTTATGGTTTGGGCTACACAGTTTGCCTGTATATCTTGGTTCCTTGTTCCCTGTGGAATGTCTTGGAGTGATTTTTATAGGCCTGGCAGTTCAGAAGGATTATGAAAATGGGGAAGCTCTGGCCCATGGCATTGAGACTGCACACTGCTACATGGGAGAAAAATAGGTCAATAAGCAAATTTTACCTCCGCCGGGTGAATTCTGTGGTAGAAGCACACACAATGTTTCCGGTGAGAGTGAAGGTGAGATATCGTGATATATGGGTAAAGCACAGTGCAGGCATTTGGTTGGGAACTTAAAATTGGCAAGTTTTTTTTTTTTAGAGAAAGGCATTTCGACATCTAAAATGAGCAACTGAGGAAAACTGAGGTGATAGGATATGGAGGATAAGTGGTTCTGTGCAGCCACAAGACCGAGGGAGGAAGCAGATGTAGCTGACGACAGAGGAAGTCTGCAGACAAGCTGGGTAGTGGTTTGCACCTTTTGCTTATTTCCCTGGTCTATTCCCAGAAGCCAGTAAAGGGGGCTTTAAATTTTTAATTATTAGGAGATAAATGGATTTGGGATTTTCTGGTGAAAATCTTTCACACCTTTTATAATTATTAATCAAATTTATTTATTTACTAATACATTTCTGCTTCCTTACATTACAGTTGTTGGCAACTCTGAAATGAACCAATATTCATATTGGTTATTCCAATTCATATTGGTTATTGCCAATTTTATCTTAGAAGGTCCTAGTTATCCTATTTTGCAAACGAAGCCAGGACCACTCAGTGATATGAAGTATGAAGAAAACCATATTTGAGCCTCTGCTCAGGCTCTGAGCTCTCTTAGGGACTGACAATCCCTGCCTGGCTATGTACATTTCCCTTGATTCCATTGGCAGGGAAATGATATAATACTTCTCTCTGTGGAAGGTCAAGGAATAAGGAATGCACCTTTCATGCGTTCATCTTGCTAATTTATGAGATTACTTATTGATATAATTAACATGTGCAAAGGAAAAAAACAACCTTGTGAATTACGGGTAACCAGGGGTAGAGGGGGGATGGTCTTTATATATACACCCAATGGATCAGCAAGTAAAAAGGTGTGGGGCATTTTTCACCAACTTCAAAGAAGAATAGATTTTTCATGTTGAAGGGCACATCAAGTGATCTGATTCAATTTTGAAAGACTTTTTTTCATCCTTGTCTGGCATCCAAACTTGCCTTCCTTTTGGATTGAAGTCTAACTTGTACCTTTATTTCTACCTCCGTGTGCTTTTCAGGAACCAAACAATTGCTCAAATAACAGCGAGTTAACCAGTATTTAAAGAATCAGGCTAAAATATACGTGCACGTACCCTTTTCAGAGGTAAACCGTTCTCAATATTTTAAAAATGTTCCTAATTAAAGAATTTGCAATGACTCCCCCCCCACTCCCTGCCCTCCCCATACCATAATGTTCTGTTCACTGATAGCGGCTATGCTTTCACTGTTCACTCAGGAATGTGTGATTAAAGATAAATTCAGTTCACAGCTGTCAGAATTGCCACACTGTAACTGCTCTTAGGTGATAGCGTTTGTTTTAGGAAAGATGAGATGCAATTTACAGAATTGGAGGTTTATGGATTCCTCCTGGGGTAATGGAATCTTTTATACCTGAAGTTTATCTTCCTGAAAGACAAATAAAAGGTCTGAGCTTTGCTCCTCATGTAAGAGCAGAATGGGTCTTCCAATCATCGGAGAGGGCATTTTACATTCCCCAGAAGCACCCACAAAGATCCTTGCTAAGAATATTCATGGGACTTCTTCTCCTGAAGACAGATTGGGTAAATTGTCCACAGGGCTATTTGTCTTCAGGTTGTCTTCCACGGACAGATCATTTATACAAGAATGTGTCCCATGTAAGTGTTTTGGATGCAATTCAAGTTACCTCTGGTAATAGCTCCATTGATCATACTGTGGCTATAGTAGTCTTGGGATGAATAGCCTTATTGTAAACTGTGACAATTGATTTCCCTTCTGCTGAGGCCACAGGCTGGATATTCTAGACCAATGTGATAATGACCAAGCAGCTTTTAACAGATAAATAATGGTGAAGGAGAATGAATACTAATCTTCTGTAGGACAAAGGGAATACCTCAAATAGCTGGGGGACAGGGGCTTGGCCGAAGCTTATGATCCAGCTGTGGCGAGGCAAGCTGTGACCTCTGCTCACGACTGCCATCATACCACTTATGACACAAAGGCCATGCCTGCCTCCAGGAAACATCTGTGATGGGTGTTATATTTAAGAAGCACAACTGGGTATAGAGCAACCACTGCCATCAAGGTGATGGGGACTAAGAGCAACCCTAAAGCCCAGAGTAGAATTTCCCCATAGGGTTTCTGAAATGGTCAATCCTTACAGAGCACCCGGCCACATAGCTCTCCTTGAGGGTGGCTGGTGGATTCAAACTACCCACCTTTGGGTTATTAGCCAAATACTTTAGGGAACCTTGGGGGCTAAAGCGGGAAGAAAACCAGTGTGACTCTCTACAATGAGGCTGCATTAGATACTTGACTCGTCTAATTTTCCTAGTAAATCATCAAGGTAAGGTCTAGCGGTCCCCTCCTTTGAGGAATTTGAAGATGATCAGCAAGTTAACAAGAATGATTCAGTTCAAACTCAGATCTGTGGCTTGGTTGATTTCTACTCATAGCAAGCATGGGAATAAAACTGGGTTTCAAAGGTTTTTCAACGAAATTTTGGAAGTAGACCACCAAGTCTTTCTGTTGAGAAGCCTCTGGTAAATTGGAACCCTTAGCCTTGAAGTCAGTAGTGTACTCTATTAGCTACACCATCTATAAACCACCTCGGCTCCCATGTCGGTACTTAAATTTATGTATCACTAATTTTACTGATACTGAATTTCACATTATTTCTTAAGGAGGTCAGTCTAACTTGACAACTCCAATACCTGGCAACACTTACAACTGGCTGCTCTTCCATCTCAGGGACCAGTACTACCAGATCTCCCATATCTCAAGTCTGAAAATAGATACCATTCTTAAACTCTAGATTTTGGTCCACTTCAGAAAACTAATTCTTTGTGACTTTTCCTCAGGGATCACCTGAATATCCTAAATTCAATGCTCTCCAGAGCCACTGCTCTTGTCTGAGTTCAAGCCATTATCAGCTTTTTTCTGGATTACACCATACAGTACTCCTCCACCATAATAACTTTTTATAGTTCAAATAATCTTATTCCACTTCAATCATAAACCCCCTGTCTGAGTCCTTATCACCTCAGGATTAAATCTGAAGTACGCAAGAAAGCTCAAGTGTTAAAGATCGTGGATTATGGCAGATGGGAAATGGGTAGCCAAGGACAATCGGCACAAAAATGAACATGTTGTCAAACTGATCATGGTGGTTATTGTACAGTTCTTGATGTGACTGAATATTGCATTGAATTATATGTGAATTTCATGCCAATTAAATGGTTGGGGAAACAAAGTTAAAGATTGTTAAGCTAGTATCTGACTATTCTGAAGCTTCTGCTTCATTGTTCCCAACTTTCGTTTTACCTCCAGGTTCAGGGAACCATTTAATTTCACACATATGGTGTGCTTTCTCTCACCATGTTGGGGTGAAATCTCTCCTCATCCTAGCATCCTCTTCCTTACTGTTCTTCCTTTGTTATAGCCCATAGATACTCTCTTCCATCTCTTCTGACTTTATGTATGTCTGGGTTTCTGAAAAATCTACGTGTGAACTCACAGTGCTGAGAGTCTCCTTCGCACATGTTTCTTGCCTCCGGTCATAGTCTGTTCCCCTCACAAAAATCTGTGCCTGGAGGTTATATTCGTCATTTTATCTCTTGTGACATACAGCAAACCATCATCAAAACATGCGGAGTGATATGTGGCGAGGAAAGCTGATGGTGCCCGGCTATCAAAAGATATGGCCTCTGGGGTCTAAAAGGCTTGAAGATAAACAAGCAGCCATCTAGATGAGAAGGAACAAAGCCCGCATGGAAGAAGGACACTGACCTGTGTGATCACGAGGTGCCAGTGGGATCAGACATCAAAGACCCAGAACAAAAAGTCCTATCGATGTCAATGAAGGGGAGTGCAGAGTGGAGATCCAAAACCCATCTGGTTGGACATCCCCTTACAGAAGGATCACAAGGAAGGGACCAGCCAGTCAGGGTGCAGTATAGCACTGACAAAACATACAACTTTCTTCTAGTTCTTTAATGCTTCCTATACCCCACTATCATGACCCCAATTCTGCCTTACAAATTTGGCTAGACCAGAGCATGTATGGGGTACAGATAAGAGATGGAAACACAGGATAGATAAACCCCTCAGGACCTATATTGAGAGTAGTGATACCACAGCAGAAGGGGAAGGGCGTGTGGAGGAAGAGGGAGCCGATCACAATGATCTACATATAACCCCCTCCCAGGGGGATGGACAACAGAAAAGTGGGTGAGGGAAGACATTGGTCAGTGTAAGACATGAAAAAAATAACAATAATTGATAAATTATCAAGGGTTCATGAGAGATGGAGGGAGGGTGGGAAAGGGAGGTAAAACAATGAGGAGCTGATACCAAGGACTCAAGTAAGAAGAAAATGTTTTGAAAATGATGACAATAAATGTACAAATGTGCTTGACACAATGGATAGATGGATTGTGATAAGAATCGTATGAGCCCCCAATAAAATGTTATTTTAAAAAAATACATGCTGAGTGAACTGATGATGCATTTTTAGATATACCAGGCAACTTAATTATCAACAGCACCGACAATATTTACTATCTCCATTTTACAGGTGGCAAAATGATACAGGGAGATCAAGTTACTTGATCCAAGTATTACTCAGAGACTTCAATGCATACAGGGAAGCCTACAAGAGCCATTTAAATTATGTTCACTGTTACCTTGCTAAGAAGCCTGAGGAGCACAGTACATGGTTGGAAAATGCCATGCTAAAATTTTTAAACTTCAAGATTGAATATTAGCACAATGAGACATCTTCTATAAATTAAATTAATAAAAAATTATCAAGTCTACCATAAAAGTAAAGGGTCTGTAAACTTGCACAGCATTTTTATAAAACAACTTAGAAATGTGTATGAGTCATAAAAATATTCCAGCTTTACACCTGAAATTTTCACCCCTGGGAATTTATCTGAATGAAATAATTCAAAAGTAAATAGAAGCCAGATTCAAGGTGATGCTTACTACAACATTAAGCACTTCTCCCTAACCCTAGCTCCCTTGTCATTTTCACTGTAATTCACGTAAAACGGCAGACGGAGCTCTCTGGATTCGAGACTATGAGCCCAGTAAGGGCAAGACCATTATTTGATCATCCTTACATCCACAGAAATATAAATTGCAAGTGTCTAAATGGCTTAGAAAAGTCATACTTCCTCTCGTCTCTCCCCTCCCATCCTATCTTTTCCACATATATAGATATCTATAATAGAAATATATTATATAAACATGTAATATAAATATATTATATAAACATATATAATATAAATATATTTAAATATAATGACATGTTCAACAATAAACTATTGCTTAAATAATAGTGCCTCTCCTGTTCATAAGCATGATTGGGGCGATAACGATGCTGTACATAAGGTTCTGAGAGCAGTGACTACAAAATAGACTTCCTTTAGGATATCAGGGCAGAGAAGATTTTCCAGGTCAGGAGATTTGAGCACAAGTCGTTGGAAATTCAGAGACTCACAAATCATTCTTAGGAGGTTTCAATTGTAGAGGCCCAGAGGACATAATGTAAAATGGAAGTGAACAGATTCAGTCGACACCAGTTGACCTATGTCTTTAGCTTCATGAACTACAGTTAAAATCCATGAACGAGTGGAGTTTGTTTACAGGACACTCACAAGTAAAATGAGTCTGATATAGTTTATAACTAGATGTTTAGAACTAAACTTAATTCAAAAATGGACTCCATCCTACTAAACCAGAAACAACTACTTTTGGGCCGTTGCAGTAGAGAAAGAAAAATTATTAGACCTCAATATTTTAAACAAACGTGTCATTAAGCATTTCTCAAATTTATCAAGAAGAGCTGCTAATTCAAAGATCTCAGTGGTCGATGAAACATAATTAAACTCTCCTCTTTTCCTGTTTGTCATAAATAATGAGGTCTGAGAGCTATCTGAACTGTCTGCTGATGATAATGAGGATCTAAGGTTTGAACAGCTACAGAAAATGCAGAATTGACATGAGTTAAAGAGCATGGCAAACACATATCCCAGCGGCTGGGGACACTCAAGTTCTTCTCTAAATAAGAACCACTAATTGGTGCTCACTGAGCTTGATGAAGATGAATGGAATTGCATCTGAATCATCGTGCCCACAAAACCAAAATGCAAGGAAAACAGCAGACCCTTAGAGAAAGAAATGTGTCGTCACTTTGGAAGGAGTTCTTGCCTTCCTTTAAGGAATGCTATCAAAAGAAGATGAATCAAGTTCATGTACACGCTGCGTTGCAATCTGGAAGATCCAGTTTAATACTACCAGCTGCTCTATAGGGCTTTAATCCCATACACAGTTACAGTTTTTGAGATTCATGGGGGCAGTTCCACCCTGTCCTATAGGTCGCTATAAATCAACATCAACTCCAGGTAGTGAGCAGTGAGTTAATGTTATTTATTTACATATTACTTTTAGCAAGTTGTTCACTACCATGTCATTTTCTCCAAGCCTTAGTGCCATGAAAAACAGAAACTGGATGTATTTCTCTTTGTGATTATTAACGCTTCTCATTCATGCTTTGACTGCTGTAAAAGCCCAGAGTAAAATATACTACCCACCTTTCCATACAGGTGGTGGTGGGTTGTTTGAATGATCATTCTGGCTTGACTTGTGATTGAGCATTATTTCTTTAGTCTGCTTTTTCAATTTTAAAAATAATATTGCAAACAGGAACTAGTTGCAATTGATGTAGACGGATAGAGGAGCGGGTGTCTCTGTTCCAAGACCATCAGAGGGAGAGTATTGGTTATGTCTCCACAGAATCGGAGGTGTGCATACAGACCTCTCTATGGCGCAGCATGAAAGGATTGGGCCTTGGGGCCAGCCCCAACCAGAGCCAAACTGACCCCCTCCCTAGAAGTACGTGTGAGAGAACAACATTAAACATACAGGTTGGGGTGAGGGGCCGGCATATTACACCCACACGGAAGCAAACCAAGTAGGAAAATGAGAAAGAGACAGTCTAGATCCCATTTTGGCACACCAAGCATGGAGGTCGATGTCCCTGCATGGAACTGCTAAGGCTCAGAGACACCTGTAGGGCCAACAACAGCTCATGACATGTTGTCTTCTTACTGCAGCATGCTGCGACAGAAGACAATACTGGGGACACATAGCGGGGACGTAGTGCGGTCTCAGTTTGGACCCCCCACAGCAGGGCAAATCAAGAAGAGAACATAACCGATTAGCAACTAGAACAAAGCAAAGCCACAAAGCCCCTACAGAACCCCCCAATTCCAGGGAAGATCCCAGAATTCCCCCAGGACCAATGGGGAGAGAGTCATAAAGGTCAGCGAACAGACCAGGGGGAGGATGTGATGAGCAAAAACTCCATAGAATGGGAACAACTAGGGAATTAAAATCAACAACAAGGAGGATATAGAGACCCTGGGGGTGTTGGAGCAAAAGCATTCTAGCTGAGAGGAATTACTAGGAGGCAGAAGTAAGGCAAACATGAGGTGGGGCCAGAGGAAGGTAGAAGGCAACAGAAAAATGATTTAGGAAGCAAAGCTATAAATAGATGGATAAACATATGTGTGTCCATGTGTAAATACATTAATCCATAAAATAGAGATATATAAGTATATATATCTATGTATGTATGTATGTATGTATATATATATGGCAATTTATATGGCAATACACAGAGGTAGTGGACAGACTTTGAGCCCCTGCTCACACCCTTCCTCAATATAAGAACGCTTTGTTCTAATAAACTGTCATTCTATGATGCCCACACTCCCGGTACAATCACTGAAGACAAAATGGGTGCATAAACAAATGTGGTGAAGAAGGCAGATGGTACCCAGTTATTAAAAGATATAGTATCTGGGGTCTTAAAGGCTTGAAGTGAAACAAGCGGCCATCCAGCAGAGAAACAGCAAGCCCACATGGATGAAGCACACTAGCCTGTATGATCATGAAGTGTCATTGGGACCAGGTAACAGGCTTCAGAAGACCCATAACAAACAAACAAAAACATTGTTGAGAACAAGGGGGGTCAGAGCAGAGACCCAAAACCCATCTGTAGACAATGGAACATCCCCCACAAAGGGGTCACAGGGAAAGGATGAGTCAACTAGAGCACAGTAAAGTACTGATGAAGCACATAATATTCCTCTGGTTCCTTGAGGCTTCCTTCCTCTCTCCCACTATCATGACCCCAGTGCTGCCTCTCACTTTGGATTAGACCTGAGCACGTACACAGGTATAGATAAGAGATAAGAGCTCAGGACACATGGAATCCAGGAGCAGGAATGGGAATAGCAATACAAGAAGGGTAGGGAAAAGGGATATGGGGAGGGGGGAAATCTATCGTAATGATTGACATACAACCACACACCCACCTCCAACAGAAACCATTAGGAAAGGGAGACAGCAGTCAATGTGAGATATTAAAAAATAATTTATACTCTATCAAGGGGTCACGAGCTAGGGGGTGGGGAGAGAGGGGGAAAAAAGAGGAACTGATACCCAGGGCTCAATAGAAGGTAATTTTCTTGAAATGAATGATGGCAACGTATGTATAAATATGCCTGATACAATGAATGGCTTATAATAAGTGTTTTAAGAGCTCCCAATAAAATGATCTTTTAATTTTAAAAAAAGAAAGGAAGAAAAAAAAAGAAACTCAGGTGAGAGACTCCAAGGTCCTACTTTGGTTCTCCTGGGCTTGTTTCAATTTTCTTCAGCTTTATCCTGAACTTACATGTAAGCAATTGATGGTCTGTTCCACAGTAAGCCCTTGGCCTGGTTTTAGCTGCTGATATCGACCTTCTCTTTTGTCTCTTCCCACAGATGTAGTCAATATAATTTCTGTGTATTCGTTCTGGAGAAGTCCACGTGGTATAGTCACCTTCTCTGTTATTGAAAGAGGTATTTGCTATGAATGAACTCTTTTTCTTGCAAAGTTCTTCCTACCATTTCCAGCTTTGGTTCTGTCAGGAAGACCATACTTACCAACTAATGTTCTGTTGGCTTCATTTCCAACCTTTGCATTATAATCACCAATAATTATGAAAGTATCTTGATTGCATATTTATCAATTTCTGACTGAAGTAATTGGTTGAATTCTTCAATGTCTTCTTCACTAGTTTTTGTGGTTGGTGTATACATTTGAATAACAGTTAAATTGATTGGATATTCTTGGATGCAGATATATGTAATCTTGTCACAGACAGGTTTATACTTCAAGATTAATTTTGAAATGTCCATTTGTTTTTCAATGAATGCACCATTCCTCTTGATTGTGTTATTCCTGGCATAGTAAATCATATGATTTTCTGATTCAAAAGTGTCAATACTAGTTCATTTCGGTTTACTGAAGCCCCGGATATCCATCTCTATATGTTCCAATTCATTTTTGATGATTTTCAGTTTTTCTAGATTCATACTTTGCACATTACAAGTTTTGATCATTTGCAGATTTTGCAGCTGGTTATCCTTACTTTGAGTAGTGCTCGGTTCACAAATGAAGACCCAGAAAGCTCCCTTCTCACAGAACCACCCAGCTCAGGTCAGCCTGATTTCTTCCACTCTGAGAAAGCAGCTCATCCTTAGGGACATGTCGTGTCCTCAGACCCGAGGAGCCTGTCTTCTGGCATTATATCAGACAATGTTCTACTTCCCTGCATTAGGTCTTCAGTCTCCGACAAGGTTTGGAAGCTCTGCTTGAGGCTTTCAGTGGATACCGCCTCCAAAGTGGGCAGCCAGTTCCTTCTTCCTTGTCTGTTCTTGGTCTGGAAGCTCTGCTGAAAACTGTTCACTTTGAATGACCCTGCTGGTAGAGGAAATATCAGTCATGTGGCTCCCAACATCGCATTACCACTACCGTGTGACAAACTGGCTTAGAGATGGTGGGAGAAGTGGCTGGTAAGTTTGAACTGCAGACCTTTCAGTAAGCAGAGGAGCACTTAACCACTGTACTTGATGTATGCTATTTCTATAAACGCTCACATTTCTAGAAAAATACAGTCAAATTTCTATGAAAACAGTAAATAAAACTTGATAGGTATATGATGTGTTTTTCTTATTAGATTAGAAGAATATATTCAAGTAGAGAATGCAAAATGTCATAATGCAGAGATTCTCAAAATTGGGTGCCCAGATTAGCAAGCAGTAGCAGGACATCTGAGAATCTGTCCAAAATGCTCATTTGTGGGACCAAGCTCAGGCATTCAAATCAGAAACCCTAGTGTGGAGTCAGCCTTCTGAGTTTTTCCAAGCCTTCAGGGGATTCCCCTTTAAAGGTGATGGGTGAATAGGGTCATCTACGGTATTGATCCATTTTCATTTTCCATGTAATCCCCTGTCTTAGAAGTTGCAGCATCAGAGAGGAAAACTCCAGAATGGAGATCTAGAATGGCATAGATAAGGCAGGGCTTGAAGGAAGGAAAAATAAGGGTGTGTGGGGAGCTGGACTTCTGTATAACTAGAAAGAATAAGCCAGGGACCACAAATGTGAAATGTAGGGCACAGAAATTCTACAAAAATGTTGCATACATTTTGGTGATTTTATCTTTTATTCTCTACAGTTTCCTATATCTCTACCTACATCTTAAAGACAAATAACAATATATGCCTAGAAGAGCCTTAAACAGGCTAAAGATTTTATAAAATTATCAAAGACATTATTACAAGTTTCAAAGAGCCAATTTCTATGGATATGTAATCAAGATTAGCACGATGAGTGAGTCAAAGGCATATACTGGAAAAAATCACTATTTTTAAGAGACTCAACATTTTTAGCAGTTTTAGTTGGGCATAGTTTATACCTTGTAAATTATTTGTAAATGTAAAAATAATTGATTTCAGTCAATCCCTGTCATTATGCAACCATTATCACAATCCAGTTAATGAACTTTTCAGTCATTTTCAGTAATTTCCCATTCTGATCCCAGCCCTAGACAGCCACTGGTTTACAACTTGCTTGCATAGCTTTTCCTTTTCTATATATTTCAAATAAGCAGAATCAGATCATAGGTGATTTTTTTGCATTTGGATTAGTGTTGGGGTTCATTTGTGTTGTAGCATGAATCATTTATTTTTATTGGTGGAACCTGCTCATGGAGCAAAAGGCAGTAATTTGAATAGAGCAGGGAAGATAATGTGGTTTAACATCAGAAAAGATGTGCAACAGGGTTATCTCTTCTGACCACGCGTATTCAATCTCTATGCTCAGCACAGAATCTGGGAGCATGGACTATATGAAGAAGAACAGGATATCAGGTTTGGAAAGAGCTTTGGTCACAACCTGCCATATGCAGGTGACACAACCCTGCTCGCTGAAGGTGAAGTCCCTGAAGCACTAGCCGGGTAACTGTGCATGTAGGTATGTGAACTGAAGTCTCACCATTTTTACTCCTAAGCAGCATTCTGACTACACTTCTCCCGAGACAGATTTGCATATTCTGCTAGCTAGTATGGAAAATTAATGAATCCCCTGGGAGTGTTTTCCCTATTTGTCATTTGGAAGTACAAAATCCTTTCAGCTTGTAAACTCTGACTTGGCTCAGTGTGGCTCACTTAGAGAACAGATGCAGAGACAGCTGAGGTTTTGATAGAATATTTCTAGCTTTGAGTTCTGACTTAGCCATGGCAGGGAAGGATAAGTTAAAGTGCTTCTTGGGGTGGTTAGTGACTAAAATAATCGAAATATGGAAAGGGGGATATATAACTTTCAAAGAACTAACCACTCTAAATTTTTTTTGCTTTTCTTTCTCATGTATTTCTGCTTAAAAATTAAAAATAATTTTTCCTACATGCTTGTGGTATAGTTCACATTCCTTTTATTAACAATAAGTTTAAGGTAGAAGAAAGAAGTCCTGTGGCTTTAATGGTTAAATACTCAGCTGATAACCCAAAGGTTGATAGTTTAAAGCCACCCCTGATAAGGTTTGTGTCAATTTGACTGGACCTGAAATCTCCATAATGATATCTATCACAATGTAATCAACTCTATGATGAGATCTTCTATAAGTAGCCACACAGAAGTGGGAAGAATAAGGTAGAATGCTGCCTGGAAACAATGAAAGACATTTTCTTTGTGGGGTGTGGCTAACTTTTTTATATGTTGACACTATGGGAAACCTGGCTTACTACTTGCTGGTCTAGGCACTGTATCTAGCTCCTGGACCAGCTGGCCTTGGGAGTTATCACTGGCCTGACACATTATTTGATGACTTGGATTCATCTGCCTCTGCCTTTAACAGTCTGCATTTTTCCTATTTCCTGGTTCATTCATCCCCCCAGCAGCTAACCAAAATATTGGTAGTTTAAACCCAACTTTGATAGGTTTTGTGTCAACTTGGCTGGACCGGAAACCTCCTATGACAAGAACTAACATAATATATCTAACTTTATGATGTGATCTTCTGTAAGCAGCCACGCAGGAGTGGGAAGCATAAGGTGGCGCTACCTTCTTAATCAAGTCACTGCTCTGATGCAATGAAAGTAAAGGAGTTAGGAAAATATCCCAGCTTAGCATCAAACACACAGACTTGAACCAGACTGGACTAAAGCACTTCTGCAACTGTCTTATCAGTGGTTTTGCTTTTCTAGAGAATGGATGCCTAACCTTTGTAGGCATTGTACCTTTGATTTTTAGTCAACTTTGGTTGTTGCATCCTCAGGAGTCATTTACTGTGGCCTAATTTTCCATGACTCCCACATTCAGTCACAATCCACAGTTTGAGAAGCTTAGAACACAGACCAACACTTTACTGGCAGGAAGACAGGGTGGTATGCTCCCATGAAGATTTCACCGAAGGGGCAGTTTACTGTGTCGCATTGGGTCACTGTTAGTCAGAATTGACGTGACAGCACCTAACAATAAGATTAAAGCTTCCGTGATTGACTGCAGAGTTTCCTTTCTTTTCAATATGTGTCTGAAACACTGTCAGGTAAGTGTTGGACTGATAAACAGAAGGTCGGGGGTTCAAACTCAACGGCTTTCAGGAAAAGACAAGAAAGATTTACAGCTTTGGAAAGCCTCCATAGATTGACTGTGCATCAGAATCAGCTTGCTGGCAGAGAGGCTGCTTTGTTTTAAAGCACGGCTTTCACATTAGTATTTAGCATAAGTATTAGCATTAGTGTTTTGAAGTGACCTGTTCCTTTTTTCTGATCAGTTCAAAGTATTTTCTAGTTTTCTTATGATTTCTTCATGGCCTTGTAAGTTCTTTAAAAATTCACTATTTAATTTCTAAGTATTTGCAAATTTCCCAGATTATTTTCTTTTGTTTGTTTCTAATTTAATTTTGTTGAATTAATTTCAGTATAAAGAACATGCTTTGCATGATTAAGTTCTTTAAATTCATAGACTTGTTTGATGTTCTATGATGTTTAATGCTGTAGAATGTATGTCTGCACTTGATAAGAAAGTCTACTCTTCAGTAATTGAGTTAAGTGTTCATATATGTCAGCTATAATTGAGTTCATAGTATCAGTTAAAGTGTCTATATCCTTGCTAATTTTACTAAGAATTATTAAATTGGTCTTTAAGTTTTTTAGTTACAATCATGTAATCATCTAAATCCCCTTTGAATATATATATATATTTGTTTTCTATATGTTTCTTGTCACTTTTGTTCTTATTTTTCTTTGTGGATGTCTTCTTTAAGTTACATACTTTTTTGTGTGTGGGTATCATTTTCAATTCCTGTATTGATTTCCTTAGTAATTTCTCTAGAATTATAATATCCATATTGTTGCAATGTACTTCAGACTAATAATATATTAATTTTGCTAATGCACACAACATTAAATTCACTTTTCTTTCTTTCTTCTTTCATGACTTTGTGTTCAGGTCAGATTCTTCCATGGAAGTGAAATATTATGGTGTTAGTGGTGGTAGCCCAAATATCTAACACTCAAAGAGAAAATTCTGTGATTAGAATACTGTTATATACAAAATGTTATATCTTTGTCTCTTATTTATCTTGCTTCTTTGTTTCAAATTAAGTTCAGTTGAACAAGTAAAACTCGAATAGAGCAAGTAGAAACTACTAGTAAGAAAAGGCATGATAAATAAGATTAATGAGGGAAAATTAAGACCATAATAGTAGGGAGAGGAATTATTAAAGAACTAGAGAATAATCATGTTTCATTGCTGCTATACTGCACTCTGGATATATCATCCCTTCCATGTGCCCCATCTGTGAAGGACTGTCCAATTGTGTTATAAGTGGGTTTGGGATCTACTTGTCTCCACTTTATCTATACTCCTTCATGTCAATTTGAATGCTTGTTTTTGAATTTCTTATACCTTTTCCATGACACCTCATGAACACTTGTATAAACAAGTTCATTTAATGCATGAAATCCAAGATAGATAAACCCTTCAGAAGTAGAAATGGGAGTAATGACTTTACCGAGGGTACAGGAGAAAGAGAGGGGAAGGTGGGAAAGGAGAAGCTGTTAGTAACAATAACTACATTACCCCACTTGAGAGGAATGAAAGCTAGAATTGTAGGTGAACAGATACATTCATCTAGTGTGAGAAATGGCAAAATAATAATAATAAATATAATAATAAGGATTTCTGGGGGTAAGGGGGAACAGAGGGGATAAAGGGGAACTGATATCAAAGAATTCAAGAAGAAAAGAAATGTTGTGAAAATGATGGTGGCAGCAATTGTACATTATGCTTGATCTAATTGAATTATGGATTGTTATAATATCCATGAAAGCTCCCAATAAAATGATGGGGGAAAAAAGAAAAGGCATCAGTTTAACATATGAGGGGGTATCCCCCCCAAACGAAGAAAGCTCCATGGGGCAGAGCTTCTGTAGTACACATTTTTCCCTCTAGACAAGTATCTAGCAACTTGGTCTGAGTTAGTGCACACAGTGGTATCACTTGGGAAGGTTCTCTCTGGTCACAGTGAATGTTTTTGTAAAAGAAGTTTTGCTTAAACCTGGATTTTTGTGATGGCCGATTTAAGAGAACAGCATGCAGCTATGACATTTTGTTTCCTGCTTTGGAAAAATGCCAGAGAAACTGCTGTGATGTTGAACACAGCTTACAAGGACAGCGCTATGGAAAAACTCAAGTGTACCAGTGGCTTTCTCATTTCAAAAAAGGTGAAATGTCGGTTGATAACAAACCTTGTTCTAGACATCCATCAACTTGCTGAATGGGGTAAAATGTTGACAGCATTCATCCACTGTGCTCAAAGACCAATAACGGATCACTGAAGAGATAATGAAGTTATCTGGACTATTTTGGAGCTGTCTTCAGCAAATTTTAATGAAGGATTTTGGAATAGAAGGGTCACTTGGAAATTTGTGCTTTGGGTTCCAACTGAACAGGAAAAAGAGTAGAAACATGCCATGCTTTGAAAGAACAGCTCTGAAGCAACCCCGACTTTTTTCCCCAAGGTCATTGCTAGTGACAAGACATGGTGCTATTCTTATGACTCTGAAAGCAAACATCAATCAAGTCAGTGGGAGACACCATCAACACCTTGTCTAAAAAAGCTCATCAAGTGAAATAAAAGATCAAGGTGATGCCCATTTGTTTTCTAGATGTGAGGGGGATGGGAAATGTGGAGTTTGTTCTACCAAGTCAGATTGTTAATCAAGCTCTCTTTATAAAGGTTCTGAAAAGATTGCATAACAGTGTGAGTCAAAAACCCCGATTTGTGGCAGGCAGGGGGCTGATTTTGCCACCACAGCAAAACACCTGCCCATGCAGCCATCTCAGTGCGCCAGTTTGGGGCAAAGAACATCATGCCTCTCTGGCCCCATGCACATTATTCACCTGACCTTGCTCCATACAACTTCTTTTTGTTTCCACTAACAAAGAGGGACATCAAAGACAGCGATTTGACAGTATAGAAATGGTGAAGAAAAAAAATGAGGGAGGTGCTGTTGGCTATCCAAAGAGATGGGTTTGAAAAATGTTTCCAAGAATAGAACTGTAGATTTGATAAATGTATTGTGTGCAATGGAGAGTACTTTGAAGGTGATGAAGTTGTTTTGTAAAAAAAAAATTAAGTACATAGCTTTGAAAAAAAAATTCTGGTTTTATTTGGGTACCCCCTCATATGAGCCAACATAAGTGCCAGGTTCTATTCCAAGCTGCACAAGTACAGACGATACCCAAAGAAACTCTGAGATTTCAAATACTCTATAACTATAGTGCCAGAATGAGAAATGCAAGGACCATATCCTAACAGCACAGCATATACTTTTGAAAATTATAGTGAAATTGAAACTTACAGAAAGCAAAGCCAATCTTATCTCCTTTTGTTTACCAGAATATACTCTTTTTAAGCTCAAGTTAGAAATTATTTGCCCATTTTCTATTTGTATTTTCCATATTGATTTGTCAGAGCTGTTCAGTCATTTATCACCTAAATGTATTACAAATAATTTCCACACTATTACCAGTATATATTGTTGAATGTCTTTCTCCAAGTTTAATGATGTCGTTCGATGAACAGAGATTATAAAGGTCCTTTATATAGTTTATTTTATCATCTTTTACTTCAAAGTACATAGTTTTGTGTCCTTTTAAATTAACATTTAAAATGCCACAAAAATGCTCTTCCATTTTTCCTTCTAAAATTGTTATTGTTTTAACTATCATACTTAGATCTGAAATATATTTTGAATTCCTATTTTTGTAGAATGTTAAGAATCAAGATGTCTATTTCCTCCATATGGCTACCCAATTAATCATTTATTGGATAGGTAACATTTTTTTCTTATCTGGAGCACCAGCTTAGTCATATATTTGATCTTTTCTGAATCCATTCTGTTTTATTTGTCCATGTACATACACAAACAATATCACAATATATTAATTACTCTTACATTCTACACCATTTGCCAGTGTATAAGATCCCACTTTATTCATCTTCCTCAACAATTCATTTCCTCAATCTTCCCCATGGATGTTTCACTGGAATTATGTTCCAATCAGTTTGGGGCAGATTGAGTGTAGATCAATACTGAGTATTCCTACCATGAACATGGCTGATTGTGTTCGTTGTGGCTGAGCTGATTCGAACTCCTGGTTTTCGTTTGTGTAATCACAGAACTGCCCCATCAGGCTTTCCAGGGTGTGGCTTTCAGAAGCACATCCTCAGACCTATCTTCAGAGACAGCCCTGTGCAGGCTTAAGCCACCCATCTTTTGCTAGTACCGACGCACGTAAACACTTGGCTACCCAGGATGGTATATCACTATTTTTATTTAAGTCTTCTTTAATTTATTTAAATAAAGCTTTGTACGTTTCCAATACGGATCTTATATATTCATTGGAAAGAGTCAATGGTGAATTCAATGAAGCTAGTCTTCTTTTTAGGCCAAAAAAAAAAAGATTTGAATAATTTATATGCAACCACACACCCAAAACCCTTTTCCTGAACACACTCTCACACCAACCATTCATGTCCGTCCAACTACTATGAGCTTTGAGTATGATTTTATCATTCTACCTTCTGACATACATCGGAAAATGGAACAAAACAAAGTTTTGACTTTTCTTAGGCATTGTCTCTCACATATTTTCCATGAAGTTACCTCCAATAATTTGAAGTTTCGATGTTTCTCTTTATAACACTTCTAACAATTTTTCCAATTCCATTAATATCTATTTCCTTGTGAAAATAAAGTTATAAGCAACTATGGTCAAAGAGCACTGGATACTTCAGGGCATTAAATGATCTCTATGTCCAGTGCATTTGTGTTTTGGGCATACATCATATACCCTTCAGGGTATCATATCCCGCTTTTGAGAATAGATAATCCCTACAAGGCCCTCACATTTTAATATCAGTGCCCTATTTTTAATTAAATCTCTTGCTTTATATCCATAAAATAAGATTGCACATACACAGACAGAAGGGAGGCCTTCTGGCCTCTAATAGCTATCCCTGGGAGCACTGGCCTTGCTTAATGCTCACAAGCACATTTAACACGAAGCGAGTTGAAGGGGATACGTCCTGAGGCCTTTGAAGTACATCCATCACCAGAGAAAACCTGAATTCCTGAAAGTCAATATAAAATTCACTATTTATATCTCTGGGAAAACAAAAACAAAGGGCACCACTACAAACACATCCATTTTATCAAAAGAATAACTTTAGGAGATTGATCTATACAAGTCAACAAAGTGAATATATTAAGTTGCATTTGATTTGTGATCATTTATTTATATTCCAGGCATTCTTGGTTTCAAAGCTTTGCTACTTTGATGCAAGTGACTTTGGCAGCTAGCAAAGGAATTGTAATTTTCCCTCTGTTGGGAGAAAAAGCTATTTAATTCTCTATGTCAAGACATTAGAGTGTGAGGAGCAAAGGCCAGCCTACTGAGATCAAAAGTTAAAACCTTCAGATTTCACTCAACCTAAGTCTATCCAAGCATTTAATTTCATATAAAGCATTCTTTTTTAATGTCCTCTAATCTGTGATATATCAGACATATATTTTTTCTTATCAAAATATTATTTTCTCCTAGAAGAGGCATGATTAGAATATTATATATTATTCAGTAAACTATTAAAGAGCATTCATTTCTTACAGAAACTATCTTTGTTTTTCAAGCAAACCTCTGTAGACTAAGAATCCAAAACAGCATTTTACACTTCAAGGTCAGAATACCCTATTACAAGTGATCATTGAAAGCTGAGTTCTATCTGGTGAACACATTCTAGCAAATTTAGCAATACTTCCATGAGTAGATAAGTTTACATTTCTTCTTAGGTGTATTCCTGGATGTAAGATACTGCTGATGCTTTCATGTAATTATATTAATTTTAATATGGTCGTTATATAATGGAAATATGACAGTCTTTAAAAATACCTTAAGAATCTATACTAATATGCCATCACAAATATTCTTCCTCCTCGATAACTCTTAGCGGTGACAGAAGAACATTTACAAGTTAACTATCAAGCCAATCACATTCTCCTCAACCCCAAAACCATTCATGCAAATGGAAATATATTCAGAACCTGAGTATATCTTTTTTTTAACAATTTATTGGGGCTCATACAATTCTTATCACAGTTCATACATATACATACATCAATTGTATAAAGCACATCTATACATTCCCTGCCCTAATCATTCTCAAGGCATTTGCTCTCCACTTAAGCCCCTTGCATCAGGTCCTCGAACCTGAGTATATCTTATTTATAGATTTTACTTTTGAAATTTTTAGTTCTTTAAAAAATAAAATTATATACTAAATGACAAAAGCGAATACAAACAAAAGCAAATGACTAGATCATTATAATTCTTTAACATATTTGCACAGGTTAAAGAATTAATTCAGATATATTTTTAAACATAGCTCTCTGGATTTAAATCTTAAGATGGATATATTTCATAAGACACAAAGGAATAGAAATATTGAACTTTACTTAGTAAGCTTAATGGTGGTGGTAGACACTATCCGGTGTATATTGTAGAAGAGAACAAGTACATAAATTAGGGTCTTGGTTTAACAGAGATGGAAAGAGAGAGACAATGAGAGCTTGAAAGAGATAAAATCAGAGAAAGCAAAATGTTAACAACACATAGATTTAGTGAAGTGTTCATAGTACTTTTCATTCAACTTTTCCTTAAAATTTTTCCAAAAATAATATATACATTAAGAAGTGTGGGACATTAAAATTGTATCTCTATCTTGTATAAAAATCCAAATTAAGGATTCCTTAACTAATTAATTCTACAATTTAGTTTCAAAGCATAATAAGAGTATTAAACATTCTGGATACCTAAGACATTGAGTATATGAGAAATTTGTATTTAAGCGATACACTAATGTCATTTGAAAAGCAATGAGATATTTATTTACCCCATCCCATCCCCACAGTCAGAGGGTAGTACTAACAGCGGGCTAACAAATTCAAAAGTATCAACTCAGATTCCTCACCAGCCAGTTGAAACCAACTGCCATTGGGTCATCTCTGATTCATGACAACCCCACAAGTTTCCAAATAGGACTACATTCCATAGGATTTTCAATAATTAATTGTTCCAAAGTTAATGCCAGGACATACTTCTGAGGTACCCCTGGGTAGACCCAAGCATCCATCCTTTCGGTTTAGCTGCTAGTGCTTACTGGTTTAAAACACACCACCTGAGGGCTTCACCAGGTACACTAAATGCTACAACTCAATGTGACCCTTCAAGCCTCCCTGTCTACTTCTTCTGTGATCCCAGTTATCACAGCAGACATTAATGAAGCTATGTGGCATGACTGCCTTGCCTTAAAATTAGGCTGAAACTAAAAAAAATCACTTAATTCATGTTCAAACAGTATTCAGCTTCTCAGTTCAATGGAATCATGCATTCTGGTTTCCCTTTTTCATAATCAATATATACAGATGAAATGCAAACCCCACACAAAACATACTCCACCTTTATTTTGACATGGCCATATTCAACGGAGTGCAAGAACTTGTCGCCATAATTATGACACTCCTTCATATTGTTCATTTGGTTCTATCCCTGTTCAATAAACATTTATTTCTATTCCCAGATTGTTTATTTCAAAAACTGTATGATCTGTTGTAGAGAGTCCAGCTCTGTGCATACATTGGTAAAGGCTCAGAACCTACACAATGTTGATGGAGAAGACTCTAAGAGTTGCCTACGACATGATTAGCACCCCTGTCTGACTACCCATCCAATATCTCTGCTTACTCCCAACCAACCCCTTGATAATGGCCACATAACATGATTATCAACCTGTGGTCTGGTGACTCCAAAATTGAAAAACTGAACATTTCACAAGTTAGCCTCTTCTTGCTCTGAAATGGTCAAAAACTAAAATCAAATATCTTTGCATCCATTCCTACTTCTGGCCCTCTTTGTTTGTAAAGTGGAGCTACACTCCCTACCCTTCTCCATGGCTGTGATATTTGGGAGACTATCAGTGCCTTTTTAAAAAAAAACAAAACTTTTCATTAGGGGCTCATACAACTCTTATCACAATCCATACGTATACATACATCAAATTGTATAAAGTACATTCTTTGCCCTAATCACTCTCAAAATATTTGCTCTCCACTTAAGCCCTTTGCATCAGGTCCTCTTTTTTTTTCCCTCCCTCCCCACTCCCCCCTCCCTGTCAGTGTCCTTTTAAAGGCGCTGTTGAGTGGACGGGAGCCAGAAGACCAGTGGTTAACAGCAGGGGACATGAAACACTTCACTAACCAGCAATTCCAGGAGGTGCTCTTACTCTGATGACTAGTGTTCTTTGAGAGCTCTGGAGAGTCCTAGCTTCATGCCTTGGGACAACAAAGAAAGAGTCCAATCCCTGTTGCCAGGGAAAGTCTTCTCATACTTGGTAGTTAAAGTATGGATTCTAAGAACACATTTGGGTCAAACATCCTCATAAAGTGTATCCAGAACAACTCCAGGTCCCAAGTTTAAGAAAGTCTCTTTACCCAAGAAAAAAGAAATATTCTACCTATATCAATTATGATCAAGGACATCCTGTGATCTCTTTTTAATAATGCATGTGGGTTTTTGATCCACCCTCCAATCTCTCTGGGAATAAAAGGGAGCTTTCTTCCTGCCTAATTTGCTTATGAAAAATATTCAATTATGTTCCAAGTTTAATTCACTTGTTAATGAAACGGAAATGAGTCCAACCAGCATGTTTGAATTGTCTTTCAAAAAGAGATACCACCACTGCTTTGTAAGAACAAACAATGCTAAATTAAAATGTGATTCTTCTGGATGGTGGAATTGAATTTCTCCCTGAAAGAACTTCTTAACTTCCAAAGGACATACATGGCTGACACCAATAACAGAAAACGTCATGCCTCACTAGAACAACTCTAGATTGTACCCTAAGATCTCAAATTACACACACACACACACACACACACACACGTGCGCGCGTGCGCACACACGCACGCATGCATGCCTTAGTTCATGTGAACACATATTAAACTCTTAAACACTGGGAAGTGGTGTGAACGCCACATGGGCATACTCTGTGCAGGAGGCACACTCCCAGCAGGCAATGTCTCACGTACCGTTTTTGCAGATCGGGCAGCACTGGTCAGGCTCGTACACGGGATCCACACACTCTGTCTGAGGACACGCGGACACTGCGCACAGCACTTCTCCACTGGCCTCACAGCGGCACCGCTCACAAGGAGACACCTGAAACACAAGCCCATCCATCTAGATCATTCTTCCAGCAGTGCTTATCAGACACTCTCATGCTCCTCCTCCTCCTCCTCCTCCCCTGACTTGCTGAGAAGACAGCCACATCATTTACAGACGTTAAAAAATTACCCAGAGCGGTGGTTTCCATGTGTGAGCACAGGAGTCCGGGATATTGCACAGCGCCCCCTGGGGAATAAAAACACTTGCAAGGGCTTCTATCTTCTCACCTAACACCACCTAGAGCAGCTCAGTTTCCACTATTCTACATGTGGGGTTTTCAACTTACTTTTGAAGAACGGTTCTTGTTTCTTTCAAAAGTAAACATATGAATTCTTGCAAAATCACCATCATGTAAATGATGCTTACGCTGCAGGCCAGTCAAATAGCCACCAAACCAATCAACAAGCAAAACTTACGTTTCTAGCTACAAAATGGTAGAACAGGGAATGGTGGGGGAAGATGTATAATACTTGATTCCCAGGACAATGGGCACTGCCAGGAACTGTCATTACGTTATTTATTTGAACTCTCAGTAACTCTGGAAAGCTGCTAAATATATTCTCCATATTTACTGATAAGAAACGGAGTCTCAGAGGAATTAGACAACTTTCTTGGGTAGTGCTTTATAAGAGGCAGAATATATAGTGGTCTTCTCAACCCGTTCCATTGTCCAGTGGTATGTTCATTTATATACTCGACTTCTACCTGTCTCTGCATTTTTATCCACTGGCTCTAGTTCTACTTCTGGGTTTAGTCAAACCAAGCCTAATACCTTTTCTGCACTGAAACGCCCATGCACTGCCAATTGAATCCTGCCGTGGCAAGTCCTGGGAGCTAGTGGTCTCATGGTTACGTGCTAGGCTGAGATCTACATGATGGACTATTGGAAATTACCTGCATCTCCATGGGAGAAAGGCTGGACTTTCTGCTCCAGTTACAGTCTCATAAACCCACAAAGGGGTTGGGATGGGGGGTGGTTAGTATTAGGAAGCATTGACTCGATGTCAGTGAGTTGAGTTATGGAAAGTCAAGAATGCTGTGGATGATAGATTTCTAGAAAACTCTAGTGACAAGAGTTTTCATCTAGGGCTACACAGGACTAGGCAGCGCAGGCAGAACCACCCACCATGATATGGTTAAAGTTCACTTTGCCAACCTGGCCGATAAAAACTGTAGGGTTAATTGAAGGGCAGAGAGATAAATGGCTCAGTGAGCCTTGCCTTTCTAGTTCTTGGGCCTCTTGCTTTGTGATGGTCGGACCAGGGTGCAGCTGCCTTAGGAGGTCCCTGCTTCAGATGACAAGGCTCACTCCCTGCAAAACATCCCCAAGGAGAAGTCGCATGGACTTACCCCGATGCAGTCCTATGTGCTGGAGCAGCAGTGTGGAGACCCCTGCCAGTGCTGAGATGCTTACACGTTCACTGATTTGGCTTTCCTCCTGCAGTCGGCCTCATTGCATGTATTTTGTAAGATGGAAGAGGACATTGTGGATTGGTGTCAGACATATGGGTTAATGTTGGACTGTGGGCTTGGGCAGCACTGGGTTGGGATGTTTTCTTGATGTGCACTTAACCTTTATATAAAACTCTCTCTTATACATAAGAGTTTCTGTAGATTTGTTTCTCTAAAGTACCCAGACTAACACACATCACAAACAGGAACTAAAATGGGAATCCTGACTTTAAAGAACAGAGATGCTGTGCTGACTTTCCAATACCACAGCTATGATCCAAACATTTGTAAAAAATACAGACCGTACTCACAACTCTATCCTTAGTATAAACATTTAAAAGTAAAATCTCAGCTAAATGTATGGTTATATGATGAAATAAAAGCTTAATGGGTATTTAAACCACTATGAATCTTAGACCCTGGAAAAAGATTAATCTGCCTAGAAATTAGGTCTCAGGGATGTATGTGTACCCAGGCACACACGCTGGGAAAAGAAGGAAAAGGAATTTGACCAAACTCCAGAGGAGCCCGCAGAAGGGAACTCCAGTGACACAGTGCGATAATTGGTGGACTGCTAACCCAAAGGTTGGGTGTTCGACCCCACCAGTCACTTTGTAAGAAAAAGCTGAATCAGTCTGCTTCAATAAAAAATTATAGCCAGAAAACTGGGAAAAACGGCAACCCTATAGACTCACTCATCCAGAGCTCCTGCTGCCAGACCAGAAAACTGGGAGGTTAGGTGAAGGAAATGGGGAGGTGGAGCCCTGAAATTAGAACTAGGGTACTAGGCTCTCTCCTGAACCCCCTTTTCAGGTGTGATTTCCACTCACAAAGCAAACCAAGAATGCTTTAAAGCACTCTAGCTTTGGCAAGCCTGCAGGTGCCAGGTGTGCTCTTGCTGGGAGCAGCAATTTCTCCAGGCTGAGGCCTGAGAGGGGACAGAATCACAGACATGAGGAGAACTGCACACCAGAGCTCTCCATGCTGTTGGCTGCCTTGAGGTCATAGCCTCGAGAGTGGCAGTGGCAGGTAGCCATAATTTAGAGTAGATGAAAAAGCAGATTTTTACTTCAGGTAGATCATGGTGTGGGAGAAAATAGGCAGATAGTCAGAGTCCAGGGAGCGAATTTAATTCCAATTGGACGTGAAGGAAACGACCCCCCAGATAAGCTGGGTCTCCCACTCTAGGGGTCAGCCTGACAGCACCCAAATCAGAACACATCGCAAGCATAATTTTTAAAATGGTGAAATATATATTATTAGTTTAAAACTCAAACCCCAGTCTGGTTTCTCATCTCCAAGAAGCATAAGGGATGGGGGGGGGGGGGGGCTAGGCCTTAACACAAATCATCATAAGAAGAAACCTAGCTAAGGAATGCCAGAACTCAGCTACAGGGCCTAACAGCTTTTTGAATAACAAAGACCACTGTAGCAAGTGTCTGCTTCAAACAGCATGGAGCTGCAGCCTAGAGACTGTGGGAGACAATTTAATTTGATTTTATTCTTGACGGCCAGGGGGATAAAAAATAAAATCCTCTGATCTAGTAGGCACCAGCAGTTCTAGATAGGACAGTAAGCCCAGCTTCCCTCTCAGTGATTCTACACATAGCTGGGGAGGCCCTGCCTGTCCTAGGGCCCTAGACGAGGCTATGGGAGCACGTCAGCCTCCACCCCTGCTGCAGCGCTACATACAGCACAAAACAGGTCCATCAGTGAACTCCAGCACTCAACTGACGCCTGGCCACTGGTGCAATCCCACACCGCATCTGTGGAACCCTACATCAAACGGGTACACCACCTCGCTACCTTGAGGAAAAGTTGGAAATCCTCCAGCCTCATGGACAGGTGATCAAGTCTCAGTTATCTCCTTACCTACTCCTCTATTTCTTCTCACTTTATTCACTAGCCCTTCTATTTTACCCACTGCAGTCAGTCTCAATGAGCTCAGGTCTGTTTTGGATTTTTTTTCTTTCACTTTCTTCTTTTTCCCTCTTTCTCCTCTTCTCCCCCACATACTCCTATCATATGCCACTACTGGCTTCCAGGTCACTACCCTCCGCTTAGGGCAAATCAACCCACATAGCAAGAGGAACTCCAGCCTGCCCTCCATGGGAGTGCTGTGCACCACACAAGGCAGCTGGGACAAACATCTACACCGTGCTGTGCTGCTGCGAAAACCTCTGTCAGACCTCTAAAGCAATCTCTTCAACTAGAGCAATTCGCCCAGCATCACTGGGTCCCTGCATTAAAAGGGCACACCAACCTGCCATTGTGGGGCAGGGACCAAACCCTTTTGGCTCCACATTCAAACAGTCAGGGATCAGCTATCCCTTTATTTTTTATTTCCTCCTTTTCTCTCTCCTCCCTCTTAACCAGAACAGCCAATCTTGGGGAAGACGATGAGTTTTTTCTCTTCTTTTTCTTATCTTTTTCTTTCTTCCCTCTTTTGGTCTTTGTTCTCTTTGCTTCTCTCTCTGCATGTATGATTCTCTCTTCTCCCTCTCATTCCTTTCACATGCCACTCCTGGTTCCTAGACCCCTACACTCTGCCTAGGACAACCCTGTCCTCCCAGTGGTCAGCCTGATGCCTAAGACAGTCCTGTTCACAGGATGACTAAGTGCTACACACAGCACAGCACAGGGTCAGCTATTTCTTTATCTATTTTTAAAATTCTCTCTCCTCCTTCTTTTTCTCTTTCTTCCTGTTCTTCTTTCATGTTTTCTTTTTATCTCCTCTTCTGCTAGCTCTTCTCTCTTTCCTACCACAGCCTAAGGAGATTCAGTTCTCCTTTGTTGTTTTCTTTTACTGTCTTATCTATTGTTTACTATGTGCATTTTAGTTGTGTGTGTGAGTGGGTGTCAGCTTGCTTGGCAATGATGCTCCAGTCTGTGTCTTCCACTTCCTCTTTTTCTCCTCTCCTATCACTTTCTTTCCTGTCACAAGCCACTAGAGGCCTCCAGGTCACTCTCTTCTGTCTAGGGTAACTCTGAAAGCCCAACTGGGGGAGCTACCACCCATATTTATTGGCATGGCAAGCATCCAAGGAATTCAAACCTGTTCTCTTTCACACACCGACCAGCAGGGGGTTCTCCCATACAAAAAGTGGGGCATTCCCCAGCCTAAATCTCAAGGCCCTACAAGTGACTGGGGGAAATGCCTGACCACCACTGGTAGGGCTCCATGCTACTGCAGGTACATTCACCCAAACTCCAAGGCGATCTCTGTCTACGGTAATTCCCTTGCCAGCTACAGAGCTCTACACCAAGAAGGGTATACCCACACACCCTCCTCAATACTCCAGTTGCAGAGGAAAACACCACAGGCCAGCCGAGGTGCACCAAGAACCGGGAAACCTACTTAGAGATCGGCCAGGGAAGCAACAACCCGACCAGTGTCACATGAAAAGAATATCCAACACACATTCCAAGTAGCAGAATACTGGATGGCTAGGATAAGAGTTAAACCAGAGGAGGATATAGCGATAGCCTGACCCCTCGGTACAGCTACCGACAGATAGTTCATAGAACTATTCATATGAATCCCCCAAGAGAGAGTCCAGGGCTCTTCGACTCAGGAAGATGACTCCAGGCTCATATAAAACAACACGTTAACAGCAACCAGTTCTAACAGCTTCAACGAAAAATCAGGAGAAACTAGACAATGCCGCAAGAAGTTATGAACCTAATGATGGGCATAGAAGAAGCAGATATTGAGATATTGACCTGCCTCAAGAAGAAATTTTCAAAATGCTGCTTGAATTCCTAAAGCATATGAGGCAAGCCATGCAGAAAACAGATGAAATGATACAGGAGATAAAGGCAATGCACCAAAGGGAAATACAAGAGTTAAGGGATGAAATAACAAAATCCAGTGACAAATTGACAGACCTTGCCAATAGGCTTGAGGAGGCAGAGAACTGCACCAGTGACCCAGATGATAACCTAGCAGACCTCAGCAAACGGGAAAAGCAATCAAATAAGACAATCAAATTACCTGATGAAAACTTGAGAGCCATGTCTGATGCTATGAAAAGAAACAATATTAGAATAATTGGACTACCAGAAAAAGACACAACAAAAAGTCAAAAGTGACAATAGCAAGGTAATTCTTAGAGGAAAACTTCCCCAGTTTAATAAATGACAATCAGGCAACCATTCAAGAGGTTGAAAGAACACCAGCCTGATTGAATACCAAGAAGAAGTCACCAAGACACATAATTGTCAAATTATCCAACTATGAGGAAAAAGAGATCATAAAAGTAGCTAGGGAAAAGCAAACAGTCAGGTATAAAGGTATCCCTATAAGAGTATATTCAGACCTATTAGTGGAAACAATTAAGAAGAGGAGGGAGTAACATATTCCAAGGAAAACAACGCAAACACAAGAATACTTTACCCAGCCAAATTATCTATTAAGATAGATGGAGAAGTAAGAGTCTTCCCAGACAAGGACAACCTCAAAGAATACATAAAAAGAAACCCAGCCCTACAAAAGATCCTTTCTGATCTAGTATGGGCAGAAGATCAACATTCACGGAGGGCAAATAAGAGACCATCACATAGAACAACTCCACCCATAGGGCAACAAAGAGGAAACAGCCCCCAGCATAGCATCAGCTCAATAGTGGAAAGAAGATAAACATAAACCACTCACACAACACAAGTGGATAAGATAGGTAGATAGGAAAATATCCAACACAAAAGGTACAAGATGACATCACAGAGTCCACAGATGGATATATTAACACTGAATATCAATGACCTGTACTCAGGCATTAAAAGGCAGAGGCTTGCAGACTGGCTCAGGAAACATAATCCATCGATCTGCTGCCTCCTGGAGACTCTTTTCAAGCTTATAGACAAAAACAGTTTGAGAATTAGAGACTGGAGAAAAATATACCAAGCAAATAGTAATGCAATAATGGAGGGGGTAGTGATCTTAATATCTGACCAAATTGTCCTCAATATACAGGCCATAGAAAGAGACAGAGGGGCACTATATAATGCTCAAGGGAACAATAGACCAAGAGCCAGTTAGCATAATAAACATATATGCACCTAAGGAGAGATCTGTGAAATTTGTAAATCAAACACTACAAAAGTTGACCTTAATAAACCACTCTCAAAAAAATAAATAAATAGACCACTCTCTTAAAAAGACAGATCATTGGTAAAGAAACTCAACAAGGAGGCTCCAGATCTAAATAGCACAATTGACAACTTGAATTGATAAATATTTTAGAGCTTTCCACCCACATGCAAAAATATTCACATTCTTTCAAGCCTACATGGCACATATTTGAATATAGACCACATCCTGTGACACAAGTCAAACGTGAGTAAAATCGAGCACATAGAAGTTATACAGACATCTCTCTCTGATCACTGCCCCATAAAGCTGAAAATTAACAGAAGGGCGGTGAAGAAAACAAGGGCAAACAATTGGAGGATGAACAATTTCCTATTGCAAAAGGAGTGGGTATTGACCCAGATCAGAGATGAAATCAGGAAGTTTCTAGAAACCAATGAGAAATAAAATACGACATACCAAAACCTGTGGGATACAGCAAAGGCATTTATCAGAGGAAGGCTGGTGGCAATAAATGCACACATTAAAAAAGAAGAGAGATTCGAGAATGATATACTGACACAAAACTTGTACCAATTAAAGCAAAGTCAACAGAACAACCCTACTAATAGCAAGAAGATAGATATAATGAGAATCAGAGCTGAGATACAGAAGAGGGAAAACAAGAAAACTAAAATTAATGCCACTGAAAGTTGGTTCTTTGAAAGAATTAACAGAATTGATAGACTTCTGGCAAACCTAGCTAAAGAAAGGAAGAAACAAATGACATTTTCAAGGATGAGGAAGGAAACAGAGACATTACAACAGAACCTAATGCAATCAAAAGGATAATTACACAGTACTATGAAGGTCTATACTCTAATGGAGACATTGACAAACATTTGGAAACACAATCCCTCCATAGACTATCCCAGATGTATGTCAAGAGCCTCAACAGACCTATAGCAATGGAAGAAATAGACAGGGTAATCAAGGGATCACCAACAAAAATCCCCCGGGCCAGATGGCTTCACAGGAGAATTTTACCAAACATTCAGGGAAGAACTGACACCAATCCTATACAAATTCTTCCACAACATAGAAAAAGGCGGAAAACTCCCAAACTCTTTCTATGAAGGTAGTATAACTCTGATACCTAAAGCGGACATAGATGCCACAAGAATCGAGAACTATATTCCAATATCCCTAATGAATATTGATGTAAAAATCCTTAACAAAATACTGGCCAATAGAATACAAAAGCATATTAAAAAAAATAATTCACCATGACCAAGTGGGATTCATACCAGGGACTCAGGGATCATTCAACATACGAAAGACCATCAGCATTATTCACCACATTGGAGGAAAAATGATAAGAACCACATGATAATATTAATAGATGCAGAAAATGCATTTGACAACATCCAACATGCATTCCTGTTTAAGACACTCAAGAAGATAGGAATAGAAGGAAAATTCCTCAATATTATACAAGCCATATATGAAAAATCAATAGCCAACATGGTAGTTAATGGAGAAAAGACGAAAACAATTCCATTGAAAAAGGGGACCAGATAAGGATGTCCCTTGTTCCCACTCCTATTTACATCTTACTAGAGGTCCTAGCTAACAACATAAGACAACGGAAAGATCTTAAAGGTATTCAGCTGGATAAGGAAGAGGCAAAATTATCATTATTTGTAGATGAAATGATTCTATATATCGAAGATCCCTTAAATTCCACAAGCGGAGTGTTGGAAGCAATAGAGGAATATGGTAGAGTGGCAGGATACAAAATCAAGAAACAGCAGTCTATTGGACTCTCTACAAGATCTCAGAAGAGACGATTAAAAAGGTAGTACCCTTTACAATAGGCACGTACAAATTGAAATACCTAGGAATATACCTGACTAAAAAAAGAGAAAGA
This sequence comes from Tenrec ecaudatus, assembly GCF_050624435.1. Lineage (NCBI taxonomy): Eukaryota > Metazoa > Chordata > Mammalia > Afrosoricida > Tenrecidae > Tenrec > Tenrec ecaudatus. The sequence goes on along the minus strand of NC_134538.1, from coordinate 56,874,118 downwards.
TTTGTATAAGGAAAATTATAAAACACTACTACAAGAAATCAAGAGTTTCCTCAACAAATGGAAGAATATTCATGCTCCTGGATTGGCAGACTCAAGATAGTAAAGATTTCAGTTCTGCCCAAGGCTCTGTATAAGTTCAATGCTATCCTGATACGAATACCACTTCCTTCTTCAAGGAATTGGAAAAACAGATTACCAACTTCATATGGGGGCAGGGGGTGGGGGGAGAAGCCCAGAATTAGCAGAGAACTCCTCAAGAAGAAGGACAAAGTAGGAGGGCTTGCTCTACCCGACTTTAGCATGTACTATACAGCCACAGTAGTCAAAACAGTGTGGTACTGGCATAATGACAGATATTCAGACCAATGGAAAAGAGCTTAAGAACCCGAAATAAAAACATCAGCATACAGGCAACTGATCTTTGATTAGGGCCCTAAAATATTAAATGGGAAGCAGATGTAATCTTCAATAAATGGTGCTAGAAAAAATGGATATCTACCTGCAGAAAAATGAAGAAAGATCCTTACCTCATTCCATGCACAAGAATAAACTCGAAGTGGATCACAGAACTTTAGATAAAACCGCAAACAATTAGGGCCATTAATGTGGGAATTGGGACAAGCCTGAGAACCTTGGCACAGGTAATACATAGGCTATCAGAAATAGGGAATCACAAATAGACAAGTGTGATATACTGAAGATAAGACACCTGTGTACATCAAAAGAATTCACCAAGAGAGTAGGGGAAACAACTGGGAAAACAACTTCAGCAATGACACATCAGACAAAGGCCTTATTGTTAAAATCTACAATCTATTGCAAGCTTACAATAAGAAAAATTAATTTCCCACTGAGGAGGTGGGCAAAGGACCTGAACAGAAGTTTCACAGAGTCTGAAATCCAAATGGCCAATAAACATATAAGAAAATGTTCCTGATCATTAGTCATAAGAGAAATGCAAATCGAAACAACTATGAGATACCACCTAACACCCTCAAAGATAGCCCAATGCAAAAAATCAAAAAGCAACAAGTGTTGGAGGGACTGTGGTGCAATAGGAACTCTCCTCCACTGCTGGTGGACCTGTAGGTATGTATAGCCACTATGGAAATCGATATGGCAATTTCTCAAACTGATAGAAATTGAGTTACCATACGACCCAGCAATGCCCCTACTGGGCATATACCCAGAAGTGGCAAGAAACAAACCAAGGCCAGACATCTGTGCTCCAATGTTCATTGCGGCAAAGTTCACAATCACAAAGTGTTGGAAACAGCCCAAATTTCCATCAATAGACAAATGGATTAAAAACTGTGGTACATACATACAATGGACTACTACGCATCGCTAAAAAGCAGTGATGAACGCATGAAGCATATTGACGCATGGGAAGAACTGGAGGAAATTATGCTAAGTGAAGTAAGCCAAACACATTAAGGACAAGTATAACATGAGTCTGCTGAGGTAAGTTTATATATACATAAAAATAAAGACCAGAATGGTAAATGCAAAAGGGGCACAGAGAAAAAGCTACTGTATACAAACACTCCAGGGGTGAGGTCCAGGTAGTATGGCAGGGGCCAGACCAAATCCAGAGGTACAGATGGTAGCCAACTAAAAGGGGGGAGGGGAGAAAAGGGGAAAGAAAAAAAAGATTTGTGATGGGGGATATGGCACTGGCCCACCCAAGGGGAGGGTATTGTCTGTGTCTTCACGGGGCACGAGGGACCAGATATAAAGCCAATGCCAGATGAATGCAGTGTGCCAGCAAGGTTTGGGGAGCTAGTGGAGGGGCCTGAGGGCTCGGTCCCCATACCAGCTACGTGGACAACTGCCACTCCCACCAGAAGAATTTATGTGAGAGGACGGCATTGAAGTGGCAGCTAGGGGAGAGGGGCATGTCTGATCAGAGCAAATGAAGGGGGAGGAAAACAGAGAGGAGCACATCCTGACCCACCAGGCCTGGAGGATGATATTTCTGTTCTGAACAGCCAATGGACAGAGTGGACAATATGGCTGATCCCACTATGAGACACGCTGTGTCCCTTGATGGCCCAGGGCCCTAAGGGGGACAACACTGGAGACCCAGTGTTGGGACTGGCCCAGACTGACCCTGTGAAACTGAGACAACCCACTAAAAGCGTGCAGCAGAGCAACTGTGGGAGCAGGGCAGGGAGCCCCTGAGGGAGTACAAAGGGCAGACTCTGGGGCCAGAGCATGGTACCCCATTGGACCTGACTGAAGGACACACCTAGAAATAAAAAACAGATTTTGATCTATTTACAGACTTTTATTTCTTAAAATTTTTTTTCTTTTAATTAATTTATTCTCCTATGGGTAATTTGCTTTATTTTTTATTTTTTGGCATCACTGTGTTCTCACTCATCGCCTATCTTGCTATGGCTTGATTTTTGGTGCATATTATTACCTCTACAGATCTATCTAGATAAGATAGACTGGATGAATTGTCTACAGGTGAAAACAATGGCACCAATGGTTCCAGGAGGACATGGGAGAGAGGGAGGAAGGAGTAAGGAGGTAGTGCTGACCAACTAAGGGACAGGGGAGCAACAAGAGATCCAAAATCAGTGACAATAAGTGTGCGAGAGGCCTGGTAGGGATTCAGCAAGGGCAATGTAACTGAGAAATTACTGAAACTGAAATGAGGCTGAGCAGGATAGTGGGACAAGAGGAAAGTAAAAGGAAATAGAAGAAAGAACTTGGTGACTAATGGTATTTATAGAGGTCTACAGACTGGAATGTACATATGTAAATATATTTATATGAGTGTGGGGAAACAGATCTACGTGCATATATTTATAGGTTTAGTTGGGCCTCCACTCAAGCACTTACTCAATGCAAGAACACGTCGTTCTATTAAATTGGAATTCCAGGATGTACACCTTCCCAACACGATTGCTGAAGAAAAATGTGTGCATAAGCAAATGTAGTAAAGAAAGCTGATGGTGCCCAGCTATCAAAAGATACAGCGTCTGGGGTCTTAAAGGCTCAAATATAAGCAAGCAGCCATCTAGCTGAGAAGCATCAAAGCCCACATAGAAAAAGCACACCAGCTTGTGTGACCACAAGGTATTGAAGGGACCAGTTATCAGACATCAAAGAACTAAAAATCGTACAGCAGGTGCCAACTCCTGATATGATTACTGAAGAAAAATGTGTGCATAAACATATGTGGTAAAGAAAGCTGATGGTGCCTGGCTAAAAAAAATATTGCATCTGGGGTGAGATGGCTGGATGTTGGTCTCTATCCTCAAGAAAAGGATACCGTGTAGCACTGCCCCCACCCCTCTACCCCTCTCCACTACACTTCAGTGGGGAAGTAGGAAGTATATTTTGGCTAGAAAATTTGAAAGGAGAGAGCTGCCATCTATGCCAGGCCCCAGGTAGGGCCCCAGGAAAACAGTCACATCACAGAGCAAGGTGTGGAGACTGCACAATTAAGGAAGTGTCCATCATTGAGGTAGCTGTCCCTGAGTCCGCCTTCAGCAGCTCCTTTCTGCACGAACCAGAGGATCCTGGCAAATAGCGCAGAAACGACTGACCTGGAAACCACACACGTCTTACTCTCACAGGAGCTGAAGTTTCACAGCCCTGACCACAGAGCTCTGCTTGAAGCAAATATATTCATGCTAGTTTTCACAATTCTTACAGGATTTTTAGCTTAATCTAGAATCTGATGCTCAGTTTTACTGTCACGAAATATGTGTGCTTCAAAAAGTTTATGCAAACATTCCACTATCTTTCATTATATTTTTCTATGAATTTTTGAAGCTCCTCATATTTGAAATACTGATCAATTCTTTTGCCACCTGTTCATTTCTCAAATCTCTGACTTTTTGCTTAGAATCAAGAATACCATGACGATATCAATTTCCGGCTTCACCTTCTGATACTTACGTTAGCCTCTACCTGCGTCATACGTGGGTTCCTATTTGCTCTTTTTCTCTTCCAGCCCTCCCCTAGATCCTAGCCAAATCTGAGTTGGTGACAGCAACAGGGAAAAAAAAATGATGCCAGTTCCCTTAGATCAGTGATTCTCAACCTTCGTAATGCCACGAGCCCTTAATGCAGTTTAATGTGGTGGTGACCCCCTAGCCATAAAATTATTTTTGTTGCTACTTCATAACTGTAATTTGCTACTGTTATGAATCCAGTGACCCCTGTGAAAAGGTCATTTGACCCCCAAAGGGGTCGTGACCCACAGGTTGAGAACCACTGTGTTGGATACTAGCATGCTCCCTTGTTAACGGAATTTGAGCACGAGCTCACAATCTCCTTGTTGGTCTAAGTCAGAACTTCTCACCTGATGTCAACACTCCTGGCCCTCCTTTCAGAACCCAGGTCACATAGTAGAATTCTGCTTTCACCACGCTCATGCTCCTGTCACTTGCCAGCGGACCTGGTCCCAAGGCTAGGAGCAGTTCCAATTCCACCCTATGGTTTGACCTCCTGCTAAGCATGATGCTTTGGTAGGAACACTTGCTGGGCCCCGTGATCACTCCCTAGATGTCCGGTGTGGCTCACTGACCAAATTCATTCAACTGCAGCCAGGCCTGCCCAACATAATGGACAAAATTAATACTGGATCCTAGAACATAAAGCTCAGTCATACAACACCTTGAGATCACTATGCTGTTTTAATAGGCCTCACCATGCTGACCTATCTACGTTGAAAGACTCATCATTTGGTAAACTCCTACTTATGTTATATAGAATAGAAATGTCTCCTCTCTGGGATGTCATCTTTGATGCTAACAACTGCAGAGCTGGTCGCTTCTTTCCTTTAATCATCACCTCATCTTACTCCTATATCTCACATCTCTTTATGTAGTTTAAATGAATGAGGGTTAGTAAATGTAAAATTTTGACAAATTAAAAGCAAAATGCCTGCTCAAATGAGCTGCGCGGCGAGCTGAGAAAGATGCAGTCATTTGTCTAAGCCTCACTGATTCATGGGGATGAATCATCATTGAACTCTAAACCACAGTCCTCCAGGACAGTGTGATGGAGACCAAGGGCCTTGGCACAAGTCCACGCTTGTCAGCGATTCTCATAGCATTCAGCCCCACATCCCCTCTACACCCAAGGGTCAAGCACAGGACTCTTCTTTCTGGCACAAAGAAGCTCTGATGAGTGGGCATATCCATATATATATATGAGCAGAACATATATATTCTACAAAAGTCTAGCACCCTGTCTTCAGACCTGGGCAGCAATGTTGGGACCCCCCACTGCCTGAAATAGAGAAGGTGCTGTGGTAGTTACATAATTTCATGTCAACTTGATAAATAAGTGTAGGAGTGGAGTCTAGCCTGTCATTCAGGCTACAGTCTGATGATACCTCCTTGTGGTCATGGTCTTGCCATGAAGATTCTGGGTAATTCCTTTTTTTTACCCTGGAGGTGGACTACACTCTCTCTGCTTCACCTTCCCATTGAGGAGCCACACTCAGAGAGCTCGAGAAACCACATGGAGACCCGTGCCAATGCTGACATGCTTCCACCACCAGTGGACCCACAAGACTTTTTCCCCACCAGCCTGTGATCTTTCTGCATTCGGCATCATTGCATGAACTGTATAGATCTGAAGAGGGATTTATGGACTAGTATCAGACATGTGGGCCAATATCGGACGAATGGACTTGGTCTGGAGTGGGCTGGGAAGTTTTCTCAATATAAAATTGATATAAAGCTTTGATATAAAGCTCGCTCTTACACATATATGAGTCTCCCTAAATTTGTTTCTCTTGACAATACAGTCTAACACAGATGTGAAGGAGCAGATATATAAACCCCAGCTTCTATAGAACAAATCTTTCAGTCTGCAAAGTCATTCTGGTATTCTGGGTCATTTCACATACAAAATATTCAGCATTCCAAACATCTGACTCCATTATCTAGGACTCAAGAGGAAGATCTACTTGCCATGATTAAATTTCACGTTGCTACTCTAACTGTAACTACCACGTCTGAGCACCTTCCAAACCGAAGATTCCTCAAGCCCTCCAGGCATCCCAGAGCTAAACTGCTTCCCGCCAGCCCTGTGGGTGTTTTGAAAAAACTGAAAGTAATCATGTCTGAGTGCACCCCTGTATCTCCAATGATGAGAGTGAACTTCTGGGCAAATTTTATCAGATGAGGCAAGCTTTATCCTCTTACAAATTTACACACTGTCCCTCTTCTCTAGTCCCTCTACCCTCACCAGCCCCCCCCCCAAAAAAAAAACTTAGCTAGGGCTACCCTGATTTTAAAACATCCGTTGTTAGCAATAAACAGCCTATATATTGTTTACACTATTTGTGTACACTATTTTGACAGAGATACTATATTCTTTATTAATATCCCAGTTAAATTCTAATCTTCTTATAGATATAATTTGGCATATTGATTATACATTGGGCTGTGATTTGAAAGACCAGCAGTTTGAAACCAGTCACTCTGTTGGAGAAAGACAAGCTTTCTACTTGGGTAAACAGTTATAGTTTCAGACACTCACAAGGGCCTTTCTACCCTGTCCTATAGGGTCACTATTAGCTGGCATTAACACCAGGGAAGTGAATTTGGTTTGGTTTTTATAGATATAATTTAGCAGCATATCGTAGAAAAACATTTGAGGAAGGGACTCATTGTCCATCCGTTTGCTATTGTCAGGTTCAGCTCCTGGAATTCACACTTGACAGGTTCAGGCAACAATCGTGTAACGGAAAATCTCATGTGGTGGAGAAGGATGTAAGCCAAACTCATGACTGTATAAGGAGTTTTGGTGCTTGGATGATAAACAAAAACTACCACAATAAAAAACAAACATGATTTCTCAGAATTAGATTTAGGAATAAAGGCATTCTCTTTATTTCTCCATTCACTTAGGTTCTGAGGCCATAAAGATAAATACTATTTCTGTTCTTTTTATTTTTTTACTTTCTCTTCTTTCTTTGGAAAGTGAGAATGTGGATGCTAGTTGGCATAGTAGAATATATCAATAATTGGGTAAGTGTGACACCTGACACCAGGGACATGGTCTCTAAACTAATATGGTCCTTTCTACATTTTCCTCTGAGTTGGTATAGTCACCCTGTCTTATGGACAACTCTGCAACATGTTGCTGCTGTGACGTTGGTTCCAACTTGTCACGACGGCGTGCACAGCAGAGCAAGCTGTCTCTGCACTCGCTACCATCTCCATTGTTGTGACACGTATTTTTAATGCCTTCCAACCAAAGAAGCTCATTTGCTAGCTCTATGCAGGATATTGTTCTTTTATGATCCATAAGGTTTCATTGGCATATATATCTCCAGGATTTTCTTTCTAATCTGTTTTAATATGAAGGCTCCACTAAAATAGATCCATGATGGGTGGTCCAGCTGACCTTTGAGATACCAGTTACATAACCTCTATCAACATGCAAGCCATGACAAGTGATTGAGTTTAATATGGATCTAAGAAATATACCCTCAAACCCAATCAACACAGTCGGGAACAGACACTCGGGCTAATTTTTTATGATAAAGCTATGACTATAACATGCGCAGCAAGGGGTGGAAGTCTCAGTAAAGATCTTAACTCAATTACTAATGTAGACATTATCCATAAATAGATTATTGGTGTTCAACTGCCACGGAGTTAGTTCCAGCTCATAGTTATCCTACGTACAACAGGATTCATAATTAGGTAGATTTTTATAATGCTTAGCAATTACATACATGCCCATATTATATATACATAGATGATAATAACTATGAAATAAACATTGAATCAATTTCTAAATAAGTACAAATGGATAGCATAATTTTCCTATTTGAAACAATTATTAAATGTAAACTGTCACCTGCTTGAAAGAAGGGCACTAATTAAATGAAGTTACTCGTGTATAAACTAGAAACCTAATCACTGATAAGAGGCAAGGCGTTTTGAATTAACATTTCTATATGAGCATTACATAAACAACTTTGTTTTATCTCATAAATATTACACTAATATACTCAGGTAAAATAAGGCGTCTGTCTATTCATATTTGTTATATTTAATGCCATAACTATGATTACAGTTGTAATAACAACAGAACAACCAGGTTCTGAAAAGGAAATGATAGAAGCAACTTGAATTTGAATTCCAGTCTCATTTATGGAGCAACTCTTTCCAATATCCCTTCAGACAACTTCTGCTGCTCCCACCTATCTGCACAGCAGAATTCTATCTGGGTGCCCCTCTGCTTAAGAAACTCTTATTTTTCTTAAATTCAAATTAAATGCTACAACCATTTCTACAACTATGCTGCCATTGACATGGATGAGAGCTGAGAAATATATGCTAAATAATCCTTTCACTGGACCAAAATCACGAGGGGTACCCCTCAAAAAACAGAATAACACTAGGCAGAGCAGAACTTTTGTAGTATACATTTTACTCACAAGGTATGCATCAAGTAACTTGCTCTGATTTAGTACGTCCAGTGGTGTCACCTGGGAAGGTTCTCTCTGGTCACAGTGAATTTTTTTTGTAGAGCAGTTTTGCTTGAACCTCAGTTTTTGTGATGGCTGATTTCAGAGAACAGCTGCAGCTGTGCAATGTTGTCTCCTGCTCGGGAAAAATGCCTGAGAGACTGCTGTGATGTTGAACACAACATGCAAGGGCAGCACAATGCAAAACCCTGAGTGTCCGAGTGGTTTCCTCATTTCAGAAAAGGTTAAATGCTGATTGATGGCAAACCTCATTCGGTACCTCCATCAACTTCCTGAACAGACAAAAATGTTTAGATCAGACTGTTCATCAAACTTTCTATTTAGCGATTCTGCAAAGATTGTAAACAGGGTGAGGCAAAAAAAGGCCTGATTTGTGGCAGATGGGGAACTGGTTTTGCCAGCATGACAGTGCACCTGCTCACGTGGCCATCTCAGTGCATCCGTCTTTGGCAAAAAACAGCATGCCTCTCTTGCCCCCACACCTTACTCACGCGACCTCACTCTGTGTGACTTCTTTTTGTTTCCATGGATGCAGACGGACATGAAAGGATAGCGCTTTGAAGAGATGCAAGAGGTGAAGAAAAAAATGAGGAAAGGGCTCTGCGCTATCCAAACAGCTGAGTTTGAAAAATGTTTCCAAGAATGGAATTGCAGACTTTCCAGGTGTATTCAGTGTAATGGAAAGTGTCTTGAAGTTGATAAGGTTGTTTTGTGAAAAATTTAAATACATAACTTTGGGGGGAGAAATCTGTTGTTTTTGTTTGTTTGTTTCAGTACCCCCTCGTATACTTCCAACTTCGATTTTTGTTTCGTCTTCTCACTGTGGCCTACTGAAGTGGCTGCTCAGAAATCCCAGGGCTGCAAAGTTATGTGGCTTTTGTAGATTAGGGAGAAATACCAGTCCGAACTCAGAGGATCACTTAAGAACAGACACAGGGGAGATATGATCATCCCAGCACCATTTCCCAAGTCATTGCAATGTGTTCAGAGATGTGGGATTCATTAGAGAAGAAAGAGAAGTTTAAGTTAATAATTTTCAGTATAAAACTTGTTCAGCTAACACTATCCCCTCTTCTCTTCATCTCTCTGCTCTTCCCCCAGAAAAGATGTTCTTTTTGTTTTTCTAGCTCCGAAATGGTTTGATTTTGCTAAGTAGCAAGGTGATCTGTGCATGAAACCAAAGAGAAACACTGCCTTTGGGACTGGCCTGTCCCTTCCTGTGGCATTCTCACACACCTGTCCTTCCTTACATACCACGTACGTTTTGAGATTCACAGAAGCCTTGCAGGCATAGTGGCCTGGACTCTGGTCTCCCGCTCTGACAAACCTCAAGCCCAGCCAGTGGGGAGTGCTAGCACAGAGCCACAGCCAGGCCTTAGTCACGGTGCCCAGACAAGGGTCACATGCTGGATAGACTCAATACGCATAGATGGAAAAGAGCTACAAATGGTTAAAAAAAGATACAAGAATGAAAACTAGCATGCACAGTACATTACTAAAATGTGAATATTGTAGTCTGGAGCTTTGTTTCATGGAGAACTGCTCAATATTTCATAAAGGGCAATTTATGGTAGAGGACCCTACATTTGATCAAACTGGAAGTAAAAACAAATAAAAATATCTGTTTGAGAGGGATCAAGTTTTAGAATACACATTTAATACACAAGTGAAATAAATGATGTTGATAATAGTATGAATAGCTGTGCTTGGAGGTGCTCACGGTGACTCTAAGAAGAAAGGAATTAAAGTACCCAGCACGACCCTAGCTTCCTATTAAGAAAGAAAGAGAAAAAAACAGTTGCCATGAATTGATTCAGAGTCCTGGTGAACCCGTGTGTCCGAGTACAATATACCCCACAAGCATGATAAAGGCTGGTTTTCCTACAGCACCAAGCCTCCTTCCAGAAGTGCCTCTTCTTTCACCAGATTGGAAACACCCAGTTCTCAATTTATAGATAAGTGTGTCAACTGTTTCGACCAGCCGTGAGTCCTGAGCGATATCTAGCACTGCATCCCGCATGCACAAATCACAGACTGACAGCAAAATGAACAACCCTATCTTGGAAGAAGTACAGCAAGAAAACCACTTGGAAGCCAGAATGCTGAAACTTAGTCTCACTTCCTTTGACATGTTATCAGGAAGGAATAATCCCTGTGGAAAGACATCAGTTATGACAAAGGATCTTGAGACGGTGAGTAAAAAGAGAGGAAGATCCTCCAAGAGATGGATGGACATGGTGGCTCCAACACTGGCCTCCAACATAGCAACACTGGTGAGGATGGTGTCAGATTGGGCAGTGTTTTGTTCCGTTGCACATGGGGTTGCTCTGTCAGTCTGGGTAGACTAGAGAAACAATTCCATAGAAACTCGTATGTGTAGAAGAGAGAGTTTTATATAAAGCGTTAAGTATACCATTCTGAAAGCATCTCAATCCCATCTAGTCCAAACCCAAAAGTCTGTCTTAGCCCATATCTGCAAAGTCCTCCTCAAACTCACAAAACACACACAATTGTGCCAAATGCAGGAGGATCACAGGCCAGTGGGTAGAAAGTCTTTGAATCCAGTGAATGTGTAAGCATCTCAGCGCTGGCGGGGGTCTCCACGTGGCTGCTCCAGCACCCAGGGCTGCATCAGGGTAGGTCCATGTGGCTTCTCCTCAGGGATGTCTCGCAGGAAGTGAGCCTTGCCAGCTGAGGCAGAGGACTGGCTATGGCAGCTGCACCCTGGTCTGACTGTCAGAGAGCAAGAGACGAGAGAACTCAAAAGGCGAGGCTCATGGAGCTATTTATCTCTCTGCCCTTCAATTAATCCCATATGTTTATCGGCCAGGTTGGCACAATAAACCTTAACTGTCTGAGGTTGTTATCAGTCACAACTGACTAAGTGGTATCTGACAAGAACATATCCATTGTCTGAGATGCGCTTCTACAGAGGAACAAAACCAGTTAAGTGTATATGCAAAGATATAGAAAAATATCTCTTTCGTGGCAATGGCTTGTGGAAGCTAGCATCAGGCTAGTCTTTTCATGACACACATCGTTTCAAGAAGTGATGAACTCAAGATCAGCAATCACAGGGCAGGCTGCAGGTTCCCAGGGCTACAGGGCAGGCTGCAGGTTCCCAGGGCTACAGGGCAGGCTGCAGGTTCCCAGGGCTACAGGGCAGGCTGCAGGTTCCCAGGGCTACAGGGCAGGCTGCAGGTTCCCAGGGCTACAGGGCAGGCTGCAGGTTCCCAGGGCTACAGGGCAGGCTGCAGGTTCCCAGGGCTACAGGGCAGGCTGCAGGTTCCCAGGGCTACAGGGCAGGCTGCAGGTTCCCAGGGCTACAGGGCAGGCTGCAGGTTCACAGGGCTACAGGGCAGGCTGCAGGTTCACAGGGCTACAGGGCAGGCTGCAGGTTCACAGGGCTACAGGGCAGGCTGCAGGTTCACAGGGCTACAGGGCAGGCTGCAGGTTCCCAGGGCTACAGGGCAGGCTGCAGGTTCCCAGGGCTACAGGGCAGGCTGCAGGTTCCCAGGGCTACAGGGCAGGCTGCAGGTTCCCAGGGCTACAGGGCAGGCTGCAGGTTCCCAGGGCTACAGGGCAGGCTGCAGGTTCACAGGGCTACAGGACCTGACAAATCCCAAGCTGTGCAGGGCAGGCGGCAGGCTACGACTTCAAGTCCCACAAAGCAGGGGTCAGAGAATGTTGAGTCACATGCTGGATTAATAAAGAGCCAGCTTTGCCAGAATATACATATACAAGAGTAAGTAGAAAATACTGTCACAAATTCATTGGAAGATTTGTTAAAATGTTCAAAATGTAAAAGTTATTGTTTCTCAACATCTCTTCTATGCGAGTCTGTGAACTCCTGAAGATAATGTTTCCATCTTTCTAACTCTTCCCCAAGCAATTCTGTACTCTTCAATCTATATAACATAAAACAGTGGTTGTACAACATAGTTATTGCAGTAAATGCCATAACTTTGTATACTTTAAAAGTAGTGAAATGGTTAGTTTTATGCAAAGTGAATTTTCCCACGGGTGTCTATCCCAAGTCAAGCCTGAGGAATCTAAGATTCTATCTGCAAAATATTAAACAAAGTCTCAAAAGAAGATAGAAGGAAAACATAGAGTCATGGTGTTCAAAAGAATTGGCCAACATTTAACCATTGATAAAAATGAGAAATAAAAATAAAAAGTACTGAAGAAAATTAAAGTGAAATCATTGGATAAATAATAAATAAATCTCCAGGAATTGATGATTGATGGAGTATCAATTAAGCTATGTCCACAAATGGATATAATGCCAAAAAATGGGAAGATAGAGACCACCAAATTAATTAAAAGATTCACTTCTGTGCCCATGCCAAAGACATGTGATCCACGCAGGTGAAGAACTTATTAAAAAACAACAATATCAAAAGGAAGTAAAATTTTCTGAAGATAATTCAGAAATTTTACAGCAGCACATCCCAGAGAACTGTCAGGCATGCAAGCAGATTCAGAAGCATATAGGATATCACCACTGGTGTTAAATTGATCTTGAGTGAAAACAGACAAGATGTTGCTTTCCAGAAAGATATTTACATATGGCTCATTGACTATGCAAAGTCATCAGACTGTGTGGGTCACAACAAATTATAGATAACATTGGAGAATTGGAAACAGTAAAACCCTTAATTGTGTTCTTTCAGAACTTGTACACAGTCCTTCACAAATAACAAGAAAATATCACATGGTTTAAAATGAGGAAAGGTATCCTCCTGGTGTCTATTCTGTTATCACACTGAATCTGAATGGGGAGAGTGGACTATCTGAAGACGGTAGCTTTGGGATTGAAGGAAAACTCACTAACAAGTTGCGATTGGCGGATGGCATAAATTTGCTTGCTGAAAACAGAGTACTTAAAAAACTAACTAATGAGGATCAAGACTACAATATCCAGTTGGGATAAAGAAAACAAAAAGCCTCACAACGGTACCAATAAGCAGCATCATGATAGACAGAGAAAAGGTTATATTGTCAAGGATTTCATTGCATTTGGATCCACAAGCAACACCCACGGAAGCAGCAAAAAAGAAAGAAAGAAATAGCAGATTGCATGGAGTAAATATGCAGCAAAACATCTCTTTAAACTATTAAATCACAAATAAGTTAGTGTAAGGGCTAAGGTGCACCTGATTTATGTCATGGTATTCTCCTTTTTTTAATGTTTAATTTTTTTTCGTCATGGTATTCTCAATCACCTCATATGCATGGGAAAGCTGGAAAAAACAAGGAAGGCTGCAGATGAATTGTTGGTATGGAATGATGGTATTGTCAAAAATGGATATATCATGAATTTCTAGAAGAATAAAGAACTCTGTCTTTAAAGAAGTACAATCAGAATGCCCTTTAAAGCCAGAGTGGTGGAACTTGGACTCATGTACGTTGGACAGGCTCTCGGGAGAGTTCAGTTCCTGGAGGAGGATGTCATCGTTGGTAAAGTCGAGTAGCAGTGACCAAAAGGAAGATCTTCCATGAGATGGATTACACAGCGGCTACGAGACTGTTCTCAACCATGGCAGCCAAGGCGCAGATGCCAACTTCGTCTTGTTCTGTTGTGCGTGGGCTCACTCTGAGTTGAGGCCAACACAATGGCACCTAACAAGAATAGTAACTAGCTGGCATGTAAGTGATCAGCTTTGGAAGGGTGAAGTTCTATAGCCCCCAATTCTATACTGATACACACCGTGTCACCAAGAGTCAGAGTTAGTTACAGTGCATAACAACAGTAGTTCCTTTTCTTGTACGTTAAGGTTCCTCTGATCAGACTCTTTGTGGTGGTTGTTGGTGCCATTGAGTCGGCTCTGACCCATTAGCCACCTGATGCCCCACGATGGAACAAACACTGCACTGCGTGACCCTGCGCCATCCTCACAATTGCTTCAATGCCTGATCCCATGGATGTCCATCCATCTCATTGAGGGCCTTCCTCGTTTTGTGCCACCCTTCCACTTTACCAAACATGATCCCCTTCCCAGGGACTGGTCTCTCCTCCAATATGTCCAGAGTATTGTATTATGAAGTCTCGCCATCCTTGCCTCTGAGGAGCACTCTCAATGCACTTCTTCCAATACAGATGCGTTTGTGGTTTTAGCAGTCCATGGTTATTCTTCGGCAGCACTACAATCCGTATGCATGTATTCTTCTCCGGTCTTCCTTATTCAGGGCCCCACTTTACATGCATATGATGCAAGGAGAATGCCCTGGTTGGGTCAGCCACACCTTAGACCTCAAAGTAAACCCTTGCTCTTCAATACTCTAAATTAGAATATTTACCTAATGCAATTCTTGTTTAGATCTCTGAACTACGGTTTCCATGAGCATTGATTGTAGATTCAAGCAAGATAAAATCCTTGTCAACTTCAAACTTTTCTCCATTTATCATGATGTTCTTTATTGGCCCAGTTGTGAGGATTTGTGTCTTCTTAACATTGAGTTGCAATCCGCACTGAAGGCTACAAGCCTTCATCTTCATCTGTAAGAGCATCAAGTCCTTCTCACTTTCAGCAACAGGCTGTGTCATCTGCATATCGCTGGTTCTAATGAGCATCCCTCCAATCCCGATGCCACATTCTTCTTCATATAATCCCGTTTCTCTGATGATTTGTTCAGCGGACAGATGTAACAAGTTGGTGACAATGTACAACCCTGGTTCACACCTTTCCTGAGTTTAAACCTTGCCGTGCCCCCTTGTTCTGTTCACACAGCTGCCTCTTCTTGATCTGGGTCAAGGTTCCTCATTAGCACAATGGGGTGCCTGGGATTCCCATTCTCTAGGTTATCGCAGTTTATCATGGCCCACACAGTTGAATGACTTTGCATAGTCAAGGGAACACAAGTAAACATCTTTCTGGTATTCTCTGCTTTGAGCTAAGATTAATCTGACATCAGCAATGATATCCCTATTCCAGGGCCTCTTCTGAATCTGGCCTGACTTTCTGGCAGTTCTCTGTCAATGTACCACTTCAAGCGTGGTTAGATGACCTTAAGCACAATTTTATTTGGGCGCCGTATCAGTGATGTCATTCTATAGTTTGAGCACTCTGATGGATCACCTTTCTTTGGAATGGGCACAAATTAGGAGCTCTTCCTGTCAGTTTGCCAAGTAGCTGTCTTCCAAATTCCCTGGCATAGAACCAGCGAGTGCTTCTAGTGCTTCTTCAGCTTCCAGAAGCATTTCAGTGGGTCTTCCACCAGTTCCTGGAGTCTTGCTTTTGATGAATACATTCAGGGAAGTTTGAACTTCTTCCTGCAGCACCATTGGTTCTTGTTCAGATGTTATCTCTTGAACTGGTGAATTGTCATCTAGTTAGTTTGGGTTCAGTGAATCTGTGTATTCCTTCCTTCTTCTGCCGATGCTTCTTGCATCATGCAACATTTTGCCTATAGAATCTTTCAATTCTTGGGGCAGCTTAGTATTTGTACCCCTGCTGCACAAATTGCTTAATTCCTGAGTTTATCTGGAAAGGGAGTGTGATTAAATCAGCTGCTAATTTAACGTGCTTCAAATTGTGAGTAGCATGCAACAATCACTCAATAAGTGCTTATCTGTTGCAATTATAGTCGTTCAATATTCTGGGGGAAAAAAAATCAAAATTCTTCCTTTCAGGTCATCCACCATTATAACTGGGCAGAAAAATCCAAGAGTTGTATCTCCAAAGGGGACAGATGCTACCTAGCACAAGAACCTGACTGCTCAATTTTGAGTTATCAGTAACAGTAAGCATCGGGTTTTATGGAAAGAAAACGGACATGTGTTGTGTTTGGAGGGAAAGTTCTCAAGCAGTGAGTTGCCAGAGTAGCGAACGAGAATCTTGCTTCTCTGACAGCAACTGTCCTCTGGCTTTGGACAGCAAGCAGCTTCCCAAAGTCATTTTCTCAGTTT
Organism: Tenrec ecaudatus; assembly: GCF_050624435.1. Lineage (NCBI taxonomy): Eukaryota > Metazoa > Chordata > Mammalia > Afrosoricida > Tenrecidae > Tenrec > Tenrec ecaudatus. Next base: position 56,857,727 of record NC_134538.1, on the reverse strand, counting down.
TGTCACCAGATGGCGAAAGTGTCTCGCCCGTTGCCCAATCTGTATTTCAAAAACGTTAGTACATATGCCTGTCATAAGCATGAGGGAGGCCCCTTGGCAGAAGTTGTTAATGCTCCATCGCTCTACAATGGCACCTGTTGATGGCAGTTGAGACACCTTTGGAGTTCCTAGGTTGTGCAAACGGCACACTTGCTTGCTAACCACGAGGGTGGAGGTTTTCAGTGCCTCAGCAGAAAAACCTGGCGAGCTGTGTCTGAAAATCCTGCCATGGAAAACCCTGCAGGACGCAGGGCTACCCTGTGGCACAAGGGGTCACCGGGAGCCAGGTTCTTCTGCAGAGAGGGCGTATCTACATGTCGAGTAATCTCCAAGAATCTATCCAGCAACCCAGACACAGCTGCCGGCACTCAGTGCTAATCAGGGGACCAGGTGTATAACTGACAAAGTCTTTACTCTTAACAGACAATTCAGCATGAATCCTGAGATGCTAGTTCAGTGGTTCTCAACCTTTCTAATGCCTCGACCCTTTAATGCAGTTCCTCATGTTGTGGTGCCCCCCGCCCCCAAACCATAACATTATTTTTGTTGCTATTTCATAACTGTCATTTTGCTTCTGTTATGAATTGGGGGATGCCCGTGAAAGGGTCGTTTGACCCCCAAAGTGGTCACGACCCACAGGTTGAGAAGCACTGCAGTTGATCAGTTCTCTATTTGGTCAATCTCTCCTTCATCACTTGAGACACCCAGAAGACTCTATGGCAGGTCATAGGTTTATTTCCAACAATCACACCTTTTCTCAAACCTCATCAGATACCTTACCAGGACCTGCCTAATAAAACCAGCCCAGAGTGTCTCCAAGTTCACCTGTCTCTTGAAACGTAGCAGAGGCCTGCACCGACCCTCCAAGGGAACCCCCATTTTCTAGCTCAGGCAGGTACAAGTGCCACATGCTCTTCCAGCTTCAGGCAATGCACAACCCAGTGCCTTCAGATCCCAGTCTATCCCTCCCATGCCGGCTGCCTCTGATCCTAACATAAATGAATCTGCCCCGAAGAACTGCCTCGCAGGCTCCAAGACAGACAGCGAGCCATGTAAATAACAGAAAGCTCCTGCTTCCTCTGTTGTTAGGAGAAAAACTTCCCGCCCCCCTTTGTCTTTTCATTCTCCGTCAAAGAATGAATTTCTACACAAAGGGACTTAATTAAGAACTGTCCCCAGAAGCTGTCAGTTTCTGAGTCTCAGGAAGAAAACAGCTCCACTTACCATATACCAGATTACCACGAAGCCAGTCCGACAAATGCACAAGAACGTGGCTTTCTTCTTAGGCACTAAAGAATAACTTTCCTTCTTTAAGGCTTAGCGGGAGGCAAAACCCTTCATCTGCTAAAATCTACCAATGCGCTCCTGAATAATTCCTTCAGATGAAACAGCTCATTCAAGAGCTTGCTAGGTCATTTGTTAGGAGAAAACTGCTGGCGGGGCTTAAGTTGCATACTGATTTCATCTGGTGGCAAGAAGCTGAGTCGCTGAGATGAACTCAAGGAACGCAACGCTGACCTCTTATGGCCTAATGACCCAGACCTAAAGAACCCACCTGAAGTGCGCGGATCTGGCCTTTATACAAACAGGAGGAGTGCAGCAAAACCTCACCTGGCCACCTGGGAAGGCAGGCATGTACTCAGGTATGTCCTGACACTGGTCATTGATCCTCCTGCAGACTGAAAACAGCACTGAGGGAGGGAGGGAGAAGATCAGCCAGGGAGAAACTGATTGGGCACCAAATTTTAGGCACCAGAACAGAGGCATGTGGGACACTGGGTCCACGGCAAGGAGTGGACTCATCTTGTAACCTGGAAATATGGGTGATACTGAGGTGCTCAAATGACTCACCCACCACTTGTCTACTCATTTTGTCATATTCTGGTGGCTTGGGTGTGGCTGTGATGCTGGTAGCTACGTCACTGGTATTTTGAATGCCAGCAGGTCGCCCCACAGTGAACAGGTTTCAGCAGAGCCTCCAGACTCTATTGAAGAGCAGATAATGAAGAAGGTCGGAAGTTCTCTGCTTCAGAAGAAGGAACCACTGAGAACCTTATGCATAGCTACAAAACATTGCCAGATCCTGAAGGCCTAATGAATGGCATCAGGACGGATTCATAAAGCACATTAAAGCCTGTGAGTCGGTGGCTGTAGTCAACTCTGAAATCATGGCCACCCTACCCCTATCCCTACCCCTACCCCTGCCCCCATTCCTTACTCCCACCCCTACCCCTACCCCACCCCCTACCCCTACCCCCACTCCCTACTCCCACCCCTACCCCTACCCCACACCCTACCCCTACCCCTGCCCCCATTCCCTACTCCCACCCCTACCCCTACCCTACCCCCAACCCTACCCCTGCCCCCACTCCCTACTCCCACCCCTAGCCCTACCCCACCCCCTACTCCTACCCCCACACCCACCCCTACACCAACCCCTACCCCTACCCCCACTCCCTACTCCTACCCCTACCCCTACCCCACCCCCTACCCCTGCCCCCACTCCCTACTCCCACCCCTACCCCTACCCCACGCCCTACCCCTACCCCTACCCCTGTCCCCATTCCCTACTCCCACCCCTACCCCTACCCCCAACCCTACCCCCACCCCCACTCCCTACTCCCACCCCTACCCCTACCCCACCCCCTACTCCTACCCCCACGCCTACCCCCATGCCTACCCCCACCCCTACCCTATCTCCACCCTCACCCCTACCCCCACCCCCACCTCCACCCCTACCCCTACCCCCACCTCCACCCCTACCCCTATCCCCCACTACTCCTACCCCCACACCTACCCCTACCCCCACTCCTACCGCTACCACATCCCCTACCCCACCCCCAACCCACCCCCTACCCCCATGCCTCCCCCTACTCCTACCCCTACCCCTAACCCTACCCCCAACCCCACCCTCACCCCTACCCCCACCCCCACCCCCACCCCTACCCCTATCCCCCACTACTCCTACCCCCACGCCTATCCCTACCCCCACTCCTACCTCTACCCCATCCCCTACCCCACCCCCAACCCACCCCCTACTCCCATGCCTCCCCCTACTCCTACCCCTACCCCTAACCCTACCCCCAACCCTACCCCCTACCCCTACCCCGACTCTTACTCCTACCCCATCCCTACCCCTACCACACCCCAACCCTCTACACCCACCCCCAACCTACCCCCATGCCTACCCCTACTCCAACCCCTACCCCACCCCCTACTCCTACCCCCATGCCTACCCTTATCCCTACCCCACCCCCAACCCAATCCCTACCGCCACCCCTACCACACCCCCAACCCACCCCTACCCCCATGCCTACCCCTACCCCCACCCCCTGACCCATGTGTGCCAGATTAGCTCATTTTCCATAGGGTTTTCAGTGATTGATTTTGGGGGAAATAGATCGCCAGGTCTTCCTTTCAAGGTGCCTTTGAGTGGCTCTTGGTTAGCAGCTGAATGAGTTGGAAAGTCCTGAGTATCTTTGCCTTGACATTGCCTTCAGTGTGCATTAGAACTCAATATAATAAAGCCCCACATGCTCACAGCTGGTCCAATAAGTAGCACCATGATAAAGGGAGAAAAGGTGGACATTGTCATGGATTTTGATCCACAGTCAGTGCTCATGGAAGCAGCACTCGAGAGATCAAAAGGGTTTCATTAGGTAAATCTGCTTACTCTGAGGACTGAGGTGCACATGACCCAAGCCATGCTATTCTCCATTGCATAATGTGCGTGTGAAGCTGGACATTGAACAAAGAGGACAGTGAAAGAATCGATGCATCTGAGCCGTGATACTGGAGAAGAACATTGAAAGGACCATGGCCTGCTAAGAAGCAAACTGATCAGTGTTGGAAGATCTCTGCCTCTCTCCAGAGGCAAAGATGGTGAGAATTCATCTTACATACTTTGGACATGTTGTCAGGAGAGACCAGTCTTTAGAAAAGGACATTATGCTTGGCATAACAGAGGGGCAGCGACAAAGGGGAAGGCCCTCAGGGAGATAGCAGCAGTGGATGAAGGTTAGGTACAATGGTGAGGATGGCGCAGGGTCAGGGAGTGCTTTGTTCTGGTATGGGTAAAGGTTGATAAGGGGTGGGAGTGACTCAGTGGCACATGACAACAATATGGCTCACTGCTTGTCCCAGCGACCAGAAAGAAGACAATCACCCACAAAGGAGTGAGTGACGTCGTGGCATACTGCTCACTGTGCAGTACCGTCTCACATGGAGCTGGGGGGGGGGGGGGAGGGGGAAGACCAGGTGGCAAATGTTATTCAGTGATAAGTCCTTCTTCTTAGAAAACAAGAAGATCAAAACACATTTTGCTTTGGATGAATGATAAAATAGTCCCAGTTGTTGTTTACCCAAAAAAAACCCAAACTCACTGCCATTGAGTGAAGGCTGTCAGTGACCCCACCCCTTGCGGGTTTTAACTGTTTACAGGAGTGGAAGGTCCAGTCTTTCTCCTGTGGGGCTGCTGGTGGTTTCAAACAGATGCCCACACACATTGCAGTCCCGTGTGTAACCGCTATGCCAAGGTTCCCAGCAAGCCAGTTCTGATTCACAGCTACCCCATTAAGCAACAGCACAACAAACTGCCCGGTCCTGCAGCACCCCCACGATTGTTGTTATCTTTGAGTCCCTTGTTGCAGTCACTCCTACTGATTCATCTCATTGAAGGTCTTCCTCTTCTTCCAGGACCCTCCGCTTTCCCAAATTTGTGGCAAAGCTTTCTGGCTATACTTCTTTCAAGACAGAATTTTGTACTTCTGGCAGTGCACGGTATATTTAATACTCTGCCGGGACCATAATTCAGATAAATAAAGACATTCTTCATCTGTCTTTCTTTTCCTTGAATAGTTTCCGCGTGCACAGCAGGTGACAGAGAATACCATGCCTTGGGTTTGTTGCTCGCACCTTAAACAGGGAGTCATGTGGATGATCACAGACGTGAGTCAGATTGCACTCTGTCCAAACCTGGCCCTGTTCCAGGCCCGGGACTCACACTCCCCATATATATCAACTGAGCCCATAGCTCTATCCGTCTGGACACCATCTGAAGTAAGAGTCTGGCTGTCGTGTTAAACTTGGTTTCAGTACATCAGCTGCCAATTACTCAGCCAAAGTTGGACCACTGCCCAAGCCAAAGTGCAGCAGCTCTGCCAGCTCTCCCTGCCTCTTGAAGTCAACTTCTTTCAAAATACTCTGAAATTTGAACAGGTCACCACCAGCAGTTTCTTCAGTTAATGAAGTCCTATTCAGTAAAGGTTGTAAGCCTGGATGAGGGAGAAACTGCTCATTCGTACAGAAATGATCTATCTTTGCATTGAGACACTAGATAAAACAGTCCTTGAAGGTCTGGCCATTAAGTTCCATCAGCCGTCCCTCACATTGCCCAGGAGCAAGATGAGTTTGTTTTCTTCACTTCCTGGAGGCTTCTGCGAGCATAGGGGTGAACTTGGCTACCAGCGGGAGGTTCCGCAGCCAGACATGAGAGCACAGTTTATCCCTCAGGCCACTGGCATCTCTCAGTACTCTTCACAGGCCCAGGAAGCGTAATGCCCTTGTCAGTATTCTTTTTCGTTTTCAACCTATCCACCCTGACATTGTCATGTGTGCCACACAGCTCGATCGCCAGGATGTCAAGGCAAAGGCCCTCAGGACAGTATTCTAACTCGTTCAGCTGCTGACCAAAAGGCACCCGAAGGCACCTTGAAAGGAAGACCTGACGATCTATTTCCAGAAAGTCAATCACTGAAGACCTTGTGGATCACAGCTAACCTGACTCACCTGGGTTGCCATGAGCTCGAGCTGACTGCAGGAACAAGTTCCAGGATTGAATGTCCTCGGTTCCTATATCCCCTGAAGATAAAACATATGTGCTGGTAGCATCAGAATGCTATTAAAAGAGGAGCTATATCCCGGGAACCCTGCTTTTATTTTTGGACCCCTGGTGGCATCATGGGCAAAGTGTCGGGCTACTAACCAGAAGGTCATCGCTTCAAACACAGCAGCTGCCCTAAGGGTGAAAGATGAGGCTTTCTGAAAAGAAGAAGAAGAGGAAGAAGAAGAATGAGGCTTTCTTCTCCTGTAAATATTTACAGCCTCAGAAACCCTAGGGAGTACTAAGGTAGCCATGAGTCAGAGTCAACTCCATGCCAGTGGGTTTGGTCAAGTAATTTCCACGCTATTGAGACCCTATGTGTTGGAGTAGACAGAACTGTGTTCAGGGCTTTCAGTGGCCCCAACCTTTCCGAAGCAAATCACCGGGCTTTCTTTCCAACAGGCCTAGAGGTGGGTTTAACTACCAACTTTTCTGGTGTGCTTCTGGCATGTAAACTTGGTGTTACCCAGGGGCTCCTAACCTAAAAGAATTAGGAAGTAACCATAGTGGTTTGCCTGCATGCAATGAATCTTATTTATTAACTTTATTTTCTATTTTTTGTTGTGGTTGCTGTTGGTGTTTCTCCGATGAAAATATTAAATGCCATCTTAAAAAGAAACATTGAAAGTAAAATATAAAGAAACCTTTAAAAGTTGGAACTGGGAAACAGTGCAGCATGGGAGCATGAACAGAAAGCAAACATGTAATACAGAGGGGCCAGTGCTCCACGGAGTGGAAGTTAAGATTTATTGCTGAGCTCCCTAGAAGCCAAAAGGTAGAGAGGGATAGGTAGGAAGGGACCATTACTTTTAAGAGTTCTGGAATTTTGTATAGTCAGAACATGAACAAGCATCCAAAGTAGAGTGGAGCAAGCTTGGTGGCAAATGTCATGGGTCACCCTAGACAGCAAGAAGGCAAACATATATGGCCTTAAAATTTTTTTAAATATATTTTATGAACTGACTGCAAGCTAAACTTATGCCATATTTCTTTCTGATGACATTTAGTTTTTTTTAAATTCCTAATAGCTAGTTCATGTCTAGCTGTGTCTTCTTCAGTCAGATATCTGTGGCCATTGCCAATCTGGGCCACTTTAAACAAAACCATTTCTCTTGGATCTTTCAAACTGCATGGGAGAACAAATATGCGGCTCCAGACCCATAAGAGGACATGCATGAGAGAGTCTGCAACTTCTGAGAAAAACACGTCTTTTTCTTTCTGCACAGAGCTGAGACTCAGCCAGGCGTATCTCCCTGCAAGACAGACTCTTCAGGAAAGCCAGGCTTCACGAGTCTTTTCTGATGCTCTCTCCTTGAGGTCCGGTCCTAGGTCACTTGCCCAATTTGTCCAGGAAGACCAAATATCCAGACCTCAAGACCTGCAGATGTTCCCTGGGCAGTCAGCACGTCAAGGATTCCTCTCTTCCCAGGATTATGATTTTCAATCCTGTGCTTGTTTGCTTGTTTCTAGGAATGAATGTAACCATTGTACCACTACAAGACAACATAAATCCACATAAATCAACATTTACTGAATTGATCCAGTGTTTAATGAGCATGCACTATGTGCTACATGCCTATGTAACCTTTCCTTTATCCATGTGCCTGCCTTTACTCTGCTGCACATAAAACACATACTCCATGGCCCTATAATCACGAAGATGCACACTGGAATGTGAGCACAATTTCCATTGTCTGACAAACGAGAACCCAAATCTTAAGAGCTTGATGACTTTCTCTAGTTACTTAACTTCTTTGAACCTTAGTTTTCCCTTCTTAGAAAGAAAGACAATGCCCAGGACATAGCCTTCTGTTATGTAAACTAGAAGAGTTATAAAAATGTAGACATTAGATAGAATCATAATTTCCTTCTTCCTATTACAAAAGACCAAAATTTTATCATACTTACATATAAAATATCATGTGATGGTATATGCCATAAAAGTTATATTCCCCCCACCAACCTGTATTAGGTACATATCTAGAAGGCTTAGAAAAGCTTAATATTTTATTTTTTATTGGCTACATGGATTCAGAAAGAAAGTAAAAAACTGAATTGTATCAAATCTTCGAGTTCCTACTCATACCCAAAACAAACTAAGAGTCAGCAACAGCGTGCGTGTTGGACTGACAGAAAAGAGCATGAATTTTGTACAGACTGATCCATTCCACTTTGCCAAGGCAAATAACAATAGTATTGTTTCTAGTTAAGCAACATCAGTCAAAATATACTAATACCATTAGATTAACAAATGAGTACTCATGTCGTCCTTTTACTAACACTTATTCATAACTGCAACAGAGTTCTATTTGGAATGATCTCTTGATTCCAAATTTCATATAGAGGTGTTTTACATTCATGACATTTTAGATATTAAGATTCCACAGGGAACTAATCACAAGCTGGAGAGCAAAGCCAAAAGAGGGTTTCATTTTCTCAGTCCCAGATCATGTCCCCTCCTAGGGCCCTTTTCATTAGTGCCTGCTTAACTGTTCTCATGCTTTGAGAGATAATTTAGCAAGGAGTACTTATTATTAATTAATCACCTCCTTTTCTTCAAAGGCTTATAAATCAGCTATGAAAAGTTCTGGCAACTAATGTCGATACAGTGAACTGATATCCCAACCCAAAGGGAAGAAATGTGAAGTTTTCGTGGTCCCATAAGGCTTTATCTCAGAAGGGTGCATAAATTCCATTAGATTCTGTAAAGCACTTAAAGAAACAGGCAGGCGCCAGTTCTGTCTTTACAGTGCCTCAGGGGACTAGGATCCCCCATGATAGGAATACCTTGTTTTGTTGCTCAAAATGGAATAATAATAATAAAAAGAGATTGGAAATGCCATTGACTCGTATGACAGACATCAGGAGCAGGTGAACTCAGAAATGCCAAACTGCTCAGAAGATCCCCTTAGAGTCATCATTTAGCTATATGCGACAGAAGGACAATTAGTCAAAGCCATAGATCAGACCTCACGTGGTGTTCCGGATGGAACAGATGGAGGCGGTCTTCTGAGGAGCCCCTGGTTAGTCACCAAGCACGCAGGGAACTGTTCCCAGCAGCCATTGCCTATATTTGACCCTCTAACCAATTTTCATAGATCTCACAATATTTGAGATAACTGCTTCATTGTGTTCAATATGGCTATCCCAAGCCATATTGAGTTTCCCCTCCTTTAGATTCCTTTAATACCCAGAGCATCTTAGCCTGGGCACTTTTGCCTAACCGCTTCCTGGGCTGCACTCAAACTATCTAGATCAATGGTTATCAACCTTCCTAATTCCACGACCATCTAATACGGTTCCTCATGTTGTGGTGACGCCCCAACCATAAAATTATTTTCGTTGCTACTTCATAACTGTAATTTTGCTACTGTTATGAATTGGACAACCCCTGTGAAAGGGTCTTTAGACACCTCCCCCCACCCAAGAGGTTGCGACCCATAGATTGAGAACTGCTGATCTAGAGAGAAATATTCTCAGTGAACAGGAAGAAGGTTGAGGCCAGAGTTCCTGTCTTAGTTATTCTGTATTGCTAGGGTTCGGTCTCTATGCAGTTTCCATCAAAGTATGCCTTGTTTCCCCTAAAGGCTGAATTTAAGAATCTATCCTCATGGAGTCCCAGGGTGGGGTAAACAGGTAACATGCTTGACTGCTCACCAAAAGATTAAAATTGCAAGTTCACTGAGAGGTGCCTCAGAGAAGGGGTTGATGGGATAATTCTGAGAAGTCAACTATTGAAACCCTTTAAAACATAATTTTACTCTGACAAACATGACATCATCATGAGCCACTGAAGACTGGAAGTCAACAAGTTATTTCTGTAGCTCTACTCTGACAATCAAGATGTCAGAGCTGGAAGCACTTTAGGTATATTGAAACTCAACCAAATTCACTCCCATCCAGTCAAGGCTGACTCACAGTGACCCCTATAGGGCAGGGTTTGAACTGCTCTTGTGAGTTTTTGAGAGTGTAACTCTTTACAGGAGTAGAAAGTACGATCTTTCTCCCTAGGAGCAAATGCTAGTTTCAAACTGCCAACCTTGCTGATCGCAGCCCAATGCATTATCACTATGCTACCCAGACTCCTTAGCCTTCGGTAAATGTGGTCCAAATCTCTCTAATCTTACAGATACGGAAAAACATAATCCAGAGAGAGGTGAATTTGTTTTCTTTGATTGCTCATCAGTTAGGGGTAAAGTCAAAATACTTTTAACCAAACCCAGTGCAATTGAATCCATTTAATTAATAATGACCATATTGGGCATATTAGAATTGCCCTAGAGTTCCAAAACTGTAAATTTTGAAAAAAGCAGACTGCCACATCTTTGCCCTGTGAAACCCCTCAGTTAAAACCACAGACATTGTAGTTTAAAACTGAGCACTTGACTACTGAACCACTGGGGTTCCTCAGAGTCAGCAGATCAGAACCAAACCCACTGCCTTAAGGTTGATTCCCACTCTTCTAGATCCTATAGGATAGGGTTTTTCTTTAAGAGCTAAAAGCCTTATCATTCTCCTGAGTTGTGAATGGGTTTGAACTACTGACCTTGAAGTTAGCAGCACAATGCTAATTCCACAGTGTCACCAAGGCCCCTTAAAGTCAGAATGGTAACACATAATATCCCACTCAGTCTCTGCATTCTTTCCACATCCCGTACATCAGCACTATTTCTGACCATCCTGATTTTATACCTCTACTACACTTAGTAACCCCTTCCTAAAAGCATTAATGAAGTGCCCAACACACACCGATCATAGAATCAGTAGAAAACTAAAATAATATCTCTCTGAACATGGCCTTCCATGCTTTGCGGCTCTCTTCCCAGAGTTCTCTCTGCTGGCAGAGAACAAAATCTGCAGCATGCTACATCAACACAGGCAGGCCACAGGCTGAGTCTCTCACTCCCATCAAATCAATGCTGACCCTTAGTGACCCGCTGTGGGTTTCCAAGACTGTAAATGTTTATGGGAGTAGAAAACCCAGTCTTTTTTTTCTGAGGAGCTACTGGTGGTTTTGAACTGCTGATCATGCAGATTGCAGCCCAATACTTAACCACTACACCACCAGGGTTCCCTACCTAGCTGAATGTGAAATGGCTTAACAGCTATTCTTCAACCTTCAACCTACTAAAGTGTTGGGGCAGGATCTTCAGATTTTACCCACTGAGGCCTCAGAGTGTTGTGCAGGCCCACCAGTAGTCCTCTTAGTATCTCCATACACTTAAGGTTTCAGTGAGACAGAGGCTTCTGTCAAGTAGAGCATGGGGGAGAAGGCATGGGCTTTGGAATAGAACACTTAATAGGACTCATAAATATGCTCCTGATAGCTGTGCTGCCTTGGAGTTATTTAGATTTTCTATGCCTCAGTTTCCTCCTCTCCACAAGATAGAGTTAAGAGATAGTGATCTGTATAATAGAGTGACAAAACTTTCAACTCAACCAGGTGCCCAGCATTCAGGAGATATGCATCCGGGAAGTGGCAATGCTATCTATATTATTACAACTGCTTATCAAAAATAACACATAAAGGAGACTTCTGTGCCAACTGTTTGATTTTGGCCCTCAATAAGCAAGGGTTTTCCTTTTTTCCTTTCAATATTTAGAGCACTCACATGGTGTCCTGACTGCGTAATCTAGGGAAATGGTTTAGTTATGTGAATAGGCTTAGCTATTAGCTAAAGGATATATCCCAAATGGCACTGTAAATTATCCCATGATTGAAAACAGGAAGAGAATTTCGCCAACACCTTTAAATTGGAAGCGGCCAATGAATGTTGAAAGTACAGCTGCTAAGTGTCCAACCCCGTCATGAGCTTCATCCTAAGGACACCTTTCTTTAAAGCGAGTATCAAAGGAATTCATGAGGATTAGCCACCCTGCTTTAAATGATTATGTCTCTGCTGAAACATTCAGGTCTTGCTACAGGGGCACGCTCTCTGGCCCTGACAACCAGAACCACCTCATCTTTAGAGTAGGTTGAATTACATATCCCCATCAGAAGTCTAGATCTGGTACAGCAGGTAAGGTCAATGCCCCGGGGCCACAAGTAGGGGGCACACTGAGCAGTTTCTATCAACCCTGGTCATTTCTCTGTCGAGCTGTGACAGACCATTCAGCAAAAGTAGTGCTTTCAAATTTGAAAGCTACCGTGGCTCAAGGCAGACCATGTCATCTAGCTCAGCTGAGTGCAGAAAGAAAAGAAACTATTACAAACGACTGTACCACAGAACGGATCAATTTTCATCACTGAAAGCAAAGAAGAGGCCGTGGTCATTGGCATGGCGCGTCCCAGTGCAATGAATGACAGATTAATGAGGTTGGCTTGTATTTTGGAGATGTTACGGTCGTTATTTAAGTGGCGGGGCTTTAGAGAGGGCTTACAGCCTCCGCGCTTGCCATAGGTGCTGTTTTTCAAAGCCAAGCCTCGGTTCCGCCCTTCTCCCGCCCCTTTCCTGCCAGGTGCCACGTCGCCCCGGCGGCGGGGCCGGTCGCTTACCACGAACTCCTCCAGAGTCTGGTAGGTCTTGCCCCGGAACTCGCAGTAGTTCTTCCTCTCCTTGCACTGCGGGCAGCACTGGCTGGTGTCGACGTGGATGCAGCGAGGGTGCAGCCGCGGGCACTCGGGCTGCGCGCACAGCGGCCCCTCCTCGGTGCACAGGCACGGGCAGGCCGAGGGGCCGGGCGCGAACTTCTCGCCGATGGCGTACACGAAGCCGCTCTCGTCCACACAGCCCTTCCCGCGGTAGTCCGGGTACGCGTACTCCTCGGGGGGCTCCAGCGTCGGGGCCAGCTCCTGGCCCGCCGAGTCCTGCGCGGCGAAGGCGTCCAGAGCCTCCACCTGGGGGGTGTCCCCCCGGGGTCGCACCTGCAGGTCCCCGGCCTTGGCCGCTCCGCCCTGGGCGGCCCAGGCCTGCTTCTGCTTACTCCACGCCTCCCTGCCGGCGAGCCCGCGGCCGCTCTTGCTCTTCCAGTCGCGGCCGCTGCCGCCCTCTTCCCTCGCGGGGCGCCCGAGCTCGCTCACCCGCCCCGGGCTGTCCCGAGAGGCGTGTTCGCGCTTCTCCTGGCCGGGTTGCTCCGGCGCCTGGGCCAGCTTCTCCAGAGGGATGCTCGGACTGCACAGAGCTACCATCAAGCAGCAAGTGACCAGGAGGGAACTGGAGAGCGCGCCAACTGCCATTGCAGAGGAACCGGGCATCCCCGACCACGTCCGGGCGGGCGGGCGGGGAGTGCCGCGGAGGGGCGAGTGGCATTCACCACCCGGGAACGCGCCGCCGCCAGCCGGGAGCCGCCGTCCCTGCGGAGAGAACGGCAGCACAACTGAGCCCCAAGGCCTGAGCTCGCCGCAGCTCGCGGCGGCCCCGCACCCTACCCTGCACTGCCGGGCTCTGGGCTCTGCTCTGGCTCTCCAGCAAAGGTCTGGGCGTCTGGGCCAGGGGCTTGCCCCTGGGGAAGTACCCAATGTTCTAAAGCGGCATGGGTACAGAGAGAGGCCATGTCCGAGGAAAACACCTGCCCACTGTATTTCCTTAGGTCATTTTAGAAGGTTCAAGAAGAATGGGTGGCCCTGCGGGGGGGGGGGGGGGGGGAATCAGACCAGCATCGGCTCCCCACTGAGAACTGGGCCCATGCTTCCAGGAGTGCTCAATTAAGAGCTACTGAAGTCAAGCACCTTAAGTACCCCTCCCTAGCTCCAGGCATCACTAGTACTTAAAGGGTTCTAAATCTAACATTCTGCAGTGAAGTTAGAGAAAGACAAATGGGCCTTTGGGGGGAAGGAGAGGAGGAAAAATACAAAGTTCCTCCCAGGATCCTGTGGCTCATTTTCAACAACTTTTTGATGTTTAATTTTGGTAATGCAGCAGATGCCTCCTGCCTTGCCATCTCCCAACCCCTGCTGCCCAAGAGAATGCCTGGGCCCCTCCTTCCCAAAGAGGCTTTATGGAGGTACCAGGGGGATTTGGTTCTGCATTGGCCAACAGGGTTCTGTCCAGTCCTCTGTTCAAGACTTGGGGCAAGGCTGGGAACTACAAAGCTCTGTACTTTTACCGGAAGAGCTGCTTTGATCAGGGAAAGGACCATGGCCTTGGAGAAGACATGGCCAAAGAGAGGGAAATGGGAGTGAGAGTGAGTGAGTGAGTGAGTGAGTGAGTGAGTGAGTGAGTGAGTGAGTGAGTGAGTGAGTGAGTGAATGAAGGGGCACAGTTTGAAAGAGGTAATTGGGGCTGGGGGCACTGGATCTTGGCTACCATTCATTGCACTCCTAGTTTCCCCTAGCCCTCTGATCTCAATTTCTGTGATTCCCCAAAGGGGTGGCAAGAGCCCAAGTGCCTTAGGACTAGGACAACCTAGCCTTTCTTTTTTTCATCTTCAGCTCAAATTGTTCTCAAAGCTAGGCTCCCACCTGGACTTCTCGGTTCCCCTCAGACCTTCCCCACCCCCAATAGTGCTTGGCTCCTGCCTGCCCTGTGCTCCTCCCCAGCCCAGGCCAGCAGACCTCAGTCTGCTCTGTGAATCCGCCCCTGTTTACAAACTTGGTGAGTGAAGATGCCCTCTGAGGCCAATACCCCTGGAGCGCACCCTAGTCATGCACATGCACCCTCACCCCTGTGGGCATGCACCCAGTCTACATACATGAGAGCAGAGCGCCTGCCAGACACCAGGACCGCTGCAGGCGCCGAGGCTGCCAGGGAGGGCGCAGCCCAGGGCCGCCCTGGCCCATCCTCCGACCCGGCGCGGACCACGCGGCGCGGTGCGGACCTGGCCCAGAGTGCGCAGCCCCACCTGCGCGCTCCACCCAGCGCGGGCACCCCGCTAGGGCGTCTCCGCGGGCGCTCTCATCCAGCTTCTGGCAGCAAGTTGGCGCAGCCGAAAGTCCCTGCCGGCGTGGATCTTCCCGAAGTCTCCGGGACAATGCACCCGCGTGCTGCCAGGTCCCGCCACGTTCCGCTCCGCAGGCAGGCAGGCAGGCAGCTGCGCTTGGCCTGCACACCCCGGTCTCTCCAGACCAGGTGACTGAAATCCCCCTGGCCACCTCTGCCCTTCAGAGAGAGAGAGGAGTGGCCCAGGGAGCAGCTGGCGGGCTAGTGGGTCCCGGGACCTGCGTGGGAGCCGGCATGTCTGTCGCGTGGCTCTCTCCTGTCCTTTTGCTGCAGCTACCGCAGCCGCATCCTGTCCGCTCCCATGGGGGCCCCCGCCCCTACTGGCGCCTCTCAGGAAGTGTTGCCTCCGGGATGAAGCGCTGCCCTCCCCCTCCCCTACACCCACCCAGCCAGAGGGCCGCCAGCCGCTCTGGCTTTTCTTCCACACCTTTTGAAGGACCCACCTGTCAGCAGCAGCTTCCGGAGCTCAGAGGCTGGCCAGAATCCTCGCCGGACTGCCATCCTCCTCCCTTGTCTCTCACTCTCAGCTGGACCTTTCATTGTTGCCCACTTCTTTCCCCTTTTTCTTTCTTTTGACTCCATCCTTCCTAATTGGCCCCCCTCTGGCTTTCCTCTCTGTGGCACGCTTTGTTTGCCACTGTTGAAATACGGAAACGAAATTGTTCACTTTGGAATTCAGAGACCTTGTTAGTTGAGCGGACTGTTGGGAGTTTTTTTCTCCTCTGCATTCAGGAACCCAGGGAGTATAGATGTGATAGAGGAAGAAACTTGAAGCATCCAAAGGCATTCTCTCTCCCTTTCCTTCCCCATCTCTCTTTCAGCTGCTACAAATGGAAACACCCTTTGCTTCTTTGGGAGGTTGATAAGCTGGTAAGCATAGATCTGTGGCGGAGATTGCTTTGTTTTCACTCTTTGATCTCGGTCCATCGATTAGTTACATTTCTTGGATAAAGGAAGAAGGCCAACCAATGTGTTCAGAGTCATCCTTAAAAGGGCCCTTGGATAGAACCATCCTTTCACAGTGCAGCCATCCCTCTTCATATAATAGTAAACCTGCAATCCAGTTGTGGAGCGGACCCACGAAGATTTTGTGTGGGTCAGTGTAACATCTGTGCCATCAGGCTTGGCGGCTCGTTGTTTAGGAGTGGAGCACTGGACCCGTCTTCTGAGGCAGCTCTGAGTGGACTTGAGCATAGTGGCTGAGCACGTGAGCCTTTAGAGTCACCAGATCTCCAGTCATGTGCTCTGTGTGTCCCTCACACACCTTTCCCTTGACTTAAAGTTCAGGCCCTCTACTCTGGGTGAGTAGGGTGTGTGTATTAGGGGGGGGGGGAGGGGATGCATTGAGACACATTGTACTTTCCCCCACAGTCTTCAAAGTAGAGAGCCCACTGCCACTGTGCCTCCTTTCCCACGATACCCCAGCCCCGGGACAGAGTGGAAGTGGCCCGTGGGGCTCCCTCGGTCAGGTCGCAATACAAGTCTTTGTGGCAGCAGCCGGCACACCTTCCTCCAGAGGGGTGCACAGTGGGTTCAAAAGGTCCACAACCGAGTACTTAACTCATCGGAACTCTTCATAATGTAGAAACCAGCTCTAACGGAAGCGCCAAGAAGGACAGGAAGCGAAATGCTTGTGGGAGGCCAGTCTTCTCTCTCTAGAAACCAAAATGATGGGCATGGAAGGCTTTTGTGTCCAGAATATTTTCTTCCCCCGGTCCTATCCCCAGAGGGTTTGAGCTTCTCTACTTCCAAAGCCGCCATTTCTCTCGTCCTATTATTTCAAGCCAGTAGGTAGGCCAGCTTGACCCCTGGGATAGGGTAACTGGGGGTTCTCTGTATCTACCTCCTTCTAGTTCTTCACCATATGCTCAATGCATGACCTTCTTGTCAAAATCATGCTTGTATCATAAATAACCACGGATTCCACATTGCCACCAAAGCGAAAACGATAACTTTGCAGCATCATCGTTTATAATACGGTAAGTGGGTCCTCCCTGGAGTGGCTTGTGATGCGCTCAAGACATCTTGGTTCAGGTGACAATTTTTCCCATTACATTGCAATATTTACCAGCTCATTATTTTCAGACCTTTACGGATTTTGTTTTGCTTTTGTCAACAGTCACTCTCATTTATTGTTATGGGCCGGCTCCAAATAGAACTGGTAAGAATAAAGCTATCATAGTAGGTGCAAAAGATTCTGTTTCCAGTGAGCATTTGATGGGGGTCATATGGAGAGATTAATGACGTTCCTTTATTGATCCCACTCAATCACAAATCTAGTCTAATCAGGAAACCCTCTGTCACAGTCTCCTGGTCACAGTGGAGAGCTCAGAATATGAGCCTGTCAAGCTTGCAAGAGGAATGACACACTTAGGAATTAATTATGCTTCCAAGTATTCACATCACTTTATTCTTTCAGATACTCTCAGAAGTGATGTGATAGGGCAGGTGAGATGAGAGAGGAAAGCAATTTCAGAAGGATTTCCATCCTTTGTGAGGAACAGTGACCGTCCAGCCTTGATTAACTAAATTCAGAAAATATAGGGGGTTTTGCAGCCATCCAAAGAATTACGATTTACTGCCAATGCAATAATTGTGACTGATTTTTATTCCCATTCCTCCTATCCTCCCTCTCTTTCTCCCTCTCTCCTCCTTCCTTCCTTCCTTCCTTCCTTCCTTCCCTCCTTCCTTCCTTCCTTCTGTTTAAATCTTCCCAGGACACAGACTAAAAGTGGCAATGGAAAGACCTCTGGTCACAGAGGGAGGTGACCTGGACCTCATGATGACTCTACAAAGCACCAATTTTGAGGAGATAGACAAGTCTCCACATGTCTCACCAACGCATTTGTTGAATCTTAAAAACACGAAGAAAGGTTCTGGAAATAGGTCTGCTATTCTGCCCTATTTCATCCCAGCATATTATTTCCACGTCTCCTTTGAAGCAGGAATCAAATCAAACAGCTTAAATAAGAATTCACGTTTCATACTGAGCCTGGGAGTAAGTGTTTGGCTTCAGGGCTAGTCCAGAGCAATGTGTAAAGAAGGCAGGCTTTCTGCAGGGTCCTGAGGCACTTCCATGGCAGGCACTCCTGTCCCCTAAAGCATACGTACTCTTTCCTTCCTTCCTCTGCAGGGCCAGAACATGATTCATGTCACCGTTACAGCACTTCTCCCAATCGGACTTTTCAACCAGGTATCTGCAACTATGTCCAAATTGACAGCTTATTAAGGGGCCAGGACTATACTATATCCGTCTTCATGTGCTTGAAGCCTAAGACCGTAACAGGATCAAGTGTTAGGAGCGAGGGAGATAACGAGAGAAAGAAGGGAAGGAAAAGGAAGGGAGAGGAGGGAAAACAAGGGGAGGAGGAAGGGAAGCCTGGAATCACCCATAATCTGGGCACTTTGAAACTATCTCCTCAGTTCCTTACAATACCACTAGTCTCGGTGGACTACTATTGGCTTCTCATTTTGCTACTTGGAATACAAATCTCAAAAAAAGGTATTGTGTCTTGACCAAGAACACACAGTTAATAGGGAAAGGATCAGATTGAAATTCAGACTTCTGATGTGAATCCTTTTTTAAAAAAACAACATTTTATTGACATATTCAAATGCACTATGATTTAATAGTTTAAACATATTAAAAAGCACTGTGCCATCATGTCCACAATCAAGGTTTGATCGTTTTCTTCATTCTTGTATCTATTGTTATTAACTCCCTCTCATCCCTCAGCCTCCCTTGTCAATAACCCAAGGACCCATTAATCCACATAGTCCCACTATAGATTGACCGATCCTCGGATTTATGTAAAGAAAGTCTTACCATGCTGTACTTTCATAGTGCTTTTGCGTTGGGCTGCTGACCATAAGAAAGTCATACTTAAAAAAAAAAAAACTAAATAAAAAGTCCATCAGCAGCCACGAAGTAAAACACAGATAAACTTCAATCCAAAAGAACATATAAAATAATTATTAAAAACATACACACTTGAACAAGTTAAAAATGAGTCGAGGAAAATAAATGAAAGATGTTAATTTCTGTTTGTTTGAAACTAGCTTGTGTGCCATAAGAGAATTTAAATCTGTTTCACTTTTATTTTTCCTCCTGTACAACCATGCAGACTCTTGTGTAGGCCTGATGGATTAGGAATCTTGGTGGTTTTTAAGGCAGGGATCTCTCTCATTTAGTTTTTATTAGTTACAAAAGCCATCGCATAAGAAAAGAGATAGTATCCCATTAAACCCCCTATACATGTGGTACATTTTTGTTCTTTGTTTACAATGTTCCCTACGCTCCCTCCCTCCTTGCTTCCTGTCCCTTCCAGCTCCTCCTCCCTGCAGGTCCTGACCTTGGCCTCACTGTAGCCTTTACAATCCTGTCCTTTGGTGTGAAAACCATATTAATTTAATTTGTCCCTTATAATAATGGTGTCATAAAATATTTTATCTCAATGAGGTTGACTAACTTTCATCAGGGTGCTCCAAATTTTTCCATCTCATGAGGTCAGGCTCATCATTGTTTTTCAGGATGCATAATGATCCATTGTGTCTATTTACCAAATTTGGTTTGTCCACTCCTCTAACGACAGGCTTTGGGGTGGTTTCCATATTTTTGCTATTATAGAAATTAGTGCAATAAACATAGATATGCATATGTCTATGTCTATAGAATATATACCAAATAGAGAGAGAGTGCAGGATCATAAGGTATTTGCATTTTCATTCAAGGAAGTGACATACTGTTTTCCATAGCGATGGCATTAGTGTGCCATCCCACCGGAAAGTATGAGGATCCCAATAGCTCCACATCCAACCTAGCACTTACTATTTTCTGGTTGGGTTTTTGTTGTTGTTTATTTGTTTTTGAATTTTACTAACAGTGTCACTGTGAGGTGGTATGTCCCTGGTGTTTTAATTTTGAATTTCTCTTATGGCTAATGAACAGGAACCTTTCTTCATATGATTGTTGGCTGCTGTGATGTCATCTCTACAAAATTGTCGATTCATATCCTGTGCCCATTTTAACAATATTTATTTTAATTCATTATTAATTGGGAGTTTTAATACATCTCTCATATCATAGTTCAATCACATCAAACAGTATTGTACAATTGCTAGCACAGTCAGTTTCCGACGTGTCATATCACAGTTCAATCACATCAAGAAATAATGTACAATTGTTACCACAATCCGTTTCCAAGCATTCTCTTTCTTCCTGGACTCCTGACATCATCTCCCTTTTACGCCCCCCCCCCTCGGTCCCACTGTAATCTTCCCCTCCTGAAGTCCTTATTCTACTTGCTGTCCCTATAGGTTCAAGCACCCGGGATTCATATACCGAACACCAGAAAGACAAATAGTGCAATCTCAAGAGGGTGACCCCCAATGACATACCACCTCTGAGACAGAACAAACAAAAATACAGAGACCGATGAAAAGCAGATCAGGGCCAGAGTGCAGCAGAGGGGGAATCTCCTGACCAAGTTTTACCTGTTCAAGTCAGGTGTATCCTGTTGATCTTCTGTGCTCATCTCCCCAATGCACTGTTCATAACCACTTTCCTCCCATTACTCTAATATGGATAGAGAGAGATCTGCCAAGGCTTATTTCTTATGTAGTGCCCACAAATGTACCTTGGGCTCTCACTGTCACCCATGGCATTCTGAAAACGTGTGCTCATTTTTGGACTGGGTTATTTGTATATTTCTTATTAAGGTATTGGAGGTTTCTATAGATTTTTGAAATTAGCCCTCTATCTGACTTATCACTGCCAACCCCCCCACCCCCATCTGTGTGTCTCTTTTGCTCTTTTGATGAAACCTTGTGATGTATATAAAAGTCATAATTTAAAATGGTCCCCGTACTGTATTTTGTCTTCTGTAGTCTGGATGCAAGGTCTGCATATCAGAGTTATGGACTTGGATTGGGCTGGGATGCTTTCTTGACACATAATTAGTTCTTGATAGAAAGATCTTTATTATACATATATGATTGCCACTGGATTTGTTTCACTAGTCAGCCTGGCCCAATATAGTCAGTGATTGGTTTTCCAAATTCTTTCAAAAATTGTACTGAGATTTAGATAGGAATTGCATTAAATTTATGGAGTGCTTTTGGTAGTATTGACATTTCATTCTATTATGTTTTCCTCTACTTGAACCCCGAGGAGCTCTGGAGGTGAAATGCTGATGTGTTGGGTAACTAACCATCGGGTCAGCAATTGAAAGCCACCACCTGCACTGTGGGAGGAAGACAGGGCTTTCTAGTCCCATAAAGGGCTAGCTCCGAAACTCACTGGGGCCATTCTATCCTTTCCTATAGGAATGCTATAAGTTGGCATTAACTTGATGGCAGTGAATTTGGTTTGATCTGTCCATGAGTATGGGACTTCTCTGTAAACCTCTTTTGGTTTCTTGTAGAAGTGTTTTTATAGTGCTTGTATTTGTGTGCATGTAAGTCTTTTGCTTCTCTGGTAAGATTTATCTTAGCTTGTGTGTAGTTATTGTACATGGTAAAGTGCTTGTAATTTTCTTTTCAGTATCATCTTCTTTAATATACAAAACTTCAACAGATTTTTATGTTACTCTTATACTCTGATATGTTGCCCATATTTTCAATTTGTTGTAGCATTTTTTAATTGAATCTTTGGGATTTTCTATATCTACGATTATATCACCTGAAAATAAAGAGTTTTGTTTCTTCTCTGCCAATGCAGATTCCTTTAATATCTTTTTGATGTCTTATAGCTCTGGCTAAGACATCCCAAAATATATGATGGTGTACTACCTCCCACCCCACCCCCCAAATACCCCCTAAAAAAGGAAGAAAACTCCACTGGGCAGACCTTCCTTTAAAAAAAACCACAACATTTTATTAGGGGCTCATATAACTCTTATCACAATCCATACATATACATACATCAATTGTATAAAGCACATCTGTACATTCTTTGCCCTAATCATTTTCACTTAAGCCCTTTGCATCAGGTCCTCGTTTTTCCCCTCCCTCCTCGCTCCCCCTTTCCTCATGAGCCCTTGATAATTTACAGATTATTATTTTGTCATATCTTGCCCTATCCGGTGGCAGACCTTTCATAGTATGTATTTTTCCTGTTATGTGAGCATCAGGCAAATTGTTCTGAGTTAGTGCACCCCGTGGTGTCACCTGGGAAAATTCTCTCTGGGAACAGTACATTATTTTTCATAAAACAGTTTCACTTAAATCTCGTTTTTTTGTGAAGAGTGATTTAAGAGAACAGCAATCAGCTGTGAAATTTTGATTCCTGCTCAGGAAAAATGACACAGAAACTGGTGTGCTATTCAACACAGCTGACAAGGACAGTGCTATGGAAAAATTTAGGTGTACAAGTGGTTTTCTTGTTTCAAAAAGGTGAAATGTTGATTGATGACAAACCTCATTCAGGAAGTCCATCAACTTCCCAAACTGATGAAAATGTCTACAAAATTTTTCCACTTGTGCTTGAAGATTGGCAGTAGACCACTGAGACATGGGGAAGTTCTCTGGACTGTCTTGGAGCATGGTTCAGCCAATTTGAATGGAAGATTTGGGAATGAGAAGGGTCACTGTGAAACTTGTGCTGACTGACCAGGAAAAAGAGCATCAAACAGAAACAGACCGTGCTTTGAAAGAACAGCTCCAAAGTTACCCAGATTTCCCCCTGCCAAGGTCATTACTGGTGAGAAGACAGGGGCTATTCTTATGACTCCCAACAAAGCAAACAGCAATCAAGCCAGTTGAAGACACCATGTTCACCTGTCCCCCCCCCCCCCCACAACTACTCGTCAAATGGAATCAAAGATCAAGAAGATGCTCTTTTTTTTTTTTTTTTGATGTGAGGGGGATAATGTATTCGTAATTCATTCCACCAGGTCAGACTTTTAATCAAACTTTCATTTTATAGGTTCTGAAAAAATTGAGTAACACTGTGAGACAAAAAGGCCCAATTTGTGGCAGATGGGGGACTGGTTTTGCCACCATGACAATGCACCTAATCATGTAGCCATCTCAGTGCACCAGTTTTGGGCAAAAAGCAGCACGCCTCTCTTGCCCCACCTGATCTTAGTCATCTGGTCTTGCTCCATGCAGCTCTTTTTGAGTCTGCGAATGAAGAGGGACTTGAAAGGACAGAGATTTGAGGATGTAGAAGAGACGAAGGAAAAAATGAGGGAGGTGCTGTCAGCAGTTTGAAAAATGGTTCCAAGAATGGGATCACAGTTTTGGTAAATGTATTAAGTGTATTCGAGAGCACTTTGAGGTTAATAAGGTTGTTTGGTAAAAAAAAAAAAAAAAAGTAAACTTATAGCTTTGAAAAAAATCTGTTTTTTGGGGGGATACCCCCTTCATATTAAATAAGAGTTGTCCTACAGTACATCCCTGTCTGGTTCTCGTTCATAGTAAGGAGAATATTTTCAATTTCTATCCATTAAATAGAATATTTATTTGTCTTGTTTTGGCATATATACCCTTTAATATGTTGAGAAATTTCCCTACCATTACTATTTTATTAAGTGTTTTATCAAAAAAGAAGGTTGAATTTTATCAAATGTCTTTCCTGTATGTTGATTTAATCATATGGTTCTTTCATATATAATTCTCGTGTAATTGAATTTTTAGAGTTGATCATCCAATAGTTGATTTCAAATTTTGTAGCATTGTGATCTGAAAACACGGTTTGTAGCACCTTGATGTTTCAAAACTTATTGGTGCTTGATTTATATCGCCGAAAACGTGATCTACTCTGGCATACGTTCCATGCACACTAGAAAAAAATATATATTGTGCTTCTGTTGAGTTGAGTGTTCTGTGTACTGCTAAGAGAGCAAGTTGATTAATTGTTTAGCTCTTCTGTTTCTTTGTTGATTTTCATTTCCAGTTGATTGATCTTTGCTCAAAAGTGATGTGCTGCAGTTTCCTAGTGGTATAGTATTATGGTCCATTTGTCTCTGCGTTTCTATAAGAATTGGATAAATGTATTTGCAGACCTTTCACTGTATGAATAGAGGCTAAGTATGCTTGTGGCTCTGGTTCAGTTGTTCATTGTATAACAAATACCCTTTGTCTTTCATTATGGCTTTCCCTGTGCTGTCCATTTTATCAGAAATTAATATTTCTGTATCTGCATTCCTTTGATTGCCCTTAGCTTGTTACTTTTTTCGATCCTGTTTGTCTTTATATCTAAGATGTATTTCTTATGAGCAACATAATAACAAGCTTGTGTTTTCTTTTCCATTGTGCTATTACTTGTCTCGACCTGCCAAACTCAATCGGTTTACATTCCATGTTGTTATCAGTAGATATGGCTTCATTACTGTCATTGTTATGTTTTATGGTTTTATTGGTTTCATTGTTCATGATAATTTTCCATGCTGCTCCCCTATTGTTTATAGATTTTGTTGTCAGTGCTTTCTTTGCTTTTTTGTTTTAATTTTATTGTTTAACAGGGTTTTATGATCTTTCACTCTTTTTGTTTTGTTGAAGTTTTAATTTTTTTAGTTCAATTTGCTTTTTGTTGTTTTCATTCCAAATTTAAGATAGTTTGTGTTCTTTTGCAAAAGACTCCATACTTCTCTGTTCAAATATTTCCTATCTTCACTGTTTCCTCTATTTTGTTATTGTTTGTAATGTGTTAATGTGTTATCTGTGGTTCCTTATTTTGATTTGTATGATTCTGTGTTACTTAAGTAGGTTGATTTCTCAAGAGCAATGTCTTGAATGATAATTTTAGTTTGCTGTCTCTCGTTGTTGATTCTCTCTCTGAAGACCTCCTTTTAATATATTTTTGTAAGGCTGGTTTTGTTTTAACAAATTCCTGTACTTTTTTCCTTATTTGAAAATGATTTAATTTCTCTCCCATATTGGAGAGATAATTTTGCTGTACATAGGATTCGTGGTTGGCAAGGTTTCTTCTTTCAAATATTTGCAGATATCAATCTATTGCCTTCTTGCCTGCATTGATTATCCCCCCCATCATTTTATTGGGGGCTCGTATGTGATTTCTATAGAATATCTGAACTTATCCTAATTGGTTGGCCTTTAGAGGTGATTGTTCCTTTTCCCACATTATTCTCAAGACTCCTCCTTTTTGTTGATGTTAAAAAGTTTGACTGGGGCAGCTCATGGTGATTTCCATTTATTTATTTTTGTTTTTGTTTCTTTTTTGTTATGTTTTATTGACACTTCATCCGCATATCGTACAATTCAATAGTTCAATCATATCTGGAAGAATTGTACAGTCATCACCACATTCAATTTGAGAACCTTTTCTTCTCTCCTGTAGTCATTATTATTCATCTAATATTTTAAATTCTGGCAAAAATATACACGATAAAATAGTCTCCACTTAAACAATTTCGACCCGTACAATTCAGTGTTGCTGATTACACTCTTCATGTTGTACAAGTATTTTTGATATTTTTTCCCAAATTATTTCACCACCATGAACTGAATGCTCCCTAACCAAAAGCTCTTCCTCTTTGACCCATGATAACCACACGTCAAGTTTGATTCTTTTTTCAAGGGAGTTTTCTTAAATATAGCATTCACTATCACACACTTTCATAGGTAAACTGTTTTTAAAAAGAGAGTTTTACATACATCAGCAAAGTCAGTTCTAATGACCCCGCCCTCCCACAGTGCTTTTCTTTTGTGATAAATTCTTTTTGGACTTCTTGAATCTTTTCTGCTCTGTCATAATTTTTGTGAAATTATCCTTTCCTAATTCTTCAGCTTTTTTCTCTATAGCTAATATTTCTTTTCCTGTTCTGGAATGTTTATAAAACACACATTTACCTTTTTTTTAATGTTCCACAGATTATACCTTTTATAATGTTCCATAGGTTTTCTTCAACTTAAAACAAAGTGAAACACATTTTATTGGTATATATTTCACATAGCATACGTTTTTCACCTACAATCATAGTAAGAAGATTTGTAGAATCATCAACACAATTAATTTCAAGATATTTTCTTCTCATAATCATATTTGTTAGCTCCCTATGTCCACTCTATCCTCCCCTGCTGTGCCCCTAGATAATTATCCATCCAGTGTCTGTGTCTTTAGATCTACCTACCCTAGATCTGATATACAGAAAACCATAGAACACACAGACAGGAAACAAACAAACTAACAATATTAATGAGAAAACAGAAAACTCTCTACCATAAATTAACAAGGTTTTGAAAGGGAGCCAAAGGCAGATGAAAACAAACAAACAAACAAACATATAGATCCTGGAATGAGTTTGGGGCTCATACTAAACCTGCGCTCCAATTTAAGAACAATTAGTACTTACATCATTTGCCTGCTCAACACTCATCCTCAGCCAGGGAACACAGATCACACTGGTGCTACAGCAAAATTTGGTGAGGAAATTAGATGATGTCTGACTATCAGACAAAATTGCACCCGGGATCTTAAAAGCTTGTTTCCAAACCAGCAACCATCTAATTGAGATGTCAACGAAGTCCACCAGCATTAATGATGGGAGGATTGTAAATCATATAATCTAAAGTCAAAAGAGGGAATCGTATCAAAACCTAAATTGTGAGAATTTGGTTTGCAGAAGGCTATGGATGACAGTGGGAACCCAAGTGAGGTAGTTAGTTTATTGTGCCAACATGGCCGATAGACACATGTGGGATTAATTGAAGGGCAGAAAGATAAGTGGCTCGGTGTGCCTCTCCTTTCTTGTCTCTTCCACTTTGATCATCAGACCAGTGTGTAACTGCCTTGCTTGTTTTGTGCCTTAGTTTGCAAGCTACACTACCTGTGGGACACCTGACCCGTGGACTGTGTCGCTGTAATTTGAGGTTCCTTCAAGACCTGCTTTGCCACACCATTGGAATTTACATCTCTTAAGCTGGGGACTGTCAGACCCTGTCATCTGGCTGACTGTTGGTGACCTGCCTTGCTGTTTACTGCCTGACTGCCAGTGTCTCACAACTGTCTCATGGGAGTGAGTTGCACTGAGTCATTTGTACTGCTTTATAATTTAACTGTTTATTTCTTGTGTTATATATCTATCTAGCTGTATAAAGATATATATAAAATTATTAGCAATCTGGTTTTGTCTATCCAGAGAACCCTGTCTAACACACCAAGGGATCTACATAGGAAATAAGCCATTGTTGATTTCCCTCTGTCCATAATAGAGGGATGGGAGGAAAGTGGTTAACCAAGTAGAGTGCGTTACAGAAGTGACTACAGAGGATCAGAGCGATAAACCTGACTCAATGGTTAGAACCTTGTCAGTTGATCCCCCCTCTGATGCATGCTAAGTCTGATCTGGTTTTCAACATTTTCTTTTTTATTGTTCATATTGGAGTTTATCTCAGATGCGTTTTGTCATTGGGATGACTGCCCTGAATTTTTCCTATATGTTTTTTTTTTGTGGTTGCATATGCTGTATATGAAATCCAGATTGATAACCTATCGGGACAGCAAGTAGAATAAGGGTTTCTGACAGGTACACTAGTATGGTGGGGGGAGGAGCAGATGTCAAGGAGTTCAAGACGGAAAATGTTTTTAACCGATGCGGTAGCAAATGTGTAATAGTGCTTCATGTGATCGAATTATGGAATGGTGTGATATCTTTATTAACTCCAAATGAAATAGTATTTTTTTAAAAGTAAGCAAAATATATTAAAAACTGAAACAACTTTAAAATGGGCCAAAAATGAGATCAAATAATAGGTATTACATTTTAACCTAACTACAATTTTTTCACTTGAACTTGTATTTTGGTCTTTGGAGATTTGTCTTCACAATCACTGATTTTTCTCTCCACTCTTTCAGTCCTCTTTTGTTTTTTCAAAGTGTTATATGTGTCTTATTTTTAGTGTTTGTCTTTTGAATTTCTTGCTGGAATTGTTAAAGTATTTCTAGATTTTCATTTATTTGGTCAGATTGATCTTGTAGTGCTTTCCTGAGTTCATCTATATTTACTTGGTTTTTCTTCAATTTCGTCAATTTTTCCCTCCAATTGCTCAAGGAAGCTAAAGATCATTGCTCTAAACGCCTTGTGGTAGAATCTCAAGATTTCTCCTACTCCAAGAAATCCTTTGGGTCCACGTCTCTATGTATCCAGTCATTTGAGTTGTTTTTCCTATTTCTGGATGTGCACACATTGATTGCTGCTTCTGTGACATGGTGTTGTTGTTGTTGTTGTGTTTATTTGTTTTGCTATTTGTTCCTAGCCTGAAGACAATACCTTGCCAAGCCAAGGATGGCCAGGTGGTTTGGCACTAAGCTACCCTGAGCAGGAGCCAAATGAGTTAAATAATTAAATACTATTCCCAATCATCATGCTGGTTTTGAAGTTGTAAGAGACCATCTAAAACACTGCTTGGTCATCCATCCAAGCTATTTTTACTGACTGTGTATGTCAGAACAGGGCCTATAGTCTATTTGGGTGAGGACTGATCAATAGGCAGGTGATACAACTTTGAATTCTGGGTCTGTGGAAAGATGCTCAAACTCTCCTTTGCTGTTTCCCTCAATGACACAGGCCCACGGGCCCCAGAGATGTCTCCTCCCTTCAGTGTTCTGGGGAAATTTTACCACAATCCAGCCTCTGCGATTTCAGTCTCTCCACTCAGCAGCCTGAATTCAGTGAGTGGACGGGGAACCTCTCATCCCTAGGTCACAGGAACCTCCTTTCTAGTGAACCCAGTCAGATAGGCTTGGGAAGAAGTCTTAGTGGGGGCAGGTGCAGAGACTTGGTGTCAGTTCGGGTCTGGAGTGCTGGGGGAGGGGCAATTCTGCAGGTATCCAGCTGGGCACAGAATCCTTGGGTTTCGGGGTACAATTCCGCCACATAAAACTCCAAGGAACAATTAGCAGAGGGTTCTGCTCCTCAGGCGTGGTCCCGAGCTCAGGATCCCAAGATGCTTTCCCTTTGCCCAAACGTTCTTTGCAGAGGGTTTCCCAGAGGTTCTGACTAGATGACCCTAAACCCCCGAATATGTTAAATTCTAAGCTAACTCTTTCTGCAGGAATACATTGTTCAGTGCTCTCTGTGGGCGAAACTATTCACATTATCTGTTCAAAGTTCTGAGGGAATTGAGTGGGGACAATCTATCCAGGAACTCTGCAAATGGCCTTTGGGTATTCACTGTCCTCCAAAGCCTTCTGCTCATAACTTAATTGAGTTTTCAGAAT
Organism: Tenrec ecaudatus; assembly: GCF_050624435.1. Taxonomy (NCBI): domain Eukaryota; kingdom Metazoa; phylum Chordata; class Mammalia; order Afrosoricida; family Tenrecidae; genus Tenrec; species Tenrec ecaudatus. The sequence goes on along the minus strand of NC_134538.1, from coordinate 56,828,746 downwards.
TTCAGCTCTAATATAAGGCCCTACTCTTGTCTTGGATTTTATTATTTGCAATCTTTCAGTCACATGGGCTGGTGTGCTTCTTAGCTGGCACCTTACTCAGAAGCTGTTTGTATTAAAGACAAGTCTTTAAGACCCCAGGCACTATCCCAGTGCCTTCCTGTCAAGACATTACAGCTACCTGCCATCTCCTGGTTGATATGTAAATTAGGCTTAAAAAAAATGAAATCTGTTTTCCCTAGCTTTTCCATTCCATTGATCCTACACGAGTTATGTCCCGGGTCTTAATCTCATCAGGAAGCTCAGGTGACAAGAGGCCCAGTAAAGGCTGTGAGTCATTTGGGGTTCGCTGATAAGATTGACTCATCTTCACAAACATAGAATAGTGCCCGGCTCATAATGAGGATCCCATTTGTCCTTACTAAATGCTACAGATGGAATTGTACTCCCCCACCCCCACCAAAACAATGTGCCTTAAACCTGAACTTCCTAACATATGAATATAATCCATCTGGAAATAGAACTTTCTTTGTTGTATAAATTGGACTATATCAATAAGAGTATGGCTTTAGCCAAATACATACCAGATAGAAAAGGAACAGTGTAGGCAGAGAAGCAAGGAAGTGTTACATTTTGGGGATGGTTTACCTTGGTTCTTGCCTCTTAACACTGACAGAATTCACATGGCAGAAGCACTTTTGTGACTTCATGTGACTTTCATGAGGGAAGGGAAGTTTCAGATAGTACAGGTTTCATGGCAGTGGCCTTGGGAAGGTTGCAACTGAAATTGGTTGTTTCAGGGGATCATGGAAAAAGCATGTGCAAGGAATACCAGAACAGGAGCGTAGAATCAGTGTGAGTAGCCAAGAGCAGGAAATCCCAAGAGAGCCAAGAGAACAAGGCCCTGAGAGGGGCCACAGTCACTTCGGCACCACTCGGGAGAGATTCTCACCCTCCACTTGGCGAGCACACCCCAACGGAGAGAAGAGTCCTGCTCTCAACCTGTTATTTATACCCTCCTGTCCCCACTGGCTGGGGAGGCACTGCCGAAGGCCGATGTTATTGGCTGATTTTAGTTGCACCTGAGTGATGTCATGTTGCCGGGACCCAGTACTGTGTGTGGGCCCGGGTTAGATTTTCCCATAAGTGTACAATGAACCCATTATTTTCCTGCAACCCTTTTACGTGGCCTGGTCATCCACTTTTTGCTAGGCAGGCATTTGGGGGAGACAACCCCACCTTATCCCTAATCAGGCTGCATATCAGAAGGACAAATGGAGTGGATTTAATGTCCACCTGAAGATCACCAAAGAAAGGAAGAGAGAGAGACATTGAAAGAGGGAGGGGTTTTTGTTTGGTTTCCAGAGAAAGGCTTGTTCTAGAAGAATAGCTCTCTATTTGGACACTTTGCATCCTTTCCTGAATTTCAGGAAAAGACATTTCTGTTTGTTAAAGCCACCCTTTTGTGTTGTGATGTTTTGGTTGTAGCAGCACTGAGATACTGACGCACCCAGAAAAAGGCTGAGCGAATGAGTCAGTGCAGATATGTTTCCGAATAACTTGGTGATAAAATGTCTTAGATTAGGAGAAAGGGTAAGAGAAATGAGATCCTTAGAAGAACAAGTAAGAAAAGGTTCACAGAAATAGAATGTGTGTCAGACCAGCATGCAGAAAAATGTACAAGTGAAGCAGAATGGATTTCAGAAGCCCCGACCTGCTCTCAAAGGCTCATCCACTGGCATCATGAGCGGCCGAAATGATGCTTATGGCTTTAGAGTAGAAAAAACACCGTGTGAAATATAAAGTGGAATGAAGTTAAGCTTTACAAGTTTTCTAGAGTTGCTGTAGCAAATTACCACAACCTGGATGACCTAAAATGACAGATTTATTCTCTCTTAGTTCTGTAAGTCAGAAGTTGGAATCAAGGTGGAGGCAGGGTTGCTTTCCCTGGAGGCTCGACAGCATCTGCTCCACGCCTCTCTTCCAGATTTCGGAGGCTGGAGGCAATCCTTTGATAGTGCACACTCATTGAGTTAATCTCCACTTCTGTCTCTACATGGGCTTCTCTGTGTCTCTCAAATCTCCCTCTTCTCTCTTATTAGAAATACTCGTGTGTTAGACTGGATTACTAGAGAACCAAATCCAGGGACATTCATATGTGTGTAAGAGACAACTTTATATCAAAGAGCAATTGTATATTGAGAAAGCACCCCAGCCCAGTCCAGATCAAATCCATAGGTCCGATATTAGCCCATGAGTCTGATATTAGCCCATGAATTCCTTCAGACTCACTCAGCACATGCAGTGATGCCGAATGCAGGAAGATCATAGGTCCAGTGGGTTTAAGGTCTTGTGGATCCAATGTCGGGGGAAGCATCTCAATGCTGGCACGGGCTCCATACGACTCCTCCAGCTCTCTGTGTGTACCTCTTCAACAGGAAGGGGAAGTAGAGAGAAGGGCCCCTTGCAGGTCTCAGCAAGTCTCTGGCCTGGCTTGTCCACAGGAAGACGAAGGCAGAAAGAGAGAGGAAGTTCCCAGAATCTTCAAGAGAAGGCCGTACCCACAAGGAGGCATCACTGAATGACAGGCTAGACTCCATCACTTCACTCTTCAAGTTGACACAAGATTATGTAACTACCACAACCTGATATCTTCAAGCCAATTCTGACTCCTGGCAGCCCTATGTGCAACAGTGTAGAACTACTGCGTAGGGTTTTCGTAACGGCAATGTTGGTGGAAGCACACAGCCAGGCCTTTTTCCTACTAGGAGGAAGTTCAGACCACCAACCTTTAGGCCAAGGTAGAGTGCAAACCTTTTGTCTTCTCCAGGGACCTTTTGAAATATACTAGTCATCAAATTTAGAGCCCAGTCTTAATACAGTATGATTTCAACTAAATGTTCTTATTTATATCTGCAAATATCTCATTTGCTACAAGGTCACATTCTGAGGTACCAGTGGAAATCTATTTTGGGAGTCCTTTATTCCACAAACTACCGATCTCTGGAGAGTGGTCGTAGCTCATTGGTAGAATTCTAAGTTTTGTTTCAGGAGCCTAAGTTAGCTTTCCAGTCAACATGCTGCATGTGCAGGCCCAGTCATCATCATTAGTTCCTATAAAATCTTAATATCAGCTATGTGCATCTACTCCTCATTTACTGTCTACTGATTGTTTATTTTGAACATTTTCTCAGGCTCAGGATCCCAATGGTCAAGGCCTCTCAGAACCACCGTTGGGCACTCTGGTACTCTTTACTTGGGTCACCCCAAATGTCATGTAAGAGGCTCAGATAAGGAGCAGGTCACTCAAGAGATGGTTGCTTCCCAGACGCAGAAAGCGTTCTCTCATGAATCTGTGATGTTGGGCCATGAAGGACAAGGGCCAACTGTGGCACTCCAGAGGTTGTGGTCATGGAGGGTAAGGCAGGGTCAGGGCTCAAAGGAGCTTGGAAGGTAGCTTGGGGTTGAAGAGAAGGGACAGGAGGACCTAGGCCAGTCCAAGAGGAACAGAATACTTCACCCGGGGCAGGCAGCAGGCAATAAGGGGATGGTGTGCAACACACCACTATCACCACTGCAGCCCCCAGGGACGCCAAGATGCTGGTGTGGAAATGGGCCTCTCTGTGACATCATATCCCGGAACCCAAGAAGTTGGGGGTAGGGGTGGTGAGGAGGGAGGCTTGCCTGTGTTTCTTGCTTTTATCAATGACGAGAGGGCAGTATAATTTCTGTGAGAAAAGGAAGACTTTAGAAAGCTGATACTTCACAGTGGGGCAACCGTGCCTTCAGAAAACATGGGCGTTTCCTCTTCTATCCCTGCTGATCTCTTGGGCTCTGTCCTGAGCATTTCTTTCATTGTATTCGCACCTTTGGAAAAGCTTATGACATTGGAACTGCGACCCCACCCTTTCAATGTTAGCTGGAACAAACGCCACGTTACCTCAAGTCAGGGGCTAGCAAGGTTTTGGTGATCGAGGCAAAAAGTTGACCATTAACTCAACTTAATGACTGGAGAGACCCCCTTTGGTGCTCAGGTGTCTTTTGATGGAGGCAAACATGAAAACCCGTCTGTTCAGGGACCCGCCAACTAAAGCTCTGCTCTGGCTGCAGCTACCAGCCAGCAGATGCTACAGCTGCATTACTGTGTATCCTTTTAATCCATGCCTAAGGCGGAGAGCTACTGCTCCCCAGGCCTACCTGCTGACGCTCTGTCTGATCACACCACGCCTCTGGGACCCATTGCTCCTGCTTCATGTCAGAAGTTAGCAGCATCTGCTCAGACAAGCCAGGGACTGCCTAACAAAGAGTCGTCTGAAATCAGTGGTGAAAACTTGTCCCTTGAAAGATTTCCAGGGACCAATTTTTAATGCACCAGAGAGTCATGCACTGCATTAGTATCAAAGACCAAGTAAAATTGAGGACTAGAACAGTTCCAAAAACTTCTATCATGAAATAGAGCCCGTCCAACATTTAGTTTTCTAAAAAATACCATAAGCCATATGGTATTGGAATTGGTAATGAATAATCACCAAGCTTCCATAGGTAGGGATCTTGGCATATCTAACAAAGGTGACATATTCTGGAGCATTGTTTAGGGATTTTTCAGACAGGCCCAGAGGAAGACTTCTCTGTACATGCCTGGTATTGTGTAGAAATTAGGGGGCCATGGCAACATTGTGTACCATAGAATGGTATTGTGTAGAATTTGGGGGGCCATGGCAACCTTGTGTACCACAAAATGGTATTGTGTAGAATTTGGGGGTCATGGCAACCTTGTGTACCACAGAATGGTATTGTGTAGAATTTGGGGGGCTATGGCAACCTTGTGTACCACAGAACAGCACACAGCTCCATCCAGTGCCATCTTCATAATCATCGGTATCCTTGATGCTTGTGTGCCCAGAAGATATTGTTATTATTCATTCATTAAAGTATCATACTCTTATTTATGCATATACTTATTTTTCTGGATATTATATCCAAGTAGAGAGATACAGCTATTGATATGGTTAGGGATATATGGAGTTCCTAGGTGCTATAAATGGTTAATATACTCGGAGAATTTTTAGAGAGGCATAAACTTTTGGCACTAATGTCCACTAGCTTTCTTTTATTTACAAACAATAACGTAAGCTTACTCTATACACTCTCTCTCCACCTGAGGAGCAGAACAGAGCATGGATGTAAGGCTGACTAGCATCTTATCCTATTCAAGCTAAGAAAATGAGGCCTAGAACTTCTGCTCAATCAATTTGAGAAAAAAAATAATAATAAAGTTTTCTTTTCCCTATTGGACTTGGATCTGTTTTGTTGTTGTTGTTTTTAATCCTAAACCTCCTGAATCTTCAATTATAAATTCCACCTGACAGGGAAACAGAACAGAAGCGAGAGAAGGAAACACTGATGGCTTTATATGACGTCCTTCTGTCTCCAAGATGCCTATAGCTATTACCTTTTCCTTGGCCACAGCTGATGTATATATATTTTTTGCTAAGTTGGTGTAAATTGAGGTTTCTGTCACTTGCTATTTTATTAGCCCCGGAAAAGAAAATGATTCATTAATTAAACTCAGCTACATCACAATTCAAATAGTGTCCACCAAATATATCTGTGGACATCAAAACCCTCCCATAATGGTTAGCCTGTAAATAGTTCCTAATCCTATCCAGGATTTTCAAAAGTCCCCTCTCACTTAGAAACTAAGCCGCTGCCTTCTCTACACAAGAATGCCTTTCATGCGATCCCAGCAAGTCTGCCTGCATGATCTCAGAGGCAGAACTGTTTCTGAATTGTGCGGTTGCCAGCTCTGCTATATCTGTCTGCCATTCCTTGCATCCAGTCAAGATTTCTGGATTTCCTGCAATTATAACACCATTTAGGAATACTCAGTATTTCTCAGCCTAAAATATGTATGGAACTCTTTGAAACTAGAAAATAGACCCCCAGAGTTTACTTAAATCCTTTCAATTGTGATTTTATTAAATATATACAAACATAAAATGAAACACTTTTATGGTTACAGCTTTTACAAAAATATAAAAATACGTTGATAGATTAGTCGGGGTAGATTAAAGAAACAAATTCATGGACATTAATATGAGTATAAGAAAGAGCTTTATATAAAAAGTAATTGTACATTAAGGAAACATCCCAGCCCAGTCCAGGGCAAGTCCATAAGTATGATATTAGCCCATATGTCCAACACCAATCAATAATTCCTCTTCAGACTCATGAAACACATGCAATGATGCTAAATGCAGGAAGATCACAGGCCAGTGGGTGGGAAGTCTTGTGGATCCAGAGATGTTGTAAGCATCTCAGTGCTGGGAGGGATCTCTACGTGGCTTCTCCAGCTCTGAAGCTCTGGCTGCCATCAGCTTGTCTCCATGTGGTTTGTCAATGAAGATGTCTTGCAGGGACTGAGAGTGTCCTGCCTCCAGCAAGCTATTTATCTCCTTAGCACCTCCAAATGAGGTAATCAAGCTGCAACCTGATTGACAGGTAAATTCTACCCCTGTGCTCCTAAGTCTCAAGTTGACAACAGATTATGTAACTAACTACCACATTTAACATATTAGATATAAGGTGTCTAAGGCATCAAGTGCTGCTATAAAAATATACCGCAAATGGATTAATTTAGCAAATAGAAACTTATCTTCTCAGTATTTAAGAAGCTAGACATTCAAATTTGGGATGCCACTGCTAAGGGAAATCTTGTTTTCCCTGTCAGCTCTGGAGGAAGTCTGTAGTGTCTTCAGCTTCTGCTTCCCTGTTTCTTATCTCTGTATATCTTGGTATGTACCTTACCCATCTCCTTTGTCAGCTTGTTTGCTTAATCTCATTTTACACTTCAGAAGAGATTGCCTCACAATGTACCCTACAAGAATTCTGCCTCACTAGCATATCAGAGACAACTTATTGCCAAAAGGAATTATAAACACAAGCATAGGGATGAGGGTTTACAACACAAAATTTTCATGACATAATTCAATCTATAACATTTCCTATTTTTGCTCCCCCAAGTTCATATTGTTGCCACATGTAAAACATATTCATCCCATTACATCATCCCAAGATTCTTAAATCATCTCTGAATCTAAAATCTCACCTTCTGAATTATTTAAATCAAATCTGTGTGAGCTTTTAGTACTATTTAATAGAGGGGTAAAATTTCACTTCAACCATGGAATCTAGAATATAAATTCTCTGTTTCCAAAATACAATGGTGGATTAAGCAAAAGGATTAAAACACAACAATCCAAAATTTTGGGGACACAGCAAAATAGTGCTTATAGGGCTAGTTATAGCAATAAACACATACATCAAAAAAGAAGAAAGATTCAAAATGAACACTTTAACCCAACATCTCCCATGAGTGGAAAAGGTGCAGCAGGGGAACAAGCCTACAGTTACCAGAAGAAGAAACAAAGAGTGAGCTAGCAAGAGAGAGAGATTAGATCAGAGAAAAAAAATTGAAACAAGAAAATTATAGAAAAAAATCTATAAGACAAGAAGTTGATTCTTTGAAAGGGTCAATAATATCAACAAAACACTGGCAAATCTAACAAAACAGAAGAGGGGGGAAATGCAAATCATACTAATAAGAAATGAATTTCTTGATAATACTATAGATGCAATGAATAGAAAAGATGATAACAGAATACAATAAAGAACATACTAGAAGATCTAGAAGAAATGGATAAATTTGTAGAAAAACACTACCTACAAACTAACATATATTGAAGTAGAGAACTTGAGCAGACTTACGATGAAAGAAGAAATTGATCAGGTCATTACAAATATGCAACCAAAGTGCTTAAATGTAATACATTCACACACATAAAGCTATACAAGTAATCAATATCAATTAATTCAAGTCTGTCTTACTGAAAGCAGAAGAGGTTTTTGAATAAAAGGAGCCTCCCAGGCAAGAAACAAACATTGCTCATGCAAAATACCACTGACTTTTTGAATGTTAATTCAATTCAAATCCACCAACTACTTCGTGGGGGAAAGAAGAGAGGGCAGCTCCTGGAAAGGTATACAGCCTCAGAAACCCAGAAACGTAGAAATTGCTGTGAGTACTAATTCACTAGGAGCAATGGGCTTGTGTGTTTGTTTGGGGTTTCCAGTGGGTTTTTGGTTAAAGAGAGGAAAGGAAGTGAGAGCAGATGGGAAACAAGATAATCTGGTTGAGTTGTTTTCAACTTGTTTTTTCTTACAATTGGGAACCAGGATAAGTCAACTGACATCAATACCTTCACTTTGAAAATAACCTATTGTTATTGCCGTTCCTTAGAGACTAAGTGTCTTCTCATTAAATAGGATTAATTTATGGAGAAGAGAAGAAAGAGACAGAGGGAAGGAGAGAGAACAGAGAGCTTCACTGGTGAATTTTACCAAACATTCAGAGAATAACTACCACTAATTCTACTCAAACTATTCCAGATTATACAAAAGGATAGAAAACAATTTATTTCATGAATCATGAATAACCCTATGTGTTAGGCTGGGTTTTCCAGGAAAGAAAAAAAATGTAACTTTCCATCAATATTAAATATATATTTTATGTATTACACATAAGTGCAGTATATATACACATATATAGGTAATGCATATCTAGGTAGGTTCTTTATATATGGATGTATATTGTTCTATAAATATAATTTTCAGTACCTATGAAACTTTTAATATATTGCATATATTATATATGTTGCATTCATATTACATATATGTATGTATGTATTTCCATATATAAAATTTTAGTCTATAATTTTACATATATAATATATCTAGAGGGAAAGTTATATTAATAAAAAGACTCACATAGTTGTTGTTGTTCTTAGGTAGTAAAGTAGTTAGTTTATTGTATCAACCTGGCTGATAAACACATGTGGGATTAATTGAAGGGCGGAGATTTAAATTACTTGGCAAGCCTTGCCTTTCCTGTCTCTTGCTCTTTGATCGTTGGACCAGTGTGCGGCTGCCTTGCTTGTTCTGTGCCTCAATTTGCAAGCTACATTACCTGTGGGACACCTAACCCATGGACTGTGTCACTGTAATTTGAGGTTCCTTCAAGACTTGCTTCGCCACACCGTTGGAATTTACATCTCTTGAGCTGGGGACTGTCAGACCTTGTCATCTGGCTGACTGTTGGTGACCTGTCTTTCTGTTTGCTGCCTGTGCCGAGATAGCCTGAATTGCTCTACAGAGGACTACCCAACGGCCCTCAAGATTTGAAGGACTGCCAGTGTCTCACAACTGTCTCACGGGAGTGAGTTGCAATGAGCAATTTGTATTGCTTTATGATTTAATTAACTGTTTATTTCTTATGTTATCTCTCTCTCTATCTGTATAAGTATATGTAAAGTCATTGGGTCTGGTTTTGTTTCTCTAGAGAACCCTGTCTAACACAGGCACTATTCAGTGGCTTCTAGCCCACAAAGACCCTATGCATAACAGAAGGAAACAGTGCCCGACCCTGCTTGATTTTCACAAGTGGTCCCATGCCTGTATCCATCCTTGTAACCATCTGTTACCAATGAAACATTTCATTGAGGATCATCCTCTTTCTCTGCTGCTCCTCCATGTTACCAAGCATAATGATCTTCTCCAGGGACTGTTCTCTCCTTACAGTATGTCCAAAGTGTAAGGTCTGTTCAGGTTTTCCACATCCCTCTGTCTTAGTTTGGGTAGCTAGAGTGTGCGTTAGGTAGGGTTTTCTAGAGAAACAAAACCAGGGCACTTATGATGATAATGTATATATAAAGGGATAGGTCTATACAGCAAGAAGGAATATAATGGCGAATTAGTCCACTTAGCAGTACAGAGGGCTCTGTTCAACTTACTGTTGTGGAACAGGTACTACACTGAAGGTCCTTCAACGCATGTGTCCTGCCCACAGGTCCAAGCTCCAGAAAGCAGACTGCACTCAGGCAAGACATGTAGAGTCCATTCAAAGGCAACAGGCTGCAGGGTGGGGCAGCACCAGTCAGTAATGTGGGAGCATAGTGAAGCAGGCCCTGACCGGGTCTCAAGCTCCAGCGATGTACGCATGTCGGCATGGTCCACAGGCTGACTCAGCCCATAGGTAGTGCAGCACATGGTTGAGGCAAAGAACTAGCTCAAGCAGCAGAATGAGCATGCTAATCACTAGGGACAAAGACAGAAGGGATGCTCGTCTCAGAAAACATTTATTTCGTTCACCCCCCCAATCAAGATGTGATCTGATTAAACTCCGCCCACATGTTCCTATGGAGACCTAGTTGGCGCCATAAACCGATCACAGGTGTTTACAGGTATGTATCCATTTCTTTCAAAATATCAAACTTGTTGGAGTACAGTCTTTCATAGTACTGTATTATTATGCTTTTGATTTCATTTGGATCTGTTGTGATGTCATCTTTCTCATGTCTTATCCTAGATATTTACACTTTTCCTGATTTTAAGTCATGCAGTCTTCTCATATTCTGTTCATACAGCTGCCTCTTGATCCATGTACAAGTTCTGAATGAACACAATAAAGTATTCTGGAATTCCCTTTCTTCAGTATTTATAGATTAAAATAAAGTGCAGGAAGGATATAAAAACCAAACTATAAAAAATAATAGCTCTTCAATTTGATTGGGGATTCCTGCTTCATTGGTGAGTCTTTTATGTACCAATGTCTATAACACTGGGGAGGGAGGGACGACAAGAAATGAGACAATAAAAAGGAAAATTAAATGTTTTCTTTTTAATTGGAAAAAAATTGTTGTTTGGGTAGTGATAATAACTTTGGTCAGCTACGCATTCAGGTCTCCCAGAGTCTAGTCAAGTGAGGCGTTCAGTTGGGTGAGTTGAATTGGGACCTGGGATGGATCTTACTGAGACTCATTCATGGTCAAGGCGTGTGCTCTGATGCTGGTCACACTGCTGGCCAACGGTGGAGAGGCGTCAGGAACAGAAACCATCAACCATCGTTGCTGAATACAAATGAAAAGAAGGACTTGGTACACTTAGCTTTTATATTATTTCCCTATGTCCCAGGGAGCTGAGGATTCCCTTCTATTTTGACATCTCTGTATTTGCTGAGGAGACCTTCCTGTGCTTATTATCTGGTGGCCATTCACAGAAAATGCCCCTTTCATGTTTCTTGCAAAGCTCAGATGGTTATAATACATTATCTTGAGGTTTGCATATCCCGGAATTATGGGAGGACCAGCCTCCCAACTGAATGGGTCCAAGGGAGGGGTGTGTAATTGAAGGGTAGATTAAAGAGTCATCAGACAAGACATGCAAGGGCTCACCTAATCCATGACGACTGGACCCAGAGAGTGGGGGGATGGATTCTCTTACACACTTATATAATCTCGGGCACGCAAGCCACATCGTACAAATAAGTAACACGAAGGGGTTGTATTAGAGGCACACACATAACAGGAAGGGGGATGAGCTAGGAGTATACACTTGACAGGAAGGTACATGTGTAACAAGATGGGCAGGTTGGTGGCCTAACCTTTGTTATCCCTGAGCTGGCTTGTCCTTAGGTGTCCCTGAGTGCTTCTCCAGGGGAACAATCAATGATCCTTATCAGAAGGGAGGGGGCTGTACTTAGGGTTCCATGATCTGATTGCTCTTGCTGTCAGACAACTTAGGACAGATAACTTTCAAGCAGTTAACCTTTGAGAGTATATTAGCAACTACTATGTGCTCTCAAGCAACACCTTAAAATGGGCAAGATTATGCGGAGGGGGGGATATTGTAAGGACTAACTTTTACTTAGGAGAATGTGACTGGGATACATCTCCGGCTCACAAGCATGAAGGCTTCTCCACCAGAATCTGTCTTCCAGACATCATAGATATGAGCAGAGAGAATTTTTCTGCATAAACTCTTTTTTTCCCAGTTCTCAGTTTCTCATACCGGAATGTCCTAATTTCTCCCTCAGTTTGAATGGCAATTGTGCTTAGTATACTTTTTTTTTTAGCACTTTAAATATATTGTTTCTGAGGAAAAATTGACACATTATTATGGTAAGCACTTTCCCCGCTAGGCAAACACTGAGCAACTTGCTCTCAGTTAGTGCACCCAGTAGCATTGCCTGGGAAGGTTCTTTTTGGTCACAGTAAGTATTTTTTGTAAAAGTAGTTTCCCTTGGATCTTGTTTGTTTGTGATGGCCAATTTAAGAGAACAGCGTGTGTTGGTGAAATTTTGTTTCCTGCTTGGGAAAAATGCAGTAGAAACTGTTGTGATGTTGAACTCAGCTTATAAGGACAGTGCTTTGGGAAAAACTCAAGTTGTCTGAATGGGTTTCTCGTTTTGGAAAAGTAAAATGTCGATTGATGAAAAACCTTTTTCTGGATGTCCATCAACTTCTGGAACAGACAAAAATATTGACTTGTAGTGCATTTGGAGTTTGTTCTACCAGATCAGCCTGTTAATCAAACTTTCTATTTAGAGCAGTGATTCTTAACCTTCCTAATGCCACAACCCTTTAATACAGTTCCTCATGTTGTGGTGATGCCCCAACCATAAAATTATTTTCATTGCTACTTAATAACTGTAATTTTGCTACTTTTATGAATGGGGTGACTTCTGTGAAAGGGTTGTTTGACCCCTAAGGGGGTTGTTTCTCACAGATTGAGAACCACTGATTTAGAGGTTTTGAAAAGATTGAGTTAACAATATGTGACAAAAAAAATTGCCTGATTTGCAGCACATGGGGGTCTGGTTTTGCCACCATGACAATGCATCTTTCCACACAGCCATCACAGTGCACCAGTGTTTGGAAAAAGAGATCATCCTCTCCTGCCCCGCACATTCACTCACCTGACCTCACTCAGTGCGGCTTGTTTTTGTTTCCACGAATGCAGAGGGACATGAAAGAACAGTGACCTGAGGAGGTAGAAGAAGTAAAGGAAAAAAAAAACAAGGGAGGTGCTCTCGGCCCTCCAAACAAATGAGTTTGAACAATGTTTCCAAGAATGGAATCACAGATTTGTCAAGTGTAATCGAGAGTACTTTGAAGCTTATAAGATTGTTTTGTGAAAAAAATTAAATGCTTTTCAGAGGAAAAAAAAAATTCTGTTTTTTGGGGGGTATCCTCTTGTATGTGAGCGGGCTTTAAAAAGCATGTAGGAATACTCCATGGCATTGAAACTACATTTTCTTTTCAGATTTTGTATTCTTTCCTCTTGGTGGTGTTCTCAATTGCCCTTACAATTTGTTCATCGTCATTGTTTTTTTCTGTTTATTCCTCAGATTGAGTAGTCTCAAGGCTCCCAACTATTTTGTCTTTACTGATCCTTTCTTATCTTATTTCAATTCTAAATTTTATTCCCCCCTCCCAGTAGTTTTTTGGCATATAATTCACATAATATACAATTCAATAGTTCAAACACATCAGGAAGAATTGTACAATCATCACCACAAATCATTTTAGAGCATTTTCTTTAATCCTTTACTCATAGTTATTAGTTTTCTATTTCCTCCCAACCTCTCCTCTCATAAACCTAAGAAACCATTAACACAATTAATGTTTCTAGAGATTTACCTATCCTTGATTTTACACACAGAAACACATTTTAAAACTCTAAACAAACAAGAATAACAAAGAAAAACATAAAAATCTCAATAAAAAAGCAAGTGAAAAAATTAAAAACTAGAACAAATTAAGAAAGAAAAAAATGATAGAATGCTAAATTTTAACCAAACTGCATCTGCAACAATCCACTTTTCAATGCATTCTGTCTGCTAGCAAGGTTGTAGGCATCCTTGGCCAGGCTCAGACCGGATTTCCCAAGACTTAATCCACATGTTATTTCCTCTTCAATTTTTATAAAATGGAAACAGCTTTAAAATGAATCTAAAGGGAAATCAAATGATAAGATATTACATTTTGACCTTACTAAATTTGCCATGATCTGTATATTTTATCTCTTTAATGTTCTTCTTCTTTCTGATATTTTATTATTAAGGCTTATTATTTCTCTCTCTATCAAACTTCATCCCATTTACAATTGTGTAATGGTTCACATGAAATCACATCATGGAGAATAATGGACATCATTATATAATTGACAAATCATTGAGAATCTAGCCCAGCTGAGTCGAAACATAATTAGTCTAGCCCAGCTAAGTCAAAACATAATTTTTAGGGGACAAAATTCAACCTATGGCATCCAGCAATTCCATTCCTTGGCATAAACTCCAAGAAATGAATGTCTATGTCGACAAAGGCCTCTTTAAAATTTTTCTTTGAAGTGTAGTTCATAGTAAGATTTGAAGACAATTTCCCTTTCTTTGAGGTTCTACAATTCTTTCTCTACATAATTTTTTATAATTATCTATTGTTTTGTGGCACACCTTTGTTTGTTTTGCTTTGATAAATCAGGAAATTTGTTTCCTCCACTTCTCTTTAGATTGTTCTTTCTGAATTATTTTTATTCCTATTTTTAAATATTATTTAAGCAGGTACTTCTCTGTTTCTACTCTCGCCTCCCTGTGTAAATGCACTTGTTACCTCTTTGCTATTGCTTTCTGTGCCTCGAGTTGCCAGCCTTCAGTATTTTATCATTAAATTGCTTCATGTTTCATTCAGTGGAATTCAGTGGAACTTTTGTGCACACACTACTTGTCTTGTCACATTGTGCCAAGTTTGTTTACAGATATCTTGACGTCCCACTGTATCAGTCTAACATGTGACATGTACTATGATCTGTCATGTGTTCTTTCAGCAGTCAGCTGACTGCTGGGAGTTCCTCAATCTTATTTCTGTTGTGCTGGAACTGGTGGGGATACAATTATACGCACTGTGCCCCCCCCCCCCACCACACACACATTTTCCCCTGGAGATATGCCTATGGTTTGGGAGTTATTGGTTAGCTGAGTGTGGTTTCCCAACAGAATTTGTTGTGCAGAATTGTACAGGATGCCAGTAATGCTGAGTTGGTCCTTTTTCCAGACAGTAGATATACTGGAGACACTACAAAGGCCCTATGGGATGCTGATGGTGTCTTTCTCACACCAAAGCATCGTCACAGGTACAGGCACTTCAGTGGGGTCTTCTACAACAAGGCAGCATCTCTGAAGTGGGATTTTCCTCTGATTAGCTGGTTAATGGTAGACATGGCCTACTCACAGTGGCCTGTACATTGAGGAGTGTGCTAGGCTAGGCTTTCTAGAGAAACAAATCCAGTGATGCTCATATATGTATGAGAAAGTGCTTTATATCAAGAAGTAATTATATTTCAAGAGGACATCCCATCATAGTCCAACTCCAGTCCATAAGTCCCTCTTCAGACTCATGTAGTCATAGGCCAGAGATGCAGAAAATGAAAGCGGGGAACAGGAAGATTGCAAGCTGGTAGGTGCAGAGTCATGTGGATCCTAGGTCAATGGAAACATGACAGGGTGCTGACCGCTCGTAGGGTAGGCGGCCCCCCTGGGTGCGCCTCTAGAGGCAGGCAGAGTTCAGGCAGTCAGAAAAGTGGAGTGGCAGCGAGAGAGGAAGATTCGTTTCCCTGCTTATAAGAAGGGTAGTCCCCCGAAGAAGCATCACCAGGCCGTGACTTGATTGACAGGTTGGATTCTCCCCCTGTGCTTCCATACATCTTCAAGTTGACATGAAATCCAATTGCCACATGACCTTCCTGTGGTGGCATTCCATTTTTTAGTGATGATTTTCCTAGTATGGCATTAAGGACCTTTTCTCAGTGGATGTGTGGTGCTGGGGTGAGACTTTCCCATAGCAGGTATGCAGTGATGGATTGCCAATGCTGCACCCATAGGCAGTGGAGAGGAGGCACCTGGGTCCCCAGGTCCAGCAAGTATTACAAAGCCCCAGAGCTAAGTGTTAGTACTCTCCCTTCACAGTTCTCACTAAGACACAGAGCCACGCCTGCCCTTTTGTACTTTCCTCCTGCTCCTTCCCATCATTACACCCTTCTTGCCTCCGCCCATGGGCAGAAACAAGGGCTGGGGATTAAAACTGCGCACCAATCAGGAAAGACTGAAGTAGAGATAGCAAGCAGTTGGAGATTCACAGATGGAGCCCACCCTACCAATCAGCCTATATCAGCATAACCATCATAGCGTGGATATAGACTGCATGCATGAAAAATGATCCCAGACCTGCAGCAAAATTGATGTCTGGGGCAGGGACAGAGATACTTAAAAGGAACAGCATGGTAGGAAAAAACATATACTGGATGGCCTAGGGAAATGAGTACATGGGAATTCTAAGCAATTCCAGAGGGAGAAAAGTAAAAGCTACTTTGAATTACATTCATTGCAAAAGCAACCAAAGGTAGGGCATCTTTTTTCCCCTGGAACCAGCTACACGATCCCTATATTTTAGACTTTATTCAAGGCATATGCATCTGAACATCATGCCCTCAGAGCAGAGGGTATTCGAAATGTGACTGAGGAAGAGCTGCTTCCTCAGAGTCAAGTCCACCAACGTGACATGAGTGGGGTAGAGTCTGTGGGAGGGGAGCTTTCTGGATCTCTCCATTTGCTGATGGGGCACGACTCAAGGTAAGGAGATGTCATTGCAAAAATCTGCAAACCATTGGAACTTGGATGTGTGCAGTATGAATCTAAGGAGACTGGAGGTTGTCAAAAATGATCAATATCCTTGGCATTAGTGAGCTGAAATGGACTGGTATTAGCTATTTTGAATCAGAAAATCCTCACTTAATATTCTGGGAATGAAATAATCAAGGTGAAAGGTTTTGTATTTATTCTCAAAAAGGACATTTCAAAATCAATCTTGAAGTGCAAGGCTGTCTGTGATAGCATTGTATCTATCCATCTTCAAGGAAATTCAATGAATACAACTATTATTCAAATTTATGCACTAAGCAAAAAAATTAGTGGAAAAATTTGAAGAATTCTGACAATGACTTCAGTGAGAAATTGATCAAATATGCAATCGAGAATGCCTTGATGATTATGGAAAAATTTGGAAACAAAAAGAAGGCATCGTAGTTGGAAAATATGGTTTGGATTATAGAAATGCAGAGAAATTTTCAAGACCAACTTGTTCATAGCAAGCAACTTTTTCCACCAACCAAAGATGCAACAATCCCATTTACTTCAGCAGATGAAATACACACAAATCAAATTGGCCTCATCTGTGGAAAGAGACAATGAGATGCTCACTTTCAGCAGCTAAAAATAAGGCGAGGGACTGACTGTGGAACAGACAATAAAATAGCTCATATTGAAGTTCAGGAAAAGGTGAAGGAAATTAAAACAAGTCCAGGAGTTCCAAAATATGATCTTGAGTCTTTCCTATCTAAATTTCAAGAACATATCACGAACAGCTTCGAGGCAATAGACACTAATGACAGAAGACGTGATGAGCTGTGGGGAGACAGCAAGAATATTATTCACGAAGAATGCAAAAGGCCATTAAAAAGACAGGAAAGAAAGAAAAGATCAAAGTGGATGTTGGAAACGGCTCTGAAACTTGCTCTTAACCTAAAGAAATCAGAAGGAATGATGAAGCCAGAGAGCTGAATAGGAAATTCTAAAGGGCAGCTCGAGAAGGCAAATTCATTTCATTATTGTAGTGAAATGTGCAAAGACCTGGAATTAGAAACCTCCTCAAAAAGAAAACGTTCACCATATCTTAAACGAAAAGAACTCGAGAAAAAAATTCGAGCATCTAGTTGAAATATTCAAAGGTTTCTTGGACAAAATATTGAATGATGCAGGAAGTATCAAAAGAAGATGAAAAAAAAAAACTACACAGAGTCACTGTACCAAAAAGAACTACTGAAAATTCCAACATTTCAAGAGGAGGAAATAAGCAAGGGCCAGTAGTGCTAAAGGAAGAAGTTCAAGCTGTATTGAAAGCACTTGCCCATAACAAGGCCCCAGGAACTGATGGAATGCCAATCAAAATGGTTCAAAAGGTTGACGAGCACTGGATGTAATCCCTCATCTGTGCCACAAAATTTGGAAGAGAGTTACTTGGCCAAGTAGCTGGAAGAGATCCATATTTGTGCCCATTCCAAAGCAAGGTGACCCAACAGAATGCTCAAAGTATAAAACAATATCATTGATAAAATTTTGCTGAAGAGCATCCAACAATAGTTGCAACACTACATTGACAGTGAGCTCCCAGAGGTTCAGCCAGGTTCAGAAGAAGATTTGTAACAGGGATATCATTGTGGATGTTAGATGGATGTTGGCTGAAAGCAGAGAATACCAGAAAGATGTTTGTCACTTCCATTAAGTCAATGCTAGCTCATCGTCAACCACAGTGAGTTCTGAGTCTATAACTGTAGGAAGTCCAATCTTTCTCATGCGGAGCTACTGATGGTTTGGAATTACCAGCCATGTGGCTCACAGCCCAATGCATAAGCATTAAACCACCAGGAAACCTGTATTTTACTGACTATGCCAAGGCATTTGACTGTGAATCAGAACAAGTTTTGAGAGGATGTGAAATTCCAGAACACTTGATTGTGCTCAAGTGGAACTTGTACATGAATCAATAGGCAGTTGTGCTAACAGAACAAAGGAACACTGAATGGTTAAAACCAGAAAAGTTGTGTGACAGGTTTGTATTCTTTCACCATACTTATTTAACCAATTTCTGAGCAAATCATCAGAGAAACTGGCTTATATGAAGAAGAATGTAGCATCAAGATTGCAGGAATTCTTTCTTCCTTTTTTTTTTGATAATCATTTTATTGGGGCTCATACAGCTCTTATCACTATCCGTACATCCATCCATTGTGTCAAAGCACATTTGTACATTTGTTGCCTCATCATTCTCAAAACATTTTCTTTCTACTTGCCCCCCTTGGTATCTGCTCCTCATTCTTTTTTACCTCTCTCCCTCCACACCTTCTCTTCCTCATGAACCCTTGATAATTTATAATTTTTTTTCATGTCTTACACTGGACCAATGTTTCCATTCACCCACTTTTCTGTCATCTGTCCCCCTGGGAAGGGGGCTGCATGTAGATTGTTGTGATCAGTCCCCCCTTTCTTCCCCCACCTCCCTCTCCTTGTATTGCTGCTCTCATTATTGGATTTGAAGGGTTTATCTGTCCTGGATTCCCTGTGTTTCCAGCTCTTATATATACCCATGTATGTACTCTAGCCTAGCTGGATTTGTAAGATGGAATTGGGGTCATGATAGTAAGTGGGGAGTGGGAGTGGAGCATAAAGAACTAGAAGAAAGATGTATGTTTCATCAATACTATAATGCACACTCACTGGTTCATCTCTTCCTTGTGATCCTTCTGTAAGGGGATTTCCAATTTACTACTGATGTGCTTTGGGTCTCCACTCTACACTCGCCCTCATTCACATTAATATGATTTTTTGTTCTCGGTGTTTGATGCCTGATACCTGATCCCATGACACGTCATGATCACACAGGCTGGTGTGCTTCCTCCATGTGGACTTTGTTGCTTCTCAGCTAGATGGCTATTTGTTTATCTTCAAGCCTTTAAGACCCCAGACACTATATCTTTGATAGCCGGACACCATCAGCTTTCTTCACCACATTTCCTTATGCACCCCTTTTGTCTTCAGCAAAGGTGTCAGGAAGGTGAGCATCATAGAAGGCCAGGTTATTAGAACAAAGTGTTCTTGCATTGAGGGAGGACTTGAGACGAGACCCAATGTCTGTTACCTTAATACTTAGTGTATAAATATATGTATATTGATCTATTTCCCTATTGCTATATATAAATATATTTACATATGTACACACTCTTGTATTTAGACCTTTATAAATGCTTTTTGCCTTGTAGTTCTTTCCTCTGTTTCCTTTTACTTTCCTCTTGTCTCACGATCATGTTCAGCCTTTATTCCAGTTCCAGGAATTCCTCCCGGTTACATTGCCCTTGACCAAGCTCTACCAGGCTTCCTATGCCCTCCTTGCCATTGATTTTTTGTGTCCCCTGCAACTGTGGTCCCATTGTTTTCTCCTCCAGATTATTTATCCCACCTATCCTATCTAGATAGACATACAGAGACAATAATAAGCACAAAAACAAGGCAGTGCAAAATAACAAAAGAAAACAAAAACCAAACAATAACAACAAAACCAATGACAAAATAAGGAATGTATATAAATAGTTCCAGGTCGGTTGGTTGACTTTTATGAGTGTTTTCTGGTTGAGTCTGAAGGGGTACCATGCCCTGAACCCAAAGCCTACTTTTAGTAATCCCCGGGCACTTCATTGCCTTGCCCCCACTTGCTGCTCTGGTACATGCCCTCGGTGTAGTGGAGTCAGAGTGGGCACAGTTTTCTCACTGTGCCTCCAGTGTTGTCCCTCCTAGCACTATGGGTCAGTGAGGGATGTCATGTTCTCCTGGTGGGGACGGCCCTACGGTCCTCTCTGTACATTGGCTGCTCTGACCAGAAATATTGTCCTTGGGGCTTGGGGGGGGGCAGCATGTGTTCCACTCTCTTTTCTTCCCTCTTCATTTGCTTTTGTGTGCGCAGATCAGATGTGCCCCCCTCCCTGAGCTGCAGCTTCAGTGCTGTCCTCTGAAGGAAAGAACTCTTATTAACAACCTGTGATAAGCACTTGCTGATGACGATCAAGGATTGTAACCTTCAGTATGGATTACAGCTAATGGTCAAGAAGAACAAAATCCTTACAAATGGACCAGTAGATAACATCACATTAAATGGAGAAAGGGTTCAAGTTGTCAAGGATTTTTTCCTGGTTGGATCCACAATGTTGCTCATGGAAACTGCAGTCAGGAGATAAAAAAAAGGGGTTCATTAGCTAAATCCTGAAATAATCCTGGGGCTCTTACAGCACTTATCACAATCCATACATCCACCCATTGTGTCTAGCACATTTGTACATATGTTGCCATCATCATTTTCAAAACATTTTCTTTCTACTTGAGCCCTTGGTATGACCTCCTCATTTTCCCTCTCCCTCCCTCATGAACCCTTGATAATTTATAAATTTTATTATTATTCATGTCTTACTCTGCTGTCTCTTCATTTTTCTGTTGCTCATCCCCCTTGGAGGGGGAGGGTTGTTGCTATATGTTGATCATTGTGTTCAGTTCTTCCTTTCTCCCCCCACTTTTCCTCTACCCTCCTGGCATCACTACTCTCATTCTTCTTCTTGAGAAATTTATCTGTCCTGGAGTCCCTGTGTTGTGAGCTTTTATCTGTACCCCTGTACATGCTCTGGTCTAGCTGGATTTGTAAGGTAGAACTGAGGTCATGATAGTGGGGGAAGGGACCATTAAAGAACTAGAGGAAAGTTGTGTGCTTCCTCGGTGCTATCCTGTACTTGGACTCACTTCTCTCTTCCTTGTGACCCTTCTGTGAGGGGATGTCCACGTGTCTACAGATGAGCTTTTTGTTTCTGCTATGCCCCACCCCTCATTCATCTCACAATGGTTTTTTTGTTTTGTTCTGGGTCTTTGATGCCTGATACCTGATCCCACTGATACCTAATGATCACACAGAGTGGTGTGCTTCTTCCATGTGGACTTGTTGCTTCTCTGCTGGGTGGCAGCTTGTTTATCTTCAAGCCTTTAAGGCCCCAGATACTATGTCTTTTGATAGCTGAGCATCATCAGGTTTCTTCACCACATTTGCTTATGAACCCATTTTGTCTTCAGTGATCTTGTCCAGAAGGTGAGCATCACAGAATGAGAATATATTAGAACAAAGTGTTCTTGCATTGAGGGAGGACTTGAGTAGAAGCCCAATATCTGTCTGCTATCTAATACTTAACATATAAATATATGTACACAGATTAATGTCCCTATTGTTGTATATAAATATATTCACATATGTACATGCCTGGATTTAAACCTATATAAATGTCCTTGGCCTTCCAGTTCTTTCCTCTATTTCCTTTTACTTTGTTCTTATCCCACTACCATGTTCAACCTTCATTCAGCTTTCATTAATTCCTCTTGGCTACATGGCATTTGATCAAGCCCCACCAGGCATCCTATGCATTTCTCGCCAATGATTTTAGATCACTGTTGTTCCCTTGTCCCTGGATTTGTTGACAACCCCCTACCTTTCCCCTTCCACCCCCTCACCAGTGCCTCCCCAGAAACATTGGTCCCTTTGTTTTCTCCTCCAGGTTGTTTATCCTGCATGTCTTATCTAGATAGACATGCAAAGGCAATAATAAATACCAAAGCAAAACAGTAAGAAAAACGAAAATCCTATAAATGTTTCAGGTCTGTTTGCTGACCTCTGTGTGTGTGTTTTCCAGTTGAGTCTGAGTCTGATGAGGTGCCATGTCCTGCCCCTGAAGGCTATTTTTGGGATTCCCCCAGGACTTTATTGCTTTGCTTCTCTTTCTGCTTTCTTGCACGCCCTTAGTGTTTCGACCCGATGTGGTAGAACACATCCTGGCCCACCAAATTCTGAGGCTGATTTTCTAGCTTGGAGCAGCTAATGCGTGGAGAAGACCACAGGGCCAGCCCCACTAGGAGACATGTTGTCCTGCATTGACCCATAGTGCTAGGAGGGACAACACTGGAGACACAGTGTGGGAATTGTGTACTTCAAGTCTTCTTAATATTCAGCAAGCAAGGTTGTATTACAATTGTTGCAGATTGTTAATTAGTCTTCTCTCAATCTTAATACTCAGTACTTTATTATTCCTATAAGCAGGTACAGTCTGCGAAACCTACAGGGCGGTAGCTGTGCGCCAGCATGGACTTGATGCAGTGAGTTTGGTTTGGTTGGAACATCCCCTTGCTATGTTTGAAGGTCTATGCATCGTTTCCACATGAGCACAGTTAGGTCTGGAATTCCTACTTCTTGCAATGTTCTCCATAGCGTGTTATGATCCGCAGGTGAAGGCATCTGCAGCGACAACCAAACACATGCGAAAATCTTTCGGATTGCCTCTGCTCTCAGACCAGATCCATTCGACATCAATGCTACCCCGAGTTCCAGGTGCTCTCCGGAACCTTGCGTGAATTTCCTGCCTCTGTCTTCTGATGTTTGGCTGAAACATTAAAAAAATTATCCAGCAAAATTTTACTTTCATGTAATATTAATGATTTTATTCAATACTTTGCTTTTTAAAATGATTTATTTTGTTTAAATGATTTTGGTCCCCCCCCCCCCCACTCCCTATTCTATTGAGTCACGTTTGTTTGTTTTGAAGTTGCACAAGCCTGGATAACTTCCAGTTGTTTGGTCAGGCAACTGTCCTGCAAATTTCTTTGCATAGACTAGCGAGGACTTCCGGTCACATGTTAGTTTGTGGAAACATTTCAAGTGCTGTCTGTCAATTCCATATGCCGTACAGTGGGGCCCATGAGAGCATCTTCCTTTGTACAAATGCTGCATCATGGCACAGGAAAGCATGACGTTTTTCAATAAGAGTAGACTGGAGATGCTGGCAGGAAAAATGATGAACCATATTGCTCCTTAATTTGTCCCCTTACGAGCCCTCCTCATTGTCCCCTGCTTTCCTATCTCTAAGAGAGTCTGTGGGAGAAACATGCGGCTTTTTCCTCCTGTAAAGAGCTACAGTCTCAGAAACTCACAGAGGCAGGCCTATGCTGTCCTAGGGGGGAGCTATGAGACGGAGTCCCCTGGAGGACCCTGAGAAAAGAGCTTGATCCTCCAGACTAAATGCCCAAGGCGTCTGTGTCAGCTGGCTCCTGGATGGATGCAGTCAGTAGGAGGGACCGGAGACCGGAAGAGAAAAGGGAGGGAACAAGGGCCTCAGATGACTCTGCTGCCTATAGCAGGCTCTTGTCTGGTTGCAACCTCCAGTAGACTCTTTGCCATCAAACTTGACTTTGGCTCATGTTAGAGTCAAGCTGTGCTCCACAGGGTTTCAGTGACTGACATTTTAGGTATGTAGAACGCCAGGCCATTCTTCTGCTGTGCCTTGGGATGCATTTTAACCTCCCTTTGGATTGGCAGTAAGTGCATTATTTATTTGCACCTTGAAGGGCATCATCGCAGCAGAGACCTGCCATATGGAATTCAGGTTTGGCTTCAAGAACACCCTCCTTTTTTTTGCAACCTGGTCTAACGGTTATTGATAGCTTCCGAGTGATGTCCATTTCTGATTTACTACCCTGTCCCCTTTGGTCTTTTCAGCTATTTGTTTCAACTCAATAACCAACTTCCTACCTTAGGTTTTCTCTGTTTTAAATACTTACTGTGGTTTCTCTTTTCCGGCTTTGACCCTGTCTAGCAGGGTTGGGTCCATAAGTGTGCAGCCTATGCAATTGCACACGGCTTAAGTATGCTTAATGTCCTACTCCTACTATTTTGAAATTCAAAATAATTGGCAAGCAAGGGATCCTGCATTTTCATCTTGCACTGGCACCTGCAATTTATTCACCTGGTTCTGCTGATTAACACAGATGGAAACTCTTAAAATTGCTGGTTTAGATAAAGCAAGTGGAGGCAGCGTTTAGACCTTGGTAGAGGTGCCTGTAAAGGGCTTTAGACGTAGGGTGGGGTGTATCTAAGAGACATCTAGATAGAAGGGCAAGCTAATCATCGTCAAGGGGAAAAACACTAGATGGTGATGAGGAAAGTGTTGTTAAGCATAATGACTGCGGTTGTGAGGTAAGATTATAAACAAGATCATGAATAACAAAGTCAGAAGCAGTGAGAATTGGTAATTCATTTTTGAGAAGCATGCTATTTAATCCCACAGGGTCAACAGAGCAAGGGTATGTAAGTCCCAGTGATAAAGTCAGAATAGACAATATTATTATTGGAATCAAAATGGGCAATGACCATCTATTTCAACTCTGCTCACTACTACCTAGGATATTGATTTTGTGTGTTTCATTTCATATTCGATAATTTCTGAGATCCATAATTCTATATTCCATGTTTTGATAATTAATGGATGATAATTGGTGTTTTGAATAGGCCAAAACATTAAAACGTGTCTATGTTCTTTTGGAAACCTGTACTTGATTACCTCTCCGAAAGTGAGTATCTCCATAGGATAGTCCAGGAACAAGGTCTTTCCAACCAACAATAATTGCATTATATGGAATGTTGGTTTCTGTCTCCTGTGATTTGGTCGTTCAATAGAGATTCATTGTAGGTCTGGGAGAATCTAGATTTTTTATAATTCTTCTATGTTCCTGCTTCAGGGGAAAGCTTTTATTTTCAAATTTTTTCTTCCCAAACCTGCTAAGTTACAATTTTCTCTTGGCTTAAAAAAAGTGCCCATTTTATTTAGGTAATGTTTTACTTTTATTTCTACCTTCAATGCTATTTTGAAAGACTATGTTTTGCCCCCTTCTCTTCAGTGAAACTATGTGTACAATAGGATTCCACTAAAAACTGCTGTTTCATTTTCTTTCCTTCTGACTAATAGGATGACATGGCTAGTCACTAATGAAAAAGCCCAAATTAAATCAAATTCATACTCTAATAATAAAGGTTCACTTCTTATGTACTAAGGTTATAAATTGTATTATGATATGAAGCAAAACAAATGCACACTTCATGAAATAAAGTAAAATTCTTGAGATACCTAGCCTAAATCCTACCTCTGCCATTGTCTAGATACAGAAGCTTAGGAAAGTTTCTTTTTCTATGTGTATTATTTCCCTTTTCAACAAAGGGGAGGTAAAAGAGAATTCTAGCATTATTTCATTAAAAAACAAAAACAAACACTTCAAAAAAAAAGCATCTTTAAGAGTGTTTGTAAAACAGTAGTTATTCAGCATATATTAATTTTCTGTACTAGAAACTTGTTATCAGAAGTCATTTAATTTAATAAGCACTTAATCCTTTTCCAATATCTTAACCAATTATCTTCCATACTCTGCTTGAATATCCCAAGTGATAAGTAACACATTAACACATTAACTCCGGAGACAATATATTCAAAGACAAAAGAGAGAATTGTTTTCTTAATAGTCATTGAAGAAACAGAAGAGTATGAGGCAGGGGTCTTCCTGAGATGGGATCTGCCCTAGTCCTTCACCTTCAGATGCCCCCGCATTCCACTGTGGAGTCCTCTCTTCTCCGTGTGAAGCTCCACAGTCTTTAAAAGGGAAAAGATGACTAGATCTCAAATGACTACATATCAAAAGTGTGTCAGCCTCAAAAATAAGCAAAATTGATAGCTATGTCACAACAGATAGACAATTTAGAAAAAATTCAGAGTTGAGTTTGATTCTGTCTCTTGAACTATTTGCTTTCCCCATTCCTCTCCTGTTATGAATGGTCAATGTGTATTGAGGGACCTGCAGAACATTATGCTAATGAAGTTAGTCATCACAAAAGGACAAATATTGCATTAGACCATTGCTGTAAATAAAAATAAAGACACAGATTCCTATACCTGAAGAAACTGACTTTGGTGTTTATGTGGGATAGGGAGGCAAGAGAGGGGAGATGAAGCAACAGACTAGAAGGTGGACAGGCATCAACTTGGGTGAAGTGAAGGTGTATTCCATAAGAGGGTGAAATGAAATCAAAAGGGGTGAGGGGCAGGGGAAGTTAGGGGGCATTTGATAACTAATTTAAGTTGCATTTATGTTGTCAAATACAAAATTGATGCTGTGAAATATAAACCCCACCAACTTAAAAAATTTTAAAATCATTTAAATAAATAAAAAGAAGGACCAATGTGGCTCATAGAGTCTAAGATGATTCCCACTGATCCCCATCATAGGATATTGAGGTTTTGTGTCAGTTTGCCTGGGCCATGTCTTGTAGTAGTTTGGCAGTAATCCAATGATGCCCTCTAACAACATGTAACCATTTCTACGATGGGATGTAACATTACATAATGAATCCTGTGAGTAACCAACAGTTGTGGTGGGATGTAGCCTCCTTGATCAGGTCACAGCCTTCATGCAATTGGAATAAAGGATCCTCCTTTATAAGCAGACTCTGTGGGAAATCTGGCCACTTCTCTTCAGTCTGGATCCTGCATCTGCTACATTGACTTTCTGCCATATTGCTTGCCAATCCCAGAAACCATTAGCAGATATCCCACCTCAGATTAATTCAACATTCTATCTGAAAGTCTGAGTTATTCCTGCTATGTCTGCCTCCTGGTTCTTCAGCCCAACAGCTACATGAGTAAGGAGAAGCCTCTAGTTTAACATCTGACCTATGAACATGAACTTGATTAGACTTTCTTCTGTGTGAGCCATTTCTTGATATAAATCCCTTTCTGTAGGGAACTGCATGTCCCTCAGCCCTGGATCAAAAGCCATATACAACTTTCATGTATTTACTCTCGGTTTTCTGTCATATAAATTGTGCCTAGTGGTCCTCCTGCCCTTGTTCCCCCTGTGGTCATTAGTTACTCGACCTTTGCTAGGATTGGTACTCAATTGCTAGCAGCCGCTACGCTCATTGGACAACACACACCTGGCGGCACTTCCACCAGGTGCCTGGTATGCCTCATTAGCATGCGGGCCGGTTTGAGCACAGTCGCTCGACATTTGGCAGGTGCATGACTATTGGCTACCCCAGGTATACCTTATTTCTATATGACGTAATGGTGCCCACCATTTGCTGGCTATTTAAGCCTCTGCTCTCAGCTCAATAAACAAGACTTGATCAGATTCCTGTCTTGTCTCCATTTTCTGCATCTCTTGCCCATCTTCATTCCCAGTCCCCCTTTCAGGTACCCATGCTGTTGATGACCCGTGGGACGGGTCACCTTTCTATAAACAAACACATATAAGCATCTCTGGTTTGCTTCTTTTGAGGATCCAGCCTAATGCACTGCCTCTTGGTACTCACACTTTTTGGGGTAATCTTCTCTCCTTAAAAGTAGACTGGATCTATGGTCTCATAGAATAAGCAGACATGATGTTCTATGATCCCCTCATTGCAAACCACTGCAAAAAGTTTTTTGTTGTTGTTTACTTTTGTGTTGTTTTTTAACCTTAAAATCAAAGTCTTCTCAAATTCTACAGTAAAAGTTGTTTATGCTTGTGGTGAAGAAAGCTGTGGTGCCCGCCTACCAAAAGATATAGCATCTGGGGTCTTAAAGACCTGAAGATAAATAAGCGGCCATCTAGTTGAGAAACAACCCACATGTCTCCCAACTCAATCTTTGAGGGCAAAGCAGGTGCATAAGCAAAAGTGGTTAAGAAAGCTAATGGTGCCCCGCTATCAAAAGATATCATGTAGGCATCCTCAAACTACAGCCTGCAGGCCAGATGCAGCCCACTAAGGAAATTTATCTGGCCCACGGGGTGTTTTTGCACCCCGCTTTTTACTTCAAATTAAGCTATGTGCAGTGTGCATAGGAATTTGTTAATTGTTTTTTGTTTTAACTATAGTCCGGCCCTCCAATGGGTCTGAGGGACAGTGAACTGGCTCCCTGTTTAAAAAGTTTGAGGATCCCTGTAGTGTCTGGATTCTTAACGGCTTGAAGATTAATAGGCGGCCATCTAGCTGAGAAACAACAAAGTCCACAAGGAAGAAAGCACACTAGCTTACCCCGACACAATCGCTGAAGACAAATCGGGTGCATAAGCAAATGCAATGAAGAAAGCTGATGGTGCCCAGGTGTCAAAAGATATAGAATCTGGGGTCCTATAGGCTGGAAGATAAATAAGGGGGAATCTAGCTGAGAAACAACAAGGCCCACAAGGAAGAAGCACACCAGCCTGTGAGGTCACAAGGTGTCAAAGAGATTAGGTATCAGGC
This sequence comes from Tenrec ecaudatus, assembly GCF_050624435.1. NCBI lineage: Eukaryota > Metazoa > Chordata > Mammalia > Afrosoricida > Tenrecidae > Tenrec > Tenrec ecaudatus. Next base: position 56,800,121 of record NC_134538.1, on the reverse strand, counting down.
ATTAAAGAAAAAAAAATCATAGCATTGTGAATGGGGGTAGTGTGGAGTGGGGACCCAGGGACCATCTGTGGGAAATTGGACATCCCCTTGCAGAAGGGCTGCGGGAAGTAGAGGAGCCAGTGAGGGTGCAGTGTAGCAAGCAATGATGAAACATACAATTTCCTCTAGTTCTTGAATGTTCCCCTCCCCCAACTCTCATGACCTCAATTCTACCTTACAAATCTAGCTGGACTGGAGGAGGTACACTAGTACAGATAGTAACTGGAAACACAGGAAATCCAGAACCGATGAAGCCCTCAGGACCACTGGTCAGAGTGGAGATACCTGGAGGGTAGGTACCTGCAGGGATAGGTACCTGGAGGGTAGGTACCTGGAGGGTAGATACCTGGAGGTAGGTACCTGGAGGGCGATACCTGGAGGGAAGTAAGGGAGAAAGGGGCAACCGATACAAGGGTCTACATATAACCTCCTCCCTGGGGGACAGTCAGTGGAGAAGTGGATGAAGGGAGACATTGGATGGTGTAAGATATGACAAAATAATAACATAAATCATCAAGGGTCCATGGGGGAGAGGGAAGAGGGGAAGGAGCGGAAAAATGAGGAACTGATACCAAGGGCTCAAGGAGAAAGCAAATGTTTTGAGAATGATGATGGAAACATATGTTCAAATGTACTTGACACAATGGATGGATGTATGGATTGTGATAAGAGTTGTACAAGCCCCCAATAAAATGATTTTGAAAGGTGTTTATGATTCTCTAGCAGTTGCCTTTTGAAATCAAATTACTTGAAATGCTGTAACACAAGTAGGTTGGATTAGTGTGCCCAGTTCTTTAGACCGTTATATCCACTCCCTTGCCTAACAATTGACTTCCAACAAATAGAAGCCATTGAGTAACTCATTGGAACAGATTTACTCTGACACACATGGGGTTACCATGAATTGGAATGACTTGACTGTAACTGGTTAACACAAAATGCAGAATATGCTGCTTTGCCCTTAAACTTTGGCTTGGGCTCTGATTTATTGACCACTGGGGTAATAGAAGACTTCCACAGGCAGAGGCTTCATTTGTGTGAATGCATAGGAGACAGCTTTCTTGTGTTTCTGTCATGGCCACAGGTAGGACAGGACCTAGTAGTTTACTGGTCTTGAATAAAGGACAAAGTAAATATGGATGAAAGTCATCCCAACTGATCTTCAAGGAAGAAGTAAATGTATAATTTGGATATAATTAATATTTTCAAATTTGGATGTTTCATAGCAAGAGCTATTAACCTACTACTTACAATGCTTTCTAAGCCCTGACTTCTCCAGATTAATTTGCTTCCCATTCCCCAGCTTTGCCTTTGGATGGCAGTCCAATGAGCATGTCATATTGGTTCAGCATCTTTCGGCTGGCCTGCATGTCTCTAATGATGTCTTCAGTCTTGAGCTTGCTCAGTCCTCTAAGAGAAGATTATAAATATGGGGATTCAGAGACTAGAATTAGAGATCAAATTGCCTGGCCTGGTAGACACAGACAAGGCAATTTAAACTAGGGGACACATAGTTTCTCTAGCTTTGGTATTCTCATATAGCAATTAAGAGTAACAATTACGAGAGGTTTTTCAAGAAAAATGTGGTTTTTATTCACGGCTGTTGACTTGGATTTTGGCAATATTCTGAATAATAGAATAAAAGGCTACCCAGTCCTACAGCATCCTCCTGCTCACCAGCCTGTTTTGAGTACACTATTGCATTTCACTGCATGTCTTTAATTCCCTTGCTAACTTAATTTTACTAAGTATTATATTCTCTTCTATTTATGGATTCCTCTTGATAATGTCCAATGCAAGTGAAGTTGGTTGATATATATTTTTTTAAATAGCACTCATTAGATTATGCCAGGAAATTTGGAAGATAGTTACTTGGCCAACTGACTGGACAAGATCTCCATTTGTGCCCATTCCAAAGAAAGGTGACCCAACAGAATGCTCAAACTATGGAACAATATCATTGATATCACATGCAATTATAATTTTGCTGAGATCATCTGACAACATTTACAGCAGAAATTGACAGGGATGTATTTGGGCTCAAAGGAGACAATATAAAAATATTTTAAATTGCTTTTATTGACTGTGCCAAGGCACTCAACTTTGTAGATCACAACAACCATGGATAACGTTGAGAAGAATGGGAAATTCAGAACACCTCAGTGCACCCATGTGGGATTTATACGTGGACCCAGAAGCAGTTGTGTGAACAGAACAAGGGGATAGTGCATGGTTTAAAATCAGGAAAGGTGTGTGTCAGGGTTGTATCCTCTCACCGTACTTATTCCATCTGTAGGCTGAAAAATCATCAGAGAAGCTGGATTGGGTAAAGAAGAAAGTGGCATCAGGATTGGAGGAAGGCTTATTAATGGCCTGCAATATGTAGATGACAAAATCTTGCTTCCTGAAAATGAGGTGGAAATGAAGGACTGCAGCCTTCAGTATGGATTAGAAACTCAATGTAAAGCAGACCCAAATCCTCACGACTTTTCTCATGGGAAACATCATGATCAATGGAGAAAAGGTTGAAGTTGTCAAGGATTTTATCTTGCTTGGCTCCACAATCAATGCTCATGGAAGCAGCAGTCTAGAGATCAAAAGACAAGTTTCATTAGGTACATCTGTTGCACAAGAGCTCTGTAGAGTCTTGAAGAACAAGGATGTTACTTTGAGGACTAAGTTACTTTGAGGATCTAAGCCATGTTATTTTCCATAGCCTCGTATGCATGTGAAAGTTGGTCATTGAATAAGGAAGACCAAAGAGAAATAGATGCATTTAAATTGTGGTGTTGGAGAAGAATACTGAAAATACCATGGCTTGCTAAAAGGACTGACCTTTCTGTATTGGAAGAAGTACTGCCAAAGTACTCCTTACAGAGCCAAGGATGGTAAGACTTTGTCTTTCATACTTTGGGCATGTCCGGAGAGATCAGTCCCTAGAGAAGGACACCATGCTCAGTAAAAGGGAGGGCAGCAAAAGACAGGAAATCTCTCTAGAAGATGGATTGATACAGTGGCTATAACCACGGGCTTAGACATGGGAATAATTGTGAGAATGGCACAAGGCCAGGCAGTGTATAGGGTCATGGGTTAGTCTGGGGTGACTAGAGATACAAATTCATTCACACTTATATGTGTATAAGAAAGTTTAAAATAAAAGAGCAATTGCATCTTAAGAAAATATCCCATCCCAGTCCAGTTCAAGTCCCTAAGTCCAATATTAGTCATATATCTGTAAATTCTACTTCAGACTCACAGACTCATGCAATACATACAATGATGCAGAATGCAGGAAGATCGCAGTCCAGTGGGTGGAAAGTTCTATGGATCCAGTGGTGGTGGAAGCACCTCAGCACTGGTGTGGTTCTCCACATGTTTCCTCCAACTCCCGGGCTTGGCTCCATCAACCTGTAGCTCCATGTGGCTTGTCAACAGGAATGTTTCACAGGGAGACAAGCAGAGAGTGTGTGTCCCACCTCCAGGGAGGAAGATAGAAGTTCCCAGAATCCTCAGGCGAAGACCATGCCCACACAGAGACCTCAATGGATGTGACCTAATTGACAGGCTCGACTCCACCCCTTTGCAATTTGACAGATTACGTAACCACCAAAGGTCATTATGGGTCTGAATTGATTCAATGGTACCTAATAGCAACAATTTCAGAAGAAGGTCATTAGGTCTCTCTTCCCAGTCTATCTTAGTCAGGGAGATTTGCTGAAACCAGTTCACAATGAATGATCATGCTGGTATTTGAAATAGCCTTGGCATAGCTTCCAGCAGAAGACACCACAGTATAACACAATGACAGATGGGTGATACCTTAAGATTATAATTGTGGAACTAATTTAGAACACTATTTTAACCTGCTTAATAAGATTGCTTGTGCTAAATGCTTTTCAACTAAGACCCAAATAAGGCTACTTTATCTTGGGAGTGACCAATTTCCATTTCTCAATTTTCTATCTCCTAGCTCCTGAAATCTAGAACTCCTTATGCAATGTTCATGTTAGCCATACCTTAAACGTAAATGGGAGGAAAATGCTTCTAAGTTAATACTGGTTAGAACATAGTAGGGATCACATATTTTAGTACTAATTGTATTATTACCTCTTATGATAGCTAACCATAAATTCAAATTCCCCATGGTAAGATCCAATTTTTGTTTTACATTTTAACCTTCTCTCCTTGCTTACTTCCAAGTATGCATTCTGTTTACTCCCTATAATAAAGAACATTAATCATTCTGGTGTTTTCTTTCAATGGGACATGATGGACATGATTATTCATATGTCAGAGTAAACAAATTCAGCTTTTTTCCTTCTGGGAATGAGTAAATCTGGAAGCTATTAATTTAGACTGGAGAATAAAAGTTTTAAAAAGCTTTTCTTTTTAATGATGCATTCCCTGTAATTCTATTGTATTACATTTGGGAAATAATATGAGAGCTCTCTTGTGTCTAATTTAACACCTGTTCAAGTACTGGAAAGTCTGATTCTCTTTACCATCAGTGCATTAATTGTTGTACTTTGAAAGTAAAAAAAAAGATTAAACTTAACTCAGAAGAACTAAAGAAAATATATTTAAATATAAGTTCTAGGGACTGTTCAAAAATTTCAGGAGCAGTGGATTGATAACTGAATGAACATCATCATTCAAACAACTCTAGGAACCTTTGAACATTCTACTATATTGTGGTTCCTATTACTTTGTGATCACCATGAGAAAAATTTTGGTTTCTCTAATTTCTCAGAGCTTTTATATCTTATAATGAACTATTCGAAATTTGAAGAATGTTGTTGTTGTTGTGTGCCATTGAGGGATCACATTCATAGCAACCTATGTAAAATAGAAGGAAACACTACCTCACTCTGCACCATCCACACAATGGCTGTTAGGTTCCAATCCATCACTGCAGCCACTGTGTCAATCATTGTCAAGCATGATTCCTTTTCCAGGAACTGATCTCGCCTGATAACAAAGTGCACGAGACCAAAGTCTTGCCATTCTTGCTTCCAAGGAGCATTCTGGCGGTAGTTCTTCCAAGACAGAAGTGTTTGTTCTTTGGGTAGCTCGTGGCACTTTTAATAGTCTTCACCAGCATCACAATTCAAATGCATCCATTTTTTATTCAGTGTCCAACTTTGATATGCACACGAGGAGATTGAAAATACTGAGATTTGGGTCAAGCACACAGTCCTCAAGGTAACAGCTTTGCTTTTCAAAACTCTACAGAGGTCTTGTGCAGCAGCTTTGCCCAGGGCCACGTGTCTCTTGACCTCAGACTGCTGCTTCCGTGAGCATAGATTGTGGACCCACAAAGATGAAATCCTTGATAACGTCAACCTTTTCTCTTTCAATTGTCATCATGTTACCTGTTGGTACAGCTGTGAAAATTTGAGGTTTCTTTACATTTGTTTGTCATCTGTAGCAAAGGCTGCAGTCCGTGATCGGCCGCTGTAAGTGCTGCAAGTCCTCCTCGGTTTCAGCAAGCAAAGGTAGGTCATTTGCACAGTGAAAGTTGCTAATAACACTGAAGAGAGCAGTTTGGTTTTCAAAGTAGAAACAATCTTTGATTTAAGAGCCTAGGGAATGGGGATTTGCGATCTTTACTTATTAATAGTGTGGGAGAAAATGTACCCTGCCTGAATCTTATTTTTCTCAACCAAAATATGGAAACAGTATTTGTAGTTATTATTAATTACTTCCAAGTCTTACTTACAATGGCAATTCATTACAAAACAAAATGTTGACTCACTTTGTCCCATCTCTTTTGTGACTAGTGTGTCGATCCGCCTTATTGAGGGTTTCACAAATCCTACACTTTATCCAAAATGGAACCCTGGGGAATGCATGAGTGAGGTTTTGGGGGGTTCCACAGCAAAGCTGTCTATTCTTGTATAGCTTTACAATCTCAGACATCCCATAAAAGGCCTATGTACACCTGAATTTATTCCATTGCAGTTAGTTTTAGTTTTTTTTTCAACCAAATATGATGTTCTTCTCTAGTATTTTCTTTCCTAATAACGTTTTCAAAATAATTGAGCCTAAGTTTCTCTTCTAAGAAATATTATGTTTGTCTTTCTTGTTAAGAAAAGGGTGGTGGTGGTGGTGGTAGCTGGTTTAGTGATTCAAATTTAACAACTGGTTCATTGCCCTGGTGTTTGTTTTAAGGACAAACAAATGATATACTGAAAGGTATTTTATTATTTCAACATGATATCAGAATACTACTGTTGGACATATGAATGTTAAAAAAAGAGTAGGAATGTAAATTTGTTATTTCTACATTGGGCGACTGCCTCACTACCCACTTTTGAAAGAACTTTGATTACAAGTGCCAATTTAAAAACAAGTTTCACAAATGCAACAGAAAATTAGGTATTCATTCTCTTGAACTGGTGCAAACTGGCTGAACTCCACCATTGTTTGTAGCTATATATTGACAAGCCAAGCAACTAACAAAAAATTAACATGGATTCAGAATACAACCTTCACAATTCTTATCACTGCTTGCATGAGATGAATTTTGGCAAAAACAAAAAAAGAACAGAAAGATGTTTGCCTTTGTTTTGTTGATGACGGGAAGACAATTGATCATGTGGATCACAGCAAATTATCGTCAAAATTGTATTAAAAAATGGACATTTCAGAACAGTGAATGTGCTCTTGTGTAACCTTTGTATCGATCAAAAGTTATTTGTTCTGAGACAGAGTTCAAAATTCACAAACGGCATGCAGCAGAGTTCATCCGTTCACCCGATCTGCTCAGACTGCATCCTGAACACATCTGAGAGTCCATACTGTCAGAAGAACATGGACTGGAGGAAGGATGCACTTTATAAACCATCGTACAATTAGAGATCAAGTTTATTGGATACATCAGAGTGCTTTCATTTGGATGATATCTGATGGATTAAACACATGACACAGCTTCTTTCTTCGTCACCGGTGAGATGGATGCCACTGTGGCTGCTGGCTCCAGCTTGGTCACAGTTGGCTTCCCTGTTTGTCATTCCCTTTGTGAACTCTGTGTGCCTAACACCACCCTCCACCCTGCCTCTTCAAAGGGAGGGGGTTGTTAGAAACAACTTTCATAACATCTTTAGCATTGAGGACGATTTGTCACAGAGCACAAGTATCGACTGGACTAGTAACATTGCTTTCTCTTTCAATAGCATTATCAACATATAATATGCATACAACAAAGTTCAAAGTATATTTTAGTGTATTTATAAAGTTATCCAGCCATAACCAGGAGCCAATTTTCTATATTTTCATCACCTAAAAACAAAACCCGCTATCATCTCTTATCCACCCCATCTCCAACACAGTTCCCAACCCAGCTGCAGTCTTACCAGCTCCTATCGATTCTCCCTCTCTCGATTTTGCACAATCCATGGTCTTTTGTGACTGAATTCATTCACATAATGGGCCATGGATTGAATAATGTCCCACTGAAATATATGCCAACTTGACTAGTCATTAGTTGTGTTTTTTCTAGATAATTTAAAGCAAAGTGCTTTTGAAAGTTCATCTATCTATTTTCAAAGTTTATCTCTGTTCATATATATATTTTTTGTGTTGCCACCAGCATTATGTCAGCATTCTAAATTATCGGCATTCTGGTCACCGCTTGTTATTCATTTTTATTCTGGAGATAGCATGGTGAATGGTATGGAAAACAGAAGTCTATTTTCTCACAGTTAGGAGATAAGAAGGTTGAATTTAGAGTGCATGTTCTAGGGGACCGTTTCCTCTCTCTGTTGGCGCTATGGAAAGTCCTTATTTCTACATATGTAGGCCTCACATTCCATGAAGATTTCCACATCTGTTGGCATCAATTTTCCCTGGGACTGTGGAATTTCAAAGCACAAGGACCCCAGATTCAAAGAAATCATTTCAGTCCTGTTTTTTCCATCTTTGTTGTTGTGGATCCTTTTGATTTTTGTGGGTTTCTTCCTCCTTTTCTCCTTTAGGAGAAAAGGGCCGCATTCCAAGGAAATGGTCCTTACATGGTTGAGATGAACGCACCCCGACCTTGGTCCTTTCACAGTGCACTGTTCATCACATCAGCTCATCTCACGAGGTACCATTACACTGTCACACTGCATTCTGACCAAGCACTGAGAATCATGACCTAGCCAAGTTGATCGATGCATTTGAGGGAAACAATTCAATCTGTGCCTCTTGTGGGGACTGAGATTCACATGGTCCATTATTTCACTCTACTAATTATTCTCTTTTGTCTTTGATTTTCTTCACTCTTCTTTGCTCTGGGCAGGGAGAGACTAATAGTTGTACTTTAGATGGCTGCTCATCAGCTTTTAAGATCCATTGGCTACTCATCAAAGCAGCCACTTGTCTTTGTGGGCGGTATTATGCCAATTGACCTGGTGTTTCCCCAAGTGGCCCCTTGGCCCAGTGACTCTTTCCCTCAAGGGGTTTAGATATGACCAAGAAATTTGCCTCCCCTTCCCTTCTGTATGTTCGACTATCTTCATGGGCATGTTTGCGGCTGTCTCTTTCCTGCATCTCTTTGGTTTGCATGTCTTTGATGCTTGTTTCTTGCTCAAGAAACAGGGATAATACTGTCCTACAAGGATAGGAAAATTAAACTAGGACAACTAAAGTAACAAGCTAAAGAGAAAGCACATGGTAGCAGCTAAGTAAATGGTTTCCTTTATCTGTCATAGGTATGAATATAGAGCAGTGGTTCTCAACCTGTGGGTCATGACCCTTTTGTGGGTAGAACGACCTTTTCACAGGGGCCGCCTAAGACCATTGGAAAGCATGTATTTCTGATGGCCTTAGGAACTGAAACACCACTCCTCTGTCCATCTCCAGGAAGGTCCACCTACATGTAGATATGCTCACATATGAGTACTGGGCATGAAGACAGTTACCCATGCTTCAAGACAAAATTTCATTTATTCATCATTAGAAATAAATATTTCACAAGATATAATTACATGTTGTTTTTGTGATTAATCACTGTGCTTTAATTATGTTCAATTTGTAACAATGAAAATACATCCTGCATAGCAGATATTTACATTATGATTCCTAACAGTAGCAAAAGTACAGTTATGAAGTAGCAATGAAAATAATTTTATGGTTGGGGGTCACCACAACATGAGGAACTGATTAAAGAGTCACGGCATTGGGAAGGTTGAGAATTACTGATATAGAGGATTACATTTTAAAAAGAAAGAAAGCCAGGCCACATAGTAGTCATATTAGCTACTGGATAGCTTTCCATTCTCCTCATTCATCCAAACTCAGATGGACTTTGATTAACTTAGCACTACTTCTGGAAAGTGCTAGAAATTAATGTTGTGACTAGAACCCAGAAAGCATAACCAAGTGACAAGGCATATTTGGCCTACACTCTTCCAAGTATAGGTTGGGGAGTTCTGGAGCTTGGGTTATAAAATTCTTGGTTATAAAATTAAGGACAGGATAAAAACTTCCAGAATATATTGGGAATTCGTAGAGTTACTCTGAATGGTTGCAGTTCAGAGAGGGGTCCTGGCCAGACATTGAACTCCAGGAGGATAGACCAATGTCCTGGGGAACTGCCTCTGAGAGGATCACCATTGATCATGCTCTGATGCTACCTCCCGGAATAATTTCCAGCTTCCCTGTATCTCTGCATCAAATTCTACTTATTTCTATAACCACAGAAACTATGGTTGTCTGAGCTAAGATATGAGGCTGGCCCTCAGATATGTGTGGATAAAATAGTACATTACCAAGTAGTGCTGCCTTGTTAACTGCCTTGGGGCTCTATTTTTCTCAGGTTCTACTGTTGAGTTCCAACATCCAAGATTTCCACTGCCACGTGAAAGGGCGAGAGTCCATGATAAAATTTCCCTTGTGAATAAATAATTTCTGTTAGTAGGATTGGCATAGAGCTGGCCCCCAGGGCATGGAAATTAAAGATATCCCCAATGTCTAACTTTTCCAAAATGTTCCACTCCGTGTCCCTTATGTGAAACGCCACCACTACCCTCAGTATTCCTTTTGTCCCAAGGTTCAACAATTCACTACAAATTCTCACAGAATTCACAAAGCTGCAGAAACTGGTCAATCAGATCAGGTTGACAGGTCATTGACTCAAGTCCCAAAACTGGCGGTTTGGTGCGGGCCAAGCAGATACAGGATGCAGAACAAGAGAAAGAATCCTGCCAAGGTTGCTTAGATGAGCGACAGAGATGCAAAATGACCCAAAGGGAATGAAGGTCAAGCAAAGGAGCTCCAGGGACCCACGGCACCAAGGTGGCTCTCTGAGCCTTGGGTCTGCGATCTTTTATGGAGTTACTTGGTATCTGGCTGGTGTCTTCCCCTGAGTGACTCAGCATTAGTCTTCCTAACATTATCAGTCACAAAGAGGAGAGAGGTCCCAAAGACATCATCTTGCCCATATCTGGGGCTTTGATGAAGGTATGATTCTTGCCTTCTGAAGTTAAAGGCTAGTTAAAGGACGTCATAGTGAATCTACACATGTTAGGCAGGCCATGTCTAGTCTCCACAACCTCCTACTTTTCTCAATTAAATAGGAATCTGGTGTTTGCCTATTAAGGCAGCAGCTTAATATAGGAGGTTAGCTCTTATTTAAAGATAGAAAGCTAATCTGCAGACTACATCCCCAAGGAAACTAAAGGTAGTGAATTGAGGCACAAGCTGACTTGAGTCATACCTTACTAAGGTGAGGACTCCAGATGTATCCCACCTTAATCATTAGCAGAACAGATTAAAAAATGGGACTATTACCCCAAATGTGGAGGCTAGGATTTACAATATATCACAAAATGATGGCTATGGTTAGAAAGACCATATCAAGTAATTCGCTACACAATACTAACTCATTCACTCACTGAATCTATTTTATTTTTTTTAACTCTGGAAGCAACAGATGAATTTGCAGTCCAAGGACTATTACCCGTCAACAAGTTTTCTAATTCTTCCTTTCTACATTCATGTAAACATTCACAGTTGCTGACACAACTTCTACTTAGCATTTATTACTCTTTTCCACCAAATTAAACTAGTTATTTCCTTATTTATATATAAGACTCACTACTTGAGAGGTGTTCACAAATTACAATAATTAATACTTATTTGTACTCCTTATCATCTACCTACCAAGCAATTTAAATTTATTAACTAAGTCAGCTAATTAGTAAATGAGTGTAACCCATGGCCACTGTTAGAGATTGGCGAACTGCGATGCTGAGGCTCTAAATGATTTGTCTAAGCCATTCAGCAAATGAATTGCAGAGAGAGAGTTTGCACGAGGCAGTTGTTGGCTCCCTGCCCCACATCTAGACCATTGGCACAGTCCACACAGCCCAAGCGTTGGAGGGCAATTAGCTATGCAAATCAGGTAATTACATACATAAATACTCATTGCTTCATGCCATGTCCTTGGCCAGAGACAGTCCATTTAAAGCCAGGTCTTCAAAGGCTATATTAACAAACTCTGCAGGCCTGTGTGGCTCGACCTCCAGAGGAGAATGCACTAGAACCTAGCGATTCTTGTCTGCAACTTGGGCATGCGGATAAAATAGTTAAGTCCTTAAATTCTGTGTCGTCTAAAATAAAATTTTGCGTTCATTTGATATGAAACGTGAGGTCTCTTTTAGAAAAATTAAGTAAATGAGTTACTTAATAGGCAATTTAGAAAACTGTTTTCTGAAGTCCTTCTATTATAGGAATCTGGCAAAAAAGATATGTGGGAAAGATAAAAGAGCTTCTTCATGAGAATGATTATGAAGGCAGAGGGAGCGCGTTCTAATCTCGTACATGCTACCAAAGGCCTGGTTGAGAAAGAGGAATATCCACAAGTAGACAAACCTGAGGCTGAAATCACTCCTTTGCTGCCTGCCCACTGCAAGCGATCTCACATTTCTGGGATAAAGTTGATTCGCCCCTAATGTAAGCTGCAGGCAATAGCAGATGTTAAGCAGAAGGTTTATACTCTTTCCAATTTCTTGGAAGGCTCTAGATGGGGGGGTGGGGGGGGCGCGTACTGTTTCTCAGCCGCTTCCTCTCAGTCAAAGGCGAATACGTTTTTAGATGGGTGTCGGAGTGAAGTGGCTGACTTGCTGTAAGGGCAGTGTTCCGCAGACTGGACGCTCACCTGGTGGGGCAGGTAGACAAGATGGGAGCATTAGATTAGTGAGTGGTTCCAGCAATTTCTAACGGGAGCGCGCTGAGCGTCATGGCTGGTGAAATGATCCCTCTAATCTTCCGGCTTTCTCTCTCCCTCTCTCCTGCATGTCCTTCATCCCTCCGCCCCTTCCTTCCTTGCTCCTGTGTCGCCTTAAAGCACTCTCTTGCTTTGTTGTGTTGTTTTCCCTGCATGTCTATGCTGCCTTATTTTGCTAAGTTCAAACTTCTTTGGAAGTAGCAGAAGACAGAAAAGCTGTCAGGTTACCACAGTACTCAGAGTAAATTTACATGGCCACCCCCAAAGTCCAGAGCTTTATCGTTGTCCATAAGAAGCCCGGCTGGTACAATGCTGACGAACTCAGCTGCTTTCGGAAAAGCTGGCCATTGAAACCAACCCGTGGGTTTCAATCTGGCCCCGTAAATATTATAGTCTCAAGCACTGTCAGAGCAAATCTATTCATAACCAAGGGTTATTATGAGCCAGGGTCGACTCCATGGCACACAATAACAATCCTTTCTCATAAAGTGAAGTCCATCAGTTAGAACAGGGGAGACGTCCTGTGTAACTTCACATCTACCTTACTTACACTCACCGTGGTCTTTTCAGTAGGTGATAACTCAGGTTTGTAGCAATAACAAGACTGACAGACCTGCTAAGTCAATTCAGTCATGTTATTTAGAACATGAGTCCGTTGCATCCTGAGTTTTTTGTTTTGTTTTGTTCACGGGAGCAGCTGGGAATGAGACTTACACTCTAATGGGATCATTTATCTCATTTTGTTAAGCTACAGCTAGGTCTGGAGCTTTTATCATTTTTTCAAAATGACCAACATTCGTTGCTTGTCCTCTCATAACCTGTCTCTGTGTTCTGTATTCTTCCATGAACTCGGGACTGTAGCCCTGGAACCCTGGTGGTGTAGTGGTTACTTGTTGAGCTGCTAATTGCAAGGTAAGCAAGTTGAATCCACTTACCAGTCTGCAAGAAAAAGATGGGGTTTCTGCTCTTTTAAGACTTACAGCCTCAGAAGCCATGAGGAGAAATATTATTCGACCCTATAGGGTTACTCTCAGTCAGAATCAACTCCATGACAATGGGTAAACTTGCATTATTTCCCTTCTCTAAGATAATACATTTCTCATCTGATCAAGATTGTCCAATATCTAACAGGGAAGCTGGGATGCTCACTTGAGAATCTTGTACTACCTGAGACATAACTGGGGGTCATCAAACCGCCCTGTCTCCACTCTGGTGAAGTCTCTGCTCAAAGGCTTAGGAACCATAGTCAGACTTCTCTGTCTGACAGAAGTCAGACAAGGGTCCCACTCTAGGCTAACAACAGCATGTATAAACAGTTTCAACATTGGCATGCAGAAGACACGGTCAACTTCTCTGGTACCAATAAAGGGCAAGAATAGATAGGAGAGGTGGGCAGGGGAGGTGAGCAGAGAGGAGACGTGGAAGGAAAGGCATGCCCACCAGTGTCCAAATCTTAGCTTTGGGTCAAGTTATTCAAATTTTCTGTGCCCATGTCTCTTCATCTGTAAAATAAGGACAATTGTGACTTGCTTAAAATATTTTTGAGAAAATTAAAAGAATAATACATGGAAAGCATCTACCAAGAACAATGCCTGACAAATAGCAAGTCCTAGACAAGGAGTTCGTGTGAATACTGAGAATTACTTTTTGGGGCTGCTGCTCTGTTCCATGGTTTGAGAGAGCTTGGTTGGGTCGTTGGATAGAAGAAATTTTGTAGAGATTAGGGCTTAATTTCAGGAGCCTCTTGCTGTTTTTTTACTTTACCTTGTCATCTCATTTACTCATTATTCTGAACAGTTTCATAAAAAGGTTTTTCTGAGTCTTACTGGAGTGATCCTGGATTGCAAATACCACTTTCTTTCAAGTCCTGACTTACAGTGACACCAGTTGTGTCAGGGTCGCACACGCTCCTTATGGTTTTCAATGGCTTCCTTCCAAGGGAACATTGAATCCATGCCCAGAGTGTGAACTGTTTCCACCACCCAGTCTTCCAGTCCCATTGCTCCTGAAGTATTATTGTTTCTTAGAAGGGATTTGTTTCACATACCCCTGTGGATTCCATTGGAGGCAGACTTTCAGAATTTTTCGCTTTCCTGAAATAAGAATAACATTTATTTCTGATCTAAGAGTTCATGAAGACTTTTGTATTAAGCATAGATTTGATTTTTTTGGTAAGCAGAATTCTGACAACTGATATAATTTCTAAGGCATTTATGGGTGCTCCCCACACCCCACTATAACTGGCATTTATGAATAAACAATTTCCTACTGGTTTACACTTGGCTGCGCACTCTTCAAAGCATAATGTAGGTAGGAAGTAGGTAGGTAGCTGGTATGATAAGCAAGTGTGTTTTTAATGAATGGTTTGAATTGACCTAACAAGGAGGAAGCCAGGTTTTACTGACCTCATCAATTTGCAATATTTTCTTTTGAAATGTTGCTGTGTCCGTGACTCTGAAAGATGGGTGGTTTAAAAGTGGAGATTAGGAGGCATTACTCAGCTTTTCTGACAGCCTGCTATACTTTCTAGTCTCATTGAGACCTGGAATACATTTTACGAGGTTCCAGGAATAATGTTAAATAAAATGGCTTGTTGTTGTTATTTTGTTTTCTTTTGTTGCTTGGTTTTGATCTGTCTTGTTTTTGTGCATGTTATTATCTCTGCAGGTCTGTCTAAATAAGACAGGCTGGATGAACAATCGAGGAGGAAACAATGGGCCCAATAGTTCTGGGGGCACATAGGAGAGGGGGAGGTAGGGGGAAAAGAAGTGGTGTTATCAAACCCAAGAACAAGGGAAAAATAAGTGACCCAAATCGGTGATGAGAAGGGTGTAGGAGGCCTGGTAAGGTGTGACCAATGGAAATGTAACTGAGAGGAATTACTGAAACCCAAATGAAGGCTGAGCATGATAGTGGGACAACAGGAAAGTAAAAGGAAATAGAGGAAAGAGTTAGGAGGCAAAGGGCATTTATAGAGGTCTAAATAAAGGCATGTACATGTATAAATATATGTATGTATGAGCATGGGGAAATAGATATATATATGCATATATTTATAGGTCTAATATTAAGGTAGCAGATGGACTTTGGGCCTCCATTCAAGTACTCCCTCAATGCAAGAATACTTTGTTCTATTAAACTGGCATTCTATGGTGCTCACCTTCCTGACACAATCGCTGAACACCAAGTAGGTGCATAAGCAAATGTGATGAAGAAAGCTGATGGTGCCCAGCTATCAAAAGATATGGTGCCTGGTGTCTTAAAGGCTTGAAAATAAACACGTGGCCATCTAGCTCAGAAGCAACAAAGCTCACATGGAAAATCACACCAGTCGGTGTGATCACAAGGTGTGGAAGAGATGAGGTATCAGGCATCAAAGGGCAAAAAAATCATATCATTGTGAATGAGGGGGAGTGTGGAGTGGGGACCCAAAACCCATCTGTAAGAAATTCGACATCCCCTTACAGAGGGTTGCGGGGAGGAGACGAGCCAGTCAGGGTGCAGTGTAGCAATGATGAAACATACAAATTTCCTCTAGTTCCTAAAAGCTTGTTTCCAGCCCCCACTATCATGATCCCTATTCTACCTTACAAAACTTGCTAGACCAGAGGATGTACACTGGTACAGATAGGAACTGGAAACACAGGGAATCCACGGTGGATGATCCCTGCAGGACCAGTGGTGAGAGTGGCGATACCGGGAGGGTCAAGGGAGGGTGGGGTAGAAAGGGGGAACCAAATACAGGGATCTACATATAACCCCCTCCCTGGGGGATAGACAACAGAAAAGTGGGTGAAGGGAGACGTCAGACAGTGTAAGATATGAAAAAAATAGTCATTTACAGATTATCCAGGGTTCATGAGGGAGGGGGAGGAGGGAAGAAGGGGGAAAATGAAGAGCTGCTGCCAGGCACTTAAGTGGAGAGCAAATGTTTTGAGAACCATGAGGGTAGCGAATGTACAAATGTGCTTGACACAATTGATGTATGTATGGATTGTGATGAGTTGTATGAACCCCAAATAAAATAATTGAAACAAAATAAGGCCCAAAGCAATAATATGTAAACAAAATAATGACCATCCAGAAATAAATATAAAGATGCCAGTGTTATTATCAGTGGAAGCATCCTAGTGCTTCATCTCTCACCATGGAGAACAAACCACCTTCTTTACTCTTCCCTTGCAGATTATTATTTTTTTATTAAGAAGATAAATAGTGCACAATCAACACTTCAATCTGGGGAATGCTGAAAGCAGCTGATTAATTTCAAATGAGATAACTGTACTTGAATGAACTTACCGTGCAAGAAGCAGCTCATGTATCATGAAGAAAGAATCAGATTAAAATGGGCTAGCTTTGTAATAAAACTAAAGCATCAGGCATCTGGGAATTCTGCCAGGGACATGCTAGTAGCTCCAGGTTTCAAGAAAGAAAGAAAAGAAAGAATTATGGGGTATTCTGAAATATGTATTGATGTGAAGAAGAGCCCGTTGGCTGACAAGGATGAGAGTTCTAACAAATAGAGATTTATTTGTATTTTGGGGGTAAAGTTTTAAAACTTTATAGCATAAACACATGCAGCAGGTTTGCTGATTTTTATATAGGCTTGTTGGTATGCTAGATCAGTGTTTCTCCATGTAGGCAATACCTCTCCCTGGGGGGTGCTAGGATGATCCAGATGGGGGCACGCAGGCTGCGAAAGCAGATACCAGCAGAGTTTTCTGGATTATGGGCTATAGTACAACCTTTTTTTTAATGGCCAGAGTGCACTGAATAATGTTTTTTGTTTGTTTGTTTTCTGAAAAGAGGGCAGTAGGCCAAATACATTTGGGAATCTATGTGCTAGAAGCTTAAAAGGGGTAAGGAAGACATCCTCCAAATATGTGAGGTGATAAATAATACAACACCAGAGTCTTCAAAAGGTTCATCAGAAAAGTACATTAGAAAGCAACAGAAAAAAAAAAAGAAAGCAACAGAATTTTTCTATGAATTCTTTGAAGTCTCTTCGTATGATGAAGTCACAGGCTGGTCAGATATCATATTATTTTTTGTTTAATATATGTAGTATCTTATTATTCGATTATGTAAATGAATATTAAGATTATAAATGGATTTTTAACCAAACACAACAAATATTCCTTTAATAAAGCAGTTTCCTTGAGAGGCTATATATATTCATTGTAATGGGATAAACTTTCTATGGAAAGGATTGATAACATTTATTATAGTTGAAAATCCTGGTATTTACTGTCCTTTCCACTAACAAAAATATGTTAAATATTCCAAAGATGGATGGACACATTTAACATTTTCATGTCATTCTTGTATGGCTTGCTCTCTACCATACACACATAACGTTTTTGGCTTTTTCATAGGTATATTCTACATAAGCGTTTACATCAAAATACACAAATTTAATATAATGAATAAATTCCATGTCATTAAGATTTAGGAATGTTTTTAATATTTATAGTTGTATGAATAATTTCAGCTTAATTAGCTATTTCTCTGTTAGTGATTACAGCCCCCTCCCTTTTTTCCTCCAATAAAGCAATATTTCCTTATCAGTGGTAATTTTAGTTTTATAGATTGTTTTACTTTGAAACCTGCATAAAATTTCATTCAATTCTGGTTAGAAAAAATATGTTTTTGTATTATTTTGTCTTTATTTTATAAATTTAGTAAATTTCAAAAATATTACTGGGCAGTAAACAGGCACTTTTCTCTTAAAAATATCTTCATAGTATACCTTTCACATGCAACTTTGTAGAGTTTTATGGCATATGTTGGATTAGAATGCCCCTAACATGAAAAGAAAGGTAACATAATTGTGAAATTTTATTGTAAGAGATGGTTTGCTGATAGCAAGAGAATAAACAATTATCATTTGTCTTTCTCCAATCTATGATTTCTGTGTAATATTCCATTGTCCTTAAATGGCTAAACAGCACTGCCTATTTACCAGAAACCTGTTGACTGTGGGTCAGATTATTCTGCTCCATAGATTTTGTCTGATTTTTCAAGATTTTCAAACATTTTTTACTAACCCATCTTGGTCTAGAACCTCCACTGCAAGCTAATGAGCATCATAGCCATGCTCAGACCTCCATTCGTGAATGGGAGATTGCCATACTGAAGCGCATTTGCTGGGATTGAACCTCGAGTCCTTAGAGAATTCTGCTGAAGCACTACTGCGCTCATGCATTTTGGTTTAGGACAGTATAAACATCTTCATGAAGGTGCATGAAAATGGACATGGGTTGAATCAGATGTAACACAAAGATCGTTTCTGAAAAAAAAAAAAAGATCCCCTCAAATTTATTTATTTATTGTTCACTGAAGACACTAGAAACTTTGGTGAGGTTTTGGTTTTAATTGCATCAATGCGGTGTAACATATTCAGTATGAGCATAATTTGGAATTAAGGGGAAACTTAGCATCTTCATTCCTAGAATGTTGCCAGCAGGTTTCTGAAAGATGCTTTCCAAGTACCAAGGGAATCCTTACGAGGTCACCTCTTTCACTCTGTTGACTTCTCTCTGTACAGCAGAATTCACTCTACAGAACAAGTGCATTTTGCTGGAAGGAACAAAACTGTTGTTATATATTGCTGCTTTACCTTTGCTCTTGACATGCAGCCATAGTGTGGACTGGCTTATGATTAAAGATTATTTATATATATTCATTAAAAGTATACACACATATATATTACCTGCTATAAACTTCCTCCCTAACGAAAGATATCACAGGGAGTCAAGAAATCTTAAAGACTTATGGAAGGTGGCTCTGAAAAGGGTTGGTGTTTAGCTACTAAATTTGAATTATTTTATGTATTATTAAGAGGGAAGAAAGGGAACTAAGAGTAATTTAGTATTTATGATGCGCCAGTCACAGTGCAAGAGAATTTGTAGCCATTCCCTCATTCTGTCCTCACTACCATCTCGTGGAGAAAGCACTGTAACCGCCATTTTCAGATGAGGACAATGAGCTCCAGAGGGGGCAACCAATACACGTACGTTACGTGTATTCCATACTCTTGGTTACCAAACTGCCACCAATTCATCTTACACCAGGTAGATTCAGGACTAGAAACCTGTTTTTGAGATCTGCACATTCCAGTTAAGAAACAGAAAATTTGAAAATATGTAAGATTGAAGAAGAAGAAGTCATCTAGACCTACCACTCGTTTGTTGACCATCTCCTTATTTAACGTTTCAGATTTACTCTCAGGTGGCACTGTTGGTGAATTGGGCCCACACAGATCATAGCAGGGTCTGGTGTGCTTCTGCTTAAAGAAATACAACAAAGGCCTTGGAGAAGACTCGGCCACAAGCGAAACAGTGACTGACCAACTGTCAGATATAATCTGCTGTCTTTCTGCAATGTCTTGGTCTCACCACAGAAGGTCCTAGAAAGCACAGGGAAGCCAGATAAGGATTGGAATATGTCCAGGACTTTCACAGGGGAGCAGGTAGGCAATACTGGAGTGGGAAGGAGCTGGCAACTAAATATAAGGCCTGGGGACATCAGAGGATGTGTCCTTACCCAGCATAGGTGGTGGCAGGTGGCAGGTGGAGGACTAATGGGATCTCCAGCAAAGGTGAGTAGTAGGAGGTGGCTGGTGGTGGGCAGCCCTTTATGATCACCCCCACCACCTCAACCCCTATAGGCCCTTTGGTAGCAAGTAAGTCATGTATGAAAGAGAAGCCTGTTTACCATGTGCACTCCAAGATACACAAAGGGTACCCTGAGCAATGAGCCATCTGGGAGATGTCAGTACTGAAATGGAGTATGACCCCCATCGGTTACTTAAGACCAGTTTTTATAGAAACCTTTGCAGCTTAACCATGTCCAGAAGTAAGGACTGGGGATAACTTAATTTATAAAACTGGACATGGTATTATTGTTAAAATATTCATGTTATTAAGCACAAAACATTCAAAAAGCAACCCCCACTTTAACATAGAGTGTAAAAAAGACAATATTATTCAGAGGAAGCCTAATTATGAATTGATTATAAAAATGGAGAATGAAGCTGATAATTGTTGCAAGTTCTGCAAATCTTCCAGAGTCCTGGTTACAAGGTAGCGGAGATAGTCCGCTGTTAATGAAAGGCCAACAAGGAAAGCTGTGGCAGTCTGCTCCCATAAAGCTTTACCATACAATCTCTGTCAGAAGCATCAAGGTAGCATTGCCTTGATGTCCTCTCTAGAAGGGGGAACGTTGTTACTCTGTCCCACCTCTAATGTCACAAGTCTGTCCCTAGATCAAGGAACTTCAGTGCATGAGGATATGGGGACCCAAAGGAAGCACCACACCGCTTGCCTTTTTTATTTGATGGTATTGAGGAATTCTCTCTCCTAACCCCCTCACTCCCCACCTGCTTGTTTTGGAAATATATCCTTTTTTACCCAGCAGGAGGACAAAATTACTGATCCTCACATTAAGCTTATTAACATCACTGACAACTGAATCATATTATTTTTCAATATCTTTTCCCACCTTCTCCTATGCAGACCTATAACTTTTTTTGTGTGTGTGTATAAGAAAGAGCTTTATATACAAGAGAAGTTGAATATTGAGAAAACATCCCAGCCCAGTCTAGATCAAGTCCATAAGCCCAATATTAGCTCATATGTCTGTCCCAATCTATATAGTCCTCTTCAGACTCACACAACACATGCAATGACATCAAATGCAGGAAGATCACAGGCCAGTGGGTCAGAAGTCTTGTGGATCCCATGGAGTTGTAAGCATCTCAGTGCTGGCATGAGTCTCCACGTGGCTTCTCTGGCTCCAGAGGTCTGGCCCCATCAGCCTCTATCCATGTGTCTTCTCCACAGGGATGTCTCGCAGAAAACGACCTATAACTTTTTAAAGGAAAAGTTACGTGGTGGGGATTACAAAGAGGCTGGCTAAAAGAGCCATATTAAAAAGTTCAATGTACTGCAGCTCTATAGTGTTCCTATAAATCTGTGCCTCCGAGGAGCACTCTGGCCCTACTTCCACCACAGATCGATTTGTCCTTTTAGTAGTCCATAGTATTTTCAAAATTCTTCTCCAGCACCACAGTTCAGTCATCTGTAAAATATTGTTTACTCCTCCGCAGTAATCCTTCTTTACTCTTCCTTTTTCATTGTCTAACTTTCACATGCATAGGATGCAACCAAGAATACTATGGCTTGGGTCAGGCACACATTAGTCCTTGTGATATTCTGGGTACTTTAGAGAAACAAAGCCACAGAAACTCATATGTATAAGATAGAGTTTTATAGAAAGATTAAGTGCATATCAGCAAAACATCCCAACCCAGTGCTGCCCAAACCCACAAGTCCAACATTAACCTATATGTACAACACCAATCCACAAAGTCCTCCTCCATCTCACAAAACATACACTATGATGCCGACTGCAGGAGGAAAGCTGAATCAGTGAACATGTAAGCATCTCAGGGGTCCCACACGGCTCCTCCAGCTCCCAGGGTTGGATCAGGGTAACATGCGGCTTCTCCTTGGGGATCTCTTACAGGAAGTGGGCCTTGCAAGATGAAGCAGGGAACTGCAAGTGAGCCTTGCAAGCTGTGAGCCAAGCAAGTGAGCCTTGCCAGCTGAAGCAGGGAACTGGCTAAGGCAGCTGCACCCTGGTCCGACCATCACAAAGCAAGAGACTGGAGAACTTGAAAGATGAGGTTCACCGAGCCATTTATTGCTCCGCCCTTCATTTAACCCCACATGTGTTTATCGGCCAGGTTGGCACAATGCACTTTAACTATATCAGTCCTCAAAGTAACATCTTCTCTTTTCAATACTGTAAAGAGGTCTTGTGTCACCGATTTACCAAGTGCAATACATCTTAAAATCTCTTGACTGCTGGTTCCATGAGCCTTCATTGTGTGACCAAGCAAGACAAAATCCTGGATAACTTCAGACTTTTCTCCATTTGTCATGATGCTACCTATTGGTGCAGCTGTCAGGATTTGGTCTTCTTGACATTGAGTTCTAGTCCATAATGAAAGCTACAATCCTTCATCTTCATCAGCAAGTATTTCAAGTCCTCCTCACTTTCAGCAAGTAAGGTTGTGTCATCTGCAAATTCTTCTTCATATAATCCATCTTCTCTAACGAGTTGTTTAGCATGCAGATTGAAAAACATGGTGAGAGGATACAGCCCTTATGCTCACCTGTCCTGATTTTAATCCATGCAGCGATCTTTGTTCTGTTCACCCAGCTGCCTCTTGATCCATGTACAAGTGTCACCAGAGCACAATGACACATTCCGGGATTCCCATTCTTCTTAGAATTATCCACAGTTTACTGTAGACCACATGGTCAAATGTGTTTGCAAAGTCAGGGAAACACACGTAAACACCTTTCTGGTTTGAACTAAAATCCATTTGACATCTGTAATGATATCCCTTATTCCAAGCCTTCTGAATTCGGCTTGAACATCTGGTTGCTCCCTATCAATGCGCTGTTGCACCTCGGTTGGATGACCTGCAGCAACATTTTACTTCTGTGCATTATCAGTGATATCGTTCTATAGTTTGAGCTTTCTGTTGGGTCACCTTTATTTGGAATGAGCAAACACACAGATTTCTTCCATTAAGTTTGCCAAGTAGCTATTGTCCAAATTTCTTGGCACACACCAGTGAGTGCTTCCAGTGCTTCTTCAGCTGGCTGAACCTTTGAATGAGTAGTCTGTCAATTCCTAAGCATTATTGTTTAAAGCTTTCGATGGAGTGTGAGTTTCTTCTTTTAGCACCGGGAGTTCTTGTTCATATACTACGTCCTGAAATAGCGGGCTGTGGACCGGTTCTTTTTGGTACAGACACTCCGTGTGTTCTTTCTATCTTCTCTTGATGGATCTTGCATTTTTCAATATTGCAACTTGAGGTGTGGATTTTTATTTTTATTTATTTTTTTTAAAGATTTTTTGTCATTTTTTAAAAACATTTTATTAGGGGCTCATAGAGGTGTGGATTTTTTTTTCTTCAGTTCTTTCAGTTTCAGATATGCTAAGCATGTACCTCACTTTTGGTTTTCTAATTTGAGGTTCTTGCACATTAGTCATACTATTTGGTTTTGTCTTCTCAAGTTGTCCTTTGAAACGTTCCATTCAGCTCCTTCATCCTTTTCCCATTTGCTTCAGCTACTCTATGATTAAGAGCAATTCAGAGTTTCTTCTAACATCTTCTTTGATCTTTTCGTTCTTTCTATCTTTTTTAAAGACCTTTTTGCTTTCTTCATGGTGATGGTCTCGATGTCTCCAACAGCTCATCAGGTCTTCAGTCACTGGTATCCAATGCCTCAAATCTGTTCATAAGACATCCTCAAAATTCAGGTAGGATAGATTCAAGTCATATTTTGGTTCCTGTGGACTTATTTTTTCATTTTTAAGATTTATCCTGAAGTTACATACAAGCGATTGATGGTCTATTACACAGTCAGCCCCTGGTCTGGTTTTAGATGCTCATATGTTTGCTTCTCCATTATGTCTTCCCATAGATGTAGTCAATCTGACTTCGGTGTATTCCATCTGGGGAAGTCCACTGGTATAGTCAAATTTTGTTGAAGAAAGGTGTTTGCTAAGAACAAGTCATTAGTCTTGCAAGATTCTATTGTGCAATTTCCAGCTTTACTTCTATCACCAAGTCCATATTTCCCGACTACTGGTCCTGCCTCTTTGTCTCCAACTTTTGCATTCCAATCACTAATAATCATGACCGCATCTGATTACATGCTTGATCCATTTCAGACTGCAGTCGTTGGTAGAATTCTTTAATTTCTTCATCATTAACTTTTGTAGCTGGTGCATAAATTTGAATAATAGTTGTATTGGTTGAATTTCCTTGGAGTCAAATAGATATAATCCTATCATATATAGCATTATATTTTATGATGGATATAGGAAGATCCTTTCTGACACTGAATACCATGTCACATCTCTTTATTTTGTTATTCCCAATATAGTAAATCATATGGTTTTCTGATTCAGCTCTCTAATGCCTTGGATATTGATTTTTATGTGTTTCATTTTATTTCTGACCACTTGCAATTTTCCTAAACTCATACTTTGTACAGTCCAAGTTCTGATCATTAGGAGATTTTTGCAGTCATGCCTCACGAGCAAATGTAGCTTATAAAACATATAGGCATAGTATATTTTTAACCCATAATATATTTTTTAAAATATTGAGCACTTTTATATCTAAGCAATGATGTGTATTAATTGCAACATATCAAACTAAAAAAAGGTCAGAGATTGGGCATTCAAAATAAGGGTGAACCAACATTAAAAACTATAACACATCACATTATTTTAATAATGCTTTTACCATCTTTAGTAAGAAATATGTCTTCCATTAAAAATATAAAATTATGATTGATAAAATTTTATAAGAGCTGTAGGAACCCCTAATAAAATTATTTTTGAAAACAAAAGAAAGAAAGGAAAAACAATGTCCAGCAATGATTGTAGTAGCATTTGTTCAATTTTACTTGATGTGATTGAACTGAGAAATTATATGATATATGTATTAAATCCAATTTAATAATACTTTTTAAAAAAGTAAAATAAAATAATCAATAGCTCAAAGCAATTAAAAAGACAAAATAAAGCAAAACGTTTTAATTGTATTTAAACCAAAATATACTTAATCTTGAGTCTCAAAAATAGACAATGGCTAAACAAAGTTTTGGGCAGAATCAAGTGTTTTCCCCATAACCTCATCCTCACCAAGTAGCTCTCTCTCGGGCCCAGTTCTTCTGATGTTTCCAAAGAGATTGGCAGATTCTCATGCTGCCAATAGGATATGTGTTCCCTTTTACCCTCACTCTGTGGAGTCAGGCTCTGCTTCAGACCAAGGCAGGTTTATCCTTGATCCTTCACATACTATGCTTCCACAATCATCTATTTATGCCTGAAACCCCTGTGTCAATTCTACTCTTGGTCCTTTGCTGCTCAGTTGAGCCCTCAGTGTGAAGTCAATCATTTTGCCAAGCTCGCTGCTTTAAGAACTCATGGTTCCTGTGGATTCATATACTATGGAAGATATTTATTCACTCTCTCTATGCACAGACTTTGAGCCCATTGAGAAATTGACTAAAGAGACAGGTTAGAATGAAACATCAGAATTATTACTTGTAGTGCTATATTGTTGGAGGTACAGATTTTTCCCCTATGTCTTCCCTGAAATTACAATCAGAATAATTCAGGAAATTCTTCCCTTCACCTTCCCTCAAGCCCTGTCCTAACTTCTTTTGCCTACGCTGGTGAAAAAGAAGAAAACAAGAAAACAACAGTTGCATCCTGACTTAAAAATTAGTATATCAAGTATTGAATCCAATTTATGTAGATCCCATGTGTGTCAGAATAGAACAGTGTTCTCTGGGGTCCATGGCTGACTTTTCAGAGCTTTCTTCCAGGGGTTATACATAAATAAGTAACAAATGTTTTGGTTATTAAAGACAAATAGAGTGGAAGGGAAATTCAAGGAGCATTCAGGCTGGGGAATATTGGAGACTATTCTCAGAACCACATGAATTAAACAGCATCAATAATTTGTGTAGTTTAGAGCTGGTTCATGATTCTAAACAAAGCCTTTACTTTTCATATTTTGTTAAATCACACTTGGTGTTCAGGGCTCAGATGTTGCTCTAGACAGGAAAGTGGCTGGAGGGGAACCTATTCTGGTTCTAGGACTTCAAGGGCCAATACAATTTTAGCTTAGTTATTTCCAAGTGTGCATTCCATAATTAATCATTATATTTTTAAAACTCATATTTCATCAATATACAATGCTAGGTAATATTTTGCCACCAAATTTAGAGGGGAAAATCATTAATCCTAGGATAAGCTTATTAGTTAATATCACAAATAGAATAACACAATTAAAATGCCCATGTCAATTTGTTCACCCCCTATTAGGGCATGCGGGTCAAGTGAATGTGTTCATGTAAACAGTCATCAAAAGAGGATTGCAGATATGTTTGCATGAAGAATAACATGGCTCAATTTTTTGTAGTACTTGTGCTTTTTAAAATTTGCATATATTATTTGCTTGGAAAAGTGTAAACGGTCAGAAAGCATATGAGGAAGAGCTGAAAGTCTGACAGCACTGAGGATTTGAATAAGGACACTAGGATCTACATGTTGTCTTCATGAAATGATTGGGGAAACACACACACACACACACACACACACACTGGGGAATGGAGACTGGTGTGAGTAACTGTGCATTTGCATGCATTTGCATCTTTTCGTTTGACAGCAGAGGCCGTCATTATAAAAAAATGGTTCATCAGCATCAGATCTTGGCTCACAAACACATTGTTTAGGAGGAAACAAGATTGCCAACTTAAATGTATTTTATTGAGATCCCTTTATTAAATCTTAAACAGGACTAAGACAAAGTCAAGTTGTCTAGATAAAGAAGACCATTAGGGTTCCTAATGGATTCACAGCCTCTGGATCAAATTTCAAAGCATGAAAAATAAAGGAAATTTGTCACAAAATTTTGATGGGTGGCTGATCAATTTATCACAGCCTAAGGACACCAGGAACAGGACATGGGACATGATTAGGATACACACACCTGTTGTTGTTGTTGTTGTTAGGCCCCATGGAGTCAGTTTGGGACCAGTGATCCTTTGCACAGCAGAAGGAAACACTGCCCATACTGCTCCACCCTCACAGTTGTTCCTCTGCTTGAGCTCATTCTATCAGCCACAGTACCAGTGATCTCATTAAGGGCCTTGCTCTCTTTTTCTTGACCCTTTACTTTACCAAGCATGATGTCCTTCTCCAGGGTCATGTCTCTCCTGACAACATATCCAAAGTATGTAACAATGACATCTCACCATCCTTGTCTCTAAGGAGTACTCTGACCATACTTCTTCCAAGATAGATTTGTTTGCTCTTTTGGCAGTTCGTGATAGATTTAATATTCTTTGCTAGCATCACAATTCAAATTCATCTATTCTTCTTTGGTCTTCCTTATTCAATGTCTAACTTTCACAAACATATGAGGTGAATGAAAATCCCATGGCTTGGATCAGGCAAAGTTAGTCCTCAAAATAACACTCTTATTTTTAAACACTTTAGAGATGCAGCAGATTTACCTTTGTCTTTTGATCTCTTGACTGCTCCTTACAGAAGTGTTGATTGTGGATCCAAGCAAGGTAAAATATATGACAACTTACTTCAACCTAGTACAACCTTTTCTTCGTTTATCATGATGTTACCTATTGGTCCAGCTGTGAAGATTTGGACTTAGTAAAGGTATAATGCTTGATCTTCAACAACAAGTGCTTCAAGTCCACCTTTCAGCAAGTAGAGTTCTGTTTTCTCTGTGTTGCAGGTTGTTATTAAGCTTTATTCAAACCTGGTGCCACATTATTCTTCATAAAATCCATATTCTCTGATCATTTGTTCATCATAGAGATTGAATAGGTATCGGGATAGGATACAACCCTGATGCACACCTTTCCTTATGTTAAACCACGCAGTGTTCTGTTTAATTTAGCCCAATGTCTGTTTGATTTAAGCCAATTTCCTTGTTCTGTTCGCCCAACTGCCCCTTGATCCATGTACAAGTTCTGCATGAGAACACCGAAGTGTTCTGGAATTCTCATTCTTCTTAAGACTCTCCAGAGTGTGTCCACACAGTAGAATACCTTAGCATAATCAATAAAACACAAGTAAACATCTTTCTGGTATTCTCTGCTTTAAGTGAAGATTCATGTGACAGCCATAATGATATCCCCTTTCCAGTCCTCGTATAAATCCTGTCTGCTGTTACTCTTATCACCACTTTTAAAATAAATGGGCTATTATCTCACTATAATGAATATTCATGTCTAATTACAGAGTCACTCCCAGGAAAAGCAGGAAATACAGGAGTCTGCTGGCTCAAGTACAGAGAAGTGAAGGTCAGATGAGGAGCCAAATGCAGGACCCGGGTCCAGCGGAAAGTGGACAGTCTTTTCTGGAGTGCCCGTTTATTTTAGAAGCCAGCTACATCCTCAAGGCCACCTCCTTTCACTTGATTGGTGGCTCACAGCAGACCTCATCATGGCGTGACTATACTATAGCTGAACACACACCTCACTGAGAATTCTGTCTGTCTAAGGTGACGAACATCAACTAGCAGATGACTCTTCTGACTATTGGAATTACTGTTATATTTCTGGGTTAAATGGCTGTTATATTTCTAGGTGAGTTTACTGTAGTTAGGGAAATGTACCAGTGGATTACAATACCTCAAGTGATTTTCTACAGTGCTGATTGTCAGGATGAGATAGTAAATATTGAAAAAAAGTTTATCATTGTTTATTATTTAGCACACAAAATTGAGATTGCTCAAATAACCAAAGTTTCTCTTCTAGATCTTTTATGTGACTTCTTTCTCTCTGTATATGCTTTGTTTTCAAATAAAAATATCTATTTATCATTTATGTTTAGCTCACTATTACATTTATTTTCTGATAGTTTTATAAATAAATATATTGAAATAATTTATTTCTTTGCTCTGATGAAAAAATGTATTTATTTTAGAGTAATTACAATAATTTCTTAGGAATAACTTCTAACAGGAAATTGGCTTCGAAATTTGTGTTGTCCTTCTTGTCCTAGAAATTATTCAAAAATAAACTTATAAATAAAAAATAAAGTTTAATTCTCAATAAAATTAAAAGACATGTAATTTCCAAACTCCAACAACAAACATTCAGAACTAACCAACAGAGTACAGAAAAGAAAGAGTAAGAAGTCATAAAGAAGATTTCAATGGTATCTAGTATCAGATCCAAGAAATATCTTTTAAAAATGAATTAAACTCTAAAGAAGAAGAGAATTTCCAAAGTGGAAAACTATGACATCAGAAACATTCTGGAATTGCTTCAGTTAAGAGAGCATAAGAGGGAACAAGAAGAATGTGGAAAATAGCAACATTTAAATGACCTTTTTTGACTCTAGGGACTTAAATCTAGAAAAGCTAACATGCCAATTAATGTTAGACTATAAATGTATAATGTTGGTATAAAGTATATTCAAGCAAAAATAAAGGATCAGCAATAATGACCTTAAAAATATTTATGAGCAAAATTTAGCTTTACTGAGATAACATTGTAACCTAAATCATTGAGTTGAATTAAAAATGAAACAACCAGAACAAAAGCATGATGAATAATTGTGTTTAGGAAGGAAGATAAAAAAGAAAATAAATTAAAACACAAAGGACATTTATGAGGCATAAATGGAAAGAAACTGGGATAGAAGTATGTTAAAGAAACAGACTCATCACAGTAAGGAAGACAAAGTAGACAACATAATATTCAAAGACATAGAAGCAAAAAATGAATAAAATGAGAAAAAATCAAAATATGAATAAAAAGAATAGAGAGAAAAATAAAAATATAAAATGCAAAGAAAGAAAACTAAACACACGTCATCGGAATTTCTAAGGAACAAAACCAACACAATAATTAAAAACAGATATAATTCAAGAAACTCCTTAAATAAAACAAGATTTGAATTTCTACTCTAGAAAATAGCTCCCTGTGCCAGGCTACACGTTTCCTAAGATGACTAACGCTGGGACATAAAGTATTGAATTCAAACATAAGATGTATAACACACATTGAAAAAAAAGCAACCATATGGGCATCTAGATGCAATGATCAAATCTTTTTTTAAAAGGGAAGAAAAAAATTAATCTCAGATCCACAGAAATCTGCAACACATTCAATATGAGAAAATATTACGATCACATTGAAATATTTGCAAGGAAACAAACGGCAAATCCTACCACTTATCTGTCAGTGCGTCGTGCTGCGGTGGCTTGAGTTGCGGTGCTGCTGGAACCTACTGTATGTCACTGGTATTTCAAATACCAGACAGGTCAACTAACATAAACAGGTTTTAGCAGAGCTTCCAGAATAAGAATGATTTAGCTGCCTACTTCTGATCAAGCAGCCCCTGAGAACGATAGGCATAGTTTTGAAGCATTGTCAGATCCTGAACACATAATGAATGGATGTACTCAAAATGTGACTGAGGAGGAGCTGCTTTCTCAGAGTGGAGTCACCCAGGGTGACGTGACCAGAGTAAAGCCTGCAGGAGGGGAGCCTTGGCCACCTTCATTTGATGATGGGGCATGACTCAGCATAAGAAGAAATAACTGCAAACATAGGCTAATGATTGGAACCTGAAATGTGGGAATATGAATCTAGAAAAATTGGAAGTTGTCAAAAATGAATTGGAACACATAAAGATCACTGTCCCAGGTCTTAATGTGAACTGGAATGCACTGGTATTGGCCATTTTGAATCAGAAAATCATATGACTTACCATGCCAAAAAAGCACAGAGAGGAACTATGTGGCATTCATTGGCAAAAAGGCCATTTCAAAATGAATTTTTTTAAACTTTTATTTATTTTATTTATTTCAAAATGAATCTTGATGTGCCCTGCTCTCTGTGATAGGATTATATCTATCCTCCGTCAGGGAAATCCAATCAATAAAACTATTATTCAAATTTATGCACCAACCACAAAAGCTGATGATGAATACATAGTCAAATTCTACCAGTGACCTCAGTCAGAAATTGTTCAAATATGCAATCAAGGTACATGGAGAATTATTGGAGATTGGAATGTAAGTGTTGGAAACAAAGAGGAAGAACCAGTTGTTGGAAAATATAGACTTGGTGATCGAAATGAATCTGGAGTTTGCATGATAGAGTTTTGTGATACCAACAATGTATTAATAGCAAATACTTGTTCTCTTACACAAAGGGCATCTATAAACACTGAGTTCTTCAGAAGGAATCCACATGATGAAATTGATGGCATCTGTAGGAAGAGATGATGGTGAAACCCAATGTAAGCAGCTAAAACTAAGGGGGTGGGGGGCTGACTGTGGAACAGAGCATCCACAACTCATATGTAAGTTTAGCTTAAAGTTGAAGAAATTTAAAACTAGTCCATGAGAGCCTAAATCAAATTTTGAGTCTATCCCACCTGATTTTCCAGAACATCGCAAGAATAGATTAGCTGCCTTGAACACTATTGACAGCTGTGTCCTGGAATTCCCATTCTTCTTAAGGATATTCATAACTTGTTATGATGCCCACAGAGTCATCCAACAAAACACAAGCAAACATCTCTTCAATGGTGCATTGGCCACTAAGAAAGCCCTGATGAGTTGTGGGAGGATATTAAGAACATTATTAATGAAGAGAGCAAAGGTCATTAAATAGACAGGAAAGAACACAGTAGGTGTCAGAAGATACTCTGAAGACTGCTTGCTCTTCCTAATAGTGTAGCTACAGCAAATGGGAACAAGGATGAAGTCAAAGAGCTGAAAAGAAAATTTCAAAGGGCTGGGTCAACAATCATGATTAAATATGCAAAAACCTAGAATTAGAAGACCCCCAAAGAAGAACCCGCTCAGCATATTTTAAACTGAAAGAACCCAAGAAAAATTCAAGCTTCGAGTTGAAATATTCAGATTTTATAGGCATACTCTTGAATGATGCAGAAAATCATCAAAAGAGATGGAAAGAGTACACAGAGTCACTGTATCTACAAGAACTCATCGACATTTCAACATTTCAGGAGGCAGCAAAGAGCAAGGGCCAATGATGCTGATGGAAGAAGTAGCATTGGAAGCATTAGCCAAAATCATGCCTCCAGGAATTGATAGAATACCTATTGGAACACTTGTCATTGCCAGGAAAATAATTTGGAAGGCATCTACTTGCCCAACTGACTGGAAGAGATCCATATTTGTGCCCACTCCAAAGAAAAGTGACCCAACAGTATGCTCAGACTATAAAACAATACCACTGATATCGCATGCAAGTAAAATTTTGCTGAAGATCATCCAACAATAATTGTAGTAGTACATTGATAGGATGCTGCCAGAGATTTAGGTCAGATTCCTTGTTGAAGAAGGGATATTATTGTGGATGTCAAATGGATCTTGACTGAAAACAGAAAACACCAGAAAGATGCTTACTTGCATTATGGATCATGACAAACTATGGATAACCTTGAGAATAATGGGGATTCCGGATGCTCATGTGGAACTCACACAGGGCTCAAGGAGTAGTTGTGTGAACAGAACAAGGGACTACTGCATGTTTTAAAATCAGGAAAAGTGCGCATCAGAATCTGTTTGTCCTCAGCATACGTATTCAATCTGCATGCTGAGAAATCCAGAGAAACTGGGTTATATGAAGAAGCATGTGGCCTCAGAAGTGGAGGAAGGCTTAGTAACAACCTGCAAAATGTACATGACACAACCTTCTTACTGAAATTGAAGGGAACTTCCAGCTCTTGCTGGTAAAGATCATGGAGCGTAGCCTTCATAATGGATTACAATGCAATGTAAAGAAATCCAAAATCACAATTGTACTAGTAGGCACCATCATGATAAACGGAGAAAAGATCAAAGTTGTTATGGATTTTGTCTTGCTTGGACCCATAATCAATGCTTATGGAAGCAGTAGTCAAGAAATCAAAAGATGCATTGCATTGGGTAATCTGCTGCAGAATCTTCTTTAGCGTATTGAAAAGCAAGGATGTTACTGAGAGGACGAAAGCATGCCCGATCCAAGCCATGGTATTTTCCCATTGCTTCATATGCATGTGAAAGTTGAATCAATAAGGAATACTGAAGAAAAATGGATGCATTTGAATTGTGGTGTTGAGGAAGAATATTATTAAGTATCCTGGGCTGCCAAAGGACAGTGAGACCTCCTCCTACATATTGTGGACATTCTGTTAGGAGAGACAAGTCCCCCAAGAGGGACATTATGCCTGGTAAAGTGAAGGGGCAGCCAAATAGAGCCAGGCTTTCCAGGAGATGTACTCACACAGTGCCTGCAACCATGGGCTTAGACATCGGAGTAGTTGTGAGAATGGAGCACTGTGGGGCAGTGTTTTCTTCTGTTGTACACAAGGTCACCCTGGGTTGGAACCTATTTGCTGAAACCTTACAACCGAACCACAAGCTGCAAGTCAAGATTTTTAAGTCCATTAAAGTTGTTCTTCTAATTAAAAGCCTGCAAAATCATGAAGGTCAATATATTAGGATTTGAGGAATATTTTTCTTGAGAAAACTGGTCATCAATTATGCACTTGAGTAAAGTAAGACATATCCCCACCACCACACACAAAGAAAAAGAATAAGATGAGAAGTAATCATTTATAATTGAACACATTTAAGTAAATAATTAAGGTTAGAGGTGGTACAGTGTTTCAGAAAACAAAAAAAGTGAATGTTTTGTAGTAAGAGAAAATCGATATCGGAATAAAAATAGAAGGAAGAAGATGGAAACAGCACACTGATTGCCTCACTTAAAAGGGGAGTCAAAGGAAATTATGTCGAGTTTTAAATATTTTAACACATGTTTTAGGATAATTTACAATAAAAAACAAAGCAATGAGATAATATTATCATGCTCTAGTAACATTAACATAGTGGTTAAAATATTCTGTTCCTAGCCAAAATATGGATGATTTGAATTCACCAGCTGCTCTGCATGAGAAATATTTGGCAATCTATTTCTGTAAAGATGTACAACTTTACAAACCCTGTGGGAGTAAATCACACCCATAGATAATTATATAAATTAAATACTAAATAGTTAAACCTTTCACTCAGAAATTTAGAAAAATAAGAGTGAATTAGACAACAGAAGATAAAATAATTAAAGAGTATTAATATAGATAAGAGAAGAATCTAATAAGCTGTTGTACAGATAATACAGAACTAGTAAAATTGTTATGTAATAGAAATCGTGAACAGATAGCTTCTTAGCTGATGTATCAAGCTAACAGGCTTGAATAAATCATAAGTACAAGAATAATAGAAAAAGGAAAAAAATTAAAGATTAATTCAATTTATCAAACAACATTGATCATGTTATCAATGAATGCATATACTTTTTGAAAATCAATTATAATTCTGGAAAATTATTCTATAACTGTAAGCCACATTTTAAAATAGTGTATGTAGAGTATTATTTGAATCACCTTTACTCTCAGTGCAGAAAAAGTCTAAAAGTTTAATATTTTCATCAATAAGGGACTAATAAATTGAATTATGGAGTAATATGAAGGACATCAAAAAGTGGGGTAGGGAGAGGGAGAACCGGGAGGGGGAGAATCCGAATGGATGGTATGGGTGGGGGGGCAGGGTACTAACCCACCCGGGAGAGAGTATCGGTTGTGTCCCCACAGATCTGGAACATGCATACGGACCCCAACACAACACACCAAACAAGGAGGGCAACGCAAAGTACAGAGGTCTACACAAAGAGGCTGGATGACAAGCCGGCCCAAACCAGAATTAGGCCGACCCCCACACTCAAAGGGAATAACACAGAAAACAAAAATAGATCGTCTGGAGTAGGAAAGGAACTGACCCACCACAACACATCCAGAAGGAAGCTGAAACAAAAGAAGGAGAAAGGACGTAGTGGAGTACACCTGGGTCCACCAAGCCCAAGGTCGATAGACCAGTTAGAAGGGCCCATCATACTGAGAGGACCATTCAGCTGACCACACTACGAGATGCGACATCCTGCACCAACACATGGCCCTACACGGGACAGCACCTGAGACACAATGGGGGATGGGCGACTGAGCTGACACTGCCACACTGAGGCAAACACTGGGGGCGTGCAATGGAGCAGTGGAGGAAGCAGAGCAAAGGGACCCCGAGGGAGTATAAAGGATGGTCTGCCGGGCCAGGACGTGGCGCCTCACAAGCTACACCTAGAAAACACTCCTAAAGGCCCACGAACTGACCTTGAACTACTAGCAATTTTTCTTTTAATATTTGCTATCTTTTTGTTTAGTCTTTTTAAAATTTGTTGTTTTTTACCTTGTAAATTTTGTATGTTAGTGGCTTTTCTGCTTATCAGCGTGTCGATGTTGCTTCTGTCAAAGCCATGTTCTTATGGGCCACTTGGGCGCAGTCAAAGTCATATGCATTTGTAAGCACATAGTACTTGTCAGCAGGTCCACCTAGACAAGATAGGCTGGACAAATAATGAGAGAAGAAAACAACAGGACAGACGTGTGTGTAAGCAAATGTGGTGAAGGAAGCTGATGATGCCTGGCTATCAAAAAGATATAGCATCTGGGGTCTTAAAGGCTTGAAGGCAAATAAGCGGCCATCTAGCTCAGAAGCAACAAAACCCACAGAGAAGAAGCACATGGCCTAAGCGAATACAAGGTGTTGAATGGACCATGTAGCAGATACAAAGGAACAAAAACAATCATTGTGTGATCACCTTCCTCACATAATCGCTGAAGACGAAAGTGTGCATAAGCAAGTGTGGTGAAGAAGGCTGATGGTGCCCGGCTACTGAGAGCTATAGGGTCTGGGGACTTAAAGGCTTGAAAGCAAACAAGCGGCCATCTAGCCCAGAAGCAACCGAGCCCACACGGAAGCAGCACACCAACATAGGTGACCGTGAAGGACAGAGGAGACCAGGTCTCCAACAACAAAGGTGGGGTGGTGGTGAGAATCACATCACCGTGAAAGAGGGGGAGTGCATGATGGGGACCCAATGCCCACCTGTAGACAGCTGGACACCCCTTCCAGAGGGGTAGTGAGGAGGAGATGGGCCACTCAGGGTTCAGCGTAGCAACAACGAAACTCAAAACCTTCCTCTAGTTCCTGAACGCTTCCTCCCCTCCCAATCATCATGACCCCAATTCTACCTTGCCTTGCGGACCTGGTTATACCAGAGGATGTACAGCAGTGCAGTGGGGATCTGGAGGTACAGGGAATCTAGGACAGATGAACCCCTCAACACCAGCGGTGGGAGTGGCGACACCAGGAGGGAAGGGGGAGTAGAAAGGGAGAACCGATCTTGGAGATCTATGTGTAACCTCCTCTCTGGGAGATGGGCAATGGGGAGGCGGGTGAGGGGAGACGCCGGGCAGTGTAAGATAAGATATAATAATTATTTATAAACTATCAAGGGACCAGGGGTGGGATCGGGGAGGGAGGGGGGTGGGGGGAAAAAGGGAAACCGAGCTGACTCCAGGAACCCAAGTGGAAGGTGAATTATGAGAATGACGAGTGCAATGAATGTATAAGAGTGCTTTGCTCGATTGGTGTATGTACAGATTGTGATAAGAGCCTTATGAGCCCCAATAAAAAGATTTAAAAAAAAAAGTTCATGAAAATTCTATTATTTTTTATTGGAACTTTGCATAAATTGTTGCAAATGTCAAAAGACAGATAGATGGATGGATAGAGGAGAGAAGGGTAGATAGGACATATTGATAGAAGCTCAATAAACTGCTATGAAGCAACGAAAGAGAAGTGTTAACTCTGTACAGAAATGGAAATGTATCTAGTTTCTAGATGAAGTGAGGTTATCAGGATGCATCACACTGTATATAGCATGTTATTTTCATGAAAAACTTAAAGAGGAGAAAACTAATTTTTGCTGTACATACATAAAATAAGTCTATTAGGATTCAGGAGAGGGTAGCTGGTTGGAAGAAAAAGAGATGACGATTGTATAGAAATGGGAAATAAATGTCAGTAAGATGTCTCACTCTACCCTTACTAAGTAATTGTTAACTACATGAATTTTCTAGCTTCCCAATAATTCAATAACCGATTGGAGTATAAAAGGCACCAGAGTTGTTTATTCTTGGTGGAAAAAGTCCATTACTTCTTGATGGATCTCATAGAGATTCAATGATACTTCTGAAACACATTCTAGATCTTTTGACTTACAGACTTATTGGTTTGCAAAGGAAATTTTCATTCCTTCAATTTAAAATTCTGTATAGCAGAAATGATTATTTAACCCACAGACATGTTGGCAGTTTTAATCTGAAGTATCAATTATTTTAAAATGTTATATTTATTTCTAATGCAGTAAATAGCAATATGTTAGATGTTGGCGCTGTCAAGCTCTGTCTGAGATAATGCCTTAATAAGACACTTTAGTGGCGTTTTTTATGATAAAGATCAGTAGTGAAATCTACAGACATTGAAATATTGAGCTATACTTACTTCACTAAAAGTAATTGATAAACTGATTACATATTTAATATATTATATAAAATGCATTTTGCATTCAAATATAGATAGTAACAAAAATGTTTATATTTAAAATTTAAGTGTAAAACATTATTTGAAATGTATAATTATGTTCTTCAAGGATGAGAGAGTGAAAAAACAGCACTTTCAAAGCAGATATTAATAATTTTCTTGGTTTGTCATGTAATGTTTGTAGGCAGGTCATTCGCAGATCTGCATAAGTGGCATTTTTTTGGTCTTGCAACAATATTTAAAATCGTGTGCATGGGCTTCAGTCATTTGATACCATGTTTACAGGTCATTGAACTACTGCTGATCTCAAATGGGAGGCAACAATGATTGCCAAGGGGCAGAGAGGGCAGCGCAGGATGAGGGGGTGAGACAGGGTGGAGGGCCAGGACTCCAAGTGAGAGCCCATAGCCTGCATAAAGGACCTCACAAAACCCAAAGTCTCATCATAGGCTGTCTGACAGTGCCAACTGAGTTCATGCCATGAATGGTGGCTGTAAAGCAAAGGCATTGATTAAAAAGAAATGGCATCCTGACACGAGATGGTAATATA
This sequence comes from Tenrec ecaudatus, assembly GCF_050624435.1. NCBI lineage: Eukaryota > Metazoa > Chordata > Mammalia > Afrosoricida > Tenrecidae > Tenrec > Tenrec ecaudatus. The sequence goes on along the minus strand of NC_134538.1, from coordinate 56,762,228 downwards.
TCAGCAGGTAATCAGGAAGATGGGAAAATGGGGCCCCTACCTCCAATTGAATCAATCTTGCCAACATGATCTCCCTTCCCATTTGAAGATATTGTTCAATCTTTGCTAATTTGTTACAAGTAAAACTATTATTCTAGGAAAGATCGTCCCACCACTCATTATGGCTTTTAGACTGAAAACTAGACTTAACTTCCAGCAAGCCCCACCATGTGACCCATCCCCAAATCTTCATTTGATGTTCTATTTCGGGAGATTAGGGAAACTTCTGAAAGTTTATTCGACTGGGTCATTGAAGCATGAAATGTGCAGTCATTGACAATAAATCAAGTTGAAGTACTAAACCTACCTTGATATACAGTCAAAGAAATTATCCAAAGACTTGTGGAAATTGGCATGTTAACGTAGATTTACCAGGATAGACACATAGACCCACACGTGGAGTGTCAAGAGGATATATTATTTATCACTTGGTGAGGAACAAATTTAAGAACAGAGCCCCTGGATCTCTGAAGATTGCTGAGATTATTATTTTACGAGATTACTATTTTAAGTCAGATTTGTCCGTGGAAAGCACCATAATTGAGTGAAGACACCTGACTAAAATGGGTTTGATTGAACCTAGTGGAGGTAGGAACCCAGGGAAGACACTTAAACGACACACACAAGGTGGTCATGCTTCCTGGAATGGACAGCAGAGTCAAGGAAGTACAAAGAATATTTACTTGATCTGTATAGATAGAAGAAATTTACATCAATTGAATGGTAGTATAACTTGAATTATCAGAAATCACATCCCCTCAAAAATTACTAAACTTGAGTCAGTTTAGAAATCTATAACCTCTTATGTAAAGGGGAGGCGGACTCCCCTTGAGGAAGGGTCCCACTACAGTGCCAACCATTTTCATTGTTCGACTTTCTCCCAGCCTACTCCAAAGTATCTATGGTCTCGTAACAAAAAAGCTTGTTTATTGGCGTAAGAGGAATGATAATAATTTGGGGATACAACTGGACAACCACAGGGACAGTTTTACCCTGTCCTACGGGGTCACCTTTGTGTTCTGTGCAAAAATCAGATGGATCTTGGAGAAAGAACGTGGATTATTGTAGATTAATCAGTGCCAACCCCAATTGCAACTGTGCTTCCAGATTGAGTTTTATTATTTGAAAAACAAATATATTTCTTTGCACCTGATATTCAGTGATTGACCCAGCCTATTCTCCCTTCACCAAGGTTGGCTTGAAAAGGTCTCCAGACGCAATTTTCCTTCCACTGGCATAGCTATAACAATAAGTCTGCACTGTTTTACTGCAGATAAACGACCTCTCCAGCCCTGGGTCATAACTTAGTCTGCTAGAACCTTGATTCCCATTCCTACTGTGCAATATCACATTGTTTCATTACATTGATATAGTATGCTGATTGGATCTAGTAAAGAAAGAGCAGCAATGATTTAATTGGTTACACTTTTATTTTCTCCAGGTAAAAAAACAAGCAAGCAAACAAAAAAAACAACAAAAACATCTCACTCTTACTGAGTCAATTTTCACTCATAGCGAGCCTGTAGGACAGGGTACAACTGTCTCTGTGGGCTTCTGAGACTGACTCTATTTTTAGGAATAGAAAGTTTTATCTTCCAGGGAGCAATTGTTTCTAACTGCTGACTTTACTTGGCAGCCCTATACAGAAACACCGTGCCACCAGGCCTCCTTACTTACTTGTTGGTGGGTAGGCAACTCAATGACAAAACTTCAGGCACTTTACACCTTTGAAATGGTCAGGGCTCCACTACCGTGAGACCTATTGAAACGGTTCCTATTAGAGTCGGGCTAGGTTATCGCATCTGTCTGCTACCACAACTGAAAGGAAGACACAATGCCTGGGAGTCCTTTTTGGACTGGGAAGGAAACTAGTTCTTCATTTGAGTGTGCTACTCCAGCTTGTTTATCAATTGATTCAAAAAGTGTTAGTTTTTAGTATGGCCAGGAAAAAGAGGAGGCATTGCCCAAACCGCCAAGATGCCATGTAAGTTGCCCCGCCACTTGGACCATATGATCCAATGATTCTTGTTGGTTGTGTCAGTGGCAAAATGAGATCAAGTTTGGAGTGTTTGGCCAGCCCCTATCGGTGATCACCTTACAAACCCTTAGGAATTTGGAGCCACAATGTGCCATCCCCTGCAGATGATTAATCTTTTGAAAAGTAGCTTTTGGTTTATGGCTGGGCCTTAGAAGAGACTGAAAGCCTAACCATGAAGGCTGATTTAGGTGGTACCTGATTTAGGTGTTACCTGACCCACAGAGTCATAAAGGTAGACGTGCACCGAAGAACTCTATTACTAAGTTTACGTGGTATTGTGTTATTCTGGGTAGACTAGAGAAACAAATTCATAGACACTCACATGTATATAAGAAAGAGGTTTAAATACAAGAGTAGTTGAATATTGAGAAAAGGTCCCAGCCCAGGCCAGATCAAGTCCATAATTCTGATATTAGCCCATATGTCTGACACCAACACATAAAATCCTTTTCAGACTCATGAAATACATGCAATGACACTGAGTGCAGGACAATCACAGGCCAGTGGGTCTTTGGAACCAATAGTGTTGTCAGCATGTCAACACTGGCAGGAGTCTCCATGTGGCTTCTCTAGTGCCCAGGAAATGGGGTCTATCAGAGTAGGACCATGTGTCTTGTTGACATCTCAGGGAGTGAGCCGAGGGAGAGTTTCTTGTCAGCTAGGATGTCTCACAGGGACTGCGCAGGGAGAAAGAGGTGTCTCCTACCTCCAAGGAGGAAATTCAGGAATTTGCACAATTCTGAGGAGAAAGCCATGTCCACACAGAGGCCTCATTGGCTATGATCTGATTGACAGACTAGCCTCTACCTCTTCACTCTTAATCCTCTCAAGTCCCACATTGACAACAGATTATGTAACTACCACAGGTATATATATATATATATATATATATATATATATATATATATATATTGAAAAGTACCTAAAGGCTCAATAAAATTACATGGAGAAGTGGCCAAAATGTTGATGTTTCCTATCCTGTCACTTTGTCTTCCCTATTCCAACAGGCATCTATGACCTCATAGGAAATTTCTGATGACTGAGGAGGCAAAACCCTATGCTTCCTTTACAGATGGCTCTATACACATGCAATTGACACTAGCAGTGCACAGTCCACTTAAAATTGCACAGTAGCAGCATGCAGCCCCTTTCTGGGACACCTGAATTATAGTAACAATAACAAAACCTGAAACGCTCATTGCCATTGAGTTCATACCAACTCATAGTGAGCCTAATTGGACAGGGTGGAATTGGTCCTATTCGTTTCTAAGACTGGAAATCTTTATGGGAACAGAAAGCTACATCTTTCTCCTGTGAAGGGACTGGTGGGTTTGAATCACTGACCTCTTAGCTAGCAGCCAACATAAATCAACTACACAACCAAGACTTCTTCCTGAGTGAAAATGGTGAAGGACAATCCTTTTAATGGGTAAAACTTCTATCAGGATCCTGCCAGTTGTGCATTGTGCATGAAAGGAGAAATAGTCAGACGCGAGACTGTATACTGATTTGTGCTTAATGGCCACAGGTTTGGCTGGATAGTCAGGAATTTGGAAAAGGCATGATTGAAAAATTAGTGACAACAAAGTGTAAGAAAGAGGTCTGTGGACAGACCTTCCTGAAGGGACCACAAGAGTGAAGATCTTCGCATCCTCATGCATAGTCCTTAATGGGTTCCCTCGAGTGCTTGTTGCTGTTGAGTGCCGTTGAGTTGGTTCCAACTCATAGCCACCATGTAACAGCACAAAATCTTGCCATCCTCCCAATTGTTCTTCTGTTTGTGTCCATTGTTGCAGCAACTGCGTCAATCTTTCTCATCAAGGCTCTTCCTCTTGCTCCCCTGTCCTTCTACATTACCAAGCATGATGTCCTTCTCCAGGGACTAGTCTCTCCTGCTAACATGTCCAGCATGACGTTGCCTCTAAGGAATACTCTGGCCGTACTTCTTCCCAAACAGAATTGTTTGTTCATGGTGCTTTCATGACTCTTCACCAGAATCGTAATTCAAAGGTGTGGATTCTTCCTTAGCCTTCCTTGTCCAACATCGAACATTCACATGCATGTGAGGTAAGCAAAAATCACATGATTTGGGGTGAGTGCTCCTTAGTCTTCAAAGATGCTCATCAACACCTTCCAGTGGTGTTGTGCAACAGATTTACACAAGTCAATGCACCATTTGATCCCTTGACTCATCCCTTGATATGCATTGATTGTAGAGCCAAGCAAGTTAAAGTCTTCGACACGTCTATCTTTTCTCCTTTTATCATGATATTATTTATTGATCCAGTTGTGAGGATTTTTGTTTTGTCTACTTTTTTTCTTTTTTCAACTTGTCAGAGGAGGATTTTAACCAAGTGGGTATGATGATGCATGCTCTGAAAACCAGTCATATTTTTCATAAACATTCCAGTCATTACTCAATGGCCTCATTAAGCAAGTAGCCATGGTGGAAGTGATGACTTGTGAGTTGGTGCCACAATGCAGACTGCTGCTCAGAAAGACTGACTTGGCTGTGAGCCTACACTTGGCTGTGCCTAAACTGTCGGCATCAGAGAACAACACCAATCTGTGATATAGGACTATTCCTTGGGGAAATCAACCAGCTACCTGGTGGAAAGTTGATTACATCGGACCACTTCCATCATGAAAAGTGCAGGGGGTTATTCTTATTAGAATAAATATTTTTCTGGATGTGGATTTGCCTTCTCTGCAATGGTCTTACATCATGGGACTCACTGCATAGCACATAAAGTATAGAATTGAGCCCATGACCATGGAATTCACTGATCTTACCAGGTTTCCCATTATCCTGAAGGAGTTTCCTTGATATAATAATGGAATGGGTTTTTAAAAACAAAATTATGGTAGCATGGTTCTCCAGAAAGTTATATATATTCAAAATCATTATCTGAATTATAGTACTGTTTCTCCAGTTGCTAGAATTTGTGGGATAAATTTCTACTAGCAACAACTGTGCTTCCTGTCCCTGTGACACTTAGCTCTTTGAGTTGGAGAAATTTGTTCCAAAATGAAGAGTTCTTCCACCTGAAAATGCAACACCAATTCTATTGGACCGTATTGTAGGAATGGTACCCAGATTGTTTCACCTCTTTGTGCTTCAGGACCAATAGGCAAAGAAAGGACTTGTATTGCATAAAAAGATTGGTCAGATATGTCAGAAATTTAGAAGATTCCCTAGGATGTCTTTTAGTACTTACAGGCCCTACGCTGAAAGTCAACTATAGCAATTCAATTTGGATAGGACAAGTCATGGGTCATAACATTCCAAAATGAAGGTTTGCTTCACCCTACAAGGCAAAGAACCATAATCAGTTGAGGTGATCGCTGAAGGCAAAGGGGCTAAGAATGGGTGATGGAAGAAAATTGTCATAAGTACCAGCTCCAGCTAGGTGATTAGTACCAGAAACAAGGATTGTATTTGCTCCTTGTATGTATGTACCACAAAGCCCTGGCATAGTGGAGTACCCATTGGGCAACTAAACAGAAGTTTGAAACCATCAGCTTCTCTGAAAAAGAAGTTGAGATTATCTCTTCCTGTAAAGATTTATAGCTTCACAATCCCTAGAGAGTGATTTTTAACTGTCCTATAGGGTTTCTATTAATTATAAATGGCCATACACCTGTAGATCTTGGATGCTTTTTCCTCTGTAGCTGTGACATGCCAATATTGAATTTATCAGTCCTTGAACCTCAATGTCAGGAGAAGCCTTCAGCCTGATACCTGACCAAAGGACTTGGAACTTACCTGCCTCTACAATAGTGTGAGCCATCTCCTTGATATAACTTATCTATATCTATATAACCTTTATTAGTTCTGCTTCTGTAGAGAACCCAGCCAAAGCCAGCACCCAAATGTCTCTAACCCATATTTGCATAAATTTAAAAGGTACTTTCCCCCCACTGCTTTAGTTTCCCAAAATTGCCAAAACACAATGCTAGAGATGTTGCTTTAAGAAACACCTTGCTTTGCGTATTACATGTTTTTCATAGTTGTCTTCCCTCTATACTATTGACATAATCTTTCCAAAACCCAAATAGATTCTATTGAATTATTGTTTAAAAACTGTATCCTTCCACCCCTGTGGTTTGTAATATCAACCCAGGTATTTGAGCGAGTCTGAGCCAGGTTTGAGAGCTGGTGACCTGAGCTAGGTTACTAGGAACTGTTTGTAATCTTCAGTCCACGTTGCTTTTTTACCCTTTCGTCCTCAAAGATGTCTCATTTTTCTGTGCTTCTGACAGTTCCTCTTTTCCCATCTAGGATAGTTGTGTACTTCCTGCCCTGATTTTCTTGTGGGCATTCTTTAAAGACAGTACGTTATTTATCTTCATTTTGTTTTTGAGGAAATACCCATCCTCTAGGCGGAATATATTATTCCTATACAGATTCCTTGAATGTTGGAGTTTTAGATCCAAGGTTCTTTATACCAGAAGTTCTCTTTTATGTTCTTTCTTGAACCAATCTCTGTACATCTAGGATCAGAGAAGAGGAATCACTTTTGCCCTTCTTAAGTACTCGGAGAGTATCTCTATTAGGGCTGTGTGCTATAATCATGTGGACGTCCTTTGATTTCCACCAGAAGGTGAACTCACTGTAAACTCAGTGATCGAGTCTATATTGACTCAGAGTGACCCTACAGGATAGAGCAGCAATGGCCCTGTGGGTCACTGAAATGGTCACTGGGTATGGGACTAGAGACTCCATCTGTCTCCCACAGAACTGCTGGTGGTTTTTAACTGGGTTAGTCTGGGTACATTAGAGAAACAAATCCACAGAAATTCATATGTATAAGAGATTTTTAAATAAAGGGTGAGTGCACATCAAGAAAACATCCCAACCCAGTTCTACCCAAGCTCACAAGTCCAACATTAACCCATATGTCCAATACCAATCCATAAAATTCTCCTCCATCTCACAAAACACATGCAATCATGCTGACTGCAGGAGGAAAGCAGAATCAGTGAACATGTAAGTGTCTCAGCACTGGCAGGGGTCTCCTCGTGGCTGCTCCAGCACCCAGGGTTGCATCGGGGTAGGTCCATGCAGCTTCTCCTTGGGGATGTCTTGCAGGAACTGAGCCTTTCAGCTGAAACAGGGACCTGGCTAAGGCATCTGCACCCTGGTCCGACCATCAGAAAGCAAGAAACCTGAGAACTAGAAAGGTAAAGCTCACTGAGCCATTTATCCATCTGCCCTTCAATGAACCCCACAGTGTTTATCGGCCAGGTTGGCAAAATAACCTAACTACCTCATCAACTGCGGACCTTTCTGTCCTCAGCCCAATGCGTAACCACTGCACCACCAGGGCTCCGATGAGATGAACAAACTTTACAGTTTGCACAGAAATTTCCTGGATTGAGTACTGAGAAGTCTGAGGAGGCTGCTTAGTGCTAGGAAAACCAGGGCAGTTGATCAACTGAATTAGGCCAGGGGTTTTTCCACAGCCTGCGTTCTCACTCTTTCTTTTCTCCTTTTTTTTTTTTTTAAATCTTTGTGTCATGGCACTCTGGAAGATCAAATGAACAGTCGATGTTTACATAAAAAATGAAAAAGTGAATCAATTGTGGAAGGCTTAACATAAGTAAAAACCAAACAGACAGACATAAGTGAATATATAAGCTGCTGATTATCCGGAGGTGACTATGCGAGAAAGTTTTCCCTGCAGTCAACCTGTCACAGTGGGAGCAGAAATTTTAACCTTAAGACATATAGTTCAATACTCATGCTGTGTTGGTGGCAACTGAGTTCCAGGGAGGAGAAGTAGGGTGTCGAGTAAGCTGTTCACTTGCTTTCTGAGTCGGAGGGAGAGGAGAGGGGAGGATGCTCTGAGGTCAAAGGCTAAATCTATGTCCAGCTCTGTGTGGACGATTCCTAATCCCCTCACCTTGGCATTGATTCCATGGATTCTACTCCCAGACTTGTGGCAACATAACTTCCACAGATAGTTTACAATTCAGAAATAGCCATTATGGCTATAAAGATATATATATATATATATATATATATTTCATTGTCAATTTTCCAATCTTCTAGTTTGGGGCTATAGAAACTTTGAAGTGCTGCGTTAGGTTGAAAAATGATTCCTTATGAGGGTTGGACTAATTTACTTACCAATTATTTTATTTAAACTATATACCAGATTAGCAAAAATATACTTGCATTTGTTTTCTTTAAGAAAATGTCGTTGGATAGACTTTTTCCCTGAAAAAAAAAAAAAGAGTTGAGGGACCTTGCTCCAAATATAGTTAGGGTAATGAGCTGTTTAAGGCAGCTGGGGGAGAGCACGTGGTCTGGGGAAGTATTCAGGTGGTATGTGAAAGCTACATCAAGCCAGGTGAGCTATCCACCAAAGGGAGGCATCTATAAGGCACTTAGAAGGGAGAGAGGAACATTCTAAATGCCCATTGGTGGAAAATGGGTAAGTAAACTTGGGTACAGACACAAAATGAAATAATACACAATATTAAATAAATACGGATGAGTTCATACATGGATATGTCTGGAGAACATTGTGTTGAATGAAATTAGTATTTTTTTAAAGGACAGATATTGAATTAGACCATTGTTATTTTACAAGGAAAGAAGAAGAGTTTTCACAGGAAAAAAAAAAGACTTTGATGGTTACCAGGTGGTTTAGACTGGGTTGTTTAGAGAAACAAATCCAGTGACACTTGTCTGTATATAAGAAAGAGATTTTAAAAAATTGTAAATTATCAAGGGTTCATGAGGGTGGGAGAGTAGGGGAGGTGGGAAATGAGGAACTGATATCAAGGGCTCAAGTAGAAAGAAAATATTTTCAAAATGACGATGGCAACATATGCACAAATGTGCTGGACACAATGAATGTATGTATGGCTGATGATAAGAGCTGTAAGAGCCCCCAATAAGATGCTTTTTTTTTTTTTTAAAAAAAAGAGCTTTATATAAAAATGTATTTATATATTAAGAAGGCATTCCGGTCCAGTCTATTCAAGTCTGTAAGTCTGATGCTAGTCCATAAATCCCTCTTCAGATTCATGGAGTCATCTCCAATGGCTGCACAAAGGTGAAACAAGAAACAAAAAAAAATCGCAGGCTGGTGGGTGCAGAGTCATGTGGTTATGCAAGGTCATGCAAGGTCAGTGGGACCCTGGTAAGGCACTGGCAGCTCTCAGCGCTGGGCAGTACTCCAGTGCCAGTCAGCGTGCCAGCAGTCAGGACGACAAGGGGCAGCATCTTAGCAATTTGGAGGCCATCAGTTTGACACACCAACAAACACATTGTGAAAAAAGAAAAGGCAGATAGCTATAATACAATTCAAAACATTTTAAATATCTATTACCAGGAGGGCAGTTGAAAGGAAAGAAGATTGTCCAGCTGGGGACATTTCACAGAGATGTGGTCTGAGGTGGTGATCTTTGTATCACTGATTTTCAACTCAGATATGAGTTGTGTGGATTTTTAAAAATAAAACACGTATCTGTCTCCAATTAATTAAGATCAATGAGATCAAATTATGGGGAAAGGTCACGTGATATGAAGCAGAGCTAGACAGGTGAGTCTGATGCCCATTAGACGACAGAATAGGGGATCTCTGTAAGAGTAAGAGCAGAGCAGAGCAGAGCAGGGAGCTCTCTGGATTCATAGCTAGTGGTTTGGTCCATGTAACAAGAACTTGTAAAGAATAAAGATCTGCATAAGGCCCATACTGAAGCCTGTTGTGAAGGCTGCACAGCGGTCTCAGTAATAGTCCTTGGATTTCAGCAGAAGACTCTCACCATCTCAGCTTTAGAAAGGTCATCTGGCAGCAGAGTGCCCATGTTTACTCGTTATAGAAATAAAGAAATCTGTGGGTTTGAGATTGGAGAGAAACAAAATATAGAGACACTGATTTTAAAAAGGTCAAGATCTTACTTGTCTATTCATCCAGGAAACAATAATAGTTAACCTATGAGCTAAGTTCAGAGCTGGCGATATCATGTCAGTGAACAAGATACAAGTGCTGCCTTCATGGTGTATAAGCTATGTTGTAGCTTTTCATTGCTTCTATTGCTAATTACCATCCATTTAGTGGATTAAAACAACACAGGTTTATTTTCTTAAAGTCCAGGAAGGCAGAAAGAAGGTTGATAGGAATTCTATGGAATTATGATTAAGATGTTGGCAGCATTTCTTTCCTGGAGGCTTCAGACTTACCTTTATTACCTTGATTCTTTTATCTTTTGGAGTACGGCTGTCTCCATTCCTAGGTGTGTGCACCCCTCTTTCTTCAAAACCAGGCCAAGTGGGTTCAATTCTTCTCACATTGTATCACTGTGACATTGACATTTTTGCTTCCCTTTTCATATATATAAGATCTTTGTTGGAGGGAATGTTAATAAGAGGAATTATTGATTATAGAGTATTGATTTTCTGTTCATGGTGATGAAAAAATCAGATTTATAAAGGGTAATGGTTACAGACCTGATTAATGTAACCTATAATAAGTTTAAATGGCAAATACATATCATATATATATATATGAATACACACACACAGTCTTCAACAACCCCAAAAAAAAGGGTTTCTTATGCTTTGCTTATGTTTAAAAAACAAAATTCCATGTGATTTGGTATGAAGACCTGAAGTCATAGACTCCTGAAACTTTACTTACCTGGCCTAAGTTTATCTTTCATTTTATTTTAAATTTATCGTTTACATTTCAGATCATATTTTTGTAATCAATCATATTTTGTAATCAAAGTCAAAACACACTGCCATCAAATCCATTCTGACATAGCAATCCTATAAGACAGGGTAGAACTGCCCTGGGGTTTCCAAAACTACAAACGTTTACAGTAGTAGAAACCCCTATCTTTCTTCTGCCTACTGGCTGGCGGTAGTGATTACTGGTTTTGCTTCTCTGGAGAATTCTCGCCCCACCTTATCTTCTCACGTATTGAACAGTATTTTCCCCGTCACCTAGGCTAACGACACTTGACTTCCTAGCCCATTGCTTCCTCTTTGGCCCTTCTCTTCTTTCTTTGTATAACCATGAAATCTGTTTCCTCTGGAATGAAAAGCAATGTCTTGATTCTTCCTCTTGTGACAGTGGCCTCATAGAATATTTGTCTTTTTGTGATAGACTAACTTCACCAATCATGTTTCGGGTCCATTCATGTCAAAAGGTGTTTCACAGTTTTATCATTACTCTCCAGTGACATGTAGTATCCATTGCATGTATGTGCAGTTTGTCCATTCATCAATGCATGAACATTAGGCTGTTTCTATCTCCTTGGTATTGTGAATAGTACTGCTATGAAAATGGGTTTGCATATTTCTGCTTGTGCTGTCTCTTATTCTTTAGGGTGTATACCAAGTAAAGGGAATGCTGAGCCAGATGGTATTATTATTTGGAGATATTTGAGGAAGTTCTGTCCCATTTTTCATCATGATTGAACAATTTTACAGTCCCACCAGCAGTACCCTATGCCAGGAAATTTGGAAGACAGCTAATTGGAAAATTCCATATTTGTATCCAATCCAAAGAAAGGTGCTCCAACAGAATACTCAATTTATAGAACAATAACATTGATATCACATGAAAGTAAAATTGTACTGGAGATCATTCAGCAATGATCACAGCCGTATATTGACAATGAACTACCAGAAGTCCAGATCACATTCAGTAGAAGATGTGGAATCAGGGATCTCATTGTGGATGCCAGATGGATTTCCACCGAAAGCAGAGAGTAACAGAAAGATGATTGCAAAGGCATTTGATTGACTTTGTGTACCATAAACAACTATGGACAGCCTTGAGAAGGGAATTACAGAAAACTTTATTGGACTTTATCAGAAGCTGTACATTAATCAAGAAGTAGTTGTGCAAACAGAAAAACCATATTGCATAGTTTAAAACCAAGAAAGGTATGTCTTAGTGTTGTGTGTTAGTCTGGGTTGACTAGAGAACAAATTCATAAACACTAATATGTGTATAAGAAAGAGCTTTATATAAAAGAACAATAATATATTGAGAAAACATCCCAGCCCAGTACAGATCAAGTCCATAAGTCTGATATTAGCCCATATGTCTGATAATAGTCCATAAATTCCTCTTTAGACTCATGTGGCACATGCAATGATGCTGGATGCACAAAGATCAAAGGCAAGTGGGTAGAAAGTCTTGTGGATCCAGTAGCAGTGGAAGCATCTCGGCACTGGCATGGGTCTCCATGTATTTCCTCTAGCTCTCCGAGTGTCTCCACAGCAGAAGAGGGAGGTAGAGAGGTGTCTGGCCTCCAGTGAGTTGTTTATCTCCACCACTCCTCCAAATGAGGTTGACAAGCTAGATTCATCCCCATTCATTAAGTTTGACAGGAGATTATACAACTGCCACAGGTTATATCTTCTCACCATATTTATTCAATCTGTATCATCAGGAATAATCAGTGAAGATGGATAGTATGAAGCAGAATTCAGCATCAGGATTGGAGGAAAATGTCTTAACAAGGTGCAATATGGAGATGGCACAACCATGCCTACTGAAAGTGAGGAGAATTTAAAACACTTGTTGATGACGATCAAGGGTTACATCCTTTGGTGTAGATTACAGCTCTATATAAGGAAGACCAAAATCCTCACAACTGGACCAATAGGCAACATGCATCATGAGAAATAGAGAAAACATTGAAGTCGCCAAGGATTTTTTTCTTGCTTGGGCCCACTATTAATGACAATTTGTATTAAGTAATATGCTGCACAACACTTCTTTGGAGTTTTGAAAAGCAAGGATGTTGCTTTGAAGACTAAGGTGCACCTGACCTAAGACAGTGTTTTCCATGGTTTCACATGCATGTTAAAGTTGGACATATAATAAGGAAGACCGAAGACAATACGATGCATTTGACCTGTGCTCTTGGAGAAGAATATTGAGTGTCAAGTACTGCCAAAAGCACAATGCTTTTTTTTAAGAAGTATAGTCAGATTGTTCCTTAGAGTCAAGGATGGCAAAGCTTTGTGTCACGTACTTTGGACATGATGTCAGAAGGACGTATTAAAGTAGAGGGGCAGTAGAAAAGACGAAGGCCTTCCGTGAAACGATGGACACAGTGGCTGGAACAATGCACTAAAGTCTAGAAACCAGTGTGACGATGGTGCTTGATCAGGCAGCGTGTGGTTCTCTTATGCATTAAGTTGAAATGGGTCAGACCTGACGCAACGGCACCTAACAAGAAAAACTAGCAGCAATGTATGAGCATTGTCATCTCTCTGCACCCTCTCCATAATTGTTCCTGTTTATGGAACTTTGCTATCAGTGCCAGTGTGAGGTGGTTTCTCACTGTTGTTTGGATTTGCAACTCTTTCTTGAATAACCAGAGGTTGCAAACATGTCTTCCTATATTTGATAACCTTATCTATTTCTTCTTTTATTTGGGGTTGATTGAGGCTTCCTTCAACATCAGTTTGAGCTACTTTAGGGATGTAAGGTCTTTCTAGAAATTTGTTTCTATTACATATCGGTGTTAAGATTTGTTGCAGCTATGCCCTTTGCAGTATTGTGTTATTCTCTTTTTAATTTCAGATGCTTCTGTGATGATTTTGTCCATTTCATTTGCTATACTTGATATCGCTGCCTCTCTTTTTCACCTTTGTTAATTTCCCAATGGTTTGTCAATTCTGTTAATCCTTTCAAAGGGCCAACTTTGGGGCTTGTTGATATTTCTATTGTTTTGTCTTCTGATTTATTTATTTATAGTCTAATACTTATTATTTCTTTTGTTGGTTAAAGGTTTATTTAGTTGGTGTTGATTTTGGTATCCTCATCTGATGCTGTGTTTTAATTATCAATTGTGTCAAAGAATTTTCACTTTCATTCCATTTCATTCAATTCCAAACCAACATATTCATTGCTATCAAATCGATGATAACTTATAGTGACCCTATAGGAAAGGTAGTACTGCTCCTGTGAGTTTCCAACACGGCAACTCTTTACAGGGGTAGAAAACCTTGAATTTCTCCTGTGGAGTGGCTTGTAGTTTTGAACTGTTGACATGGCAGATCACAGCCCATACTGTAACCATTATACCACCAGGCCTGCCTTTACTTCAATTACAGTAGCAATTAAGTGGAGTGCTATACAATTTTCATGTTTTTATTTTTTCCCTTGATCCTCCTATTGTTGATTTCTTATTTTACAGCATTGTTGTCTGAGAAAATTATTTGCAATAGCTCAGTTTTTAAATTCATGAAAACCTCCCTTTATGATCTAACATATACTCTATTATGGAGAAGGCGCTGCATAACATGGAAAATAATGTGTATTTTCTATTGTTGGTCTGAGTGCTCTGTATATGACTAATACTAAATCAAATGAATCGTTTTGTTTACTTCTATGTCTTTATTGATTTTCTTTTCTATTCCTATATCCTTCCTCAAAAGTAGTTGTGTTAATCAGGATAGACTAGAGAAACAAATCCAGGGAAATTCATATGTGTATAAGAAAGAGCTTTATATGTAAGAGGAATTGGACATTGTGAAACATCCCAATCCAGCACAGATCAAGTTCATAAGTCCAATATTCACCTATATGCCCAATAACAATCTAGAAATTCCTATTCAGAAACACACAACACATGCAATGGCACCGAATTCAGGAAGATCACAGACCAGTGGGTGGAAAGTCTTGTAGATCCAGTGGCGGTGGAAGCATCTCAGCGCTGTTATGGCTCTCCAGATGGTTCCTTCAGCTCCAGTGCTCTAGCGTAGCTCCCATGTGTCTTGTCAGCAGGAATATCTCCCAGGGAGTGTGTTAGTCCTGACTCCAGCGAGCTATATATTTCCTGAGTGCCTCCAAATGAGGTCATCAAGCTGTGACCTAATTGACAGGCTAGGCTCCACAACTCCACAAATTGACACAGGATTATGTAACTACCACAATAGTCTCCTACTATTACTATAGAATTGTTGATTTCTCTCTGCAATTCTAAGTGTTTGATTGATTTATTTTGAAGGTGTTTATTATTGTAATATAATTCTTTTTCAATTCCCCCTTTAATAATTATATAAAACCCTTCTTTTTATCTTGTAATGGGCTTTGCATTGAAGTCTGTTCATTAGACTACTATAGAATTTCTGCTTTTTTGATTGACATTAGTGTGAAATGTAATTTTGCATCCTTTGAATTTTAGTTTACTTTAAAAATTGTGACTGTGAGCAGCATATTAATTGGTCCTGTTTTTACTCAATATGCTACTATTTGGATTGGAACATTTAATCTATTTACATTCATAATTGTATTGATATATTGATTATATTGCTACCATTTTGCTGTGTCCTTTTATGTGGTGCTGTTGGCTTCTTTGGTCCTCATAAATTTCTTTGGTCAGTTCACTTTGTGGGGTATCTTGTCCTTTTTCTCTTTGCTGTCTGGAGCCATGAGGTCCGGCCATAACCTTGCCTGTCCGGAGCCATGAGGCCCAGTCATTGTCTTGATCTTTATTGCCTGAGCTCTGTAACTTTCCACAGTAACTGTTTTTTCTGCGGTCATTGTTCTCAGGGAAACACCTGCCGCTTGTTTCCCTTTCCCTGGCCTATATAAGCTGTAGCCTTTTACTCAATTAACAAGACTTGATCAGACTGCTGGCTTGTCTCTGTTTCTCGTGTCTCATGTACCCCCAATTCCCACTCTCTCCTCCAGTGTTCCCATTGAAGTTCCCGCCGGTCAGGACATCTGGCACCCAATGAGGGGCCCAGATACGAGGGATATCTTGAGGAAGAAGGCACCAAAGGAGGCCGGTGAGTAAAAGTGAAAGAAATCCTTTGGCCACGAAGGAGCCTGCCGCGCCAAGAATGAAGGTGAGTAAAAGCGCCTGAAAATGGGACAAGAATTAAGCCAGCATCAGATTTATGTTAAACAATTGAAAGAGGCTTTAAAGACACGAGGAGTAAGGTTAAAAGTTGTGATTTATTTAAATTTTTTGCCTTTATAAAAGATACTTGTCCTTGGTTTCCGCAGGAAGGGACGATTGATATAAAAAGATGGAAAAGGGTTGGCAGTGCTTTGGAGCATTATTATGAGGTCTTTGGACCGGATAGAATTCCTGTTACAGATTTTTCTTATTGGAATTTAATTAAAGATTTGATAGATAGAAAGGATAGTTGTCTGCAAATAATGGTGGTCATCGCCACACGGAGGAAATATTAAAAGTCAGTTCTAAACAGATCTCAGAGAGGCTCCACCAGAGAAGGAGAATGACATTATTTCCCTAGAAAGTGACGAAGAGGGGCCAAGGGTCCTCCTATAATAGAGGAACTTAAAGAAAAAATTAAAGCTTAAAGAACAGCTAAAACTAGAAGAGTTACATCAGTCTTTGATTACCAGGCTGCAGACATTGAGATCAGGGAGTCAAAGGGTTTCAGAACCAGAAATAGGGAGAGAAACGGCCTGCCCACTTCAACAGCCTAGGCAACATCTCCCTACAAAGAAAATGCCTGCAGAAAGAGAGGAGGGGATTTCTCTCCTGTACATGCTTTCCCAGTTACCGAGACCATAGATGAGCAGGGGGAGCCTCTCCGAAATTATGTTGGGCTCAAATTTGCCCTCATAAAGGAATTACAAAAGGCTGTTTCTCAATATGGGGCCACCTCTCCATACAGCTTAGCCCTTTTAGATTCTTTGGCTGAATGGGCTTTTACCCTATCTCTTACCACTTTGGGGCCCCTTGGTTAGCCTATTACTCTTGCTCTCACTGGGACCTGTGGTGTTTTACAAGCTCATGGCATTGGTCAAGCAACAGATTGAGGCCATCCAGGCAAAGCCTATACAGGTCCATTACCACTGCCTTGAGATGTGCGAACAGGGTGGCTCATACGAGTAGTTATGATAAGACCCCCTGCCCTTGTGTGCTGAACTGGACAGTCAATGACGGGTAAGATCGGCACAAGACATACCAACCTAAGACAGACATTGGTTTGCTCTTATTTTATGAAAGCATTCCATTGATCAATGACGGGTAAGGATGATTCTTGATGCCTGACAACCTAAGACAGACGCAGTTCCCGAAGGGATCTCTCTTGGCTTTACAAAATAAAAAAGGGGACCTGTATGGAGCCATGAGGCCTGGCCATTGTCTTGACCTTTTTGCCTGAGCTCTGTAAATTTCCTGTTTTTCCTGCGGTCATTGTTTTCAGGGAAACACCTGAGGCTTGCTTCCCCCATTCATTGTTCTCAGGGAAACACCTGTGGATTGTTTCCCTTTCCCTGACCTATATAAGCTGTAGCCTTTTACTCAATAAAAAAGGCTTGTTCAGGCTACTGTCTTGTCTCCATTTCTCGTGTCTCTTGTCCCCCCAATTCCCACTCCCTCCTCTGGGGTCCACATTGAATTTTCTGCTGGTCGGGACACTGCTGTTTTTTCTTCTTCTATTTAATAGATTTTAAAATTTATTTTGCTGAGGGTTTTCTGTTTTCTTTGAGGTTATCTTATTTATTTTTTTTCCCCAAAATTGACAACTGATTCTCTCTGTGTCCGCTCTGTTCAATATTTTGGATCTACGTTATTTTCTCTATTTTATAGTTATCCTCATTGTGATCGATACTTTTGGCTCCCTATTTTCAGCCTTGTAAATTTGTTTTACTGTGAGTAGTGCTTAAAGTGGGTTCGTCTCTAGTATGTTGAACTCAGGTTGATGAATGCTGTTGCTATTGTTTCTCTGTTTGAAGATCTCCCCTAGCAATTTTTTTGTAAATTTGGTCATTTAAAAAATTCTTTTAATTTTTCCTTATCTGGAAATATCCTTATGTCCACTCTCACCACACCCTCATATGTGAGAAATAATTTTGATGGTTCTAGGGGGTTTTGTGTCCATTAAAAAAGAAAAGAAAAGAAAATGATTAGGGCAAAGAATGTACAGATGTGCTTTATACAATTGATGTATGTATATGTTTGGATTGTGATAAGAGTTGTATGAGCCTCTAATAAAATGTTTAAAAAAAAAGATTTTTTTTTAGAGAGGTGGGTGAAGGGAGACTTCGGACAGGGTAAGATATGACAAAATGTTAATTTCTAAATTATCAAGGGTTCATGAGGGAGGGGGGAATGGGGAAGGAGGGGCAAAAACGAGGAGCTTATGCTAAGGGCTTAAGTGAAGAGCAAACATTTTGAGAATGATGAGGGCAATGAATGTACAAATGTGCTATACACAATTGATGTATGTATGGATTGTGATAAAAGTTGTCTGAGCCCCTAATGAAACAATTTAAAAAACCTTTCAGAGTTTTATATATGCCATTCACTTGTTTTTTAGCCTATTTGATTTGCTGAATAATTCCAGCTTAATTTTATTAAGTGTCCCTTTGTTGGTAACATCCATCCCCCAAATTAAAACAAACATTAAAGATGCTCAGACTTTTTCCTTTGTCTTTTTGGGGGAAATTTGACTATGATATTTTCAAATATAATTCAGGATTTTTACTATCGTTTTTGACCATGGAAATTGTACACCCAATTAAACAATGTGTTTTAGTACTTTACAAGGAGAAAAAGACATGTATAACTACTGAACAAATGGACACATTTTTCTAGTTTGACAGTCAAAATAAAATTTTTTGGAGGGAGAGGAAGGCTTGCTAAGGGCAAAAAAATTTTATGTCTTACTATATCAGGATAATAAATAATTCTGCAAACAAATGTTTCAGTAAAAGGAAGTGTAATTGAGAGAAAAGGTAATATTTGCTGAGGCCTTTTAACTACCATGTGGGAGAAACATGTGGGAATCTGATTCCATCAAGATTTATATTCTTGGAAGTTGATGGGGTTGTTGCAATCTGTCCTACAATGCCATTATGAGTGAGAATTGACTTGTGTGCTCACCTTGCCAATAATTAAAATGTGAGCCATGTACCTTATTGTTCCTTGGGAATTCCAGAGTGGACGGGCAGTGCCTATGAAGATTGATGTATGAGCCCCAAAGCCTGAGAGCGGAAGCACGAGGACAATTTTGGGTAAGGAGGCTCTGAAAGCCAATTTCTTCAAAATGTGTGATATGGGGCTTTCCTGTAGCACACAAACATTTTGCTTGGAATTTGGATATTATTTTTAGGAAAACGTTGATTAATATTTTCCACCACAAAATATTTGGATCATAGTAGAAATTGCAAAATCTAGAGTCTGCATTCCACTTGGCAATGATTCTCAAATGTTAGTGCAGATCAGAATCACTCTGAAGAAGGTTGATACCACACTGGGAATGGACATTTTACATATTCTCTTCTAATAAATGTTCAGGTGATACAGATGCCAGTGATTCAAGATCACACTTAAAGCACCTGATCTAGAGGAAGATCACTGTTCACATGAGTTAGGGCAAAGGTGATTCAGTTACTGTGGCAAGCAGGTAGCGCAATAATTCAACACTATCACATTAATAAAATTTTGCTGAACTTCTAGATAACCTTCTTTCCTGTGCCCTGAAAAGAACCCAAAAAGCCCCATACATCTCATCAGAGGGGGAGGAAATGCATGCAGCTGGGGCTTGAAACCAATATGACCTTGCATACAGAGCGGCAGAGAAGGGATCTTGAAAATTGACTCTGCACAGGTGAAGGTAGGAATTGAAATGACAGGCTACTTTCATTGAGATTTAATTAGGAAAAGTATTGTAACTTTTCAAGTCAGCCTTGGGTTTTTAGTTAGCACTACAATCTATATTAATTTTATTTTTCACTCATAGTCTAAAGGATGGGAAATTAGATGGAGATAGATTAAAAGTGACATTAAAATGAAATACTCGCTTAGTGCATAGTTTGATGGTAGTGTGTATAGTATTATTCATCATTTATTGGTGTCTACACATTATAATGCTTTCACATTGTTGATAAAACACAGGCAAACATTGTTCAGAGACTACCTACCTTAAGCCAAGAATTATCTGACATCTGCAATTATATCTGTCACTTCATGCTGTAGTATCATTCTGGCTTGAACTTCAGACAGTTTTCTGATGTTATATAGCTGTAATCACTTTTAACATATATTCAGCAAAATTTTACTAACATGTCATAGTGGTGACATCATTCTTTAATTTCCATATGTTGTTAGATTCTTTCTTGGAAATGGCAAAGGATGCTTATACTCTATGGACTACCAGAAAGATGAACAAATCAGTCTTAAGAGAAATACCACTGGATGGCTGCATACAAGTGCGTATGGTAAGATTTCTTGCTTAATGTTTATACAGCTTCAGGAGAAGCCTATAGCTAGAAAAGTACCCCCAAAATGAAGAAAAGTTCAATGACACGGACTAACACAATAGCTTCAACAGTGGGCTGAAACACCCAAAGGTCACAGAAGCAGCACAAGATAGCCAGTGTTTACTTCTATTACATATTTGAATCAGAGCCAACCCAATGGCAACGAAGCACAACTTGTGTGACTTTTGGATCATGCTATTTTGCTCACCTGTGAAACATCTGGGAGAAAGATGGGGCTTTTTATTACTGTAAAGAATTAGTCTCTGAAACTCAAAGGGGCATTTGACTCTCTCCCATAGGGTCACTATGACTTGGCATAATTTGATGGCAGTGAGTTTTGAGTTATTGATCATCTGCATCTGCCCAGTAGTGTGAAGGTTATTAGAGAGCAGAGACTTTAAAAGTATATAGAGAGGTAACGCACTGTCATTAAATTGTTTTTCAACACATTTAAAGTTGATTAGAAATGCTTATTTTATAATGTCAAGGGTAAAACTTAAAATTCAATAAATTTCCAATATAGAAAAAGAAACTAACCTGAGGAAAGCACGCCAAATGCTGATAGTTACATTAGGAAGTAAGAGTATGCATTCTTTTCCCCCCTTTATTCCTTTCAGCTCTCACTGAATTTAGCTATTCGATACTGACACAGAGTCTTGGATACAAAATGCTATTGAAGTGCACACGGATAGTGCGCAATGTGTCCCTATTAAGGAAACATTATTATAAATGAAAGTTATTGCTTTAGGAGACGTAACCATGAGAACTGCAATGCTCAGAGTTCAGGGAAAGTGGAATGTAATTTAAAAGCCCTAACAAAACATGGCTGCATAACGTACGCTAATGCCCATGATAAAATTTACAAGGGCTGTTCTTGTCCACTGGATTACCTCTACTTCCTGCAGCCTCTGAGATGTCAAAGATCTAGGAAAGTGACAATACAGGTTGATGGACAGGGTAATTAAGGGCAGGCAGTCTTGTGAAACGTGCTAATGTTTCTGTCTGGAAACATCAGAGGTTTTTCCTATACACCTGGTGAAGCAGGATACGGAACAGAAACTCTAGAGATCCGACTGCATTGTCCTATTATTACATAGAGAAAGGACAATAACTATAGATAAATATATGAATTAATCAGATATACACAATGAGAGAGGAATTAGCAATGTCTTAGATGTTCATATGGATATGAAATTGTTATACATGTAAATATAACTGTATGATTAGTGATAGAGATGAATATGTACAGAGACACAGAGATAGATAATATGTATAGGGTTTTTGATCCTTTGTCAAAATTCATTTGACTGTAGGTGGATGTTTTTATTTCTGCGTATTCCATTTTGTTTCATTGTCCAATATGTTGATCTGTTTTCTAGAATTAGGCTGTGTACCAGGTTTTGGGATTGGATAATATGAGGCCTCAATTTTTTAAGGGGTTAAAATTAGTGGCAAGGGAAGGGAGGGGACGTCATAGGCTATGTGGAAGTTACGTATGAACATGGGTGAAGGGGACGATAATATACAATAAAGAGATTAGAAAGAAATTATGGAATTATGGGGGAAAAGTAAGGTTTTACAAGAGTTAAAATTGCTATTGAGAAAGTGCAGATATTATAGTGCAATGTTTTTGTTGTTATTGTTGCCAAGTGCCACCGAGCGTGTTCTCTCTCATAGCTACCATATGCACAGCACAATGGAAGGCCGCCCAGTCCTGAACCAGCCTCACAGCTTTCTGTACATTTTAGTCCTTTCCTTTGTCCGTTAGGTCATTGCTAAAGACTTTCCCCCCAATCTACGGGCTTTCGTTTTGCTCTTTTGATAAACAATTTTATGTGCATAAGTGTGATATTGTAATAGGCTCCAGTCGCCTATTTTGTCTTCCATTGCGTGGGCTTCCTTAGGATATTTGGTAGTCTGTTTATGGACACTTACTACAAGACAGCATTTCTATTTTTTTCATCTATCTCATTGATGTTTCTTGTAGCTCTGGAGTGTACATTCAGATCTCTAATCCATCCTGAATTTGGTTGTGTGTATGGGTCCTGTTTCTATCTTCTGCAGCCGAAGATTCCTTTTGTCCAACACCATTTTTGAAGAGGGTTTCCCTTGCCCATTTAATGTTTTTTTTTTTTTTGCTTACAAGCTATTAATACCCAGTCACTACTCACAGAGGTAGGTTGTAGAACATTGTCTTTGTGAATTATCTGATGCCAATTAACTTATGATGACCCTCCCAAGACTGTAGTCCTGGTTCCCAAGACCCAGCAATATATCCCTAGGGTGTCTGATTATGTCTAAGTTTTCATAAACTTGCCCATGTATGCATAACTTCATAACTATGTTTGCAGCAAAGATATACACATATGCAAATATCTCCTAACAAGCCCATATGTATTTGTGGATCTACTCCTATACTCCCACATGAGCTGTGTCTGTGTAAGCATCTACTCATACATCATCATTATTGCTGGACTGAGTAGAACCATATTTCCCCTAGTGTAAGCCGTGACCTAAGGTGGAACTATTGCTCTTTTGACATTCAGAGGAAAGAATATTGATGAAAATCAAAGGACATGTGGAAACAGTACTTTAATGGGAGTACTGGACCACACAAACACCCTACAGCCTTGAAACCAGAACTATGCCGTGTCTAGCTACCATGGTCCTGGATCAAGTGGGAGTATCATGTGGAAGATAGATAAAAAATTAGAAGAGTTGAAGAAGATAAGACCAGATTACTTGTTTTATAGAGACTAGCATGACCCCTTATATTGTGACTTATACTTACCACTAAGATCTGAAACTTAACTTCTACTTGTGTTAGAATAATCAACCATTTAATATAAAAAGGGCAACATTTACTCAAGAAAAAAATTCAGAGGATTAGGCAAGAATGATGACTAGAAATAAAAAATGGGTATGAATTTTTGAGCACAAAACTAATGATCTGCTTTGCAAACCCTCACCTAATCAACAAACAATTACTTAAATCTGAGATGCATACTAAATTTTCTAATGAATACTAGAAACATTGGCACATTCAGAGGAAGGAGAGAATGTCTCACTAAATTTGGTCATGGACACAGTGGTAGATAGGAATTACCAACACTATCAGTAGGGTTATTACCTAGGCCCAGGAATAGTTTGGGCCTAGGTAATACTGCTCTTTTATTGTTAAATAATATGGAGGCTAAATGGCATTGATGTTAGCATAAAAGTCCCAACTAGAAGGATCTAGTCTACAGTTTATTCCTGCTCAGTGTTATTAAAAAGAACAGCTCAAAAGCATTTACGAACAGTTTATATCTGAGGCAATGTCTTCTCTATTTTCCAACAGTAAAATTTTCTCAGGAAACCCCTTCAAGTATAGCAGTCTATCTAGAGCAAGAAGGGATGGGACACTGAATACAATTTCATTCCTGAACAAAGAATTGGGAAACTTGTCTCTTGGGGCCACTTATAGGAGACTGGAGGCTGAGTATCCTGGATGGATACATGCTGACAGAGCATGCAGAGAAGAAAGCGAATAGTGACCACCAGGAGTCACCAAGCCAGACATTTATTATGCAATTCCCCTAGGAAATAAGGACACCCACTCATGTGAGAAGAACTGACAGCCTCTCAGTTTAATAGAAGGAATTGATTCAAGAAAATATGAATATGAGACTTCCTTCAGTGAGATACTGCATGATAGAGTATTGGTAAGAATGGCAACAATTGTAAAGTAACAACAAAAAAAATTAACAGTTAGTGCTCATCAAAAATTCAATTAATAATAGAGGTAGAAAAAAGTCATAAAGGGGGATGAGCTTTGCAGCAAAGTAAAATTATGATTTAGAGCAGTCTCATCAAACTATTGTCGAAAGCCCAGCCAGTCTTCACATAGCTCCCGAACATATTTTGGAATTTTCAAATGGTCATGAAAAGTGGAGCGAGAGGGGTAGAAGCAGCGATAGCACCACTTACCTCATCACAGAAAATGTTGGTCAACACTTAATTACTGTTTTATTCCATTAAAAGTGTTCCTTGATAAAGCCTGTAGTCTGGGGTCTTTGGGAAAACCGCTTCCAAGGTTTTCTCCGTAGGGCTGAGGCGTTGTTTTGCTCCAGTTTACTGTAAATGTGAGTCCTGCCGAGTAGTGGTCACTCCTCTGCCTTCAGGAGGCTGCTACCAGCAAGGTCATCCATTGGAAACCACCAGGGCTGCCCAGGAGAAAGACAAGCTTTCTGTTCCTATAAAGAGTTAAGAATCTTTTAAATCCACAAGAGCACTTCTCCTCTGTCCTAGGGGCTCTGACTCAATGGCAGGGAGAGATTTTTGTTCCTCAGTGAGTGTGTTATTTTTGTGTATGTTGGTGGGCACTTTCTGGGGATTCTATAAACAAGGGGTTTGATACTTTCTGTCTTGCGCTGGGCTGGAGCCTGTTTTGTAATTGGTATGCGTTTTACAAGCTTTAGACAACAGACTATGCAAAGGAGATGAGCTGTGGCCCTTCATGCAAATGAAGTGTCTGTGGCCTAGTTGGGGTGAGGGGTGATTGGTGAGTGCTTGACCCTGGTTGGGGTGCGAAGCCTTGAAATTAGTTTGTATATTTTATGAGCCAGCCCCTTAGAGGTTTTTGAGACAGAAGCAAGGAAACAAACACCAAGGAGATGCAGAAGGAAGAAGAGAGACATAAAGAAAGAGGAGACAAGAAATCTGAAGGATCTATATAGAGTCAAGAACTTGAAAGACAGTAAATGGTCAGTGTAACCTTTCACAGAGCTTATAGGCAGATGGAAAGGCTAAAAGGATCCTGTCCTGAGGGAACTGAGCCTTTCCTGAAGGTATTGAGCAGGAGCCTGTCCTGCACCATCAGCCTGTTGTGATTGCTGTATAAATTCATCCAATTGAAGCTCTCCTTTACTTTGGCTGACCCTCTACTTCAAACATGTATCTGTTTCTAGTGATTGGTCTTTCCTGATGCGTAACCACTGTCAATCAGGTAGAGTCTTGCCATCCTCCCTTTTAAGAAGTACTTGAGTTGTTTGTTTGTTTTTGAAGACCGAGTTCTTCATTATTCTTGGAGTCCATGATGTAGTCAGGATTCTTTGACAATGCTACAACTCAATTGCATCTCTTGTTGAAAAAGACCATAGCCTCCAGTATGGACGGTTCCTAAACGTGAAGAAAATAAAATCCACACCAAGGGACTGATACTCAGAATGTTAATACACGGAGAAACATTGAACGTATTGGTGATTTCACTCTTCTTAGATCAATAATCAATAGCTGTGAAAGCAGCAATCAAGAACTTAAACATCTCATTGTCTTGGGGTATTTGTTGCCAAAGAGAAAAGGTTTTAGAAGTTAAGAATGTTACTTTAATGGCTAAGGCGTGTCCTTCCCAAACAATAGTCTCTTTGAGCATCTCATATATATGTAGTAACCAGACAATAAAAAATATATACTCATGATTGAGAAGTAAAGGCATCTTTCAAAAGTAGATCCATTATGTCTTCAGCGGCTCCTTTCTGTTGTTGACTTTGTTTCACCAATCTTAGGCATATCTTCAGGGATTGCTCCCTTGTGAAAACATGTAAAAGTATGTAAAACCAAGTATCACTATCCTTGCTTCGAAAGAGAATCCTGGCAGATTCATTTTCAAGACAGGTTCATTCCTCTTTTGAATTCCATAGGCATTAACAATAATGATAACCAAGATCCTGCTGTCATTCAGTCAATTCTTTCTTCTGCAGAATGGCTGATGGGTCTGAATGGCCAACCTTGAGTAGAGCAGTCTAGTGTTTACTTGTCCTTGCCACCCTGGCTCCTTATCACCAGGGCTTTATGCTTCAAAACTGCTTCATGGTGTAAATATTACTACTTTAATTTTATAGATTAGAACACAAAAGCTAAAATGCCACCACCCCATAACATTCCCAAGTTTACATAAATTATATTGAAAAGGACCTCAGCAAACAAAAAATTAAATGTTAGATCCAAACTCAATTTCAAGTGACCTTCTGGGCTTCTTTTCCCAGTTTCTGTGACTGAACATAATCTCAGACTCTGCACAACTAACCAACAGGGGCAGTGAGAACTCAGCTCTTCCTCTGAAACTTGGCATTTTCTCTTTAAAAGCCAAAACATGAACAAAAATAAACACAAAACAAAACAAAGCAAACCCCCCAAGTTTCGATCTATGCCATCCTGATGATGCTCCATAGGGGTTCACGGTTGATTTTCCAGAAGTTGGTCCCCAGGATTTTTTCCCCCACCAGTAACGTTTGGTGTATTTAAAAATTTTTTTTTTCAAATTACTCCCCTCTTGATTTATTTCTATTTTTGTCCTTTAAAAATTTACCCACTAAATCACCTTATAAGCTAGATCTAGACAATGACATTGTTGAAAACAATTTAACTCCTTCCATTTATTGCTTCTGGGTATATGGCTACTCTAATTCTTCCTCTAAGAAAAAGATAATTAGTTGGACCAAATTTCTTTTAATTATGAGAGCTCGAGTTCTAAAAGGGACCATACAGTAGAGAAAGCAAGTATTCTTATGTCATCTGAGGGAAGGGAAGACGGTAAGAAGGGAATGTTGACTGAACATGGCCTACTCTGTTAATAGGAATTGTGCAGGTAATTTTATGTACATCATCTCATTTCTGACATGAGTGCCATGAGTCTGAATCAACTAGTTGGCAACTTTTAAAATTTTAATGGGGTTTGCATCGAGTCAAAGTTTGTTCATTGATAAGACTGTTTGCCTTCCATGTGGGAAAGCAGGTCCAGTTCCTGATTACTTTGCTCCATGCACAGCTAACACACAGCTCTCTAACTGGAGGTGTATGTGTTGCTATCATGCTGAGTAAGTGGGAGTGGACTTTTCACATATCCAGGAACGATCGAATTCTGTTCAGTATCACCAGAAAACCTTCCAAAATTAGTTTATTTACCAATGAAATGTGTTAAATGTTGCTTCGGTGAAATTGAGACTGTCTACCCACTAAGGAGACACATTCAGTGTCTAGAGAAAATGTGTTCCGCCTTGTTAATGCGCTCCACGTTGCACGGAGGGGGAGAGAAGGTGTATACTACTTTGCTAGCATATAAACTTGGGGACATTTAACTTGTACTTGTACTCTTTTTCTACTTTACTGAGTCAAGCAGTTTGCCCTTGGGACACGATACTAGTCCTATCCCAGAAAGAATATTTACACATATTTGTTGAGCAGCAAAGACCTTGTCCTGGCTATAAATCCCGTAGTGGTTGCTTAACATCAGCCTGACAAATAGACTAGGGAGAAAGGCAGGGTAATCTGCTTCCAAAACAGTCACGGAAAGTCCTATGGATCACAATGATTTGATCCACAGTCCATTAGTCGGATGGCACAGGACTGGCCAATGCTTTAATCTGTTCCCCATGAGTTCAGTATTAGTCTATGGCTCAATTGATGGCAGTTAACAACATGGTGTTCACTAAAAGTGAAAATGTTTGCTTTCGACTTTCAGATATTACCTGTATTAATAGTGTTCATTTTCATACTTTAGGTGAATAGTAGACTCAACCATCAGTTGTGTGCAGTCTCATAGTCACTTTAGGGTTCTGCTATGCTGAGACTTCTATAGCCTGCATGACTGATAGGGCGGAAAGAGAGCAGTAGATCAGCGTGGTGGTGAGCCCAGGGTTAGAGGCCACAGTCCACCCTGGCCTGACTGTAGAATGAAATTCATGTATCTCTGTGTTGGAGAGCATAAAAATTCAACCTTTGGGAAAATGGGCTTTTATATATATATATATATATATATAAATATATATATATAAAACCTGGTGATATAACCATTTCATTACATGCTAGGAGATAGCTCCTTTGCATCATGCATTATTAATTTGCTCCATATTGCACTGAGGGTGAGAGAAGGTATCACCTACGTTGTCAGCATACACATACAGGAACATCGAAGCTGTGCTTGCACGCGTCTCTTCTGCTTTGCTAGGCCGAGCAGATTGTCCTTGGGACACCTGTGCAGAAAGAACACGGAGGCTTATTTGTACAGCAGCACAGACCTTGGCCTGCCTTTAAGCCCCAACGTGGTTGCTAATATGGAATGAATAACTTTCACTTGTCAGAAAAGGAATAGGCAAGGGAGGAGATTTGAGAGCTGTTTGTACCACGGATGCTATAATGGATATGGGCATATTTTAGTTCTTCATTGTTCCAGGATTACTTACAAGGTGGATTGCCAAAATAAAACTGACCTCTTCTCTAGATACTGAATGCTTATCCTTAGTGGAAAGACAGGCTTTACCTTCACAACAGAAATCCTAAACACATTTCATTAGCAGCAAGACTGATTCTAGAACCACAGGATTGACTCAGGTCCTGGGCCTATGGACTTACCCATGGTTGGGGCATCAGCATTTTCATCCACAGTGTGAATACAAGTTGTTCAATAAAGGTTATTAAAAGTTTATGGAAGTCTCTAGAAGGACAAGGAAATGTTTGCTTTTTTAAACCTGAGAGAGATGCAGCAAACTTGTCTATGATGTCTCTTTCTTCATCCCCTCTGAGAGGACACCTGTATTCTCCTGGACCGTGTCATCCTGCCCCCAGGCCTCCATCTGTCTCACTAATCCTCAGTCATCTTTGCTGACTCCGTGAGCTTGTGATCTGACTTCGGGTCTTCTGATCTTGTCCGGTCCCTTCCATCTGTTCCCTGCCTGCTGGCAGCCTCTGGTTGTGACTCTGGATTAATTCCCATTTATCTCCCCTCTGTGACCTCAGACAGGCCTACAAGTTGGCATGAAAGAACTCGTAGTGTCAGTTTTTTTCTTCTGTTGAGGGTAGGAGAATACACATATGCACAAATAAATGATTTATCCAAATTCTGTAATTAGAAAACAGCTGCTTGGGTGATCCGGGGATTTTTGAATAATCATATACATTAGTTGAGCTTTAAAGACAACATCCTATTGCATGCAGGCCCAGTGCAGCCTAGATGTTCAAAGCTAAGTGCTAATCATATAGTCCTTGTAACAGTTGAAAGCATGCAACTACTCCTGGAGGCTTTTCTTAATTTAGTGAGGTGATCCTATGGATTAACCTCCAGAGGGCTACAGGGGACAAACACCACTTTACTCTTCCATTATTAGTGAGTTAAATCTCTTTTAGCTACTGTGTTTTATTCTTTCCAAATCCTCTTAATTCTGCCCTGAGGTCATTGGACAAAGAGATTGTCCAAACTAGATGTCATTCTGCCTTGTTCCATGTTGCATTTATTTATATATTTGGGAGATGTTGATGAACAGTATTGGCATCTTTCTTTACTGAACTAACACAGCATCAAAACTCCTGTCTAGAGATACTTGTTTTAGTCCAGGTAGACTAGAGAAACAAATTCATAGACACTCATATGCGTATAAGAGGGAGTTTTATATAAAGGGTACATTAAGAAAGCATCCCAACACAGTCCAGTCCAAGCCCATAAGTCTTATATTAGACCATATGTCTGATACTGATCTATAAAGTCCCTTTCAGACTCACAAAACACATTCAATAATGTCAAATACAGGACGATCACAGGCCAATGGGTAGAAAGTCTTTGGATCCAGTGGGAGAGTGTAAGCATCTCAGCGCTGGCAGGGGTCTCCACGTGGCTATTCCAGTACCCAGGGCTGTGTCAGGGTAGGTCCATGCGGCTTCTTCTCAGGGATGCCTGTCAGGGAGTCAGCCTTGTCAGTAGAGTCTCCAAAGGGGGTGGAGGGGGCGGGGAGAGAGAGAGAGTCTTCCACCTCCAAGGAGGAAATCTAGGTATTCCCAGGAGAAAGCTATTCCCACACATAGTCCTCATTGGCTATATCCTGATTGATAGCTAGACTCCACCCCTACACTTAATCCTCTCAAGTCCCATATTGACACCAGATTATGTAATACCACAGTTATCATGTAATATAAAAATACCACCTCCCAAGCCACAGTTCTTTCTCAGTAGTTAAAGGGAAAATGGGAGTCATGAGCAGCCTATTAACAAGTTCTCAACCAAAACTTGCAGTGAAATTGACTGAGTAAGCTTGGTTCATGAATGTCAGTTATATTGGCTCAAGATCCCAAAGTTGACTCTTTTACAAGAGTTCTTCCTCTTCCTCTTGTGTACCTTTTGAAGACACTGGTAGCTTCTTCCTCTTCTGTATCTCTCCCCAAAACTAGCTCTCACATTCATGAAGTTTCGTTGTGGCCCTGTTTCAATCCAGGACTCAGGTTCTGACTCATTCTTTTAAGGAGAATGTGTATCTTTTGTTGACATTCTGTTCACCTTTGTGGTGTCTATTAGGACCACCCATTAACAGATTCATACTTATGACCAGAGATGCTCCTTTTCCTCTGAAATTTGTGCAATTCATACATCTGTCTTCAAGAAAGCCGCAGGTTCCCATGTTATAGGGTGCTGTCAAGTCAAGCCAGCTCCAACCAAAGCGACTCAACATACAACAGAACAAAATATCAATGGTCCTGCTCCATTCTTGCAATTGTTCCTTTGCCTGACCCATCATCGCAGTCATTGTGCCAGTGCATCTCCTTCAGGGCCTTCCTTTCTTCCAGAGCCCCTCTATTTTACTGAGCATGATGTTTTTCTCTAGGGACTGGTCTTTCCTGACAGCATGTGCTGTACGATCAAGGATGTAAGATCAAGCCCTGCCATTCTTGCCTCTAAGGAGCATTCTGGATGTATTTCTCTAAGACCGACAGGTTTGTCCTTTTAGCAGTCCATGGTGCTTTCAGTATTCTTCACGAGCATCACAATTCAATTGTATCTATTCTTCTTTGGTCTTCCTTACTCAATGTCTAACTTTCAGATGCATATGAGGTGATGGGAAATACCAGGGCTTGGGTTAATCACACCGTGCTCCTCAAAGTAATGTCCTTGAATTTTAATACCCTAAAGAGGTCTTGTGCAGCTGATTTATCCAGTGCAGTATGTCTTTTGATCTCTTGACTGCTGAATCCATGAACATTGATAGTGGATCCAACCATGATAAAATCCTTTACAACTTCAGTCTTTTGTCCTTTTAACATGATGCTACCTCTTGGTCCAGTTTTGAGGATGTTGGTCTTCTTTCATTCAGTTGTAATCCATACTAAAGGCTAGGTAAGGTTCTTAATCGTCATCATCAAGTATTTCAAGTTCTTTTTACTTTCAGCAAACACAGTTGTGAAATCTTTGTATCTCAGGTTGATAATAAGCCTTCCTCCAGTCTTTTTATGCCACATTCTTCATAGAAGCTAGTTTCTTTGATTCTTTGCTCAGCATATAGATCGAGCAAGTATGGTAAAAGGATGCAACCCTGACTCACAACATTTTAAAAATCATTTTATTGGGGGCTCGTACAATTCTTATCAAAATCCATCCATCCACCCATTGTGTCAAGCACATTTGTACATATGTTTCCATCATCATTCTAAAAACATTTGCTTTCTTCTTGAGCCCTTGGTGTCAGCTCCTCATTTTCCCCTCCCTTCCCACTCCCCTCCCTCACACACCCTTGATGATTTATAAATTATTTTTTGTCATGTCTTACACTGTCTGACATCTCTTTTCATCCACTTTTCTGTTTTCTATCCCCTAGGGAGGGGGGTATATGTAAATCCTTGTAATCGGTTCCCTCTTTCTATCCCACCTTTCCCTTAACCTCCTGGTATCACTACTCTCATTATTGGTCTTGAGGAGTTTATCTGTCCTGGATTCCCAGTGTTTCCAGTTCTTATCTGTACCAGTGTACATTCTATGGTCCAACCAGATTTGTAAGGTAGTCTAGGGATCATGATAGTAGTTGGGGGGAGGAAGCTTTAAAGAACTAGAGGAAAGTTGAATGTTTCATCATTGCTACACTGCACCCTGACTGGTTCATTTGACTCCTTGCATCCCTTCTGTAAGGGGATGTCCAATTACCTACAGATGGGCTTTGGGTTCCCACTCCACACTTCCATTCATTCACAATAATAGCATTTTTTGTTCTCTGATTTCTGATACCTGATCCCATCAACACCTCATGATCACATCGGCTGGTGTGCTTCTTCCACGTGGGTTGCTTCTCAGCTAGATGGCTGCTTTTTTATGTTCAAGCCTTTAAGACCCCAGATGCTATATCTTTTGATAGCTGGGCACCATCAGTTTTCTTCACCACATTTGTTTGTGTACCTGCTCTGTCTTCCATGATCGTGTTGGGAAGGTGAGCATCATGCAATGCCAGTTTAATAGAACAAAGTGTTCTTGCATTGAGTAGAGGTCCAATGTCCACCTGCTACCATAATACTAAACCTATAAACATATGCACATAGATATATTTACCCATCTTGACTTACAACTTTAACAATTTTAAACCATGCAGAATTTCTTCTGTTCACACCAGTGTATTCTGAAATTATACAAACATGTGATAAAGATGCATGGGTAATTACACTGGTTAGCATAGGCAATTTGGAAATAAAGCAAAAAAAAACCAATTGCTGGAAGATATGACCTTGGTGATAGAAATTGTATGGCAGATCACATGATAAACTTTTGCAAGACCAATGACTCACTTATTGCAAATACCTTTTTCAACAACAGAAATTATTTCTATACATATGAAACTCATTGAATGTCATACACAGGAATTCCTGTGAATAGAAACAATAAGGCTGTCTACCTGTTTGGGGGATCTCACCATAGCATTGGATGGAAGCCACTGCGTAGACAATGTCCCTTCCCCTCCTTAACAATATGATCCCAGCTGAAGTGAGGTGCCAAAGTGACCTCCAAGATATATACCTAGCGAGGCTGGAGTACGATTCATTGCCACCAGTCATTCAGCCATCTTTTGACCATAGGTTGCCGAACTCCACTTGTAGAGTTCACAGGAATGTTTGTCAAAGGAAATGTACAATGTGATTGAGAAATTTATATGGAGAATATTCTTCTTTTAAGAAAAAACAATTTTGTTGTACATAATTGACATATACATTCTGATTGATTAAACATACACAGTGAAATCATTCTAAGAAGAATTTTCTAATCATCACCACCAACAATTTACAATATTCATTTTTTTTCTAACCTGTTTCCTCCTTTCTTTTTCTTGCTGCTAGATACAATTTTATTCTTATCCCTAAAAGATTGATGGCATTGTTGAGTTAATCCCTTGGAAAAGTGAATGATGGTAAAATGTTGGTAGTGTTTTTCTCTGTTATTCCTCTTACATTTTACTTGATTGAACAATAAATTAATCAGTAGTCTCAATGCACAACCTATCTATATTTACAACTAAAACTTTTCTGGGGATTAATAAATTCTAAGAAAAATAATAAAGAGAAATAATGTGAGTGAGTTCCTGGCAGTGGTCTGCTATCTGATCTTCTGACCTTGAATTCATTCACCTATGGAGTCACAAGTCTGACCTGCTGACAGTGGGTTCATTCTTCCTACAGTCAACAGTCTGTGATCTGTTGGTAATCCTGGAGTTCTTTAGCTCCACAGCTGTGCAAGTAAAGAAAAGCCTACAGCTGACTCAAAGACTTGGAACCCTCTTGGATTTGCCCACTTGTACAACTGCGTGAGCCATTGACATTATGTAAAATTCTCTCTCTCTGCTCTATATATATTCAAGTACACATACATATACATATATATTCAAACACACACATATACATATATACACACATATACATCTATGTATATATGTACATAAGTGCTACCATTTTCTCAAGCAAAACTAGTAGTATAAATATATAACTAGCAAACTAGTTGTATTTATATATGTAAATATATAAAATTAGATTTTCATATATACATATATAAATAGAACTAGTTTTGCTTCTCTAGAGAACTCAGCCTAAGACAATATATTAGATAACACTTTTCATTGTACTAATAATACTATAAGTTAATTTTTCATCCCTTATACCTCATGATCCAATAGTTAAAACATAGAATTAGCATTTCCCACAACAACATAAAATTTCTTAATGTTTTCAGCTTCATTAAATTCACAGATATTCAAATAAAGAAATCTTTTAAAAAAACATTTAATAAGGGGCTCATACAACTCTTATCACAATCCATACATATACATACATCAATTGTATAAAGCACATCTGTACATTCTTTGCCCTAATCATTTTCAAAGCATTTGCTCTCCACTTAAGCCCTTTGCATCAGGTCCTCTTAATTTTTTGCCCTCCCTCCCCGCTCCGCCCTCCCTCATGAGCCCCTGATAATTTATAGATTATTATTTTGTCATATCTTGACCTATCTGGCATCTCCCGTCATCACCTTTTCTGTTGTCCATCCCCCACGGAGGAGGTCACCTGTAGATCCTTGTAATCGGTTCCCCCTTTCCAAACCACTCTTCCTCTACTCTCCCAGTATCACCCCTCACACCCCTGGTTAAATAAAGAAATCTTATAAATGATTTACATATATAGTGTCTAAAGTACAGATATATACCAGATACATCTCAGATCATCTACCTCTTAAAGAAAAAGCCCTTTTCCCTCCCCAGAGATGGAGGAAAGTCTGTAAATAAAGGCTCATATTCATCTCATTGTGCTTTTCCAGGGTATCCTAAATGACCCAGGTAGTATGATCAAGTTATAGAGATCACTAATACATGGGAAAAGGATGCTATAAGGTAATGCAGAATTGGCTTAAGCTAGTAAGGCAAGTACCCTTACCTTCCTAAATGTGACTAATGATGGACTTGCAAACAGAGTGGTTAAGGAAAAGTTTTATAACCCATAGCTCAGAACCTAGATGAAATATCAGAAATGTTGAATCTGAAGTGATCAAAGAGGGCTAATATTTTTGGAGAAAATTTTCATTTTACAGCATGGCATATTGAAATAGAAATATGCTGCAAAGGACCTCTTTAAAATGCTAAAAAGCAAATACCGTATATACTCAAATATAATCCTACCCGAGTATAAGCCAAGGTACCTAATTATTATCTGGGAAACCAGAAAAACTGATTGACTCGAGTATAAGCCTAGGGTGGAAAATGCAGAAGCTATTTGTGAGTTTCAATGATCAAAACTAATAGAAATAAAATTATTAAAAATTGAGACATCAGTGGGGTAATGTATTTAAATATAGATTTTAAATAAAGAATAAGTCATTTAAAATTAGTAAACCAGCACAGTAAGTGGAAAATAGGTTCGACAAAAACAATGATAAGGTATCAACAATGATACCTTAAGAGTATTCCCTGAGCTCAAGCATCCAAGCTAAAATGTAAAGAGTTAACATCCTTCCAAACTGGATTCCTCATCATCATCGTATCCCAATGCAGAGCTTCAGCTGGTGTGAGGTCATCATAGATGCTGTCCTCACTGAGATCGCCATCATCACTATCACTGCTGTCATTTTAATACAAAGCGCAGTTTTCACTGCCATCCATAGCATTACTAATGCTACATTTCTGGAAGGCATGTTACACCATGTCTTCTGGAATGTCTTCCCATGTATCTTGAACCCACTTTGCTATTAACTCTGTCAGGCTTCATGAGATTTCCTCCTCTTGTGAGTCGGGCTTGACCAGATGACATCCATTCATGCCACTGACTCGTGCATAAGCTGAACCCCAGTTTTCAGCACATTTTTTGTGCTGAAAAACTTGGTTTATACACGAGTGTGTATGGTATGTCACTCTGAGATCTAAGATACACTTGATTTAAATTGCTTGAAAGAAATGGGAAAGCTAGATAATAAATCAAGAGGACCCATGAAGAACTGATGTCTCTGCATTGTGTTGTTGGTGAAGCAAATTTAATACACTATTGAATGACAGAAGAACGAATAAACCTGCCTTAGAAGGATATTCAGAATGATTTTTAGAAATAAGAATGGCCAAAGTTCACCCCAAGTACTTTTTACATGTCAAGTGGGTCCAACATCTTGAGAAAGACCTCATGCTTGATAGAGGATCAGCAAAAAAGAGGAAGACGCTCCACAAGATCTCCATGGTGGCTGTACCAATGGGCCCACACAGTCTTCACAATTGTGAGGCTGACTAAAGGTTGGGTAGTGTTGTGTTGCATTGTACACAGAGTTGCTATGGCTTGGAACTGACTCAACGCCATCTAATAACAGCAACAGTGGTGAGTCTTACAGACTCATTATACCAAGCTTCTGTGATGGTTTTGAATAAAATATATATACCTTGTATTTTAGGGATCACAGTCGGAATTATTCGTGACAGAAATATATTATAGACAAGGACTGACTGAAGGAGTCTAGGGAAGCTATGTTCTTATTAAATACTACTACTTATCATATCATTCAGTCATTTTTCTTTGTTTTTTGGGGGGGAGTCTTTTAACTCTTTCTTGGGGGGTCTTTCAACTCTTTCTGATCTGTTGGGTAATAATAAATGTGAACCCTCTTTTATCATGTAACTTCTATATGCTTTAAATTTCAGAAAAGTAAAACGAGCCATTGTGAAGTAGGTAGTGTACATCTTCCAAATGTATACAACTAATATTTCTGTAGGTTCAATTCCACATGCTTCATCCCAGTCTCCAGAGATGGAATTTTATACCAGATTTTGGATCAAAATATATCATTGGACTATAATGAAGTTCTGTATTTTCTGTCTCTCATTCTAAAGGACAGGATTAATAGTTCTGAATTTTTGTTTGATTTCCACCTATATCCCTAGGTAGTTGTATGTCAGCGAATCCATTGATCATCAATTGAGCTATCTCATTTTACACTTTTTCACAATAACATATCTGTAAAAAAAATGGACAGAATGAGGTTTCAAGGGAAAATTTAACACAGTGTAATAACATGGAAAATTTATTACTTGGCTAATCCTATTTAGTATTTAATCTTGTGATCATAAATCAAATTTATGATAAAATTAATTGGAATTACTTTCTATCCTGAGATCACAAGCATGTGAATGCTGGACATTATCAGCATAAATAGCATTAGGTAGCTGTAGGATATTACTTTGGGTAACCTTACTGAAAGGAGTTTAATCATTCATGTATATGGAGTGATTATTTTTAAAAGTTGATGCCTTATATATCATCAGAATATGAAAACAAAGATGTTAATGTCATGTCTGATTTAAGCAATCATCTCCCCAAGAGGAGCCACTGTTCCTGCTTTGAACAACAAAGATTATATTTATTTAAAAATTGCATCCAGACAAAATAGATTCTTACTGTACTAGATTGCTTTTGGTGCCACATTGCTTGTGGTGGTTACCCACTTGTTGTAATGGTAGGTTGTTCATTTTCAGTAGTATTTTTATTTAAAGAAATAACTCAATGTCAGTGAGTTTTTTAGTAGAGATGTTTTTTTTATTTATTCAAATTAATTATTTAAAAAAGCATTTTATTGGGGGCTCGTACAACTCATCATAATCCATCCATCCATTGTGTCAAGCACATTTGTACATTTGTTGCCATCATTCTTCTCCCCTGTCCCTCATGAGCCCTTGATAATTTATAAATTATTATTTTGTGAATCTCACACTGTCCAACATCTCTAGTTGGGTATTTTGATGATGTCCAATTTTGAATTATTGTTTCTATGGTAACTGTTTACATCGTTTGCTATGCCTGTGTGTCTGTGTTTGTATTTATAGTCACAGTTGGTTATGTGCTTAAGAGAATAGTATGTGAAAGGTTACTGCCTTCAGTTTAAGTATATTGTGTAAGCATAATTGCCAAAGTGGCTTTCACAACCTCTCCAAGAATATTTTCATTTTCAATTAAGCCAATCTAGTTTGGATGTCCACTACCTGTCTGTTGTTTGTTGTGTGGTGTGGCTTGCCTATTGATATGATATTGTACATGATGCCACCATTATTCCAAATACTCCCAGAATCATTTATGGTGGCTGGGTTCAAGCAAAATTGTCAGAGTAAGGCGGCCTAGAACAAATGCCTGGTGATCTATGTCATTAATTTTCAAATGTAAATCGTATGAATCATAAGAAAATACTGAGTCTGACTCACTTATTTTGGACATATCATTAGAAAAAAACAAAAAATTTTTACTACTCTCCAGTCTGTTTTGACTCAGCAACCCTGCAGCACAGGCTAGGACCGCCTCTGGCTTTCTGACACTGTGACTCTTCATGGTAGTAGAAAGCCAGACGTACTCCCACGTCTAAAGAGGGAAATCTCTAGAGATATCCATCATGTTCAATAAAGCAGAGGGTGATAAAGGGTTAGGAAGAGACTCAGTGAGATGGATAGACACAGTAATATCAACAGTTGGCTCAACATGCTGATAATTGTGAGGACACATAAATGATAGGCAATACTCAGTTTGGTTAACCAGGAGGCTGCCATGAGTTAGATGGCAGCTCTGTCACTTCCTAATTAAAGTGAGATACCAGTTCATCATCATTTTGATTGAACTCACACCACTAATGAATTGAAAATTTAACTTTTAAAGAGCTCAATATCTTCGTTTGCGAAGTAACTCAATATGTTTTCCCTTTTCTATTGCATTGCACATCAATTTTGATTAATTAGTGAAAGTTCTTTATACAAGTATCCCCCACTTTCTGAAACTTTGCTTTTACAAAAGAATTACTTCAGCATCTGTTTTCACTAAAGAGGATTTTTCACTTGTATACAATAAAGATTAATGCAAAAGTAGTATTCAACCTTTATTTTTATTTTTATAAACAGTTTTATTGGGTCATAACCCAAATAACATACAATTCAATATTTTAATTATATCAAGAAGTACTGTACAATTGTTACCACAATCAATTTTAGAACATTTTCCTGTTTTGTTATTAGCTTTTCATGTCTCCCCAGTCTGTCATCCTCTCCAGGAACACTTAATCCAGTTATGTCTCTGTAGATTCACTCATACTAGATTTCGTGTACCGATGCACATACAAAAATAAAAAGCAAATAATCAAAAAAGCTATCTTCTTTTTAACTGCTAGTACTTTTACATATGTCAGAAGGGGGAACAAATCAGATGTTATGTTTTAACCATCAATCTTTGTTTTTTAGCACATTGTTAAAGAAGTCCACACTGTCTCTTAGATTGTCGTACTGTAGCAGCTTGTGTGTTTCTGTGATGCTGGACGTTTGTCACTGGTATTTCAAACGCCAGCAGGGTCACCCAAAGGGAACAGGTTTCAGCAGAGCTTCCAGACTAAGAGCATACAGTGAAGGACTGATCCCCAACTTTGGAGGAAGGATCCGCTGAAAGCCTTTTGCATAGCTTTGGAACATTATCAGATTCTGGAGCCCTGAAGAATGGCAACAGAACCTTGTCTGAGATGCCATCAGAGGATGGGCCCCTCCAGCCCGAAGGCACTTGAAATGGGATGGAGTCGGAGCTGCTTTCTCCGAGTGGAGCTGTCCATGGTAGACTGAAGACGACCAAAGACAGAAGAATCATTGTACAAGTAACGTGGTGCTGAAGAATAAAAGCGAGAGTACACGGACTGCTAAGGGGACAAACAAATCTGTCCTGGAAGAAATAGGACCATGTGCTCCTTAGCGGCAAGGATGATGAGACTTTGCCTGACGCACTTTGGACATGTTGGCAGGAGAGACCAGTTCCCAGAGAAGGGCGCCTTGCTTAGTAAGGGCCCTCAACGAGATCGATGGAGAGAGAAGCTACAGCAATGAGCTCAGGCACAGGAGCAATTGGGAGGATAGCACAGGACCGGGCAGTGTTATGTTCTGCTGGGCAGAGGGGTTGCTATGTGTCGCAGATGACTCACTGGCACCTAACAACCACGGAGGAGGCACAACGTATCCCCAATGGCAAGAGACAGTGGCACACCAAGGTCCTTCCCCTTGGCTCCTGTTTTCTGTATCTCAGCATAAGGCTACCTCGCTTTGAACTGTCTGTGAACACTAATTACTGTTATTTTCAGTTCTATGCTTTATTGTCTATTATTCAGCAGATTATTCTGTGAGTCTGAGGATTCTCTAAATATTTTTTCTGTATAAATGAATGGTAATTTCTTTTTCGCTTTTGGCCATTTTGGCTTATGAAAAGTTTCATGGGAACACTTTCAGAGAGTGGGGAAACCTACTATATCAAAGGTATTGCAAATGACTATTTTCTAAAACACAGTGACTTACAATGGACTTTTAAATGGCCTTTTAATAAGGAGAAATTCTTCCTTCAAATATAGTCCACATTATTAAGGCTTTTCTTAATTAGTAGGTCTTTGTGTTTGACATTTTTCCCCATCTCATATTTATTTCTTCCCAAATGGTTGTTCTACCACTCACTTTCAGTTCTGTAAGCTGTTTCAATGTCAGTGTTGTCACAAATCAGGGATTCATATATGTGTAGATATTTTTCTATCATATATGTGTAGATATTTTGCTAGACTTTCTGCTCTTGTCTTTGAACAATTTGTTCAGATTTGCAACAGCATAGCAGCGTCTTAATTCTCATAGTTTTACCCCAATTTTTTCCCCCAATTTTTGAAGATCTTAACTAATCTTGGTCCTTTGTTTTTTCACATGAATTTCAGAATAAGGTTTTAAATATTGATTAAAAATCCATAAATACAAATTTGCTACTATCTTTGTTGTGTTTGCTTTGAATATGCATGTCATTTTGAAACCATAACATCTTTATAATACTGAGTTTTCCAATTTGTGGACATCTTTTTCTTTATTTAGCTCAGCTTTATTTTTGTGTGTGCGTGCTCAGAGGCCTCACCTAGCTCTTCTTAATATTCATGAGTAAGTGTCTTTAGAATATTATCGTTGTGAGTTGGAATCCGACTTGACAGCACCTAATAACAATAGAGCTGTCATCATTGATGAGGCTTCTTAAATCAGTTACAGATTATGAGCCAATTACAAATTTCAATAACTTTGCTCAATTCACTAATAATTAATCCAATAATTTATTGGTGAATACTTTGGGGATATATATATATATATATATATATATATATATATATATATATATATATATATATATATATATATATATGATTATGCCACCTGTAAGTAATTATAACTGAATTCCCCAGACCACAATCGTTATACATGCCTAACTTTTTCTTGCTCAATTTTTTCTGAAGAAGCGCTGAGCTTTCTACTCCCATAAACAGTTACAGTTGTAACCAAACAGAGCAATTCTACCCGGACTCTATGAATTGGCATGGACTTCCAGTCAGCGAGTTTGATTTTGGGTGACAAAATCTAGTACACTGTTGAATAGAAATTTGCTTAGTGGATACTTTTTTCTTTCTACTCTTTCTTGAGAAGAAAGATTTCAAATTTCACCTGTAACATGATACTGGCTGTAGTTTTGGCTTTTGTTTTCTGTGTGAGTTAATAATAATTAACAGATAAAAATATTTTTAGACATTTCTGGATCAAGGTATTTATTTGGGATATACTGACAGTAATATTTTTGTTTGATTTTTAATGTAG
Organism: Tenrec ecaudatus; assembly: GCF_050624435.1. Classification (NCBI taxonomy): domain Eukaryota; kingdom Metazoa; phylum Chordata; class Mammalia; order Afrosoricida; family Tenrecidae; genus Tenrec; species Tenrec ecaudatus. Next base: position 56,720,499 of record NC_134538.1, on the reverse strand, counting down.
TGAATTACATTTACTAATATTTTGAATACTAAACAAATCTTCCCTATAAAAACATGATTAATCATATGAAATTTATATTATTATACACTGCTGAACTAGATGTGTCATTATTTTATTCAGTGCTTTTATTTGTATGTAAATGAGAGATATTTGCTTTTTGTATAATGTGCTTACCCAGATTTGATACCAAGGTTATGCTAGTCTCAAAATTAGTTGAGTGATCTTTTATACTTTATAGTCTTTGGATTAATTTATTTAAATTAACATGAATTGATTAAGCACAGAGAGTTCTCTGGAGGAAAGTTTTAAAATTAAACAGAAAAATATTTATTATATGTCTATTATGACTTCCCATTTATTCTTGTGTAAGATTGTGATATAATTTAAAATACAAGAATTTATTCTTATAGTCCAGTGAGGCTAACAGCTTATTTTTTATTCTGCTATGAACTCGGAATGTCTAATCGTATCTGTACAAAAGCAAATTTTTTTATGATATTGAATATCTATGATTTTTTAAATTAGAGGATTCTAGGAATAAGAAAAGTTTCTGATCTTAATTTAAAAATCTATATCTACAAAATAATCCTTGATTTAGTTATTATAATTAGTGTTGAATTATTGAAATATCCAGTTAAGGCTAAATAATAGGTGTCCACCTACACTACTTTTGCTTAATATTCTAATGAAAATCTTAGACAATAAAACTATCACAGACTAGCAGAAGAACTACAAATCTGTCTTAGAAGAAGAAGAATCATAATGCTCCTTAGAAGTGAGGATGGCATAAGAGTTGTATGAGCCCATAATAAAATGTTTTTTTAAAAAAGTGAGGATGGCAAGCATCAGTCTCCCATAATTTGTACGTGCCTTCATGAAAGCCCAGTCCTTGGGGGAAAGACATTCTGCTTGGTATAAAGGACCAAGGGAAAGAAAGAGAGACTGCCAACACGATGGATTGACACAGTGACTGCAACAAGGGACTTGAGGATGACCAGGATTTGGCAGTATTTTGTTCCCCTGTATTCAAAGTTGCTATTTTGTACTTTTGTACATAGGAATGGGCTCCCAATTTAGCAACAGTTGTCCTTAATCTTTATGGTCTCTGTATTCCTTTACACTCTTAAAACATTATTCAAGACAAGAAAGAACTTTTGCTTAGGTGGACTATATTTAGAAAAATTTATGTTCTTAGAAATAAAATTTTAGTAAATGTTAAAGGACTATTATATGGTAATATGAAATATAAATGTAGCTTCCAAAAGACATGATTTTAATGAGAAGGCAATGTGGTTTTCCTTTTTGAAATTAACTTGAATATATTACTTCATTGAAGAGAGTTGGATTCTAAAAATTTTTTAGCTCAGCCTTCTGAAACTTATTCTTTTGAATAAAGTCCATCAAGAAAATCAAGCCTTACGTCAGAATAAGTAGAAAAGAAAAAAAAGTGTAAGCCTCACTTTAAATAATATATGACCTGTAGGACTGTATGGACCTACCATTGAGGGCGGCTGACTTACACATTCAATGTGATTCTTAATGAATTCCCAAGACGTGTGTGAGAGATAGAGATTAGATAGATAGATAGATAGACAGACAGTTACTTATCAACTGAATTTATTTGGAAATGTAAATGTGTGCCTTCTGGAGATGAGTAATATGCAGATGAGAGTGAAACCAGATGAGTGATAGATAAACAAATGCACGAGGAAGCGCAAAGCAAGGAGGGAGTCAGTGAATAGGATGAAAAAAGGTTAACGGTGAGCCTTAGTCAATCGGCTTGAGAGCCTATCTGGAGGAGAATGCCCACCTGGTGGCTGTTAGAGAACCTGAACTCCATGTACACCCTGCTCCTCTGCTTGATTGAGTCTGGACCCAAACTGGATAATTGTTCCATTCTCCCAGAAGTGTATGAGGCCCACTCCAAGAAGTGCGTTCTCCTGATTTCCTCACCACACCTTCCTGGTGACCAGGGCTAGCTCCCCTCTGCCCCCACCAGCCTGGTGGCTAGAGACACAAAGTTTCAGCCTCTCCTATCCTAGTTTTCTCAGAGGCCTTCTCTCAACCAGTGGCCACCCACCACATTGCCTCACAAGTAACTACTACCCCTGCTAGCAGATGATTCTCCTCACAACTGCATCTGTTATATCGACAGGTTGCAGTGGCCATCTATGCAAGATTTACACGTGGAAAGTAAGTGTAAATGGACCTCCTGGTAGACTCTTGCCTTGTCCATGGGCATAAAGTCCCACAGGTCATGGGACAGCCACAGGTGGCCACTGCTGCTAGCAGGTATAAAGGCAACTTTTGTTGCCCTGGCCTCTCCCCTCATTTTCATTCTTCTTTATATTTTTTCATTTTATCCTTTTTCTATTTTTTAATTTTCATTTGCTCATATTTTTTTCCTCCATAAGAAATATTTTCCTTTCCCCCCTGCTCATTCCAAAGGATGTAGATTTTGTTTCTGCAATAGTACGCCAAAAATAAACACACCTACCACGCAGTCTTTATCATTGCTGCAGCCCCTGTGTAAATCCTTTTTCTCTTTTATTGACGATCCTCTACTTTGTACATGAGATGATGTCGTCTTTACTTTTCGAGAGCATTTTGGCTGCACTTCTTCCAAGACACATTTGTTCAATCTTGTGGGAGGGCATATCCAATATTCTTCATCAGCACCCAAATTCAAGAGTATCAATCTTCTCCAGTCTCCCATCTTCATTGTCCATATTTTCCCTGAATCTGAGGCAATTGAAATGGCTATGATTTAGGTTTAGTAGCACCCTCGTTTTCAAAGTGAGATCCATGATTTTCCAATATTTTAAAGAGGACTTTCCAGCAGATTTGCCAAATATAACATATCCTTTGACTACTTCTTGATTGCTGCTTCTATGGAAAGTTGTTTATCGAATTAAAATGAAATTATTGATAACTTTCTCTTTCCTCATTTATGATGATGTGGCTTATTCGTCTAATGGTAAGCATTTTTGTTCTTTATGTTGAAGTATAAACCATACTAAATACGGTAATCTTTGATCAGTAAGTGCTTCCCACCCTCTCTGCTCTCTGCCAGTAAGGGTGTATTATCTGCTCAGCTCATATTGTTAACAAAGCTCTCCCCATTCCTGATATGGTTTGCTTTTTCATATCATCCAACCCTTCAGATGATTTGCTCAGCCTGCAGTCTGAATAAGTATGGCAGATGGATACAACCCTAATGTATTCGTTCAAAATCAGACACTCTCCTTGTTCAGTTAAAATGATTGCCTCTTTCTATGGTGATCCCTTAAAGAAAAGTCAGACTTCATTGCAGGGTGCCATCTAGTTTCAGACAGTGAAGCTTGACTAGTCCCTTGGTTTAATTTCTCTATGCATTTTTAATTTTCTGTATTCTACTCATATCTAAATGGTTACTAAAGGGAAAATAGAAAAATAAAATTTGGTATATACACACAATAGACTACTCTTGTTATTGGGTCCTGTCGAGATGATTCTATCTCATAATGACCCTGTGAACAACAGAATGAAATCCTGAGTAGTCGGTACCATCCTCACAGGATTTCAGCCACTGTGTCAATCCATCTTGTCAAAGCTCTTCTTCTTTCCTCCTCTACTTGACCAAGCTTGTTGTCCATCTCCAGGGTCTAGTCTCTCCTGATAATATGTCCAGAGTATGTGAGATGCAGCGGAACACTATGAAACATTAATTAATTACAATGAACCTGAAAAATGCTGTGTAACATGAAAGAACCTCGACCTTATGCTGAGTGAAATTAATAAATGACCAAGGACAAATATTGCATGAGACCACTATTGAAAAATTTAAATGGTTTGCATGTTAAAGGAAACATACTTTGATGGCTACTTTAAGTGGGTGGAAAATGGAGGGAGAGAAAAATCACAGGCTAGATGATAAACAGGTATTAATTTGGTTGAGGCTAAAGTCAAACTTACTGCTGTCATGTTTCTCACAGAGCAGCTGGTGGGTTTGAACTGCTGACCTTGCAGTTAGCAGCCAAACACATAACCACTATAACACGAGGGCTGAAAACTTGGCTGAAGGAGAGAAAAAATTTATAACTGAAGGTTGGCTTAATTGTCTGATTATGACCTCTGACCATTTATAATTTGATTATCTTTAAGTTGTTGATGTGTTTAAATTTTCTATAAATTATAGAGATTAGTCCATTGTCTGATATATTGTTGCCAAATACTTTCCCCAATCTATAGGCTTTAATTTAACTTAATGGGTGATCTTTTGATCCATATAAATGTTTAATTTTTAGCTGTTTCCAGTCATCCAGTTAACTGTCTTCTGTTTGTATATTTTTGTCATGTTTGATAGTTAATTATGCCATAAGTTAAGATCTCTAATTTTTTCTTGGATGATCTTTATAAGTTTAAATGTCACATTTATGCCTCTTATCTATCTTGTGTTCATTTTTTATATATGTTTTGAGGTAAAAATCTTATTTTATTTCTATGTAAGTGAACATATGATTTTCCAATATTATTTGTTAAAGGGTCTGTCTTTTCCCAATTTAATGCCTTATGGCCCTTGGTCAAGAGAACTGTATATTGTTGGGTGGATTCATTATAAGTTCTCCCCTCTCTTGTGCTGGTCTCTATCCATGTTTTGTTTTACGAGGATTAGGCTTTTAATTGAGATTAAGATGTGTGAGACCTTCTTTCTTTCTTTTCTTTTTTGTTGTGCTTTGCTTATCTGAGGTCTCTTTCCTTTGGTTTTCCCACCTCCTTAAGCAACGTTGATGGACTCTAGATCAGGATTTCCTTGTCTCTATGAATTGTGTTGAGTAGCATCAACATACACACAATGTTAAGTATTCTATCCATGATCATATTATGTTCTTCCTTGCATGTACATCTCTTTAAGATTCATGTTAGTAGCACTTTGTAGTTTTCTTTGTATACATTTATTGTATTGTTTACTCCTAAGTTTGTACCTTTGTGGTAGTTATTTTAAAATACATTGTTTAGAAGAATACAAATTATTTTACATATTGATTTTGTACAAAATCACTTTGCTGAATCTTTTAAATAATGCCAGTAATTTTCATGCTGCATCTTTGGGTTTTTCTGTATATAGAATAATATCATCTTCAAATATTTATAGATTTACTTTTTTTCTTTATCAGGTTGAATGTTATTTATTTCCAATTTTGCATTTTTGCACTGACTAGGACTTGCAATACAATATTGAGTAGGAATGGCCATAGAGGTCATCCATTTTTGTCTGATTCCTATTCACAAGGAGAATACTTTAAATCTGCATCTGTTGAGAATAATCTTGGCCAATAGTTTTGCACATATTTTCCTTTAATTATATTCTGGAATTTCCCTTCAGTTTCTATTTTTTGAGAGTTTTTCAGGAATGTATATTAAATTTTAATAACTACATTTTTGGCTTCAATTGCTATGATCATGTGGTTCTTTTCTTTTGTTCTACTTATGTAGTGGATAGTGTTGATTGCATTCTGAATATTGAAACTTGCACACCTGGTGTGAATCCCATTTGTTGATGATGAATTTTACTTTTAATATGGTGTTGGAGTCTACTGGGGAGATTTAGCTGAGGAGTTTTGCATCTATTTTCATGAGAGATATTGATTTATAATATTCTGTTTCATGTCTTTGCTGGCTTTGATATTAAGCCTATACTTGTTTCAGATAATGAATTTGGGTGTATTCCATCATTTTCTGTGGTCAGAAATAGTTTTAGCAGAATTATTGTCAGCTATTAATGAATGTTTGCTAGAATTCTCCTGTGAGGTCATCTGAGACAGGCATTTAAAAATATATATATTGTTGTTATGTGATTTTATTTGTCTATTCATAGTTTTTATCTTAGACTGGGTTGTTTCTTTTAGTAGGTTATGTGTGTCTAGAAAAATTTTCAGTTTTTCTGCTTTTCAAATCTGTTGTAGTACAATTTGTCATAGTCTTCTGCTCTCCTTTTTATTTCTGCTGTTTCTCTTACTATAGCACCTATTTTACTTATTATTTGGTCTTCTCTTTCTTATCCTTCATTAAAGTTGCCAGTGGTTTGCTATTTTTGCTAATCTTTTCAAAGAGCCAATTTCTAGTTTACTAATAATTTATTTTGTCTTTCTGTTTAATTTGTTTCTGATGTACTCATTATTCTTTCTTCTCTAGAATGGAAGCTTATGGTTGGAGATGTTTGTTTAATGAAGTCAGTTTTCTTATTCCTGCTTTTGACATGCGTGTTTATTGGTATAAATTGCTCTCAGAGCACTGCTTGGTGTGTTCCAAAGGTTTTGCAGTGCTGTTTCCATTCTTGTTTAATTCAGACTTTTCACATTTTCTTTTTTCTTTCTTCTATTATTCAGTGTCTTAAAAGAAGGGTGCTTTCATGTTATATTTCCCCTGGTGGCATAGTGGTTACTTGCTAGGTGAAAGATGAGACTTTCTACTAGCACGAGTCGCAGTCTGGGAGACTCACAGGGGCTGTCTACCCTGCCCTACGAGGTTGTCAGGATTCAGAATTGACTTGGAGGCTGTGAGTTTTGTTTCTTAGTTTTTATATTTAGTTTCTCTCTGATCTTCCTATTGTTTGTTTTTAATTTGAGAGTGTTGTGATCTGAGAAGATGCTTTGTGTCACTTTGATGGTTTTTAACGTATTGAGCATGACCTACGTGCACTATAAGAGAACATGCATTGCGTTTTAGTTGTGTGAAGTTGCTGGATGAGCTCGTCAGTGGGTTGTGCCATTTGTAACTTAAGCTTTGTCGAGCTCCTTTCCAGTTGGTGTGCCTCTTATCAAACATGGCTTGATTAAATCTCCTACTATTTTTGTGGAGATGTATATTTCTCTTTTCTGGGTAAAAGTTTACTTTACGTATTGTAGGGTTCTTTCATTGGGTTCATAGATAAATATTATAATTATATCCTTTTGCTAGATTGGCCCTTTTAATGTTATATTATACGATTTCTCTTCCTTTATGTTGGCTTTTGCCTTGGCATACACATCAGAAATTAATATACACACTCCTATTCCTTCTTGATTGCTGTTAGATTGGTGTCCTTTTCTCACACTTTGATTTTAATTTATTTTTGTCTATGATGACGCTCTGTGATCAATATATTTATGGATCCTGCTTTATTAGCCCACTTACATTCCTTATAATTAATCAGTTATGTTATCAAGAGGTCCAACTCTCTTCTAGTAAGAAGGAGATCTTGCTTGGTAAAGTAGAAAAAACCCTCAAAAATCAAACTCACTGACACCCAGTTGGTACACACTGAGCGCTCTGCTAGGGGACAGCATGGAACTGGTCCTGTGGGTTTGTATGGCAGTTGGAAGCCTCATCTTTTCCCCAGAGTAATCAGCAGCACAACTTGTACCTTGATGTGCCCTTGGGTCACCGCTCTTAAAGTAGAGGGTCTCCTCAAATTAGGAAGAAGCTTAGGAGATAGATTGATACCACTGGCCACAAGAGTCTCTGAAATGTAGCAAGGGTTAGAAGGAGAGCTCAAGAGCAGGCAGTGTTTCTTTCAGTTGTGCATCAGGTCACTGCAAATTCAAACCAGATCAAGGGCAATATGAATTTATGGCTTTAAATTGTTTTTTGTTGATTTTGTGTGTCTGTGTGTTTATTTTTATGGGATGTTTTCTAGGTGATGTTGTCTATTTCTCAGTGTGGTTGTTGTCTGATGCTGTTGGTTCTCTGTCCAAAAGACTCCCTCAGTATTTCTTATAATATTGGTTTGGTGTTTACCATTTCTTTATAATTCCCTTTATCTAGATGTGTTAGTCTGGGTACTTTAGAAAAACAAATCCACAGAAACTCATATATATATAACAGAGAGTTTTATATAAAGGGTGAGTATACATCAAGAAAACATCCCAAGCCAGTGCTGCCCAAACCCACAAGTCTAACATTAACCCATTAACCCATATGTCCAACACCAATCCACAAAGTCCTCCTCCATCTCACAAAACAGACACAATGATGCCGACTGCAGGAAGAAAGCCAAATTAGTGAATGTGTAAGCATCTCAGCGCTGGCAGGGGTTTCCAAACCCAGGGCTGCATTGGAGTAGGTGCATGTGGCTTCTCTTTGGGGTTGTCTTTCAGGAAGTGAGCATTGCCAACTAAAGCAGGGAACCGGCTAATGCAGCTGCACTCTGGTCCGACCATCACAAAGTAAGAGACCCGAGAACGTGAAAGGCAAGTTTCACTGAGCCATTTATCCCTCCGCCCTTCAAAAACTCCACATGCGTTTATTGGCCAGGTAATCACAATAAACTAACTACTTCACTAGAAATGCCCTAATTTCACCACTCTTGGTGAAAAACATGATATATATGTGGTTGCCAGTTTTTTTTAACCTTCAAAGTTTTTTTATATGTCATGTTATTTTCTTCTGATTTGAATGGCTTTTGCCCAGAAACAGAGCTTGCTTTAATTGTTTCCTCTAGAAATAGCATTTAACTTTCTTCAATTTCTCTCAATGTTCATTCTTTGTCTTTGGTATTCGAAAGTTTTATTAAAATATGTCTTTATGAACTTCTTTGGGAGTCTAAATTGTGTGGGATTTGTTGATATTCTTGGACTATCTTATCTTTTATAATACTAAGGACATTTTCTCTTAGCAAAGCTTCAATGATTCTTACAATTTTTTCCCTTCTTCTGATCTGGAATTCTCATCATAAATAAATCTTTCCCCCTGTTAGTGTCACACATTATTCATGGACTTTCTAATTTTTCCGGTGTATTATTATTTTTTCCTTATATAGGTTGGTGTACAGGGATTTGTTCTCTATTTTGCCAAATTGTGCTTCAACAGGTGGAACACGTGGTGGTTTTGAACTACTAACCTTGTTATTGGAAGTCCAATGCTTACCAGAACTTCAATATCAGGGCTCCGTAAATGCTTTCCTCTCACCCTCAATCTCCTTTTTGCTTTTGTGGTGTTCTGTTGAAAGTCCAAGTATTTAGTTTTTTCTTTTGGTGCTCGTGCTATATTTGTTACATCTAAGAATCTTTGATCCAAAATAGTCATGTTTATATACACATTTATTTACTTTTAGGATTTCTCTTTAAGAATGCTTACATTAAGTCTGATCAATTTTGTCGTTGTTCATAGGTGTCAGCGAATCAGTCCCAACTTGTGGCAGCCCTATCCACAACAGAACGAAACACTGCTCAGTCTTGCTCCATCCTCACAATCCTTCTTAAGTTTAAGGCCCGTTGTTGTTGCCGTTGTGTCAGTTCATCTTGACTGGGTCTTCCTCATTTTCCACTAACCCTCTGCTTTACAAGCACGGTGTCCTTCTCCAAGGATTGGTCTCTCCTGACAACAAGTCCAAAGTACCTGAGAGGAGGTCTGGCCATCCTTCCTTCTAAGGGTGGCTGTACTTCTAAGACAGATTTCTTAGTTCTTTTAGCAGCCCATGCCGCTTTCAATATTCTTTGCCAACACCATAATTCAAGCACCATAATGACAGGCTTCACCTGTGATTAGTTGTGGACAGCGTTCTCTGGAATACCATCCTGCTGCGTATAAAATGAACCCTCTGAGAAGCAGGAGGAAGGAAGGATCCCACTATCAGCAAGAACCAGGAGTGGAGCACATCTTCTGGAGCTGAGAGCTCTGCAGTATACCTCTTGGATCCAGAGGCCATCTGAGGAGCAGGAGCCGACAAATGAGTAGAGCAGGGAACCGTGTAATGGACTTCCCAATGCTGCGTGGAACAAGTACAGCTTACTGCTTTTGTTCAGGAGGTTGGCTTTTGGAGCGGGTGCCTCTGAGACCGCAGCTGGGTATGCTAACCCATGGAGGCTGAGCTGAATGTTTGGGCTCGAGGTTTACAGTAGAATGGTATGTCCCTTTAGGCATTTCTTAGCAGATCTAAAGGAACTTTGTCACATGTCCTGATAAGGAAGTATCCTGAGCATTTCTCACTGGCATTGCCACTTTTAATTTCCTTAATAAACCCTTTCATCATGAATTTTGTCTGTGAGTTACATGTAGCCTTTGTGATGCATATTAGAACTCAGAAAATAAAATATAGAACACTAATTAAACCAATCCTCTCTTCTCTAACCAAGGAGTAATTCAGAAGTTTGTGTGAGAGTATGTGTGCCTCTAATTTATCCCCTTGTATTAATTTCTAATTTTATTTCAGTGTGGTGGAAGAACATACTTTATATTATTTATAGCCTTTTAAATTTAGAGGTTGTATTATGGTGTAGCATATGGTCCATGTTGGAGAAAGTTTTATGTGCACTTAATAAGAAAGCATATTTTGTTATTGGGGGAGAGTTTAATATATATGTTTGAATTATTTTAGAGAGTGGCTCATGTCCTCTAGTTTCCTTTTAGTTTTCTGTTTGATTATTCAATCCATTGTTCATTTCTAGCTGAAAATTCCAGTTATTGTTGAACTATATCTCACTTAAATCCTGCTACTTTTTGCTTCATGTATGTTGATACTTTGCCTCAGGGTATGTATATATATATATATATATAATTGTTCCATCTTCTTGATAGATTGACTCTTTTAACATTATAATATGTCCCTCTTTATCTCTAACAACACTAATTGTTTAAAATCTAATCTATCTGTAATTAGTATAGCCATTTCAGCTTTCTGGTAATTGCTATTTACATGATTTATTGATCCATCCTTTATTTTTAATTCATTTGCTTGGATAAAGTGTGTCTCCTGTAGACAATATATAATTGGACTATATTCTTTTTTCCAGTCTGACAATCTATTTTCTTATTAGATTGCTCGCTTCCTTCATGTTTAATGCAATCATTCATAAAGTTTAATTTTCATCTGTAGATTTTGTTTTGTTCTTCTAATTGTCTTGTGTTTTTTAGGAGGCATGGTGGAATTGTTGGTTAAAAAATTGGGCTGACAACCACCACTAGCAACTCCATGGGCAAAAGATGAAATTTTCCACTCTTGTAAAAACGTACAGCCGTTGAAGACCTAGGAAGCAGTTGTACTCTGCCCTTGGACTTGAGTTGTGGGTTAGGTCCTTGTGTCTTTATTTCTCCTATCCCACGTCTTTGCCATTACGTGAGTATTTTCTAATGTCGAGTTTAACCTTGCCTTTTGAATTACTGTGAGTAGTTTTCTAGGATTTGCCATATACACTTCAAGGTATCAAAATCTGCCTCAAATTCATACTCGTTTAACTGCCGTGATACACAGAGCTCTTGCTCCTATGTAGTCCGACGCCTTTTCTCCCCTTCTTCTGGCACCATTTTCATATTTTATACATCCTACATATTTTAATGTACCCAGCCCATCAGCATATCATTCATAATGATAAAAATCAATGTTTTTTGACTTAAAATATTTGCTTTGTACAGGAAGCCTTCCTCCCAGTCATCTCCCTTGTACTGTTATTAAAATATATGACATCAAAGTAGCTGTTTTGACATTTTTGATGGATGTAAATGGTGTTTCTTTCAAATGCTCATCTTTGAGGACAGAGTGACGTCTGAAGAGCAAGAGCAGTGCTGTAGGGAGGACACGGTGTGGTGTGTTTTCCAGGGACATTCTTGCCCAGCCATCCTTGATGCCCTGGAGGAATGGACAAGGAAGTGCCTGTCTTCAGGGGATCAAAGTCAGCAAACCTTCTCTGGTCTTTTTCTTAGCAATGTAGTTTTCTCTTTCTTTTTTTAAAAAAACAAACATACAAAGAAACAAAACTCATCACAAGCCCCCAGGATGGTTGGAATATCAGATTCTACTTGTGCTGACCCCTTCCATCCCCAAAACAATCGCCATCATTTTCTGGGTTGACCTCCCTGCCTTGAATTTAAGTGCCCCCAGGTCATTCATGGGGATTACCACTTGTCCTCTGGATTATGCTCACAAATCGGCGACTCAACCTTGATTACAATGTTTTGTTTTTCCATAAAATTATCTTCATGGATTTCAATCTGACTGAAAATACGAATGGAAAGACCAACTCTTTAAGCTAGCTTACCTTCCACAGCACATTTGCCACTCATCAATGTAAAACCTTGCTGAAACCAAGATTGTTGCTTAAAATGAAAGTGCTAGGTCACGGGCAAGACTAATTTTGTAAGGATTGTATCCATGGTTATTGGATGGTCTTCTTCCACCACTTTCTGGAATTCAGCCACTGTTTCTTAAATTTAGGGGGTTTCCTGTCTTCCCTCCTTGACTCATCTTTGAAGTTTTCACAATCTTCTTTAAAATGCTTGATTCATCTGAAAATGATTATGTGATGTAAAATGAACTTCTTGTAAAACTGCAATGATTTGGGAAGATGTCTATTTGTATTTTATTAAATATTAGCCCTACTCTCAAAGTCATTTCCCCCCATATGTTACCCTATTGAAACTAAAGCCAGATGTATGGAGGAAACTTGTCTATAGTTATCCATTGAACACAGAGAAATGTTTATTAAAAAATTGTCCCCAGCAATTCAATCATCAATCATAAATGGGGAATTTTATAATCACCTCCACATCCATCCTAGAACATTTCTTCCCACCATAGTTGAATTGGCCCCAAAATGAACTGTACAATCAAGATCAGATCCAGTGCTCCACCCCCATCTTCATTATTTACTCCCAAACTCCCCTTTCCCTCCCATCGCCCACCCCACACCCTTGCATTCCCTATAACACCGTGTATCAGTACATATCCACTCCTCCAGTGTTTCACAGAAACTATGAAAAAAAAACACCCAGAAAACCATGAAAAACAAATTACATTAAACGGTTAAGAATCAGACCATTTTAGTATAAACACAAATATAAAAATAATTTGTACATTATGGGTCAGTGGGAGAAGACCCCCATCAACATTCAAAAAGCCAGGGAATAAATTACTGTCATGGAACAATTAAGAGATTATTGCACCCAGTACAGATTCAGGTTGTGCCTTTAGGGAGGTCAGGTTGACTGGTCAAGTATCAAGTCTGAGCCAGCATAATCAAGATTACAATGGTCTCTGCCTGCTCGTGCCGCTGCTCAGGACCCTTTCCTTTGGCTATAGTGTCACTGACAGCAGCTCAGCCTGACTAGATACTCTGCAGTTGGGGTTTGGACTCACACTCTCCTCCATAACTTTCTACCAATTGAGTATTCATAATTTTAGCTGTGATAATTTTCTCTTAAACATATTTGGGTTTTGTAATTGTTATCTTTGGATCACACAAACTTGTGTGTGTCTTCTGTGTGGACTTAATTGATTCGTTGCTTGGATGGCTACTTGTTTGAATACAAGCCTTTTAAGACCCCAGTCACATTTCAATTGATAACCAGGCACCATGTACGTTCTTCACCACACTTTGCTATAGTGCCCTTATCTGCAGTGATCACTTCATGAAGTTCAGTATCAAGAAAGGCCATCATGTAAGAACTCATTCTTAAGTTGGCGCTGAGATTTAGTGAAAGCCCAAAACCCTATGCTTTTTTCCTTTTAATTGATTTGTTGAAACTCAGGCATTAATACATGTCATATCATTCCATAGTTCACTCACATCATATAATTGTACAATCACTTCCATAATCTGTCTCCAAACATACTTTTCCTTCCTAACCTTCTTGATATAATTTACTTCTTGTCTCTTCCACCCCTCTATATCACCGCTCTCCCGAACCTCATGTCATGTTTTCTTTCCCTATAGGCTCAATGTCCCTGGGTTTCATTTACCAAAAAATGGAGACACAAATCAGTTTCAAGAGGGTGACCCTTCAAGGGCAGTACAACTCTGAGACACGCGCTAATACGCACAAGCATGAGCATAGCCACCACAGGATTGCCAGAAGAGTATCCATCTTAATATGGCTTACAGGGGGTTGATGTAGCAGGATCTTGTTTTTCTACCAAATAAAAGTACACCACTCCTGGTACGACTGTCTTCTGTTTCCTTAGACACCAGAGACATGGTTAATATGGTTTTTTAGAATATATTAATGTATATATAAATTAGAACCTCGTGGAAATTCTTTTTTGTTTATTCTCATAAATTAAGTAAAAGAAACATACATAAAACAGTGAATGTATTAATTGACAAAAATGTTGTGACTAGAAGCTTGCAGAAGCCTATCTTTTTATTTCTGACCCATGAATTAGTTCAGTATTCACCAATTCAGTGTTGTGACTGACTTTATGGAAGCCATTGGTTCAAACTCACAGCCACTTGGCAGGAACTGCACAGCCTCAGAAGCCCTATGTAGGATCTCCTTGTGTGGGAATCAGCTCCACGTTTTGGTGTGTATAGTTTGGTTCAGTTGTTGATGTTTTGAGGGAGGTGGTGAAAAGGTTAACTACAATTGAATTGCTCATTTGATTTTGAAAAGCTTGGGTTATCTCTGTAGATGTGAGGAAAGAGCTAACACAGCAAGTATTTCTGATCCATTTTTGCTTACCTCTGTAAATTAAAAGCTGGAATGCTTCAATAATTACCAAAGCAAGTTGTATGAATGAAACCACTGGACGATGGGGCTTCTTTTCTTTCACATAATGGTTGGATTCTTCTCTTGGATTTTACGTGAATTTTGAGTCAAATTGTACTTTAAGTGCCCCATAACTGCAGTTTTATACTCCACAGAATGTATCTACAGACATACTAAATATGACCACAGGAGAAAGTGTAGTGGTTTTAAAAAGAAGTTCAGGTGTCTACGTGCAGAATTAGCTGAAAGCATTTCTTCATCTCTATGGCAATAGCTGCCTCCTCTTTATTAACATATATCTTGGAAGAATGCTAGCTTGAAGTGAGGATGGTGATGTTTGTTTCAGGCATTTTGAACATGCTATAAAAAAAAAACCAAATCCCTGGAAAATGACATTGTACTTGGGAAAGTAGACGGGCAACAAAAAGTAGGCAGATCCTCCATCAGATGGATTCACCTATTGGAAGCAACAATGGACTCAATGATGGTAATAATGGGGAGGATGATGCAGGACCAGGCAGTGGTTCATCCTCTTGTACATGTGATTGCTGTGAGCTGGGACCCAGTCTGAGGGCACCGAGCAAGCCACCAACATGGCATTTCTACCCTAAAGGATTAAGACGAACCATTCTGTAAGCAAGGTTAAAATCATTGTGCAGATGCATGATATGTACCTGGTGCCTGCTTTTGTGTCCACATCATAACTAATTATGTGGAAAAATATGTTTATGCAATCAGCACTCTTCAGGAATGTTGAGCTTTTTGCACTTAATCATAGCCTGAATCTAAAAACAATTATTTATTAAGTGGCCCTATTCATTATTTGTCCTCATGAAGACGTCATTGCAGATATGGATGCTATCACAAAATGTGGTGAAGAAATCAGATGGGGCCCAGCTACAGTGATAATAGCTTCTGGGGTCTTACAGGCATGTCTTAGAACAATCATCCAGCAAAGTGAAGGATCACCTAAGTCCACAAGGAAAAAACATGCCAGCCCAGGTGATTCAAAGATTGTGAATAATAGAATCCCAGACTAGAGGAGGAAACCATATTAAAATTTCAAAGATGAACTCCCAGTTTAGAGGAGGTAATGGATGACAATGAAAGCCTTCAATCTATTTGCAAGGTCCTCTTGTAGATTAAGCCTCCGGTGAATGCCCTCTGACCACTGCCCAGGGCGGTGAATAGCCTTTCCAGAGGGCATTGGAAAATACACAAACTCAGATGCAGTTAGGTTAAAATGTAACACTTTATTCTTTTTCTTCTCCTTTTTTATCCTTTTCCAGTTTGTTCCAGCTGGTCATATTTTCTGCTTTCTTTTCAATTGAGGTTATTCTCTGTTTTTATTTTTCTACAATCCCCCTCCTTTGTTTTTATATCTTTGATCAACAAGAACCTTTAATTCTTTATCTTTATTTGGAAAATTTATAGTACTTTGAATCGAAGTTCATCATAAAACAAAAAAATCACCTCATGGAACTAATGCTCTAGATTCCTGTGGATCATGGCATCACAAAGACAGTAGTTATTTCCTAACAACAAATGAAAGGTCTAATGCCTTTTTGTGAGCAGTCAGTTCCTCTCCGTGCATGCTCAGGCTGGCATGGCCTGAAGATAAGACAGTTAAGAAGGGAGGGTTGGTCATGTCAATGACTCATTTAAGTAGGGCCCACCTGGAACCAAATCGCCCCCTTTCATCCCCCCAAACATCAGTGCTCATTAGGGCGTTAGGTGGATAATAGGTTGGGGTATTACCAGACTTCTAATCACTATGTTCTTTGAAATGGCATCGTTCCAATCATCGAATGTCCTGCAAGATTCATTCTCCTCCCCTTTCCCTTCTCTTCCTAAAACAAGAGTAGATTTAGTGATTGTAGGTCTTGCTGTAACCCCACGTGCACTTACATGTACACATTTAAGACATTTGATCTATGAATATTCTGAATTTTCATGTTATGATCACTTCATCAGTCTCAAGCATTTGTAAGCACTTTATGGAGTTTCCGGGGACTGGAGGAGCCCTGGTGGTGTGGCGGTCACATGTTGGGCTGCTCACTGCAAGGAAACAGTTCTAAATCACAGCTGCGCTGCAGGAGCAAGAGGAGCAATTCTACTCCGGTAAAGAGTTAGAGTCTCGGACACCCACAGGGAACATTCTACCCTGCTCTATATAGTTGTGATGAGTCAGAATCGAGTTACATATCTGAGTTACAGTGAGTGCGCGAAAGAGATAGGAAAGCTTTCATGTTAATGCTAGCAATGATCATTATAATTGACACCAGGTGTCAACTTTCTGGGTATAGGAAATACTGTTTTGTTCTATGCACCCCCACAAAAGAGGTGGGAGGTGGATCTTTTGCACAGATAAATAAATGAGGCTCAGAAAAGACAAAGAAGATACACACTCAAACCCAACCAAATCTAATGCCACTACTTTGATTCTGACTTATAGCAACCAAACAGGACAGAGAATGAAAGTCCCTAGAGTTTCCTAGGTTATAATCTTTATGGAGGTAAATTGCCATATGTGGTAGTTATATAATTGTCAATTTGAGGATTCAGCGTGTAGGGGTGGAGTCTAGCCTGTCAATTAGGTAATAGCCAACAAGGCTTCTGAGTGGGCATAACCTTCCCCTAAGGATTCTGGTAATTTCATCTTTGGAGATGGGAGACATAGCAGCTGCGAAGACTCATGGACCCACCCTGATGCAGCCCTGGGTTCTGGGAAGCCATGCAGAGACCGCTGCCAGGACTGAGATGTTTCCAATGACACTGGATTCAAAGACTCTACCCACTGGCTTGGGATCTTCTACAGTCGGCATCGTTACATGTGCTTTGTGAGTCTGAAGAGGACTTTATAGACTGGTATTAGACATATGGGTTAATATCAGACTTATGGACTTGATCTGGACTGGGCTAGGATGTTTGATCAATGTTCAATTGCTTTTGCATATATGTATCCTGGGTTTGTTTCTCTAGTCTACCCAGACTAACACACCACATCTTTCTCCCATGGAGTGTGTTCAAACCATCAATCTTGTGGTGAGTAGGTTAGCACTTTAATCATTGTGCCACCAGCAGTCCTCTAGTTAATGGAGATTTGGATACAAATTCTGTTGGGATTTTAAAGTTGATCTTTATTTTTTATCACATGCTTCCTTCATGTTTTTAACCATTTAATTGATTAATTCATTGATTCAGTCTATCAGTATGTCTTTATAATTGGAGTTCCTGACTGAGTCAAACTATTAAGCAATTGGCAAGTAGCTGAAAGGTCAACACTTCAAACGCATCCATAGGTGTGTCAGAAGACCCGCCTGTTGGTCTGTTGGTCTGCTTCTGAAAGGTCAGTCTTGAAAGCCTTGTGTAGTAGTTGTGCACTAGACACATGGGACTGCAGCAACTGCCGTTGGAATACACGCCTATAGCACTCATTTTACACATTTGTAAACTTAGTCATGGTCGCAAAATTTCATAGCATGCTGAGGCCTCATCAAGCAACATTTTCAAATATGAGCCTTGAACTTCAGTATTGGATTTAGGCTTCCAGTTCTTTGTACTAGGTTTTAGTTAATTAAGTGTACAAGAACGTGTTATTTAAAAAAACAATAATCAATAACAAAGAGATTAAGAGGAAAAGAATACTGACCAGAAAAAATACAAAACAAAGCAAAACAAAACATAAAAGAGTAATTCAGAGGAAAAAGACACAATTGTAGAACGAGGGTCATTGGTGCATTGCATTCCTGATTCTAACAGTCACAGAGAAGATGCTCCCAAATGATGATAAACATATGGGAATGAATTTTTTAATGCAAACAAAAATTTTTTAAAATAGCACTTAGAGTTAAATAGGCATTTTTCTCCACAAATAAACAGCATTTTTTGATTAAATGTACAGGTTACATATATAAGTAGAAAAATAAAGTTGACTCATATGTCAGATCTTTTAACCCAAGAAAAGATGGACACAGCATTTTGAGTAGCTTGGAGAAGATGTAATTGTACCAGGTAATATCATCAATTCAATGACAACTTTTTGTATTTGAGGAGTTCTCACCATCTTTCAGATTTTCTCGCTCTTTTTACTGCTGTTCTTGTTTTGTGTTTTTAATGTACAATGTATATTTAATAGAGGGATCTGCAGGGACAGGGGTTTAAAACGGAGCTGCTACTCAGTTTGGGGGCTTGAAGAGTCCAGCTACTCTGTAGAATTCTGAGGCTGTCTGCTTCTGTGTCAGTTATAGGTTTAGAACCCCATGGGACAGACAGCTCTCCCCCTTCCTATACAGTCTCTACCACAAGATGGCTTTGACTTGTGGGCAATAAGTTGTGTTTGTTTGTTATTACTTTGTTTGAAAACTTAAATGAGAATTAAGTTGGCTAAGGCTTCCCAATAGTACACTCCTTGCTAGGAGACAATATTGAAATTGTACAACACTGTTATAATTTGTTGATTGTTCCCATCTTTTCATAAAAACCCAACCCACTATCATCCATTCAATTCTCCGTAGGGTTTCTGAAGCTTTTAAAATATTTACAGTAGCAAAGTTACCTCAAAATGTGTTTCATAAACTTAATTTTTAAACAAAGAAAACAGCAAGAGTGATGACTCAGGAATGAGAGCTTCACACTGAGGGAGCAAGGAAGCAGATTACAGAAGAGGGTCGTGTAGCAGACCCAGAAAATATTCAGGCGAGGGATCAAAGAAGGAAAAGTAGTGAGCTAGAAAATGGCTGTCCCCCCAAATGGAAGGCTGTTCAAATGTCTTATAAGATGGACATTTTACATGGTGAACAAATGGAGGGTTCTGGTTCCAGGTGACTGGCTGATCACATGAAGAATCAATTTCCCAAGTAATCAGGAGAAAAACATGGGGAAAATGAGGTACAAGCACTCTTGGAGAATGACTCAATAGATCAGCTTTCTGAACCATCCAAGGATGACAGATGGTGGGAGTGGGAGAAGAGGAAAGGGTAAACAAGATGCTTTCCCCTTCTCCTGGCCTGACCAACCTGCTAAACTTATGGCAGCCTATGTGGCTACCTTGCTTCTCCAGAGGCTTGAACTCCATGTACCCCAGCTTCCAAAGTGCTCACACGGCCTCCTTGTGCCCTGACTGTAGCACAAGTGATAGCCTTCAGGCTCCAAATGGCCTACATGATCATCTCGCTTCCTGGCTGCTGCTGCTGCACATCGGGTACCTTAAGACTCCTGGTTGACATGCACACCTTTGCCCTCATCGGCGCCTGGCCTGTGCAGGACTGCCTCTTCTTCCATCAAGTGTCCTATTTAGAATTTCCCAGGCAATGTCAAGCAACAGCCTCTTCTCCTGGATGATTCATGCTTTGTCCCCTGGTTGGGCCATCCCGTTGGACTCCTTTTCTTCCTGGAAGGTATGCCCTCATGCCTCCTATGTCCCAGAACACTAAAGGCTGTTCAGAGTGACTGCTCCTCCTTCCAGATGGTGTGTGACCACCCACCTCCCCACCCCACTTGGCAATCACAAGGTACAGCTTCTCCTTCTGGATAGTACATGCTTTCCTTTCTTTTCCCCAGTCCAACTGGGCACCTCTTTACTGCATGAATGCAGCCATGCCTGCCCCTTCAGCTCATGTCATAATACTTGAATGTGTGTCTTTCCACACAGGCTGAGTACCACCGCTTGCATCCTGGGCTTCCGGGAAGACCTCCTACCTCTACCCACACACTCTGTGCCATGGACCTGAGTCACTCACACAACCTCCCTGCCTTCAGGTTGGTGCCTCTTCTAAGCTGACACATGGCCCATCCAAGCACCTGATTGGGTGGGCCCACTTTACCACTCACCCCTCCTTCAGCTGCTCAACTGGCCCTCATCCTGCGTGTCTTCAGCACAGGTGCAGAATCCACTTTGGCACCCCATATTTACCAAAGCACATCTTTCTCTCAATGTTCTTCAGCCGAGCTTAGATCCCAAGCAAACAACAACATATTTTCCTTCCCCCACCCTGTTTAGAAAAATAAAATTTGTGCTAATTTTATTACTACTTTTTCATTAGTACTGTCCTTTCATTTTTTTTGTCTTGTGCCTAATTTTTTATTGGAAAATTTGTATTTTGCTTAAAAAACATTTTATTGAGGGCTCTTATAGCTCTCATAATAATATATATATATTGTATGAAGCATATTTGCACATATATTGCCATCATTATTTTCTTCCCCACCCAACCCTCGGGGCCCCTTGATAAATTTTGTTATTATGTTCTTATCTTACACTGAAAAAAAATTAAGCACGAGCTTTATATTT
Source organism: Tenrec ecaudatus (assembly GCF_050624435.1). Taxonomy (NCBI): domain Eukaryota; kingdom Metazoa; phylum Chordata; class Mammalia; order Afrosoricida; family Tenrecidae; genus Tenrec; species Tenrec ecaudatus. The sequence continues at coordinate 56,699,768 of NC_134538.1, read as the reverse complement.
CTTTAACTACTATTAACTGTCTCTCTTTATCTTCTGTCTTCTTTCTCTAGGAGTCCTGAACTTTCTATTATTCCTCTCCAGCATCACATGATGGTTTTAACCACTCACACACATCCTGACCTCCTTGTCATTCCTAATGGCATCACCAAGAGGCTGGGAAGTCACAGAACATACCGCTCCACACAAAAATAAAAAGAGCAATGGATACACACAAGTGTAAAATACTGAAATCTGAAAGAAATGGCCGAAGTTGGAAAGACTATGTGACTACTAGAAAACCAATTCAGAAGAATGATGATCAAAGGTGGAGAAAGAGTCTGAAAGAAGAATGAAAAGAAAGAATACCAAAAGGAGACCTTAAAGGAACCCCAGAAGGCAAAAACTAAGACAACAGATATTACATAACATTATGAAAGAACAGGAAAAATAGAACTAAAGAAAGGGTCATCTGAATTAGTGAGTGCAGGAATAAATCTTTTTACTCTAATCCATGAGAAAAGCAAAACCAAAACATAGGCAGAAGTCGAAAACACTGCATAGGCTTCTGAAAAAAAAACCAACCCAACAACACCATAGAATTATGCGGGATATTTTCAATAGGCAAAACCTACTAAGAAAACCTGAAATAGGATAGACACAAAAAGAAAAATAGAATGACAAGTTGTGGTCAAACAAGGACAAGGAAAGAATTCTGAGAGCAGCCACAGAAAGCTGAACAGTGCGCGGGCAAACAACACTGAGGTTGAGCCTGCATACTGGCCCTTCTGCCTTGGGTGTTGCAATAGCTCCGAGGGAAGGCATTGGGGGTCACACTGAACCACGGCAATAAGGGGACACAGAACATGGAATGAAGAAGGGTAGGAAGAAGAAGGAGCAACATATTGCCAGTGTTGTTGCATGAACCAATCCAAGACAACTCCAGTGTTGTTACAGAGCAATGGTCCACAACTGTTAGGACTGGCTCACCACCAACATGCTTCCTGCAAGCATCCTTCACACATTGCCCGAAGACACAAACAGCAAGGGCTGCCCCATACAAAGGCCACTAAGGGAGGAGATAAATAAACCGGAAAGCAATGAACAAAGACAAAATGGCCCTTAAAGTGGTGGATTGAACCATCAGTCTCAAATGCTGCTGACCTCGCAGAGCAAGCAGGAACCATTGGCAAAAGCTCCTGTCGTCAGCCCGTCTGCCTCCGCACCCACTGGATTCTAAGGGGATCTTCCTAGTCATGCTCTGATCTTCCAGAATGGCTTCATGTCCAGGAGGTGCATTTGGGATGCTCCCTGGGAGACTGTCTGATGGCCAAGAATGTTTCAGAGGATGCCCTCCCTGACCTGCTGTCCAGGCAGACCACCATCTTGTGGATTGAAGAGAAACCCAGGAGCCCGGAGAGAGCCGCCTTCTATAGCATGCCCTGCTGCTGATCTGAGGAGACCAAAGAGAAGATGTAAAGGCCCATCCTGGTTGTGGGCAGTGGCCTGCTCGTTTAGAAAGCTCAAGACCTGCACCACAGAATACTCAACAAATTTCTACCTTCATTTAGGATGAACATTGATGATGCGAACAGGATTAGAAGGCCTAAGGGCATGGATTCCCCAGCTGATTTCAAGGGCGGTGCTGACTTGTTTGGACATGAGAACCGTGGATATACTAAGGAGAGTGGGCGCACCTTGGTGTTGGCATGTAACGGGCATGAGTTACTTTTGAATTGTGTGGTGAGAAAGGGACAGGGCATCACTGTTAGGGGGAAAAAGGCCCTGTGGTATTAAAAAAACAAATGAACAAAACCAGCCCAATACAAAGGAATACAAATAAGAATAAGCTCAGGTTTTTCAATGGAAAGAAAAACAAAAAAACTGACAACTAAGAATCTTATGCTCAGTGAAATTACTTCTCAATTGCGAGGGAGAATTTCTCAATAAAGACATTTGTAAGTAATTTGTAAAAACAAGACCACCATTACAAAGAATGCTAAGTGGAGCTCAAATAATGAAGAACAATAGTACACAAATCTGCAATAACCATAAAATTCCACATGAAAATCATCACACTCAAAGTGGTATCCAAAAGAGCACAGAGATATAGGAAGAATAAACTAATAACTCCAAAACAACAAGAAAAATACATCAAAGTGACAGCAACAAACTAATATTGATAATGTCAGTGAACATTAATGTATTAAATAAACCAGTCAAGGGACCGAGATTAGCAGACTGGATAACAAAATAAGAACCACCAATATATTCTTTATAAGAAACACACTTTAAACACAAAGACAAAAATAGACTACAATTCAAACAATGGAGAAAAATTTTCCAAGTAAATGGAAATTTAAAAAAAATCAGGTGTGGCAATATTCATCTCTAATAAAGTAGACTTCAATGATAAAACCATCATGAAAGACAAGGATATTACACAATAACTTAAAAGGATAATAGCACTGGAATACATAATCAAATTAAGCATATACTATGCCATCCCAATGAAAGACCCTTTAAATAAATACATTGATTAAACTAATGAAGAGAGAACTAGAGGGCATTAAAAGTAGTAAGATTAAAAAAAAAAGATATTTCCATACACCACTCTGAATGAAAGATTATCAGGGAAGACATTCAATAGATACACAAAATAACATAATCAACCAACTAAACCTCTTAGACATACAGAGAACAATATACTTCTTAAAAATTATTGCATCATACATAAAATATGATTGTTTTGGGTCTTCTGATGCCTAATACCTGATTCATTTGGCACCTTGTGATCACACATACTGGTGTGCTTGTTGCATGTGGGCTTTGTTGCTTCCCTGCTAGATGGCTGCTTGTTTAACTTCAACCCTTTAAGCACCCAGATGCTATATTTTGTAATAGCTGGGCTTCATCAGCTCTCTTCACCACATTTGCTTATGCACCCTTTTTATCTTCAGCGATCATGTGCAGGTGAGCATCACAGAATGCCCGGTTATTAAAGCAAAGTGGTCTTCCATTAAGACAGGACTTGAGTAGAGGCCCAATGCCCAGTGTTCGTCTGCTATCTTAATACTTAACACATAAAAAAATACTTAACACATAAATATATATACATAAACCTATATCTATATTGTTATATATTAATATATTTACATATATAATACTATATAACTATAAGTGTCTTTTGCCTCCTAGTTCTTTCCTTTATTTCCTTTTACTTTCCTCCTGTCCCACTGTCATGTTTGGCCTTGATCAAACCCCACCAGGCAATTCTATGCTCTCCTCACCACTGATTTTAGATCATTTGTCTCTGGATTTGTTGGTTCCTCCATTTCCCCCCCCCCCCCATGGAACTATCAGTCCATGGTTTCCTCCTCAGGATTATTTGGCCTGCCTATCTTATATAGATAGACATGAAAATTTAAAAAAAAGAAAGGGAGAAAAAGAAAGCCTATCGTCCAGGTCTGTCTGCTGACCCTTATGAAAGGTTTCCGATAGAGTCCGATGAGGTGCCAAGTCTGGCCCTCCAAGTCTGAAGTCTATTTTCGGGATTCCCTAAGACTTTGTTTTTCTCCCTTGCTGCTCTGTTCCACTCCCTTCTGTTTCACCCTGCTGTGTGTTGATCAGACTGGGCACAATTACCACTCTGTGAATCCAGTGCTGACCCCCATCATGCTATGCACCAGTGAGGGGATATAGCATATTGTTTGGTCCTCTCTCTGCATTGGCAGCTCCAAGCAGGAATATCATCCTTGGGGCTTGGTGGACTGGGATACAGTTCTCTCTCTCTCCCTCCCTCCCTCTACCCTCTTAGTTCACTCCCTTGTGGTCTGGGAAGACCCACCGCTCTCCTTGGGCTGTAACTTCAGTCCTGTTCTCTGTAGTGCATTTTTCTGGGGAGGGGTTTGAATGGAGAGTAATTTATAGCAATCAATACACATGTGAAAAAGAAGAGAGAGAAAAAATTAAAACCCCAAACAGAATTTTCAACAACTTAAAAAATAGCAATAAAGTCTGCACCAATAGGAGAAATAAAATAAGAATTAGAGAAAAAAATGAATGAATCAGGAAAAGGGTGAAAAAGTCCACAAGAATTTAGTATTGTAAGAAGAGTAACAAAATTGACAAAGCACTGACAAACGTAACAAAGAGAAACATAGATCAAAATATCTAGTATTAGAGATGCAAAGGGTGACCTTACAACAGAATCAAATTAATTTTAAAACAATAGTAACAAACTACTGCAAAAAAGTAGATCTTGACAAAATTAAAAACCCCAAAGGTACAGAAAAGTTTCTATAAGCACAACAACTACACAAATTAATGCAGTCTGGCATTGAACAATTTGACAGACTCATTAAAAAGAAAAATAGCACAAGTGATTTAAAAAAAAACAAAACCCAGCCAAGAAAATCCAGGACCAGGTGGCTTTACAAGTGTATTCTACCAAGCATTCAGGGAAGAGCTGTCACAGACTACAGAGACTAGCCCCAAATTTAGAAAAGGATCGTAAATCCCCAAATTAATTTTATGAAGTGACCATAACCATGATAGCAAAACCCCGCAGAGACTCCACAGGACAGAAAACTACAGGCCACTGTGCCTTTTGAATGAACATAGACTCAAGAATTCTCATGATGTTTCTGGCCAATACTATCTAGAAATATATTTTAAAACAATGTACCATGATGAAATAAGATTCATATTGGGTACAGAAAGATTGTTCAATGTTAAGAAAATCATTGTCATCCACATACTGCAAAACAAAAACAGGAACCTGAGGTTCATAATAATTGATGCAGAAAAGGCATATGACAATATCCACTACCTATCCTTCATAAAAGCACTCCCCAAAATTGGAATAGACAGGAAATTTCACCACAGACTAAAGGCCATATTAAAAAAAAAAGCAATATCTTGTTCAATAGGTGAAAAAACTGACAGTTTTTCCCTTGAGAACAAGAACCAGAAAACGATGCCCCCTATCGTCACTCTTTTTTATCATTGTCCTGGAAGTCTGAGGCAGAACCATTAGGCAACAGAAAGAAACCAACGTGATATAGTTGGGCAAAGGAGAAGTGAAACTCACTTTGCACACATACATGATTTTTACATGGGAAAAAACCCCAAAGACCCAACAAAAAGACTGATGGAAAAGCTGAAGGATTTGGCAATGTGGCAGGATGAAAGAGTATGAAGTAAAAATTAGTGGGGTTCCTGGGTACTAATGATGAGAGTTCTGAGAAAGACATCAAGAACACAATACCACTGACAGCAAGCACCCCAAAGATGAAATTCTTAGGAGTAAATCTAACCAGAGAAATGAAAGACCTATAACAAGGAAACCCCAGAACACTATTACAGGAAAACTAAAAATTCATTGCCATGGAGTCATTGTCAACTCATAGCAACCTTATAGAACCAGGCAGAATTGCTCCTGGGAATGGCTGAAGTAGAAAGCACCTGCTTTTCTCCGCTGCAGGGCTGGCGGTTTCAAACAGCTGACTTTGCTAATCACAGTCCAATGTTTAATCACTATGGAACCAGGGCTTCATATAATGAAAATGTCAATATTACCCAATGCAATCTATGTATAAAACACAATTTCTCATCAATGTCCCAATTTTATTCCTTAAAGAAATGTAAAATGTAAGAAATGTAAAATGTAACTTCTTAGGTTAGTACAAGAGATCCAGGAGCAAAGTAGGAAACATCATACTACTCAACCTCAAGACCTATTAAACAGCAACAATAGTAAAAACACAAAAACAAAAACAAACCCAGCCTGTCATTGGCACAGGATAGGTGCAATAGACAAACAAAGCGGAACAGAAATCCCACAAGCCGATGGATCAACCTAAGGCAACAGATTTTCAACAAAGAACCAAAAAATAAAATAAATGCAGGAAAGACTGTTGGTTAAGCAAATGATGCTGGTAAAATTGGCTCTCCGTCAGCAGAACAATGAAATAGGACTTATACCTCTGCATATATATTAAAACAAACTCAATATGGATCAAAGACCTAAAAGAAAATCTCAGATGTATAAAGATTATCAATAATAAGATAGGAACAAATTAAGGGTCCCATTAAAAGGTAGGGCACAGGCATCTTCTCAAACAGAGTAAAAAGAGTGAACACAACAGGTTACAAAATAGATGACGCATCTCCAGTAACAAGACACTTAAATGTATCAAAAGACTTCATCAAAAGACTTAAAAAGAATCCATAGACTAGGGAAAACTTAGCAACAACACAAAATAATCCATAAAACATTGCAGTAATTCAACAAGAAAAAATGATCCAATAAACAGTAGGTAAATGATATGAATAGTTCATCTAAAAACTACAGTCAAATGGCCATTGTTAGAACATGAAAAATGCTCATGATCATTAGCCATCTGAGAGATGAAAATCAAAACTATGATGAGATATCACTTTACACTGACAATGATAGCTCAATTAATTTTTTTTAAATGCTGGAGGAGATGTGGAGATTTCAGAACTCTCATATTTGCTGGTCAGTCTGTAAATAAGCACAATGATTATGTTAATTGATATGGAACTACCTGAAACAACTAGGAATGGAAAGCCCATATACTGCAGCTCTATCTCTGCTAGACATTTACCACAGCAAAGCTACTAACAACACAAATATACCCATGCATTTTTATTTTCATCATAGTGCTGTTCAAATTGGCAAGGAATTGGTAACAACCCAAAGGGCCAACATTAGAAAAATGGATAAAGAAACTTTGATACACATAGACAATAACATACTATGCATTTTGTCTTAAGAGATTGTGCCGGGAGGGTGAGCATCACAGAATGCCAGATTGTTACAACAAAGTGTTCTTGCATTGCAGCATGGCATGAGCAGAGGCCTGAAGTTCATCCACAACCTTGGTGTACTGCCATGTAGATATAGGTACATAGGTCAGTCAATTCCTCTATTTTTATGAATTAATGTATCAACATATGTATGTGCCTATGCTTATACCTCTATCTACAGCTATGCTTCCTAGATATTTCTTTTGTTTCCTTTTACCTTCCTGCTGAGAATGAAGGGGGTCTTAGCAGAGATGCAATACCCATCTGCAGACAATGGGACATCCCTCACAGAAGAGTCCCAAGGAATGGATGAGTCAACTAGGGCACAGTATCACACCAATGAAACACACAATATTCCTCTGGTTCCTTGAGGCTTCCTCAGCCCCTACTACTATGACCCCAGTCCTGCCTTTCACTGTGGGAACACCAGTCATGTCTTTGACTGCTGGCTAGACCAGACTATGTGCACAGGTGTAGATAAGAAGAGATAAGAGCTCACAACACACGGAACCCAGGAACAGGAATTGGAGTAGGAACACCAGGAGAGTGGGGGGAAGGTGGGGAGAGATGGGAAGGAAGAGGGGATCTATTGCAATGATAGACCCATAACCACCAATACACCTACCCCCCAGGAGGACAAACAACAGAAACCATCGGGGAAGGGAGTCAGCAGTCAGTGTAAGATGTGAAAATAATAATAATTTATGGTTTATCAAGGTATCACAAGGGTGGGAGGGAAGGAAGATGAAAAAGAGGAGCTGATACTAAGGGCTCAATAGAAAGTAAATGTTTAGAAAATAATAATGGAAACATGTACAAATATATATGATACAATTGATGTATGGATTATTATAAAAGTTGTAAAAGCCTCCAATAAAATTATCTTTTTTTTCTTTCTTTTTAAAAAAACATTTTATTAGGGGCTCATGCAACTCTTATCACAATCCATACATATACATACATCAATTGTATAAAGCATATCCGTACATTCTTTGCCCTAATCATTTTAAAAGCATTTGCTCTCCACTTAAGCCCTTTGCATCAGGTCCTCTTTTTCCCCCTCCTTCCCCGGTCCCCCCTCCCTCATGAGCCCTTGATAATTTATAGATTGTTATTTTGTCATATCTTGCCCTATCCGGAGAAAATTATCTTTTAATAATAATTTTTACAATTCTATGCATTGCTAAAAAAATAATGAACATGAAGAACCTCCTGATAATGATTGTACCTGGAACACATTCTAATGAGCAAGGTTAGTCAATCACCAAAAAGATGAATATTGTATGAAATTATTTCTCTAAGCAAAAACACTAAGATAGGCAGTAGATCTTAGGTTATGAAGTCCCTCAATTACCTCCAGGCAATGGGGTGGTAAGACTGTCAAACACTGTAACCCATATATCACTTCCTTATTTACATACCATAAAATATACTCCAGAGGAGACTCACCTCAGCTTGGAAGTTTATTGATAAAGAGGGAATGGGAGAGGACCAAATTGTTAATGTCACATGGCAACAACTTTTTGTCACCCTTATTGGGAGGACACTTCTATATTGGTTTTCAGTACCCTCCAGTAGAGATTTGTGACCAAGAGGAGGGGGTATGTGTCTGGTTTAAAGAGAATTATCTCACTTCTATCTTTAGGGAGACCTGGTACTGTAGTGGTTCCTCTTTGGGCTGTGATCACATGCTTAGAAGTTGGAAATTACCAGCAGCTCCTTAGGAGAAAGACTTGACAACATTTACCATTTCAGAAACCCACAAGGGGTCACTCTGAGTCAGCATTGGCTCAATGGCAGTGATTTTGATTTTTTTCTCCAATCAATAGAAGTGGGAGGGTGACTTCTCCTTGTGGAATATGGTTGGCATTGCATTTAAGGATGTCAAGAGGGAAGATTCTTCCCAATACTGTAACAATGAATTTTTAACTGAGCTTCTTTTCAACATAACTATCCAGTTGATTTTTCAGCAGTTCTTAGATGGGGAATTGCCAGAAGTTCAGGCTGAATTCAGAAGAAGATGTGGATCAAAGGCTATCATTGCAGATGTCATATGGGCCTTGGCTGAAAGCAAAGAATACCAGAAAGATGTTTACTTGTGTTTCGTTGACTATTAAAGGCATTTAACTGTGTGGGTCATAATAAACTGTGGGTAATTTTGAGAAGAATGGGAATTCTGGAACACTTCATTGTGCTCCTAAGGAACTTGTAGTTGGATCAAGAGGCAGTTGTGTGAACAGAACAAGGAAATACTCCATGGTTTAAAATCAAGAAAGGTGTGTGTCAAGGTTGTATCTTCTCACCATACTTGTTCAATCAGTATACTGAACAAAACATAAGAAAATCTAGATTACATGTAGAAGGATGAGGCATCAGGATTGGAAGAAAGCTTATCAACAGTGATATGCAGACAACACCACTTTGTTTGCTGAAAGTGGGGAAGGATTGAAACACTTGTTGATGAAGATCAAGGATGATAGCCTTCAGTAGGGATTAAAACTCAATGTAATCAAAATCCTCACAACTGGATGAATAGATAATATTATGATAAATGGAGGAAAGGAAAGGAAATTTGTCAAGGATTTTTGTCTTACTTAGATCCACAATAAATGGTCACAGAAAAAACTGGTCAAGAGAACAGAAGACATATTGTGTTAGGTAAATATGCCACATATAACCTCTTTAGAGTATTGGAGAGCAAGGATGTTATGTTGAAGACTAAGGTACACCTTCCCAAACCATGGTATTCTCCATTGCATCATATGCATGTGAATGTTAGACATTGAATAAAGAAGAACAAAGAAGAATGGATGCATTTGACTTGTATTTTTATTGATGAATATTGAAAGTAGACTGCTAAAATAACTAACCCATGTGTCTCAGAAGAGGCAAGGATGTAAAGACTTTGTCTTACATACTGTAGACGTGTCAGGAGAGACCAGTCCCTGGAGAAAGATATACGATTTGATAACGTAGAGGGGCAGCAAAGGAAAGGAAGGCCCTCGGGGAGATGTATTGACACTGGAGCTGAAGAGATGAGCTCAACCATAGGAACATTTGTGAGGATGGAGCAGGGCCAGGCACTGTTTTGTTCTGTTGCTATAGGTTGGAACCGACTCCATAGTACTTAATAACAACAACAACTGGCCAGCATTAGAAAATACACTAATGAGAGTTTTGTACTTGGAAGGGAAAAGACATTAGTATGTGATTTTAAATTAGGCATTAAAAGATCTGTAATAAAGAGAAATTCATGGGCAATAAGACATGCATGCTTGGTAATTCTAATTTTTCCTTCCAATCCTTTAATAACAAATGTATTAAAAGCAAGGGAAAATTATGTTAGGGACACATGAAATATAAAGATATAATTAGGAATGTCAACTACAAAAGGGAGGGAGGCAAATAGTATAGATATAGAATTTCTTCTTGTGTGTTACTGAAATTAAGTTGATGCCAAGCTACTTTTGTTACAACAGCTGTTATAAATACAAGCTGTTCGATTTAGTATTTATGCCAATGATTAAGAAAGTATCTTTAAAACATAAATAAAAGGAAAGCAAGAGTGTTAAAATGGCTGGCTACAATAAAGCAACCAAACACAAAAGCAAAATCAAGCAGTACTAAAAGGCAAAGAAAACTTAAGACATAAAAAGTATATAATAACATAACACAAATAAATCACTTTTATCAGAATTTTTATTAATTTAGATGAACTAAATTCTCCATTCAAAAGGCATAGAGTAGCCCATGGATATAAGCAATCCCCTGACAATTTAAAACCTTTCTTCTCTAGATTTCCCTAGTTTGTTATCATCCAAACAATCAACTACCTTGGCTGTCAATGAAACACAAGTAATCATCTTTCTGGTATTCTCTGCTTCGAGTGGTTGCAGCAGTACATTGACAGAAAACTGCCAGAAGTTCAGGCCAAATTCATAAGAGAACATGGGACAAGGGATATAACTGCTATATTGAATAACATCTAGAAATTATATAAATAACCGAATAGAAAAACCGAATGACATTACAAACTTATTTAAATAAACAGGTATATATAGCACAGCTAACCATCAGCAACACACCATGTATTCTGTTCTAATACACATGTCTCATTCTGCAGGACAGACCACTTGTAAGGTCACAAAAGGACAGTTTTCAATTTAAAAATATTGATATCCTGCATAATATTTTCTCTAACCATAGCAAAGTGAAGATAGAAATAAACAATAGCAACAAGAAAAAGTTAAAGAAAAATGCACAAACACGTAAAAAGTAAACAATACATTCTTGATTGCCTAAAGAAATCAGATATTTCTTACAGCCAAATAAAATTGAAAAAGCACAACATACTAAATTTTATTGAGTATAGTGAAAGTAGTTCTTAGAAGGTCTCTTAAAATAAGTTCATTATCAATTTTAATGCTACATGATACCTGATATGTGCCAATTTTAATGCTAGATGATATCTGATATGTGCTCATTTCAGCAGCACATATACAAGAATAATATATCATCTGTATAGTTATAAATGGCATAAATCTAATATTTCCTATATTATATGAATACAAACGACAAAACTAAAATATTTGACTAATACTAGTGGTCAAAACAAGAATGACAATGGAGGGGACACTTCCTTACTTTTTCTTCTTTCTGGAGGAATAAAATGATTAAAAAAAAAGAAAACCAAGATGTAGAGCAAAATGAGAGGCTATTAGGAAATGTTTAATAATTTTAGTTGGATTTATAAGGAGAAGAAGACTAGAATAGCTTCCCAACAGGGCTAGGCCTAATTGTTCCAGTTATTTTAATCTGAGAAGATGCATTGTCTGTGTGCCCAGCACTCACTTTAATATCACCTTTATTGCCTTTTCCTCTGAATAAGATGACTTTGGCATTTTGACTTCATGACTTGTATTTCGTTGATAGCACCACAGGGGAACCCAGTTTAAACGTGTGGTACACACTTGCACAGGTCTTCAGCATTCATTAGCAGAATATGTCAAGGCTCAGCTGTTGTGCACCAATTTCCTGAGCTGTGAACTCCTCTTGTTTCCCTTCCTGCCTCCTTTCCCAACTTGACCTTAACTTGAAGTGTTCTAGGATGATACATTGTGCTTTTTATTTTCTAGTCCGTCACATTATACTTTTCATTTCAGAGCAGAACTTTAGCTTTTATAGTTTACATCATACATTAATCAATAAAGATGAAAAGAAATCTTCCTTATTAAAAGAAAGTTTATGTATAAAAATAGCAATAAATGTCTATAGTAGAAAGAACACTTCCTAATTAACATCCTAAATATATACTGTAGGACTTATATAGAGAAGAGAAAACTGTGCAAATCTTCCTTAAGGTTAAACCAATCAAATGAAATTAAAATCAGGGGAGATATAGAATAAAATAAATAGAAATTCAGTATGGAGATTGAATCAAACCAGTTGGGTTTTTGAAGCAATTGTTAAAATTGACAAATTAGGTATACTGACAAAAAATAAAATAGGAAAAAATGCAAAAAATCAAATTAAGAAAGAGAAGAGAGGATAGTATGCTATCCTGATGAAACATTTAAGCAAATTATTAGAAAATATGAACAAATGTACAACAGCAAAGTGGATAGCCCAGATGAAGTACACAGATTCTTAGATGTACAAAACCTACCCAAATTTCTATAATTGACATAAAACGTCTCAACAGTCTAATAACAGATGAGGAGAATGACTCATTTATAAAAAGTTCCCTTCATATAAGAGTCAGATTAATGACTTCACTGGGGAATTCTATCACACATACAGAAAAAAATAGCAATAATATTTAAACTCTTCCAAATGAAACAGAAGGAAGGAATTTTCTATACTTCAACCTATGAAGTAAACATAATCCTGATGCCCAAACTTGAAAGGACACCACAAGAAGAGAAAAATTATAGATCAATACTTCTATGAATATAGAGGCATAAATTCCTTTAAAAATGCTATCAGAGTCCTATAGTGCATTAAAAATCATATACCATGATCCAAGTGCTATTTAATCCAGGAATGAATGGATAGTTCCAACAGTATAAAGCCAATCAATGTAATACACCATGTCAATAGAACAAAGTGGTAGTGCTGGGAGTGGCGGTGGGTAAAAGGGAAATGATGTCAAGGAATCCATTAAGAAAAATAATTTTTTGGAAACTGATTGTGGTAGCAATTGTACATTCTACTTGATATAATTTAAATATGGAATGATATGATATAAGTATTAAATTGCAACTAATAAAAAAGTAAAAGAAATAAAGAGAACCACATCATAGTTATACATACAGAAAAAACACTTAATAAAATTCAGCTCCTTTAATTCACCTATCTTTGCCCTAAAGGAGATTGAAATCGAGAAACCATTAAGGGAGAGAGTGGAGTAAAATCTTCTGAAAGCTGAAAGAAAAGCCAATCCAAGAATCCCGTACCTTGCCAAACTATTATTAAGATAGACGGTGAGATAAGAGTCTTCCAGGATAAGAAAAACTCAAAGAATACCCCATAAGACACCCAAACTTCCAGAAAATCCTTGCCGACTTACTGTGGCCAGAAGACCAACATTCAACAAGCATAAAGAGGAGACCACCATATAGTGCAACTCTATCCAGGAGTCAGCATGCCCCCAAAGCTACCAAGATAACACTGTCTCAGAGGGAAAAGAAGGTAAGAATGAAGCTCCCCACAAAAACACAGCTCATTGATAAGGAGATAAGAAAATACCCAACACCAAAAGTACAAGGTTACAGAAATGAATCCACAGATGACAGTAATAGCTCTGAATGTCAATGGTCTGAATTCACCAATTATAAAACAGAGTTACCAGTCTGATTCAGGAAACATAGCCTATTAATCCATTTCCTGCAAGAGACACATTTTAAGATCTCAGACAAAACATAGACTAAGAATAAAAAGCTGGCAGAAAATATTCCAGGAAAATGGCAATTTAAAAACAAAACCAGGGTTAGCAATCCTAATCTCCAACAAAATTGACCTCAAGGTACAAACCATAACAAGAGAAAAGGATGGGAATTATATAATGCTCAAAGGATCAGTAGACCAGGAACCAGTGAGCATAATAAATATATACGTGCCTAAGGAGAGACCTGAAAAATTCGTCTAACTATTCAAAAGATGAAAATAGAAACCAGACTCAACAATCATAGTAGGTGAATTTAATACACTACTATCAAAGAAAGATAGATCACTAGGAAAGAAGCTCAGTAAAGAAGCTACAGCGCTAAACATTACAATTAAGCAAATGGACCTGATAGACTTTTAAAGAGTTCTCCATCTGAATGCAAAAAAATCACATTCTTTTTAAGTGCACATGGTTAATTTTCAAAAATAGACCACATGCTGGGACACAAGTTGAGACTGAGTAAATTCAAATAGGGCCCACTCAGATGTCCATCCTGGACCACCAAGCCATCAAGCTGGAGATCAACAAAAGGATTACTAGAAAAACAAGGACAAACTTTTGGAAGATGAGTACTTTTCTATTCCGACATAAATAGGTATTGGTCCAGATTAGAGAGGAAATTATGAAGTTTCTAGAGATTAATGAGAATAAGAATAGAATGTACCCCAAACGGTAGGATACAGCAAAAGCAGTTATCAGAGGGAGTTTGATTGTTATTAATGCATATATGAAAAAGGAAGAGAGACCTATGACTGATACGCTATCACAAAACCTCTAGCAACTAGAACAGAGTCAACCAAACAAACCCTCCAATAGAAAAAGAAAAGAAATAATAAAAATCAGGGAAGATTTAAACAGGTGGGGAGATAAGTAGAGAACAATAAAAAAAATCAATGAAACAAAATTCTGGTTCTTTGAAAGGATCAACAGAATTGACAGGCTGCTGGCAAACCTAACCAAGGAAAGAACAAAGAAAACATCGATAGGCAGAATGAGTGATGAAACCAGGGAAATTACAACAGATCCCAATGAGATTACAAGGATAATCACAAAGTATTATGAAAGTTTGTATTTTTATGAATTCAACAATGTGGAGGTCATGGATAAATACTTGGAAAAACAATTTTCCTCCCTAGATTATCCCAGACAGAGGTCCAGAACCTCAACCAACCCAGAGCAAAAGAAGAAATAGATATGGTTATCAATAAACTACCAAGGACAAAAGCTCTCCCAGCTTCACAGGAGAATTCTACCAAGCATTCATGGAGGAGTTCACACCGATCCTCCACAAATTATTCCAAAGCATAGAAAATGATGACAAACTCCCAAACTCATTCTACAAAGCCAGTGTAACTTTGATACCAAAACAGGGCAAGGATCCCACAGAAATAGAGAAGTATTGACCAATATCTCAAATGAAAATATGTGCAAACATCCTCAACAAAATATTGGACAGTAGAATATAAAAATATATAGAACATATCCATCATGATCAGGTGGGGTTCATTTCAAAGATGCAGGACATTTTAATATCTGAAAGTCCATCAACATAATCCATCACATGGATAAGAAAAAGAATAAGAACCACATGGTAAAATTGATAGAGAAAGCTTTGCCAATATTCAACACCCATTCCTAATTAAGATAGGAATGTAAGGACAATTCTTCAAGTTAGTACAAGTTATTTATGAAAAGCCAACAGCCTACATCAAAGTCAATGGAGAAAAGATGAACTCAATCCAACTGAAAAAGGGGACCAGACAAGGTGATACTCTTTGTCCCTTCTTCTTTTCATCATCAGCAGTGGAGGTCCTAGCTAACAAAATAAGGCAGCTGAAGGACATTAAAGTATTCCTCTGTGAGAGGGGGAGGTGAAACTATTATGATTTGCAGATGACATGATTCTATACATGGAAAACATCCATAGTTCCACAACACGAAGACTGTCAGTGATAGAAGAAAATGGAAGAGTGGCAGGATACAAGATCAACCAACAGAATCCTATTGATTTGCTATATACATCAGACAAGACCATGGAAGAGGTGATCAAGAGGTCAGTATCCTTCACCATAGCTTAGAAAATATTGAAATATCTAGGGATATGCCTAACCAAAAAAAAAGTGTATACAAAGAAAACTATAGAACCCTATTACAGGAAACCAAAGGGACCTCCACAAATGGAAGGATATCCCATGCTCATGGATTGGAAGACTAAATATAGTAAAGATGTCACTCATACACAAGGCACTGTATAAGTTTCACTATCCTACTTCAAATATCAACAAACTTCTTCAGAGAATTGGAAACTGTGACCACCAATTTCATGTGGAGAGTGAAGAAGCCCCAAATTAGCAGAGCACTCCTCAAGAAGAAGAACAAAGTTGGAGGGCTTGATTTACCTGACTTTATCACCTAGTATACAGCCACAGTGGCCAAAACAACAAGAGTCCCATGCACAATTAAAAACTCAAGGTGAATCACAGACTGTAGAAATAAAACCCCAAACTCTCAGGATCATCAACGAAGGAATCGGGATAAACCTAAGAACCTTGCACAGGGATTACCTAGGCTAAATGAAATAAGGAAGGATACACACAGAGAGATGAAACTGAAATCAACAAATGGGACATACTAACTATAAAACAAATTTGTACTTCAAAGGACTTCACCAAGTGAGTAACAAGAAACCCACAGACTTGGAGAAAATTTTTGGCAATGACATACAGCAAAGATCTTATTACCAAAATCTACGATATCCTCCTAGGCAGCAAAAATAAGAAAACAGTCAACCCCCTGTGGAAGTGGGAAAAATACTGAACAGAAGTTTCACTAGGGAGGAGACCCAAATAGCCAATAAACATATGACAAAATGCTCCGGATCACTAGCTATTAGAGAAATGGAAATTAAAACAACCATGGAATACCACCTACCACCCTTGAGGATAGCCCAAATCAGAAAATGAGGCAGCAACAAATGTTGGCGAGGAGGTGGCAAAATAGTAACTCTCCTCCACTGCTGGTGGTCATGTAGATACGTACAGCCACCGTGGAAAGCCCCCTGGCAATATTTAAAGCAAATAGAACTTCAATTACTTTATGACCCAACAATCACTCTACTGGACATATACTCAGGAAAAAAAAAAAGAAAGAAATACACCATGACCAGTAGTCTGCCTTCCAACATTTATAGTGGCTCAATTCACAATCACAAGGAATTGGAAACAACCTAAATTTCCATCAATAGATGTGCTAGAAAACTCTGGCACATACACACAATGGAACACTACGTATCCCCCAAAAGCACTGATGATCGCATGAAGCACATCATCTCATGGGAAGAGTTAGAGGAAATCATGCTGAACAAAGTTAGCCAATGACAAAAGGAGAAGTACAACATGGGTATACTAAGGTAGGTATAGGTAAGTATAATCAGCACAGTAGGTATAAAATAAAATCCACTTATCTCACACTACATGGGTTGAGGTACAGACAATGGGGTGGGGGAGAGACCAAACCCAAGGATGTACATGTCAACCTGACCTAAAGAATGGGAAAGGAGGGAGGAAGGGGGGAAAAGGAAAAGAGGGAGAGGATGGCATTGGGGGAGCATGACACTAATCCACCCATGGAGAGGGATTTGGTATTTTTTATGTTTCCCAGAAATGGGAGCATGAGGGCAGACCCCATCATGACACGCCAAACCTGGAGGGCAATATAACCACATGGAGCAACTCAAGAACAGAGAGGGCTACAGGACCGGCCCCAATCAGAGGCAAACTGACCCCCTCCCTAGAAGTATGTGCTACAGAGGACCACACTAAGCTTACAGGTTGGGGAGAGGGACCGGCCTGCTACATCCACACAGAAGCAAGCCACAGAGGAAAAAGAGAGAAAAAGAGACTTGTCCCCATATTGGCACACCAAGCCCTAAAGACGATGTCCTTACATGGAGCTGCTCAGGCTCAGAGTGGACAGCAGCTTGAGATATGATGTCCCCTTGTTGCATTAAACCATGACACAGGACAATTCTGGGGACACAGGACAGGGAATGAGTCCAGTCTGACACACACACACCCCTCGCCAGGGGTTGAACCAATAAGGAAACAAAGATCAGCAATGGGAGCAAAGCAAAGCTACAAAGCCCCTAACGGTCCCCAAAAGCAGACTTCAGGCTAGGCGGGACAGTTCCCAGAACCCCCAGAACCTGTGGGGGTGATAGCCATAAAGAGCAGTGGACATATTTGGCATTATGTATGCTCTTTTGTTTATTTTGGCTAGTTTTTTTTCTTCCTGTTTTTATCCTATAGTTTGTTTTATCTCCATTATTGTTGTTTTGCCTATCTATATAAAATAGACATGGGAAGCAAGCCCGAGGAGAAAATAATTGGACCTACAGTTCTAGAGGGACTTGGGAGGAAGAGGAGGTGGGGGAAGGGAGTGGTGAGCAAGCAGCACCATAGACAGGGGAACAACTATGGAATTAAAATGAACAATGAGGCAGACATAGAAATCCTGGGGTGTTGGAACAACAGCAATCTAGCTGAGAGGCAGAATAGTGAGCATGATGGTGAGGCAGGAGGAAGGTGAAAGTAAACAGAGGAAATATTTAGGAAGCAAAGCTATGGATAGAGGTATAACTATTGGTGCATAGAGACATAAATATATTAATTCATAAAAATGGAGTTATTTGCCTATGTACATATATTTATATGGCAACACACTGAGGAAGTCTGCTCAAGCCCACCTTCAATGCAAGAACATTTTATTCTAACAATTTAGTATTCTGTGATGCTCACCCTCCTGACACAATAAATTAATACAAAATGGGTGCATAAGCAAATGTGGTGAAGAAAGCTGATGGTGGCTGGCTATCAAAAGATATAGTGTCTGGGGTCTTAAATGCTTGAAGTTAAACAAGAAGCCATCTAGCAGAAAAGCAACAAGCCCACAAGAGAGAAGTTCACCAGCCTGTGCGATCATAAGATGTCAAAAGGACAGGCATCAGGTAACAGGCATCAGAAGACCCCAAACAAAAAAAATCAAAACATATTGTTAAGAACAAGGTGGGTAGGGCCAGAGACTCAAAACCCATCTGTGGACAATAGGACACCCCTTCACAGAAGGGTCATAGGAAGGCATGAGTCAACCAGGGTGTAGTATAGCACCGATGAAACACGCAATATTCCTCTGGTTCTTTGCGGCTTCTTCACCCCTACTATCACGACCACAATCCCTATGTTTCAGTTCTGCCTAGACTGGAGCATGTACACTGGTAGAAGTAAGAGCTCACAATACAAGGACTCCAGGTCAGATAAACCCTTCAGGTATAGAAATTAGAGTCAAGCTACCAGGAGGGTAGATGAAGGTGCGGGGAGGATGGGTGGAAGGGGATACTGATCGCAATGATCAAAGCATATCCTCCCTCCTTGAGGGGGACACACAACAGAAACGTGGGTGAAGGGAGACAGTGGTGGGTGTAAGATAATAATAATAATAATTTTTCAAGGGTTCAAGAGGGTGGGAGTGTGGGAGGAGGGAAAAAGAGGAGCTTATACCAAGGGCTCAAGTAGAACATAAATGTTTAGAAAATGATGATGGCGACACATGTATAAATATGTTTGATACAATTGATGTATGGATTGTTATAAGAGTTGTAAAAGCCCCTAATAAAATGGTATTTAAAAACTACAATAGGAATAAAATTTAAGTTCCTCAATATTATTCAGGACATATAAGAAAGACAAATAGCCAACATTATTTTATGAAGAAATACTGAGAAATATACTCATGAAATTGGGAATAAAGTCAGGGTGCCCACTTTCACATCTTCTACTAAATATTGTATTAAAAATTCTAATTAGAGGAAGAAGGCAAGAGAAACTAATCCCCTAGTTTATAAGATGTAATTTTAACTCTATTTTCCATATAGGAAACTATGCTCCTATACTCAAAAACTCAAACTCACTGCCATTGAGTGGATGCTAGCCTGCTGACCCTATAGGACTGGATAGGGCTGCCGCTGTGGGTTTCCATGACTGTAACTTCACAGGAGTTCAAAACTATATCTTTCACTTCAGGGAAACTGGTGGTTTTGAACTATTGACTTTTCAGATGTCAGCCCAACACATAACCACTACAACATCAGGGTTCTAAGAGAAAGAAATAAGATATATCTAGATTGGAAGAGAAGAAAAGTTAACTTTATACTCGATGCAGGATATCATGGTCCTATCTGATCCTATAACGTAAAGTAAATTTAACTCTATCCTCTGTTTAGAGAAAATTCCAAAAATGTTCACAGAAGAGGTTCAAGAACTGATAAAGGGATTTAGTCAAGCTTTAGAGTACAGGGTCTAAGAACAACACGGACATACCAGTTTGGATTCTATATACAGCCGTGAGAAAGCTGAAAAGGACAGCAGGAAAGTATTTCCATTTACAATAGCACTTAGGAGAAAAGAATAAAGAGGATAAAATTTAATCGGGGGCATGTAAGACTGATGCAATGAAAATGATAAAACATTGCTGAAAGAAATTAAAGAAAACTTCCACAAATGGGAAAATGTCCCATGCTCATCAATAGGAATATTTAATATTGTTAAGATGTCAATACTATCTATAGATCTATAAATTCAATACAATACAATTTAAAGTGCAACAGTCTTCTTTACAGGAATGGAAAAGCTTCCTTAACAATATATGGAATGGCAAATGGCCTTGGAGTTAAAATGATGTTATAACAACATAGGAGGAATTAATACATCTTAATTTTAAAACATACTATGTAAGAACAGTAATTTAAACAGTTTGATACTGCTATAATGGACACAAACCAAAGAAGTAGAATTAGTGCAGATATAAGCCCACACATTTATAGTCAACTGATTTTTGTTAACAATGCCAACTCTATTAGATCAGGAAAGGAAAAGCCCTTTCATTAAATGATGTTTAGTAAATTGGACTGATTAATAAAGTTACATAATCGAATATTATAACTAACATCAATAAGTTGTACACCTATAAAAGGCTGCACTTGTTATAAGTATATGTATCACATAAACTTTACCACAACAAAAAGAAGAGTAGATGGTGAGGCGACTTATTATGTACAACCAAATACCTCATGAGACTTGGTTCTTTACTTTGGGGTTTAGCGTCATTGATTCATGGTCATCCCCATTGAGTAGCTTAACACCAGCATAAGTACTGCTGTTCCACATGCTAGTAGTGTCGGAGGCTTAAAAGCTTGCTCGTGGTCATCTAAGGTACACTAATTTTTCTCTATCCATCTGCAATAACAACAAAGAAGGAGAGTCAGGATTTAAAGGAAGATTTGTAATGTGTGGTTTGACTTTCAGGAACAAATGGCTCTATTACCAATGGTCCAGAAGAAGTGGACTGTCCATAGCTATCCTTTTTTTAAAAAAATTCTTTTTTATTAGGGGATCATGCAACTCTTATCACAGTCCATACATACTTCAATTGTGCAAGCACATTTGTGCATTCATTGACCTCATCATTCTCAAACCATTTGCTCTCCACTTAAGCCCCTGGCATGAGGTCCTCATTTTATCCCCTCCCTCCCCGCTCCCTACTCCCTCATGAACCCTTGATATTTAATAAATTATTATTTTGTCATATTTTTCCCTGTCCAACATCTCCCTTCACCCACTTTTCTGTTGTCCGTCCCCCAGGACGTCTCCCCAAAATGAGACAGAGCAAAACCAAGCAACAATATACAATTAAACAACAGCAAATGAATGACAAAACAAAACACAACAAGAAAGGAAAGCTTGTAGTTAGTTCAAGGATCATTTGTTAGCCTTTAAAAGGCTTAGACTTCTGGAGCCATAGATGGTGGATAAACCACCCTGAAATTCTTTTAAAATCTGGAACAAAATTTATTCTTTGGTGTTATCCCAATACAAAATAGCAGTTTAATTTAGCTAATAAAGGATATCTAGTTTGAGTATTGTGCCCTTTGAAGATCTATCTTAATGGGATCAAACTGATAACATCATTTTGAAAGGTTATCTAAGAAACTTAGGAGGCTGTGAATTTATCACAATGTGTGGGAACATTGAGAAAAGCATGGTGAGACTGGTTGCATATCATAAAGAATGTAATCAGTGTCCTTGAATTTTGCACATAGAGAATGTTAAATTGGTATGTTTTGTTGTGTATATTTTAACAAGAAAAACAAAATGAATGATTATTTTTAATAATGAAAAAATATTCCATACATACAGAATGCCAGAGAAGTGGCACTAGAGTCATATACACCATATTCTTCCTCCTTACCAGACCTTTTCTAAAGTCTAAATATCACGCTGTTTTATGGGTTATTGGCATTAGTTGTTCTTGAGTTGACTCTGATTCAGGATGATGTACATATGACAGAATGAAATGGTGCCTAGCCCTGTGTCATCTTCATGGTTATTGGCATGTTTGAATCCAGTATTCATTGAAACTATGTATGATATAAAGGTTAGGAAGGTAAGCTTCTTCAGATTTCTTCTCTTTTGCAAAGGTGTGGTTTTGGTAACTCTCAG
Source organism: Tenrec ecaudatus (assembly GCF_050624435.1). Lineage (NCBI taxonomy): Eukaryota > Metazoa > Chordata > Mammalia > Afrosoricida > Tenrecidae > Tenrec > Tenrec ecaudatus. The sequence continues at coordinate 56,677,460 of NC_134538.1, read as the reverse complement.
AAAGGTGACTGATGCAAATTTGGGACCCCAAGGGAGTAACAAGTGATACAATTCCCAATGAAATTATGCAGAGAAGCATATAGTCATCCAAAATCTTTGGTCATAGAATCTAAGACAAAAGGTTTCATCTAAAGACAGTAATGGGAATGGAAATAAAAAAATCAGAATAGTAGAGAAATAATAGTACATTAAAGTGGTTTTAGATGTGAGACAAATGAAGATATGAGGGTGATTATCCTAATCCCCAGGGTGCCTTTTAATTTCACTAAATGCACTCTGATGTCAGTAAAAATACTGGCTTGAAAATAACAATCAGAGTATGATAATAAGACTTTTATTTCCAAACATTTCAGATTTATTTTCTTTGATATTTATTATCTTGCATTAATGCAGCAGGTTATGCTTTAAAAGTGGAAAGAATCTGCATAGAGTACAGAGATAATTTAAAATGAAGAAGACATTCATTCTAATTTATTGCAGTTATTCTTGACTTATTTTACTAATATGATTTTTACAACCCATCCTTTATTTCTGCAGACATGATTTCCGAATGGAATCTTAATAAATCGTAGTCTCATTCACCAAAGGACAGTGTTAATGTTTATGACTGTGATGCTGGGCAGGTATACCGCATCTTTCTACTATGACCTTTATTCTTTCCGGACAATGAGCGTACACACAGGTTATCAGCTGTCAAATGCCATTATCTAAACACTTAAATATTTACATTGGTTTCAGCAAAAGCTGTAGGGTTATAATATATATTTTCATTTTGAATGGGAGAATTCCATACTATGCGAGTATTCATAGTATGACAAAGGATTATTCTGTCAATGTGAAGAGCAAACATTTAGATTTGTTTCAGAATTTAAATTGATAAACACCCTTCAGAAATCAACAAAACATTTTTAGCTTAGAAATGTCCGTTTATTTGACTTCCCACAATGATTTGAAAGTGTATGGCATCTCCTTTGAGTAAAATAAAGTTATTGCATATTAAATAAATTGTGTGGGAGGAGGGAGAAGGAAAAAAATCTGCCTAGAGCAGCTTAGATCATAGGGAACAGCGTGTGTAGCCACATCATTATCCCAATCTGAAGTCTGCTCATTCTCTCACTAAAATTTGGGTTATGTGGGAACAAGAGGTCATCTGAGGGAGCCAGCTGTGTTCCTAGGCTGTGCCATTTATAGGATTCCCATGATCTAGATTATAGTTCTCAATTTCGTTGTCTCAGCAACTTTGGATTTTCAATGCCTCAGTAGTTGACTAAGCGCAGGAAGCAAAACAGTTTCAAGCAAATACTAAGATACTGGCTGGCTTTAAATCATGCCAATCTATTAAATTAGAAGGTGTCCGCTCCTAGCTAGCACTACCTTCCCATCTATCAGGAATGTTAAAATCATAGTGTAAGTATGGAATCAAAATAATGTATCAGCAGGGATTTGGAGATGATAGGCCCCGCACTGCATTATGTATACACACTTTTTATGTAAGATTTTATGTAAAACTCTCAACAACTTAAAGACAGGTATTATTAAATCCCCTTTCTTACAGAGGGTTGTCCTAAACAGCGAGGTTTGAGGTAGCCTTTTAGACTATTCCTCTTGAACACCAGTGAAAATTAGTACACATGCAACCCAGCACTAAGATGTATGCTATGAAAAGCTTATTAATATATTTTCCATTTTCTGTGCTAATTAGAGCAGGGAACTGTGGTGTCCAGATTAGTTCTTACATTAAGCTTATCCTTAGCTAAAGGATTTGAAAATAAAGCTGTCATTAGTTAAGAAAGTACTGTTATGTAAATTACATTCTAATCAGTTCATTTCAATTCAGGTTCTTTTCTTATTCATTGATCAGGTACTAGGTGTTTAACATAAAAACAGCAAGGCTTGGGTCAGGCATTCTTTAATCTTCAAAGTGATATCTTTCATTTTTGATACATTAAAGAAGTCTGTGCGGCTGATTTATGTAATGCATCATTTGATTTCCTGACTAATGAGTATCGATTGTGGATCCAAGCCAGATGAAATCTCTGGAAACTTCCAATCTTTCTCTTTTTTTTTTTATGGTGATGTTACCTTTGGTCCAGTGGTGAGGGTTTGGATTTCTTTATAATGAGTTGCAATTCATATTGAATGGTATATTTGATCTTCATCTATAAGTGCCTTAAGTTCTGCATTTAGCAAGCTGATTGCGTCATCTGCATATCACAGGTTGTTAATACACCTTCCTCCAGTCCTGTGTCTCATTCTTTTCCACATAGTCCCTCTCCTCTGATGATTTGCTCAGCGTACATGTGAGTAAGTATGGTGAAAGGATACAACCTCGATGTACCCCTTTCCTTATTTTAAATCACGCAATGTTCCCTTGTTCTGTTCCTACAGCTGCCTCGTGATCCATGTCCTGTTTCCACAGTGACGAGTTCTGGGATTCGTGTTCTTCTCAATCTACACATAGAGCGTTGTGATCCAGAGAGCTGAATGCTATTTGCATAGTCAATAAAGCACAAGTACGCATCTTTATGGTTTTCTCTGCTTTCAGCCAAGGTCCATCTGACATCAGCAATGATATCGCTTACTCCGTGTACTTTTCTGAATCTGGCCTGAACCCGGTAGTTATTTTTTGAATTATGAACAATTTATGTTCAATTAGCTTAGTTAATTTTCTCCAGTCCTCATAGATTAGTTTGCAATATGGTAAAGAAAAACCCTTGGAAATAGAAGTCCTCCAGGCTAATCAAGTTGCTGCCACTCACTGCCTCATTGAAGCTGGTGATTTATAACCTTGGAGATAGTATACTGAGCACACAGAGGTGGCATCAAGACCGACGGTGATTAATCATAGGAAAGTGCTTTTAAGTATTACAAAGCTATTATTAGAAAGATGGCTGGTAAAAATGGTACTGCCTCATGGAAATCATTGAAAAGCAAAAAGAATGACAAAAAGAAATGCAAACTCTGTCTTCTACAATACTTGGATACAGTCATATTTAGACACAATATATAATGAAACATTTCCAAGCTATAGTTTAGCAAACTTGTGGGAAAATACCAAATACTTAGCTCTAGATCTCAGACAGAGCAGGACAAAGCCAAGTAGGCAAGTAAAAGAGAAACTAGAAATCAGATTACTAATTCCCAGGATACTGACATTATAAATTTAATTTCATTTTGACGATTTTTGAATTTTCCTAGATCATACTTCACACAGTTTACACCTTATTATTGATGGATATTTGCATCTGCTTCTTCTCATATCTCATAAGGTCATGTTAGCAAATAAAGATTGTGATTCTGATCTGAAAATTTGTGAGCAGTCGCAACTACTGGTGTCTGCATATAAAGCAAAGAAGAGTGAAAAATTAAAGAGATGGGGGTGGGGGGAGACTAATCCACAGGTCTACTGAACCACGCAAACCTAGTTCCACAAACCTAATTCAGAAGAATTTTGTGGTGCCTAAGTACCCCTGCTAACCACCGTGAAAGTAATTTTAACAATGTTAACAAGAGGTCCTGGGTAGTGGGAAAGAAAAGGGCGGACAAAATAATTAAAATAGTCTGAGAGAGACTGATGTAACCCCTGATATCATACATGACTCTTAGTCTACCTTCAAGTTGGAAAATGAACAATATCAAGGCCTATCATATGAACAATAACACAGAGGAAGTATATAATCCTTAGATCAGTAAACTAAAGACATCCTCTCCCCTGGGATAAAGCTCGGAATGCAAGAAGGGATAGAAACGGAAGAAAAGAAATGTGAAACACACAGAAAGTAAGATGAAGGTCTTATGGAGAGGGCGGTCAATGGAGAGTGTGATCAATGTCACGGAACAAAAAGTAAATGATTTGCTGAAAAGAAACCCAATTTACTCTGTAAAGTTTTACCCCTATCACAGTAAAAAAAATTAAAAAACGAGAATGTTGATCTTAGTAGCCGCCCCACAGCGGATGTGGCTCGTAGAGACTAGCTCTATAAGAGAGCAAAAGGTTGGCCCTTCCTGTGACATTCTCACAATATGTTTGAGACCATTTATTGATGGCCACTGTGTCAAAAGATGCCAGCATCATTGATTTTCTATTTGTAGTTGTTTCAGACTTAGAGTCGCACAAACTGTTTAACGAATGTCTAGTCACCTGGGAATTTGCTTTTCCTGCCTCTAGTAGATCTGGTCTAGAGAATTAAATTCGTAGTCTTATGTGAGAAACTGTATTCACCATCACGCAACAATGCCTGGCTCAAGATATTTAACCAATAAAATACGGTTAATATTGTGTTTGATTCACATTGATCATGAATATTTAAATTTAGAGCTACCTAGATATAAATATGTGTATGTGGCAAAGTATAGAAAAACTGTTCAGAGGCCAGCTTTAGTTAGAGAGATCAGACTAGAAATGATTCCCAAGAAAGACAGAGGGTTTCTCTTAGGAATTTTAGTTTGTTTAATTCTAACGTGACAGCTGATTCCTTCTTCATAGTCTGTTCTTAGTCTGGAAGCTCTGCTGAAAACATTTCCGTTAGATGACTCTGTTAGCATTTGAAATACCAGTGACACAGATTCCAGGATGAAAGCCACACAGAAGCCACCCAGTGTGGCAAACTGACAGACACATGGAACTAAAAGGGCTCCTTTAGTTTCAGAGAAGGACAAGGTTAGTAATGTTGGCATAATGAACCTTAAAATTATATAAGATTAACATATTGAATTTCATATCTTATTTCCACTGGAATATGTGGTAGCATAATTTTGGCCATACAATTGCTTAGGAATTGTTATAATTAACTTGTGCCCCAAAATTTATGTGCTAGAATCTCCACCACCCTATCTGTGTATTTAATGTAGTTTGTTATGCTAAAGAAGCCATATTTATGTAGTGTTCTAAACTGAATCATTAATGAATATTAGAAAAGCATTATAGACAATCACAAAGACAATCAACCACAAATGGTGGGCGTGGTAATTAAATAATTTCATGTCAACTTGAAATTTAGGGGTGGAGTCTAGCCTGATGATGCCTTCTTGTGGGTGTGACCTCCTCATAAGTAGGTTCCTGGGAACCTCCACCTCTCTTTGTGTTTCACCTTCCTGCTAGCGAGCCACTCAGAGACCTCCTGGAGACCTATGGGAGTCCTGGCGATGTGTTCACCACCATTGGATCCACAAGACTTTGCACCCACTGGCTGGTGATATTTCTACATTCTGCATCATTGCATGTGTCTTTGTGAGTCTAAAGAGGGACTTACGGACTTAGTTGGACTTGGCTGAGATGTTTTATTGATGCATAATTGCTTCTTAATATAAAGCTCCCTTTTACACATAAATGAGTGTCTCTAGGTTTGTTTCTCTAGTCAACCCTGCCTAGCACCGTTGGGGAGATAGTGGCAAGATGAAAATTCCTACAGAAGTAAGAAATCCTGAGTTTATAGAAGCTGAGAGAAATATCATTCTCTAATGTTGGCAAAGAGAGTTTTTTTTTTCTATAGCCAGAACCTTGAATTCAGGATTCTAGCTTCTTGAATAATGAGAAAATAAATGTGTTTTTATTAAAGCCAATTACTTGTAATACTTCTGTTACGAGACCAGTTACTGAGAGAGGGATTCAGTTTGTAAGAAGTTAATTAAGCCTTGTTCTACTTAAAAAATTCAACTAGAGGATTTTTCCTTCCTTCGCCAAAGAAGGGTTCCCTATAGAGTGCAGAAATTGTAGAATAGTATCATTACTATCACATGCAAGTAAGATTTTGCTGAAGATAATTCAGCAATGGTAGAAGCAGTACATTGACAGGGAACTGCTCGAAAGGCAAGCCTGATTCATAAGAGGACATGACACAGGGGATATAATTAGTAATGTGTGGTAGTTAGATGATTTTATGTCATCTTGAACATATATGAAAGTGCAAGGGTGGAATCCAACCTGTCAGGTCACAGGCTGATGATGCCTCCTTGAGGGTGTGGACTTATTATGGGGAGGACCCAAGGAAATTCCATCTCGCTCTTTCTCTCTTTGACCTCTTGCTTGTTGGGATTCAGCCAATGACCCTGTGATCTGCTAAAGCCTTGTTATGTTTCCATCAACCTTGGATCCACATGACTTTATATCCACCGGCCTGTGATCTTCCTATATTCTGCATCATTACATATGGCTGCATGAATCTGAAAAGGTATTTAAGGAGCAGTATAAGATTTATAGATGAGTTGGTCTGGATGGGATACTTTTCATATATAATTATTTGTTGATAAAAGCTCTTTTTATACACACATGAGTGTCACTGGATTTGTTTCTCTAGTCAACCTGGCTTAACACATAATGTGACTTGGATCTTGAATAAAATAGAGAATACCAGAACGATGCTTATTTTTGTTTTATTGACTCTACAAAGGATTGATTATAAATAGCCACTGAAGTCACAATCAAGAAACCAAATGTGGGCAATGTGGCAGGAAACACCCAAAAACTGTCAGTTTCTGGTATATCATTAAAAAAAAGTATGGACAATTGGTGTATGTATATGTATGAATTGTGATAAGAGTTGTATGAGCCCCTAATAAAATGTAAAAAAAAAAAAGAAGATGATTAGGGCAAAGAATGTACAGATGTGCTTTATACAATTGATGTATGTATATGTATGGATTGTGATAAGAGTTGTAATAAAATAATAAATAATAAAATGTAATAAAATGTTTTAAAAAAAGTATGGATAAAGGCTTTGAGAAAAAATACCACTTACAATAGCCACACAAAAGACAAAATACTTAGGAAAAATCTTACCATATAAGCAAAAGACCTGTACAAAAACACTACAGAACACTATTAAAGAAGCAAAATAAAAAAGATGTATTGATACAGAGGCTGTAACAATGTTCTCAAACATAGAAATGAGTATAAGAATAGAACAATATCAGACTGGATTTTGTTTTATTACGTAGGGTAACTTTGAGTAAAAATGTATGCAATAGCACCAAAACCCCCCTGAAAAGATGAATAATAGATTGAATCTAATGTATCAAAAATGCTAAAAGATGGCATCATAGACAAACACACTATCTGTCTCCTTTATAACAAAGAAGCTTGAAAATGTGGGCAGAGGAGAAAATTGAGTACCACATTATCCAAAGAAAGCATACCGAATGGGCAGTACACACCTACAGGAGCAGAACCCACAAATGGATATCAGAGAGCCTCTAACTTTTAACTTGATAGTAATGAACAACTTTGTCTGCAGCATTAGGAAAGCTCCCCAACACCAGCTGCTGAGTCAAACACCAGGAAAACAACTCCTACCATATTGGAGAGCCCACGAGCAGAAGTAGATACCTCTGCCAGTCCACAACTTCCAGGTGAATGGGACAAAGACTGAACCACACTTGATGTATGCAGCCATGATTACACCCCTCCCTGTGCACCCCCAAGGCAGTGGGGGGCAGCCTGAACAATATGTCATTCATGCAGGAACGTGACACAAGGAAAATATGGTGAAACCAGCAAAGAGGGAGTGAAACACCTTGGTTCTCCACAACTACTCCAAGCGCCAGAACAGTCATGAATTCCAGAAATAAGGGACTGGGACTACCCATATGACTCCAACAGAGCCTTTGGTAGAGGCTTTGACCTTCTGATTTGCCTGGAGTAAAAAGCAACCAATTGGTTAGAGCTTTTGTCTTCTTTTCCAGTCCTCCTTCCTTTCTGTTGATAAGCTGCCAATCAGGGGAGAACCAAAATTGACACCCCTACCTCCAGAGATACATCGAAGTCAGTTGTGTGGCTGAGGTCATGGGAAGAAAAAGTAGTCATTCTTTTCTTTTGCCTTGGGGTTCTCTCCATCTAATATTTTGAAAAACTACCAATGGAGAACACAGGCTACGAGGTGGAGGGAATATAATCCCTAACTCCCTACAGAACCCCCTTTTGACCAGAAAAGATGCCAGATTCCACCCTCATACACGGATGAACACATTTAAAAAGTGCAAAAATCCTGGCTGTACTCTGATAAGCACACTCTGGTGAGTGAGAAAGAGATAGTAGGAGTCAGAGGACATTTTTATACCAAGAAACATGCACATCAAAAAATATGAAGAAAAAATCAAAATCAATACTTCACCCAATATATTCAACAATTAGAATAAAAACAACCGAAGAAATCTTTAGTTACTAGTAAACAAAATTATAAAGATTAGAGTGAAATGAATGAGAAAACAGAACAATGATAGAAAAAATCCACATAACAAATTGATTAGTTGAAAGGACTAACACAATTGACAAAGCACTGGCAAACCTAACAAAGAAAAGCAAGGGAATGTGCAAATAGCAAGAAAAAGTAGTGAAATAGAACTAATATAAGAAGAGATAATAACACAATACTATGAAAAACTGCATTGTTAGATATTTGACCACCACTGGTCTCTCATTTTGTCATACTCTGGTGACTTATGTGCTGTTGTGATGCTGGAAGCTATTTCAAATGCCAGCAGCGTCACCCAAAGTGAACAGATTTTAATAGCGCTTCCAGACTAAGAAAAAACAGTAAATAAAGTATTGGCTGCCCACTTAGAGGAAGAAGCTGTTGAAAATCTTATCCAGAGCTTTCAAACAGTGTCAGATACGGAAGTCCTAATAAATGCAAGCAGAAAACTGAATCAAGCAGTCCTGGAGGATGAGGCACTTGAGTACGCAGAGGGCATGTGAAATGTGACTAAGGAAGAGCTGCTTTCCCGGAGTGCAGATGACCATGGTAACAACGTAAGTGGCGTAAAAGCTGTGGGAGTAGAGCCTTTGTAATGTTCCTTTGCTGACAGAGTAAGGTAAGGACAAGGTAAGGAGAAATAGCTGCAAGAATGTGCCACTGATCAGAACTTGGAACGTGCTAAGTACGAAACGAGGAAAACAGAAGTGGGCAAATCAAAATGGAATGCACAAGGATGGATATTCTAGGATTCGTGAGCTGAAATTTTAAATGAGGAAATGATTGGATTTGGTGTGTCAGGAATGACACAATCAAGAGGAATGGCTTTGCATTTATTGACAAAACGGACATTTCAAAATCTATATTGTAGTACAATATTGTTTGTGATAGTATTATAGCTATCTGCTATCAGAAAATTTCAATCACTACAAGTATTATTCAAATTTATAGACTGACCACAAAAGCTAATAATGAAAAAGTTAAACTTTACCAAAATCTTGTCACAAATTGATCAAATATGCAATCAAAATGCATTGATAATCATTAGTGATTGGAATGCAAAAGTTGTAAGAAAGAGAAAGGAACAATAGTTGTAAAATAGGTCTTTTTGATAGAAAAAAGCAGGGTATCACATGATAGAATTTGGCAAGACCAACGACTTATTCTCTGCAAATACCTTTTTGGCAACAACAACCACAAAAGATAAGCGTACACATGGACTTCTCCAGATGGAACACACATGCGTCCCAATAAAATGACTTATTTAAAAAGAGATACAAAAACAAGATTCTGTTATAAGAAAGAATTTCAAAATATTGATAAAATATTAAATAATACCTGACCTCAAACAATAAAACTATTGTTTAAGCTTTTTCTATATTTTTTGGTTTTATCTGAGCATCAGGGTCTATATGATTTATCCTTAGCTATCTCAACACTGTGGGAACAGGGTCCCAGTCCTTCAGAAGGAGGCACATTCGACAAGGTTCATTCTGTATGATGTAGTAGAAACAGATGACTTCTCCTCTCTGAACATATTATGCTCATCTTTGAAAAATCCCTTTCTGCTTTGCTGAACCGAACGCCATCGTTCTGGCAATATTTGTAGTTATATAACTTACTCACCGTAGCTTGTGGGTATTTTGGGTGAAAGGCAAAGCAGAAACAATGATAGTGTGTCACCCTCTGGTTGTTTAGCCATTTTTCTCTTTATATTATATGTTTGTTTACTGAAGTAACAAATGCAAGGGAATAAAAACTGTACTATTTCACCAAAAGTATGTTGAGTTTTATGAAATGAATAAATAAATATTGCAAGTATTGTTCCATCTAATTTTTTATATCTATGAATGGATGGAACATTACTATACTAACAGAATCCACTGTTGTACAGATGAATTTTTAAAAGGAGTAAGGAATATAATTTTAAAAAAAATTCACACTGGGCAGCTGCCTAGACACGCACTCAGGGAGCACCTTGACTACATGTGCCATCTTAACACCTAGTTTGATGCAATCCACAGAAAAATTAGTTATTGGTTCTGCCAAACCCATGGGAACTGAGTAAAATGCACCACTGATTGTAGCCCAGTAATCATACAGCTAAGTCTTAGTCCCCTTTTCATTGCTAGAGTTCTTCCTTTGCCCCAGAGTGAACTTGTCTCAAAAGTAATATTTTTTAAGTTGCTCTGGAATAATAAATTATAAAAGATAGCTGAGATAAGTGACTCTTTGGATACTGCTGTGTGTTAGACAGGGTTCTATAGAGAAACAAAACTAGAAGGCTAATAATTTTATATACATTTATACAGATAGAGAGATAGATAATATAATAAAGTTAATTAAATTATAAAGCAGTACAAATGGCTCAGTGCAACTCACTCCCGTGAAAGAGTTGTGAGACGCTGGCAGTCCTTCAAGTCTTGAGGGCCATGGGGTAATCCTCTGTAGAGCAATTTAGGCTCCCTGGGCACAGGCAGCAAACAGCAAAGTACGTCATCAACCGTCAGCCAGATGACAGGGCTTGACAGTCCTCAGCTCAAGTGATGTACCTCCCAGTTGCATGGTGAAGCAGGTCTTGAAGGAACCTCAAATTACAGCAACACAGTCCACGGGTTAGGTGTCCCACAGGTAGTTTAGCTTGCAAATTGAAGCACAGAACAAGCAAGGCAGCCTCACACTGGTCTGATGATCAAAGAGCAAGAGACAAGAAAGGTGAGGCCCGCCGAGAGCCATTTATCTTTCTGCCCTTCAATTAATCCCACATGTGTTTCTTGACCAGCTTGGCACAATAAACTAACTACCTCATGCTGTTGATTTGACTATTTATTTACTTTCACTTTGACATGTGTAGGAGTTTTAGGAGAAAGATGAACTTTCTACTGTGAAGGGTTACAGTTTCAGAAACCCACAGAGGCAGTTCTTCTGTGTCCTATAAGGTCTCTATGAGTAAAAACTGACTCAGTGGTAGTGAGTAAGAATAAATACTAGCGTTTAGAGTCAGGGATTTAAAAAAATGCTTTCCAGTATTTGTTTGACACAAAGCTCATTTTCATTTAAAATAATTAAAGCATTTCTAAGTGAATGTATATTTATTATACACTATACTTGAAATAAAATATAGGTATGTAATATATTATAATGAAAACTAATTATCCAAGTCAAAAAGGATTGCAACAAAATCTTAGAAACCTTTTATAAACAACAACATCAAACTGTGAAGCTATTTTTAAATCAACATACCCTTCTTCTAGGCATAGATACTTACAAAAGCAACGTTTTCATTTTTAGAACCTTCTCCTGAAGAGTCCTGCATTCCTTGATTCGCGTCACTTCAAAATTACAGTTGTAGCATCACTGGGATACTCAAATTCCTTGTCAATCTTCTTGGTGTTTGGGAGCAAAATCACCTGAAGGGGCAAGGGTAGGGCATTAGAGTGGATAGGATAAGATTTCCCAAATAAATTCTCACAGGACATTCTTTCGCAACTCTTAAAGAACAAACAAGTGTATTGATTGACTGAAAGAAAAAATGTTTTTTTTTGGTGTAGCTCTCTTGGCCTTTTTCTCACCAGTATTGTTTTTACTTTTCTTAAACTTCATATTATAAGCCCCCATGATCATCTTTTGCCTTTCAAGAAAATCTATCCCCAAAAGTTACCATGACCTTCTGAGCTGACTCGAGTTTATCTCTGAAGTTTCCATACCTCACATAAAACACTTTTTCCATCTGAAAATTATTGTTTTATGTGGAGCAGCGTTCCTGTAAACTTATTGCAAAATTTCAATAATTTGGCAAGAGGTCCTCTTGAGTTACATGCAAACATTGGTATCAGCCCTGACTTCAAATTTTGTTATTTAGTATGGAGCAAAATATATCCACTTTTCTGAAAGCACTCTAATGAGACTAAGACAAGTAGACAAGGATACATCAGAAAGTTCATAGAAAATGCAAGTATAACTATAGGGAAATTTCTGTGAACTTTTTGAATCTCCTCTGGAGGCATTCACTGACAACTGAGTTATAGTTAAATACATTTTATTAGAAATAAGTCTATTCATGTATGAATTGGAAAAATTGTAGCAGTAATATTTTGCTTGCCTCCCATGTTAATCCAGGTTGACTAGAGAAGCAAATACAGGGACACTTGTGTGTATAAGAAAGAGCTTTATATAAAAGAGCAATTGCATATTGAGAAAACATCCCACACCAGTCCAGATCAAGTCCACAAGTCCGATACTAGCCCATATGTCCAATACTAGTCCATAAATTCCTGTTTAGACTCATTCAGCACATGCAGTGATGCCAAATGCAGGAAGATCACCAGTGGGTAGAAGGTCCTGTGGATCCAGCGGCAGTGGAAGCATCTCAATGCTGATGTGGATCTCCACATGTCTCATCCAGCTTTCTGAGTGTCTCAACAACAGGAAAAGGAAGGCAGAGAGACTGGGTCTGGCCTCCAGAGAAATATTTATCTCTGTCACACCTCCAAATCAGGTCATCAAGCTGCAACTTATTTGTCAGGCAAGATTCCACCCCTTAGCTCAAGCTGACAGGAGATTATGTAACTGTCATGCCTTAATATTAACATGCTAAACTGACATACAAAATAATCTTAACAATTTGCAAATGAAATGCAATTTTACATGTTCTTTGGCATGGGACAGACTATAATTCAAAGAAGTAAGGACCTGTTCTATGGAAATGTAAATCTAAAATTACAGTAAATTAAAATCACATTTTTGCCTCTGTTATATATTGTACTTATAATAAAATTATTATCCAAGAAAGATTAAATAATTAAGACAAAGTCTTACAAATATTTTAGTTTCCTCTAGCAAAATAGATAAAGAAACAGAAAAAAAAAAGAAAATTTTTTTCCCCACAATTTGGCATTCCTAAAGAATATACAATAATTGGGGGGAAAAAGACTTCTGAAAAAGAAAGAAATGTTCATGTGCCAGGAAAGTCACCCCATTCGAGAAGAAGGTGATAGATGCCAATGTTGGCACGCAGGGCTCCATGCCATCGCAGATCACTAGACAAAGATGTCACGCTCAGCATGCATTATACACTGGACGAGATCCTCAAATAGTCATAAAAGAAAGAGGATAAAAGAGATAAAGAACAAAAAAAAACACACTCAAGAATCGGTTTTTCATAAATCATAAGTTTGAAGAAATACAGCAAGTGCTCAGTGTCAGTGGTGAGCTGCCCTGATTCTGCTCGCACTCATTGTGACCCTGTACATAGAGAAAGCAAGCACTCCCTGAGCCTGTGCCATGTTTGCGATTGATGGTACGGCTGAGGCCGCTGTCAATCCAGCTATTCAGGCTCTCCCTCTTTTCCAGAAACTACAATATTTAGTTTCCTCCATAATCCTCCTTCCTGATAATACATCCAAAGCATGAACTCTTGACATTCTAAAGAGTGTTTAATTTTGTGTTCCTTAAAAGCAATTAAACTGCAATTCAAAAACAGAAGTAGAAAAGGTATTTTAACATTGATAAGTGCTGATAATTCCATACACAGAGAGTAGATGGTATTCTCTACCGTACTTAATATTAATTCCCAATGTTTTGTTCTAAAAGCATGTTTAATGAAGCAAGTGCTTATTAATATTAGTTTTAAAAATGAATCTAAACCTATAAACATAATAGCAAACCAACTGGGAAGTATAGACATTGAAAACCATAAAAAATAAGTACAATGTCAAGAAAGTCCGTGGAACACAAAGCCACCCCCCCCACCAAACTGTTAAAAACAATAAAAGTGAATGATTCTATATGACCCAAGGTAAAATAATACCAGTGATTAATATGATCATATCTTCAAAGTACTGAGCAAAATAATTTTCAATCCAGCATCTACGATTCAAAAGCAGGAATGAAACAATAGTGTTTTACCTTGGGAAAACATTTACAATTTCTTGACAGACTGTGAAGCATTACTTCCCAGTCCTATTTTTGTCCATGCATGTTTAAGTCTTTGGAAAGATTAGAATTATTTATTTGGGAATCCTTTGCAACTTGTATTCCCAGTGCATTAGATAGCATGCTAAAAAGAAATATTCATCTGAGGCTTGCAAGGGAGAAGAGAATGGGGACATTCACCTACCTTGAGGCTTCACGTCTATCAAGCCTAAAAACCTGAAAGAATAAGACACCACCTTCTGCCCTTGGCAAAAACAGCTTGCTGTGGGAAGCAGTTATGTGGCTGACATTTTCAACATCGTCGGGATAGCAGGTTTAGTGGCGTGCTTTCAAAAAAAAAAAAGACAGCTTATAGTCTCATTACAACTTTGAATGACTCTGTGGCCAATAAAATTTGTTTCCAAAATTATATTACTGAAGGATATTAGGGGCCAGCAACACATCAAAAGAAGTTCTGAAAATCACAAAAAATAAGTTAGAAATGATTAAAATAGCATAAGGGATGAGATTCCCTCCTAACTGTGGTAAAGTAACACTGAGGGCAATATGACTGAGACTATATACCCTAACTTACAGCAGAGGGAATCTGGAAAGCTAGTATTCCACGGTGGGAGAGCCACCACTCTGGTAAGTTAAAGTCCAAGTACATTATCCTGTGTTAAATATCATTCCCACAGATTCTCCCCTAGAACTATGCTGCCTTACAGTGAGCACATGGGTGATTATATCTCCCTATAGAAGCAGGCATCCTATTATCTCTTCCCGAAGCAGCAGCTATCCCTGCTCATACCTTCCCCGAAGGCAGGTGTTAGGTTTCCTCACCTGTGAGTCCAGGGACATTACTGTGGTTACCACCCACTTTGTGACATGTATAGCTACGGAATATGTATGTCTTGTGGCTACCTATAAATCCCCAAATATAGTAGAGACGTTCTCCCACTCTTTCTTCTCCCACCTTCTCATGGACCATCAATCAGGACTGAGGTGAGCATGCTACCATAAAATGTGTCTGACTCCTTTATTTTACTCTCTCTCCTCTCTTATCTTCTATGACTTTACTATAATTTTTATATGCTGTAGCCATACAATTGCACCGATGACACTATTGTAACACAAAAGTTTCCTCTGATACCTAACTGTTGGAACACAAATGTGGAGGAGTATCTTTGGCTCTTTGGTGAAACACAACAAACGTATTGTAAAGCAAACACAACAAGCATATTTACCAAACAGTATATAAGCTGGAATATGCACCTAGATTTTATTGAAAAGCTTGGGTCCTGTACCTGGCTGGTCTCCATCGGATCATAATGTTCATCTGGGCAAACATACTGTGTGTTCCATGGCTCCAATACAACATTTTATAGAAGTACCTTATCCACTTTCAGATTTTATTATACTCCTGTTGAAGTAATTTGTGTTATTTCTATTGATTGAAACTGTAAATTGGAAATGTGTCTTTCTTTTGAACTTCTAAAACATACCTATCATTTTTAAGTTGCTGAGGATGCGTGTGAAAGGTAACATATCACAGATTTATAAACTGAGTGAGAATATCATAAAAATAAAAACAGCAGTGCTCCTTCTCTTTTATCCTATACCTTTCTTCTGCTTTGTCACTCAGAAAATGAATAAAGCCCTTTGGGATGAAAAGGAAATTTATACTTATTTTCACTGCAAAATGTTATGCTATCATTTCTTCTCAGAGTTATTGTCATGTCTTTGTGGCCCCACACATTCAACCCTAGTCAGTATCATGATTTATAGTTGAGGAAATGTATCTCCTAGAATAGAGTTAGTAGTACTGTAATTTCAAAAATTTTTGGCATAAAATTATTAATGAGAATATTTCTGCCCCAAATTTAGTCTTTAATAGACAAAAATGTTATTCACTCATTTTGTCAGGTCTAGGACAGGAATTCATTGTTAAGAAACAGATATATCTTACACAGATATTGTTAAGAAACAGATATGTTTTTAAGAATCAAGGTCATTGTGTTTACATCATCTGTTTCAATTTTATTGGGGCTTTGTGGTACTGAGCTGACTCTGGCTTCATTTTTAAAAAAATATCAACTCTGAAAAGCTTAGAATTGAGAAAAAATAAATCAAAGACCAATGTAGGAGCTCAGGTTTGTAGATATATTTTTGGATAACTCAAGTGGTAATTCTTCAGATAAATGGCATTTGTCTGAACCTCAACCTAGTGTATAAAATGGATATTATCAAAAGCTTTGAAAATATTTATGAACTTATCCAGATGACTTGTGAATCTGAATCATAACCTTCATTTTCCCATCTTGGCTATAATAAATAGTAAGGAAATATCCATGTATGCAAATTCAGCATCTACTACATCATGTGATATGTGTGTCTGTTATGTATCTGGAAGCTATTCCTAGACACTAAACAAGGAACTAAGATTTAGGAAATGTATATAACTTTCTAAATAAACATAACAAAAGCATTAACTAGACAGTATGCACTAAAACTTCAGGAAAAAAACAAGATACTGTCCCAAAGCTCATGACATTTGATTTCCTTGAGCTACTGAATTTGACTCTGGCCTTTACCTGTGCTTGTATGTCAGGGGTACTGAAGTTAAATGTCATCTCTTACAAGGTAGACTGGACCTATACTTCTCCTTTTCTAGTTTTCTATGCTTCAAATACACAGAGGAAAACAGACAAAATCAATGAAAGTACACAAAGAATACATCTAACAAATTGACACACGAAAGTGCTTCCAGTCATTCTACTCCTAGGAAATAAAAAATGATCTATAAGATGTTATTACTCTACCCAATTTGATAAGTTAGAATCAAATTTGAGAAATGAAAGAATAAATAGAATAATGTATATGTTGCTATTGTGGTTTGGTGCTATCCAGTAGTTTCCTACCCACAGTGACCCCACTGGACAACAGAGTGAAACACACCTCAGTCGTGTGCCTGTCACTGTCATTCTTTCGTTTGAGCCCATTGTCAAGGCAGTCACTGGGGCCATCTTCTAGGTGAGAGCCTTTTGCTTTTTCTCTGTCCTATTTTACCAAGAATGATGTCTCTTCTGATAATGTCCAAATTACATGAGACAAAGTCTTGCAAATCCTTGCTTCTAAGAAGCATTTTGTTTGTGCTTTTCCCAAGACCGATTCTGTTTTCCCTTTGGCAGTTCACGGGACTTTCCATAATCTTCACCAGCATTGTAATACAAATGCATCAATTCTTCTTCAGTCTTCTGTATTCAACATCCAACTTTCACATGTGTATATACAGTAACTGTAAATACCGTGGGCTGGGATAGTTGCACCTTAGTTTCCAAAGTAACAAACTTAATCTTCAACACGTTAAAGATGTCTTGGGCAGCAGACTTCTCCAAGGTAATACATAATTTGATCTCTCTTGATTGCTGCTTCCATGAGCATTGTGAATCCAAGCATGATGAAATTCTTGATAATTTCTTTTCTCTTTTTATCATATTACCTCTCAATACTACCTTTTAAATTATCTTTTGCTTTCTTTATGTATAATGTTCTTTATGTTATTCCACAGCTTATCCGGTCTTCTGTAATTAGTCTTCAATGAGTTAAATCTATTTTGGAGATGGTCTCAAAATTCAGGTACAATATATTCAAAGTTGTATTTTGGATTTCATTGTGGGCCCAAGGAAGGTAAAATCATTGGAAATTTACACCTTTTCTCCATTGATCATGATGATAGCTAGTTGTCCAGTTGGGAGTATTTTGACCTTCGTTACATTGACTAATGACCCATATTAAGGACAGTAAACCTTGACCTTCACCAGCAAGTGTTTCAAGTCCTCCTCCCTTTCAGTATGAAAAGCTGTGTTATCTGTATGTCAAAGTAGCCTACCCAAGTGAGGAATAGGCTCTAACACGCAAAGAAGCCCACTTGGCATTGCGTCTCCTTTTCAATGGTGTGAGTGGCTAGATTGAATGACGAATAACTTGCTGTTGCTGCAATATATCAACACACCCACAAGATTAGACCCCTGGAATTTTTGCTGATGTAGAAAGTGCTTGAACTTCCCACACTCTTGCACACATAGATGTCTTACTAATAAGTGTATGGTCAGTGATATATTTTATTACTAAGTGCAATCAATAAAATATAATCAATTCAACAGACCAATGTGATATCTTTTGGAAGAGAAAGTTGATCAAGTTCCCTGTAGATAAAACTTTGCCATAAGGTTGAAGAATCAATAAATTCTTGAAGGAGATTATAAAGATGTATTGTAATTGGTTTCCTTTTTGTTGTCATCGCTGTGTTCTCACTCATTGCCTATCTTGCTATGGCTTGATTTTGGTGCATATTATTATCTCTACAGATCTATCTAGATAAGATACACTGGATGAATAGTCTGGAGGAGAAAATAACAGGATCAATGGTTCTGGGGGGACATCGGAGAGGGGGAGGTGGGGGTAAGGAGGTGGTGCTGACCAACCCAGGGACAGGGGAACAATAAGTGATCCACAATCAGTTGCAAGGAGGGTGTGAGAGGCCTGGTAGGGACTCAGCAAGGGCAAGGTAACCAAGAGGAATTATGGAAACCCAAATGAAGGCTGAGCATGGTAGTGGGACAAGAGGAAAGTAAAAGGAAATAGAGGAAAGAAGTAGGTGACAAGGGTATTTATAGAGGTCTAAAGACTGGAATGTACATATATAAATATGTTTATATAAGAGTCTGGGGAAACAGATCTATGTGCATATATTTATAGGTTTAGTATTAAGGCAGCAGAGAGACATTGGGCCTCCACTCAAGCACTTTCTCAATTCAGGAACACAATGTTCTATTAAGTTGGCATTCTAGGATGCACACCTTCCCGACACGATAGCTGAAGAAAAATGTGTGCATAAGCAAATGTGGTGAAGAAAGCTGATGGTGGCTGGCTATCAAAAGATATAGCATCTGGGGTATTAAAGGCTTGAAGATAAACAAGATCAATCTAGTGGAGAAGCATCAAAGCCTACATGGAAGAAGCACGCCAGCCTGTCTGACCACAAGGTACAGAAGAGACCAGTTATCATACATCAAAGAACTAAAAATCATGTCAATCTGTGCCCACCTCCCTAATATGATCAATGAAGACAAACACGCGCATAAGCAAATGTGGTGAAGAAAGCTGATGGTGCCTGGCTATCAATTTTAGAGTGTCTGGGGTCTCAAAGAATCGAAGATAAACAAGTGGCCATCTAGTTCAGAAACAACAAAGCCCACATGAAAGAAACACACCAGCCTGTGTGACCATGAGCTGTCAAAGGGAACTTCAAGGAAACAAAATCATATCATTGTAAATGTGAGTGAGTGCAGAGTGGAGACTCAAAGCCCATTGGTAGCCTACCGGACACCCCTGTACTGAAGGGTTGTGGGGAGGAGATGAGCCAGTCAGGGTGCAGGGTAGCAATGATGAAACATATAATTTTTCTCTAGTTCTTAAATGTTTTCTTTCCCCCCCCCCCCACTATCATGATCCCAATTCTACCTTACAAATCTGGCTAGACCAGAGGATGTACCTAGGTACAGATAGCAGCTGGAAACACAGGCAATCCAGGACAGATGACTCCTTCAGGACCACTGGTGAGAGTGGTGGTGCCTGGAAGGTGGAGAGAATGTGGGGTAGAAAGGGGAAACTGATTACATGAATGTACGTATAGCCTCCTCCCTGGGGCATGGACAGCAGAGAAGAAGGTGGGGCGAGACATCAGACAGTGTAATATATGAAAAAATAATAATTTGTGAATGATGAAGGGTTCATGATGTAGGAGGGAGGGGGAAAATGAGCAGCAGATATTAAAGGCTCAAGTAGAAGGCAAATGCTTTGAAAATGATGATGGCAACAAATGTACATATGTTTTTGATACAATGGATTGATGTATGGATTTTGATAGGAGTTGTATGAGCCCCCAATAAAATGATTACAAAAAATGTACTTTTGACTTTACCAAATAAAGAAACACTGCTTCTGGTGATGCTTGAATACATATTAGGGGTGGGCGGGGGGAGGTATTTGACAATATCCGCAGCTCATTTGCTCAAGTATTGGAACCACATCTGAAACAGTAGTTGCAATTGCAGCCATTACCCGGTTAAAATTATACAGTCATAATTCAAGTTCTACCTTTTTTTTTTTGCACAGCTCAAATTAAAAACAAACAAAAACACTGCTATTTAGATGCTGACTTACAATGATACTGTAGGATAGGGTAGAACTGCTCTTGTGGGTGTCTGAAACTAACTCAAGCATACAAAGTCCATCTTTCTCTCAATAATTTGCTGGTGGTCTTGAACTGCTGATCTTGCAGATTGCAGCCCAGCAATAACCACTAAGCCACCAGGAATCTTTACACAGGTCAAATAGGCAAGCTAAATCAGTTGTGGTAAGAAGCCTCTCCCTGCACCTTTCAAGTTTATTGAAACCCACTTGTCAGGGTGGATGGATTTATTTCTCAGTTCTCAGTGTGTTTCATTGATATGGATATCTGAAATCACACAAGTGCAAAGTTGTTTTGACTACTTTACCTTTATCATAGATTCAAAGATTGGGAAAATTGAAGACGCTTCCATTGATTTTCTTCAGTAGAGCTTTGCTAGAGTCTCTTTCCATACCATAGAAATCTAATGGTTGATTTTTCTATCTCCTGAAAATAAATGTTGATAGGATCTGGATTGGGATTATGTCTGTAGATAACTTTGTATATTAATTATTAAGCTTTTAATAATATTAAGTTTTCTTATCCATATCGTGGTATGTGCTCACATTTAAGTAGATGTCTTTTAGTTTCTGGAAGCAGTATTTTGTGCTTTTCTTTGTATTAGTCTTTTGTATCTCTGGTAAGGTTTACTCTGAAACATTTTATCTTTGGGGGACTTCCTGGAAAAGCCACTGTTTCATTTTCAGACTTATCTTTGTAGGAATAGAAAAATGCAATTGATTTTTGAATGTGGATTTTTTTTACCCTATCATTTTGTGGAATATATCATTTAGTTCCAGTCATTTTCTTGCCGAATGTCTGTGATTTTCTATGTATATGATCAGATCACAACAAATATGATCATTTCTTCTCATTACATTTTCATATGCCTTTATTACCCATTTTGCCCTTAATTCCTTGGCTAGAACTTATGAAACTATTTGAATAAAAGTTGTGATAAAAGTAATCCTTGGCTAGGTCTCATTCACAAAGAGAATGATTTCAATTCCTCTATGTTTAGATTTTACTTGCATGCAATCAATGATATTGTTATATAATTTGAGCATTCTGTCGAGTCATCATTCTTTGGAATGGGTACCAATATGGGCCTCTTTCAGTCAATTGTATCTGTCTTCCAAATTTCCTGGCCTAGTTAGTGATTTCAGTGCTTCCTCAGCTCGCTGAAACAGTTCAATGGGTGTTCTATCAATTCCTGGACCCTTGTTTTGGGGTAGTGCACTTAGTGCAGTTTGAACTTCAGCTCCATTGGTTGCTTACACTCCCTCATGCGACAGTGAATGCCTGCTTCTTTTGGTATAGGGACTGTGCATCATTAAGTTTTGTACCCATAGTATCTTTCAAGATTGCAGCTCGAGCCTTGAATTTTTTCTTGAGTTCTTTCAGTTTCAAATAGGCTGAGCATATTCTTTGCTTTTGCTTTTGGTTTTCTTTTTTTTTCTTAAAAGATAGTTTTATTGGCACTTCATTCACATATCACACAACTCAATAGTTCAATCGTATCAAGAAGAGTTTTACAATCAATATCACAGTTTTAGAACATTATTCTTCCTTGCACTCATTGTTCTTAGTGTAATTAGTTGTTAAATTGCAACAAAGATATATACAACAAAATAGTCCAATTCACAACTTCTACATGTATAATTCAGCGCCAGTAATTATACTCTTTGTGTTGTGCAATCATTATTGATGTCATTTCCAAATTATTCCACCATTATTAAGATAAACTCAATGCCCCCTAAGCCAAAACTTTTCCTTCTTCATCCATGGTACAATAGTTACCATACTTGTCCAACCATACTTGCTTTTGGTTTTCTAATCCCGTATTTTTACACAATTCAGTTTAGTATTTGGCTTTATCTTCTAGAGCTGCCCTCAGAAATTTTCTATTCAGCTCTTCTCACAATTTCTCCCATTTGCTTTAGCTACTTCACAATTAGGAGTAAGTTTCTGAGTATCTTTTGACATCCACTTCAATTTTTCATCCTTTCCTGCCTTTTTAATGACTGTTTGCCTGTTTCGTGAATCATGGTCTAGTCCTTCCACAGTTCATTAAGTCTTCTGTCATTACTGCTTAATGCATCAAATCTGTTCTTGAGATGTTCTCAAAATCCAGGTAATATAGACTCAAGGTCATGTTTTGGCTCTTGTTGAGTTGTTTTAATTTTCTTCAACTTTATCCTGAATTGGGCAATTAATGGTCTGTTCCCTAGCCAATTCCTGGTCTGGTTCTAGTTGCTGTTGTTGAGCTTCTCCATCATCCATTCTCACAGATGTAGTCAATTTGATTTCTTTGTGTTCCATATGGGGGAAGTCCATGTTGATTGTGTTATTCAAAATAGGTGTTTTCTATGACCAAGTCGTTGGATTTGCAAAATTCTATCATGTGATTTCCAGCTTCATTTCTATCACTCCTTCCATATTTTCCAATTTCTCTTTCTTCCTTCCTCTGTCCCCCCCAACTTTTGCATTCCAATAACCAATAATTATCAATGCATTTGATTGGATCTTTGACCAATTTCCAATGGAAGTCATTGGTAGAATTCTTGAATTTCTTCATCACTAGTTTATTTGGTTGGTGCATAAATTGGAATAATAGTTGTGTTGATTGGATTTCCTTGAATGTGAATAGATATAATTCTATCATAGACAGCATTGTTCTTCATGATAGATTTAGCAAATCCCTTCTGACAATGAATCCCTGGTCATTCCTCTTGATTCTGTTGTTCCTGGCACAGTAAATCATATGATTTTTGGATTCAAAATGGTGCATCTCAGTCCAGTTCGGCTCACTAATGCCTAGCATAGTGATCTTCACATATTCCACTTAACTTTTGACCACTTCCAATTTTTGTGCATTCATACTTGGCACACTCTAAATTCCCAGTAGAAAAATTTTGCAGCTGTTTCTCTTTACGTTGAGTCAAACCCCATGGACAAATGAAGGTCCCAATGGATGGCTCCAGTCTCACAGGCTTTACTCAACTCACACCCCCAGGATAGACTGCCCGCCCTTCCTCTCCCACTGCCCCTAGTAATCAGTTCCCTCTTTAATCACCCTTCAAATGCCCTCAGACTTGAGACACTCAGGTCTGCAACAATGTTCTGCTTCATTTGTATAGGCTTTCAGTATCTGACAATGGTTCAAAGTTCTGCGTAAGGTTTTCAGTGGTTTCTTCCTCCAGAGTGGGGAGCTGAGTTCTTTTTGGTCTGTTCTTAGTCTGGAAGCTCCACTGAAACCTGTTCATGGTTGGGTGACCCTGCTGGCATTTGAAATACCAGTGACATAGCTTCCAGAATCATAATTGTGCCAGAGAAGAATATTGAAAGTACTGTGAACTGCAAAAAGGACAACCTTGATCTCTCTGTTGGAAACATAGGCCAGAGCATTCCCTCGAGACAAGATGGCGAGACTTATTCTTATATATTTGGGACATATTGTTAGGAGAGACCAGGCCCTAGAGAAAGACATCATACTTGGTAAAATTGAAGGGCAGCGAAGCACCGGAAGGCCCTCAATGAAATGGATTGACACAGTCACTGCATCAATGAGCTCTGGCATAGGAACAATAGTGAGGATGGCATAGGACATGCAGTGTTTCAGTCTGTTGTGCAAGGGGTCGCTATGGGTCAGAGCCGACTCTATGGCACCTAACCAAAACAACAACATGATTAGATAATTATGACAGTTTGGGGCATATGACCTTGCTGAGGAATTTCATTTCCATTCTTAGTTGCTGAGTATTTTTATTGGGGACTGGTACTGGGTTTTATCAAATCCCTTTCAGTCTTGAGTGATATATCATGTTCTCTCTCTCTCTCTGTATATTACATTGAGTGTTTTTTTTAATGAGGACAATCCTTGTGTAAGTAATATTCCCATTTTATTGTAAGTATTGTTCTGTTGCTAGATATGGTATTGAATCCTTTGGGGTAGGATTTGTTGATTTTTTCATTTCTAGTTTCATCTGTGTGATTGTTGGTTCATTATCTGAATTACTCCTCTAACATTTCCTATAAGGTTAGTCTGTTTTTCACAAATCATTGAATTTCAGCTTCCCTGGAAATGTTCAACTTTTTCCACAATAGTTGAAGGACAGCAATAGCTCTACTGGGTATATAATATTAGTTGTTTTTTTCTCTTTCAAGGTTTTGTATATGTCATCCCATTGCATTCTTGTCTGAGCTTATTCTTACTGACTTTCTTTTGTAAATAATATTTCATTTTCCTGAAGCAGTTTCCAACATTCTTTTTCTATCTTTTGTTTGGGAAACTTTGATTTTGACATGTCTAGGTGGCTTTTTTCTATTGTTCTATTAGGCATGTAGTTTGTTCAACTTCTGGGATGTCTTTTCATATTTCATGATATTAAGAATGTCTCTTCTAGCAAATATTCAGCCACTCCTCTGTGTTTTTTTTGGGTGGTGGGGAGAAGGGGGATTGGTTATTGCTAGTTGGTTGTTTTTTTTCCTTCTTCTGTTCTGCAATTCTGATCACATTGTCTAGTCTCCTATTGATGTTTCCCCACATATTTCCTAGACTCTCTTCATTTTTATATCTAAATTTTCCTTATACAAATTCGTGTCAGTGGACTTGGTCATAAATTTACCCATGCATTCTTAAATTGATTTGGTTGTATTCTTTTTTTCTCTATGTGTTATCAACATACAAAATTTTAATTTTAATATTTTTAATTTCTAAATACTGTTTTTGTAAGATTTATAATACACTGTTTTTTTATTTTTCTGTAGTGTTGTTTCCTGAATTCTTCTATGCATTGTCCGTGTTTTCCTTCATTTTGCTTATGGTTTATTCGAGTCCTTGGAAAACTGTGTGAGTGTGTGTAGCTAGATAGAGATATGAAAATGGACATGAACATAAATTTAAATATACATATCTTTTAAATTCCTCTTTTGCAGTTCCATTATAATTTTTTAAGAAGAGACTTTATGTTTCTTTAATTTGAACACTTGCTTGTGCCACATTATCCTGTTTCTTTATTTGAATTTGTACATGGATTAAGAGACAGTGCTTTGAACAGAACCAGGGAATACTGCTTGGTTTTAAATCAAGAAAGTTGTGCATCAGGGTTGTATCCAATAAACATGCATGTTCAGTCTCTACACTGAGAAAATCATCAGAGAAGCTGTATTATATGAAGATGACTGTGGCATCAGGATTGAAGAAAGGCTTATTAACAACTTGTGATATGCTGATAGCACAACCTAGCCTGCTGAAAGTGAGGAGGATGTGAAACACTTGTTGAAGATCAGGGTTTGCAGCCTCCAGTATGGATTACAACTCAATGTAAAGAAGACCAGATTCCTCAAATTCTACCATTAGGTTACATCATGATAAAGGGAGAAAAGGCTGAAGTTGTCAAGGATTTTTCTTACTTTAATCTACAATCAATACTAAATGAAGCAGCATTCAAGAGATCAAAAGACTTGCTACATTGGGTAAACCTGCTGCACAAGACCTCTTTAGAGTATTGAAAATCAAGGATGTTACTTTGAGGACCAGGGTTCACCTGACCCAAGCCAGGGTAATTTTAACTACTTCACATGTATGTGGAAATTTGACATTCCATATGGAAAAATGAAGAACCAATGAGTTTGAGTTGTGATGGTGTCAAAGAATACTGAAAGTGCTGCAGACTCCTGAAAGGACAATCTGATCTAGCTTGAAAGAAGTTCAGCTAGAGTGCTTCCTAGAGGCACATGTGCTGAGACTTGGTCTTACATGCACTGGACATGTTGTCAGAAGAGACCAGTCCATGCAGAAGGACATCATGTACAGAGGAAGCAAAAAATAAGTCAGCCCTCAAGGAGCTAGATTGACACAGTGGCCACAAAAATGGGATCGAGAGTAGGAGCAATTGTGAGAATGGTGTGGGAATGGGCAGTGATGTCTTCTGATATGCAGAGGGTTGCTTTGTCAATGTACTGTCAATGTAGCTCTGCAACAGCTGTTGGATGATCTCCAGCAAATTGTATTAGTATGTGATATCAATGTTATTTTATAATTTGACCATTGTCCCCTTTCTTTGGAATGGTAGAAATATAAATCTCTTTCAGTAAGTTGGCCAAGTATTTGTCTTTCAAATTTCCTGGCTTATATGAGGGAGCGTTTCCAGTGCTTCATCATCATGTTGAAACATTTCATTTAATGTCCCCTTAATTCCCGGAGTCTTGTTTTGGCGAATGCTTTCAATGCAGCTTGAACGTTTTTCTTCAGCATTGTTGCTTCTTATTGATATGCCACCTCCTGAAATGGTGGAATGTCAACTAGGCTTTTTTGGTACAGCGATTCAGTATTCTTTCTAACATCATTGGATGCTTCCTGCATCATTCAGTATTTTTCCCATAGAATCTTTCAAGATCGCAACTCCATGATTGAAGTTTTTCTTGATTTCTTTCAGTGGCGGTTATGTTGAGCATGCTCTTTCCTTTTGGCTTTCTAATTCTACATCTTTGAACATTTAATGATCATATTTGCCCTTTTCTTCTGAAGCTGCCCTTTGAAATGTTCTATTTAGCTCTTTGACTTCATTGTTTCTTCAATTTGCTTAACTTACTCTATGATTAAGAGCAGGTGTTAGAGTCTTTTCTGACATCCATGTTGATCTTTTCTCTCTTGATTGATAATGACCTTTTGCTCTCTTCCTCAATGACATTCTAATCCAATATCTCATCAGTTCTTCTGGCATTGGTGTTTAGTGCCTGAAACCCGTTCTTGAGATGTTCTCAAAATTCAGGTGTGATAGTTTTGCTCTCATGGATTTGTTTTAATTTTCTTCAACTTGGATTTGAACTTGTATACAAACACTTTGTGGTCTGTTTCACAGTCAGTCCCTGGCCTGGTTTTAGCTGGTAATGTTGAACTTCTCCACCATTTCTTCTCATAGATGTAGTCAACATGTTTTTTTTTCCATCTAAAGAAGTTCATGTGTATATTCACTTTTTGTGTTATTGAAAGAAAGGGATTTGCTGTGAATAAGTTGTTGGTTGTGCAAATTTTGCCATGTGATCTCTAGCTTCCTTTCTATCACCAAAACCATTTCCCCCTCAACTACTGTTCCTTCCTGTTTGTTTCAAACTTTTGCATTCTAATCTTCAATAATTATCAATACATCTGAGTGCGTGGCTGATCAATTTCAGGCTGAAGTCATTGGTAGAATTTTCAATTTCTTTATCACTAGCCTTTGTGTTTGGTGAAATAATAGTTATATTGATTGGAGTTAGTTTAAGGCAGGTAGATAGAACCGTATCACAGACAACATTGTACGGCATGATTAATTTTGAAATATCATTTTCTTGTCAATGAATGCCAAACCATTCATCTTGATTGCATTATTCCAATCATAGCAAATCATATATGTTAGTCTGGGTAAACTAGAGAAACAAATCCACAGAAACTGTTATGTGTATAACAGAGAGTTTTATATAGAGAGTAAGCATACATTCAGAAATCCCATAAGTCCGACTTAGCCCATATATCCGACACTGATCTACAAGGGCCTCCTCAAACTCACAAAACACACACAATGATGCCGACTGCAAGAGGATCACAGGCCAGTGGGAAAGTCTTTGAATCCAGTGGTGTTGTAAGCATCTCAGCGCTGGCAGGGGTCTCTATGCGGCTTCTCCAGCACCCAGAGCTGCATCAGGGTAGGTCTATGTGGCTTCTTCTCAGGGATGTCTCGCAGGAAGTGAGCCTTGCCAGTTAAGGCAACCACACACTGGTCCAACCATCAGAGAACAAGAGACCAGAGAACCAGAAGAGCTAGGTTCATCGAGCCATTTAGTTGTCTGCCCTTCAATTAATCCCACATGGGTTTATCAGCGAGGTTGGCACAACAAACCTTAACTGTCTCATCATATGATTTTCTGATTTTAAAGGGCCAATATCGATCCATTTCAGCTCACTAATGCTTAGCCTATCAATCTGTATGCATTCTACTTGCTTTTTGATGATTTCTATTTTTTCTAGATTCATATTTAGCATAGCCACATTCCAATTATTAACAACTTGTTGCAGCTGCTTCCTCTTACCTTGCGTTGTGCCCCATTAGCAAATGAAGATGCCAAGAGTCCTTACCCAAAGGCTTTACCTGACTCCCATCACGTGGTTGAGAAGTCAGCTCGTCCTCAGTCATGTCTCGAGTGTCCCCAGCCCTAAGGGATGCATCCTCTGGGTCACTTTCAGAAACTGTTCTGCTTCCTCTCATTAGGCCTTCAGCATCTGCCAATGTTTCCATGCTGTGCCGTGGTTTCCAGTGGCTCCGTCCTCTGAAATGGGAATTCGAGTCCTTCATTTGTCGTTCTCCCTCTGGAAGCTCTGCTGAAACCTGCTCATTTTGGATGACCTTGCTAGCATTTGAAATACCTGTGATCTAGCTTCCAGCATGAGAGCAACGCGGAGCCACCCCAGTATGAAGCAACTCTGAGAAAAGTGGCGGTGACCCTATGTACAACAGAATAAACCACTGGTCATGCTTGGTCCTTTTGACAATTGATGTTACACTTCTGCTCACGGTTACAACCACTATGTCAGTGTATCTTTGTAAGGGGTTTCCCCTTTGTCACTGACTTTGAAGCCATGATGTCCTTGGTTTGACCTTACCAACCATGATGCCCTCTTGTAGGCACTTTCCCCTCATGATTACATGTACAATAAAGGTGAGACAAAGTCTCTCTATCCTATTTCTAAAAGCTCATTTTCCCTGTACTTTTCCCCAGACAGATTTGGGGTTTTTTTTGGGGGGGCAAATGATATTAACTCAGATAGATTACATCTTTGGTATTCCTTATTCATTGTCCAGCTTTCACATGCACATCAGGTGATTGACATACCATGGCCTAGGTCAAGCACATATCATTTCTGAAGTGTCACCTTTGTTCTTTAATAGTGTAAAGAAGACTTTTACAGTAGATTTGTTTAATACAATACTTCATTTGATTTCTTGACTGCTGTTTCCATTAGTATTGATTGTGGACCAAAGTAAAATGAAATCCTTGACAACTCCAATATGTTCTTCATTTATCACGATGCTATCCATTACTTCCTGAAAACGAGGAGGTCTTTTGTCATTTTCTGATGAATATCAAAGACTAGATCCTTCAGTATGAATTACAACTCAATATAAAGATTGTGAAGGGGTAATCACTAACTAGATAATAGACATGTATGAATTAAGTGATAGGAACACAGTATACATTAAAGGGAGGTTAGCACAAAATGATTAAAGCCAAAGAGCACACTGGGAGGAACACAGGAGTTAACATGTAAATATTATCACGTATCCAATTTTTCAATAATACTACTACTAATAATCTGTGAATGCACACATAGACCCTTAAATTGAACTAATGTGGGGAAGTATAAAGGGACTACACACAAGATTCTCTATTTAAATTGGACAGAGGATATTTTAAAATATATATTGATATACTGCAAACATACCAATTTATATAGTTGCACATAGAGAGGACCTAATTATTGAAGCTTCTTAGTTGTGAACAAACATTATGATGCAATGAGTTTCTTGGCCTGGGGTCTTGGGATCATAATTTGAGGGACACTAAGCTCAATTGGTATAACAACAAATTGGACAACAAAAACAATGATTTACATTCTATTTTTAGTGAGGAACAACTGAAGCCTTAAAGGCTTGTGAACAACCATCTGAGGTGCAACTATTTGTCTCTTCTTGTTTGGGGCAAAGAAGAGTGAAGAAAATCAAAGACACACAAAAAACAATTAGGCCAAGGACTAATTGTCTCTTTGGACTCACTGTATTAGACTGGACTTTCAGGAGAAACAAAACCAGTAACACTCAAATATGCACAATCAAACAATTAGTATCAAGGAAGTTCATATCAAGAAAACGGCACGCAGTGCCACAGATTGGCAATCTCAGTTAAGTTCAAATCCATGCATTAGATGCTTAGTTTGAGCTCCTTCCCAACCCATGCAGCTGGCCGCTCTGTGGAATCAGGATGCTTGAAATGAACCAGGAGGCAGGAGGACAAAGGAAGAGGCTGGAAGACAGCAGGCTAGTGGAGGCAGGTTGAAGTGGATTCACTCAGGAAACCTGGAGGCTGTTAACTGCTTCTAGGTTTAGCAGGCCATATGGTGGGTCACAGCTCAATTCCTAAGGAACTAGATGCATAACCCAGGATGACAGGAACAAGAAAAGGAGAGACAATTCCTCACAGCTTGTTTATACTTACAAAACAGGCCTCACACTGTATAGGGGAGCTCTTACTAGTATATTGAGGATATTGGTGCAGTCAACCTAAGTATAATAGTTACCTTCGACAACCAAGACCAGAACTAGATAATTCCCAGCTACTTCTGTTGACTGCTCGGAAAGAGATCAAAATACAGGTCATGAATAGAAGGAGAGAAATACGTGGATCAAAATCTAAAACTACCCAAATAAATCTGGCTGACAAGTTGAAATAGCCTGGTGGAACGCCCCAGATTCTGACCCTTAGACACGCATATCCTGGCTATGAGCCGACCCGTGTGGTTCCACTTTCACCCCAATACAGACTGCCGTGTAAGGTGAACCAAGGAAGTAAGCACACCAGCAACCCATGGAAAATAAGATGCCCATGGATAAAGCTCATGAGGCAGGAAAGGGGTAGAAAAGAAGGAAAACTGTAGACAGGAAACCCCAGGAGGAAGTGGAAGATGTTACATTTGAGAATTCCAGTCAATATCCCAAATCAAATTGTGAATGCGAAACCAATTCATTTTGTAAAATTTCACTCAAATCACATTAAAATAAGAAAAAGCAGGAGGAGGAAGAGGAAAAGAAGAGGAAGAAGAGGAAGAAGAGGAAGAAGAGCAGCTTTCACTAGCTTGTGGGGTAATTACCAGTATATAATAAAATATACGAATTTCAGATGCATTACTCACCGATGAGTCAAGTCATTGTCCAATAAATTGTCCTTATATCAGTGAAGCATGATTAGAGAGATAATGTCATGCAAATAAATAGCTAGAAATGCATTTGCTGAAAAGCTGTGACACCTTCCAGATTTTCAATCCATTTATTTTCATTGGTTTGGGTTTTACTGCAAAATGTGCTACAAAATTCTATATATGAAGCCACTGAAGTATTTAGAAGAAAAATTCTTGTAGTTCTTATCCATATCTTAAATTCCATTTATTGGGATTTTATAACATTGTTACTTATGAATATGTCAATGGTTGCCAAAATGTAACATTCTGATTTGCATGAGATCTTAGACATTGGCCTAAAATATTAGATCAAAGACACCAAACTTGCAATTAAAAAAAATATGCGTTAGAACCGGTGGTAGTTACAGAATTTCAGGTCAACTTGAAGATAGATAAAAGTAGAATTTAATCTGTCAGGTCACAGTCCACCTCTGGATGTGGCTTCTAATAAGGAGGGCTCCAGGAACCTCCCCTTTCTGCCATTACCTTCCTGTTGGTCAACCCAGATTGCTCCCAGAACCTTGGGATGCTACCACTGCCACTGGATCCACAAGACTTGCACCCACTCACCTGAGATATTCCTGCATTCAGCGTCATTGCATGTGGCTGTGTGAGTCTGAAGAGAGACTATTATCAGATTTATAGTACTCAGTTGGACTGGGCTGGGATGGTTTCTCGATATATAATTTCTTCTTGATATAAAGCTCTCCTACACATATATGGGTGTCACTGGATTTGTTTCTCTAGTCAACTTGACCAAACACAGACCCTGATATAAATTTTTATCTCCCTATTTTGGCGTGATTTGGTGCCATGGGTACACATATCAATATGTTTGGATGAGTGGAAAAGACTTTCTTTTGAAATAAAGTTATACTTAACCTGATTGATGGTTTAACTCATAAAGTCAGGAGTTTGTAATTATATTTTATATGAAATTTAATTGAATAAGTTAAATCCAAATCTCCAATGTTAGAAAAAATATAAAAAGAGGTAAGAATGTAGCCCTGCTACATGGCATTCCATGAGTATTGTCATCTAGACTTTGGTCCTGGTGAATCACAGACATGGCCATTTATCTAGATGAAAGCAAAACCATTATGAAATTATATTTGATGAGACAAAATATGACAAACCCATTTCAACTATTGAAATTACTTCATATTTAGGGACCTTGGTGCCTTAGTGGTTACATGTTAGGGTGCTAACTGCAAGGTCAGCAGTTGGGAACCACCAGCAGAGGGACCTTTCTATTCCCGTAAAGAGTTGTAGGCACAGAAAGTCCCAGGGGGCACTTCTACCCTGCCCGCAGGGTCGCTATGGATCAGCATAGGCTTGATAGCAGTGAGAATATATGCTTGGTTTGTGGTTTGACTTAGAATCGACAAGATGACAGTGAGTGTGCTTTTTTTTTTAACATCCTTCTATCCTGTTGAATACAAATGACTGCTACTCATTATTCAATCAGAGCTTAAACTGAGATTCATTCCTTCAACCTTAAAGACTAAACAAGGCATTCAATCCTATACAGAAGTGTCTGCACTTCCTGTCTCTTTGATCAGGCTGCTGTCTTATGCGTAGAGAGTTGTTTTCCCATTAGAGAAAAATTCTAGACAGAGGTTATTTATGTCTGCTCAGTTATGTTGTTTTTATGAGCTAAATAACCATTAAAAAATTAAAGTTGTAAAACAAAAAAACTATATGTACACAATTGTATACAAATAAATGGAATGATAATCTATGCATATTAAAGGGTTTAATTTTATTACATTCATAAACATCATAAAGATCTAATAAGTAACTAAATTATAATCTGCAGTCTTAATTACATTTCAGAATCTAAAAAACTGCTATGTTAATTAATACATGTTTTTTTGAAGTCTGAAAGTATTCTAAATAAGAAAAAACTGCAGTGTACAGAACTGAATAAAATTTTATTTTACCATTATTTATTAAAATGACAAAAGATCTGTAAGGTAGAATCGAGGTCATCATAGTGGGGAGGGGGAGCAAGTATTAAAGTACTAGAGAAAAATTGTATGTTACATTGGTGCTATACTGCACCCTGACTCGCTCCTGTTTTCTGTGTGACCCTTCTGTGCGGGATGTCCAAGTGTCTACAGATGAGCTTTGGGTCTCCACTCTGCACCTCCCTTCATTCACATTGATATGATCATTCATTCTGGGTCTTTGATCCCTGATACCTGAACCCATTGACACCTCATGACCACACAGGCTGGTGTGCTTGTTCCATGTAGGATTTCTTCTCAGCTAGATGGCCGCTTGTTTATTTTCAAGCCTTTAAGACCCCACACACTGTATCTTTTGATTGGCAGGCACCATCAGCTTTCTTTACCACATTTGCTTATGTACCCATTTTGTCTTAAGCGATCATGTCTGGAAGGTGAGTATCTCAGAATGCTGGGTTATGAGAACAAATGTTCTTGCATTGAGGGAGTACTTGAGTGGAGGCCCAATGTCTCTCTGCTACCTTAATACTTAACATATAAATATATGTACATAGATCTATTTCCCTATTGTTATATAAAAATATGCTTACATACACAAATACCTGTATTTAGATCTTTATAAAGGCCCTTTGCCTCCTAGTTATTTCCACTATTTCCTTTTACTTTCCTCTTGTCACTATCATGTTCGGCCTTCATTGCCCTTGATTGGGCCCCACCAGGTATCCTATGCTCTCCCCACCATTGATTTTATATCACTGGTCCAGATAAGAAGCTAGAAACACAGGGAATCCAGGATAGATAAACCCTTGGGGCCAATAATGAGAGTAGCAATACCAGGAGGACAAGGAATGTGGGGGAAGAAAGGGGGAACTAATCACAATGATCTACATATGACCCCCTCCCTGGGGGACAGACAAAAGAAGAATGGGTGAAGGGAGACAATGGTCAGAGTAAGACAGGAAAAAAACCCCAATAATTTATAAATTATCAAGGGTTTGTGGGGGAGGGGGAAATGAGCTGATACCAAGGGCTCAAGTGGAAAGAAAATATTTTGAAAATGATGATGGCAACATATGTACAAATGTGCTTTGACACAATGCATATATGTATGGATTGTGATAAGAACTGTATGAGCCCCAATAAGATTATTTTTTAAGTAACAAAAGATACAACAAGATAATGACAATGGCAACAAATATACAACTTTGCTTGACACAATGCATGTATATTTGGATTGCAATAAGAATTGTAGAGCCCCAATAAAATGATTTTTATCAAAAGAAGTTTGCCTTCCCAAATACAAAGACTTGTATAGTAACTGTCCATAAATTGAATTTACAAGATTCCAGATTCTCAAATATTATCTCTTCTGAAAAGGTATGAACAAGAAAAATTACATGCCATTATCACTGAATTCTATTGTTTATTTCAGTTTCTGGTAAGATCTAATAACAAGACTTCGTCATCTTGTCTTATTGTTGTAGCAGCAAAAGCAAGCCTTATAAAAACGAATGTTGCCGCCAGTTGATTCTCCATCTCTTCTATTCTTAGAAGTCCTTCAGTACTTTTAAGCTAGTTGCCAATCCTCCTAGGACATTTTTGTTTACCTATTGTTTTCCTTTTTCACACATTAGCTGCTCTTTTAACATTTAAATCTAGCTAACTTCTTTTACTAATCAGAAGAAGAATCCCTTGGTAGCTTAATTTTGCTAATGAACAATCCATGTCCTGTAGGAATTCTTAAAGACAGATGCCCTGTAGAATGCTGGTTAGATACAAGTTATTTTTTATAACCTTGATATATGTGTATTTGTAGTTCATATTTTTAAGAAATACTAAAACTTCCCAAACAAGTTATGCTCTCACACACTTAAAATTGACCTTCAAATAAAAATATTTTATAAAAAGTCAGTCAGTTCAGAGTTCAGACAGTAAAATTATCTTCACTGAGACTTTGCAACTGACCCAAAAAATTGACTACTTATACTAATAGAAGAAATAATATCTTGGATTATCCTATGGATTTTAAATGCTTTAGAAATAAACATTTATTGACCACCCTTGGAGCCTCAATAAAAATGAACACCATATTATGAAAATCTTAACAAATCACCCCTTGGATATTAGTTACAATTTTTTTCTCTGAAAAATACATATTTTAGAGCAAAATCCTACTACAGGTGATTTTATTCAGAAACGAACTGACATTAATAGGTAGACGCATTCCTTAATGGCTTAGTCACTCCTGCCACCGTGTCATTTCCAACTCAAAGCTCCCCTTATAGGACAGACCAGACCTTCTGCTTTCCCAGACTATAGATTTTTACAGGAGTAAAGAGTTGAGTGGGTTGGAAAGAGGGAACTGAGTATAAGGATCTACATGTGACCTCCTCCCTGGGGGACAGACAACAGAAAACGGGGTGAAGGGAGACACTGGATAGGGCAAGATATGACAAAATAACAATGTATAAATTATCAAGGGCTCATGAGGGAGGGGGGAGCGGGGAGAGAGGGGAAAAAAAGAGGACTTGATGCCAAGGGCTTAAGTGGAGAGCAAATGCTTTGAAAATGATTAGGGCAAAGAATGTACAGATGTGCTTTATACAATTGATGTATGTATATGTATGGATTGTGATAAGAGTTGTATGAGTCCCTAATAAAATGTTTTAAAAAAAGAGCTTCATCATTTTCTCACCTGGAAATTGCCTGCTGGGTTTTAAACCTCCAGTCTTGTCATTAGCAGCTCCATGATTAATTTACTGCATATCCAATGCTTCTTATTTAATGATATGCCATACTTGAAATATGAAAAGACTTGTAGCAAATTTAAAATGGCAACCATTGTAATAATGTTTTAAAAGAATGTGAAATTATAAAAATGTGTGGGAATCAAGATATACATATATTCATATATATGAATATAGAGAGAGACAGAGGTAGATGGGGCTGTCCATTATACAATATTTTTTAAGTCTCATGGGTTTGACGACGCAAGGACTAGGTGTCAGTGAAAATGTCAATAAAAAGTAAATATAAAAAAATTAACACCATAAAAACTGTGCCATATGAACCAACATAAAACCAAAACACTAAGCCCAGGGCGATTGGATTGACCCTGACTCACAGTAAGCCTTAAAGGGGGCTGTCTTGTTGGACTTCTGAGAGTGTAAATAGCGATGGCAGCAGACAGGGCCATCTTTGTCTCACAACACAAATCCATGAACTTGCAGCTAGTAGTTCAATGTGTAGCCCATCGGGGCTCCTTGAATGTCCATATATTTTTAAAATAAATATATTTCCTAGGAAATTTCCAATACTTACTGCTTATGCCGAGGACCCAATCAGAAAGATTGCCAACATCGGACACGAAGAAGGTCAAAGCTTTGAGGCTCTTTTAATCACCTCCATTGGACTACAGATATTTATTGTTATTGTCAGCTGGCTACTGTTTATGCTTAATGTGGTTGTATTTTTCTTTTTATGACTAGAGAACTCTGGCTTTAATAATTACAAATTTAAAGGTAATAAATCTTTGATTTTATATTTCCAAGCTGCTGACTTCCAAATTTTCTTTTCAATAACGGGCACATATTTGGATATTATTACCAAAAATCCCTGAGAAAACTTACTTTTCCACTCATATTTTCCACTGAATTTCTCATCCTTAGAAGACAACAAAAAGAACAAATTAAATGAAAAACCATAACTTTTCAAATTCTCTAGTGCTGTGAAGGTCTTAAATAGATCCAGTAAGGGCAGTATATTCTAGGACCACATGGTATAGCCTTCTGCACACATAAATAGTTCCTTCATGAGTTTAAAAATTTTCTGCTACCCTCAGTACTGCTCAATCAGAAAATAGGAAGTAATATGGCATCTCCACTTCTATTACTAGCAGGTACAAGCTACATTTCCAGAACATTCACCAGAGCAGCTTTCTCCTCAGTATTTTATAAATTATTACAATATTTTAAACTTCTTTTTTAATCACATTCACACTTTTGAATAGTATAAACTACATCTCTGGAGAAAAATTCCTCAGTTTTTATTTATCAGATGTCTTTGTATTTATCAATGTTACATTAAGGTTGTAGATTAATGCGAAACATATAGAAAAGTTTGTTTGCTTTTCTCAATTCATTATGTAAAGTGTAGATGTGGTATATATTATTAGTGATATTAATTATAATTACTCCATCTATATATTTATTTATTTAAAATATTACCGAATTACTTATATCCATTTGGTCTTGTGAATATTTATATCAGTCTTTGAATGGAAATTCCATACTGTATTATGTTGCTCTAGTTGTTCCAAATGGTACCTGGGAGCTCACTTATGGTGGTTCACACCACCTTCCAATAAGTCTCTATCATCATCATCATCATCATAATTGCTGCTTTTAGAGTTATTATTGTCATTTCTTACTTTCTAAGATATTGGTGCTCATTGTTATCACTGCTCATGCCTTTTCTTAGTGGATAGAGTTAGGATATATACGTGTGTGTGTGTGTGTGTATAAAGTATCCTCACTTTTGAATGCATAAACATCTATATTTCTCAATATTTATCTGTCTATATGAGCACAAATATATTAAACTCATATTTTATATTAACAACTCCAGTTGTAATCCATGGTATATTTTAACTTTTCCTTTCATCCACAACTTATTTCTTCAACACTGAGTAACTCTTGCTATTTATATTGTTTCTCCTCTACTACTTGCATTAACTTCATAAAATTTAGACTAAATATAGTACTGGCAAAAAATTAGTTTCCCACAACTGAATGAACACAAATTACAATTTTTCAACAAACTTCTGGAGCACTGGAAGTACCTGCTCATTTCTGCCATAATATTTGAAAGACAGAGATCTGGTCAACCGAATAAAAGAGATCTATATATTGTCCCAAAATTTAAAAAAATAGGGGGAACTAAATAGAATGTGTAAATTATTGAACAATATTGGTAATATGACACATAGGTAAAATTTTGCTGAAGATAATTTAAAATGGTTGCAGCAGTCCACCCAAAGGAGCTAAGAGAATCTGCAACAGATCTTGCAGAGGACATGGAACAAGATATGTCATTGCTGATGACAGATAGCTCTTAACTGAGAATGGAGAATACCAGAAAGATGCTTGATCATATTTTACTGATTTTGCAAAAGTACTTGACTGCATGGATCAAAACAAACCACACATAACATTGCAAAGAATGAAAATTCCAGAACACAGCATTATGATCATGAGGAACCTGAATGTTAACCCAGACAGTTAACCAAGACAGTTGTTTTAACAGAATAAGGCATACTGCTTGGTTTAAATCAGGAAACACATGCATCAAACGTATCTTTTCACAGTATTTATCCAATGTGTCCGTCAGCTGTCTGTCTGTTGTACTGTGGTGGTGGGTGAGTTGCTGTGATTCTGGAAGCTATGTCACTGGTATTTCAAATGCCAGCAGGGTGATCTAAAGGGAACAGGCTTCTGCACCGCTTCCATCCTGAGAACAATAAGAAGGACTCACTCCCCAGTTTGGAGGAGTAAATGCCGCAAAAACCAAAGGGAACATAGCGTTGTCAGAGATCCTGCCAGCAAATAGGCGCCTCAGGTCCGGAGGCACTCGGAATGTGACTGAAGCTGTGCTGGCTCGTGGAGTGCAGTGGACAATGGTGATGTGAGCTGGGTAAAGCCTGTGGAGCCTTGAGGACATTCGTTTGCTGGTAGAACTTGATTCAGGGTAAAGCAAACACCTTCAAAAATCATCTAATGCTTGGTTGTTGGAATGCGCGAAGTATGAATTTAGGAAAATTGGAAGTGGTCAAAATTGAACACATGAAAATTGATACCATAAGTCAGCGGTTCTCAACCTGTGGGGCGCGACCCCTGTGGGGGTCGAATGGCCCTCTCAAAATGGTTCCCTGATTCAAACAGTAGCAAAATTACAGTTATGAAGTAGCAATGAAAATACTTTTATGGTTGGGGGTTCACCACACATGAGGAACTGTATTAAAGGGTCACAGCATCAGGAAGGTTGGAAACCACTGTTCTAGGCATTAGTGTGCTGAAATGGAGTGGTATTGACGATTTTTAATCAGAAAATCCTATAATTTATTTTGTTGGGAACAACATAATCAAGAAGAATGGCATGACATTTATTTTCAAAACGGGTCTTGCTAAATCCACTATAAAGTAAAATGTTGTCTAGATAGGATTATATCTATCTGCCTTCAAGAAAATCTAATGAATACAACTATTATTTAATTTGGGCACCACCCACAAAACAAGTGATAAAGAAATTGAAGAATTCCACCAATTACTTCAGTAGGAAAATGATTGAACATGCATTCACAGTTTTGATGATTGAAATGCAAAATTTGATTTAAAAAAAAGAGGAAAGAAGAGCAGTTGGAAAATATGGATTTGGTGATAGAAATGAAGTAGGAGATTACATGTTAGAATTTTGTAAAACCAATTACTTATTCTTGGCAAATACCTTTCTTTCAACAACACCAAAGGTGACTATGCAAATGGACTTCCCAGATGGAATACACAGAAGTCAAATTGATTACCTCTGTGAAAAGAGATGATAAAGAAGCTCAGTATAGACAGCTGAAATGAGACCAGTGGCTGACTGTGAACCAGACTATCAACTGCTGTTGCATAAGTTCAGGATACAGCTGAAGAAATTTAAAGCAAGTCTAGAGGGACCAAAATATGACCTTGAGTCATCCCATCTGGACTTTTAGAACACCTCAAGGACAAATTTGACCCATTGGGCATTGATAAAAGAAGACCAGGTGAGTTGTGGAGTAACATCAAGACCATCATCATGAAGGAAACAAAAGGTCATTAAAGAGACACAAAAGAAAAAAAGACCAAAGTGGATGTCTGAAAATTGCTCTTAATCAGAGTAGCTAAAGTAAATGGTAGAAGAGTTCAAAGGGCATAACAAGAAATTAAAGCCAAGTATTATAATGAAATGTGCAATGACTTAGAGTTAGAAAACCGAAAGGGAAGAATATGCTCAGCATATGTGAAACTGTAAGAACTCAAGAAAAATTTCAAGCTTTGAGTTGCAATCTTGAAAGATTCTACAGGCAAAATATCAAAAAATGTAGAACGCATCAAGAGTTGGTAGAAAGAATACAGTCACTGTACCATAAAGAAGTCGTCAACATTCTACCATTGCAGGAGATAGCATATGAGTAAGAATCAATGGTGAAGGAGGAGGAGGTTCAAACTACACTGAATGCATTGGCCAAAAAGAGTTTCCAGAAATTGACAGAATACCCATTGAAATATTTCATCATGCTGAAGAAGCACTGTAAGTATTTACTCACCTATGCCAGGAAATTTGGAAGACAGCCCCCTGGCTAGTTGGCCAAAGAGATATTACAAAAAAATACAATTTTGCTTAAGATCATCTAACAATTGTTGTAACAACATATCAACAGGGAATTTCCAGAAGTTCAGGTCAGATTCAGAAGAGGGTGTAGAACAGGGGGTATCACTGCTGATGCCACATGGATCTCGGCTCGATGCAGAGACTATCGGAAAGACGTTGACTCTTGCTTCCTTCACTGTTGAGGGGTATTCAACTGTATCGTCCATAATAAACTGTGGATAATCTTGGAAAGAATGGGGATTCTAGAACACTTCATTGTGTGAATTCAGAACTGGTACATGGATCAAGAGGTAATTGTGCAAACAGAACAAGGAATTATTGCATGGTTTAAAATTAGGAAAGGTGTGCATCACGGTTGCATGTGCTCGCCATACAATCTAGAAGCTGAGCAAATCATCAGAGAAGCTGGATTATATGAAGAAGAGTGTGGTATCAGAATTAGAGGAAGGATTACTAACAACTTGCAGTATACAGATAACACATCCTTGCTGGCTGAAAGTGAGGAGGATTTGAAGCATTT
Organism: Tenrec ecaudatus; assembly: GCF_050624435.1. Classification (NCBI taxonomy): domain Eukaryota; kingdom Metazoa; phylum Chordata; class Mammalia; order Afrosoricida; family Tenrecidae; genus Tenrec; species Tenrec ecaudatus. Next base: position 56,636,227 of record NC_134538.1, on the reverse strand, counting down.
GCTGATGAAGATCAAGGATTGTAGCCTTCGGTGTGGATTACAAGGCAGACCCAAATCCTCACAACGGCACCAAGACATAGCATCCTGATAAATGGAGACAAGTTTGGAGTTGTCAAGGATTTTGTCTTTCTTGACTCCACAATCATTGCTCATGGAAGCATCATTCAAGAGATCAAAAGAGGAGTTGTGCTTAGGTACCTAAACCTGCTGCACAAGACCTCTTTAGAGGATTGAAAGCAAGGATATTACGTTGAGGACTAAGAGGTGCCTGACCCAAGCCATGCATTGCATGTATGTAAAAGTTGGAGATTTAATAAGGAAGACAACAGAAGAATGATACACTTGAATTGTGATGCTGGAAAATAACATTGAAATATCCTGGACTGCTAAAAGGACAAACAGAACTGTATTGGAAGAAGTAAGGCCAGAGTACTCCTCTGAAGGAAGGAGGGCAAGACTTATACATACTTTGGGCATTTTATCAAGGGCAAAAAATGTACCTGGAGAAAAATATTATGTTTGGTAAAGTGAGGGGGGGCAGTGAAAAAGAGGAAAACACTCAACAAGGTGGACTGACACGCACATTGGCTGGAACAATAGCCTCAGGCATAGGAACAATTGTGAAGATTCCATAGGACTGGGCCAGGCTTCATTTTGTTGTTCATAGGGTTGCTATGGGTCAGAGCTGAACTGATGAAACTACCACAGTATTCAAGCTGTATCATGACTACAGCAACTGAGAAGGTAGGTTATATAGAAAATGGCGTCAGGACTGGAGGAAGACTTGTTAGCAACTTGCAGTATGTAGATAACACCCTTGCTTTCCTAAAGTCAAAGTGACTTGAAGCATTAACTGACGAAGATCAGACACTAGTCTTCCGTGAATTAAAATTCAGTGGAAAGTTAATAAAATCTTCACCAGAGATTCAAAAAACAACATAACCAGTAACGGAGGGAATAAATGTCAATGACTTCCTTTTGCTTCGGACCACATTCAGTGCTCACGGGGACAGCCATCAAGAAACCCAACCACTGGGACTGAGAGGAGCTTGACCCAGTCCCTGGTACTTTCAATAGCCTTTCTGCACGTGAAAGCTGGATGACGAATAAGGAAGATTGGAGAAGAATTTATGTATTTGGATTATATTTTTAATTAAAAATATAAAATTTGCCATCATCTGCCATGTAATCAAACAAATTAATGTTGGAACAAGTTCAGCCAGAATGCTCAGTAAAAGGAAGGTGGTGTACACTTTGTGCCCCATACTTGGGACATCTGATCAGGAAGGAGCATTTCCTGGAAAATATCTGTCATGCTTGGTTAAGTCAGAAAAAAAAGAGGAAGACTGTCCAAGATATGGATTGACAGTCTGCAACAGTGGGCTTAGACGTTGGTGAGGACAGCAGAGAACCATTAGGTGTTTTATTTTATTTTTCATAGGGCTTCTGAGGACATGCTGATGAGATTGCATCTGAGAACAATGATTGCATCTGAGAACTATATGAAAAGAATCAAGATAATTTTCATTCTTCATATTTGTGCTGCTGTCAAATTTATTCCATCTCCCAGTGACCCTTCAGGACAGTAAACTGCCTCTCTGGGATTCTGATGCTGTACATCTTTTAGGAAGCAGAAAATCACATCTTTTTCTCACAGAGATGCTGGTGGATTTGAACGACTGACCTTTCAGTTAGCAGCTCAACCTGTAACCCACTGAGCTACCATCTTCCTTTCTATGTTAACATTTCTAGAACCCATAGAGTCAGAGCTCTGGGGGTGTAGTGGTTATCCATTGAGGTGAGATATGCATGGATGGCAGTTCAAAACCCCTAGCAGCTCTGCAGTAGAAAGGCCGGGCTTTCTATTCCCTTACACAGTACAGTCTCAGAAGCCACAGTAAACCAGCATTGACCTTATACAATAGGGTAGAACTGCCTCTCTGAGTTTCCAGGAGCAGCTGGTGACTCCAAACTGCTGACCTTGTAGGTCACAGCCCAGTATTTGACCAGGGTACCACTGGAACTTCTTAAAATAATATATGTGTTGTAGAGGTAATCTTATGCACTATGGTTACAATCCCACTTGAGGTGGTTTCTCTTTGCTATGTTAATGAGGATGGATTAGTGCATACTTTCTTTTCTGTTGATCTATTTTGTTATACAAAGGCAATGAAGCATAGATGGGGTTAAGAGGGATGACAACCAACAGGAAGACAGTCTAAGACCATCTAGGGAAACTCAGAGAGACTAGGATCTTCAGAACCACCAGAGAGATCATGCTCTCCCTTAGAGCAGATAGGTGCAATTCAGGCTTCTAGCATCCCATACTATGAAGAATTAAAAATTTAAAACTGACCCCTTCATTTATGCTATTTCTGTTACAGCAGCATTAGATCACTAATTAGGACAAATTCTGATGAATAGTTAAAAACGAAAAATGAGTTTTGATCATGTGTAACAATGTGATTCTGTCAAGAGTTGTGAGTTCAAAGAAATAATCAAAGGATTATTGCTGCATTAAGCTACTTTCCCATGTTTTTTTATATGGACATATTTTCAAGTATTATGAAATAACTGAGTTGGAACGGCTTCAGCTATATTATTGAGAAATATAATTCTGATGTGGTTTGCTTTTATTCTATAACCACAATTTATTACATTGTCAACACAACTCTATTGTTTGGTGAGCCAATAATGATTGAAAATATAACTAACTCCAGATGACTTATCACTAGGTGTTTTACTTTCTTTGTAAATGTAAATTTATATTTACTTATAAGAAGACATCAAAATTTTGTGAAAAAAAATCCCAAGATCTTTTAATTCTATTTTCTACAACCTGTCCACAGTGCTCTCATATACACTGTTTTTCAAATACAAGGATAGAGAATTAAAGTATTATAAAACTTTAAAATCCCACACTAATTATACTAAAGTGGTTTTGTTTAAAAGCAGTAAAAGAAAGGTTACTCTACTTTTATTTATTTATTTTTAAACAGATGCAATTTTATTAGAGAAATTTCTTTTCCGTTACATAATGGCAGCTTTTAACACTTAGCTTGGGAAGATGATGCAAATACGTGTTAATTAAAGCTTTTCTATCTAACCTAAAAAATTGACATGTACTTTGTTGCTTACTAACTCATTGTTCAAAAATACCATTTTATTTGTATCCACTAGATATTATCAATTTTATTTAAGTAAAAGCACTGTATAGACTTTTGAGCATTAACCTTGAGCATTAACTTTTCAGAAAACATAAATCCATTTGACTCTATTTAAATCTAGTCACTACTGAATTCTTTTTGACTAAACAAACTAATAATTAGTGAACAAACGCATAGGGCAGGGTAGAACATGCTTCTGAGACTGTTAAAATCTCTCCTGGAGCAGAGGGGTCATTTTTCAACAATGTGAAAGGCTTTTCCTTAGGCAGAATGTGCTTAAATGTAGATGACTGTTATTTCACTGCCAGGCCCTGGAGGGCCAGTCTGAACCTCAGGGACTTACCATGATGGAAATGGAGGGCCCAGGGCCCAGTGGCCACGAGTCATACCCTGACCAAGATGACCAGAGAAATCCACAACCAAGCTGGAAACATCTCAAATGGTCTAAATAGTGTGTAGATCTCGATTGTGGTTCTTTTCGCAATTCTAAGCTGTGATGCATTACCTTTCCACTAATCCTAATTTTGTGATGAATTTCCTTTTGTGTTCCAAATGTTTCAATTAGCTAGGTGGGTTTGTGAATTTTTTGGACGTAATTATCAACTTAAGCTGATGACCTCCCTCATCATATTGATGTGCTTTGTCTCTGTCTTATCTTTGGCCTGCTTAAGAATTTAGCAGGAGACTATACAATGTATTTAAATTCAATGTCTTTTTTTTCTCCTATAATGGCACAAACATGAAGAAACAATGAAAATTATGGAAAACTTGTCAGAACAATTTTTATTTCTGGATAGAAATAAAACTTAATGGCTTAAAAGAACAAACATTGTGGGAAAATAACTTGAAAGTAAAATTACATATTATAAATTGTTAACTTAAAGTTATCTTATTCAAATGAATAATAAATGATTTCTGCTGAGTGTGGGTTGTAATATAGTATGTTCTTTAGACGCCAGTTGTTGTATTTAAAATAACTGTGCGAGGATTTAAATGATTATACTATTTGTAATTTTCCAGACATTACCTTCTTCAGATGTTTTTAAAAAACCTGATGAAGCAATTCAGAGTACTAACAAAATTTGGGATCTTAAAAGATACTCTGAATAAACTAAGACTCTACAATGGAATATATGGTTTAAAATCAAGAAATGTGTGCATCAGAATTGTATCAAATTTATTTCTGGCTAAGCAAATAATCTGAGAAACTGAACTAAATGGGGAAAAACTGGACATTTGATTGAAGGAGGATTTATTAACAACCTTCAATATTCAGGGGATACAACCATGGATGTTATTCGATGCAGTGTTCCTTCAGTCTGAGTCTGAGGCCAGAATGAGAACAAGAATTTATGGCATCTGAAAGGTGGAAGAAAGACTTTATAGATCATTATTAGCATTGGCAGGGTGTTGCCAGAGAGTAGGGCATGGATCGAATGTTTCTGAGGACATATTTCATGTAGTATAGTGCATATTAAGTAGGTCAGCCCTATTTAAAAGTGTCAGGAGAGCACATGTGTGAAATGTGTTGAAGGAATGTGTAGAACCGCTTAGCTTATTCTGCCATGTAGGCATAAAGATTCCAGAGCGATTTGGCCAGGAAGAAAAGGACTAACACACTGTGGAGCTAAAAAATAATATATAGACTCTGATTCTTCCCTGGACCGACCTTCCACGCAGAGGTCTTTCCGAGGTGCTTGTGTAAACTATGTCTTCTCCTGAGTACTCCATCAGAAAAAAAAAGTGATGTGCCAACTGAAATACAGAGAGGGTATGCATAAACTTCTGAAAGCCAGCTAGTGTGACTAGTTCAATCCTGCACCTCTGTTTGAAAGGGTAGCTACCAAAGAGTAATTTAACGAGCAATGGATTTATAAACCTTATTGAGAGTCCCTTTGTTCTTCTCTGCACCTTCCTCTAGAGTCTAGATTGAACATTGTAATAACACTAGAGACTCCCATGAAGGCTCTCATCTCTCGGCAGTTACCCAAATTCTTGGCTCACCCATGGAGTGGAGATACTTGCAGATTGTGACTGGAAGTACAGAGCTGTCTAATGCTTTCCCTCTTTGATACCACCTATTCTTCGTTATGTATTCCTTTGGGAAAAGAGCTTTTGAGTTCATAAAGATCAAGTTGAAATTGAGATATCTCAAGAAGAAACTATGAATAAGTCTCATCTTAAAGTGGGTTCTCTGAAAAAGCACAAGCAATGAATAGTATATATGTATGATATCTGAAGGTTTCATCTCAAGAAATGGCTGTAGAAACTGGTAAGTTCCAAATCTAGAGATCATCTTTTAGGCGGGAAGCCTTCCCTGATGCTTCGAGCTGCGGGAGGTGATGACTCCTTAACAAACAGGCTAGATGGCACATTGCTGACTCGCAGGCTGAGAAAGCTAATGAATGCCAAGTTTAGTAGACACCATAGCAGGTCACTACCTCTAGTTCAAGCTGGGTGCAGGATCCAGAGCAAGAAAAAAATGCCAGAAAGCTTTTCCTGAATGTACATATACATTGGGTACAGGTCTCACATGACCTTAAAGAAATTTCCTTTCAACTGATTGCCTATTCAGAGCAGATCTCATCATGGATTCACTGTATTAGATCACAAAACAGAGGATGAGTACATCCGAGTTGCCAAACCACTGGGAATCATGAAACAGGCAAGTTGGCCCCAAAACTTAACTATCACAAAATGTTTTGAACATGTGATCTGCCATAATAAAGAAGATGTGATTCTTAGACAACAAGCTCCAAAGGGATGTCACACTCAGAGTGGAATTTAGTCCTCCAATGTAATTTCCTTCTAGTGTCCGGCCATTGCAGACTGACAACTTCATCATGACCAAGTTAGCAATACCAAGAAATATTCCTATGTGGTCTTACATTTGGTGACGTGTATTACCGAATCCAAATCATCCATTGGCTAGTGTATTTACTAATACACAAAATAAATGATAACTGCCAAGATTTATATCCTCGTTTAATGGAAATGACTATTTTTAAAGATAAACATTGTCATATGTAAAATATATCAATGCCGTGTTTAGGGAGCATTAATTATTCATTTATTATTCATTCGTATCCCTGTTCCATACATATTTATCATTGCCCTTTAAGGATGCAATGATATTTAGATCTGCAGAAAGGCATACCATTTTCTTGTTAATAACATCATTTTAACTTTCAGGTTCATTTCTTTTTGCAGAATGCATATTCAAGTTTCTCTGTGTTTCTTTTCCAAAGGTAATCTAAAATTTTGTCAAAAGTCGTGTGTGTGTGATATAAAGCATACATGCATGTATTTGGCTGACATTCTAGATTTACTGTGTCATGAAAATATGCCTGCCTTTTAGAAGACAGAATCTCTTAAAAAAAAGGCAACTGGGGCAGGAGAAAATATGCAATTTAATAATATTCAGAGATGATTTTATGTATGAACTTTAAATACATAATAAATAAAAGTTACTTTTCTGTATAAAGCTTTTCCACAAAAGCTTTTAGCTAAGGAAAACATTATCTGCTTATAAAAATATTTATTTTAATTTTAACATTTTTCCATGTATAGAAAATCACATATTTCTGTGTTAGAAGGAACTTGAAAGTTTATTGAAAATTGTTTCCTATTGAAGTAAAATTCATCTCTATAACACCTAGTTATGGTTTTCAATTAATGTTCATCTTTACCCTACAAGCTTAGAACATTCGTAATTAGCACATTCCACTCTTGATTTTAATTACAAGAGGATTAGATTATTTATTTGAAACGATTAGTGTAATTGACTAAAAAGCTAATTTTTCTACCTTTACAAATAAGTTCTTACCACATTGAATATAGGTGCTGTGGAGCCCTTAAATTATATTTCTTGCGCTACATTTTAAAATACGTTCTTTCTTTCAGCCCTTATTTATCTTCAGAGTCTCTGGGTTTTGGGAAAGATTTATGCAGTTGGCAGTTAAATGAAAACTTGGAGGTTCAAGACACCTTGGAAGAAACGTGTAGTGAGCTACTTCCAAAACTCAGCCACTGAAAACACGAGCGAACACAGTCTTACTCTAACACATACGAGATCAACATGAGTTGGAAAAAAAGGACACTTGTTATATTTCTGGATCAGAGATGATTTCTAGATACCTAGAGAGGAAAAACCTTTGTACTCACAGTCCATTGAAGAGTACAGGCAAAAACGAAACAACAACAGGATGATGCAATGTAAAGTGATTGTGTGTGTGCATATCCCCCTGACTGGCAAAATCGGTTAAGGGCTCCCCTACTTGTGGAAGGGCTATTCCAGTTCTTACTCATCCACAGGCATCTATCTGGATCGATAGACTTGTGATTCGATTCTGAATGGCAATCATCTTGAAAGCTCTATGTCTCTTAGTTACATATAAGGCTCAAAGTAAATCCAAATAAAGTAGACAGCTAGAAACTAACAACTACAAACAACAACAACAATAATAACCCAGAATAAAGGACAAATCAATCTTAGAAGAAATACAACTAGAATGTTCCTTAGAATGGTGCCTAACTTGGATAAATCATTAGGAAGGACTAATTGCTAGAAAACATCAGATGTGTTACAATAGAAGATTAAGGAAAACTCTTTAATTATATTTTAATTCGGGAATATATTTTGTATAATTACAATTCTTTTAAATTCACGTATGCTTGTTTTATAGGTCTAGATAGGTCAAAGTAGACTATTTCATTTATAGTATTGTTCAAATCTTCTCTTAGTCAACCTGTCTAGTTTGTTCTTGCCATTTGTATCTGTTCCAGTTCTTGACAACCTTATGCATAATAGAATAAAATGTTGCCTGATGAAGATGCATCATTTCCTTGATGATTGGTATGTTTGAGGTGGGGTGTGGCTGATGTGGCAATACATCACAGAGTGTCTCTTTCATTCAATTTTACTTACCTTTCGCATTACCACACATGATGTCCTTTACTTGCGTTTTGTCTCTTTTGGTATTGTTTCCAAATTAAGTGATTTGAAGTCTTTCATCTACACTTCGAAGGAGCATTCTGACTACATTTCCTCTAAGATTGATTTGTTCTTGTAGAAATCCACTGTATATTCAACAATTTTTACCAATACTACAGCTGCAAAAAATTAATTCTTCTGTCTTTGTTTTTAATCTCCAAAATCTAATGCACCTCAAATCATTTAAAACCCTATAACTGGAGTCTTATTTACCTTATTAATTCAAATGACTACTTTTAAAGATTGAAAGAGCTTTTTTTGTTTCAGATGTCTCTACTATGTTACAATCTTTGATATCTGCACTGCTGACTGCCTGGATGTTCACTGTGGATCCCAGTGAAATGAAATCATTTACAACATATTTTCTCCACCCATCATGAGGTTCTTTGTCCATCTGACTGTATGAATTCATGTTAAGACATACGTATGTACTTGATTATCCGCAATCTATGTACTTGACTGGTAAGAGCTTCAAGTGATTTCCATTGTTGGTAAGCCAGGCTATATCATCTGCATGTTGTAGGTGGTTAGTAGGTTTTTCCATTCTAATGCCATGTTTTCTGTCATATATTCCAGTTCCTCATATTTACTGAGCATAGACAGAGTAGCTAGGGTGGAATTACATAAGCCTGACACATTTTGATTTCCTTTTTCAAAATAAATATTTTATGCCTTTAATGAATTTAATCTAGCCCACTTACTACTAAAATATCTGAAGATTGAAAAGAAATTTCTCATGTTTTCATTATAAAGCCAAATTCAAATCAATTTCCCCATTGTCATTTGTGTACTCATTCTGCCCTTTCATAGCCTCACACACTGTTTTTCCCCCCCAATCTTTTCTTCTACGGGCTCTCCTGCTACACGTGGTCATAGATGTGGCTGTATTCTCTTCTCTTGGAGTTCTTCTCCTTCTCAAAGTTTCTTTCTTCCCTCCTGTACTACAGCCTGCAGCCGATTTTCACATTCTTGAGTTACAGTGAAACTTGAGGTTTCCTCTTTTGCTTCTTTCAAACCAAACCCAATTATTCTATCTTGTCCTTGCTCTGCTCAGTGTTTATATATGGGATCCAAAGCGCACAAGAAATCTTGCAATTTGATCACATTATAGTTAAAAATTTTTAAAAAAACACTTTACATTGACAAAGAGTGCAAAGAGCTATTGATGGTATCTGTCATCTGCTCCGTGAAGCACACGTTTTCTAACTCTCCCATCAAATGCACAGTGCAGTGTGTCCATCGATCCATTATGCCTCCTTGCTGAAATGCCTTGTTCAGTGTGTTGCCTGATACATTTGGGTACTTATTCAATACTCTCCATTCGCTATGTAAATTATTGTAACAAAAGTATCCCTGGTGTCATTGTTAGGTGCTATTGAGTCAGTTCCAACTCATAGTGACCCTGTATGCCACAGAATAAAAAGTGTCCCAGTTCGGCACCATCCTCACAATGTTATATTTGCGTCCATTGGAGAGGCCACTGAGTCAATCCATCTTGCTCATTTTCACTGTCCCTCTACTTCACCAAACATGGCGCTTTGTCCCAGATACTTGTCTCTCCTGATAATGTGTCTAAAGTATGTGAGAAGTCACATGGCATTCTTCTAAAGAGCATTCTGAGTGTACTTCTTCAAAGACAGTTCTGTTTGTTCCTTTGGAAGTCGATAGGTACTTTCAGTATTGTTTGCCAGCATCATAATGCAAACGCATGGGTCCTTCTCTGACCTTCCTTATTCAATGTCCACCTCAAGCATGGGAGGTATAAAAGCACCGTGGCTTAAATCAGGTACCTGAGCTCTCAAAGTAGAATCTGTGATGTTCAAAATTTTAAAGAGGTCTTGTACAAAAGATTTACCCGATGCAATTTGTCATCTGATCTCCTAACTGCTGTTTCCACGAACATTGATTGTAGATCCAAGCAAGATGAAATACCTGACGACTTCAATCTTTTCTGCATGCATCAGGATGTTAACTATTGGTGAATTGTTAAGGACTTCTATTTTTTCTTTCTATTAAGTTGTAGACCATAGTGCTTCATCAGCATGTTGAAACAGTTCAGTTGGTATTCTGCCAATTCCTGGAGACTTCTTTTATGCCAATATCTTCAATTCAGCTTAGATTTCTTCCTCCAGTACTTCCTTTAATACATCAATCAGCCTTTCTTCCTTCGGTATTATCTTAAGTATCCTTAGCTGGATTTAATTTCAAACTTTTAATTCTACTAAATGCAGAAAAGTAACTGATTATGTCATTTTTTCATATGTCTTTTATTTCTAACATCTTTTGTGTGTGTATGTGTGTGTGTGTGTGACTTTGGGCTTTATTCAGAATTTTGTATATGATTTATCAGAATGTAACAATATAACAGTTATGTTTCAAAATTTAAGCCTCTACTGAATTTACCTTGAATTTCTGTGCAGTTTAGAGCTGCAACTGCTTTTCAATAACCATTGCCAAAACTTTGTCTGCATTTCCTATTCATAACAATGTGCAATCATCTCCACAATCTATTAGAGCAGCGGTTCTCAACCTGTGGGTTGCGACCCCTTTGGGAGTCGAACGACTCTTTGACCCTTTCTTACCGGTCGCCTAATGTAGCCTGTATATCATATATTTACATTACAATTCATAACAGTAGTATAATTACAGTGATGAAGGAGCTATGAAAATAATATTATATTTTGGGCTCACCACAGCATGAGGAACTGTATTAGAGTCACGGCATTAGGAAGGTTGGGAACCACTGCCTTAGAGCATCTACTTTGAATTGAACTTTTTGTTTTCAGAGGTGAGTGAGCAATTCCAGTGCTCTATTTTGTGTTGGAGCATCTCATTTGATGTTTCATTAATTAGCGGAGCTTGTTTTCTCCTTGGACTACTTTCCTCAGAATCATCAAATATTAATCACACGATACTCCCTGATATGGTTGAATGATCTTTGGATGCTTCTGATGCTTCTGGAATCTTTCCATGTTTTTGCCCTCTGATTTCTTGAATATTGAATCTCAAAGCTTAGTTTTGTTCTTTAAGTCTTTCATGTTAGAAAAAAAAAACACCCAGTTATATTCTTCCCTTTGCTTGTCAAACTGGTTTCTCTACATTTCATTATTATAATTTACTTTGTCTTTTTCAGGTCACCCTTTGAAATTGGTGACCAGCTTTTACTTTATTATATCGTCCATTTGTTTTAGCAACTCAGCACTCAAGAGTAAGTTTAAGAATTTATTCTATGCTTTTAAATTTTAAATTTAATCTAATTTCTTTCCATTACACTGAAGTCTTTGTGATGAATATAGGATCATTGTTGAATAATTCTGGTTTCTTGCAAAACTGGGATGGGTGGGCTTACTAAAATAGTAACAGAATTGGAGATTTTCTGGGAACATGGAAGAAGAGATTGTGAAAAATGAAGGGTCAACATCAATGTATCTAAGAAGGTATACAATGATCTAAAATTGATTGTGGCAATGAATACACAGCCCTCTTTGATATGATTAAAGTGTTGAATTGCTGTTGTTAGGTGTCATTGAAGCAGCTCCAACCCATAGTTGTCCTATGCACAACAAAATGATACACTGCATGGTCCTGCGCCATCCTGACAATTGTTCCTATGCCTGCGCCCATTGATGCTACCACTGAATAAATCCCATCTCAACAAGGGCCTTCTTCTTTTTCACCACCCCTCCAATTGACCAAACTTGATGATATCCTTCTCCAGGGAATGGGGTCTCTTCACAATATGTCTAATCTAAGTCAGATGAAGTCTTTCCATGCTGGCCTCCAAGGAGCTCTCTAGCCATACTTCTTCCAAGACAGATTGGTTTGTCCTTTGAGCAGTCCATGGTACTTTCAATGTTCTTTTTCAGCACCATAATTCAAATGCCTCTATTCTTCTAAGGTCTTCCTTACGCAACATCCAACTTTAATATGCATATGATGCAATGGAGAACATCATGCTTTGGGTTAGACACACCTCAAGTTCTCAAAGTAACATCCTTGCTCTTCAATACTCTGAAGAGGTCTTGTGCAACAAACTTACCCCATGCAATGTGTCGTTTGATTTCTTACTGCTGTTTCCATGAGTGCTGATTGAGGATCCAAGTAAAACAAAATCCTTGACAACGTCAACCTTTTCTCCATTTATCATGATGTCACCCATTGGCCCCCTTGTGAGGATTTTGGTCTTCTTTCCATTGAGTTATGATCCAAACTGAAGGCCACAATCCTTGATCTTCATCTGGAAGTACTTCAAGTCCTCCTCACTTTCCGCAAGCAAGGGTGTGCCATCTGCATATTGCAGCTTGTTAACGAGCCTTTCTCAAAATCTGATGCCACCCTCTTCTTCATGTACTTCTTCTTCATTTGTTCAGCATATAGTTTGAACAAGTATGGCGAGAAGATACAACACTGATGCACACCTTTCTTGATTTTCAGCCATTTAGTATTCCCTGATTCTGTTTACACAACTGTCTCTTGATTCATGTGTAAGTTCTGCATGACGAAATGAAGTGTTCCAGAATTTCCATTCTTCTCATGATCATCCAGTTTATTTTGATCCACATGGTCGAATGGCTTTGCATAGTCAATGAAACACAAGTCAACATCAATCTGGTTCCTTTGTCCACATCCTCCTCTGAATCCAGCCTGAACGTCTCGCCGTTCCTTATCTATGTGCTGCTGCAACTGTTGTTGGGTGGTCTTAAGTAAACTGTCACTTGTGTGTGGTTTTAGTGATATCTTTCCAAAGTTTTATCACTCTGTTGGGTCACCTTTCTTTAGAATGGGTGCAAATATAGGCACAAATATTGAATGTTATGTTGATTATAGTTCAAGAACAGATTTAAAAAAAAATTCTTCTGACTTCCATTTTGATTGAATTTTTCTTTCCTTCCTGTGCTTTTAGTGATTTTTGCTTTTCTCAAGCATAGCATTCTCTAATATGTTTCTCACAACCATTCTTGTCTTAAGTGTTTGGAGTGTCAAACCTATTTTTGAAATGGTTTTTAAGTTCAGGTGGAATATACTCAAGTCTTACTTTGGTTCTCAAATATTTGTTTTATTTTTCTTTCCAGCTTCATCTTAATCTTGTTTATGAGCCATAAACTTTACCATGTCTATCCACATTATCATCTTTTTACTGGAAGACCCCAAGCTATAAATCTTTATGAGAGTAGAAAGCCGCTTTTTTTCTCCAAGAAGGCTGGTTATTCTAAACTGTTGATCTTGTAGTTAGCAGATCAATGTGTAACCCATTGTGTTAGGGTTGCTATAAATATGCCTGTAAGGAAAAGCAATCAATGTGGCTATCACATTTACAACTTCAAATTAATCACACACGTCATCAAGATGCATTCATAGTCAATGACGATGACAATGTGACAGCTGGAAACAAAAATCAAAGAACAATTGTTGAGAATCCAAGCCTGGTGGTAGAGATGAAACCAAAGATCACGTGACAGAATTCAGTCAGACTAATGAATTATTTATTTAAAATGGCTTTTCCAACAACATAATTATAACTATAAATGTGAAGCTTGCTGGATGGAATACACAAGTATCAAATTGACACATGTTTAGAAAGAGAACATACAGAAGCACATTATAATCCTTCAGGTCAAGGTCAAGGGTCAAATCTGGAGCAGATAATAAATAGAAAGATGCACTACTTTGTCAGGGGAAGCCAGCCCCTAACACATCATTACGACATCATTACGGGTCTGGTAGGCACAATTGTACAGCGATAATAAGTAAAGATCATAGTAAAGTTATAGAGAGCATGGGAGATAGAAGTAAAGTATTGAAATAAATGGAGTCAGACACTATTCATGGTAGCGTGCTCACCTCAGCCCCACTCGATGGTCCACGTGGAGGGAGAAAGAGAGATCTTTAATGCTAGCCCAGGCTTTTTATATTATCTGGGGACATGCAAGCCCCCTAATTACAGGTGAGGACCTACGTCCCAGGAAGGGGCTGTGCTATAATAAGAAGGGGAGGGATTGGGGTTATACATGTGACAAGATGGGCAGATCATAGGTTTAGGATGGCACCTTAACTTTGACCTATTCCCTAGCACTCCATAGGAACCATTATCAGTAGGGTGTAAACCCCACCTACTGGCATCAAATAGATGACTATAGACATCCATTGTCTTCAACAGTAGGGAGTGGGGCCTGCCATATAGTCTGGTTGACTAATCGCCCTCAGGGAGGATGCCTGTGATCATATGACACCCCCCCCCCTGCCCCACTTCTTTTTCCTTGTAAAACAAAGAAGTCAGTAAATTGAGGCCTTTGATCTCTCTAGCTAACTGGACCAAAAACACTTATCGGGAGTGGATACCCAGCAGTTATTCATGATCCTCCAGTTTTCTGCCAAACATCAGTTGTGAGAATTTTGCATTCTTTCTGTTTCTTTGCATCGAAGACTGCAGAATTGGATCTTCATCAGTGGGTGCATCAAGCCCTCTTCACGGAGACATTGCCCAATGCTGATGCTGCTGTTCTTTTTCTTTCTTCAGTTTCCTGGCTTGTTTGCTCAGTATACAGATTGAATAAGTGTGGTGAAAAAATACCACCCTGACTCACTCCTTTCCTGATATTAAATTACATTCTTTGGTTCTAATCAAACTCCTGCCTCTTGGTTGATGCATGTTACATATGAATACAATTAAGTGTTTTAAAATGTACAATCTTAGCGGTGCTCTCTATCCTTTGTTGGATGATGAACACAGTTGAATACCTTTGGTTAGCCAACTACATACAGGTGAAGGTATTCTGGTGTTAATCTTTCATTCAAGATGTAGCTGCCACCAGACATCACATTGCTCACTCCAGATACTCTTCCGAATGTAGCTTTAAATTCTGGAAGTTCCCTGTCAGTTTTGATCCTGAAACTCTGCTAAATTCTGTTCATCAAAACTTCCAGAATCATAGCAACACACAAGCTCTCACAGTATGCCAAATGACAAGTGAGTGGTGTATTTTTAGAGAAGTAGAGATATATGCTCATTACATGGAAATGAGAGCTTGTATTAAATAATAAAACAGAGAAACAAAAATTTAAGTGCTTTTTTGGGCCTTGGACAGTATCACTGGGAAAAGTAATGAGAGTAAATAACTTTAAAGTAGCAATTAAAATGCAACACATTTTCAAATCATTACTGAAACTTTTAGGACAATAAGAAGCCAAAATGGTTGACAATTTCTCAAGGGAACAAGTATGAATATTGTTTTGTTCCTTCATTTAGTCATAACTGTAACTATTTCTTACATAAATACAGGGGTTGCATTTGAAGTACTAAAAAGTGTTAAAAACATGTCTTACTGCCTGCCACATATATGCTTTAAAATTATATAAAAATAGACATGAGACTATAATATATTTTCTGACATCACAAATTATTTAATACATTTCCTCCCTTTTTGACCAGCTTTTTTTGTGCTAAACAAAGAGATAACCAGGGGCTGCTTAACCTGTCAAAGAAATGAAAGGAGATAGCTTCATATTTTAGGAATCCCTTTTATCTTTAAGTTCATTTCACATTCATGGTTCAGGTTTTAAATCTGACTTGGAAGAGGACAAAATCACCCAGGGATCTGTTCCCAAGCTAAACAGAAAGGATGACCATGGAAATTTTACTTAAGTATTTATGTCCCATAGCTGACTCTGATATTAGTAAGACACAGCCATGCATGGAAATATAGTCCATCGGTAGAGAATGGAGCCTCATCCATGACCTTTTGAAAGGAAGGGCACCAGTCCAAAGACAGTGAGGTATCTCCATGATTGCTCAAGGTCAATTACAGATCAATTTCCTTATCTATACCCCTCACCAACACACTTAAAAGAGGGACTTCTTCCTGGCTCTATTAACTATAGGGACCAAAATCTCTACCTCTTTGTCCTTCTTCACATCTAAATAAAATTTAGATAGGTCCTTGCACTAGAGATTTGATAGAGACATTATGACATGTAAAGAATGAATAATCTCATATGGTTAATAATGAAGTATATTTGGAAGGTGCTGGAAGCACTTATGTCAGGCCAAATACGATGTCTTTAACCATGTAGAATTATTTAAGCATGTAGAATGTACTCTGAGGCTCTCTTCTTTCTCTTTGAAACAAGATGACATATGATGATTTTAATTGTAGCATCACTACATCACTGGACAATGAAGGTGGTTTCCAGAGATGACATTTGTGTTAGTCTGGGTAAACTAGGGAAACAAATATACAGAAACGCATATATGTAAAAGAGAGAGCTTTGTATAAAGGGTAAGTGTACATCAAGAAAGCATCTGAACCCAGTCCAGTCTAGCTCAATCCAAAATCCCCCTCAAACTCACAGACCACACACAATGATGCAGAATGCAGGAGGATCACAGGCCAGTGGGTAGAAAGTCTTTGACTCCAGGGGCAGTGTAAGCATCTGAGTGCTAGCAGGGGTCTCCACATGGCTGCTCCAGCACAGAGTGCTGCATCAGGGTAAGGCCATGTGGCTTCTCCTCAGGGATGTCTTGCAGGAAGTGAGCATTGCCAGCTGAAGCAGGGAACAGGCTAAGACAGTTGTAGCACCCTGGTCCGACCATCAGAGAGCAAGAGACCAGAGAACTAGAAAGGGAAGGCTCACGGAGCCATTTATCTTTTTCCCCCTTCAATTAATCCCACATCGGCCAGGTTGGTACAATAACCCTTAACTATCTCAACATCTATTATTAGTTGCTATGAAGTCAGTTCTAACTTATAGCTGTCTGATATTCAAAAAAAGATGAACTATGCCTATATCTTTATGGATGACATGTGTAACCCAATTTTTCAAGCTATGGATAGTATACTGTGACCTTCTATAGAGCATTGCAAAAAGGAAAAGTCATTCATAAAAAGAAGTATCAGTTTAATGGCATTTAGAATTGCTCGTGTTTTGTGAGATGAGAAGACTGTCACATCAGGGGGAAGAATTCTGACCACACTCACACAAAGATGATTGTCCTATTTTTGTTCCATGGGGCTATACTTAGTGCAGGAACTTGGAGGTACCTTGGAAGCCAGGTAGATCTGAACAAACCCTAAAATTTCTATTCACAGAGTGATCTGAAACTAACTCAGAGTCTTAGTACTATCTAGGGCATAAGCATAATTATTTAACCACAAGCATGTGAGGTGATATGTGTAAAGTACTTAGAATATACTACATATTTATTAATCCCCACTATATATTAGCATGAATAGTAAAGACAGTAATAATAATAATTCTGGATAGTAGTATGTTTACACTTTAACATAAGAAAATAAAAATCTTCACAGCCATTTTATAAAGGAATCAAAACAATTAAAAAATCCTTTAAAGCAATATTTTGATAAATAGAAACCATTTGAAATCATCAAATATTTCATTGTACTTGAATCCATAGTCAAAACTCATGGAAGCAACAGTCAAGAGGTAAAACAATGAAATTAATTGGTCAGATCTGTTGCAAGAGGAATTTTTTAAGTTTTAAAAAAACGATGTAATTTTAAGGAATAAGATGTATCTGTCCTAAGTCTGCACCTATAATCTATCAATTTGTCACACTATGGATCTTGTGTCTTGCTGTGATGCTAGATGATATATCTCTGGTGTTTCAAATGCCAGCCGGGTCACCCAAATGGTTTCAGTGGAGCTGCCAGATTCCGAACAGACTACAGATAAGCAATCAGTTGCCCATTTTGAAGGAAATTCCCACTGAAAACTGTATGCAGGGCATAGAACCATTGCAGGTACTGAAGGTCTAATGAATGCAAGCTGAACATTGTCAGAGATAAAGCTGCAGGATGGGCCTGTAGGTTGGAACGCACTCAGACTATTGTTGTGGAGGAATTGTTTTCTCAAAGTAGAGTTAATCATGGTGGCATTAGTGGAATAAAGCCTGTGGGGGTAAAGCCTTCAGAATTGCCACTTGCTGATGGCCAACACTCATAATAAATAGAAACAGCTGCCCAAATCTGATATTTTGAACTTGGAATGTATGAAATATTAATCTAGGAAAATTAGAAGTAATAAAAATGAGATGAAATGCATAACAACCAATAACCTACATGTTGGTGAGCTGAATTTTACTAGTATTTCCATATGGATACCGAAAATTACATGGTTTAGTATACTAGGAATGACACAGTCAAGAGGACTAGCTTTGCATTCATTGTAAAAAGGGACACTTCGTGATCTATCTTAAAATAAAATGTTCTTTGTGATGAGATTATATCTATCCACCTTCAAAGAAATCCAATCAATGCAAATGTTATTCAAATGTATGCAACAACTACAAAAGCAAGTGCTGAACTTGAAGACTTATACCAACATCTTCAGTCTGAAGTTGATCAAACATGCAATCAAGATGCATGGAGAATTATTGGCATAGAAATGAAAAGTAGGGACAAAGAAGGAACCGTTGTTGGAAAATATGCCCTTGGTAATAGAAATATAGCTGGAGATCGCACGATGGAATTTTGCAAGACTGACAACTTGCTTGTAGCAAATACCGTTTTCAACAACATAAACAGTAACTATGCACATGGACTTCTCCCGCTGGAAAACACAGAAACCAACTTGACCATATCAGTGAAATAGATGGTGGAGAAGCTGCAGCAAAACCAGGCCCTGGGCCGATTGTAACGGCAATTTCTCATATGGAAGTTCAGGTTAAAGTTGAACAAAATTAAAGCAAGCCGTTGAGAGCCAAAATATGACCTTGTTTCTAGCCCACCTCAATTCCATGAAGATATGGGAAGCCTTGAGCATTAATGAAAGAAGACTTGGTGAGCTCTGGGAGGACATCAAGAACATCATTCATGAAGAAAGCCAAAGGTCATTACCAAGATCAGCAAGCAAGAAAATATCAAAGTGGATGTCAGAAGAGACTCTGAAACCTGCCCTTAATCATACAAGTAGCAAAGGCAAATGGGAGAAATGACTAAGTCACAGAATTTAACACAAAATTTCAAAGGGAAACTTCAGAAGATCAAGTAAAATATTTTAAAGAAATATGCAAAGACCGACATTAAAAAAACAAAAAGTAAGAACATGCTCAGCATATCTTAAATAGAAAGATCTCAAGACAAATATCAAACTTGGAGTTGCAATATTGAAAAATTCTATGTCTCAAATATTGAAATGATACAGGAAGCATTGAAAAAAGATGGAAAGGTGCAGGGCAATGGATTATTCAATGTGATTTTTCTACCCCAATTCATTAACTCAAACCAAAGACTTTTTCCTGCTTGGGTCTGGGAAGAAGGTGGGAGCAGATACCTATAGATTCACCTGTGAATAATTGCAAAGAGGGTTCAGTAGAGTGGAATTCTGCTGTGTATAGAATAAGCCCTCTGAGGAGCAGTGGGGGGGGGAGGGACCAGATTACTAGCTAGTGCCAGTCGTGCAGCACATTATGGACCAGAAAACCCTGTGCAGGGAACCTCCTGGATCCAGATGACAGTGGTACCATCAGAGGAACAGATTCAGAACCAGGAGGCAAAGCGTGGAACTGAGTGATGTTAAATGAGTGTTTTTGTTCTGGAGGCTGGCTTGTGGAGTGGGGTGCCTCTGGGCATTTAATTGGAGAAGCTGGAATTGCTGACCCATGAATTTGGAGCTTAGTGCCTCAGGGCTGAGGCTTATTGGAATTGAGTGCATCTGGGTACATAGTTTAGGAAGTTGGGTTTGCTGCCCCACAGAAATTCAACCGAAAACTTTCAGATTGAGGCTCACAGAAACGTGACATGACCTTAGCATACCTAAAAGTTTATACTTTTTAGCTTCCTTAAAACAATTTTAATCTTAATTTTTGTCCATGAGTTCTGTGCAGCCATTGTAATGGATATTGAAACCTAGAAAAATTATAGATATTGTCATTACAGAAGAAAATACAGCATCACAGTACCAAAAAAAGAACTAGCTTCATTCCACGATTTCAAGAGGGACCATATGAGCAAAAACCAATGGTACTGAAGAAAGAAGTTCATGGTGCACTGAAAGCATTAGCCAAACGAGGCTCCAAAAATTGATGGAGTGCCCACGGAAATCTTGCAACAAGTTGATGAGTCACTGGAAGCATTTACTCATCTCTCCCAGGAAAATCGGAAGACAGGTACTTGGCCTGCTGACTGGAAGCTTTCCATATTTGTAACCATTTCACAGAAAGGTGACCCCCACAGAATCCTCAAATCATAGAACAGTGTCATTGATATCGCATGCAAGTAAAATTATGCTGAAGATAGCCCCCACAATTGTTGGAACATTATATTGATAAGGAGCTGCCAGAGGTCCAGGCCAGATTCAGAAGAGGGACATCACTGCCGATGCCTAACAGATCTGGACTGAAATCAGAGGACACCAGAAAGATGTTTACTTGTGTTTTATTGAATATGCCAAGACATCTGACTGGCTGGATTCTAACAAACTATGGACAAACTTTAGAAGAACGTCGATTGCTCAACACTTGGTTTTGTGCATGTGGAACTTGAACAATTGAACACTGCAATGCTAAAAATCAGGAGGTCTGTACATCAGGGTTGTATCTTATCACCAAACATATTCAATCTCTATGCTGAACAAATAATCAGAGAAGCTGAATTATATGAACAAGAAGTTGGCACCAGGACTGGAAGAAAGGCTTAATAACAACCTGCAAGATGCCGATGACATGCTGAAAGTGAGGAGGATACGAAATACGTGCTGATGAAGATCAAGGATTGCAGCCTTCAGTATGCATTGCAACTCAATGTAAAAAAAAAAAAAACCAAAGTCTTTACAACTGGACCAACAGGTAACATTGTGATAAATGAAGAAAAGATTGAAGTTGTCAAGGACTTTGTCTTGCTTGGATCCACAACCAATACTCAAAGAAGGAACAGTCAAGGGATCAGAAGTTGAGTTGCATTAGGTAAATCTGCTACACAAGACCCGTTTAGAGTATTTAAAAGCAGGAATATTACGCTGAGGACTAAGATGTGCCTGATCCAAGCCATGGTGTTTTTAATTGCCTTATGTGAATGTGAAAGTTGAGCATTGAATAAGGAAAAACCAAGAAGAATTGATGTGTTTGTATTGCGATGTTAAAAACAACGAAAACAAACAAAGCAATTACTATAGCATGGACTGCTAAAACCACAAATATTTGTGTCTTGGAAAAAGTACAGCCCGACTGTTCCGTAGATGCAAGGATGGTGAGACTTTGTCTAACATGCTTTGGACATGTTCTCAGGAGGGGTCAGTCCCTGAATAAGGACAACATATTTGGTATAGTAGAGTGGCAGTGGAAAGGACGAGGGTCCTCAGTGGTATGTATTGACCCAGTGGCTGGTCAAAATGGAGCAGAGCCAGGCAGTGTTTTGAAATGTGGGTAGGCATCAATCTGACGGCATGTAATAACAAGAATGACCTAAGCCATGGTATTTTCAATTATTGCTTCATATGCCCGTGAAAGCAGCACAATTAATAAAGAAAATGGAAAAAATTATGCACTTGAAGTCTGTTGTTGGCAATAAAATGTTGAATGTAGCGTAGACTTCCCAAAGAACAAATAATTTGTCTTGCAGGCAGTAAAATCACAACATTCCTTTGAAGGAAAGGTGGCAACATTTTTTGTAATGTACTTTGGATTTGTCAGCAGAAACCAACCTTTAATGAAGAACATCATGTTTGATGGAGGGAAAAAGAAAGACTTTCATGAGCTAGATTGACAAAGTTTTCGAAAATGGTCCCCAAACATAGTACCAATGGTGAGGATGGTGAACAATGAACAGCATTTCATTCTGTTGGGCATAGGGTTGCTATGAGTCTGGACCATATCCATGGAATTTAACAATATCATAATAATACTATAAAATAAACATTGCATTTGTTTCCATCCATTTCTGATGACAAGTAATGCTGACGTTAAGAAATGGTTTCAAGACGTAGATATAACTGTGGGTGCTGTCCAAACAGTAGGGTGTAATCATGAAGTCAGATTTGTTATCAGGAGGTCTATCTCTGGAAAAGGACACAATGCTTGGTAAAATAGAGGGACGTGCAGAAGAGAAAGACCATTGACAAGACGGCTTGAAACCAGTGGCTGCTTCAATGGACTTGAGCGTAAGAACAATTAGGCGGCTGACACAGGTCCAGAGGGTTCCATTCTCGTCTAGGTAGGTTCACGATGATCTGGACAGAACAACAGTAACAAAGTGATGAAGATAAGGATGCTTCTATAAGTCCGTTTGTTAAGATGAACATTTTTACAGTGGTTCATATAAATTTGTTTCAAACAGAACAAAGTCCTCAAAATGTCTTAAGAATGTGTTTCACAGGACCACTCTATTAAATAATATTTGTAGGAATCTATGGGTGTCTGTCCTAACACAGCCTTGAAAGTGTCTTGCCTCTAAATATTTGATAGGTCATGATGCTGTTTTGGAGTGAATTATAAATGGATTCATACAAATATGACACAATTTTTAAAAAGAAGCATTATATCTCTGATTGACAGGGAGGAGAACAGTCAAAAATAAAAGTAATCTTTAGATTGTCAGACTTCTCAGGGTAGAAGGCAGTATGAGGAAATGACTGAATTGTCAGTGTGGGCTACAAATTACAGAGAAGGAAAATTCATTCGTAAGTGTTCATCGAGGTTCTAGAATAGGGGCCAAGAACTATGCAGATTTCTTCCCGGGCCATGAGTTGGAACATAGACCAGGTAACTAGCAGCATACCCTCCAGTAGATAGTATGAGCCAGGAATAGCGCTTTGCCTCCCTTTTGCCATTTTCTGATGACAATGTTAAAATAAGTATTATATGTTTGTTCAGCCATTGAAAATAAAACATGTAGGAGGAAGATAACTTTTTACTTCCACTTAGAGGTCTTCAAAACAGAAGCGACATTATTTAGAGAACAGGACCTGAGGAAAGCCACTCAAGAACCTTACATGCATCTGAATTTGATTTGAATTATGAGATCCAAGATCTTGAGACACTGTGATGCCGAAAGAATTGAGATGATGGAAAGATGAAATGTTGACATATATGAAAGGTGATTTTGGTCAAATATAGATTATGGAGGAAATATATTTATATTTATAGCAATATTTCCAGTCTCAAAACATTTTCCAAGCCTTGTTAGTCCTTCATCAAGAACTGGAGTTTAGATTTCCTACTCTAGAGCCTAGATATCCATTTATGACTGGGGCAAGATGCATAAGATATACAGAAATAATGAGTTCCAGAAAAAGTTTAACAAGTGCAACATGGCTTTCATCTGGCTTGTGAGACACACACAGTATAACCAGTCAGCAAGTTGTGGGAAAGGCCACTTGATGTAGAAAGTTGACGTAGAAAGTTGATGTGTAATCATTCTGGCTGTCGGCCCCAGGAAGATCCTGTCATCATTTTTGAACAGGGGTCAGAGTTTAACTGCATAGAAAACTGCCCAAACAGTTTGTCATTTACACTCCCACCACAATTACGTAAGCCTTCTATTTATTTTAATAAAAACTTTCAAACATCAATCTTCTAATGAATATTTAGCTTTTTTATATTCCATTATAATTTTAAATTGCATTTCCCTCATCAGTAATAATGCTGATCATGTTTTGTTTTTTTCTGCTTGTTGGCTATTCAGTAATTGTCCATAGTAAAGAACCTGATTAAGTCATTGTCTACTTTTTATTAATGGAGTGAAGGAACTATGTTGAGGTACTACTAAATAAAAATATTTCAATGATAAGTTCGGCTCCGGTACATCTCCCTGGTCTTCAGGCCCTATCACATTTGCTTCTGGTGGGTTTCCACGGAGGGGTAACATTTTAGTATTTATGACAGCAGGGACCTAACTCTTCTTAAAGTCTAGATTTCAGAGAATTCAGACAAGAGAAACATTAGTTCCTTTCTTGTTTGCTTAAGTGTCTTTTTTTTAACAATTTATTGGGGCTCATATAACTCTTATCATAGTTCATACATATACATACATCAATTGTATAAAGCACATCTGTACAGTCTTTGCCCTAATCATTTTTTTCTCCTCTTTTCTTTTTTTACATTTCATTAGGGACTCATACAACTCTTATCACAATCCATACATATACATACATCAATTGTATAAAGCACATCCATACATTCCCTGCCCCAATCATTCTCAAGGCATTTGCTCTCCACTTAAACCCCTTGTATCAGGTCCTCTTTTTATTTTTTCCCTCCCTCCCCTGCTTAAGTGTCTTATGGGGAGTTTCTGTTTTACTTTTAATTTCATTTTCTTTTTTTTCTCTTTCCATGAGTTCCTTCTAATGCAAATGTTTAATTCTAGTTATGTTCAATCCTATCAAAAAAGAAAATTCCCTACTCAAAAGTTTTGGCCATATTCCATATAAAGTCAATGAGGACATAATTATCTCCTCAATTTAATTTTTTTTTGTTCCAAGACATTTTAAAAATCATTTTATTAGGGGCTCAAACAACTCATCAGAATCCATACATACATCAATTGTGTAATGTACACCTGTACATTCATTACCCTCCTCATTCTCAAAACATTTGCTCTCCACTTAAACCCTTGGCATCAGGTCCTCATTTTCCTCCTCCCTCCCCATTTTCCCCTCCCTCATGAACCCTTGATAATTTATAAATTATTATTTTGTCATATCTTGCCCTGTACGACGTCACCCTTCACCCTCTTTCCTTTTGTTCGTCCCCCAGGAAGGAGGTCACATGTAGATCCTTGTAATCGGTTCCCTCTTTCCAACCCCCTCTCCCTCTACCCTCCCAGTATCACCACTCACACCGCTGGTCCTGAAGGCATCCTCTGCCCTGGAGTCCCTGTGTTTCCAGTTCCTATCTGTAGCAGTGTATATCCTTTGGTCTAGCCAGACTTGCAAGGGAGAATTCAGATCATGATAGTGGGGGGTGGGAAGGGGGGGTGAAGGAAGCATTTAGGTATGAGAGGTGCTATGTCACACCTTTACTGGCTCGTCTCCTCACCTAGACCCCTCTGCAAGGGGATCTCTAGTGGCCGACAGGGCTTTGGGTCTCCACTCTGCACTCTCTGCCCCCTACTCACTATGGTAAGATTTCTTTGTTCTGATGATGCCTTATACCTGATCCCTTCAACACCTCATGATAGCACAGGCTGGTGTGCTTCTGCCATGTGGGCTTTGTTGCTTCTGAACTAGATGGCTGCTTGTTTACCTTCAAGCCTTTGAGACCCCAGACACTATACCTTTTGATAGCTGGGCTCCATCAGCTTTCTTCACCACATTTGCTTATGCACCCATTTGTCCTCAGTGATTGTATCATGGAGGCGTGCACCCAATGATATGATTTTTTCTTCTTTGATGCCTGATAACTGATCCATTCAGCACCTCGTGATCACACAGGCTGGTGTGTTCTTCCATGTGGGCTTTGTTGCTTCTGAGCTAGATGGTTGCTTTTTTACCTTTAAGCTTTTAAGACCCCAGACTCTATATCTTTTGATAGCCAGGCACCATCAGCTTTCTTCACCACATTTGCTTATTCACTCACGTTGTCTTCACCGGTTGTATCATTTTAAAGGTGAGAATCATTATATTCTTGATGGATGTTAGCATTTTTTTCCTGGAAAGGGTCTGATAGCAATTTTTTTTTCTTTCAGATTGCAGATTGTATCAACTACTCCTCCTGGCAGTGATAGCACGAAAGAGACCTTTTCCTTTTAAAATAAAACTTTATTTGATGCAAGTCTGGATAGAGCAGAGGATGTACACTGGTGCAGATAGGAGCTGGAGGCATAGGGAATTCAGGGTGGATGATACCTTCAGGGTCAGGGGCGTGATGGGCAATACTGGGAGAGTAGAGGGTAAGTGGGTTGGAAAGAGGGAACGGATTACAAGGATCTACATGTGACCTCCTCCCTGGTGGACGGACAACAGAAAAGGGGGTGAAGGGAGATGCCAGATAGGGAAAGATATGACAAAATAATCATTTATAAATTGTCAAGAGCTCATGAGGGAGGGGGGAGTGGGGAGAGAGGGGAAAAAGAGGACTTGATGAAAAGGGAGAGCAAATGCTTAGAAAATGATTAGGGCAAAAAATGTACAGATGTGCTTTATACGATTGATGTATGTATGGATTGTGATAAGAGTTGTATGAGTCCCTAATAAAATGTAAAAAAAAACCCCAGCTTTATTTGAAATAAAGGTTTGTTGTTGTTGTTGTTGTTGTTGTTTTTAATAGACACCACACCCTGTGCACAGTAAGTAGGAACCACGCTATGACCGTCACTTTCGGCTAGGACACTGCCACTTCCGCCCAC
Organism: Tenrec ecaudatus; assembly: GCF_050624435.1. Lineage (NCBI taxonomy): Eukaryota > Metazoa > Chordata > Mammalia > Afrosoricida > Tenrecidae > Tenrec > Tenrec ecaudatus. The sequence goes on along the minus strand of NC_134538.1, from coordinate 56,609,771 downwards.
TTCTCGAAATAAAGATTTTATAGTTATAGTCTCTGAGCCTGAATATTAGGGAATTCCTCAACTCTTGGAAGAATGGTTGAGAGCATTGAAATTCTGTGATTTTTGAAAATTAAGTGAACCCGTGCAAGAAAAGTGAGGAGCACTGGTAGCATCATGGATCACAATTTGGGCTACTAACCACAAGGTCAACAGTTCAAAACCACCAGTCACTCCAAGGGAGAACGACTACACTTTCTAGTCCTGTGAAGAGTTACATCTCACAAACCGACAGTGATCCATAGGGTCACTCTGAGTGCATGGGAGTGAGTTTAGTTTTGGGTTGTTTTCTGTTTTGTTTTGCTTTTGATGTAAGAAGATAAGGGAGTGTAAAATTTTGAATTTCAGAGAACAAAAGCAGACAGTTATCCTTTCTCCAAAAAAGAGTTTGAATTTGCCCAGAACATACTTTAAAAATACAGACAAGATGCATAGCATATAGGAAGAAAAGAGATTTTTAACACGTGTTTCCATTTATCTGTTATCCCCCACTCCGCTACCCAGGAAACCCCTAATAATTCCTCGTTGCCATAAAGCCAGAAGGAATCATCTGTTCTCTCAAGCTTTCTTTGTTTTCTCTCCTCTTCAAAATTAATAGTTTTCCACTGAACAACATTTACTGTTTACAAACCATTCCCTCCTTTTAAACTCAACTTTTTTTAAAGAGAAGGGCTAGACCTTATGTTCCTTTGATCTTCAAAACCAAGCATAATGTCCAGTATGTGGGGGGAAAAAGTCAATGCTGATGACTGATGATTAAGTTCCAGGGTTAAGAATCCTGTGATAAAATGTAGAGTATCTTACATATTATTTTAAAACGTGATAATAAAGAATATTTTATGAATAATACAAATAGTTTATGGATAAGACAAATACTTATTGATAAGTCAAATCATATTGAAGCTTAAATCAAAAGAAGTAATTAATAATCTTCCTATTTTTATGTGTCAACAATACTCCCCTAATCTCTAGGTTTCTTGATGGCAGCGAATGTTGGGGAAATGACTATAATAATTATTGTTTTCCAGGTGATAGAAAGTCAAACACTTATTAAAAAGAGAGTAAAATATACATTTTCTTATAAATACTTCTGATTGAGTCTAAAATCATGTAGTATGATTAGAAATATGGAAAAATTAATAGGATAAAGAATGGTAGGTTATACTTAATAAATAACTGAATTATTAGATATAGAATTTTTATCTTACAATTTATAATCTCTCATGCCTTATCCACCTTTATATCTGGCTGGCATATAACTAACGAATTTCACTAAGAAGCATTTCAAATATACTGAATATTTTAATTTGTTGCGATTGTTAGTTGCTGTGAAATCTGCTCTGCATCAAGATGCCTTTCTGTAAAACAGAACAAAACATCTCCCATCACAACCTTTCATTATTCAAAAGTTATAAAGACATTCGGCTTTATTTTTAACACTCTAAAGTTTCAAGCTTAGCTTTTTCATTTGTAGTTTTAAATTGTAAAATTTATCATTTAAGGCTATATTTTAAAATGTGAAAATACTAAAGTTAGAATCATGGATGAATCATTAAATTTTGTCTCTTGATTGTTTTTGTTTTGTTCTCAATTTAATATGAAATTTTGGTAGTGCAATCTGGTATAGGAGGAAAGGCCGGGCTTTCTATTCCTATACAGAGTTTCAGTCTCAAACTAACGGAAGCAGTACCTCTCCATCCTAAAGGGACAGTAATTCAACGTCACTGAGTTTGGTTTAAGTTTGGAATCTGGTGTAATGCATGGTTTCTGGGGGGGAAACAACACTAGCCTCATAGTTTAACAAAAATATGTAATTCATAAAAACTGCACTTCAAAAGATGTAATTCTCTCTTCATAAGGCCACAATGACTAAGTCGACCTAATAATAGATAGATAAGGGAGATGGACAAGGAAAAAGAAAATGAATCATATAGTGTAAAGACAGCAAATTTCAGAAAATGTTATCTGCATGATGTAATGATAACATATTTGAACGAATATTTGGGATTATCTAGCATAATACATAGTTCCCATCAATAAGTAACAGTATTTATTCAGAAAGTTAAACATTGAAGCTGTTTAAGAGGTCCATAGTTTTCATCCCAGAAATTAAACCTTCAGAATCGGTTTCTTATTGAAGATTTCAGCTTCAGGGAAAATAGGACACGACGATATGGAGAAGCGGACTCCCTAGTCAGCCAGAGTGCCAAAGGTATAGGCACGCACGTTTTTCACGTGTTCTCCTGATAATGTTGAGTCAAGAGCAAACAGAACTGGCAGGCTGAGTGCATAAGTATTCATGGGTACTTTATATCTCTCCTCATTCAATCAGTCATGCAGTCAATAAATATGTATGAAGCTAACACAAAGCGTATTACCTGATTGGGGTGCTGAAATACAAAAAGATTTAAAAATATTGTTCCAGGTATCAATAATATTAAAACTCAAGAAAAAGAAAAGGGTTATGAATAAACATACCTATATTTTAGCAACAATCATTAATGATTAAATATTGCAATTTCAGATTTAGAAGGCACCTTTATGGTCAATTATTCCAGTAATTTCCAAAACATGTGACTGGTGAAGCACCCTGCACGTATGCAAAATGATCCTTGGCTGTGAGAACACAAGCTAATGGATTATCTACTCCTGGTGACTTCGTATGTGCTCCTTTTTATGTCTATTTGTGTATTGTTTAGTCATAACATATTTTATTATGGGGAGATAGACATACTCTTACAGTCACACACATTGGATGTAGACATTCAATTATTTAAGGATAGATGTTCTTAAAACATTGGAGCCTATGTATTGCAATATTACATATTGCAGTTTTAAATAGTATTTTTTTCTGTATGGGAGTTTGGGTTTGGTGGGTAACTAAATTACTTCTGGGAAAATTATGTACATACACATATACACATATAGACATAAATATATTTAGCCCATGTTTCTGTCTATGTATATCTCCACGAGTGTTTCTTTTATGTATGTATTGTGTATGCATGTATGCATTTTATCTTCCATCTACTTTCCCTTTTCCTATGTTTCAATCCCTGTGACCATCAAAGTGCACTTATTTTGATGTGAAAACCATTTCTTCTGATTGTTAATTTTTAATAATAGAGGTTTCATACAGCATGTGTCTTTATGAGAATAACTTTGCTGAGAATAATGTCTTCCAAATTCTCCATGTTATGGGATGTTGGACAGTTTCATCATTTTTTTTCAGAAAATAATTATCTGATAGATCCAGTAGCCAATGAAAGAGGCCTAATGTGGAATAATCAAGTGCTTAGCTTCTAACTGAAAGATTGATGGGTGTTTCAAACCCACTAACTGTTCCATAGGAGAAAAAAATCTGGTGATTGCCTCCTTCAAAGATTTCAGTCTAGAAAAGATTATGTGACTATTATTGCCTATCATATAGGATTATTATGAATTGTAAATAATTGACAGACTACAGAAACAATATCAATAATGATGAATGAATTATAGTTTAAGATTTAAAGGCCTGTCATTGCAGATATCAAACATGAGAGGTCACCATGATACTTGCTAGTTCTAGGAAGAGTAGAATTACTACACACCTATACCTTCTCTTTGCAGCCTTCTCTGCAAATGAAACTGAATTTGGTCTGAAAGCAATATCACAAGGACTCAAGCTATATTTCCATTATCACGTGTTCAGTATTGAGGGTTTCACACATTTTATTAATAACCTATTTGATAGTTGTGCATATAAGGTTAAATTACAAGTTACTCACCATTCTATTAGCTTTAAAGAGTTGGTGGTGTAGTGGTTGCTCATTGTGCTGTGATCTACATGGTCGGCAGTTCAAAACCACCATCAGCTCCGTGGGAGAAAGACTGGGCTTTCTACCCCCGTAAACAGTTACAGCCTTGGAAACCCACAGGGGGCCCTATGAGTCAGCATTAATCCGATAGCAGTGAGAGACTATTAGTTTTGACTGTAACCATTATTGTTCTTGCCATAATTACATAAAGTGGTTAGTACCACATCTCACATGGGACTAAGCATTCTGAGTGATAATTGTTAATGTTGCTAAATCCTCGACAATAAGTATTAGGTTTTCGTTCTGCTCATGTCCAAGATAACAAGTAATTTTGCTCTCTTTAGACGTTGTCATGGTCACTTTCAAAAATAAATTTCAAGCATCATTTAGGCCTACTTAAAATTCTTTTAATTCACTAATATCTTAAAATTCCAATAATAGGAAAAACAGTTTATAAACATTACAGTACTTCTTGTATAGCTGCTGAAGTTTCTTGAGGGAACTTCCAAGTTCACTGCCACATTACATTTTTTAAATTAAAAAAAGCAAAACCGTTGCCTTCAAGTCTCAAATGCTACCAAGAAGAACAATTCCATAAGGTCTTCTTAGTTGTAATATTTATGAAAATGAACTTAACAGGCTTTTCCTCTCTAGCCCCATTGGTAAAGTTTCAAATGGCAAACTTTAGTGTGGTCCGTTTGCATCGCCTGGTGGCGTAGTGCTCAGGCATTGAGTGGGCTGCAACCACAGGTCAGCAATAGGAAATTTCCAGACAGGGCTTTCCACTGCTGTGATAGGACAAAATAATAATTTATAAATTATCAAGGGCTCATGAGGGAGGGGGAGCGGGGAGGGAGGGGAAAAAAGAGGACTTGATGCCAAGGGCTTAAGTGGAGAGCAAATGTTTTGAAAATGTTTAGGGCAAAGAATGTAGAGATGTGCTTTATACGATTGATGTATGTATATGTATGTATTTTGATAAGAGTTGTACGAGACCCTAATAAAATGTTTAAAAAAAGAATTAGGCTTTAAAAATGGGTGTACATATATTTTTCCAAATTTTAACATTTTTAATTTTGGGGTTATATATTGAATATAGAGATGGGGGGATCCTAATTATATTTTGATTCATATTTGTTTAAGGAAGTCCCACACTGGTTTCCATAGGGTTTGTATAATTCTGCAATCCCATTGGCAATGTATAAGAGTTCCAAACTCTTCACCTCCCCTCTAGTATTTGTTATGTTCTGAGATTTTTTGTGGGTTTTTTTGTGCATATTTTTATCAGTGTCCATGAAGTGGTATCTCACTGTTGTTTTAATTTGGATTCATCTTATGGCTAATGATTGTATTTCTTCATGATTGCTGGCTATTTTCTTTCATGAATTGTCTAGTCATGCCTCTGCCTCTTTTTGATTATATTATTTATTTTTTCTTATTTAAGTGCTAAAGCTCTCTCTACTTCTTTGAAATATGTATCATTGTAAAATGTTTTCTCAACATCTGGGTTACCTTTTCATTCTTTTGAGGATGTCTATTGATGCAGATAAAGCTATTTTTAAGTGGTCCCAGTCCTCTATGTTGTCTTCTGTTATGTTTGCTAGTATATGTCTTGAATTAGGCCCTAACACTTGTCGCTATATTTTCATTGATGATTCCTATAGTTCTAGAGTTTACATAATGTATATAGGGTATATACACACCACTGGTGGAAAGTTTCTCATGGTGTGGTGGCTTGTGTTCTGGAAGCCAATCCACTGCTATTCCAAATGGCAGCAGTCACCCACAGTGAATAGGTTTTAGCAGATTGCAGATTAAGAACAGATGATGAAGTGGAATAGGCTGCCCACTTTGGAGCAAGTAGTCCCTGAAAAACTAATTCACACATTCCAAATATTGTCTGATACTGTAAGCCTAATGAAAGAAGCAGAGCACTGTGAGAGACAGTTGTGAAGAATGGGGACTGAGGTTTGACAGCACTCAAAAGGGGAGTGAGTATGAACTGTGTTCCCGGAGTGGAGTTGGCCAAGGCTACATGAGTGGGGTAAAGTCTAGGGTAGGGAAACGTTTGGTATCTTTATTTAGTGAGGGAGATTGACTCAACCTCAGAAGAAACAGCTATTGCTATGTGCTAAGGATCAGAACTTGGAATGTGCAACATATGAATGTCAGAAAATTGAAAGTGTTCAACAATGAAACTGAGCATGTAAAAACTGATATTCTAGGCACTAGTGAGCTGAAATGGACTGATAACGACCATTATGAATTAGAAAATCATATGAATTTTATGCAGAGAATGACACAATCAAGAGGAGTGGCACTACAATCATTATCACAAAGAATATTTTAAATCCAAGCTGGAAATACAATGCAGTCTAATAGGATTACATTCATCCATCCTCAAGGAAATCCAATCAATACAACTATTACTAAATTTATGAACCAACCACAAAAGGTAGTGATGAAGAAATTGAGATTTAACCAACCACCTCAGTATAAAACTGATCACCCATGCAGTCAAGATGCATTGATAATTATTGGTAATTGGAATGCAAAAGTTGGAAACAGAGGGAAAGGAACAGTCTGGGAAATATGGACATGGCCATCGAAATGAGGAAGGAGATCATACGATAATATTTTGTAAGACCAACGAGTCTACTCTACACTTGGACTTCTCCAGATTAAATACACACAAATCAAATAGACTACATCTGTGTGAAGACACCATGAAGCTCAAGATCAATTGCTAAAACCATGTCAGGGGATAACTGGGGAACAGACCTTAGGTAAGTTGAAGCAGAAACCAAAGAAAAGTAAAACAAATCCCGAGGGTTGAAATATGAATTTGATTCTATCCCACCTGAATTTTGAGAATATGTTAACATATTTGCTACATTGAACACTAATGGCAGAAGAACTGATGAAATGTGGGAGGCTGTCAAGAACATCATTCATGAAGAAAGCAAAGGGTCATTGAAAAGACGGGAAATAAAAAAAAAGATCAAAGTGCATGCCAGAAGAGACTCGAAACTGCTTAATTGTTGGTAGCTAGAGCGAATGTAAGGTATGATGAAATCAAAGAGCTGAATAGAACATTTCAAAGGGCAGCTCAAGAAGACAATGCCAAATATTATAATGAAACGTGCAAAGGCCTAGAGTTAGAGACCCAAAAAGGGTCATGCTCAGCATACCATAAAGTAAGAACTCAAGAAAATATTCAGACCTCAGTAGCAATGTTGAAAGATTCTACGGGCAAAATCTTGAATGCTGCACGAAGCATCAAAAGAAGGCAGGAATACGCAGTCACTGCACCAAAAAGAACAAGTGGACATTCCACCACTTTAGGAGACAGCATATAAGCAAGAACAAATGCAGATGAAGGAAGAAGTTGAAACTACATTGAAAGCTTTAGCCAAAACAAGGCTCCAGGAAATGAAATGTTTTAAGAAATGGAGGAAGCACTCGCTTGTCCATGCCAGGAAATTTGGAAGACAACTATTTGATCAACTGATTGGAAGAGGTCCATATTTATACCCCTTCCAAAGAAAGGTGACCCAAAAAATACTCAAATTAGAGAGCAATATCATTGATATCAAATGCAAGTAAAATCTTGTGGAAGATCATCCAAAAATTATTACAGCATTACACTGACTATGAGAGGTTCAGGCCAGAGTCAGCAGTGGACCTGGCACAAGGGATATTACTGCTGACGTCAGAAGGATCCTGGTTGAAAGCAGATAGTACCAGAAAGATGTTTCCCAGTGTTCTATTGACTATACCAAGGCATAGACTACAGAGATCACAGCAAACTATGAATGACCGCGAGAAGAATAGGAATTCCAAAACACGTTACTGTGCTCACGTGGACCATGTACATGAATCAAGAGGCAGTTTGCAAGGTTTAAAATCAGGAACGTTGTGCATCAGGGTTTTATCTTCTCATTATGCTTATTCAGTCTGTTTTTTTTATTATCAGATAATCAAAGAAGGTGGATTAGGTGACGAGGAATGCTGACTCATAGTGACCGCCTCAGTGTTTTCGAGACTGCAGCTGTTTAAGGGAGTAGAAAGTGCGGACTTTCTCCCACTGATATGCTGGTGATTTCAAACTGCCGACTGTGCGGATCACTGCTCAACAAGTAACTACATCAGTAGGGCTTCACAGGACGCTAAATCAGCTTAACATAGAATGCTCTTCATTAGTATCTCCTCTGAGAGATCATGAGATTTAGAAAACACTTAGCAAAGAATGCAAAAAAGAATGTAAGAGAATCAAGGAAGCAAAGTGAGAATGTCAATTAAAAAATCCAAATAAATTAGTTGATTATGTTAAAACATTAGGTTAAATAACAATCATTAATAAATGAAAGAATAAAACCTAAAGAATAATCTTGGGGTTGAGGGGGGAAAAATAATTGGAAATAAAAACAAATATTCATCAATCAATTTGATCAGGAAAAAGTGAACTAAAGACAGTGTAATTGGATTTTTCAGGCCCCAAGAGAAAATTACAAAGAAAATAAGCAAAATAAAATGGAAATGTAGAAATTAATAATCCAGCGTTAGAAAAATTAGGTTTGTTGGACAAGAGAATATTAAATGATATAGAAATAATTTTCCAAGAAATAATCCTACAGAATTTCCATTCCTAAATTCAGGAGTCAGGCCTGTACATAAAGGAAGGTGGATTGACACCAAGCAGAGGAATATAAAGTGGTTGACACCACAACACTTTGAAATTAAACTCTTTATAACAAAAAACAGGGGTGAATTTTTGAAGCAGCAAGAGAAAAGCAAATATAAGGTGTTAATGATTCTTTAAAAGACTCATGTCAATACAAGGATCTACATGTGACCTCATGCCTGGGGGACGGACAACAGTAAAGGGGGTGAAGGGAGACGCCGGACATGGAAAGATAAGACAAAATAATAATTTATAAATTATCAAGGGCTCATGGGGAGGGGAAGGGAAGGGGGCAAAAGAGGCCTTGATGCAAAGGGCTTAAGTGGAGAGCAAATGCTTAGAAAATGATGAGGGCAAAGAATGTACAGATATGCTTTATACAATCGATGTATGTGTGGATTGTGATAAGAGTTGCATGAGTCCCTAATAAAATGTTTAAAAAAGAATAAGAAAAAAAACGAATCATGTCAAGTCCTCCTCAGAAACCACAGAGCCCAGAGGACAATAAAATGATTTGTAAAAGTATTTCTAAGTATTAAAGGAAAATTGTTGCATGATTATCATATAAAAATGAAGGTAAAGTAAAAACACCCCCCCCACAAAACAAAACAAAACCCTAGAAACTCCAAGGATTTCATCTTTCTGCAATTATTATTTCTGCAATTATATGATCTGCAATTATTATTTAGGAAAATTTTCAGATGGAAAGAACACTAGAAAATAGTGAAACCTACATGTGGATAAGAGTTGGAGCGAGAGATGAGAGAGACACAGAGAGAGTCTCCACTAAAAATAATGGCACATACAAAATATAAAGAATAAGTATGCCATATTTTCAGGAACTAAAATCAAGCTAAGATCCACTAGTATTACAACTAGTGTGGAAGAAATAAATATAAATTATGCATATCAGATATAGGACACGCAATAACGTAACTAGAGCCTCAGCATCAGAAACAGAGAATTGAGGATCCAAAAAAAATGAGTTTTGGTGCCTTAGTAATGTATGCAACCAAATGTTTTATGTGAAATGGTAGCAGTCATCTACATAAGTTACTACAATTGTAAGTTGTTTAATGTAATATTTGTGGAAATCATTAAAAAGATGCTTAGATCAATACAGATGGAAAGAAGAAATAATATAAAAAACATCAAAAAGGAGCAAAAAGCCAAAATAGTAGAGACACGAGAATAATGGCAGAAAAAGGTATGCAGCACACAAAATATAGTTAGTAGAAATGATGACGTAGGAGCTTCATTTCAATAATTAAATGTAAATCATTTAAAGTCACGATTCAAAAGGCAGAGAGTCATAGAAGCAAGAACAGTGAGATTTTAATCTCTGTGTTTTGGACATGTTATTAGAAGGAACCAGAATCTGGAGAAGAACATCATCCTGGGAAAGTAAAGTATAAGCAAAGAGAAAGGCAAACACTCTGAGATAGGGTGATACAGCGTTTCCAACAATGGGTTAAAACATTATAACAATCGCGAAGATAATGTAGTCCTGGAAAATATTTTATTCTTTTTTACAAATATTAACTAAGATTTTCAACAGAGTGTAGAGCACCTAACAAGAATAATAACAATAAACTCATGGGATTGGAACTCTTTGTTTAAGGGTTTTTAATGGCATGGTCTTTGGGCCAATCCTGTCAATTTGCGAGCACTAGGCCTTTAAGTAAGGAACTGGACTGCGTAAGGCATTCAAAATGACCAGCTGCCCTGTGAATGAATGATGACGCCTTCCGCTCTCATAGAAAGATTTAAAGCCTTGTAAATCCACAGGAGCAGTTCCACTCTGCTCTGTATAAGGACTATTTGTCGGAATCAACTGTATGGAAGTGCATTTGGTTTAGGTAAAGGGTTCTTAATGCTTGTGTTCTAGATTCCAGTGTTGTGAACAAGGAAGGGTCTTAAAGGCTTAAGAACAGCCCTCTAAGGTATAACTATTAGATGTTATTGGTATGAAAAACAATGTTGTAGGAAACTGAACAAACAGAGAAGGACCTGTTCTACATGACCAGTAATTGTCTCCGTCAGCTACTGCCACCTACACAGCTTGGTAGCAGGAAAAAATAAATGTCCTTTATTTTACGTCACTTTGGCCTTGACTGCCTCCTCCTTCAACTCTATTTTACATTTCTATTACCCATTCTATATTTCTAATGATTGTTACACATCATATGATGCTTTTAAAGTCTAGAAAGAAGACATTCTATAGAACACATTAGTGATTTTATGAGGGGATATCCACCTTGCCCACTACCCACTGGTTAGGCACCATGGGATTTCTCCAGAGTTCTTTTTAAAAAAAAAATAAGTTCATGGGGGCTCATACAACTCTTATCACAATCCATCCACCCCATCCATCCACTGTGTGAAGCACATTTGTACATTTGTTGCCATCATCATTCTCAAAACATTTGCTTTCTACTTGAGCCATTGATATCAGCTCCTCATTTTCCCTCTTCTTTCCCCCTCCCCCTCCCTCATGAACCCTGGATAATTTATAAATTATTATTTTGTCATATAGAGGTCTAAATTCAGGCATGTACATATGTAAATATGTTTATATAGGATGGGGGGGTTGATCTATGTGCATATATTTATAGGTTTAGAATTAAGACATTGGATCTCCACTCAAGTACTTAATGCAAGAACACTTTGTTCTATGAAATTGGTACTCCATGATGCACACCTTCCCAACACGATCTCTGAAGACAAATGTGTGCATAAGCAAATGTGGTGAAAAAAGCTGATGGGGCCCAGCTATCAAAAGATATAGCATCTTGGGTCTTCTAGGCTTGCTGTAAATAAGCAGCCATATGACTCAGAAGCAACTAAACCCACATGGAAGGAGCACACCAGCCTGTGTGACCACAAGGTGTCGAAGGGATGAGTTATGAGGCATCAAAGAACAAAAAATCATATCAGTGGGTGCCCACCTTCTCCAGCGTTCTTGCACATCCCCAATAGAACCCAACAAATTTTGCATTAGAAACCAAGTAAAAACAACTGGAGGAAACAGAGAGCTTCTTAAATATTCATCCAAAATGAACCCCCAATAGCACACTGGCAGGAGACAGTTAAGGACTCCAGTTCTCAGAGGGTTTAGTATTATTATTCCCAGCCCAGACATTAGTAAGGAGACTCCTACGGTGAATGCAGTGAGTGTCTGGGGGACTGTAAGAGTGTGTGTCTGATATTAGGCTGAGAGTTGAGTGCAAAGACCTCCATCAAGGGGTCAGAGAGAAGGTATTATAGCTCTTTCTGCAAGGTTTACATTTCAAATGAAAAATTGTGCAGAAAGACAAGTCACTACATTAAGAATAATCCAGGGTTAATGGACACTGGTGAATATCTCTGAGATGTATTTATTAAGCTTAAAAAATTATTGTTGTTAGTTCACTCTTTCTAGAAAAATGGGCAAAATGTTCACTTGAATTAAATGAACTAAGGGGAATGAATGCGGAGGTCATTTTCAGTTTAGGGTGAAGAGCCAAGGGGATGTGTCAGTTTCTGGAACTAAGCAGGTGATAGCTATTTCAAGGGTACAGTAGAGAGTAGTTGCTATAACTAAGAAAAATAAGCACAAAGATGTTTGAAATAGTTCACAAAGCAGATGAGCTATGGAGGAATTAAACTGACATGGAATACTGAGCAGAATCATCTAGACTGAGAATTGGATGCTAGAGTGGGGCTGGAGATCCCCACCAACATGACTCTCACTTGACAGTTGAGGGTAACATAGCTCCAGACCAGGAATGTGGGCACAATGTGATTGATGACATTCGAATTAAAATACAGTAATAGTAGGATACAAATTTCAAAAGAATATCAAATAATGCTAATTCTTCAAGTATCCATCTCGTTATCATGTCAAAGAGTTGGGCATGAGAAGCTCTCGTTCTAGAAGCATCAAATGGTGTGAAATCAGGCTTAAAGGTTACCCCTCATTTCATGCCCATTAACTGGGAGGAGGCCTTCTCTCTCTCTCTCTAGGATGGCCTACTAAGGAGCGCTGCCCTTTTAAACTTATTACAAAGCAGGCTGAGAACCCTACATCTTCCCATTCCAAAGCTACCCGTGCAGACATGTGCAAGACCACACCCAGAAACACACACTTTATGCCCTTTGACACCTTTGGGTGTATGACTGGCTAATGTGAGGAGAGGAGATTGATTATGTTTCAATAAAAGAAAATAAGAGAGAAGTCTTTGAACAGAATGATATTATGCATTCCTGAACAAAGCAAAAGGGAAACGACAAAAAAGAGAGAGAGACTGACTTGCTTTGGAGTGATCAAAATTATTCACTGGTAGAATTGAAGTTAATATTGAATGTCTAGTCCTAATTTCCAACATTGCTGTACTATTTTTTATCTTTTTAATCTATCTATGTAGGTTCTTGTTAACAGCCATGAAGAGCCAGGTGCAGAACATCAAGTCAGATGACATTAAAACCAGAGAATCATGATGCATTGTTCTAACATAGAATCTGCATTCCCAAGAGCTCACTTTAACTTCCAGGAAGTGAGAGCAATAGTTAATTGCCAGCAGCAGATAATGCTGTCCATCAGGAAAAAATAGAATTTGCTCTTTAAAACCACTAGTAAGGGAAACCTAGTAAAGAACCTGACGTCACCTTTGATACTGTTACATGTTTCTATGGAAACAGAAGAAGTGGCCATGACCTTTTTAAAATTTTAGTAGATTAGGTCTCTGTTGTCTTTTCTAAGAGTATTACCGGTAGTTAAATCTAAAGTAGCAAATGGAACTCTATAGATTGATATAGGAAATAATATTTTGTGAAACTGTTTTTACTCCTAATGAATAATTATTTAGACCCTCTCATTCCTTCCAGGAAGTAACAATAATTACATGGGCAGGTAAGGAGGGAGAGAAGACGCTAATAAGGTTGTTGATCAAACATTAAGGACAACATTGTGGTTTTACTTTGAATTTCCTAAATAATGCACAAAGCTGAGCATCTGTTCATGTGCTTGTTGGACCTCCCTGCATTTTATTTTCAAGTGATTATTTAAATATTTTTCATTAGAGTTATTATAGAGTAATGAAGTTTTAAAAATCTATTTTATGTTTTGCAAGTATGTTCTTACTGCTTGTGATGTACATTTTTCTCTCTTTTTATGTTCAATCATATGAAGAAAAGGTGTGCAATCATTACCACAATCGATTTTAGGCCATTTTTTTGTACTCTTGTTATTAGTTCCTAATACCCCAATGTTCCCCTGTATTATAATACCCCCAGGAAGCATTAATCAAGTTTCTGTCTCTATAGATCCATTCATCCTGGTTTTCATATTTTGAAAAACAAACAAAATACAGTCTTATCATGCAGAATGCATTAGGAAAGTGGATTATGGCAGATGGAGTTGGGTTAAAATTTAATATTTTATCATATGACTTACATTTTTAGTGTCTGTAAAGCAAATGTTTCCACTTTTATAATATTGGAGGATTTTACTATCTTTCTTTTTTTGAGTCATACTTTTTGTTTCCTATCAAAGAGCTCTCTGCTTAACCCAAAATCATGGCAATAGTTTTACATGTTATTGGTGCTTATTAATGGGAGATATAAATACTGTAAGAATGTGTAGTTGATTGGTTGTTTTATTGCAAATATGTTTTCATTGTTTTTGTTTTCATTTACTCAGTGAGATCTCCTGATGAAACACATTCAGAATAAAACAGCATATACTAAAATAGGTTTCCTTTAATTGTTCATGTTTTATTAATCTGCTTAAGAAATCTATCCAAAATTTTGTAAATATTATTTTATATTTTTGCTTTCACATGCAGATTTCGAAAGCACCTACCATTCACTTTCTAAATAATGTTATCTAAACCACAAGTTTCATTTTCTTTCCACATTGGTATTCAGTAGCCAAGATCGTGTATTAAAACAAAATCTTCATCTTTCTCCCTTCTTTGCAGTGTGATTTCTTGCAGAAAAAAAGTCTTTCTAGAATTTTCCTTTTGTTACATTGTTGACTAATAAATATTGTAACCAACCTTTCTGTTCTTTAAGCCTTGTCCAGAAAACAAGGGATGCTGTATAGAAATTCAAATTAAGACATTAGATCCATAACATCTGTAAATTTAATGGGGAAAATGCATGGATTGTCAAAAAAATTATAGGATAATTTTTTACTAAAGAGTTTGAATAAGTATTGATCTCTTGAATGTTTATGAAAATATAGTTCAACTTTTTGTCTCTCTAATGATCAAGCTATGCATTAGATACTATTCTAGAAACTCAATAATAATTCCAATAAATGAATGTTTTCCAGTTTAGACATCTATTTACATAGCATGCAACACCCACATAAAAAGCCATCGTTGCAGTCACAGTGTGGACTACAAAGGGACGAGAGTCGCCAGCAGTAAGTAGCAGTAATCTTTGACCGGTTTGTAGGAAGCTGTGTTCAGTCATGCCTCCAGCCTCCAAACTTGTTCTGAACCAATTCTGACATTAACCATCCCTCCCATAGCACTATACTACACAACTGGGTTCAACAATTCACTGCACCTGCCACATATAACTCAGACAATATTCACCATTATCGGATTTATTAGTGATGCTAACAGGTTACATTCCAGGATTAGAAATAGGCCGGATCCAGATCTTCAGTCAGCATCTTCCCCATCCTGTTCACAGCCTAGGCTCTCTTTGACCTGTCAGTCCTATGGCCCCTCAGCCTCTGCCCTGCGCAGGCAGTGTTACATAGCTCTGTTAGGACACTCTAGACTCTACACAGCCATAAACTTCATCCCAAAGGTGCTTGACTCCAGACGTGTGGGTCAACAAATTTCATGTCCCAATTAAATGCCTGTGGGCATCCAATTTAAGTGTACCTCTGGCTGAAGGCACTCATCTTACTCACTCGGTGCTGCTGGGTCTCCTGCTCTGGCTCTAGGTTCTGGGGCTGCCATTCCTCTGCTACTGCTCAGGATTTTCACCCACGACAAAAGCATTGGGAAAGAATTGTCTTACTGAAATGCTCACAGGAACATACATTTAAATAGGAAGACACGAAACACAAGTCAGAAATATCTGGACTACTGAAGGCATCTCAATTCTTTACTTGGGTTCTGACAACTGTGTTGATGAATTTATCCTCTGGAGTGTGTAGGCTATTCCTCCGATAAGCATTTAGTGTTAGGAAGACACGAGAATCCTTTCCATTCAATTTATTGATGTACTCATTTTTTCAGTTAGTGATAAACCTCTACTAGACATGTTACAAAGAAGGTAATAGCTGTTACACACACGGGGTGTCTTGACATGTTAAATGTGAGATAGACTAAAATGAAAACAATTTTAGAAATTGGTAGATGAGTAATGTGAATAACAATGGTTATGAGTTATTGTTATTTAATATATAGTAATCATTTTTTTAAACTTCAATGTAGTGTCTTTTTAAAATCTTCCATACAATCCTGAGTAGATCCAATTAAATTCAAGTCTATAAAAACACCCTCAACTTATGTAAGGCTTGGTAATAGTTCAAAGCAAATAGCTACTGAAAAGGAGCTAATGAGAAACCTAGGAAAATGACCATTTTCTCTGAGATTTACTTAGGATGGGGAAGAAGAAAAGTTTCTCTTCTTTTGTGAGACCCATGGCTTTTCCAAGTACTTTTAAGTTCAGCTTGATGAATACTATACATTCTTGGGATTTTTAAATATAATTACCTTAAATATGTGAAGAAGAAAAGTGTTTTGTTTGGTGCATAATAATTCTGATTCTTCTTGTGCTTTATTAATTTAGGTCATAATTGTTAGCAAAGGATAGTGTGTAATTTTCAAGTAGGAAATATAGTCTTAATTATTTTAAAATCTTATTGCTGTTTTCAACAATCAAAGAGATAGGGATGATTTCTTTTCCCTTTAAATAGCTTATGTTATCAAATACTATTAGCACATGTTGGTGATGATGGAATTACACAGAATTTTCCCATTAAAATGCTTAATTATTTTATCAGAACACATATACATGTATTATATTTGATGTAGCATATCTTTTTTGATAACAAAACATATAATTAATTGATAACACATTTAATGTGAGATTGAAAGTATTTTTCCATCATGGGAATTTTTATGTATGTATTTCTGCTCCTGGATGATCTAAATAACACATTCATGAAACTTTCTAAGATCATGTATATTTCACATTAGACTAATTTCACATTAGACTTAAGAGCATAAAGATATTGCCAATTATTATTATTTGCCTATTCTGGTTTGGAAACCTATAACTGCATTGTATTTTACTGTGAAGACACTATGTACAAAATGGCTTACACATCATTCTGATATTTCTTTAAACATCCAATCTGCTGTACATATGCATATATATATATATATATTTATATATATAATTTATATGTATATAAATATATATGAATATATATTGTGTTTAATTACATAAAAATATATTCCCTTTTTATTTTGGAATAGAATCCCAATTTTTTTGCCCAGTATGTTTTCCTCCATCTTATTCTGAGAAAGGTGATTTCTTGTTTCATTTATCACTTTGCAGATCTTAGTTTCCCACATCTGGAACTATTGTTAAGAAAGTGGATTTTAATGATTTCTACTTTGATCCTGCATCAGCTAAGAAGATGACATAGACATTGTCTAAATCCTTTAATTTTTACCGCCTGAGTAGCCTCCCATGTGAACGTACTTCTAGAACGTACAGGCTGAGTGGTTTAGTACTATGTTACTGTATTGTTAACACTAATTTAGGAGAAGGGAGCCGCCAGAGGAAGAGCCACCAGGACACAAGCGCATGCGTCAAAGGAGGAAAAAGACACGACCTTTGTATCGAAGGAGCGACCCTTAGAAAATTGTTTCCTTTAAGAACATTAATCTTGTCTAAGGAGGCAGCAACCGCCATCCCCAGGGTGTACATTTGGTGGCTCTGTAAAATCAAATGCACTGACACCCCTAAGAAGTATAGAACCCCAACTCTATGTGAAGAAACCAGGCAGTCTTTGAGATTTTATAGGACCATTCCTCGAGATCTGGTAAGCACAGATTCTCACCCACCTCTGCAACCGGCTGCAGCCGTGGTAGCCAGGCTCTTCATCTGGTTTACCTTTGGGGTAACCAGGTAGGAATTCTGAGTAAGTAAGGAAACGTTGCTGTTCTGACAGGGAGACAGAGTGGGCCACCAGAATGGGAAGCGTTGGGAGCAAGCACTGCAAACCTTCCGGGCCAAGACTTGGTGGTCTCAAGAAGCTCCGTAGCCCTTGCTTCCTTCCCGGCTTCTCCCCTAGTTCCTGTTTATCCGACGAGCCTGTGCATTTTCTCTGCAAAGTGGGCAGCTAGTAAAACGTTCTGCTTGTCTCTCCATATTCCCCTCCAGTTTGGTGTTTGTTTTGGTTAATGACTGTTATGATGAGAATGAAAAGTTCCATCCTGGAGGGAAAGGTTTGTCAATACTAATCTTTACCAAGTACGCCTTTTTATGAGCATGCTCGCGTAATTGAAAGGAGAATTGTGCTTATTATAATATGATCTGGCCCACATGCCATCTAGACTCTAGAGGAAATGATTGTACTATCTTACAGTTCTAATTGTTTTGTGGAAAGTTGAGTCAATAAGATTAATTCTTTGTGTACAAGCTTTTACAACTCTCCGCAGTCAGGATCATGGCAGAAGGAAATGAACTGTTTGGTTTTCTTTTATGTGAACCCACTTTTAATTTGGGCGCAGTTATAATGTGCGTGAGCTTGTGACTTAAACTGTTTTCATGTATGCAGGACTGGTAAACTAGTTCAATTTAGAGGATTTTTGTATATGGATATCAACCTTAAAACTCTGGCCTGTTGTTTTCCCTTGGCCCTGCCTCAACTGGCTCAGAGATGCTCGCGGACAGGGTAAGGGTTTGCGGAGGTACCTGTCCCTCGCCCCCCTCCCCTGCTTCAGGCTTGGTACTTGGTCCCTGTTGAGACCAGAGAAGTGAACCAAGGAAGAATTCCTCCGAAACAATCAAACCCTTTGCGGATGCTTAGTTACAAGTGATAACAATTTCACATTCAGTGATCACTTAGCTTGCAAGGTGCAGCTTAGCTTGGAATACCATCAAGCAGCCCTTTTCCGTTTGATTTTACAACCTCAGAAAACCTGGGGACCCATTTCTGCTCTATGTCAGTGTTAGGTTTGGGGATGGTTTTCCCCGGTTCTTGCTTCCCCACGCTGGATGGATTCACGTGGAGGAGGCACTTTTGTAATCCAACTAAGTCACTTTCGTGAGGGAAAGGGAAGTTGCCGAGAGGACAGCCCCGGACACACACACTCTCCCTGGAAAACCTGCAAGGCTGTTTGGCTAGGACCCTGGGAGAGGTCATGATTGAAAATGGCCGCTTCAGGGAAGCATGAACAACCACCTGGAAAAAGGAGAACCAAATGAAGGACAGTGACTGCTCTCGGTCTCTGTTTTTCATCCCTTCCTAGCCCCACTTGGCGGGGCCTGGTTGAGGGGATTGGCTGTTCTTAGAGGCTGTCCAGGCCTATGTGTGAAGTAAGATTGCTGGTGTCCAGTGTGTGTGCCCACGTTGACCTTCACCTGGACTCAGGTGACATTATTCTGCTTCCCCAAGCATCTCTAATATGTGCCTGATTCCTTTCAAAACCCCCTTTTATAGCATGGCCACTAATTTTTGTTTAGCATTAGCATTTGGTGGAGACAACCCCTCTATCCCTAATCTTCCTCCTTGTCTCTATCTGTTAAAGTTAAGAACTAGCTTTCTTTTAAGTCAACCTGTGCATGATTTAAAGAATCAAAGAAAGCTAAACATAGGTTTTTTAAGTTTTTAAATAATTGAAGTGTATTTCAATAGTATCTTGCGGTACATAATTTCTAACTTTCCAAATTATTTACTGATATTAAAATTGACTAAATGCTGTAATTTTTGAGTTCACATTAAATACCTATATGTATGTGTGTGTATATATATACATGTATCTATACATATACATATATAATAATGTGTTAATTTTCCCCTAACTTTAAAGATTTATTATGAGATTTATAAGAACAACCATTGAAGAACTCTTTATTTAATATATCCAGAACGTTACCTGTATGTCTGAAAGTTTAATTAATAGTATTAACAAAGAAATTTTTTGCAATTAAGTAATTTTTAAAAAATTATCATTCGTTTGGAAATATAATTCAGTCTCTGAATTATCTGTATTCAAAGTGGTAGGTAGACTAGATTTATTAAACCACGTGGTCTCATAAAATCTCCTAATTTCTTGCCATATTTGCTCTCTTACTAACCTCAGCATTAATGGAAATTTTTTTCATGAATTTTTATATTGCTGTAAGAGAATTATGATGTCTAGATAATTTGGCCTCAAGGGCCAGCTGAAACTATTCCACACGAGTCACTAAGACATCCAAGAAAATTACTCAATCATTATAAATATTGAGCTTACTGTTTTATATGATTGCTATAGTAGTACATGAGTATCCTAAAGTATCATTTTAATTGCTAACTTGTTTCCTTTGGCCCCATTTGTTTGCCTACAAATTGATTAGGATTTGCCTTTTGACTTGGTGCCTTTTCAAATTAGTTTTTCTTCCTTGATTTAAAAATGTGTCTATCACATTTAATTAGTAAAATGTAATATAAACCCACCTGAAAGAACTTAGTGTAACCTCAACCAAGATGCTAGAAAGTAGACAGTATGACTGATAGTGATTTTTTTGTTTTGTTTTAGGAAGCAAAGAAAGTAGTTTTGTATTAAAGAAGAGTGTCTTGTTATAATGGAATGTGAAAGATAGTAACAGCTTTCTTCAGAGTGTGTGGTAAACTGTAGAGGTTTTGAGTGAATGTGAACTTTGCTTGGATGTAGACAACAGGAAACAGTGAAATGGTGTAAGGCTTTTATGATATGAAATCCTAAAAGAGAAAAGGGCTGGTAGATCACCACAACATATTACACAGGTAATTATATATTCTTACAGTAAGTGTAAATTATCATAAAAAATATATTTGACTGGTAGAAGTAAAGTTGAGAAAACATTGCAACTAGACCATTCCAGCAATTTCTCAATGATACAATGAAGAAGTTTGGTAATATAAGTTTGAAGTTATAACTGAGAATTTTAAGCATTGTATTTTTAAATGTTGCCTTCTAATTTTATTTTCCTTACAACCTTTGTTTGGTTTTGCATTGGTTTGTGAATTTCCCCTTAAATCTTAAAAAAAAAAAATGTATGTACTGTGCCCTCCTGAAGAATTTACTGGGGTACAGCAAAAAGTGGTGAAGAAGCGAGATGGTGTGCGGCTACAGAAAGAATAGTGTCTGGGGTCTTAAAGGGCTATCCTCAAACAAGCAGCCATCTAAGTGAGATATCAACTAAGTCTATCAGGAAGGATCACATAAATCTGTGTGATTCCAGGATTGTAAGTACTATAGGCCAAATCAGAAGTAGTGAGGGCTATCAGAAATTAAATAGTGAACTCCTGTTTTTCAGAAGGCTATGGATGGTAGTGGAAGACCCAAACCCATTTGAAGGATCTGCACAAATATTAAGCCCCAAATGATCTCCCCCTCTGACTATAGTCAAGTGGACGACACGCTGGCCTAAACCAGAATTATGCCGACCCCCACACTCGAAGGGAATACCACAGAAAACAAAAATAGATCGTCTGGAGTGGGAAAGGAACTGACCCACCACACCACATCCAGAAGCTGAAACAAAAGAAGGAGAAAGGACGTAGTGGAGTACACCTGGGTCCACCAAGCCCAAAGTCGATAGACCAGCTAGAAGGGCCCATCATACAGAGAGGACCATTCAGCTGACCACACTACGAGATGCGACATCCTGCACCAACACATGGCCCTATACGGGACAGCACCTGAGACACAGTGGGGGATGTGTGACTGAGCTGACCCCACCACACTGAGGCAAACACTGGGGGTGTGCAATGGTGCAGCGGAGGAAGCAGAGCAAAGGGATCCCGAGGGAGTATAAAGGATGGACTTCCGGGCCAGGACGTGGCACCTCACAAGCTACATCTAGAAAACACTCCTAAAGGCCAACGAACTGACCTTGAACTACTAGCAATTTTTCTTTTAATATTTGCTATCTTTTTGTTTTGTCTTTTGCTTGTTTTTTATTTGTTTTGTTTTTTACCTTGTAAATTTTGTATGTTAGTGGCTTTTCTGCTTATCAGCGTGTCGATGTTGCTTCTGTCAAAGCCATGTTCTTATGTTCCACTTGGGCGCTATCAAAGTCATCTGCATTAGTATGCACATATTACTATATCAGCAGGTACACCTAGACAAGATAGGCTGGACAAATAATGAGAGAAGAAAACAACAGGACCAATGGTCCTGGAGAGTCATGAGAGTGTGGGAGGTAGGGGGAGGGAGGAGGTGTCACCCAACACAGGGACAAGGGAACAGCGATTGGTTCAAAACCAGAGGAGGGAGGGGAGGGGGGGACTGGTAGGGAGTGACCAAGAGAAAGGTCACTGAGAGGAATTACTGAAACCAGAATGAAGGCTAAACATGGTAATGGGACGGGAGGAAAGCGAAAGGAAATAGAGGAAAGGAGTAGGAGGCAAAGTGCATACAGAGAAGCCGAAATAGAGACATGTACATATGTAAATATATTTATGATTATGGGGGCAATAGACCTATGTGCATATATTTATAGGTTCAGTAGTAGGGTAGCAGATGGACATTGGGCCTCCTCATGCAGAATCCCCCAATACAATAGCACCTCGCCCTGCTAAACAGTCATTGCAGGATACCCACCTTCCCGACATAATCACTGAAGACAGACGTGTGTGTGAGCAAACGTGGTGAAGAAAGCTGATGGTGCCCGGCTATCAAAAAGATATAGCATCTGGGGTCTTAAAGGCTTGAAGGCAAATAAGTGGCCATCTAGCTCAGAAGCAACAAAGCCCACAGAGAAGAAGAACACGGCTAAGCGAATACAAGGTGTTGAATGGACCAGGTAGCAGACACCAAGGAACAAAAACAATCATTGTGTAATCATCTTCCTCACATAATCGCTGAAGACGAAAGTGTGCATAAGCAAGTGTGGTGAAGAAGGCTGATGGTGCCCAGCTACTGAGAGATATAGCGTCTGGGGACTTAAAGGCTTGAAAGCAAACAAGCGGCCATCTAGCCCAGAAGCAACCAAGCCCACACGGAAGCAGCACACCAACATGGGTTATCGTGAAGGGCAGAGGAGACCAGGTCTCCAACAACAAAGGTTGGGTGGTGCTGAGAATCACATCACCGTGAAAGAGGGGGAGTACATGATGGGGACCCAATGTCCATTTGTAGACAGCTGGACATCCCTTCCAGAGGGGTAGTGGGGAGGAGATGAGTCACTCAGGGTTCAATGTAGCAACAATGAAACTAAAAACCTTCCTCTAGTTCCTGAACGCTTCCTCCCCTCCCAATTATCATGACCCCAATTCTACCTTGCGGACCTGGTTATACCAGAGGATGTACAGCGGTGCAGTAGGGAGCTGGAAACACAGGGAATCTAGGACAGATGAACCCCTCAACACCAGCGGCGGGAGTGGCGACACCAGGAGGGAAGGGGGTGTAGAAAGGGAGAACCGATCTCGGAGATCTATGTGTAACCTCCTCTCTGGGAGATGGGCAATGGGGAGGCGGGTGAGGGGAGATGCCGGGGAGTGTAAGATAAGATATAATAATTATTTATAAACTATCAAGGGACCAGGGGTGGGATCGGGGAGGGAGGGGGACGGGGGGAAAAAGGGAAATCGAGCTGATTCCAGGAACCCAAGTGGAAGGTGAATTATGAGAATGACGAGTGCAACGAATGTATAAGGGTGCTTTGCTCAATTGATGTATGCACAGATTGTGATAAGAGCCTTATGAGCCCCAATAAAAAGATTTTTTTTAAAAGGGAAATGAAAAGACTGGTTATCAGACAAGAGATGAGAATTACCATCAGAAGGTAATTTGGAAACCCTGCTAAATGCAACTAGACTTTACATTAAACACACCTTTTGCACATTAAAGAAATGCAAATACTCATTTGGACTTTAAGCTGAAACATCATAGTGTGAGAAGAAAGACTGCTATCCCAAGGTTGTGAGGTCAGCAGTTCAAAACCACTAGCCACTTGTCTGGAGAAAGACAGGGCTTTCTGCTCTTTCAAAGGGTTACTTGCTCAGAAAATCACAGGAGCAGTCCTACCCTACCCTAAAGTGTCAAGGTTATTTAGTATCAACTAAATGGCAATGAGTTCTTTGGTATCTCAAGGCCATGCACTTCAGGGTGCAGGGGAGCAACGATGAAACATACAACTTTCCTCTACTTCTTAAATGCTTCCTCCCCCTGACTATAATGATCCCAATTATACCTTACAAATCTGGCTATTCCACTGGTACAGATGGGAACTGGAAACACAGGTAATCCAGGACAGATAACCCCTTCAGGACCAGTGCTGACAGTGGCTGTACCTGGAGGGTGGAGGGAAGGTGGGGTAAAAAGGGGGAAACGATTACAAGGATCTACATAGAACCTCCTCCCCGGCGGATGGACAACAGAAGAGTGGGTGAAGGGAGACGCCAGACAGTGTAAGACATGACAAAATAATAATAATTTATAAATTATCAAGGGTTCATGAAGGGGGTGAGAGCAGGGAGGGAGGGGGACAAATGAGGAGCTGATATTAAGGGCTCAAGTAGAAAGCAAATGTTTTGAGAATGATGATGGCAACACATGTACAAGTGTGCTTGACACAATGGATGTGTGTATGGATTGTGATAAGAGTTGTACAATCCCCCTTTAGAATGATTTAAAAAATGATATAGATAACAGTATTGAATAGAAAACACTAGGTCATAATTGTCTGATTTTACTTCTGTATAGAACAAGCTTGAAGGAACAGGTTGTAGGGGTCATAACATGCTTACATTTTGAATTGTCTAGTGAAATAATATGAAAGTGAAAACAATCACTAAAAACTTTGCTTATCAATTTAAATGTCAATTTTAAGTTACCTAATAATTTACATTTTGAGGCTACCATTCATTTTCTATTTTCACATATTCTTTACTTTTTGTAATGTACCTTAGTTCTGCAAACAGTTTGCCTAAGGGCTTCATATCTAACCCGGCTGTTTTCTTAAGCAGTATTCTGTCACTTAAGTTTTGACTCTGTACAAGTGAACATTCTATGTAATTCAGTCAAAATTTTTATACTGGTATGTTAAATTATATACCATTGGCTAGATTAATAACATTATTCTTAGCAATATCCAAAGCTTCATAGAGGTAATTTATTATATGTGTTCTTTCTCCAGCTAATTATGCTGCCTCTAAAGTTTTATGTATTAGATATATGAATGGAACTTTTGCTTCTTTTTAATCTAATAGCAATTAGTTCTTATAATGTGACCCTGCTCTACTCTAGACCTCATAAAAAAGATCATTGAAGATATAAATGCCTCATAAAAGATGGTGAAGAAATCTGATGGTAGCTAGCTATCAGAAAGAATACCCCCGCCGAGTCTTCAATGCTGTCTTAACAAGTCGCCATCTCAGTGGTCAGTTAAGTCCACATAAAAGGCACACACAGCTTTTGTGATGCTAAACAAATTATCAATACTATAATTCATAAACAAAAAGATACTTGTATTTAAATGTAAATGATAAGCACCCATTTGTAGAAAAGCTATGAGAATATGCCCAAGTCAGCAAAGATATATTCATCCTTATCTTATCTCATAGATATAATTTACATAAGCAATGGAGAGGGGAGTTCTTACTTTATTATCACATTTTTGGTTTTAATTTCCTGCAGCTGGAGAAACTTCTGAGCGAGGGGATTTTAATGAAATCTGCTTTGATTCTGCATCATCTATGGAGATTAAGTAGATTAGGCCTAAACCCTTTAATTATTACTGCTTTGCCTAAAGCCCAGCTGAGTGCACTCCAAGAACATGTAGGCTGAGTGGTTCAGACTGTGTTAGTGTACTGTTCACTCTAACTGTGGATCACACAGCCTCTATAAGAAGAGCCACGAGGACACAAGCACGTGTGTCAACAGCTGTGAAAGACATGAGCTAGTGCTTCAAAGGAAGTGCTCTTCGACAGATATCTCCTTTAAGAACATTAATTATATCTACAGGGGAAGGGGCAGGCATGCCCCAATATGTACATAGAGTGGCTCTGTAAGATCAAATGTGCTTCCATGCTAAAGGAGTATGTGAACCTCTGCTATATAAGAGACAAGGCAGGCTGGAAGATGTTATCCTCCTGTCTTTGCGGCTCTGTTCAGTAACATGCACACTGACTCTTACCCCACCCCTGTACTTGAATGCAGGGGTCCGTGTCTCCACTCTTCATCCAGTCACAATTCTGTCTCATTTGAGTTTTGCAGTTATCCCTATCTGCGGTTAATTTATGTGATTCAAAAGGCAATTAAAAGGATCATATTCCTGTATCTTAAGGGATTGCTCAGACAAAGGATGTCCATCTCAATTCGTGCCAAAGGAAAATGTGGAAATACTTCTCTGAATAACTGAATACAACAAGCCCTACAGTATTCTACACTTAAAAGGGATATCAATATTGTGCCAATGGGGCACCATGAGAAGTGTGAGGATTAAACAAAGAGAATGGCAGTGAGTGCCAAGAATTAAAAGAGGAAATTCTCTTTATGACCAAATGACAATGTTTATTTTTTGCACCAAAGTGTACCAGCTGATGTGCGTGTGTGTGGTTTCTTAACATCTGTTGGACTGATGTCATATTTCATTTACAAACAAAAGTGTCCTTAAATACCTTAATATACAGACATACTTCATTTCTGAAAATTGCACTTCATTTCTTTTTGTTGTTGTTGTTGTTAGATGAGTTATCCAGAGAAGAATTTTCCTATTTCCTGCGTGGAAGATGAAGAATTAGTTTTCAGTATCCTGTGACTGAAGTGGTGCAAAGGTGTTCACGGTTGCAACATTTAATAGGCAGTGGGTAGTAAATGTACTGAGTGGAAAACTTGGTCGTTCTTTGTACCATGGTCTCTAAGAATTCCAACAATCTGTATTGACCTCTATCCCTCAAAAAACAAAAACAAACACACACACCCCTTCCGTCATGTCATTTCTGACTCACTGCAGCCCTAATGACATGATAGAACTGTGCCTTTGGGTTTCTGAGAAGCCTCATCTTTCTCCTTCAGAGGGGCTAGCAGTTTTGAACTGCTGACCTAGTAGTTATCAGAACAATGAGTAAACCGCTGCAGCACCACCACTACAAGCCATTATCCTTTCTAGAGAATAATAAACCAAAAGCAAATATACAGTTTCAACCAAGTCAACTCCCACTCTTGGGACCCTCATACATTACAGAGTAGAAATGCCCCATCAAGTTCGTTTGGTTGTATTTACAAAACCATGTGGGAAGTCTTTTTTCCACAGCGCTATTGGGTGGCTTTGAACTACCAACATTTGGTTAATAGCTGAGTGAAAATACTTTTTGCTCCCCAAGGTCTTTAGAGAATGAACCATTATTATGTCGGAGGTGTGATATCATCAAAAAAAACAACAAAACCAGACAGAAGTAAGTGAAGGTTTAACCAACCTTTTGTTGTTGTTTTTTCCCCAAGCACTTACACCTTGCTTTATTTTAGGTATTTGGTGCAGAAGCTGAGTGATTTTTATATTGAAAATCATATGTTTCCACTTTCTCTAAATTAAAAGTATACTGTTTACTACACTAATTAAAATTTGTCCACCTTTCAGTTTCCTCAAAATTGTTGCTATTGTCCCCCATTCATATTGGGGCATTATGATATATTGTATAAAGAAAAAAAGAGGTAGTTAAATAAATAGATAAAAAGATATATAGATGAGGATTTGAATGGAATGGCATTAGACCCATGCATTTAAATTGCCATTTTATTTTCTATATTGTATTTTATATCGACCCATTGCACCTTGAGATATTTTGGGGATCTCTGTTGAGTGTATCTTTTATATTTATTATCATTTGGAAATTTAATATTACAGACAACCTAGACCAGGGGTCAGCAAGCTTTTGAAATGGAAGAGCAATTTCTGACTTTCATGACAGTATACAATATAATCAAAAGCTTTAACAAATATATTTTAAAAACATATGAAATTGCCATTACCTAAATAATATCCTTTAAAAATTTTATAAATGAAACTATGATAGTTGTATTTTCATTTTTATGTCAATTTTACTTCAGAGCCACATGCACATGCCAAAAGAGTCGCATGTGGCTCTTGAGCTGCAGTCTGCCAAATCCTGACCTAACTTATAGCAATGGTA
This sequence comes from Tenrec ecaudatus, assembly GCF_050624435.1. Classification (NCBI taxonomy): domain Eukaryota; kingdom Metazoa; phylum Chordata; class Mammalia; order Afrosoricida; family Tenrecidae; genus Tenrec; species Tenrec ecaudatus. The sequence continues at coordinate 56,581,909 of NC_134538.1, read as the reverse complement.
TTTGGACTATAAAAATATATAGAAAGTGAACTTTACATAATAAATATTTGTTAATATCTTTCAGTATATCTTTCCCTGTATTTTTATTGTCTTGTCTCCTTTTCTCATTAACATGTCCTAGGAGATGTTTTACATAGAAAGACAAAAAGGATATATTAAAAAGTATCAGAAAATAGCATTAAGCCACATGTTTTTAAAGCAACAAGAACCTCATGACTGCATAAAGTCTCATGTACCTGTAAGGAATGATTAAATGTCCACTAGTTATATACATGTACAATTGTGCAAACAATGCTTTTCACTGAGCCTAACTTCACGACAAGCTCAGAGTCTCTTCTCTGTTTGGGCACGACGTGAATTTTAAAGGAGTTTAAAATAAAAACTGCACGTGAAGAATTCACAAATAATGTCTTTGATGTCCCAATTTACTTAGTAATGAGCTTTTTCTAAAATAAATCACTGAAAAATCATATAATATGGTGAAATATTGATAAACCAATAAATGCAAAAGCCTCCAGTTACAGACACATTTTTTTTCCTTTGAAAGTCTTTTCGTTGAGTTGCTGAATGAGAAACTCAAGAACTGCCTGGCATATTATCTGTGGTCCATGCCACGATGTCCACACTCTGTTCTATGTGAACACTAACTTCTTAACTCAAGACAATATGTTCTCTAAGGACTGCTTTTTAGGATGTTGCTTTTCCTTGAAAATCAATGATGAGTTCAACATATTGATGGGCTGTCGTACAACGTAAGAAGGATGCACGGTAGTTGACATAGCCGATGAAGGAAACAATGCACAGAGCTTCGAATACAGGCCGCGTCAAAAGGCTAGGGGTTATCTGATGTTCAAAAAAATTAGGGATATTCAAATAGGACAGAGGAACTTACCCCAGGTCCTGTGTAGAGAAAATGTCTACAGCGATCAGAAGATTGGATAGGTGTGATCTGAAGTCTTTAGTATTTGCAAATCTAGGATATTTTAAACCAGTGTCACTCGGATGTAATACAGAGGCTTGAAAACTTTATGAAAAAATTTAATGAAAACATATAGGATTTTTTTCAAAATTTTGACGTCCCCTAAAATGTCACTGCCTTTGATTGGCATACATACATACTCATCATTTAATAAAAATTAACTGTATTACAACAGCATATAAATTGAAACCTTTTTTATTTGCTGCTCTTAGTATTCTGTGGAAAAACACCTCTACTTGAGCTTAAGTTTCTGAAATATCAGCAAATTTCTGGCTCTCAATGTTATTATCCCTTATGTAAGAAATAGAGATGATTATAATATATTATCCTCAGCGTTTCAAATATCAAATGTCAGAATCTCTGTCAGCAGAAGCAGGTAAAGATGATATATAGTAAGATAAATCATTATTCTCTTCAATAATTTAAAAATGTCAACAAAAATCAGAGGGTGATATGAATGAAAAATGGAATTTGAGAGTGGTTTTTGAAGACAGGAATAACATATCACTGGTGAGTTGTTGGATATGAGGCTGTCAAGAAAGCCAGAAGAGTTCCACTTGGTGCAATAGTGCAGACCTGGTGGATCATCATCAGCCTATAGCACAGAGCCACTAAAGAGTCTAGGAGGGACCGTGAGGGCAGAGAAAAGAAAGGTGCATTGAGAGTAAATGGCTGACTTAATGACCTTTACTTCATTATAACGAAACCAAAAGTTGAAGATATAATGCTAAGGCACTGATTTTAACTTCTTCAGAATTTCTACTCAGGACACTTAGTAATATCTATAAACATTTGTTTTAATTTGTAACTTGGTCACTCCAGGAAACAAATGACAAGCACATGATGGGCTAATTTTACTGCCCGAAGAAAGACGTTCTGATATGTTGGAGTCTTTCATATATGTAGATTTCTTAAATAATACTGTATGCATGAGAAATTATCTTAACTCAGAATAATAATAATGTTATGTTTGAATGTGAGAGGGGGCTCCAAAAGAACCTGGACAGTGAAATGGAAAGATAATATTGACTTTTTCCATGAAATGTCTGGAGCCTCCTCATCTGTACTCGGACCACTAGCAGATACAACTAATGAATGTATATTTTAAAGAGATGCAAGAGTGGCTTCCGCTAATGGGAAATGTTGGAAAGTGGCTGACAAGGTATTGAATATACTAGAGACCTTTTGGAAACATTGAAGAAAACAAACCTCACGAGTTTATTAATTTGGTTACTTGGATCCACAATCAATTCTCACGGACACAGCAGTCACGAGATCAGAGTATGCATGTTATCGGGGAAATCTGCTATTTGTGACCTCAGGAAAGTGGTGAACATCAGTGAAGTTATTTTGAGGACTAGTGTGTGCGATGGTTACACATTGAGCTGCGATCTTCGTTGTTGGTAGTTCAAAGCCACCAGCAGCTCCAGGAAAAAAGACTGGGCTTTTTACTACCGTAAACCATCAAAGTCTCAGAAACCCAGGAGGGGTGGCTGTGACTCAATGACAGAATAGAGATAGAGATAGAGATGAGAGAGGAAGGGAGAGAGAGAGGGAGAAAGGGAGAGAGGGAGAGAGAGAGAGAGAATGCTTGATTTATGGTAATAATGTTCCTCTTTTGGTCTTTCCAGCTACATTCATTGTAATATTTTCCTTTGCTTTTCAATGTGTATTCCTGTTCAGCCCTGTTATGCTATCACCCCCTCCCCCCACTAGCTTTAGCTACTTTACTTTATAGAGCAAATTTGAATGCCTCTATCAACATTCACTTTTTTCTTTTCTTTCCTTCCTGTCTTTGTAATAACTGTGAGTTAAGTTTTGCGTCAACTTGCTGCACTCACTGTGGGCAGGTGTAGATGGAGTCCACCCTCTCGATCGGTACACAGCCTCATGGCATTGTTTCGGAATGTGGGTCTTTTATAGGAGATGCTTGAAGAACTGGCCTCTCTCTTGCTTCTCTTCTCCTTACTGCTATGTGGATCCTGGGTCTGGCTTCTGAGGCTGGGGACCCATGTGTCCTGCCAACCTTTGGAACTGAGAGCACCCTGCCATGTTCCTGTAGACCTTGGATCCATGTGACTCTACACCCGCTGGCCTGTGATCTCCCAGCTTCCTGTTTCATCAGCTGGCAGCTCCATGAATGTGGAGGATCCTCCCACTAGCATCTGACCCATAACTTGAGTTGGACTAGACTGATCTACCCCTTTGATATAAATTTCTTTCTTGTTCTAAAGTTCTTTCATATATCTCTATCAGCTGTCTATCTATCTATCTATCTATCTATCTATCTATCTATCTATCTATCTAATAGCTATGACATTAGTTTTGTTTACCTAGAACCTACACTAACATAATAACCTTGGGCTTTCTTCATGTACATAGTGTTCTTGATGACATCTCTCAGCTCATTCAGCCATTAGTGTTCAGTGAGCCCAATATGTTTTTGAAATGGTCTCTAAATTCAGGTCCGAGTACTCAGGTTGGATTTCAGCTTCCACGTCTGAATTTTCTTCGGTTGGCACCTGCCTGTGTTGCTGTGAGGTGCTGCCGGGTCCGTTCCAAATCACAGAAACCCTCTGACAACTGTCTATCAAACAGCAAGCGTTCTGCTTCTCTCTCAGACGGTGATCACCTACTCGTTCTTTTTCGTCTGTTCTTAGTCTGGAAGCTCTGCTAAACCCTACTCACCATGATGATCCTGGCAACATAATTTCCAGCCTCACAGAAACACCCAACCTACCACAGTATGACAAATTGGCAGACAGGTGGTGGACCAGGTGCCTAACCAACACATTTCATCCCTTGAACTCATTGATCTGCATATGCGTCTCATAAATTGTATGATTCTCTAATAAATAAATATCATATGTCAAGGTAGATTGCTATTCTCATTTAAGCTGTGTGTTCTGGAAAGGGAGATTTCTCTGAGGATCATGAGAATGAGAAGATAAAAGAAATCAACAAAATGTCAGTATCTCTACTCCCTTATAACTTTAATTTTGTGAAAATGAGTACTCTGGTTTTTACTCCAATTTGTTGTAGGTATTTTGGCTTCATAATGATTCCATGCATGACAGAATAAAATGTTTCCTGCTCTTGCACTATCTCTATATCATTGATAAATCATAATGTGATTTTTAGGGGTTTTGCAGGCTGATTTTAAAAAGTATCATCCAAGGTCTTTCTTCCTAGCCCATGTCAGTCTGGTAGCTCTATTGAAATCTGTCAGCACCACTGCCACACACAGATTTCAAAAGACAGATGGGAACAGTCAACAATATGAACTGTATTGAACTGGGCTAACCTGCTACACAAAGCCTTTTTAGAGTCTGAAAGCTCAAGCATGTCACGTGGAGGACTAAGGAGCACCTGCCTTAATCTATAGTGTTATCAATCAATTCATATGGAAAGTTGGATAATTAATAAGGAAACCAGAGAAGAACTGATGCATTTTTATTAATATTGATTAAGAATATTGGACGCACCATGGACTGCCAGAAGAATGAACAAATGTATCTTGGAAGATGTAAAGTTGGAATGCCCTTTAGAAGCTGAGATGGCAAGATTTACTCACATGTTTTGAACATGTTATCAGAAAAGCCTGGTCCCTGAAGAAAGACATCATACTTAATACAGTAGAGGTTCAATGAAAAAGAAGATTCCCTAATAAGATGAATTGATGTAATGGCTCCAACAATGGGCTCCAACGTAGCAACAATTGTGAGAGTGATGCTGGGGAAGGCAGGTGTTTCCATTCTTCATGCACAGGGTTTCTGTGGATTGAAAGTGAATCAAGGGCACCAATAACCACGAGCCATGGCTAACGAGGACAAGGATTTCTTCCTGGACCTTTTGGATACATGAGTGTCTGCTTTGCTGAAGTGTTCCTGTCCTCTATCTACTTTTAATATTGGATTATTTATCTTCTTGTAGTAAAAAGTATTTTAAGTTTTATATAAATTTAAGAGATGAGTTCCTAGTCATATATTTCATAGACAAAACATTTTTCCCAGTCTGTGGGAACTTGTTTTTATTTCTTTGGCTCTAAAATGTCTCACTTTTTGGTAGTACTAGTCATGTAGCTTGTCTTGTGCAGCTGTGTGTGCTTAATAATGTTCCATAATGCATTTATGCATGGAGGCCAGCAAAAATTGATGAAGGCAAAGGCAGATCCTTAAAAGAGTCTAAGAGTTAAATATGCTAGAGGTGAGTAAAATTATGTACACAATTCTATGATAGTCTATGAGTTACCTCAGTGATAGACATTCAAGCTGAACAGCTATAGGATGGAGAATGACATTATGCTCACGAATTCATTTAATATGTTTAGCTAAGCACATTTCTACATATAATATGTGATGCTAATATACTCATCAATATTGTAGAGCGCACAGAGGACAAGGCTATGAAAACTCGTTAGCAATAATCAGATAGATGCCTTGAGCGATGAGTTGCTGGGCCTAGGAGCTCAAGAGCATAATCTTGGGAGACATGACAGTTAATTGACCTAACGTCCTCTACAAAGACAATGTCTTACGTTACACATTGGTGAATAGCAACTGGGATCTTAAAAGCTTATGATCAGATACCTAAAGTACAACCATTGGTCTCTAACCAACTGAAATAAAGACGAGTGAAGGAAGTTGAACGCATGTGGAGACAATTAGTCTAATAGCTTAACAGCTGTCTCCAACCTCAGCCTCCCAGCTAGCACTCCCGACGGCTCTGCAAGGAATCACAGAAGATGCTGGAGAAGGTGAGAACAAAACTCAAAATTGTGAAAACGACCATTCTTCCTGCCCAGATCAATATTGGTGGAATGTGTGGTTCTTTGACCCTTGATGACTCTTCCATCATGGAAGGGAACTCACCCATGACTCACTTTCCAGCCAGGTCTATGATGGCAGCAATAACAGTTGAGAGGCGCACACTCCTTAGAATAACCAGCCATTTAAGACCCAAAAGTCAGCATTTTTCCAAGGACAGAGTACAGAAGGTGGGAAGGGGTAGGAAAGAAATAGGGATGGAAATGGGAACCAAGTAGGTCACAGGATAAGTGATACTACTTTGTGGGTGCCTGTATCAATGCCATCAAATAAAATGTGCATGAATTGATGAGTAGAAAGTTAATTGGTTTTATAAACCTTCACATAATTCACAATAAAATGTTTAAAAAGAGAAATGCATGCATTTTCCGTCTTGTTCTCTGGAATACCATTTCCTATAGTTTAAAGCACAGTGGAAGAATTCCAAGCCCTGGTTGCATACTGGTTATTCTTTGGCTGCTCTTAGTCCATTATTGATTCATGGGCCATGCTCAAGGGGCTGGGTATATGGTCGGGCAAATGAAACAGCTGTGTGGGGCAAATGGGCCTTTCTACTCCCATAAACAGAGCCTCAGAAATGCTTCTGGCATTTCTGCCATCCTAGAGGGCTGCTATAAGTTGACGTCGATGCTATGGTAGTGAGTTTTGGAGCTTTGTGTGGGGAAGGACCTATTGGGAAGAACTATGGGAATTTAAAGGTGTATCTCAGTCGGACATGCCGTGGCCAACAGAAGAAACCCCGCCCTGAGCTTTAAGGCGATAGGAATCAGCAAGTGGATATGTTAGTTTGCTCACTCAGGTGGCCAATTAGTTACAAGATGAATGGATGAGAGAGTGTGTCAGCAATACAGAAACGGGCTGAATGCAGACACATGCCTCAGGTAGTTAGTTCTATCTTGTCCTATGGGGTCACTATGCTTAAGGCACAACTTGATAGTAATACTTTGTTATTATTGTTCTTTGAGGCCATCAAGCTAGAGAGCCCACAAGCCACCATTCTAATGGACAGCCAGAGTTGACCCCAACCAAGGCACTACCCATGGGAGTGAAGCCATCTTGAATCCTCCAGTGACCAATACCACCAAGGAGGTGCGTGCTCTTTAGAACAACCCTATGGCATCAGAAGGAGAGCAATGCTGAGAAATAAAGCCCTGAAGGTAAGAAAGCATAGGAAAGACAATTGAAGAGGAAGAGTGGACAGAGAAAGCAGAAGTGCTGTGTTACATTGTGTGGGTGTCTGTCAATGCCACAAAACAAAATACACAGGAATGGTTCAATGGACAGCTAATTTGATCCGTAAATGTGCACCAAATGCACAAGTGAAAAAGCAAAAACAAACGGTGTTGATTATGGGCTGATTTCATTCACATGTCCCTCAACATGGTCCTTTGCTGTTTTCTTTCCTTTCATTTTTTTCTTTTTTTTGTATTTCTTTCTTTTTTTTCCGCTATGGGAACTGTTTTTATAGACCCATAATTGGTCCTTCCATTTCTAGATTCTTACCCACAGATTTGAATTTCACAACGCTTCCATGTACCCAACAGATTGTATCACATTTCTCTTTAAAAGTGCCTGATGGCTTTTTATTGCTTGTGCGTTAAGGCTAAATGTAGCTAAGTTCAGACACAATTAAATTTAATAATGCAGAAAGACTTTAATGGTACAGGCTTTTTCTTCCTCAACCTTCCTCTTTGGTTCATTCCTTGTTAAGATGGTTTTCCTTTCGCACCCACGCTCTTCCTAGCACTGCTTATTACCCCTTTCCCTCTCGCTGCCTGACTCAGTGAAGGCTGATTTCAGACCACTATTCCAAACCACCAAGCCACACTACTTTGGTATTTCATCATTTTCTACATTTGCTGGGTGCCTCTGTAAACACATGGTTTGTTTGCTTTCTGTTTTTTTCATCAGAGTAAGAGATTCTGGATGGAAAGAGCATTTATTATTTATTAGACTATCTCTAGCACTACTTTCATAGTGTGGTTGTAATAGAAATAGTGCAAGTAGGTGGCTTTGAAGAATTTCCCATGAGTTTCCTGCAATTAAGGAGGTGGCTGTTGTTGTCCACGGTCTGTAAGTAGACTCTAGCTCACATTGACCCTAGAAACAAAAGGTCCAAACAATGCCCCATTGTTTTTTTCTGCCATCCACACAGCTATCTCTTGGAGCCCACTTTTGAAGCCAGTGTGTCAATCTGTTCCTCTGAGGATCTTCCTGTTTTCCCTGACGTTGTACGTTGCCACACATGAAGTACTTCACCCTGGTGATAACAAGTTCAATGTACGTGCGAGGAAGTCTCCCCGTGCTTGTTTCTCAAAAGCATGGTGCCTGCACTTATTCTAAAACAGATTTGTTTGTTCTAATCAATACTCCTAAATAGCTCGTTGGCAGCTGTTTCGCCCAGTGCAGTACGATATTGTTTGATTTCTTGACTGCTGCTTCTGTGGGCTTTGGTTATTGGTACAAATAAAGTGAAGTCCTTGTCAACTTTGATCTTTCTTACAGTTATCATTATGTTGTGAGGATTTTTGTTTTCCTTACATTGAGTTGCCATAATTACTAAAGGCTGTATTTGTTGATCTCCATCAGTGTTATAGTTTGATTTAAGCCAGTTTTCAGACTCGCAGCCCCTTGAATGAAGGGGATACCAAGTCTTGTGAGGAAGAGCCCCTGTGCTAGTTACATAATCTGGTATCACCGAGACTATTAAGAGTGAAAGGATGGAGTTTAGCTTGTCAATTATCTTGTAGCTTGATGACTTCATTTGGTGGTACTATGGAGATGAATAGCTCACTGGAGGTGGGACACACACTCTCCCTGTGAGATATGTCTGTTGACAAGCCACAGGAAGACACGCAGATGGACCCAGAGTCCTGGAAGTGGAGGAGCCACATGGAGACCATGCCAGTGTTGAGATCCTTCCACTGCCACTGGATCTACAAGACCCTCCACGCACTGGCCTGTGACCTTCCTGCATTTGGCATTATTGCATGGCTACGTGAGTCTAAAGAGGAATTTATGGACTGGTATTGGACATATGGGCTAATACTGGACTTAGGGACTTGATCTGTACTGGGCTGGAATGCTTATCAATATACAACTGTTCTTTTATAGAAAGCTCTTTATCATACACATATGTGTCCATAAATTTCTTCCTCTTGTCTACCCAGACTAATATAGCCTCACTATACCATCAAAAGACTACACTGTTAGTTTTTCTTCCAACCTTTCCCAAAGGGATCTGTAGCCTTTTGCAAGAGAGTCTATTCATTGATTAAAAGGAAATAGCCAGACTTTAGGGGGTTTATTGTACACCAGCTCTAAATTGACACTGATTCACAAGACCCAAACTCTCTATGTAGGCCTGTCAGTCAGAGTATATGCATATGGAAATCAAGTTATTAATGGAATTTTAGCCCAGCTTTGTCTCATATTAGGTCTAGTGAGTCACTGAACCCATTGTGTAGCTATTTCCCTAGTTCCAGAATCCATCATTGGAATAGACATACTCAGCAACTGTCAGAACCCACTTTCCCTTCTGCAAGATGTCACGCTAGTTTGTTAAATGGATAGAATTAGACTGACTGGACCTAGTAAAGAAGACAGATCTATCAATTATAGGGTAGGAAATCAATCTGACAAGAATTGCATCTTCTGAGTGAAATTTCTACAGGTCTAGTGGTGTGGGACATGTTGAGATATTCCTATTATGTGAAGGATAGCCATTCACACAACTACAAAGGAGGCAGGATGCCTGGAGTGCCTTTTTGGATTTTGGAGGCAACCTCTCATTTTGGGGGGTATGATACGCCAGCTTATCAAATGACTTATAAAGTTGCCAATTTTGAGTGGGATCCATAGTGAGAAAGGACTCTCCAATTGGTTCAAGCAGCCGTGCAAGCCAGTTGGGCGATCTTGTTGATCCGCTGGCCCTTGACTTGTCAGTTGTATATGGAGATGCAGTTTGAGGTCCTTGGCAGGTCCCTGTTATATAATCAAAGGACAGACCCTTAGAATTTGGGAACAAGGTTCTGTCATTCTTTTAGGGCGAAACAACATTTGACTTGTTACTGGGCTTCACGATGGCCCATCATGTGCACATCATGAACTGGGTCTGACTCACAGACTCATAAAATTTTACCTTTAGGTAGTTAGCTATATTTGATTCTGGGAGAGATGTGGACAGGAAACCCAATACTAAAAATGAAAAATTGACCCCCAAAAAACCCCCAAAGGAACTAGTCTATAACATCTGGAAATTAACCAGCGACACATCTTCAAATAAGCTGACTCACAGTCAAGGTGTGTGTGTGTGTGTGTGTGTGTGTGTGTGTGTGTGTGTATTATAAAAAGAAAATGGACCTAATAGTCAGGGGTCATATCTCTCTCCTGAGATCAAGTATACTAAAAAGTTCCTTTGCTTCACTGGACTTCATACTTTTACTTTCAAGAAAACTCCCCTGTGCTTTGCTGCATGTAGTTTGTCTTAGCCCAATTCTTTCTATCCAGAAGTCAGAGAACTGAGAACTACAACCAGCAACCTGCCTGAGACCTGCTGTGACAGGGCATGGCCAACAGCCCTCCATCATTAACCAGAAGTACTATATATGAGATGGGGCTAGACTAGGACTTTAAGATACAAGCTATACTGTCCTTCTCCCAGTCTGCACTTATGGCCTCATGGAGAGTTTATTATGTTTAGTTAAGTGAGGAAGATAAACACTCATGCTTCACTTACAGGTGGTTATGCATGATAGATAGGTACCATTTTATCATGTACAGCAGAAACATTAGAATTCTACTCTTGACCTCCCTGAAGGACGGTGATGAAAGGAAATATTCCCAATGGTCAACACTTTGAACAATGCAGGTTTTTGCCACTTCACTTGGAAGTAAGAATGACCGGCTGTGTGAGTGTGCCTTGCTTTACAAGCTGGTGCACAATGATTTTATTAGAGGGGCAGGACTTGAAAGGAGTGTGGTTGAAAGTTTGTAACAAGGGGTTGTGGGTAACATTTTATTACTAGGCCTCCCTGAATAGACCAAAGGAAGAGAATATATTTGCATCAGAATATTTTTGGTAAATGCTCACCAAATAGTATGTCAGCAGAACATGATTTTAACCATCAAGTGGATATGCTGACATGTTCTGTGGAAACCAGTTACTTTCTTTCCCCAGCCATCTGTCAGTGCCTTATAGGATCATGGATGAAGTGATCACAGTGGTAGAGATGGGGTCATAATTTTTTAAAAGTGGGATCAGCAGCGTATTTTTCCACTCACCAAGGCTGACCTGCCTACTGCACTGAAACATTCCTTGGTCAACCAGCAACCTGGGATCAGGTTGATTACATAGAACCAGTTTCATCGTGGAAATGGCAACATTTGGTTCTTATTGGAATAGACACTCTGAATCCAGATATGCCTTCCCTATATACAATGTTTCCTCCACAACACTTGTCTATCGACTTACTAAATTCCTTATCTACCGGGATGGTATCCCACACATCACTGACTCAGGTCAAGTGACTTACTTCACAGAAATTGAAGTACAACAGTGGACCCAAGCTTATTGGGTTCACAAGTATTCCATGTTCCACATCATCCTAAAGCACTGTTTTGAAAGAATGATGGAATGGTCTTCTAAAGATACAATTATGATGCTGTCTGTAGATGCTTCACAATGACATCCAGTATATCTTGATGTTTCTCCACAATCCGGGATTCAGAAGTTGATAAAGGGGGTGGGGATAGGAGTGACACTCCTCACTATTATTCCTAGTGACCCACTTGCAACATTTTTGCGTGGTTGTGATCCTATGCTTTGGGGGTTGGGTCTTGTGGTCTTAGTCCAAAAGTAAGAACCCTCCCACCTGGAGACATGCTCCTGATTCCCTGAACCTGGATGTTTTCAATGATTCCAGGATACGTTTAACGTTTCATGCCTTTGTATCAACCACTAAAAAAGGGAGTTATTCTACTGAGTGGTGTGGTTGATTTTGATCACCAGTGGGAAATATCCTACAATATAAATTGGTAATATAAAGTGGAGATAAAAAAGAACATGCCTGGAATACAGGAGATATATTAGGACATCTTAGTACTACTATACTTGTGATTAAATTCAATGGTAAACTACAGCAGCCTAATTCTGACATGATTAATGATGGCCCAGATTATTCCAGAAGGAAGGTTTGAGTCACCCCACCAGGAAATGGACCACATCCTGCTGAGGTGGTTGCTGAGGGAAAAGGGGATAGGGACTTGATGAAAGAAGTAGGTAGGTAATTCTGAATACTAGCTACTGACAAGTTACCCATTACAGAAACCAAGACGTAACTGTTCCTCTTTGTAATATTGCAGCAAGTGTTTTTGTTAACTTATAAAATATAAGATGTCAATGCAATTTGTATTTTTATTGTTTATGTGTTAGTTGTATCATGCTAAACACAAATATATAATAACTGAAGCTGGCTTATATGAAGAAGAATGTGGCATCAGCATTGAGAAATGCTTATTCACAACCTTTGAAATGCAGATGGCACACCTTACTTGAAAGTGAGGTGGACATGAGGCACTTGATGATCAAAGATTGTAGCCTTCAATATGGATAACAATGCAATGTAAAGAAAACCCCAATACCCACAACTTGACCAAGAGGTAACATCCTGATAAATGGAGAAAATATTGAAGTTGTCAAGGATTTTGTTTGACTTGGATACATAATCAATGCTCATGGAAGTAGCAGTCAAGAGATCCAAAGATATATTGCATTAGGTAAATCTGCTGCACAAGACCTTTTTAGAGTGTTGAAAAACAAAGATGTTACTTTGAGGACTACATGAACCTGATCCAGACCATGGTATTTTTAATTGCCTCATATGCACGAAAAAATTAGACATGAAATAATCAAAACAGAACAGAAAGGCATTTTCTTCAATGCATTTGCACTGTGGGGCTGGAGAAGACTGTTGAAATGCCATGGACTGCTGAAAGGACAAACCAAACTGTATCAGAAGCAATATGGCCAGAGGGCACTTTAGAGTGAAGGATGGCAAGACTTGATCTCACATTCATTGCATGTGTTGTCAGGAGAGACCAGTCCGTGGAGACCGTCCTTGGCGGGATGGTGAAAAAGAAGGCCCTAACTGAGCTAGCTTTGACCCATGACTGCAACAATGGGCTGAGGCAAAAGATGTGACAGTGCAGTCTTTCGTTCTCTTGTGCACAGACTCACTAAGGGTTGTAGCTGACCTAGTGGCACCTAACAAGGAACAGATATGACTTAAGTGTTGTTTTTCTCTAGAAATTATGTACCATTTAAGGAAAAATGTACAGGTATGAAGTTGACAATAAGTGGATGGTGATAGGGTTCATGTCAGCTTGACTGATCCAAGATTGTCAATCATTTGGCAGTTAACACTTAGTAATCTCCCTTAGCCCTATCTAAAGAATGTAATCATGGCCAATCAACCAGAATCCCACATAATGTAATGAGATTGGTTTGGACTGTAACCCCCTTACTCAAATCACAGCCTTCCTGCAATTAATCAAGTAGGACGTTCTCTCTGGTGGAGGAATTTGCTTCCCTAATAAGTGGACACTTCTAGGATTATTTGCTCAGATCACAGTCTGAAACAATATAAAGGATACATAATTCCTGATCCACCTTTCCTGATTTAAAATCACTTAATAGCCCCTTGTCCTTTTAAATTGTTGCCTCTTGTTCTTTTGTAGTTCTGCATAAGCACTATTAAGAGTTGTTTAATTCCCTTTCCTCACGATGCTATATGCATTTTGCTATGATCCACACAATAGAATGTGTTTGCATAATCCATAAAACACAGAGAAAAATGTGTGCTTTTCACTGCGTCTTGATTCTGCATCGGCTCGTTGGCCTCTTTGGACTTGAGCCAATGAGATGCTATATTGGACTCGATAAAGGCTTTGGACTTGAGCCAGTGAGATGCTATATGGCTTGCCATTTCTGTGAGTTGTCAATGACCGGCCATCTGAACTTCCACCTTTGTATTCATTCACTTCTAAAGCCACAAGCCTGACCTGCTGACTTAGGGTTCATTTCCCTCTGTAATCACAATTGTTACCTTCCTGCTGACGGTAAGTGCATCAGCCCTTGCAGCTACGTGAGCAAGGATAAGCCTCCAGCCTATCACCTTACACACTTATTTGGAATCTGTCCAGACTAGGTCTTGCCCACTTCTACAACTGTGTGAGTGATTCTTTTCATATACATTTTCTTCTAGATATATCGTTCATTGGTTTTGCTTCTTCGGAGACATCAGCCTGAGGCATCAAGTGATTAAAGACCTCTTTACTTTCAGCAAATAAAGTTGTGCAGTCTGCGTATTACAAGCTGTTCATCAGTCCTCCTCCAATCCTTATGTGGACATCTTCAGATTGTCCAGGGTGTGAATTATTTACCCAGATTGAAGGGGTATGGTGAAAGATTCAATAGTGATGAACACCTTTCCTGCTTTTAAGCCCTTACTGTGTTAGAATGGTTCCCCCTTGCGCTTTTGTAGTAGTTTTTCATGAGCATCATTAAGGGTTGTTCAATTCCCATTCTTCACAGTGTGAGCTGCAGTTTGTTATGATCCACACAACCAAATGCCTTGGCATAGTTAATAAGAAACAGGTAAACATCTCTCTGGTGTTCTCGGCTTTCAACCAAGATCCATCTGACAGCACTAATAACATCTCTCCTTCCGTGTTCCCTTCTAAATTAAGGTTGAATTTCTGGCACATACCCATGAATGCACCGGTAAAGTTGTTTTTAAAATAGATTCAGCAAAAAAAGTTTGCACATGATATGAATCATATTTTTTGATAATTTCTACATTCTGCTGGTTCCCTTTTCTCTGCGATGAGTACTAATATATGCCTCTTCTAAATTTGCTTTCCCATTTTGTATGGGAAAATACCATGGTGGTTTGCTAAAATATTTCAATTTGTAGTTGATCTCTTGGTTTTCACCATTATTTTCAGTGCAGTGCAGCTGGGACATCTTCCTTCAATACCATTGGTTCTTGGTGCTATTTTGCCTTCTGAAGGTTGGACAACAATTCCTTCTGCTACAGTGACTGTGTGTTTCCTCTTCCCCTTTTTATGTTTTTGTTGTGAATTTGGTGAAGTTGTACAAGAGCAGATTATCAATTTTACATCCAGTAATTTATACCTATTTTGTTGCATCTCATTTATTACAAGCCCCCAGTGTCCCAGTTCTTCCCTGTGTTTTCTGGCTCCATTCCGCTTTCTTTATTACAACTTCTGAACCTTGTCCTTGGGCAAATGCTGCCCTTTTGGTGTTATTTATTCTAAGGCAGAGGTGTGGGACTTCTGGGCTGCAGGCCATGTAAGGCCTATGAAAGGATGGATGCCAGCTAGCATCACATGCCTCACTAATGAGAAGCTGTTCCAGCCATAACATTAGAGGTGAGTTCATTAAATGTTTTACCCGTGTGACCTACAAACAATGTTATAACTATCAAAATGGCCTTTAGAAGAAAATAGCTTCCCCACCACGTTCTAAGCTGTTCTTCCCTCACTCGTGTCATTGTTACCCAGAGAGATGCCTCTAGCTAAACTTGAACTACCAACGTGAGTCCAGTTTCAGACCTCATAAGTAATGGAGACCCAATGTCTGAGGGGTTGCACCAGTCTCTGCCTTTTTTGTGATTTGACTTTGCCTTTTTATGTTTTAGAGTTGTTACACATTTTTCTCTCACTCTATTCAGAATGCTGTAGTGTTATTTCTTTCAGAGAAGTAGGTTCTAGTAGACAGGTAAGCACCACCTAGCTCTGGTCGCAGGTGGGGAGGATGACCATTGTGTGGTCCAATACTTTACTGGACTAACATTTTCCATGTATATTTTCATTTCCATCACTCTTCTTTTCTCTGCAATAATTTCACCCTGGATGGTCACTCATAAGCTTTGAAGACCCAGTGGCTACTCTCAGGATTGGGATGTAGAAAAATGTAGAATTCTGATATGGCAATTAATATTAATGTTCCTCAAGACTTTCAACAAATGTGCAAATGTGCTTGACGCAATGGATGGATGTATGAATTGTGATGAGAGTTGTATGAGTCCCCAATAAAATAAAAAACAAACAAAACCAACATTGATCCTGAGCCCATAGATACAGAATGTCATTCCCTGAAGATGTTCATGTCAAATAAGTTTTCATAACTTTGCCTCCTAAAGCACAATCATGAATATACTAGGGGGTACCACCCCCAAAATTATTTTTTTCAAAGCTATATATTTAATTTCTTTTTACAAAACAACCTTATCACCTTCAAAGTACACTCTATTACACAATGCATTTGTCAAATCTGTAATTCCATTCTTGGAAATATTTTTCAAATGCATGTGTTTGGGTGGCTGAAAGCACCTCCCTCATTTTTTTCTTCACCTCTCCTATGTCATCAAATCACCGTCCTTTCATGTCCATCTACATTCATGGAAACAAAAAGAAGCTATATGGAGTGAGGTCAGGTGAGTCAGGGGCACCGGGCAAGAGAAGCATGCTGTCTTTTGCCAAAACTGGCGCATTGAGATGGCTGTGTGAGCAGGTGCTTTGTCGTGGTGCAAAAGCAGTCCCCTGTCTGCCACAAATCAGGCCTTTTTTTTTCCTTTTGCACACACTGTTACTGAATCTTTTCAGCACCTCTAAATAGAAAGCTTGATTAACAGTCTGACCTGGTGGAAAAGACTCCAAATACACTATCCCCCTCACAGCAAGAAAACAAATGAGCATCACCTGGATTTTTTATTTCACTTGAGTTTTCTTTGAGCGAGGGGAGGATGGCGACTTCCCCTGACTTGATTGATGTTTGCTTTCAAAGTCTAAGAATAGCACCATGTCTCCTTATCAGTTGACCTTGGAAAAAGGCAGTCTGGGTTGCTTTGGAGCTGTTCTTTCAAATCATGACATGTTTCCAGTCCACACTCTTTTTCCTGGTCAATCAGAACCTGAGGTACAACTTTCACAGCGACCCTTCGCATTCCCATATCTTCCATTGCAATTCCCTGAACTGAGCTCCAAGATAGTCCAGATAACTTCCCCATCTCTTCAAGGGTCCATTGTCGGTCATTGAGCACAAGTGGATGAATCTTGTTGACATTTTCATATGTTCAGGAAATTATTTTAATTAAATACTTTTATTGGGGGGGGGTTTCTTACATCTCTTATCACAATCCATACAATCATCCATTGTGTCAAGCACATTTGTACATTTGTTGCCATCATCTTTTTCAAAGCATTTTATTTCTACTTGAGCCCTTGATATCAGCTCCCCCACCTGCCCTCCCTCATGAAACCTTGTTAAGCTAGCTATAGGTTATTGTTTTCATATCGTAAATCATCCTCTGTCCCCTTCACCCACTTTTCTGTTGTTCCTCCCCCTGAGAGGAGGTTATATGTTGATCCTTGTGATCGATTCCTCCTTTCTCCCCCTACTTTCCCCTTTCCTCCTGGTATCTCTATTCTCATTGTTGACCCTGAGGGGTTTATCTATCCTGGATTCCCTGTGTTGCAGGCTCTTATCTGTATCAGAGTGCATGTTCTGATCTAATCTGATTTGTAAAGTAGAATTGATGTCATGATAGTGGGGGAAAGGAAGCATTAAGGAACTAGAGGAAAGTGTGTGTTTCATTGGTGCTGTACTGCATCCTGACTGGCTCATCTCTTCCTTGTGACCCTTCTGTGAGGGAATGTCCAATTGTCTACAGGTGGGCATTGGGTCTCCACTCCACACACCCGCCACACACTCTTTTACATTGGTTGTGATTTTGTTCTGGATCTTAGATGCCTGATAACTGATCCCATCGACACCTCATGATCACACAGGTTGGTGTGCTTCATCTATGTGGGCTTTATTGCTTCTCAGCTGGATGGCTGCTTGTTTATCTTCAAGCCTTTAAGACCCCAGACACCATATCTTTTGACAGCCGGGCACCATCAGCTTTCTTCACCACATTTGCTATTCAGGAAATTGGTGCAGAATGAGGTTTGTTTTCAATCAATATTTCACCTTTTTTGAAACGAAAACGTACTTGAACAAGGGTTGGTTTTATTTTTCCACAGTGCTGTCTTTGTAAGTTGTGTTCAACATCACAATATTTCTGAAGCATTTTTCCTGAGCAGGAAACAAAATTTCACAGCCACATGCTGTTCTCTTATATCAGCCATCACACACACAAAATGTGAGGTTGGAGCAAAACTGCTTTGACAAAGAAACTCACTGTGACCAGACACAACCTTCCCAAGCAATGCCATTGGGTGCACTAACTCAGAGTGAATTGCTTTGCTGTTCGCCTAGCAGGAAAAATGCATACTAGAAAAGCTCCACCCAGTGGAGCTTTGTTTTATTTGTATCAAAAGTAAATTTACATATATAAATCCCTTTTGTCAAATATATGTGTATTTGATGCACACACACATATGCAGTCTATCCCTTCCACATGTGTTCAACTTTCTTGCCTATCATTGCATGTACTCATAGATCGCAGACATTACAGAATTGTGTATATACCATTTTTTACTTCTGTTGACTTTAAATTTTGCAAACTCTCCAGTATTATTTCATGATACCATTATTTTTCACCTATGTTCCCCTTATTGTATGTTGTCTTCGCTTTCACTAAAGGCAAACCTCTAGCCACTGACTTACCATCCTTCCCCCTTCACTCCTGGTGACCATCATAGAATATTTATTTTAGTGCTAAAATATTTTCTTTATTTTTTACTATAACAATACCCCAGAGTATGTGCCTTTTAGTGATTGGCTAATTTCACTCATATAAAGGTACTCGACTGTATGGGACACAATAAACTGTGGATGACCTTGAGAAGAATGGGAATTTGGAACACTTCATTGTGCTCATTTGAAACTTGTAGTTGGATCAAGAGACAGTTGTGCAAAAATAACAAGGAAATATTATATGGTTTGACATCAGGAAAGGTATGTGTCAAATTTATATCCTCCCACCATAGTTGTTCAATCTATATACTGAGAAAATAATCTGGGGAGCTGGATTATATAAGGAAAAATGTGGCATCAGGATTGGAGAAAGGCTTATTAACAACCTACTATATGCAAATGACACAGCCTCGCTTGCTCCCTCCACCCTCATCTGTTTTTATTGAATTTTCCAATTAATTCTGGTATGGTTATCTCATTTTTGTTTTGAGTTCTATCTCTAGAATGCTTCATGAGTGTGAGCAGTTTTTCATATGTTTGTTGACAGCCTGAACATCTTCTTTGGTAAAGTAGTTGTTATGACCTCTGCCCATTCTCAAAGTGAATTATTTACCTTTTTCTTTTTTTTGTCATTTTATTTTATTTTTTTAAACATTTTATTAGGGGCTGTTTACCTTTTTCTTACAGATGTGTTGAAGTTTTCTGTATATTTTAGAGAGGTCTCTTGTCCAATATGATATTGCCAAAATAATTTCTTGGTCTTAAAAAATCATTTCATAAAATCTTTTAATGTACATTAATCTCCAAGTTTTCAGAGGTTCCAGTCATCTCAGTTGTTTTCTGTTCTTTGCGTGTCTGATAGTGCATTTATATTATGCATTAAGGACATTATTTTCATTCCTTTTAAAAAAAGTTTTATTGGCACTTTATTCACATATCATATAATTCAATAGTTCAATTATATCAAGAAGAGTTATACAATCATTGCAGCAATTTTAGAACATTTTCTATTTTCTTGATCGTTATTCGTGAATTTTTTTAATTGTGGCAAAGTATTCACAACAAAACCTTTTCCAATTCAACAACCTGATTTACTGACTGTTGATTTTCTGATGCTAAAGGTGGATCCTACGAAAAAGAAGTCCTGAAAATGGCAATATTTTTCTTGAATTTTAGCCACACAGCTTCCCCCTGGTTCTGTTCAAATAACTAACTTTAGCTCATGGTATATGTTCTGCTGAGCACAGTCAAATTTCCTGGAATTACCATTCTTGGTTTTGGGGGTAATTTCTGCATTCTACTGCATCAGCTGGATATGAAATGGGCACAGGTATGTATCTCTTTTGGTTTGTTGGCCTGGGGGTTTTCTTCCACATTTCTTGGTATTGACAAGTGAATGCTCACAACATTCCATGGGCTTCTAGACGCCTCTCTTTTTGTGTTAAATTGATTCCCAGAGCCTGGCTTTTTGCCAACATTCAGTGAAGCTTGGAATTCGTCATGAGTTCTTAATAATAAACTGCTTCCTGAAATCTCCTGTCATTGACAATGTTCTTTTTGACATGAATGTAGTGTCGTTCTTATTCAATGGCAGTCAATTCTTTTTGCTTCAGTGACTCAGTGTGTGGCCTCTACCTTATTTTGATGCTTCCTCCATCATTCACCACGTTGTCTATGGAATTCTTTACAAGATGTGGTCAATGTTTTGAAAAACAAGGATGGTACTTTGTTCTAAGGTGCTTCTGCCCAAGCCATGGCATTTTCAGTCATGTCATATAAATATAAAAGTCTGGCATTGAATAAGAAAGATCAAAAAAGAATTAATTCATTTGAATTGCAGTGCTGGAGAAGAACACTAAACGTTCCATGGAGGGCCAAAAGAAGAAACTTGTCTGTCTTAGAGAGGTATATCAGTATGCTTCTTGCTTCTAGCAAGGATGGCAAGGCTTCATCTCTTGTACCTTGGATATGTTATGAAGGGAGGCTAGTCCTTGAAAAAAATATATCATGCTTGGTAGGGCAGTGAAAATGAGGAAGATCCTCAACAAGATAGATTGATACTGTGGCTGCAACAATTGGCTCAAACATGCCAACAATTTTTAGCCAGGTGGGTTTTTTGTTCCTTTTGAATAGAAACTGATTCAATGTCACCTAACTGCAACAACCTTTTCCTATTTTTTTTGGAGATTCCAGTTCTTGAAGATTTAGAAATATTTTGGTTTATTTTTTTCATCACTTTATTGGGGGCTCTTACAGCTCTTATAACACTCCATACATCAATTGTATCGAGCATTCTTGTGCATATGTGGCCAACATTATTTTCTAAGCATATATTCTCTTTTGTTTTCCTAACTCCAAGTCTTCGCACATTTCATTTTCATACCTCACTTTGTCTTCTCCTGTTACCCTTTGGAATTATCAGCTCTGCTCTCTGGCTGTATCATTTCTTCCACTCACTTTCTCAGCCCTACATGGCACAGTTGAGGAAACTCCAATGTTTTGGGGTTCCTCTTGATATCCAAGTTGTTCTTTCTTTTTTCATCACTTTAATGTCCCTCAGTTTTCTTCATGTATGATGGCTTCATGTCATCACATAATGTGTCTGCTCCTCTCTGTAACCTTATGGATATTTTCCTATTATTGGCAGTGCTTTACTTTGAATGGATCTTGAAATCTTTTTGAAGTGAATCTGGTGCCATTCGTTTTCAATGTGCCTTTGCCAATGTAGGAGATCATAAGACTGTTCAGTTCAAAATGGGCAATACTTGTCCTTTAGCTCACTAATGCTTAGGGTATCCATTTTACATGTGCCATTCATTTTTGTAAGCCTTCTAACTTTTCTGTGTTCAAAGTTTGTACACTCCATGGTATAATTTCTAGATATGTGTGCCTACCCTCATCCGACGTCATGGCACCTCAAGGGGTATGCTTTCCTTTCAGGAGGCAGCTCTTTCCCAGTTGCATTCTGCAAGCCATGCCAATGCATCAGCCAGCACCATGTCAGAACGCATATATAGTCATCCGGTTTCACCTGGCAGTTTTAAAAACCAGATTTCCAAATCCTTATTCCTGGTCTTTCTTAGCTTGGAAACTCCACTCAAACATGTCCACTAGAGGTGGACCTGCCAGTGCTTGATACCGATAACATACCTTCTAGGCTCAGAACAATACTCAAGTCACCAGAGTATGGCAAACTGACAGATGAGGAGTAGACAAAGAATAGTAGGAAATGGTAAATTATAGCAGGGGAAATGATTAGCATATTCAGTGTAATTTAAGATTACTTTAGGTAATGGAGTTCTTTCATGGACCATAGATGAAGGAAAGAAAATACATGGCAGGTGGAATATGAGACCAGAATTATATGTTAGGGGGAAGATCCTGAGCAACAATGAAGGTACCTATAAAATAATTAAATTATACCAAAGACGAAATTTGGCTTTGGCTCTACTTTTCTTTCAAGCTTTTGCCCTTTCTGTTTTCATAGGTTATCTCTAGATTTGACCCCTTTACCTATTATTAATTATTTCCACACTAACCCATTCTGGTATAAAAGATAGTCCCACTCATACTTTCTGTGATGCGTCTTACTTTCACTAATTTCACTGAGTTATGCACACCTACAACTGTCACAGGGATTTGGAATCCATTGTCACAGCCACCTTTCTGCCAGGTTTGGGGTAAGGATGTTAGGCTGAAATATTACGGGGACGATGATTACATAGCTGTAAGTCATGGAGATTCTCTATGCTACAACTCAGCATGTTGCTAATGAAATATTGACCGAATTTACACAACAAATTGCCCCTTACTCTCTAAAATGGGTAATATTCATAAAGCTCTTTTGTGTCCACAAACTCCTTTCTGTTAGTATCGCTTGATGCTAATAGCACTTTCTACTGCAACCTGCTCTAATCACCTACCAGAATCCTATTTCCACCAATAAAGGAGGAGAACACTGGGCCAGCAGGAGAATTGAAAATTCAGAATTTTAGTCAGATTGCCATCTGCCTCCCCAAGGCATGTTTTCAGACAGGCCAACTGCTGGTCTGAAATAAGGAAGAAAAATCTCAGCATTGGTGTATGTCTGAGTATTTATATTAGGTCCTTTCTGAAAGCCTCTTCTTGCTGTTAGTGGAGAGTCCTGAAGTTCTTGCACCCACATTACCTGACTTTTCCATGTAAATACTTAATTAAAATCCCTGACTCTTTTAAAATCTTGCTTTGTAATCCACATTCTATGAATTTACCTGGGAAAAAAGATAGGGACTCTGCTTCTGTACCTAGGTTTCCTGTTTCTTTGTTCCAAATCTGTATGGCATGTTTTTCTCTTGTTCTTCACTGTAACAATCATCTAAAACAGCTTTTTAGCAGGTTGTATTTGAAAAAAAAATAGCTTAAAGCTACACAACAAATTCCCTTTCTCTTTCCCTCTCTTTTACATTCTGGACGAGTCATTTTGTTTACATAACTTGTTCTGCAATTGTACGATATGAACCCTCTTATATCGAGTTCTTCCACTTTTTTCGAATTGAAAATTCTGGGGACTTTTGTGCTAATTAATATCTACTTCCTCTACTTCTGCTGATATCCCAAGAGGCAGCCTAAGACAACCCAAACCAAACCAAATCCACTTCCATCAAGTAAATCCCAAAATATATTGCCCCAATAGAATAGATTTGAAGCGCCCTTTGGATTTCTGAGATTTTAAATCTTAAGAAGAGCAGAGACCCTCTTCTTTCTCAATAGGAGTGGCTAGTGGTTTTGAACTTCTGATTTGTAATCACCAACTCAGTATGTAGTCCACGACCCCATCTCTCCTAAGACACCATCAAATAAGTGATCATTAACCAAGATGGCTGTTTTATCTCAAGCATAAAGTCTCCTTTTCAAAAACCATACTATTTTCAGCGGATCATAATACAATTTCTTTCTATGCTTTCCAGTACCTGAGTTACCATAGTTACATGTGCATTCTCTTTCAATCACAGTCAACGTCCAAGGCAGGATTTTTTTCTTAATGGGTATTTTTTTTTGTTTCATCAGATCAATACTTTTAATCAGATTCCAAGAATATCTATGGTTTAAATTGGAGTGAGGACACAGAAATTGCTGCAAATTCCTTGGATGAAAATTGCCATTTTCATTTCCTTTAATAAAATGGTGGCAATTAATGGAAACTCAACACTTTGGGGCAGAATACCAAATGAGTTTTGCAATTCTGCACTGGGCATCTGCCCACAGTTACAGCAGTCGGCCTGGCCAACTGTGGACAACTTGATTCCTTTAATTGCCAGATTTTATTGATGGAAGTCTCTGGGTAAACAGAAGGCAAATGAATACAGGCATCTATCTAATCAGATAATTGTGTTTAGAAAATGTGGTCACTTGTTTAATGTCTAGCGTGTAAGCAAATGTCATGACCTGCCACACTTTCCTGTCACACACACCATAAGTGAGGAGTATTTTCAACCACTTGTAAATTCCCAAAAATGTAAAACAGAGAGAGGGTCATGATGAGAAATTGACCCAAGAGCTCTCCCTGTACCCAGAGTCATTCTTTCGTGTTGCTGTGAGATGTGCCTTTTACTTATCTGTCTGTTTATTTCCCCAGATAACTGACACCGAGAATTAATTGGCCTTATTTTTTTAAAGGGGAGCATTATTCTTTGACTCATCATTTCTTTGAAGCTACTA
The DNA here is from genome assembly GCF_050624435.1 of Tenrec ecaudatus. Taxonomy (NCBI): domain Eukaryota; kingdom Metazoa; phylum Chordata; class Mammalia; order Afrosoricida; family Tenrecidae; genus Tenrec; species Tenrec ecaudatus. Next base: position 56,557,680 of record NC_134538.1, on the reverse strand, counting down.
TTGATTTCTTCACATGTCCTCTTAATACTTTTCTTTCTTGTTCATTCTTCAAATCTGTAAAACTTTCTTTTAGGCCAAATGTTGACTTTTTTCTAGATTTGAACTTTTCCCACTCGCTAGGAGACCGTTTGCAAAATTCACTGGGTCAGTAATTGAGCTTGCCTAAGGCAGGAAAACAAATATGGTGCATTTCCTGAGAAACTTGGATCCATTTCTGCACAATCATCATGTCTTGATGTTCAGGATGATTCTGTTTCTATCAGGTTTTCTCTGCTAACTGACCCCAAAAGAAGTAGAAAGTAAATGTAGCTGACATTTGCTTGTTTAAATGAGTACCCTTTGGCTCACTGATTCCTTCTGCCCATGTCTGAAAGGCCAGTCTTAGCACGTCTGAATCATGGCCAATTCACCTCAGAAGTTGTCATTATTCATTCATTCACGTTTTTGCCTATGAAAAATATGTAATGTCATTCTTTATAGGCATTGTTATGGTCAAGGAGGAATAAGATTAAACCCGTTCCTTCAGAAAGTTTCTATAATTGAAGAAAGAGATGAATAGGCTTGCAATTATATGACTAAAGTACGAATGAGCTTCTTTTTTTGTACTAGAACAATAGGGATTAAGGGGAGAAATAATATTTGCCTTAAAGAGATACAGATATCATAGGAAAAAACTGTTAAGCACAATGTTGAAGAAGAATGAAGACTTTTCATATGAAGAAAGAGGCAATAAAAGATCTTGAGCTTTGGTGAGTTTGCCCTTTGTTGGAGATGGCATGGGCTACAGTAAAGGCTGCTACAGAGCTCTTTGTGTGCATCTTTCATGGCCTCTCCTGTATGACCCGGGCCTTCCAAAAGGGGAAGGAGGAAGACATTTTTTATATTTGTGTTCTCTTCATTTAGGTACAAATTAAATATAGGTACCGAATAGGGGTGGAGAGATTATTTTTAAAAAGCATCTGGTTTCGGCAGGCTTGTCTTCAAACAAGCAGCCATTTAAGTGTGAGGTATCAACTAAGCCCACATGGAAGAAGCACAGCAGCTTGTGTGATCCGAGGATGATAAATAATAAAATCCACATCTGAAGCACGGAATGACATCAGAGTTTAAATTCTGAAGAATCAATATGCAGAAGGCGATGGGCGACTGTGGGAGCTGCAAACCCACTTGCAGGGACCCTCCATGGCTTAACCCCCTGGGACTGCCCTGTGACTACAGGGATTTGACTGACGCCGAGATCAGACAAAGGCACTGCAAACTCGATCATGGAAGATGTAATCAGGCTATAATCTCCTTTTTGACTAATCTTTAATTTATTCTAGTTTTTAATATTTCTTGATATTTCTCAATTAGGGTTTTTTGGTCTGGTTTATTTTGTTATTGCTGTGTTATTATTATTTTTTGGGGGGACATATATATTCCATTTGAAAATTTACTTCTCAAAGATCAGAGCCATTGAAAACCTGATGCGCAGTTCCACTTGGAAACCCATAGTCTAGCCATGAGTTAGAACTGATTCAGTGCCAACTTTAAAAATGTTATTGACATGTAATTAACATATTATACAATTCTATAGTTCAGTCATGTTAAAAGGAGTTGTATAATAATCACTATAATATTTCCAAAACATTTTCTTCCTTCTTGTCCACATTATTTGTTTCTTATTTCCTTCCAAACTCCCTTCTCAAACTCCCAGGAAGCCTTATATTTCTTCCTAGGATCATCCTGTCATTTCACATTGCTGACCTTGTAGTTGGCAGCCAGAAATGTAGCCCACTATTCCAACAGGCTTCCCCGGGTGCTCCGAAAATGAGTTCTCATTTAACTCTATGAATGTTAGAGCAAAACTGTGAAAAGGGGTTATTATAATACATTTAAAAATGAATCCAATATTAAATCAGAGGCTGAGCATTAAAGATGATTGAAAGAATATTAGTTACAATAATTGAACCGGAATTTAATTGGTAAAACAAACAAATAAAAACAAACTACTGGAGAAAAAAATAAACCTAAGCAATTCCACGAAATATAGCATAGTTTGGTTTAATTTAATCTGATTCCATTCAAACGCACTTAAACATTTTTGTGCTTTTTATTTTATGTCAAAGTGAAATGTAGGGATAATTGATGCATAAAAATTCACTGTCATTAAGTGGATTCCAATTTATAGGTATCCTATAAGACAGTGACTATTTTTAGTGTTTCATCAGCTTGTTGAAACATTTCAATTGGTATGACATCAATTCCTGAAGTATTTTGTTGTTGTTTTTTAACCCTGGTAGTGTAGTGGTTATGCGTTGGGTTGGTAACCACAAGGGTAGCAGTTTGAAACCAAAAGCCATTCTTTGGGAGAAAGAAGACTTTCTACTCCTGTTAAGAGTTAACAGTCTTGGAAATTCACAAGGTCATTTCTAGTCTGTCCTCTTGGGTTTCTATGGGGAAAAATCAACTCTATAGCAGTGAGTTCTTGTTGTTTTGTTCTTTGTATGTCTCTAACGAATTTAGAACAGCTTGGGTTTCTTCCTTCAGGACTACTAGTTCTTATTCACATGCTACCTCCCAAAATGGTGGAATGTCAATCTGTATGAATAATCAGAGAAGCTGCGGTATGTAAAGAGGAATGTTCTACTAGGATTGGAAGAAGGCTTATTAACAACCCTGAAGATGCAGATGGCGCAACCTCGCTTGCTGAAAGTGAGGACTTGAAGCACCTGCCGAGGAAGAGCAAAGATTGTAGCCTTCAGTACAGATCGCAAATCAATGTAAGGAAAACCACAACCTTCACAGTTTGACCATTAGCCAACATCATTATAAATCAAGAAAATGGTGGCATAGAAGTTGTTGTCTTACTTGAATTTACAATTATTTCTCATGGAATCAGTAGTCAAGAAATCAAATGAAGCATTGCATTAGCTAAGTCTACTGCACAAGTCCTCTTTAAATGTGCTGAAAAGCAAGACTGGTACTTTGAGTTTAAGGGCATATATGACCAAAGCCATGGTATCTTAAACTGTGTCAATGCATGTGGAAGTTGAACACTGAACAGGAACAACAAAGCAGCCATTTATCTCAGTCACCCTCCAATTAAGCTATAACCAGATTAAACTTGGCCCACATGTATAGTTTGAATATTTTATCATGAGAGGACCAGTCCCTGGAACATGACATCCTGCTTGGTACAATAGAGGGGCAAGGAAATTGAGGAGGCCCCTAAACAGAGTGGCACAATGACCGCAACAATGGGGTCCTGGGCTGTGTTTTGTTCTCTTGCACATGGGGTTGTTATGATTTGGAAGCACCTCGCCAGCACATAGTGACAACATTGGACAGAGTGGAACTTCCCCCAAGGGTTTCCAAGTCTGTAAGTGTTTACGGAGCCAATGGCTACATTGTTCTCCCACAGAATGGCTGCTGAGTTACACTACCAGTTCCCAGTCCCTGCCTTTTATCAAAAGGAAGACTTACTCTTTTCAGGCATACAGGTATGCTGGAGCCATCACCAGTGCAGTCAAATTCTTTCCCCTCTCTTCCCTCCCCCCACCCTGACATGTTTGGAGGCTTTTTAAAAGTGCCTGTGGAGCATGAGAAATCCTGAAACTTCTGTAAAACATGCTCCTTTCCCACTAGATGGCATCAGGTGCAAGGTGTTCTGGGGAATGTAGTCCTAAGGGTGAGCGTAGTGTACAAAAGGTTGTCTATCTCTGAGGCAGTATTTAGGTAAATTAAGTATTTCCTTAAGAGAGAGAATATTTACATCTAGGAGATTCTTGGAGTGCCTGCCTCACAAGGGCACCATTTTGCCTCTGCTTCTCGTCACTCTGTCTACTCTGGATCCTCTGCCTGCTTTCTGTTGGAACTGGCAAACTTTGGTTCAGTAGCCAACCACTGCTCCCACGGCTTTACCAGGGAGCTTTGATTGAGGTATAATACACACTTATAAATAATGTGATAGCTTGGACAATATTTAATATCCTGGGAACCTTTAGTACGTAAGACTGATTAATTCAACTTGGGGAAAATAAATGAATACTTCGAGAAGAGGTTCACCTTCCACTGTGACTGGAGGGATGGAACAGGGCTGTGTAGAAGAGTTACTGTGATGGGGAAGAAGGTCTCATACATCTCTATCTCCACATATACACAGACATCGTCTCTATAAATTTGTATATTTACTCCTTTCCTCATTTATTTAAAGCCATAGATGTGTTGTGGGAGGTTCAGGGAAGGGACATTATAATGATTGAATGGAAGGTGAGGACAGCATTATGATAAATAGCATGATAATTGAGTGCTATAAGGTAATTTTAAAGGTCTAGGACTACATCAGAATGTATTGAAATCTGCAAGATTTTCCCCAACTGTGCTGCCTTTTTGTAAGTCTTTCTCGTGCACTTTCATTTTCCTTACCCTTATCCTATAAAGCATAATCTCACAAGAGGTTTTGTTATGCATTAAAAGGTAATATTTTCATAGAACACTTTTAAAGGATAGGAACATTTTGACAGAATGGAGGTTTCCAATCACCGACTGAAGGTGGCAATGAGCAGAGGAAAGTGGCAGTTGATAATTCGCTAAAGCACACACTTCTACCTGGCAGGAGTTTCCATCAGTTAAAAGTGATTTTGAAAGAGACTGAAAATGCAAGCTGGTTTCAAAATTTAAAATAAGCAAAATACTGGCAGGTCTGCTAGCATTGATCAGTGAAGATCAAAATAGATAATAGAAATTACTATAGCCTCAGCCTAACCAACTAGAATAAGGAAATAAAATACAACAAATCTTGGTAGATGGAATATATTTTCTGATAGTTCAGCCTAATTTTCATATATTGATGCATTTATTGATTCTGCATAGATTTGTTAAATAGCTATGAATATTGGGAATTTTTAGGATGTTTTTAATGACTATGTTAGTCTGGATAGATTAGAGAAACACATGCATAAGCATGCATGTGTATATAAGAGAGAGTTTCATATAAAGGATAATTGTACATTAAGAAAACATCCCAACCCAGTGCAGTCTAAGGCCATTAGTCTGATATTAGCCCATATGTCTGATACCGATCTATAAAGTGCTCTTCAGACTCATGAAACAAATGCAAAGAAGCCAAATGCGGGACGATCCCAAACCAGTGGGTAGAAAGTCTTTGGATCCAGTTGTGTTGTAAGCATCGCAGCGCTGGTAGGGGTCTCTCTGAGGCTTCTACGGCTTCAGAGTCAGATTGCATCCATGTGGATTGTCAGACTCAGGGCACTAGGGTAGTTCCATCTGCCTTGTCAACTGCATGTCTCCCAGGAAAGTCAGCCTTGTCAGTAGAGAGTCTCCAAGGGAATGAACTGAGAGAGACAGTGTCTCCTGCCTCCAAGAAGGAGAACTGGATTTCCCAGAATTCTCAGAAGGCCAAGTCCACACAGAGGTCTCACTGGCTGTCTCCAGATTGGCAGGCTAACTCCACCCCTACACTTTTAATCCTCCAATTGACACCAAATTAGGTGACTGCCACACTCTTATTCATCCTATATATTTTGGAGGAAACAGAAAACTGGATCATGTGCAGTCAAAGAGGCAGTATAGGTTGACAAATTATAGTACAATTAATTTTCCCTGGCTTTGCACCTCAAACTTAATTAGTCAGAGCAGATAGCATTCTGTTTGGTAAGAAAGGTTTATTTTAATTAAAACATAATTTTATCACTATACATTTCACATATCACACAATTTAATTTTTCAATCATATTAAGAAGGGTGTGAAATCATCACCAAGATAAATTTCAGAATACTTCCTTCTTGTACTCAGCTCCCCATTTCCCCCATCATCCCCTGCCATACCCCAAGGTAATTATTAATATAATCACTGTCTTTATAGATTTACCTGTCTTGGATTTCCTATATAGAAAATCATACAAAGCACAAGCAGGAAGCGTACAATTTTTTTAAAAAAGTGACTAGACAAAACACAGAGAAACCTCAGCCTAAAAGAAAACAGAAAGTATTAAAAACAGAATCAACTTTAATATGGGTAAAGAGGGAGATTGAGAGGTAAGGTATTACATTTTAACCTACTGCTTCCATAATCATATTTACAATGCTCTCCGTGTGATGTGAAGATAGTTCATACCCCTCCACCACAGGTGAGGACATTCCTTGCAGGCTTTGTCCATGTGTGAACCCAGCAAACGAATTTGGGGCTTCTTTGATCCATTGTTTTCTGCAAACTAGATGTTCACAATTTACACTCTGATAGCATTCCCTTGTTCAGCTTTGCATATTCTGTTTACAATCCTTGGATCACACAGGCTGATGTGATTCTTCCACATGGACTTAAATGACACCTCACTTATATTACTGCTTGTTTGAAAACAAACCTTTAATACCCCAGCCCCTATCCTTTCAGATAGGAAAACTCCATCTGATTTCTTCACCACATTTTCTGTAGCACCTGTATCTTCGGGGATCTCTTCATGAGAGTGAGCACCAAACAGGGCCATGTCATAAGTACTAATTGTTCTTCAATTGAGGTTAGAAGTGTCAACTCCAATTAATTAATATATCAATGGTGTCTGAGCATCTCTGGCTCACGTTAGGTGCATCATTGTCATTTTATGGTAGAAAGCATTATAAACCATCCTCTGGGACACATGCTCATTATACCTAGGGTGTCATTAGTTTCGCTGGTGGTGTAGAATTAAAAACACTTTTGAGAAAAGGAAAGTCTATATGTAGCATCCAGCTTCAGACTACAATGCATGAATTATTGATCTGGATAAAAGCCCAATGACCACCAATCCCCTAACCTTGGGATTCCATTCATCTGGGTTTTTTCCCATATTAATATGTTTCAGCCTTAACTTCAAAGGGGTATGTTGGTTCTTTAAACCTGCCACAGCTGAGTTTGAGGTAAAGTTTAGTTCACCTTGAATACTTCTGGTGGGGTCCCTGAAGTATGTTTTGTGCCTCAAAAAGACATAGTCCCAGTAGTCTGTAGCACATGGCATGGGTCACCAAGCGCTGGATAGAAGCTAGGCCAAAAGTTGCATTTAGAAACATAATACAGAGCATTGTCTCCCTTTTCCAGCAGCAGAAATATAATACCTTCTCTTAGAAATATATGTCCCCCTCACCCCAGCTTGACTTGAACTTCCAGTAAGGTTTCTTAACGCTCTTGTAGGAGTGTCTGCTGATTTGGGGTGCCCTTAGCACAGCGATGTAGGGCAGAAACTACGTAGCCCTCTATCCCCACCCTAATCTTGAGGAAATGACTACGGCCCAGGTGAGGTCTCTTCTGTTAAAGTGGGGTTTAAGATGTCCATATAAAGGGGGCTATGTGACTGGGAAATATTACAAATAAAACATTTATGCATGTTGCAAACATCATCAAAGTAGTAAAACGAGAATCCATAGATTGGGAAAATATCTTTTATCAATGACATAATGAACAAAGAACTAATAACTAAAATCTACAGAATTTGTAACACCTCAATAGGAAAATTCAATTAAAGAGCAACCAAAGGACGAGTAGAAAATTCACAAGAATGACACTAGAATGGCTAACAAACACACGAGTAAAGGATCATGATCGGTAGCCATCCAGGAAATGTAAATTAAAAGAATTATGAACTATCATCATGCACTCACAAAGATATTCCAATTAAAAAAATCAATAAACAAAGCCAGAGAACAACAAATGCTGGAGAGGGTCTGGAGAGATTGGAACGCTGCTATGCTGCTGGTGGGCTTGTTAATATGTGCAGCCATTGTGGAAAGGACTACTGCACTTTTAAAAACAACTGCAAATCCAAATGCTGTATGACCCAGCTATGCCAGAACCCAAACAGACGTAAGTTCTCCCTTGTTCATTGCAGTACAGTTTACAAAAGCAAGAAGCTGAAAACAGCCCAAATGTCCATCAGTAGAAGAATGAATAAAGAAACTTTGCGACATTCACGCAATTGAATACTATTCATCGCTAAAACTCAGTGATGAAACCATGATCACTGCGTGGCATGCATGGACTTAGAAACCATTATGAGCACTGAAGTTAGCCAATCACAAAAGGAAAAGTATTGTATGAATCTATGTTTGTAGTTGTTAGGTGGTACCAAAGTGGCATCCTTTTGACCCATAGGGACCTTATGTACAACAGAGGGACACACTGCATGGTCCTGCACCATCCTGACAATTGTTCCCATTCTTGAGCCCATTGTTGTAGACACTGTCGATCCAACCGCTTGAGGACCTTCCCCTCCTTCTCTGTCCCTTCACCCAAATAATGCCCTTCTTCAGGGACTGGTCTCTCCTGACCACATGGTACAGAGTATGTAAGTGGAGTCTTGTCACTATTGCTTCTAAGGAGCACTCTGGGCTTACTTCTTCCAAGAGAGCTACGTTTGTTCTTTTAGCAGTTCCTGCTACTTCCAATATTCTTCTCCAGCACCACAATTCAAATTCATCTACTCTTCCTCCATCTTCTTTATTCAATGCCCAAATTTCACATACCTCTGAGGCAATGGAAAATTCCATGGTTTGGGTCAGGCACACCTTAGTCCTCAAAGTAGCATCCTTGTTTGTCAGTACTCTGAAGATGTGGTGTACAGCAGGTCCACCCAGCACAGCTTGTCTTTTGATCTTTTCACTGCAGCTTCTGTGAGCATTGATTATGGATCCAAACAGGACAAATCCTCAACAACTTCCATTTTTCCTTCATTTATTATGATGTTACCTATTGATCTAGTTTTGAGGATTTTTGACCTTCTTTACATTGAGGTGTAATCCACACTGAAGGCTGAAATCCTTAAACTTCTTCAGAAAGTAATTCCAGTCAATACTATAAGGAACTGTACTCAAACAAAATTTAAAACCTAGACAAAATGGAAAAAAATTTATAAAAGTACACTACCTACCTAAACTATCACAGATTGAGGAAGAATATTCCAGCAGATCCATACTAAGTAAATAAATAAGATTTAATTCTACTTGATGGGATTTGTTGAGAAATTTTGTGTCTAGATTCATGAATGATATATATGTAGAATTTTCTTGTTAGTATTATCTTTGTCTGATTTGGGTATCAGCGTCTTGCTTGATTCATAAAATGAATCCATGACTATTCCATTTGCTTTCTATATTCTGGAACAGTTTTAATAGAATTAGTGCCATCTTTTCTCTGATTGTTTGATATGATTTACCAGTAAATATGTCTGTACCCAGATACTTTTTCTGTTACAGGAAATTTCTTACTGACTTGAATTTCTGGCACCTCCCTGTCAATGTACTGCTGCAACCACTGTTGAATGATCCTCAGCAAAATTTTGCTTGCATGTGATATCACTGGTCCGGTTCTATAATTTGCTCATTCTTTTGGCTAACCTTTCTTTAGAATAAGTACAAATTGGATCTCTTCCAATGAGGTGACCAAGTTGCCGTCTTCCATATTTCCTGGCAGAGACGTGTAAGTGCTCCTAGTGCATCAGAAGCTTGCTGAAACATATCAAAGGATATTCCATTAATTCCTGAAGCCTTGTTTTTGGGTAATGATTTCAGTGCAGTTTTAACTTCTTCCTTCAATATCATTGGTTCTTGCTCATATGCTACTGCTTCAAATGGTGGAAATGTCACCTTTTTACTTTTAGTAGCGACTGTGTAGTTTTTCCATCTTCTCTTCATACCACTTGTGTAATTCAATAGGTGACCCAACAGAATGTTCAAATTAGAAAACAATTGCATCGATATCTCACACAGTTACATGCTCACTTGAGATCACTCAATCACACAGGGAACAGCCAGAAGTTCAGGCCAGATTCAGAAGAGGACATGGAACAAGAGATACTGCTGGTGTCAGATGGATCGTGGCTCAAAGAAAAGAGTACCAGTAAGATGTTAACTTGTGTTTCATTGACAATGCAAAGGCATTTAACTTTGTGGGCCATAATCAACTGTGGATAACTTTGAGAAGAATGGGAATTTTAGAACACTTCATCGTGCTCATTTGGAACTTATACATGGATCAAGAGGCAGTTGTGTAAACTCAACAAGGAAATATCGCATGTTTTAAAATCAGGGTTGTTGTGCATCAGGGTTGTATCAACTCACCACACTTGTTCAATCTGTAAGCTCAGAAAATTATCGGAGAAGATGGATTACATGAAAAAAGAGTGTGGCATTAGGATTGGAGAAAAGCTTATTGATAACTTTCAATATGAAAATGACACAACCTTGTGTGCTCAAAGTGAGGAGGACTTTAAGCACTTACTGATGAAGATCAAGGATTGAACCCTTCAGGATAGATCACAGCTCAATGTAAGGGGAACCAAAATTCTCACAACTGAACCGGTAGTTAAGATCATGATAAACGAAGATTAGTTTGAAGTTGTTTAGGATTTTGTCTGACTTTAATCCATAACCAATGCTCATGGAAGCAGCAGTCAAGAGATCATAGAATGCACTGCATTAGGTAAATCAGCTGCACAACACTTCTTCAGTGTACTGACAAGAAAAGATGCTATTTTGTGGACAAAGGTGTACGTGACCCAAGCCATGGGATTCTCCATTGTATCATATCCAAGGGAAAGTTGGATATTGAATAATGAAGACCGTAGAAAAACATGCATGATTTGTGGTGTTGGAGAATATTGAAAGTACCACGGACTGCTAAAAGGACAAACCAATCTGTATTGGAAGAAATAAGAACAGCGTGCTCTTTAGAGACACAGGTGGCAAGACTTTGTCTTCCATTCTTTGAGAAGATTGTCAGGAGAGACCAGTCCCTGGATGACATCATGTTTGGTAAAGTGGCTGAGTGGTGAAGGAGAGGAAGTTCATCAACGAGATGGATTGACACAGTGGCGGCGTCAATGTGCTCAAGCATAGGGACAATTGCGAGGATGGCGCTAGACTGTGTAGTGCTTTGTTCTGTTGTGCATAAGATCAGTAAGGGCTATAGTCAACTAGAGGACATCTAATGAAAACAATCTGGGGAAATATTGAATGATACAGTAAACATCAAAACAGATGGAAAGATTATACAGATCCACTATTCCATAAATTGCTAGTTGACTGTTAGTCTGGGTACATTAGAGGGAAAAAATCCACAGAAACGCACAGGTGTAAGAGAGAGTTGTATATAAAGGGTAAGTGCACATCAAGAAAACATCCCAACCCAGTGCTGTCCAAGCCCACAAGTCCAACATTAACCCATATGTCTGACACCAATCCACAAAGTCCTCCTCCATCTCAAAAAAACACACTCAATGATGCTGACTGCAGGAGGGAAGCCAAATCAGTGAACGTGTAAGCATGTCAGCACTGGCAGGGGTCTCCATATGGCTGCTCCAGCACCCAAGGCTACATAGGGATATACCCATGTGGCTTCTCCTTGGGCATGCCTTGCAGGAAGTGGGCCTTGCCAGCTGAAGCAGAGAAATGGCTAACTGCACCCTGGTCCGACCATCACAAAGCAAGAGACACCAGAACTAGAAAGGCGAGCTCACCGAGCCACTTATCCCTCTGCCCTTCAATTAACCCCACATGTGTTTATCGGCCAGGTTAGCACAATAAACTAAGTACCTCATCAACAATTAACCATTTCAAGATGGACCATATCAGCAAGAACAGTGGTACCGAGGGAGAAGTTAAAATTTCATTGAAAGCACTAACCAAAAACAAGGTTTCAGGAATTGATGGAATGCTCCTTGAAATGTTTCAACAAGCTGAAGAAGTACTGAAAGCACTCATTAGTCTATGCCAGGAAATTTGGATGACAACTACTGCCAACTCACTGAAAGATATCCAAATTTGTACCCATTCTAAAGAAAAGTGACTCAAAAGAATGTTAAAATTATAGAACAGTATCATTGATATCACATACTAGAAAACTTTTGCTGAATATCACCCAACAGTGGTTGAAGCAGTAATTGGCTGGGAGTTGCCAGAGATTCAGGGCAGATTCAGAAGAGGGCATGGAACAAGGAATCATCATTGCTGATGTCAGATGGATCTTGGATCAATCAGAGAATACCAGAAAGTTGTTTCCTTGTTTTATTGACTGGGCTGAGACACATGACTATGTAGACCATGACAAACTATGGATAGTCTTGAGAAGAATGGGAAACCCAGAACACTATATGGTCCTGATGCAGAACCTGTACATAGCTCACAAGGAAGTTGTGTGAACTGAACAAGGGAATACTGTGCAGTTTAAAATGAGGAACTATGTGTTTATGTCTTTTATCCTCTCATTCAATCTGCATAATGAGCAAATCATCAGAGATGCTGGATTGTATGAAGAAGCATGTGGCATCAGGTTTGGAGGAAGGCTTATTAATAATCTACAAAATGCAGATGACACAGGCTTGCCTGCTGAAAGTGAGGGAGACTTGAAGCACTTGCTACTGAAGATCGAGGTCTGCTCTCTTTAGTATGGATTACAATTAAAATAAATATTCTCAAAACTGGACCAATAGGTAACATCATGATAAACAGAGAATAGTTTGAAGTTGTCAAGGAGTATGTCTTACTTGGATCCACAATCAATGCTCACAGAAGCAGCAGTTGAGATTAGATGCCTCATTACTTTGATAAATCTGCTTACCAAGACATCTTCAAAGTGTTAAGAAGCAAATATGCCCCTTTGAAGAGTAAGGTGTGCCTGACCCCAAACCATGGTGTTTTCATTTGTCTTCTATACATGTGAAAGTCAGAAATTGAATAAAGATATTTGAATTTATGGTGCTGGTAAACAATGTAGAGGGCACCATGGTCTTCCAAAAGAACAATTCAGTCTTTCTTGCAAGAAGTGCAGCCAGAATGCTACTTAGAAGCAGGGATAGTGAAACTTTGTCTCATGCATTATAGGCATGTTGTCAGGAGAGAACCATCCTTGGGCAAGGACCTCATGCTTGGCAAAATACAGGTCAGCTAAAAAGAAGAGAACCTTTGATGAGATGGACTGACAGAGAGGCTTCAACAATGGACTCGAACCTAAGAACAATTATGTTCTAACTCAGAGCAACCCTACACTTCTCCCCGGGACACAGTAGATCTGTCTCTCCGGGTTTCTGAGGCTACAAATCTTTGAGGGAGCATGAATCCTCATCTTCTTCCCTAGGAGAAGTTGTTGGTCAGCAGCCCAGCAGGTAACTCACTAAGCCTCTAGGGCCTCTCTGTAAGATTGAAATATAAAAATGTAGTTGACTAAATCACAGCACCAACACTTTATTTATCAGTTACTTAAGCCTAAATAGTGTAATTTGTTATTACCTGTGATGGAGCAACATCAAGACATTTTGTTGTATCAGGGCAAGTAAAAAACAACTACTTTGCAGTTAATATATGCATGGGTTTCTTTTAAACAAACTATGTTTAAGCATGCCTCTTAATTAAGTGGATAGCTACAGAGAAGGCGTCTCATTAATATACTTGTCTTGGTCTTGTGAGAGTACCCTAAAAATAATCCAACCAGGACAGTGGTTTCCTAGGTGATCTGCTTGACTGATTAAATTTAAGGAAGCAATATTAACTCAGAAGGTTATGTCAACTATTTGGTGATGTTGGCGGACGGCGGGGGGTGGGGGTGGGGTGTAATTCAAAATTAGCAATCTTGATAGACTTTCTCAACAGACACAGGATGATCACAAGAGTTTATTAGAAAGTAATATAAGAAAATGGAAAATTCAGAAAAACACTGCACCCAAAATGCCAACAAGGCAATTCATATCCCTGGTCTGTGGCCAGAGGGAATTCACTGGAGACTTAATCCATGTGTGGTCCCTTGGGCTTCCACTATCAGCTCCAGCCTTCTGGATACTGGGTGTCCACAATTGCTTTCTGTTTTGTGTGTATAAGATCCAGAAGGGGTAGAGCTATAGAGACTGACCGAGCCGACATTTCCTTGAGAAGTACAGCAGGGAAAGTGATGAGGAGGTGGGGAGCTGATGACAATGGGTCTAAGAGGGAAATAGATGTTCTAAAGATGATTGTGGAGATGATTGAACAGATCTTATTAATATGCATGAACTATTGAATTGTATGATGCGTGAAATATACAAGTGGGTACCCCCAATTTGTTTTTCAAAACTATGTATTTAAATTTTCTCACAAAACAACCTGTCATGTTCATGTCACTCTCCAGTACATTTAATACATTTTTTCCAGTCTACAATTCCATTCTTGCAAACATTTTTCCAACTCATCTGTTCATATAGATGACAGAACTTCCTTAGGTTTTTGCTTCACCTCTTCTACGTCATCAAATCACTGTCCTTTTGTGTCCCTTTTCATTCACAGAAATGAAAAGAAGTTGCACAGAGCCAGGTCACATGAGTAAGGTGTGTGGGGCAAGAGAGGCATGCTGCTTTTTGCCAAAAAATTGATGCACTGAGATGGCTGCCTGAGCAGGTAAATTGTGATGGCAAAACCAGTCCCCTGTTTGCCATGAATCAGGTCTTTTCTGTCTAATACTGTTACACAATCTTTTCAGATACTCTAAATAGAAAGCTTGAGTAACACTCTGCCCTGGTGGAAGGAACCCTAAATGCACTACAAGTCGGCATTTTCACTTGTTAGGGAAGTTGGTTTGTCATCCATCAACAGTTCACCTTTTTTGAAACACTAAAACCGCTCACTCGTACACTTAAGTTTTCCCTGTAGCACTGTCCTTGTAGCCTGCATCCCACAGTCTCTGTGGCGCTTTTTCAAAGCAGAAAACAAAATGTCACAATTGCAAACTGTTCTCTTACATAAGCCATCGCAAAAAAATGAGGTTCTAGCAAAACTCCTTTTCCAAAAAAATTCACTGTGATCAGAGAGAATCTTCCTGGGTGATGCCACTGGGTGCACAGTCAGAGTGAGTTGCTTTTTTTCTGTTTTGTTTTGTTTTGTTTTTTGGGGGGGAGGAGAACCACCTCATATGCCAATAAAAATGTTAAAAAACGAAAATTGAACACTACAAGGGTGAGAAAAAGGCAAGTAAAAGGAAGCATTTTATATTTACACCATGACAAAGTGCCGTTTCATGTTGTGAGAACAGCAGGGCTGCTCTAGGAGAATTCAATGGGAAACCTAATCCACTGAAATCGTCGTGCTGAGGTCCTTGGCCTTATCTTCAAGCCTTTGTTTCAACCCCTCTGTCACTCCATCTCCTGGACAGTCTTCCCCTTCTCACTGGCTGTCTCCTTTAACAAGCATGATGCCTGCTCCAGAGACAGAGACACACGTTGGAAGAATGTGAAAGGAAGTCTTGCTATTTTTGCTTCTCAGGAGTACCGTGGCTGTATTTTCCTAAGATAGATTTGTTAGTTCTTATAGCAGTTCATTTTACTTTCAAATTCTTGTTCTGCTGTCTTCCTTACTCATTGTCCAACATCCACAAGCATATGAGGCAACTGAAACTACATGGTTTGGGTCGGGTGCAACTTTGTCCTCCAAATGAGATCTTTCTTCTTCAATACTTTAAAGAGGTCTTGTGCTGCAGATATGCCCAATATAATAGCCACTGATTTCATGACTGCTGCTTGTGCATCTGAGGAAAATGAAATTTTGACTTTGACTTCTCTATTCAATACTACAAATTCTTGATCATATTTTACCTCTTGAAATGTTTGAATGCCAAACAATTCTTTTGGTACAGTCACTTTGTGTGATATTGGTATTTTCCCATAGAATTTTTCAGTCTGATTGTGGTATGAGGGTACTGTTACATTCATAACTGAATAGGGATATTTCCAATTAGTTTATGTGAACATTATGTTGAATATTTAGAGCTTGCTCATGTCAGTCTGTCTTTCCCTAAAAACAATAAAAAATGCACACACTACAGGTAAAACCTGCTGACCTTGACAAGTGATTGTGAAGTTGCTGTGTAAGTTAATAAACACATTTACAAAAACATTGTTTTCAGGGAGAACACTTCTGAATTACAGATCAAAAAAATCCCTGCTAAATTAATGTAGTAGGCATTACTAAACACATTATAGATGTGAAAAGATGTTTAAAAATGTGTTCATACTTCATCTCCTCATTGCAGCAAAACTCTTTAGCTGTGGAATGTATTCCCCTTTCTTTCTTCTTGCTCTTCCATGTTCCATTTATCGTCACCTTTTAATATTCAGAGAGATGATTGATCTCCACAGAGGTGCTTTCAGTTACTCATTAGGTCACATACTTATGCTCAAAGACAGGATGGAGTTTTAAGGGCTTTTATCATGCAATCTTATTGTTAAAGGCAAGAAGTTACTCTTATTTTGAAATGACATGAACTTAAGTAAATATGAATTGAATATGGCAGATGTGTTATATTCTTTATTTGGAAGAAGTTGTGGTATCTGACCAGCGTGATTGTCTTTCTACACTGTATCATTTGATTATTCTTATGTATTTTTGAGAAAATTGTCACTTTAAGTCTTGATCTTAGGATATTAGGCTTGGAGCTCCCAAATGAAGTAGTTAAGTGTGTTCACAGTCTGAATTGTTTTTAAATAATTGTAGTTTTGCTGCCAAAAATATGAAGAAAACAAAAAAAGGAAAAAAAGAATTGGTGCTAACTGCTTTTTAAAAAAATCATGGGCTTCTCCAGTAAAACCATCTAAGCCTACAGATTTTTATTTTGGGTATAATTTTAATTAATTTCCCTTAATATTTATCGAGAGTCATTGGATACCTGAACTTACATAGGAGTAATTCACAGTCTGTTACAAAGTCAGACCCTGTCCTAGTTTTAGCTGCTAATGTTGGCCTTCTCCATTGTCTCCTCCTACCTATATAGTCAATATGATTAGTTTATATTCCATCTGAAGAAGTCCATGTGCATAGTCACCTTTTGTGTTTTTCTAAATGGTATTTATTTATTGAAGTATTTGGTCTTGCAAAATTCCATCATGTGATCGTCAGCTTCCTTTCTGTTACCAAGATCATATTTTCCAACTACTATTTATGCCTCTTTGTTTCCAATTTTTGCATTCTATTCCCAATAATTATCAATGCATACTGGTTGCATGTTTGATCAATTTCAGACTGAAGATGTTGGTAGAATTCTTCAGCTTCTTCATCACTAGTTTTAGAGGTTGGTTCATAAACTTGAATAATAGTTGCATTGATTGGATTTACTTGAAGTTCGGTAGATACACTTCTGTCACAGACAGCATTGTACTTCAAGATACAACATGCAATGTCTTTTTACTCTAAATGTAACCCCATTCCTTTTTATTGTTTCATTCCCAACATAGTAAACCATAAGATTTTCTGACTCAAAATAAGCACTGCAAATTCATTTCAGCTTACTAATGCCTACAATGTAGATGTTATGCCTTCCATTTCATTTTTTACAACTTTGAATTTTCCTAGATTCATACTTTTTACATTTAAAGTTGTGATCATTTATTGATGCTTGCAACTGTTTCTTCTCATTTTGAATTTTGCTGCATAAGCAAATAAAGGTCCCAAAGGCTTCACCTTATCTAAGTCATTATAGTTGACTCCATTTGAAAAGGCAACTCTGTCTCAGTCATATTTTGAGTTCTAATCTGAAGTACTCAACTTCTGTCATTATCTCTATCAATATACTTGGTTTCTGTTCATGGGGTTTTCAGTTATCTGACAACGTTTCCGTTGTGTCCATAAGGTTTAATGGTTAATTCATCAGAAGTGGACAGCTAATTTCTTCTTCATAGTTTTCCTTGGTCTGGAAACTCTGTTAAGACTTGTACACTTTGGGTGATCCCGCTGGCATGGGAAATACCGGTGACGTGCAACCCACCACAATACTGCAAACTGAGAGGCACGGGATGGTTAACAGAAATGGATGTTGGAGAATGACAAATGGTTTTCTGCCTCTGTTCATATAATCATGTGGATTTTATTCTTTGTCTTGCTTATTTCAAGTTTTATTGGCACTTGAGCCACAATCTAATAGTTCAATCACATCATGAAGATTTGTACAATCGGCAGATCCTACTTCTTGTGCATGGGCAGCCCAATGCCAGAGAACAACTGCAGCTTGAACACCTAGCAGCTGGCGCTCCCAGCAATGTCTTCTGCCCGAGACTCCTTGCCCCTCTTCAGCTCAAAGTAAGGGCCAACCTGACTTCAGCTCTCCTAAGATGACCAAGCAGCTTGGCTCTGATGGGCAAACCATTGAGAACAAAGCAGAATCCACCCTACCCATGCTTACCAAGCCCTTACCAGCCCTGCAAGGCCTCATGAAGGCCCTGGCCATGCAGGTGGAAGAACAGGCCAGCAAGCAATCAGCAGCAAGAAATAGCCCCAGTGATGACTGCAAATAGATTTGAAAATAAAGGACGTTTCCCAAAAACTTTTTAAAAAGCCCTCTTGTATATCTAGCACACAACCTTTGCCTGTTAAGTTATTTACAGGTCTAAGCCTTATTGACAGCAATTACAGGAATATGTTTGTAAGCGTACCATTCCATCATCCATGCAGTTTTTCCATCACCTCTATCCTCCACCCCTGACTGTCTGTATACTGACCCTAGTAACCACTAATAAAATTTGATATCTATTAGAAAAAAGAATTGTACAATCATTACTGTGGTCAGTTTGAGAATATTTTCTTCTTCCTTGTACTCCTTGTTATTCATATATATATATATATTTAGTTGTGGCAAAAATATACACAACAAAACATTCTCGCATTCAACAATGTGTATATGTATAATTCCATGCCATTGATTATCCTCTTCAAATTGTTCCACCACCACCATTAAAATAAACTCAATGCCCCCTAAGCAAAAACTGTTCCTCCTTCACCCATAGAGGCAAGTATGGAGCAGGGACATGTTATAAGAACTAACTGTTCTTGAATTGGAGCTAGAATTGCATGGGATCCCAGAATCCATGTTTGTCCCAGGTTATGAACAACTCTGGTTTACTTTGGTGGCCATATTATGACAAAAATCAAAACCAAAGTCAACAACAACAAGCAAACAACATGGTCAATCATCCCTCCCAGGGTATAAGGCAATTGCCTTAATAACATCAATAATTTAGCCAATAGCAAAGAATTTAACATACTGTTGATATGAATAGTTTATTCGAGAATAGTCCAACTTTGAACTGCTATCCATGAGTTGTTGCTCGTACAGATTGATTTTTAAATAAGCTCTGTTTATATTGAGCATAGGGATTGGTGCTAGTTATTTTTATTTTTATCAAGGGTAGTTGTTTTTCCTCTTTTGTGGTGCTGGGGAATTTTTTCTTCCATGATATCTTATACCATTTTCTCTGTAGATTTCTTTGTTGTTTCTTGTTCCAGGATCCTGAGAAGATGTTGTTTTCTCTTGGTAGTATCTCACATCATTCTCAGACTTTCTTCAAATTCCTTTACTTTTTCTGTTGATTATTTCTCAACAGTCGTAATAAGACTAGTTGTCTTTGAACACACTAACTCAATTCTTTTCTTCAGTTCTATTAATCGGGTCTTTTACCATGTCATCTTACTGTTTGTCTTCTGGATTCCTTTCTGTATGTTGCTCATAGCTTCTTGATTCTTTCTGTTGTTCTACAAGCATCTACACGTACTTGAATGCCTCTAAACATTATTTTTATTAATTGTGTTTCCTGTTATTCCACAACCTCTGTGTTGAGTGATGTGGGAGAGGTGTTAAAGGGGTCAAAACCACATGGTCAGGAAATGGAGCAAATAGCTGAGAGAACCATAAGCAGGGAAGTTGGAGGAGCAAAACAGAGAGAAAAAAATAAAAGTAATAATAATAATAATAAATTGTGGGTCATCTGAATGGAACAAGAGGTTTTTCAAAAATAATGGGATATTGTATTTTAAGAGGGGCAGTAAGAATTAATAGGCATCTTGGAACTATATTTCAAAAGGAAAAGGAGATAGGGCAGACAAATACAGTTGGTGTGCAGGTAATAAGGTAAGTAAAATTGCAGACAAAAAGATGATTCTTGTATATACATTTTTAGAAGAAAAAGTCTAACAATTGATGTATGAAATGTTATAAGCCCTGTAAGCACCCCAATAAATGATTTTCATAAATAAAAATTTTAAAAAGAAAATGTATAATTTAAGAAGTTAAAATGGAGAGGGGAAAGAGATCAAAGAAGAAAGAAAAGGAAAGAAGAAAAAGGAGACAAAGTGGAGGAGGTTTGGCGGGGTGAGCTGGAGCAGAGGCAAGGGAGGGCCGCTTTGTGCAAAGGAGAAGCGTACAGAAGTGGCTCCGCCTAGTGGTCAGTGGTGAGGAGAAATCAGTGACAGTAATAGTCCTCCGACAGAAACTTTGCCTTATTTAGCTTTTAGGTTGCCTTTCTGCCCTCGAAGGGAGTGCAGAACTTTCCTCTTGGTGAGCTCTTCCTGGGCTTGTTCCCTATATTCTTAAGGACACTTTATCAGATTCAGAATTGGCTGTTCACAATTTTCAGTTCTTGCGTTTTTCTTTTAAATTTTTCTAGTTAAATGTTTTTCTGTTCCTCGTGGCTTCAAATGGGTCCAGTGGTTTTCAACCTGTGGGTCGCGACCCCTTTGAGGGTTGAATGACCTTTTCATGGGAGTCGCCTGATTCATAGCAGTAGCAAAATCACAGTTATGAATTAGCAACAAAAATCATTTTATGGTTGGCAGGCCACCACCACATGAGGAACTGTAGTAAAAGGTTATGAAATTAGGAAAGTTGAGAACCACTGGGTTATAAGCTGATATTTATGATTTCTCTATTGGTAATGTGTCTTTTCTTTCAAGAAAAGTGCAATATTTTTACATTGTGTTAGCTTTCATAAATGTAATTGTTTCTTGGTGTGGATTTTGTGCTTTATGCTGTCTGGGGACTACCTGTATGTAAGTGTGTCATACATGTGTGGTTTACATGTCGCTGCGATGATGGAAGGTGTGCTACCGGATTTTGAAATGACAACATGGTAACCCAGTGTGGACAGATTTAGTTTTACCTGTGCAGGCTGATGGCCTTGTGATCCACTCTCAAACACTAGTCCATTGCTACCTATGGGTCACAACAGAGCACTGTCTGGCTTGTTTGCTTTAGACACAGCAGTGTAAGGGACTGATTGCTATTAGAGCTAATTTTGCTTGGTGAAGTAGAGAGCCTGTGATGGGAAGAATGATACTTGATAAAATGGATTTGTACAATGACTGCAATGATGGATTTCAACATGCTGGTGATTTGTGAATCAGGTGCAGGACAAAGTAAATAACATTTTGTTCTATTGTACATATGTCATTGTCGAGTTTATGACAGTTCTCTATCTACTTATCTGCTATATAAAATATAATTTTGCTATCTATACTGGATTTTCTCAGTTTCTTGAACATAGGGGTTTGCATCTTTGGCCATATTATGAAGTTCTCAGCCCTTAACTTAATATTGTTAATTTTTATTAATAATGATCAATTTTCTCACCTCCTTCTGGATCTCTGCTAATACTGGTGTGGAGTCAACTAGTATGAGCTCACAGGTCTCTGAAGCTCTCTGTCCTTCTTTCCCTTTTAGAATCCGTGCAATCCACACTCTCCCTTGTTCAGATTGAGTAGTCATAAAACTTTCTCAATTTTATCATCTTGTCTTCTTTCTTTGTAACATCACCCTTTACTACTGAAGCCATCCATTCATTCATCGATGAATCCCCCAGATTTCAGAGAATAGGTTTAGCTGAAGACTTGTTTTTCTTTTTTAATCATTTAATTGGGAGCTCTTACAAATATCATAACATTCTATACTTCAATCACATGAAGCAATATAAAACTCAACACAGGAAAGATTCTTTTTCCAGAGGTGTTAATTCGGGTACAGTATATTCCAATAAACATTGTAATGAGGTCATTAACAACCTTTCACCCTGAAAGGTAGTTTGAGTTTTAGTACCAGTCGGACTACCAAGTTTGATTTCTTTTTTTAAAAAATAGATTGATGGGGGGGGGAGTTCATACAGCTCTTAAAACAATCCATACATCAATTGGATCCAGCACATTAGTACCTAAGTTGCCATTATCATTCCAAAACACTCTCTTGCTACATGAGCCCTTGGTATCAGCTCCTCTTCTTTTCCGTCCTTTCCCCAAACCCCCTCCCTTGGGAACCATGATAATTTATAAATTATTTTTATTTTCAGATCTTACATCATCCACTGCCTCCCTCCACCTATGTTTCTGTTGTCCATCCCCCTGGGGGGAGTGCGGTTGTATGTCAATCATTTACCCATTTTCCCCCTTCCCCCCCACCCCCACTTTGACCTTACTGTCATGGTACCTTTACCCTCAATATTGGTTCTGAGCGTTTTATCTGTGCTGGATTTTGTGTATCTAGAGCTCTTCTCCGTAGCAGTGTACATGCTCTGGTCTACCCAGTTTTGTAAGGTAGAACTGGGGTCATGATAGTGGAGGGGGGGGCGTGGAAACATGAAAGAACTAGAGGAATGTTGTGTGTTTTGTTGGTGCCATACTGCACCCTGACTGGATTGTCCTTTCCTTGTGACCCTTTGTGAGGGGATGTCCAGTTGTCTACAGATGGGCTTGGGGTTTCCATTCAGAGCCCCCCTTTTTGCATCAATATAGTTGTTTGTTTTGGGTCTTCTGATGCCTGATACCTGATCCAGTCTCGTGATCACACAGGTTGGTGTGCTTGTTTCATGTGGGCTTTGTTGCTTCTCGGATAGATGGCTGCTTGCTTAACTTTAAGCCTTAAAGACCCCAGATGTTATATCTTGTGATAGCCAGCCCCATCAGCTTTCTTCACCACATTAGCTTACACACCCATGTTGGCTTCAACAATCACGTGGGCAAGGTGAGCACCACAGAATGCCAGGTTATTAGAACTGTTCTAGCATTGAGGGAGGACTTCAATCAAGGCCTAATGTCCCTCGGCTATTAATACTTAACCTATAAATATACATACAAAGCCTATATTCCTATCATTATACATAAAATGTATTTACATATGTTCATGCTTGTGTTTATACCTCTATAAATGTCTTTTGTTCCTAGTTCTTTCCTCCCTTTCCTTTTAATTTCCGCTTGCCCCACTATTTTGTTCAGCCTTCATTCGACTCTCTGTACTTCCTCTATACTATATTACACTTGATTGAACCCCACCAGCTAGCTGAAAACTTGAAAGAAATTTGCTACACATCTTCAAATTATTTCTGTCACTTCATCATCACTTCCTATGAATTGATTCCTTTACTATTGTAATTTTTGAGTTTAACAATTTATATTTTATTCTTTTTTATTACTGGTTATAAGCACTATTTCTTTTGGATGGTTTCTATTTCAATATGTTCAAAAGAAACTAATTTAGAAGATAGATACCCCTTCGTTCATTTGCATTTCAATTAAAAACATATATTTGCATTCAATTGATTCACTGTGCAATGATGTTTTGCTTTTATTATTTTTCAATATTTTTACTCTCCAGTTTAATTTGAATAGATTTTTAACTTTATTAATACATCACTAACTTTGAAGTTCATTATTGCTAATGACTACTTTTAAATGTAATTGTCCGCTTAATCTACCATCTGTTTCATGTATGCATTTGTTTCAATTTTTGGAATTTTTCCTGCATCTTTCCTAGGCATTAAATTTTTGTTTCATTTCCAGTTAGGGTGAATTTTAAGTCTTTGGAAATCAAATGAGTTTGCAATATTATAATCCTATTATTAAACTTTTCCCGGGACTTACAAACTTAGTTGTATGCAATTTACATGTTTGCTTTATGCCTTGTTAAAAAAGAGCAGTGTAGCTTTTCATGCAGAACTCATTTTAACTCATGTCTACAGCATTTGGAGTGGTCTACCTCACGTGTGCCGGGTATAACAGGGGCTTCTCCGGGGTTTGTGTGCTCACCAACTAGACTAGTTTGTTCTTTTATCCTTTCTAAAATTTATGCACATATTCTGGTTACTGAGAACACAACATGTTGACAGTCCTATGTGAACCCTGGATTTCCCCAGAAGCTTACAACACAGCTTTTCTCCAGATTTCAGAGAATAAGTACCCAGAAGTGCTTAGCCAAGGACTTGAAAGAAACTGGCTACCCATCTCTAAAGCTTCTTCCTTCTTTTACATGGCATTTGAACTCCACTCACTCTATCCTCTGCAGATTTCCATCTCTGTTTCTTAATTCGGAGTGACTGCTGTCTGAGGCTATCGTCTCTCCCACTCTGTGAAGCAACCTGGAAGCTCTTTCAAAATAGTAAATGTTCTTCATTCATATTTTCAGCTCTCATAGACCACTATTCTATTACATTATAGTTAACGTTAAATATTTGAATATTAGAGTTTCAGGTTATTCCTGTTTATTATTTTAGTTTCTACTATTATTGTTGTTGCTGTTGTTTTGAGTGAGAGTGAATATATTTCCTATTATTCCACCTGATAACAGCAATAGCCTAAACCTGTGTTATTTTAGTTCATTGCATTTATTATTTTTAAGGTTAAAGTATGTAATATATGCCCAATGAGAGCCTCATCATGCTAGTGCTCATGTCAGTTAGATTAATTGCTTTCCAATACTACAAAACCACCTAGATTATTTTGGATATTTCCTGCACTGAGTGCCATGATTTTTATTTCAACTTTTATTTGTTATAAACTATCTCTGTTATTTAAATAACTGTGTTACCTTAATATCCCTCTGTCTTTATTTTCTTGGTAAGCCAAGGTAATACCTTTTAACTTTCTTTGTTTTTGTGGGAACTTAATGGCATGCTAACTAAATATATAATCAGTCTTGTTAGAAATCCTGGTACTTAAAACTTTCTTAAAACTTGGTGTATTTGTTTACCTCTCACATATCTCAGTGTAAATTATGTGCCTTATTTATAATAAAAATCAACATATTTGTTCAATAATTATAACTATCCTATTGTACCTGTCATTATTTACTTTAAAATTTTATTTTAAGTTACATAAAAAGAATCTCTGAAGTACCTGCATTTTACTCTTTTTCTTTTGTGTTCACATAAGTGGGTACATTAGGAATGGCATCTGTATTCATTGAACATAATGTGCTATTAATTTTAAAGTCTGCAGGTTTATTAGTGTTGGGTCAATATATCAACCCCCACATCCAGCTGCCCATCAGAATGCATTACATACTTCACGGCACTTGAGACAGAAAACCAATATCAAGTGATGGGGTATTAGAGCATCTTTCAAGTCTCTTACATTTTTTCCCTGCCACTTAACAATGTTTAGAGTCTTCTATCCCAATATTAAAGCTCAGTATATAATATATTACAGGTCTCATCTCAGCCCACTGTTTTTTATTGCTTGGTATTTACAGTAATATCAGTTATATTTTTTAATAAAAAAATACATTTTGAGCAAAAAATACATTAATACCCTAACTTGTTTTAAGAATGTTTTTATTCAAAGCTTCTCCCAAATGGCTAAACATGAAGTTTTAAAATGAAACCGTAGCGGTGAAAATATTTATTGGTTTTATTTTCCAAAGTATTTGAATTTAACTATTCATGTGCGTTGTTGTTTACCTGGTGGTGTAAAATGAATTAAGGCAGTAGAAGAAATATGGGTAAAGAAAATAGAAAAAGTGTTAGAGTTCACAGACACTTCATTTAAGAAATATGAAACTATAGTAAAAGGTAAGTTTGTTCTCTTCTATTCCGGCATTCCTAATTCTGCTGAATAATTAGGAATTCCATTGATTCCTAATCATAGTGACTCCATCCATGTCAGACTAGACTATGCTCTATAGGATTTTCAGTGACGTATTTTTCTTGGAAGTAGACCACCAAGACTTTTTGTGGGATATAAAAAGACTTTTCCCCAGCTTTGTCTCCACTAAAGATATGCCAAACATTAGAGGCTGTTTGCCAGCACATGCTGGGAGGTCAGATGCATTCAGCTTTCAGACTACTGTCTGGTCCCACTACAGGTGGGGCCCACTCCCTGCTGTTAAGGACAATGGGTTACTTCTCCCTGTAGGCATCATCCCCCTTCAACTACTGTATTACCTTTAGTAAAACCCTTCCTGTGATATGTCTTTACCTCTAATTAGGGGGCTTGAGAGACCCCAAAATACATATAAGCCTCGGTTAGCAATGAATCTCTCTCTCCAGGTCCTCTCTCCCTCGGTCCCTCGCTTATTTCAGTCTCTCTTCTATCTCTCATGCTCTCTTTGACTTTACTATAATCTGTACTTATTATCACTGAACAACTGGGTCTACTGGACCTGTGATGATTTGTTGGGGCTGGCTACCATGACAACTTTCTTCTGAGATGTCTCTGGATCGAATAAATACACCAACTTTCCAGTTAGCAATTGAGCACATTAATGACTGACACCACTTTAGGATTTCAATCGTAACCAGAAATACAAGTATACAATAGGTTAATCTTGAAAGGATCTTTATATTAGTGTGCCAAAATATTGTGGTGTATTATATAATAGTTTTAGAGTTGAAAGTTACGGATCAAAAAATAAGAACAGGAGGACACATGGGAATGTGATTAGAAGTGATAAAATATTTATTAATGACTAACAATAATGCAACAATTAAATTGGTAGAGTGTCTCATGCACCCAACAAAAGACAGTAAAATAAACCTAGCAAAACATAGCAAAAGAAGATTGCTCATCTCAAACTATTACTTTCCTGGAGCAATTGAAGTTTCATTTTGACATCAGACAAGTCCAATAACAACTCAGCAAGGAGGATCAGAAAAAAGTGCTGCATAAAATAAGTAGCTAACGGAAGCAGCTGTCTTTCTCTAGAGCACTTGAGTGCCTCACTCCATAGGAATACACTGACCAGTAGTCAAGCACTAGAAAGGGGCACAGGAACACTGCGTTACAGACAGTCTTGAAAGATAGCAATAGAAATGGTCACCGAGGAGAATTCAATTGTTCTATTGTATTTGTAATTTGGGTTCACCAAGAAGAGGGTAAATTATTTGATATGGTTGAATGATTGAAAATTTTGCAAATATATTAAAAACTATATGCCCAGGAATCAAAGAAGCAACCCCCAAAACAACATAAAACAATCAAATTAAAAAAAAAAACCACAGGCAGAGTAATCATGAACAAACCTACAAACAGATGTATTATCAAAATGTTAAAAATAAGTGATAAAGAGAACATGTTAAATTCAGCTAGAGAATAGCAATAAGTGCATAATCGATTGAACCAGACTTAGAATGAGAGCAGGTTTTAAATCTGGAACAATTTAAGTCATAATGCACGGGTAGAGAGAAGTGTAATTCTCCTAGCAATCTAGATTTTTAGACCCACTTAGTGACTTTCTCTACAACTGACCCATTCTGGAAACCGGCAGCTGTTCTGATGTTTTCTCATGAGCAATGAACATGATGATGACTTATCTAACCCATTTTCACTGGGTATAGTTGCCAGTTTGAGAGGTAGCTATGTACCAAAAGGATATTCTGTTGCTTGGATTTTTGGTATTTCTCTATGCCTTTGAATATAATGTTCAAATTTAAATAATTTTTAAAGTATCAAAAAGTAATAAACTATTATAATAGGACAATCCAGGCACTAGTAATGTTAATAAAAAATAGAGAAACTCATTTCATTCAAACTCAGAGTGACCCTGTACTGGGTGTCCAAGGTTGTAAATTTCCACAGGAGCAAATAGCCTCAACTTTAGTTTACAGAGCTGCTGATGTATTTGAACCACTCATTTTGGGGATAGCAGTCCAGTGTTCACTCAGCAATATCATGAGGGTTCCATGGTTTAAAAGGGAAGATGGAATAAAGACCTTTTCTGGCATGCAAGGTCTGTAGTGATGAGAGGTGGCATCAGTATAGATTTTTATGGGTTTCTTCAGAATAGCAAGGAATGTTACAAAAAACTAGGTGCCAATAACTCCAGCAACTCAGATTAAATAAAGTACTCAAAAATTATAAACCTTCAACATTCACTGAAAACCTAGAGAAAAAAGAACTAAGACAAAGATGAATTCACTAGTGATTTCTATATAATATTATTATATAATACACATCTAAGAAAATATCTCTAAAACTTAGGGAGAGTATATACTTTAATTCCTTTTTCTAAAAAGCCAGGATTATCCTACAAAAAGCAGAAGATAAACAAGAAAAGAGAACAATATAGATTGTTAGCTTCAATAATAATATTTGCAAAATTCCACAATACAATTTTTAGTAAATTAAATCAACTGTAATTCAAAATTGGTTTATTATTTTTAAAAAATCAAAACAGAAGTGGCCAATTCCATTTACCATGTAAAGTCTAAAAGTGAAAAACATAAAAGAACTGTCTGCTAGAAGGTCCTCCCATGGCATGTCTTCCTACTAATGTATCTATGAATATTATCTTTTTATAAGACACCAATTAGAAGTGATTAGGTTTAGGATGCACCTTATCTATAACAAATAAATATTATAACAAATTAATATAACAAATAAAATCCCTTCTTCCAGGAAGAGCCACAGATACAGGTATAGGATTAGGATATAAATGTATATTTTGTTTGGATACAGGTCAACCTATAGCAATCTATTTATTCACAGATAGAACCATCCTTGGAAAAATTCCTGCTGAATCTACAAAACTGCTACTGAAATAAAAATAAAATTTTGTACAAGCTTTCAAGATACATAATCAATGTACAAAAATACACGTTATTCCTACAAAATAACAAAAGAGAGAATGCTTCCCAAAGATACAATTTATACTAGTATGAATTATATGAACCAGTAATAATCTTGACAAAATATGAAAGATCATAAAAACTGAAATTGACAAAACATTACTGAGCTAAATTAAAGGAAGCCTAAACAATGGAAACATATACTGCAGTCATGTTGTTATAATGCTAATTATCTCAAAATTGAACTGAAAATTCAATACAATTCTAACCAAACCACAGCAGGTTTCTTAATAAAAACTAACAAGCCTGTTTAAAATTTATATGTAAGCCCAGAAGTAATTTGACTAAAAATAATAACAGCAAAGGTCTTTTCCTTTGTGATTTAAAGATTTACTATGATGCTAAATGTATCAAGAGAGCATGTTTTTAGCATAAATAGAACAGAGTGGTGTTCAATATAACAGAGTAGTGAATACAAAATAGACTGCAGACAAAGGTGGGAAGTAAAAAAATGGGAAAAGACTTAAATTTTCAAACAATGGTTCCAGGAAAATTGAATATTATCAGTAAGTCATGAGATAAACTCTGGACCATTACCTTAAAATGTATATAAAAACTCGCTTGAAATAGATTATAAAATTAAACACAAGGGTCCAAACTATAAGACTTCTATAAGAAGATATGTTTGAAAGTACATGTAATGGAATATTATTAAAGACTAGTGCTAAAGGATAACGATGAATCTGTAAAACACCTTGTCACATGGATGAGCACAGAGGACATTAGGTTGAGTGAAATTAGTCAGTCACAAAAGGTCAAGTATTGCATGATTCACTATTGTAAAAGTCAAGCAAAGATTTTCACATGAAAATAACATTATCTTATGACTGCCAAGAGTGGAAAGGGAAGGAAACGAGGTGATGTGACCATCGTCTAACTTGGTTGAAGGGGAAGGAAATATTCAATAAGGGAATTAGCAAAACGAACAAAGATAGAGGCAAGGGAAGACAGTGGGACATTTGGGAGAATTAAAAGCAACAGAAGCAAATACTGTTAGATGCACAATCCTTCAGTAATGCTGACCCACGGGCTGCTGGTGCTTCAGAGCGGCTGACCGTAAGGTCAGCACTTCAATCCCACCAGTTGCACCGCGGAAGAAATCTGACGTTTTATGCTCCTGTAAGAATGTATAGCTTCAGAAACACAAAGAGGTAGATCTGCTCTGTCTTATAAGGAAGCTATGAATCAGAATTCACTTCATAACAGTGGGTCTGGGTTTGGGTGCAGATATTTGCATATTGAGTCAGGCTTAACAGGTATGGGGAGAAGAACTGGTGTATGCCCATGAATAACTATATATCTTTTAATACATGTGTGTATGTGTTTCACAGAGAAGATGTGGGTTTACACAAGGGGGTACCACAAAAAACCCAGAATTGTGCTGGGTGGAGAACTTTTGTACATGCATTTCCCCCCTAGGCAAGCATTGAGCAACTCTCTCTGAGTGCACCCACTGCCATAGCCTGGGAAGTTCTCCTGGGTCACAGTGAATTCTTTCATAACAGCAGTTTCACTTGAACCTTGTTTTTTGTGATGGCTGATTTAAGAAAATAGCATGGGACTGTGAAATTTTGTTTTCAGCTTGGGGAAAATGCTGCAGAAACTGTTGTGATGTTGAACACAGCTTAGAAGGACAGCACTATAGGAAAAACTCAAGTGCGTTTACAAGTAGTTTTCTCATTTCAAACATGGTGAAATGTTGATTGATGATAAACCTCATTCTGGGCGTCTGCTAACTTCCCTATTGGATGAAAATGCTGACTGGTAGGCATTTGGAGTTCATTTCACCGGGTCAGAGTGTTAATCAAGCTTTCTATTTAGAGATTCTGAAAAGATTGTATCGATTGTTTAACAGTGTGTGACAAGCACAGGTCTGATTTATGGCAGACAGGGGACTGGTTTTGCCATCACACAATGCACCTGCTCACACAGCCATCTCGGTGCACCAGGTTTGGGCATAAAGTATCATGCTTCTTTTTCCATGATGAACCTTACTCACCTGACCTCGCTCCTTTCAACTTCTTTTTGTCTTCGAAAAGTCAGAGGAACATGAAAGGTCAGTGACTGACAACACAGAAGAGGTGAAGGAGAAAACAAGGGAGGTGCTGTCAGCCATCCAAACAGATGAGCTAGGAGCATGTTTCCAAGATTGGAATCGCAGACTTGACAAATGTATTAAGTGTAATGGAGAGTACTTTGAAGGTGATATGGATCTTTTGGACAAAAAAATTAAATAAATGCTCTGTAAAAAATAAAATTCTGTTCATGTGGAGGTACCCTGTTGTAAATTTAACTTTCCCGCAAATATATCCAAGGATGTTGCACATATGTCCGTGAGACTGCAAATATGCTTATAATGTGATGCGGCACACAGGAGCAAGATTGTAAAATCTTTTTAGAAATAATGAAATTCCTTCCTAAAATGAACTGTTGAGCCTGGGTGCTTAGTGCCATGTGGGAAATGGAGGACTTGTCTCAATTCTCACAGCCGCTACGTCATTGTCTGCTTGAGAGAACACAGTCCCTAATTCATCGCGTCCTTCATGTTAGTCCACGACAATAAATAATGTGTTCCCAGAATCCGGGGCCATACTTCAATCTAACATCTACTTACCATCGAACTGTGTACATCACTGTTTCTGATACTTCCTCTACCTCTACTCATCTTCTGAAAACTTTGCATTCATCATGTTGGAATTCAAGGTGAAGAATAACAAAAATGACATGTGCTTTAACTGTTTTTAAGCATTTCTTTCATGTTATAGCTCTAAGATGAATTCATTCCAACATTATATCCCTTTATTTTCTTATATTTTAAAAAAGAGACTCTTTGTCCTGTTTCCATCACCTATGATTGCTCTTATTTCTTATTTTCCTTAGTTTGTCTCTACTCTATGTCCTGAAATTTTTGCCTTCAAATATTCACTTGGATAGTTATTTGTTTATTTGCTTCTAGCTCTCCATAAATCACATAATCAAATGTTATCCATATTTCTATACCAAATTTTAGTTATCTCTCTTCAGCTTTAAGTATTCCTTTTTTTAGAAATGTCTAATCTACATACATTTAGCCTGTCCCCTTGTCCCTTTTCTGAGTATCCCATTCTAGCCTCTCTAGTCTATGTTGAGTCTTTATTCCTGAAACTGAAAATATAACAGACACTGGAACATACTTTGAATTCACTTTTAATTTTATCTACATTCTCAGATGATATTCTCCATTTATATTTTCATGCCTCTAAAACTTACATATCCAGCTTCCATCCTTCTACTGAATTTCTTCTTCCTAAATCTTAATGTTAAAATAAAATTCCACTAGAATTCTAGTAAGAGAGTTATCTGGTTGGGTCTGATGGGGTGCCATGCCCTGGCCCCAAAGTCTATTCTTGGTATTCCCCGGGACTTTCACTGCTTTGCTCCCCTTGCTGCTCTGTTGTATGCCCTTATTGTTTCACCCAGATGTGGTGGACCCCAGATTTTTGACTAAAATCAGACAATATTCTCACACTGTATCTCCAGTGCTGTCCCCAGTAGTGCTGTATGGCTTTTCTTTTTTATCATTGTTTTTTTGTTTTGGTTTGGAGAGGTTTTTTTTTTGTTGTTGTTGTTGCCTGTTTGTTTTGCTGTCTTGTTTTTGGTGCTTATTATTGTCTTAATGTCTATCTAGATAAGATAGGTGGGATAAACAACCCAGAGGTGAAAACAACAGGATGGACAGTTCCAGAGGGGACACAGAAGATGGGAGGTAGGGGGAGAGGTCGGGGGCAGTCAACAAAGCCAGGGACAAGGGAACAATGAGTCATTTAAAATTGAGGGCAAGGAGGGCATGTGATGCCTGGTGGGCCTTGATCAAGGGCAATATAAGCAAGAGGAATTACTGAATCCCTAATGAAGACCGAACATGATAGTGGGACAAGAGGAAAGTAAAAGGAAATAGAGGAAAGAACTAGGAGGCAAAGGGCATTTATAGAGGTCTAAATACAGGCATGCACATATGTGTGTGTATAAAATACCATAGTGAAATAGATCTATGCACATATATTTATATGCTAAGCATTAAGATAGCGAACAGACAACCTTGGGCCTCTACTCAAGTCCTCCCTCAATGCAAGAACACTTTGTTCTAATAACCCAGCATTCTGTAATGCTCACCTTCCAAACACAATCACTGAAACAAAATGGGTGCATAAGTAAATTTGTTGAAGAAAGCTGATGGTTCCCGTCTATCAAAAGATATAGTATCTAAGGTCTTAAAGGCTTGAAGATAAGCAAGCAGCCATCTAGCTGAGAAGCAACAAAGCCCACAGGGAAGAATCACACCAGCCATGTGATCATTAGGTGTCGATGGGATCAGGCATCAGGTATCAAAGATGCAGAACAAAAAATCATATCAATGTCAATGGGGGAGGGGGAGAGGAGAAGAGCCAAAGCCCATCTGTAGACAATTGGACATCCTCTTACAGAATGGTCACAAGGAAGATACGAGCGAGTCAGGGTGCAATATAGCATCAGTGAAATATGCAAATTTCCTCTAGTTCCATAATGCTTCCTTCCCCCGGCTATCATAACCCCAATCCTACCTTGCAAAACTGGGTAGACTGGAGCATGTACACACTGGTACAAACAAGAGCTCGCAACACAGAGAAACCAGGACAGATAAACCCCTCAGGACCAATACTGAGAGTAGCAATACCAGGAGGGGAAGGAGAAGATAGAGACAGAAAAGGAAACTGATCACAGTGATCTGCATATAACCCCCTCCCAGGGGGACGGACAACAGAAAAATGGATGAAGGGAGACAGCAGTCGGTGTATGACATGAAAAAAATGATAAATTATCAAGGGTTCAAGAGGAAGGTTGACGGGGGAGGGGAAATGAACTGACACCAAGGGCTCAAGTAGAAAGAAAATGTTTTGAAAATGATGAAGGCAACAAATGTACAAATGTGCTCAGCACAGTGGATGCATGTGTGGATTGTAATAAGAGATGTACAAACCCCCAATAAAATGATTTTTAAGCACACTAAATATATTGTTAAGTTTTAATGAAAACTTTGAAATAAAAGTTTTGGTATTTGTTGGTAGGAGCCATTGAGTTGGTTCTAACACACAGCATTCCTTTTATATCACAACAATATACTATGGGGTCCTATGCGAAACTCAAAATCTTTCCTCTGTCTGAGCCCGTAATTCCAACCACAGGCAATCCATTGAATGAGGGTAGTTCTATTTTGGCTGACCCTCTGCTTTAGCAAGCATGATATTGTCTCCAGAATAGTCCCCGTCATAACAGATCCAAAATTTGTGAAACAAAGTATCACCAACCTTGCTTCTAAGGTGCAATCTGGCTGTAATTTTTACAATGTAGGTTGGTTTATTCTCTGGAAATCCGTGGCATATTTAATATTCATCATCAACATCATAATTAAGCCATCAATTCTTCTTTAGTCTTCCTTATTCATTGTCTTGCTTTTATATGCATATGAGGTAATTGAAAAATTCTATAGGTTGTTAAATGCAGGTTTGTCTTAATAGTGACATATTTGTGTTTTTTTTAACTCTTTAAATAGATGTTTTGCCACAGATTTGATTCAATATGTTATTTGATTTCTTGACTACTGCTTCCATGGGAATTGATTATTGATTAAAGAAACTAAAATCCTTGACAACTTCAAGCTTGTCTCCTTTTATCTTAATGTTGATTATTGGTGTAGTTGGGAAGATTTTTGTGATCCATTTTAACGACTGTATTTTTTGATTTTCAGCAGTAAGATCTTTAAGTCCTCTTCATCTTCAGAAACGAAGTTTTAATTTTCATTTTGCAGATTATTAATGAGCATTTATCTAATCCAAATGCCATAGTCTTCTTCACAGAATCCAGTTTCACTTGATCTATATACAAATTCCACATGAACACAATTAGGTGTTTTGGAATTTTTATTATTCAAAATGTCATCCATAATTTATTGTGACTGCCTCTGTATAGTCAATAAAACTAAACAGCAGTTCTCAACCTGGAGGTCGAATGACCCTTTTACAGGTGTCGCCCAATTCATACCAGTAGCAACATGACAGTTATCAAGTAGCAACGAAAATAATTTTGTGGTTGGGGGGCTTCACCACAACATGAGGAACTGTATCCAAGGGTCGATGCATTTAGAAGGTTGAGAACCACTGCACTAAGATGAACATCTTTTTGTCATCCTCTACTTTTAAGCAGGCTCCATCTGATATAATTCCATGCACTTTTTAAAATTTGGCTTGAATATCTGGCAGCTGACTCTCTATGTACTACTGTAACTGTTTTTGAATTCCGCAGCAAAAATTAATGTGTCACGTGAATAAGATTGCATGATAATTTCTGCATTCTGTGCTATCGCCTTTCTTTGTAATGAATACAAATATAGATCTCTTCCAGGTGGTTGGCCAGGTTGCTGTCTTCCACATTTGTTGGTATAGAGGAGTGTGAATCACATGTCCTGCAAACATTTATTGAAACACTGCAACCCACATTCCATACATTTTAAACTCTTGCTTACTACCAATGCCTTCAGTGAAGCTTCGAACACTTGCTTCGACATTATCAGTTCTTGATCACATAGTACTTTTTGATATCGTTGACTCCTTGAGGGACAAGGTCTATGTATTCCTTCTCTTTTGCTCATAGAATCTTTCAGCGTTGCAACTTGTGGTTTGAATTGTTTCTTCATTCCTTTCATATTGAAAAATGCCATGCCGCTCTTCCCGTGTCGTTTTTTTTTTTAATTCTGTGGTCTTTACATATTTCATTATAATGTTTAATTTTGTATTCTTTAGTTACCTTTTGTTGTTGTTTTTTTAAATCATTTTATTGGGGCCTCTTACCATGCTTATAGCAATCGATATATCAATTGTAGCAATCATGTTTGTGCACATTACCATCATCATAATTTTCAAAGCATTTTCTTTTTTTTTAAATCTCATCGTTTTATTGGGGGCTCTTATTGCTCTTATAACAATCCATACAATCTTCCAGTGTGTTGAGCACATTTGTACATATGTTGCCATCATCATTTTCAAAACATTTTTTTCTACTTGAGCCCTTGGTATCAACTCCTTTTACCTGCCTCCCTCCCTCATGAACCCTTGATAATTTATGTTATTATTATTTTCATATCTTATACCAAATGCTGTCTCCCATCACCAACTTTTCTGTTGTTCATACCCATGGAGGTACAGGGGTTTATACATTGGTCGTTGTGATCAGTTCCCCTTTTCTCCCCAAACCTTCCCTCCACCCTAATGGTATCGCTACTCATATTATTGGTCTTGAGGAGTTTGTCTGTCCTGAATTCCCTTTGTTGCAAGCTGTTATCTGTACCAGTGTACATGTTCTCATCTAATCGGATTTGTAAGGTACAATTGGGGTCATGATAGTGTGGATGTGGGAAGCAATAAAGAATTAGAGGAATTATGTGTTTCATCAATGCTACACTGTACTCTGGCTGGCTCATCCCTTTGATTTGACCCTTTTATGAGGGATGTCCAATTGTCTACAGATAGACTTTGGGTCTCCACTCCACCCTAGCACTCATTGACATCGATACTATTGTTCTGGTTTTTTTGATGCCTGATACCTGATCCCATTGACACCTCAAAGACATGGGCTGGTATCTTTCTTCCATGTTGGCTACGTTGCCTCTCAGCTAGATGGCTGCTTGTTTATCTTCACGTCTTTAAGATCCCAGATCCTATATCTTTTGATAGCAGGGCACCATCAGCTTTTTGAAAATTTGCTTTAACATCCATTTTGTATTCAGCGATCATCTTGGGAAGATGAACATCACAGATTGCTGAATTACTAGAACAAAGTGTTCTTGCACTGAGGGAGTACTTGAGTAAAGTCCCAATGTTCCTTTGCTACCTTAATACTTAATATATAAATATATGTACATAGATCTATTTCAAAATCGTTATATAGAAATATATTTACATATGTACATGCCTGTATTTATATCTCTATAAATGTTCTTTGCCTCATAGTTCTTTTCTCTATTTCTTTTTACTTTCCTCTTGTCCCACCATCAGTTTCAACTTTCACTCAGCTTTCATTAATTCCTCTTGGCTACAATGGACATCCTACAGACATCCTATCTCTTGGCTACCAGATATCCTACACTCTCCTTGCCATCGATTTTAGATCACTTGTTCCCGTGTCCCTGGATTTGTTCGCTCTCCTTCCTATCCCCCACAGACCTCTCTCCTGTGTTCCTCCAGAACCATCAGTACAGTTGATTGATGATTCTTGATTGGGATTGTTTATCCTGCCTATCTCATCTAGATAGACATGCAAAAACAATAGTAATAACAAAAACAACAACAAACAAAAGAAAAGTCTATAAATAGTCACTGGTCTGTCTGTTGTCCTTTATGAGTGTTTTCTGGTCAAGTCTGATGCGGTGCCATGCCCTGGCCCCGAAGTCTATTTTTGGGATATCTTGGGGATTTCATTGCTTTCCTCACCTTACTACTCTGTTGCATGCCCTTCTTGTTTCTCCCTGGGGTGGTGGGGTCAGGTCATGCACAATTCCCCCACTGTGTCTCCAGTGCACTATAGCACTATGGGTCAGTGAGGAAGGAACACCATCTCTCCTGGTAGGGTCAGCCTTATTGTCCTCTCTTTGAATTGCCTGCTCTGAGAAGAAATATCATCCTCAGGGCTTGGTGGACCAGGAAGTGTTCCATTCTCTCTTTCTCCATCCCTCTTAATTTGCTCCTGTGTGTCTGAGCAGACATGCCCCTCCCCCTGAGCAGTAACTTCAATGTTGTCCTTTGTAGTATATTCTTCTGGGGAAGGGGTCCATATAGGTGGGATTAGGGTCAGCCTCACATACCTCTCTATTGGTTCACTGCTTCATGCTTGGGTGCTGCATTCATGTCATGGTGCACCAAGTTGAGGTATGGTCCCTCTCTCCCTTGCTATGGAGAGAGGAGATATAAACAATGGCCTCCCCTTGGGTGGTTTAGTGCCCTGTTCCACCACTACCCATGTCTTTTTTGTTTTATTTTCCTCTCCTTCTTAGTTGGCTGCCATAGGTATCTCTGGGTTGGGCTGGACCTTGTTCCAGGAATGTATGCATATAGTAGCTTGGACCTTGTCCCAGGAATGTATGCATATAGTAGCTTTTCCCTTATGTACCTTTCCTGTTTAAGCCAACTTCAATGGACTCATGTACTTGTTCTTCTGTGCTTGGCTTACTTCAGTTAGCATAATTTCCTCTAATACTCCCCACGCAGCGATGTGCTTCATGCATTCATCACTGCTTTTTAGGGCTGTATAGTACTTCATTGTATGTATGGACCTCAGTTTTTTAATCCATTCATCCATTGATGGAAATTTAGGTGTTTCCAACTCTGCGATTGTTAATTGCACCATGATGAACATCGGAGCACAGATGTCTGGCTGTGGTTTGTTTCTTGCCTCTCCTGGGTATATGCCCAGTAGGGGGATTGCTAGTTGTATCATAGCTCAATTTCCATCTGTTGTAGATATTGGTTTCCATAATGGCTGTACATACTTACAGGTTCACAAGCAAAGGATGAGAGTTCCTGTCTCCCCACAGCCTCTCCAACACTTGTTGCTTTCTGACTTTTTGAATTGGGCAATCTTTGAGGGTGTTAGGTGGTATCTCACTGTTGTTTTAATTTGCATTTCTCTTGTGGTTAATAATCAGGAAACTTTTCTAAAATGTTTATTGGCTATTCAGATTTCTGTCCCTGTGAAACTTCTGTTCAGGTCCTTTGCCCATATCTTCAATGGGCTATTAACTTTTTTTTTTATTGGAAGTTAGCAGAGTATTATAGATTTTAGTAATAAAGCCTTTGTTTGATGTGTCATTGCTAAAGATATTTTCCCAGTTTGTGGGCTCTCTTATAAGAATTCTCTTGGCGAAGTCTTTCAATGCACACAGATGTTTTTTCTTCAGTATAACCCACTCATCAATTTGAGCCTCCTCTGTGTTTGTGTCCTTTCCTCTTTCTGATAGCCTATGTATTCCCTGCACCAAAATTCTCAGGTTTGTCCCAATTCCCTAATTGATGGCCCTAATAATTTGTGTTTTTACATCAAGGTTTATCCTTGTGCATGAAGTTAGGAAAGGGTATTGCTTCATTTTTCTGCAAATATATATAGTTTTTTTTTTCCAGCACCCACTTGTTGAAGAGGGCATCTACTTCACATTTGATATTTTTGCGGCCCTTATCAAAGATCAGTTGTCTTTATGCTGATGATTTTATTTCTAGGTTTTCAGATCTTTTCCACAGGTCTGAGTAGCTGCCATTATACCAGTCCATGCTGTTTTGACCTCTGTGGCTGTGTAATAGAGGCTAAAGTCAGGTAAAGGGATCCCTTCCGCTCTGTCCTTCTTCTTGAGTTCTCTGCTAGTTCTGGGCTTCTCTCTCCATATGAAGTTAGTCATCAATTTTTCAAATTCTTTGAAGAAATATTATGGTATTGGTATTGGCATAGCATTAAACTTATATAGTGCCTTGGGCAGAACTGACATCTTTACTGCATTGACTCTTCTAATCCCTGAGAATGGGACATTCTTTCATTTGTTGAGGTCACTCTTGATTTCTTGTTATAGCATTCTGTAATTTTCCTCATAAAAATCTTTTGCTTTTTTTGTGAGGTATATCTCTAGATATTTCAATTTGTGCTTGACTATTCCCTTCTTCCATGGTCTTGTCCAATGTGTATAGTAATCTGATAGACTCGCTTGTTGGTCTTGTATCCTGCTGCTCTGCCAGATTCCTCTATTGCTTCTAGCACTCCTCTCATGGAGCTTTTTTGATTTTCCATATATAAAATCGTACCATCCG
Source organism: Tenrec ecaudatus (assembly GCF_050624435.1). Taxonomy (NCBI): domain Eukaryota; kingdom Metazoa; phylum Chordata; class Mammalia; order Afrosoricida; family Tenrecidae; genus Tenrec; species Tenrec ecaudatus. The sequence goes on along the minus strand of NC_134538.1, from coordinate 56,518,187 downwards.
CGAATAATATCAGTTTCACCTCTTCCTTCCCCAGATGAATACCTTTGATGTTTTTCTTTTGCCTTAAGTTGTTACCTAGGACATCCAGTACAACATTGAATAAGAGTAATGACAAGGAGCAGCCTTTCCTGGTCCCCTTTCCCAATGGGATTGTATTTGTCTTTTTTTTTCATTGACTACCACGTTGGCTGTAGTTTTTTCATATATAGCTTGTGTTATACTAAGGAATTTTACTTCCATTCCTATCTTCTTGAGTGTCATAAACAAGCACGGGTTTGGGATGTTGTCAAATATTTTTCTGCATCTGTCAATATTATCATGTGGTTCTTATCATTTCTCATTTCAATGTGGTGAATAATACTGATGGTCTTTCGTATCTAGTACCATCCCTGCATCCCTGGAATGTATCCTACTTGGTCATGGTGAATTATTTGTTTTTTATACTTTTGTATTCCTTTGGCCAGTATTTTGTTAAGGATTTTTGTATCAGTATTCATTAGGGATATTTGCATATAGTTTTTGATTCTTGTGAGATCCTTTCCCGCTTTAGGTATCAGAGTAATATTAGCTTCATAGGAAGAGTTAGGGAGTTTGCAGTCTTTTTCTATGTTCTGGAAGACTTTGTGTAAGATTAGTATCAGTTCTTCCCTAAATGCTTAGTAGAATTCTCCTGTGAAGCTTTCTGGCCCAGGGAAATTTTTTTTTTTGGTAATCCCGTGATAACCATGTCTGTTTCTTCTTTTGCTATGGGTCTGTTGATATTATTGAAGTCCATCTGCGATAGTCTAGGCAGGTATTGTTTTTCCAAGTATTTGTCCATGTCTTCCAAGTTGTTGAATTCATTGGAGTACAGGCCTTTGTGTACTGTATAATTATCCTTTTAATTTCACTGGGGTCCGTTATAATATACCTGTTTCATCCGTTGTCCTGGCTTTTGAAATTTTTTTCCCTCCTTTCATTAATTAGGTTTGCCAGTGATCTGTCAATTCTGTTAATCCTTTCAAAGAGCTGACTTTTAGCTGCATCGATTTTTTCCAATTTTTTTATTGTTTTCCCTCACATGAATCTCAACCCTAATTTTTTATTATTTCTTCTCTTTTGCTATCTTCTCTAATTCGTGTAAGTTTTGTGTCAGCATACCAACCATAATTCTCTCTTCCTTTTTCATGTATGCATTTATTGCTATCAAGTGTCCTCTGATGATTGCCTTTGCTGTACCCCAAAGGTTTGGGTACGTCATATTTGAATTCTCTGGGTTTCTAGAGACTTCCTTATTTCAACTCTGATCTGGGCCAGTACCTACTCCTCTTGAAATAGAGTGTTATTCATCCTCAAAAGGTTTGCCCTTGTTTTCTTAATTGTCCTTTGTTGATTTCCAGCCTTATGGCATAGAAGTCCAAGAGGGAAGTCTGTATGATCTCTATGTGTTTGAATTTACACAGACTCGACTTGTGTCCCAGCATGTGGTTTATCTTCGAGTATATACCATGTAGACCTGAAAAGAATAAGAATATTTTTGTATTTTTGTTGTATAGTTCTGAAAATATCTATCAGGTCAAGTTGTTTAATTGTAGAGTATACATCTGTAGCCTCCTTTTAAGCTTCTTTCCCTGTAATCTGTCTTTCTCAGAAAGTGGTGTATTAAAGTCATTTCCTGTAATTGTTAATGTTATGATTTCATTTTCATCTTTTGGCATTTTTGATTGATGAATTTCATGGGTCTCATTGGCATGTATGTAATTATTATGCTGACTGGTTCTTGGTATATTGTTCCCATGAACATTATATAGTGACCCTCCTTATCTCTTGTTATGGCTTGCACCTTGTTATCAATTTTGTCCAAGATTAGGATTGCAACTCCTGCTTTTTTGTATTGCTTGGTATAATTTCCTTCAGCCTTTGATTCTTAGCCTATTATTGTTTGTAATCTTGAGATGTGTCTCCTGTAGGCAGCAGATTGATGGGTTGTGTTTTCTAAGCCAGTCTGCTACTCTCTGGTTTTTAATGGCCGATTTTAGTCCATTGATATTTAGAGTTATTGCATCTATCTCTCCACTCTGTGATGTCATCTTTTACCTTTTGTGTTGGGTGTTTTCCTTTCTTATCCATGTGATGGATTCCTATTTGTTCTTGGTGGGGATGGTTTTTCTGTCCACACTTTGTCGGCAAGAATGCTTTTGTAGAGTCAGGTTTCTTTTAATGTATTCTTTGAGTTTTTCCTTTCCTGGGAAGACTCTTACTTTTCAGTCTATCTTGATAGATAATTTGACTACATAGAGTATTATTGAGTTTTCCTTATTTCTTTCAGCTTTTGGAAATATAATAATCCACTCTCTCTTCTTCATGGTGTCTGCTGATAGCGCTGAGCATATTCTTTTTGGGTACCTTTATAGGTGACTGATTTTTTTCCCTAGCTGGTCTTATGATTTCTCCGTTTTCCCAAAGTTTCATAGTTTGACTACTACAAGCCTTGGCAAATTTTTTCTGGGATTCTGTCCAGTTGGTGTCTTCTCGGCTTCCTGAATGGTTGCCTGACTCTCATTCATTAAGCTGGGGAAGTTTCCCTCTGAGAATTCCCTTGCTATTTTACTTCTTACTTCGTTCTTGTGTCATTTTCTGATAATACAATTATTTTAAGGTTTTTCCTTCTTCATTGCATTAGACATTGCTCTCAGGTGTCTTTGGGTTCCCTGATTATCTTGTTTTACTGTCTTTCTCAATTGTCTAAGTCTGCCTATTTATCAGCGAGGTCACTGGTACAATTCTCTGCTTCTTCTAGTCTGCTGTTGATGTCTATTAACTTGTTGTTTGATTTTGTTACTTCATCCGTTAACTCTTGCATTTTTCTTTGGTGTGTGGCCTTTATCTCCTCTAGTGTTGTATGCTTGTTCTATATTGTTTCCCTCATCTCCTGTATGATTTGAAGCAATATTATGAAATTTTCTTTCTGTGGTAGATAAACTTAAGCTACTTCTAGGAATATTTCTAGGTTCCGGACTTCATTCAACATTGTGTTTTGTTTTTCTTGTGGTTGTTCTGACTGGTTGATGTCTGCCTATTGGTTTTGAGGAGCTCAGCACCATTTATAGGGAGCCAAAGAGCCCTGGGCTCTCTCTTTGGGAGACTGTTAGGAATGTTTCTGCATGTGGCCTGTAGCCAAATGCCCTGAGTGTTCAGCTACTGCTTTGTCCCACTGGGGTTTCCCTCTCACCTAGCGGGATTCCATTGTTTGGAGGGTGGTTTGGATGGACCACTCCTGCATCAGGGGCTGCTTTCAGACAGCATTGCGTTCAAGTTCTGCTTGGGCTTCCATAGGAGGCTGTTCGCAGCTTTGGAAGTCACATATACATGACTGCAGACTCCGACCACAGTGTTATAGGCCACAGTCCAAAGGTGTATGCTTCTTTAGGAGTAGGAGTACAAGATGTATGGGTGGTAGGAGAGGCACTGTGGGGTGTGTCCAATGTTAAAGGCACTATGGGTGGGCAGGGGTGGGCAGACCCCAGCTACAGATTTCAGTTTCATGCTTGGATGGTGGGACAGGGCTGGGCGCAGGGAGGGAAGGAGAATGCTGGTCACAGAGGAGGTAGCTACAAGTCAGAAGAGTGAGGCCCCTGGGCATGGCAGGGAAAGCCTCATGCAGATGATTTCAGAGTGGGGTATCAAACTGCGGCTGAAAGCGCTTTGGCTGACCACCTGTTGAGTTTGGGGCACAGATGATGGGTCTGGTTGGACAACCGTGGGATGGTAGCCATGGTGGGATCTGTAGCACAGCATGCAGCAAGAACTGGAGCAGCTTTTGCATCAGACCACAGGTCACCAGAATTCCACTGTGGGTTTAGGAGATGGGATGGAAGCCGTTTCCCAGTTTGGGGAAGCCCTCTGGGCTGTTGCAAACATTTGCCGGTAGCCTCGGATCTCAACACTGGGATTCCCGATTTCCCTACTCATTGAAGTTCATGGAGCTCCCAGCATGGGCTGCCTACCTGGTTGCCATATTGCCAGAAGGTTCTTGAGTTATGTTATGTAATTTTCTATCTAACTCTTCTACTTTGTCATTCATTCATTTCCAAGTGTCTCTAACAACCATTGTGCTCACTTCCTTCTCTCTTGTCTTTTAAGAAATCTTTCAATGTCTTCAGGTATGGTGGCTTGGATGTCATGCCATAATTTTTCTGGTTTAGGTAACTAGTGCTTGCTCTGTCAAATAATCCAATCTATTATTAAGATGGTATATAAATTTACAAGAAGTACATTCAAGGTCATATTTTGGATCTTGTGGTTTTATTTTAATTTTCTCTAAGTTCAACTTGAACCTGCATATAAGATATTGATGGTTGATGTTCTGAAGTTGGCTACTGGCCTTGTTCTGGTGGGGATATTGAGTTTCTCCATCATAATTTTCAATACATCTAGTCAATATGAGTCTCCACATTTCATCAAGGTTCATCTGTATAATGGCCAGTTTTGATGATAAAAAAACATTTGCAATGAAGTTCCTGGTCTTGAAAAATTCTATCATGCGATTTCTAGTGTTAATTCTATTATCAGAGTCATATTTCAAATGTTATCATTCCTTTATTTCCAGCTTTCTGATTCTCATCACCTGTCATTATCTTGATTGTATATTTGATCAATTTCAGACTGTAGAAATTGGTAAAAGTCTTCAATTTCCTGTTCTGTGGCCCTAGTTGTTCGGGCATAATTTTTAATAGTAGTCATATCAACCAGTCTTCCTTGTAGGCATATAAATATGCTAACACTCACAGCATTGTTCTGGAGGATATATTTGAGATATTCTTTTTCGTGGGAAATATAATGCCATTTTCCTTCAATTTTTCATAACCAACATAATAGACCATAAGATTGTGTGCTTGAAAATAGCTGATAAAAATCTATTTCAGATCACTAATGCCTGAGTAATCACAGTATCAATCTTTATACATTACATTTCATTGTTGATGACAATGAATTTTTAGATTCAAAATTTGTACAACTGATTATTAATGGGTGCTTTTGTAGTAATTATGTTTGTAAGAATTAATACAAAACTAATCCCAAGGAGTTGAAGATTGTCCCAAAAGTCCAACTCTTGCAAGATCATAGTCTTCATTTTTCTCAGTTTCAACCCTTGAATATATTTCCTATCATCTCTGGCTTCTGCAAATTGCTGCAGTGTTGCACAGGGCTCAAAAAAGTTTGAGGAATTGTCCCATTCAGTTGTGGATGCTTTTAAGTCCAAAATCAAAGGATCAGGCAGGGTGAGCTAGATACTGTCTCAGAAAATGCTCTTGACAGTGATGAGACCACACCCCCTGCTTTTCAGTGGGCTCAGTTTATAAGCAGTGGGATGTTACTGCAGAGAATCCTGCTCAAAATTATTCACAAGTGAATTCTATCTTCCCTTACTTTCTTACCAGACTCATGTAGGGCAAGGTCACTTAATGAAATTACATGGTACAATCAAATTCCCCCTAAATACAATAATCTATTTTCCACTCTAAACTGTATCATATTTGTGCATATATGACTTGGGGCCTCTGGAAAGGTGTTTCCACTAGGCAATGATCCCCTACTACTCTTAATCAACCAGGTTTCTTTCCTCAGGCATACTAGAAACATATTCCCTTTTCCTCTCAGCGGTGGCATATAATTCTTTACATCCATTTTGAGCAACAATAACCAATAACAATAACCAAGACAACAGTGTGGTGTAATTCACATCCTCTTCGAAAATCAGTACACAAAATGGGATTATAGCAATGGGAATTTGAAACTCAGAATTATTTCACATAAGGAATTATTACTTAGAGGGCCCTATTAATTGATTAAAACTCACTTTTTGCTTGTATTTTCTCATTTTGAGTCATGTAACAAGGGCTATGCTACAACCATTTTATTAAGGTTGACTCTACATTGAAGAGTCAGGTCTTCCCCAGTTGTATTTTGAGTGCGATCCAACCTAAGAAACTTATCTCCTGACATTATATCTTACAGTATCATGCATAAATGTCTTATAAATACCAGCATGATACTTTCTGGTCCTATAGGACTGGGTAGAATTTCCCCTGTTGGTTTATAAGACTGTAATTCTATGGGAGTAGAGAGCTTCATTTTTCTCTCTCAGAATAACTGCTGGTTTTGAATAGCTGGCCTTGTGGTTCTCAACCCAACATGTTTCCCATGATGGGCATCTCAGACATCATACTCAAACTCACTGCTATTGAGACATTTCTGATTCATGTTGATCCTATAGGACAGACTAGACAGCCCCAGTGAGTTTCTGAGACTGTAATTTTTTATGGGTTATACTTCATATATATAGTTTAATTATTCAGCATACTAAGAAGATTTGTGTAATCATCACCACCATCAATTTCAGTGCATTTGTTTCTTGTACTTATCATCAATTACTCACTATTTCCTTTATATGTATATCTCAAAACCACTTCAACAAAGGAGACCTCACCTCTGCTGGTGTCAGTTTTTCAGGATTGAGACAGGGGGAGAGGTAGAAGATCAGATGTTGTCGTACAATATTGTGCTAAGATCACCCCAAATCAACAGCTACTCCTACAAGAGTGATTAGGGAGATGGGTGGGCATGCACATCATGGAGAAGGCCATTACATTTCTCTTGGTGGGTAAATTAGAAAAAGTAATGCCCCATCAGGAAAAGTAAATGCTTAATAATAGTTGCATAGAGAACACACCTAGCACTATGTTCCTGATTGATCTTTTTTGCATACTTTTATACAGCCCTTGGTGACCCAGACCTGGTCCTACAGATTACTGGGACTTCAGACTCTATCCTTTCAAGATGTACAACATCCTTCAAAGGCCACATTAGAATAATTTGATGTGAAAACCCTGCTAAGTCAGCTGGAATTTACTTGAAACTCACCTATAGTAATTTTAAGAAGCAACATACTCTCTTGGTCTTAAGGCTGAACTATCCTAGTTTGAGAAGAAGCAGATAAGTGCTGTAGAATTAATGGTCTTTGGACTTTGGTTTGGATTTATTACTCTGAGGGTGTCCAAGGAATGGTGGCCGGGGACTACTCTATACTTACTATTTTCATACCTTCTTTGCTTTCTCATGACATGTATTCATCGGGTGGACATGGTGTGGCTTTTGGAATTAGTGTCATTGAAAGTTTTCCCTGTTACCAACTGTAGCATGGACAAAACTGAAATCATGACGTTAGTCTCAACACTTTTCCCCACAGCTTTCCTCATTTCCTTTGGTGGCAAGATGATCTTTACAGTATACTCATGTTATGAGGAGAAAAATTCTGTAAAAGGAAATTAATTTCACTTCAAAAAGAGGTCAGCTCAATTATATTAACTCTAATTCACAGCATAACCTTCAGATTTTTCAAAAAATAAGAAAGTTAACTCTATCCCTAAAAGAAAAAGAAAGTATTCCAGAGTTGAAATGGGATTTTTCCAGTGGAACCAATGCTAAAGAAAGAGACATTTAAGATGTCATAATAAATTTCAAAGATCCAAAATCTTACTTTATACACCAAGCTCAAATGTCTAATAGAGAAATAAACACCAATGACTTAAAAGAGTAGAATAATGTATATTATTTTTGGACATGGTTCTGAAACATATTTGTGAAGAAAAAGATAAGTTGATGTAGTTATATAATCTGTTGTCAATTTGAGGATTAAGAGAAGGGGTGGAGTCTGGTCTGTCAATCGGGTCATAGCCAATGAGGCCTCTGTTTGGACATGGCCTTCTCCTGAGATTCTGGGAACTCCAATATTTCCTGCTTGGAGGCAGGAGACACACACACACACTCTGTTCACTTCCTGTGAGACATCCCTGAGGAGAAGCCACATGGACCTACCCGGATGCAGCTCTGGGAACTGGAGGAACCACATAGAGACCCATGCCAGTGCTGAGGTACTTCAACAGCCAATGACTTTGCACCCACTGGCCTGTGATCTTTCTGCATTCAGCATCACTGTATATGTTTTGTGAGTCTGAAGAGGACTTCATAGATTGGTATTGGACATTTGGGCTAATATTGGACTTGATTTGGACTGGGTTGAGATGTTTTCTAAATGCAAAATTGCCCTTTATATAAAACTCTCTCATATGAGTTTCTATGGATTTGTTTCTCTACTCTACCCAGACTAACACAGTTGATTCCACCCCCAAAATATCACTGACAGTAAAGGAAATTGGTCTATAATAATATGTTTAAGAGATAAACACTGTTGTTAAGACAAACTCATTTTAAGCCTCTAAAATTTAAGTTGACTGATCCTAAATTGTTTGGAAATTATAATAATACTGAAGAAAAATTGCTCTCATTACTTTAAGATGTTTACTTAATAAATAACTTTTTAGACCCAGGTTAAAAATATATTAGGTAGCAAAAATAGTGTGAAATAAAACATTTGAAATGTATCTCTCCATAAAAACAACCAGAACTGGCAAAAACTGTCAGAATTATTACTATTGTGACTCTGAAAGAAACTAAAACCCAAAGCAATCAGGGGTATACTTAACCAAAGAGGAAAAACAAATCTATAGCAGAAATGTAAATTGAACCAAAACACCTGACTCTTAAGATTATGATCTTTGTAGGACTGACATATCTCTCATCCCCTTTTCACCAGTTAGTGGCTGATAGTTGATATTCTGCACCCTTTGTGTGTGAACTTTTATTGAAGAGAGCATCTTCCCATTCATGCCCTTCCCATACATTATTAACTCTCCCATGGCCTAAAATTGGCACTTTCTCAGTACCACTGAGATCTTCAATATGCACATTTTCAGATTTTGTGCTGAATAACAGCTGCCTCTGCTGCCACCAGTGCACCTTCCCATGACAAGGGTGAAATGAATATCACATACCAACCTGTTCTGAGGTCAGCAGTACACAGTCCTGCTGCTCAGGGGTGGGGAGCAAGTCCTTATGCCCAGTACTGCTCCCCTCTTGCCCTGTTATCTTTTTTGGCTCTTCTCCTTATCCTGTTTTATATCTTCACATTTCCTCACTGTTTTATTTTCCCCAATTTTGAGCCAACTACACTACCGAGATATAACCACATACCTGTCACTGGGCAAGTATCATGACCAACTCCAACACAACTGGAACATCAACAGATGGTCCTCAATGTTTTCCTAGCCAATTTTCAACTAATCAACATGGACAGCAACCAGAAGAATGTTTACATACCCAGCCACAACCCAAACACCAGGATACTGGTGGCAAGGGCTCCAAGTTCATCATACTAACATCCAGGGTGGCATATCTACAATGCCTCCCTAGAGATAGGAAAACAAAACACCAGGGTGAGGCAAATCAAGATAGAATAAATAAAAAAGCACAGCGACAGTTTCTGGGAGATAACATATGTCAAATGTCTCTCTCTCACATATACAAACCAAAAAAAGCAAAAACAAACAAACAAACCCAACAGGGCAAAATGGCTGACCCAGGGAGCAAAATAGATCCAGAAAATCTGTAGGAAGAAATGTGACTGGAAATGCCTGATAAAGAATTCCGAAGCATTCTATTTTGATTTTAAAAAAAAGTAAATTATAGAAAAACTCAGGAAAATATAAATGAAACTCTAAGAGAAATCAGGAAAACATTATAAGAACAAACTGGCCAATCAGGTTATTAGAAACCACACGAAAGCAACAAATAGAAATCCAGATGATTAACACTAAAATTTGAGAAATAAAAGAATACAGTAGAAGGACAAAGATATATAATTATATCAATGAAAGGCAGGTTGAATAAAATTGAAGATAAAACATTTCATATTAATTTGCTAGAGAAACAATTAGAAAAAAGAATGAACAAAAACAAAGACTAAGAATAACAAATGGTGCCATTACAGAACTTCCAAATGGAAAGAAAATCACAATGCTATCAAGATAAAATAGACTTATGAAGAAACTGAGGAGATAAATAATAGATGGTGATCACAAAGAAAATTAATAAATACTCTAACTCAATAAACATAATAAAATCATAAGGATACAGGAGTAAAATTCCACAGCAATAAATTAAATAAATAATTGTAAACAAAATTAATTCAGTATAAATTTTAAAAAATAAATCAAAAGCACAACTATAGTAAACAACACAAAACAAAACAATTCCTATCATGGATAATCACATTGGATGCAAATTAATTAGATACACAATTCAAGAGATAGTGGCAAAATTAATAACAAAACAGAACTTAGACACAAAAATATAAACGTAAGAATGGAGAAAAACATACCAAGCAAACAGCACCCCATCGAAGCAGAAGTGATAATATTAATTTCTGATAAAATAGACTTAAAGTGAAAATCGTTAGAGACAACGAATGGAATCATATAAAAATGAAGGGGTCAATCCAATAAGAAGGCATAATTGTAATAAATACAAGGTTAAGCCAATAAGTATTGATATAAAATTATAGAAACTTTTATCAAATTATAATATCAACATGTGAAACTATTTTTTAATCATTTTATTGGGGGCTCTTATAACATTTCATACATCAATTGTATCAAACATATTTGTACATTTGTTGCCATAATCATTTTCTAAACATTTACTTTCTATTTGAGACCTTGGTATCAGCTTCTCTTCCCCCCTACCTCATGACCCCCTGATAAATTATACATTATTATTTTAATATTTCATATCTTACACTGTCCGCTGTCACTCTTTACTCACATTTCTGTTGTTCAATTCCTGGAGGGAGGGGGATTATGCATCAATTATTGAGATTGTTCCCAATCCCTCCTGCTCTCACTCTCCCAAACTCCTCAAAACACAAAAAACATACATAATTCCAGGTCTATCCACTGACCTTTATGCCTATCTCCCCATAGACCCTAGGGGTTCCAGGAACTGCCCCTTTAGCCTGAAGTCTATTTTGGGGGCTCCTCAAGGGGGTTGTGGCTTGGCTTGGCTTCTGTTGCTGTTCTGCTCTGTTCCCTTCGTGGTTCGCCCCACTGTCGGGATGATTAGACCGGACTCACTCCCCTCTGTGTTTCCCTATTGTCTTCTGTTGTGGTCTGCTCCAGCAAGGGGACAGTATGTCTCATGTTGTTGGCTGTCGGCCCTACATTCCTCTCTGTGCTTCAGTGGCTCCATGTAGGGACGTTGGTGTGCCAATCCTTCTTGGTTTGCTTCTGTGTAGATGTGACAAGCTGGCCCCTCTCCGCATCCTGCAGGTTTAGTTATCTTCTGTAGCACATTCTTCTAGGAGTGATGGTGGTGTCTGTGTCAGTTTGGCTCTGCTTGGGGCTGGCCCTGTCACGCTCTCTTTTCATGAGTTGCTCCATGTGGCTACGTGGTCTTCAAGGTTTGGTGTGCAGTAGTGGGGTCTGCACTCATGCTTCAATTTCTCTGGAGGTATAAACAATGCCTTCCCCCTGGTTGGATTAGTGTCCTATTTCCCCAGTGCCATCCTCTCCTCTTTCTTTTTTCTTTTCCCTCTGCTCTAGCCCCTTCTTCTTTGTGTTGAAAAGACATATACATCCTGAGTTTGGTCTGTCCCCTGCCCAATTGATTGTACCTCAACCCGTAAGTGTGAGATATGTGAATTTACTTCTGTTCCTACTGTGCTGATTATACCTACCTTGGTGGACTCATGTTGGACTTGTTCTTTTGTGATTAGCTAGTTTCACTTACCAAAATTTCCTCCAACTCTTCCAATGAGACGATGTGCTCCCTGAGATCATCAGTGCTTTTTAGTGATGTGTAAGATTCCATTGTGTGTATGTGCCCAAGGTTTTATTTTAATTCGCAGTAATCTTTTATGGTTTTATAAAATCATTTTATTGGGGGCCCATACAACTCATCACAATCCATACAGCTATCCATTGTGTCAAGCACAATTGTACATTTGTTGTTATTATCATTCTCAAAACATTTTCTTTCTACTTGAGCCTTTGGTGTCAGCTCCTTATTTTTCCTCTTATTCCCTGTCACCCCTCCCTCATGAACCCTTGATAATTTATAAATTATTATTTTGTCATGTCTTACACTGTCTGACATCTCTCTTTACCCACTTTTCTGTTGTCCGTCCCCTAGGGAGGGGGTTATATGTAGTTCCTTGTGACTAGTTCCCCATTTCTACCCCACCTTCCTCTGACACTCCTTGTATCACTACTCTCATTATTGGTCCTTAGAGGTTTATTTGTCCTGGATTCCCTGTGTTTCCAGCTCCTATCTGTACCAGTGTACATCCTCTAGTCCAGCCAGATTTGTAAGGTAGAATTGGAAACATGATAGTGTGGGGAGGAAGCATTAAATAACTAGAGGAAAGCTGTATGTTTCAGTGTTGCTACACTGCACCGACTGGCTCGTCTCCTCCCCACTACCCTTCTGTGAGTGAATGTCCAGTTGCCTACAAATGGGCTTTGGGTCTCCACTCCACACTCCTCCCCATTCATATTGATCTGATTTTCTGTTCTTTGATGCCTGATACCAGATCCCATCAACACCACGTGATCACACAGGCTGGTGTGCTTTTTCTATGTGGGCTTTGTTGCTTCTCAGCTAGATGGCTGTTTGTTTACCTTCAAGCCTTTAAGACCCCAGACACTGTATCTTTTGATAGCCAGGCACCATCAGCTTTCTTCACCACATTTGCTTATACACCCTCTTTCTCTACAGCAATCGTGTCGGGAAAGTACGCATCATAGAATGCCAGTTTAAAAGAACAAAATATTCTTGCTTTGAGGGAGCACTTGAGTAGAGCATGCCAGAGTTTTCAATCTACTCATCTATCTATGGATGTTTAGGTTGTTTCCAATTATTTGTGATTTTGAATTGTGCCACAATAAACAAAGCACAGATGACTGATCATGGTTTATTTCTTACCTCTTCTGGATATTTTCCCACTACAGAGATTACTAGATCATAAGGTAACTCAATTTCCATTTGCATTAACTATCACCAGATGGCTTTTCACAGTGTCTGTATGTATCTACACGACCACCAGCAGTGGAGGAGAGTTCTTATCTTGTGTCATCCCCTCCAACATTTATTGTTCTCTGATTTTCTGATTTGAGCTAGCCTCAAGGGTGTTAGGTGGTATCTCATAATTGTTTTAATTTGCATATCTCTGATGGCTAATGATTGGGAGCATTATCTTATATGTTTATTGGCCATTTGGGTCTCCTCGCTAGTGAAAATTCTGTTCAGGTCATTTGTTCACTTCCTCAGGGGAAACGATTATTTTTTTACATATACGCCTTCTGTGTCTGCACACTTCTGAAGGTGGTGTTTCCATCTGTCTCATCATTTTCCAAAACAAAATTATGCATTCTTTAATTTATACCACATCAATACACCAGTTTTTTCATCCTTCAGGAACTCAATTCTTCGAAATGTTCATTGAGTTTAAGGAACATAGATATTTACTTGTGCTTCAGTGACTATTCAAAGACATTTAACTGTGAATTTTAAGTCTCTACATAACATTTTGAAGAATGAGAATTCCAAATAATTTCATGGTACTTGTGCAGAACCTGTACACAGAATAAGAGGAAGTCATTTATACAGAAGGGGGATACCTACAAGATGCAAATGAAGAAATGTGTAAGTTAAGATCATATCCTCTCACCGCAGTTATTCACTCTGTTAGCTGAGCAAATAATCCGTGCCACTAGAGTGTAGGAAAAGGAATCTACTACCATCAATATTGGAGAAAGGCTCATTAACAGCCTGCAATATGCAGGTAGCATAATCTTGCTTGCTGAAAATGTAAAAGATTGAGCCACTTACTGAAGAAAACCAAACACTATAGTCTTCAGTATACATTGTGCCTCACCAAAAAGAAAACACGTATCTTCACCAATGGACCAATAGTGAGTGGAGAAAATATTGAAGCTGTCAAAGATTTCCATTCGTTTACATCCACAATCAATACCAAGAGAAGCAGAAGTCAAGAAATTGAAGAGGGCTTCGCATTGAGCAAATGTGCTGAGACCTATTTAAAATGTTAAAAAAGCAGCGATGTCACTAGGAAGACTAAGTTGTACCTGCCCCCAGCCGTGATATTTTCAAGCACCTCACAAGCATGAGCAAGCTGGATAATGAATAATGATGATGAAAGGATAATTGATGCATTTGCATTATAATGTTGGCTAAAATATTAAATGTACTATGGACTTCCAAAAGAATGAAAAAATCTCTGCTGGAAGTATATACAGAATTCTCCGTAGAAGTGTAAATGTGAGAATTTCTCTTGAACACTTTGGACATGTTATCGGTAGCTTCCAATACCTTGGGAAAGGTAGTATGTTTGGTGAAGTATCAAAACAAAACCTAGCCCACTGCCATTAGGTTGATTCTGACTCATAGCAATCTTGCTGGATATAGTATAACAACTCCTTATGGCTTTTGAGAATTTAAATCTTGAAGGAAGTAGATAAAATAAATTCATAAATTCATAAGATGAGATTTTGGGCATATGCCTGAATGATTTAAGACTTGTGAGATATTGGGTTGGTGAAAATAATTTTCATGTGGGAACAAACATAATTTAGGCACATGAAAAAGTGGAGTGTTGTGGAATGCACCGTGTCTCAAAAAGATATGCAGAAGTACTAACATCTACATTTATGAATATGACATTGCAGGACAAATAAAAGGCTTTCTTTGTCATTAGTTAAAGGAAAGCCTACTGGAGCAGGATATGTCCTAACACTAATTCTTTATAACTGGTATTTTATAAACGTGACTAACGGTGATGGAACAAAAACAGCAAGCATTAAAGGATTTCACATGGATGAAGACATGTAAGGATTAATGTCCACTTCCAGACAAAAACAAGAACTCTATGGGAGTACCAAGAGCTCAAAGCCAGGAAAAATAATCATGCAAAGCGCCAGCCTTGCCAATATCCTGAATATCATAGATTTCAACCCTCTACGACTGTGAGACTATGGAGTTTTCTTCTTTCAAAGCATCCACTCTGTGAGTTTTTTTTTTATAGCAGTTCTAGGAAACTAAGACACTTATATTGGAAGAAAATTTGAAAAGGATAATGGTATGTTAAAAGATAGCAATTCAGGGCTTTTTCAAAAGCAGAAACGACATCCTTATAGTAATGAAAGAAATTTGGTTCATACAAAATGTCTCATAAATGTGAAAATGAGAGAGGCACTAATTTCTATCAATAAGACCTCTGATCATAATTAAGGAAAATTTTAATACAAGTGTTTATTCTAAGAATATAATATGTACTGTTTCGGGTTTTAATTGGTCTTTTGAGTTACTATAGGTTGTACTTGACCTGTCAGGAAAATTATTGAGTTGAATCCATGGTCTCATCATTTTAGTTAACCTTAATTCTCCTCATTTTATAATTGGGCTATCAGGGAAACTATTAACTACAGAGTTCCAAGAAGTTTCCAAAAGTCCAGAAAGTTCTTAACTATTTAGAACTCAGCTTGTCATGAGTCCACTATTCCTCTCGAGTGTATTTTATGATAAAAGTGAGTCATGGAGGTGTGATAGTTAGGCTTTGGGAGCCAACATGGCTCCCATAGGAACATTTTGGTAGAGGTTAGCCTGTCAATCAAGTTGTAGCTTTTTGTATTCCTGTATTTATCATTTTGTATTTCTCTCTGGAAGTAGACCACATTCTCTCTCCTTTTACCTTCCTGTTGACAAGCCACATGGAGCCACACTGAGACCTGCTAGAGCCCTGGAGATGCTTCCACCACCCATGAATCCACAAGACTTTGCACCCACTGGCCTGTGATCTTCCTGCATTTTGCATCATTGCATGTGATGGGTGAGCCTGAAGAGGGAATTATGGACTAGTATCATACTTATGGGTTAATGATATAGGACTTATTGACTTGATCTGGACTGTACTGAGATGTTTTCTTAATGCAGAATTACACTTTGATATAAAGCTCTTTCCTATATATATATGAGTGTCACTGGATTTGTTTGTAAGACTGTCTATACAGTGTAATGTAAGTCATTCTTCTTGAGAATCTGAAAACATCCACAGGCCAAATTTTAGAAGCTGTGGTGAAGAGGCAATATTAAAGTCAAGGTTGAGCTTTTATCTCTACTTCTAGTGTATAATCTTGGACACAAGACCTATGGACCTCATTAGTCTCATTTTCAAAACCATGAGTTTAAGTTATTTGAGCTTTGAAGTTCCAGACCACTTTATAGCTAAATCAGTAATGTTCCGTCATAAGTAATGCTCTGTGTATTCAAATGAAAAATGGGCTGCTCAATACAGAGAGTGCGGTGAATGCAAAGGTGATTCACTAAGGACATAATTTATTGATAGCAAATGCTATATATTTTTTATTTCTTCAAGGAGGCTTCTTCTAAGGCTAATAAATTGTTAGAAACCAAGAATTTTTTTGTGCTTATTTTCAACAGGGAAAATGCTGTCTGTTTGACTTGTTAACACATTTTTGTGTATTTATCAGTTGATTAACTTTTCTCAAAACTAGTATTCTTTCACAGGGAAAAACAGAAAGAAAACAAAAAAGCAGGGACTGGAAGACAATAGCTAGAAGGATAGTTCATGAAACCCACTGGAAATCAGATATTGGTATGTTTCCGCTGTATCTCAGAGCTGGATTTGAAATCAATTTTATTGGATTCTGCCTTTCCTATTTAGTTTAAACCACGAAAATTATAAAATATCTACCTGATCTTTTAAGTGAGTCTTCTTCAGGTGGTACAGAAGACGCCGGGGGTAGATGCAAATTAGTATTTGGCTAGTAAAACATGACCAGAAAGAGAGCTTTACAATCCAGTGTTTATTCTCTTACATCAATGTGCCACCCACAGGCAGAGAATCTACTGGCAGAGATGATGGACTTTGTGCCCCTGGGGCCCTCCTTAAGTTAGATCAGCATCGTAGAGCATGCTGGGTAGAAGTCTCACATACAGTGGCTATAGGTGAGCACTAAGTCCAAGGGGAACACGGTCAGAATGAAGTATGGGAGTAAAATCACTTAGACTAGATTGCATGCTAACCCTACTTAGCCAATGACTTATTAACCTATACAATGAGTTAGGAAAGGTTGTTTACACCATGTCCTGGAAAAGGCATTGTATTATCTCTTCCTTTAAAAATTATTACAATTCACTTTATGGGTTACGTACTTCCTTTTTGAAAGCTACTGGTCACTTCACTAATTCAATTTCTAAATCGATATATGCTTATTCAAATGACTTATTTTTGTTGTGTGAAGTTTGGCAGTTTTTAATTTTCAGAACCTGGCTATTCTATTTAATCTCTAAATCATCAAATTTATGGGCAACTTTTTTGTAGCATTCTATTTTGGCCTAAAAGCATATTCTGTGTGACTTCTATTTTTTATAAGTATTATAATATGCATTCTATGACCCATGGAAGAAGGTTTATAGACAACTTGAAAAATGCAAATCAGAAAGCTTTACTAGCTGAATACCAAGAAGACCTGAAGCAATTACTGATGATGATCACTATCTATTGCCCTTGATGTAGATTATACCTCAATACAAATCCTTATAATTGTACCAAGAAGCAACATAATGATAAACAGATAAAATATTAATGTTGCCTAAGATTTCAGTTTTTGGAACCACAAACAACATAAATGGGATCAATGGTAAAAAAAATCAAATTGCATATTAGATTGGGTAAATCTGTCAGTAATACCTCTTATGATGTTACAAAGCAAAGATGGCTTTTGAGGAGGCGTGATATTTCTAATCACTTTATATGCATGTGAAATTGGCACAATAGTAAGGGACTCTGAGGAACAATTGATGTTTTAATTATAGTATTGGACTATATGAGGGGATATTCTCCAAAAAACAGAATTACGCTGAGTGGAGCATTTTTCATTGTAGGCAAGCATCCAGCAGCTTGTTCTGAGTTAGTGTATCCCATGGCATTGCCTGGGAAGGTTCTCTCTGATCCAGTGAATATTTTCATAAAAGCAGTTTCTTTAGAACCTTGTTTTTATTGTGTGTTGCCAGTTTAAGAGAAGAGCATTCTAAGGTGAAATGCTGTTTCTTGCTTGAGAAAATGCTGCAGAAAGTGTTGTGATTTTGATGACAACTCACAAAGACAGCACTTTGGGAAAAACTCAAGTCACTGAGTAGTTTTCTCATTTCAAAAAAAGGGTGATCTGTCAATTGATGGCAAACCTTGTTCTGTACATCTGTAAACTTGCCGAATGGACAATTTTTTTTACTCTGTAGTGCATTTGGAGTTCATTCCACCAGGTAAGACTGTTAATCATGTTTTTTATTTAGAAGTTCTGAAAAGATTACATAACAGTGTATGACAAAATTGGCCTGATTTGTGGCAGATGGGTTCTGGCTTTGCCACCAAGACAATGCACCTGCTCACTCAGCCATCTCAGTGTACCAGTTTGGGGAAAAAAACAGCATGCCTCTCTTGTCCCACATAACTGATTCACCTGACCTCATTCCATGCGTCATCTTTTTATTTCTGAAATGAAGAGGGACATGAAAGGACAGCAATTTGATGACAGAAAAGAGGAAGAACCAAACGAGGGAGGAAGTCAGCCATCCAAAGAGGTGAATTTGTGTGGTAGTCACCTAATCTGGTGTCAATTTAAGGATTAAGAGTGTAGGGGTGGAGTCTAAGATGTCAATATGGAGATAGGCAGTGCCTTCTCCTGAGAAGTCTGGGAAATCTGGTACTTCCTCCTTGGAGGCAAAAGACATCTCTCTCTCTCTGCTATTCCCTGGGAAACATTGCAGAAGACAAGCCACATGGACGCAACCAGACTTTGGAAGTCAGAGAAGCCACAGAGAGACCCCTGCCAGTGCTGAGATGTTTCTAATGATACTGGACCCAAATATTTCCACCCACTGGCCTGTGATCTTCTGCATTCGGCATCATTGCTTGTGTTTCATAAGTCTGAAGAGGACTTTATAGATTGTTATGAGAAATATGGGATAATATTGGACTTTGTGGACTTGAGCTGGATTGGGCTTGAATGGTTTCTCAATGCTCAATTGCTCTTGTATATTAATCTCTTTCTTATACACATATGTGTGTCCATGGATTTGTTTCTGTAGTCTACGCAGACTAACACAATTTGAAAAATGTTTCCAAGAATGGAATCACAGATTTGACAAATCTATTAAGTGTAATCAAAAGTACTTTGAATGTGATTAGGTTGTTTTGAAAAAAAAAAGATACATACCTTTAACAAATGTATACATTCTGTTTTTTTGGGGGGGTATCCCCTTGTATATCTGTATTATAGTATTGAGACTGTTTACATGAACTGTCAGAAGAATGAATAACTGACTGAGAATGTATAGCCAGAATGCGCTATAGAAATGGGGAAGGTGAGAGTCTGGATGACATACTTTGTGCATATTATCAGGAAGCACTGGTGCCTGGAGAAACATATCATACTGATAAAGAAGATGAAGAGCCCCAGTAAGATGGATTGACACAGTGGCTGCAATCATTGGATCAAATTGTGAAAATAACGTAGGAAAGGGTAGTGTTCCATTCTGTTGTGCAAAGATGGTACTGAGTCAGAACCAATGTGAGGGCACCTAACAAGAACATTAGTAGTGAATAGAACCCTGGTGTGGTAGTTACATAATCGGGGGTCAATTTGAGGATTAAGAATATAGGGGTGGAGTCTAGCCTGTCAATCAGGTTATAGTCAGTGAGGCCTCTGTATGGGCATGCCCTTCTCTTGAGGATTCTGGAAACTCCTGTATTTTCTCCTCGGAGGCGGAGACAGTTTCTCTCTTTGCTCACTCCCTGTAAGAATCCCTGTGGAGAAGACTATGGAGAGAGGTTGATGGAGCCACACCTCTGGAGCCAGAGAAACCACGTGTGGGTCTCTGCCAGTGCTGAGATGCTTACGTCACCACTGGACCCACAAGACTTCCTACCCACTGGTCCGTGATCTTCTTGCATTCGGCATCATTGCATGTGTTTCATGAGTTTGAAGAGGACTTAATAGATTGGTATCAGACATTTGGGCTAATATCTGATCTATGGACTTGATCAACATTGGGCTGGGATGTTTTCTCAACATTCACCTGCTTTTGTATACAAAGGTCTTTCTAATACACATATGTATCTTCCTGGATCTGTTTCTCTAGTCTACCTAGACTAACACACCTGGTGATACAGTGATTAACTATTTGGCTGCAAACAGAAACGGTGGCAGTTGGAACTCACTAGGCACTCTGCTTAGGAAACTCTCTGGGTCAATTCTACCTAGTTGCTATGAGGTATATAAGGTTATTATGAGTTGAAATTGACATAACAGGAGTGA
Source organism: Tenrec ecaudatus (assembly GCF_050624435.1). Lineage (NCBI taxonomy): Eukaryota > Metazoa > Chordata > Mammalia > Afrosoricida > Tenrecidae > Tenrec > Tenrec ecaudatus. Next base: position 56,497,896 of record NC_134538.1, on the reverse strand, counting down.
ACTGAATAAAAAACACATCAAAGTTTCTGATGCTAAAGTGCCTAGGGTCTACTGGGAGGAGACATAATAACATACAGACAAGCATTTCAATGATACAGTTTGCAATTTGGATAGTAATGTGGGGTGAAGAGAATGAAGCATTTCCCTATAGGATAAACATGAGGTAGGCTGTAACAATGTATTAATTTGAGATTTGCAAAATTATAGCTGCAAAATGATTGAATTCTTTATAGTATTAATGGCACCAGATACTTGTGTATGGAAAATGAAAAATACAGGACATTTAAAATAATTTATCTTGTTACATGTAGTCCATTCATCTTGGGTAGCTATGATATTCTATTATGCTTAATGTTTATGGTTATTGACAAGTAAATGATTGTAAATCACATTTTTATGCTGAATATTGAACTCGGCGCTTGGGTTTCTTTTATTAATAGAGAGCCGCATGCTGCAGTTCGGGGCTGTAATTATTATCTCAGTGCTTCTGCTCTTTGAAATGCTATGATGGCAACAGTGTCACCCGAACGCCAATCAGTCATCTCCCTTCAAACGTATCAGTGTCAGACTAATGAGTAGCATAAATTATTTGATAAATAAACTCATAATCACAACTCCTCCAGAATCACTCTGATATTAAATTGGTGCTTGTACTGGCAAAGGAAACAGTTCATTTTTCAAAACAAAAAATCTCTATCACTCCAGAACATATTCAACATCATAGGAGAAACCCTCCTCTGAGGCTGGAGAAAAGGTTAAGGCGATAATACGACGTTTGTGAGGAAGACAGAGGTACTCATCAAATCCTACTTGTGCTGTTTGTTGACCTTCATGTGCTAGGCTACATTGCTTCTAATGCTTCAAAACAATTATTATTGTAACTTTTTAATTGAAACGTGAAAATGAAAGAATGTGGCCTACGGTGCATAAAATTTTAACGTGAGATCAAGAAAGTTAGATTGTCACAGGAATACTTCTAGTTTTCCATCCCCTTTTGCCTATTAAAATTCTTTACTAAGAATAGCTCACGTTTACGGACCTAGCATGTGACACTCTTATGATCTCTCTCTCTACACACAGCCACGGTTTCAAACATCTTTTAAATGCCCTTTCTATTTCTTCCAGTCCTCTATTTTCCTGGGCATAATAGCCTTCTCTAGGAACTGGTCTCTTCTGCTAACATGTCCGAAGCATGTGAGATGAACCCTCACCGTCCTTGTCACTAAGGAGAATTCTGTTTGTACTTCTTCCAAGACAGAGTGGTCATTCTTTTGTCAATCCCTGGTGCTTTCAACTTGCTTGACCAGGACTATAATTCAAATGCATCACTTCTCCCTCAGTCTTCCTTATTCAATGCACAATGTTCACACACATAAGGGGCAACTGAAAATACCATAGTTTGGGTCAGGTGCACTTTAGTCCTCAAAGTAACTCCCTTGCTTTTCAACACTTTAAGTAACTCTTTTGCAGCCGATTTACCCAATGCAATGAAGAGGATTGTGGCCTTAGTATTAGAGAAATAGAGGAAAGCTTACTAAAAAACTGCAAAAGGCAGATGACACAGCCATGCTTGCTGAAAGGGGAGGACTCGAAGTATTTGCTCATGAAGATCAAGGGTTGCAGCCTGCACTATGCATTGCATTTTTGGGAGACCACAATCCTTACAACTGGAGCAACAGGTAACATCATGATAAACAGAGGAAAGTTTGAAATAGTGAAAAATTTCACTTTGCTTTGATCTACAATCAATACTCATAGAAGCACCAGCAAAGAGAACAAAGGGCATTACATTGGTAAACCTGGGGGTTATCCAGAAGAAGGAAGATCCTCAGCAAGAGGGGCCGGCCCAGGGAGCGCCACAAGGGGCCGGAGCGCGATAACGGTGAAGACTACAGAAGACTGGGCAGTGTTTGTTTTCTTGTGCATATGACTGCTCATAGTAGAACCACTCAGTGGCACGGAACAACAACGAAAGAAAGTATCTTATCTGTTTACTGAAGGCATCATCTTGTAAATTCTAAGTGTATCCAATTGATTGATGACACCATTCAGGTCAACAATACGTTTATTCTATGTACTTTATTTTTACTTGCTCAATGTATGCACCTTTGCAAGGGCAGCACCTTAGTTTGTGACTATACACGCAGTGGTGCTTGTTTCCCCCTTTCAGATAGATTATGGTTCTCATTCCTTTTTGACTCTGTTGTTAGGAGAATATATGTTAAAACTGGTTATGGCTTTTTAAATTGTCCCCTTACTCATGATGTGGTCCCCCTCTTTACATTTGATCATTTCTTGTCTCTACGTAGGCTTTTCTCTTATTACTGTAGCTACTACATTTCTCTTTTGGTTACTGCTAGCATGAAAAACCTTTCTTCATCACTTTACCTTTGTCTTTCTATTTGAAGTGGACTTTCTATACACAATCTAGGGCTTGCCTTTTCTTTAAACCTCCATTGACAGTATTGGTTTTTATTTGTATATTTAATTCATTTACACTAAAGTTGGGTCTACCTATATCACTTTAATAGTTTCGTCTCCATATAACTTACTGCTACTTTGCTTAATACCTATTCGAGTGGTAGTAAACTACAGATGAGGAGAAATTTCTCTACAATCTTTTAATGAAGCTTCTGTCTTTGAGGCAGCCTGTGTCCCCTGTTTTTAAAGCTTTGCTTATATATTCCTCTTACATACAAAAGAAAGCATAACAGGTGTTGGAACTGGGTAAATTCCTTTTCACCTATAAAATAAGAATCTGGCCAAGTGTTTCCCACTTTAAAGTAGACCTCTGTTAGAGAATATTCTGGACATGTGCTCAAATGGTGATTTCCTTTTGTCCTGGGCAGAGACAAGACTTGCAGTGCTGGTGCTCTTGTGGGTTATAGTTGAGCTCCTGATCGCAAGATCAAAACCACCAGCTGTTCTATTAGACAAAGATGAGGCTATTTGTTCTAGAAATATTTACAATTTGGAATTATGGGTTGGAAGCTATCCAACTACAGTGGTTTTTAATTTTTACTTTTTAAGAGTTGATGGCTCCAGAAGTTTCGGGTTCAGGTAAGCTCATCTTGGTGGAGGTGCTGTCTTCACATTTCTCTATACTTCAGAAAGTCAATTTGCCCAAAACTTCTACTTTAAGTTCACAAAATTAACTTTCAGTTGATTTAGCTTTATTCTTATTGTAAGAATGATACTGATGAATGCCAATCTATTTTTATGGTAAAGCTAAGCTGAGATAACAAGTATTTTAAAAGAAATATTGCTATATATGGAATATTTCAAGTAAGCATTTTTAAAATCTCATTTTCACTTCATGTAATATAACTAGATTCAAAATACATGTGTAAGGATATTCAGTGTACTTCTGAGAAAGATGATGCAGTCTGCTTCTGTACAGATTTACAGTCTCAGAAACCTACACAGGAAGTTCTATTCTGTCCTATAGGGTCACTTTGATTTGGAATCGAGTGATTGACGGATTTGTTGTTTTTAGTTATAAATGGAAGAACCCTTATAGTACTGTGGTTAATGTATTTGGCTGCTAACCAAAGGGTTGGTGGTATGAACTCACCAAATTCTTGGCAGAAGATATTGCAGAGTGTTTGTAAGATTTATAGTCTTGAAATTCCTAGAAGGCAGCTCTACTCTGTGCTATAAGGTAGCTATGATTCATGATCAACTTAGTTCTGGTGAGTTTGATTTTTTTTTTTTTGGTATGAGGGCTGTTATTAAGCCTCCATCCAATGCTGATACCAGATTCTTCTTCATATAATCCAGCTTCTCTATTTACCCAGCATCCAGAATGAACAGTGTGCAGAAAAGCCTTTCAATGTAAATCTTTTTTGGGGGAAGGCAAGAACCTAAAACTCCACTAACACTGGCAGGATCATCCCCTGTGGATACCTGTGGTAGAGCTCTGAATAAGGGGAGAAAGGAGGAGATGGCCTGCTTCTGAAAAAGTACCCACTACCAACCTTATGAGTAGCAGCAATACATGGTTGGCACAGGGCCAGGAAATGAGCATCTTCAATTGGAAGATTCTCAAAGTACAACTGAAGAGCAGCCTCAGGGTCCACCTGTGGATTAAGAAGTCCCTCTGTCCACAGACCAGGGATACGATCCGTCTTGCTATCATACAGAGGGCAATGTTTTATTTATTTCTTTTAATTAAATTTTTTGATTGTGTTGGTTTTCTATGTTTTTCTGCATATGAACTCCAGGATTGGGATCTCTACAGACACAGTGACTGCACTGGCGGTTTCTTGAAGGGTGTGGCAGGGGACTTTGGGGGAGGCAGGATGTTGATGACATTGAATACAAGCTAGAAGCAAACGTTCTAAAATTGATTGTGGAGATGACTGTACAACTCGGTTGAACCCCTGAGTTGTATGATATATGAAATGTATGCCAACAAATCTGTTTTGCTTTGTTTTTTAAAGGTTGTTCAACAAAATGACATGGATAGAGCAAAGCTATGGGGCCTAATTGAAAATGAGAGGAAGCCTGGAAACATTCACTAAGAATCAGTGTTTAAGGGATCTATAAATAGCCTCCTCCCTGGGGGACAGCAGAGAAGTGGGTGAGGGCCAACGTCATATGATGTAATATATGACAAAATAATAATAATTTATAAATGATCAAGGGTTCATGGGTGAGGGGAGAGCGGAGAGGGAGGGGGGAAAATGAGGAGCTGATAGCAAGGGCTCAAGTAGAAAGCAAATGTTTTGAGAATGGTGAAGGAAAAAATTTACCAAAGTGCCTGACACAATGGATGCAGGTTTGGATTATGATAAGAGTTGTATGAGCCCCCAATAAAATGATTTAAAAGAAAGAGAATAAAAGTGTTTAATGGATTAAGTATGATTATAGGAAAATTGCTAATTGTCAAAATAGAGTGTAATGATATATAAGTGATATTCTAAGCATCCATTAACTGAAATGGACCGACACTGTCATGTGGAATAGGACAGTCACATGGATTACTCTCTCGGTAATGACAATAGGAATGGCATCACATTCATCCTCACAAAGAACATTTCAATATATACCATGAAGTGCAATACTTCAGTGAAAAGGTAATATCCATACATCCACAAGGAAACCCAATTAAGATGACTAATTTTCATATTTAAGCACCAATCACTAATGTCAAAGACAAAACCATTGAATACTTTAACAAACTTATTCATTTTTAAATGAATTAAATTGATGATTTATGGTGATTAGAATATTAAAATTGGAAAACAAAAAGGATTGGGAGTTGAAAATATTGGCCTTGGCAATAGAAAAGCTGTTGGAGATCACATGATGGAATTTTGAAAGTAAACGACTTCTTCTTTGCAAACATACCTTTTCAACAAGATTAATAAATACACAGAATACACAAGAATTTAATCAACAATATCTGTGTAGAGAGATGGTAGAGAAACTTAATATAATTATTCAAAGCAAAGCCAGGGCAAACTACAGAACAGGCCACCGATTTTTCACATATAAGGTTAATATCAATGTGAAAAAAGTTTTAATTTCACAAGAATGAAAATATTATCATTAGTTTCTTCCCACCTAAATTTAGAAGCTAACTCAAGAATAGATTGATGCATTGAACACTGATCAGTGAAGACCAGACAAGTGGTGTGATGAAATCAGAAATATCATACATGAAGAAACCAAGAGATCATTTAAAAGGTAGGAAAGAAGGAAGAACCCATAATGGATGTAAAAAGAGACTCAAAAATTTGCTTTTGTGTGTAGAATAGCTAAATTGTAAGGAAAAATGTTAAAAACAAATGCACAAAACATAAGACTTCAAGAAGATAAAGTATTTTAATAAAATGTTTGAAGATATAGAGTTCGTAAACCAAATAAGAGGAGCATATTTGACATTTTTAAGTTTAAATAATTGAGGGGAAATAATTCAAGCCTTAAGTTTCAATATCAATTCAATATGCATCACAAATAATTGCTTGACATGCAACTATTTCAGTATTAAGAATCAATGGTAGTGAAGGAGCTACGGCATTGCTTAAGATAGGATTGAAAACCAATACTATTGAAGGAAGAAGTACAGACTGCATTGTATGCATTAGCAAAATATAGTTTCACAACTGACCAACTGAAATGTTAGAATTAGAGATGCAAAAATGAGAACGCTCACTCATCTAAAACAAGAAATGTGAAATACCAAACCTAGTAGACCAACTTGAAGAGCTCTTTATTTAAGCTCATTCCAAAGAAAGGTGATTCTATAGAATGTGGAAATGATCAATGATGTTGATACTACAGTGCCCTGAAAGTGAAACTAGCTTTTAACTGCAGGTTCCACAATTCAAATCCACCACTTGCTCCATACCAGAAAGGTGAGGTCACATATCACCATAAATATTTACATTAATATCACATGTATATAGCATTTTGCTAAGGATAATTTTAACCTCCCTGGTGGTAATCTCAAGTGTGGCTTAGGGTAATTGTTAACTGTGTATTAAAGTTTATCATACCTGGAATATCTACTAGAGAGATTAAAATGAGTAATTTCTTAAGAATTACAAGCCTACAATATAAAACAACAAATTTTATGCAAAACAATTTACCGTTTTGGGTACAAAATTACTGACATAATTAGATCGCCAGGGTGGTTTAAAACTTCCAGAAAGCCAAGACCGACTTAATAGATACATGGACCTTGGGAGATCACCGCCAGCATCAAATGGATTTTGACTAACAACCGAATATTAGAAGTTGGCTATGCAAAAGCATCCAACTCAGTGGATCATAACAAATTATTAATAACATTGTGAAGAATGAAATTCCAGAACACTAAATTGTGCTCATGCAGAATGTGTAAAAAGAAAAAAGGCAATCAGGAAAGGTTTTTGCCTGGGTTGTACCCTTTTCTTCCAAACGGAAACCATCCTCACTGACAGGAGTTAATGCTTATCATAGTTACCCTGCAGGGTAGGGTAGAACGGCCCCTGGAGGGCTCCAAGACTGTAACTCTTTCCAGGAGGAGAAAGTCTCATCTTTTCCCTGAGCTAGTTCCCAATTGCTGACATTACACTTAGCAGCTCAATGCATAACCACTACGCGCCCGGGTTCCTTTCCTGAGACATATTCAAACTGTGTGCCGAGCACATCTGTGAAGATGGATTGTGTATGGAGAAGACTCCAGCAGAAAGGTCGAATAAAGACTCATTAAAAACTTCAGACACGAAGAGAGCACAACCTTCCTTACTAAAAGGAAAGTTGACCTGAAACATTTACTGATACAAATCAATGACAACAGCCTTCAATGCGGATCATAGCTCAACATCAAGAGAATGTAAATTCTCACAACCTCACTAATAAGGAGCAGAGTCATAAAAAGAGAAATAAATCATTCTCAAAGACTTCATTTTACTAGGATCCAATATAAGTGTCCCAAATAACTTAATTTTTAAAATAAAATAAAAGGTCCTTGAGGCAGTTACATAATCTGCTGTCAACTTACGAAGGGGTGGAGTCTAGCCTGTCAATCAGGTCACAGCTTGGTGACCTCATTTTGGAGGTGTTGAGGAGATAAATAGCTCACTGCAGGTCAGACCCACACTCTCTCTCTGCTTTATCTTCCTGCTGACAATATACATGGAGCTACATAGAGCCCTGGGCCTTAAGGAACCATGTGGAGACTCACACCAGCGCTGAGATGCTCCCCCTGCCACTGGATCCACAAGGCTTTCCACCCATTGGCCTGTGATCTACTTGCATTCAGCATCATTGCTTGTGTTGTGTGAGTCTGAAGAAGACTTTATAGATTGGTATGGAACATATGAGCTAATACTAGACTTAAGGACTTGATCTGGACTGGGCTGGGATGTTTTCTTAATGTATAATTACTCTTTATATAAAGCTCTTTCTTATACACATATGAGTGTTTACGGATTTGTTTCTCTAGTCAACCCAGACTAACATAGTCCCCAAAACAAAAAGTAAACAAACAGAAAAATACAAAGGACATATTATATTTGGCAAATATGCTGTGAAAGACTTCTTAAAGACCTCTTGAAGAGTTTTAGAAACAAAGGTGTCATTTTGATGCCTAAGATGCATCTGGCCTTACCTAATATTTTCAATTGGCTTATATGGTTGAGAAATCTGGAAAATAAATAAGAATACAAAAGAAGAATTTGTTTCTTTGATTTTTCTGTTGACAAAGACTGCTAAATAAAGAGTTCGTGGAATTGAAAGATTAAGCAATGTTCCACAAACATTACAAAGCCTTTAGTGCCATGAATTTCCAGATGAACGAACAAATCTGTGATCGGTGTACGAGGAGCACAACCAGAATGCTCCCCGGGAGTGCAGCTCACATACTTCTGTATGTCATCTGGAGGCTCTGATGGCTGGAGAAGGAATGATATATATGAGGAGGTACCCCCCAAAAAATAAACCCAAATTTTTTTTCAAAGTTATGCATTTAAATATATTTACCACACAACCTGATCACCTTCAAAGTACTCTCCATTGTACTAAATAAATTTGTGAAATCTAATTCCATTCTTGGAAACATTTTTCAAACCATCTGTTTGTGTGGCTGATAGCATCTCCCTAAATATTTTTTGTCACCTCTTCTACATTGCCAAATCACTGTCATTTCTTGTCCCTCTTCATTTGTGGAAACAAAAAGAAGTTGCATGGAGTGAGGTCAGGTGCGTGGAGCAAGAGAGGCATGCTGTTTTTTTGCCACAACTGACACACTGAGACGGCTGCCTGAGCAAGTGCATTGTCATGGCAAAACCAGTCCCCCTCTGACACAGATCATGCTTTTTTGTGCTATACTGTTACACTATCTTTTCAGAACCTCTAAATAGAAAGCTTGATTGACAGTCTGACCTGGTGGAACAACCTCATCATTTTCAATTGACAGGTGTCCAGAACGAGGTTGGTCATCAATTGACATTTCACCTTTTTAAAATGAGAAAACCCCTCATACACTTGAGTCTTTCCATAGCGCTTATCCTTGTAAGCTGTGCTCAACATCACAGCAGTTACTACGGCATTTTTTTCCAAGCAGGGAAAAAAATCACAGCTGCACACTGTTCTTTTAAATTGGCCATCACAAAAAATGACGTTCGGTGTTAACTGCTTTTACGAAAAACATCACTGTGACCAGGGAGAACCTTCCCAGACGACACCACTGGGGGCACTAACTCAGAGGGAGTTGCTTAATACTCTGCCCAATGGAGGCTTTTTCCAGTTTTCTTGGAGGGTATCCCCCTTTGTAATGCTTCCTAAAGTAAACAGTTACTGACTGTCTCAGAAACCCACAGCGGCTGCTACGGCAGCACTGACTCAGTGGCAGGGAGTTTGTTTTGTTTCTTTTAAAAGTAGAGGGCAGGGAAAAAGAGGAATATCATCAACAAGAGGAATTGACAAAAAGGCTGAAATAATGGGTTGAAACATAGGAATGCCCGAGAAGATGTAACGGGCAGGGTTTTGTCCCCTAGTATATAGGGGTTCTGTGAGTACAGAATGATCTGAAAGCATCCGACAGCAGTAACTGTAAGACAGACTCATACACCTTTTGTATTGTGTACTTTTGTGTACAAAAGTATTTTATAGCAATTTTTTATCCCTCCTTTACAAATGATAAAATAAGTCAGAGACGTAGAATAACATTGTTTTCTAATTGCATAGATGTATTAAAATTTCCCTTGGAGAATCAAAGCAGACTCAAATTCAGAGTCAGAACCAATTTCCAGACTCAATATTACTGCTTTTCTACCTTGAGATAAATTTCCAGTGTGAATTTGAAGGCATTGTTTTTGCATAGCTTGGGTCCAACTATCTTTTATTGTTATTATTTTTAGCTGCGATCAAGCTAGCATCTAATTCTTTCTGACCCCATATTTAAAGCAATAGTCTCCGGTCCTGCACCAATCCCCTGATCAGATCAGACTGTTTGATGCATAGGGTTCATTGTCCCATTTTTGGAATAGATCACCGAGCTTTCTTCCTCGTGTGTCTTAGTTGGAAGCACGGCTGAAACTTGCTCAGCATTACAGCCACATGCACTGTTTCCACTGACAGCACTGGCTGGGACATGACATGCATTGGCCAGAAATCATGCTTAGGTCTTCTCCAGGAAAAGTAAAATTTCTATTACGGAACCACCATTACCCCTCACCTACAACTTGCTGAAAATATAACATCATTATGAAATGCAGGAGAGTGATTATTACCGAAACACAAAGAAAATGACTCTTAACCGTGTGTCACATGCGCCTGAATGAGCCCAGGCTGTTCCAATCAGACTTAAATAGTTCTGCCCTTACACGCAAGTAGAGTCTGCTTACTCTGCCGAATTCTGGGTTCTTTGTCCCTGGAGTATTATCTTTGGAATAGTGTATTTAAATATTCACAGCAAATCTTTCCAGGGACATTGAGAGTTGATCTTGTGGAAGTCATTGCACTTGGTCATGTTGCCCTGGTGTTTTGGTGGCTATGCTTTGGGTTGCTAACCGCAAGGTCAGCAGCTTGAAACCACCAATCCTCAGTGAGAGAAAGAGGAGGCTTTCTACTCAATTTAAAGTTCACTTTCAGGAACCCACAGGGGCAATTCTACCCTGTCCTATCTAATCAGTATGAGTCGAAATTGACTCCCAGGCACTGAGTTTGGGTCTGACTGCAGGTGAAATGGCTTTGCAGTTGGGAATATAAACTCATGTCCTAACCTCTTCAACTGATTTTCCTACATTATCTTCTCATTTCCCTCTCACACCCTCCCATCTGCGTTTCCCATATTTCCATCAGCAGCTTTGATTCAAAGCCTTGGGACTGACTTTGATCCTTTTGTTATAGAGATATTAGCAGAGAACTATAAAAACACAGAGGGATCAATTAATTCCGCCAAAGGGGATAAAGGCAGACATCAAAAGGAAGAAGCATGATTAAAAATGTTTTAAATCACCCAACTTCAACCATGTAGAAAATTCCTTCTCTTGGTGTCTCAATTGACTGTCATGCACGAACACAGGGACGTGGGACAGATTCTAACATATTTGAGTTTTTCAAAGACGTTAAGTACTGGCAACAGGGGAGAGTCCGTGGTGCTTGTGATGATTCAGGTGAAGTCGTAGAAAGCAGGGCCTTTATTGAATGCTCTTTATGTTGCTCCAGGTTATTGGTATCTTAAAAGCAACCAAGATTTGTGGAATATGAATATATTCCAACTTACTATTTCACTGGACTAGCTTTTATAAAAACAACTGGGCTCCTGGGAAGAAGGCCAAGCATGCTTTTAAGTGTTTTGATGCTGAACTTAAAAAAAAAATCTTCTGAACCTCAATTTTGAAGCCCATTTGAAGAGATACACTGACTACTATTAAGCAGTGAAATATTCCAAACAGTGCTTCCAAAGCAAGACATATATCACTTAACAGGAATACTGAGGGACATCATTAAACTGTCTCAGCTCTTATCTCATGTTGAAATCAAAGAAAGTATGTTTATTTCAATGTGTCTATGTAAAAGTTAGACATTAGGCATTGTTTGTTGTATAATGGCAATAATTAATGCATGAAAGATTTGAATCTGATCATTAAAACTTAATTTCCCCCTCAATTTTCAGACTATTTAAATTTAATTAGTCATCAATTTCTCTGTTTTATTTGCCTAATATGCAAAATGTAAAAAAAGATTACCAGATTTTAAAATTTGATGTGACTATCAAATTAAATTTACATAAGGAAAAATTTTGTAGATATAATTTAGTTATATTAATATAGAGAAATAAAATTTATTCAAAGCACAGTATTACACTAGTGTGTTTTAATTTTCCTGGGTTCCTCTGTCATTTGGTAGCACTGAGGCAAGGAACTATCAATCTGAAAATTTCCCAAATAAGTTTCACAGTCTATGAGAACATAATTTCTAAGTCAAATATAATATGTTATTTGTTCTAAAATTGGAAAGTCTGTTAATAATTAAATGGTGCATTAAACAGGATTTTCATTTTTTTAAACTTTGCGTGTAATAATGTATCAAGTTTGATTTGCATCTTATTTAATCTGATTTCTCATACTTTCACAAATAATTTACAATCGATCCATTGTTTCTTTATCACATTTTAATGAATAAATGATTTCATTATTATTTTGACCATAAGTTTGAAACTTTAAAAAATAAATGTCATATGGAAGCTCATATATAAAGCAGGTTAAAAAAAACCTAGATTATTCTAAAAGAAAGTTTTAAAATATTAAGGAAATTTTTAAATAATACCTAACAAAATCAGTCAAACTGTTATTTAAGATATTTCCATATTTTTTCTTGATTGGCATCCTTACTTGCAAGATACTTCACTTTTACCCAAGCGTTATTAGTGTGTGATTTATACTGAACCATCTTTTCACAGTAAGCAGAGGATCTCATTCCTTCAGCGGTAGTTCAATTAGACAACAGTCATTGTGTTTGGTGTATTAGACACAGGCAAGTCCTCTTCTCTGAACATAGTATGTCCAGCTTTGAGAAAGCTGGCTCTGCATCTGCTGAAGTTACAGCAAATGTTCTCACCATAACTGTAGCTCATTGAACAGTGTCAGGAATTGCGTAACACGAATTAAAGCCCATCACCGTCTGGCATATGGTATCACATGTTGGTTTTCTTTATATTACATGTTGGTTTTCTGAAGTAACAAAGGCAAATGTAATATTTCATCAAAAGTACAATGAATTTTATCAAGTAAATAAATATTACAAGCATATTCCCATCTAATTTTTATACCTGTGGATGGAATGAACATTACCATCAGTGCTTAAATATACTTTTGTGCAGACGAACATTTAAAAATTAAGTAATGTAAATTTGTGATTTCCACATTGAGTAGCTGTCCGGGTACCTACAGTAGACAGAACCTGATTACAAGTGCCATTTTCACAATGTGTTTGCTGAATTCAACAAAAAATTAAGTATTATTTCTGCCAAGCTGGTGCAAACTGGCTCAATCCCACAATGCACCCCCCGCTCCATGGGAAAGACTAGGATTTGTACTCCAGTAAACATGTACAGTCTAGGGAACCCTTGGGGCCATTCCTCCCAGTCCTACACAGTCACTATGAGTTGGAATCAACTCTGGCAGTGAGTTTTTCTTTGTTGTTTATTTCTAAATCTTACCCTTTATATCAGTGGTTATATTCCCATTTAGAGAGAGTTAATCTGCTATGCCTATGAGGTACGTTTACTAAGGCATGCCTTGAAGTACACTTTACTGAGGGTGTGATTGATAACTATTCTTTATTTTCTTGGGAGTACTAGTTTAAGTATGATTCCTTATCTATGCTCAAACAAGGATGAACTTCCTGGTGCAAACTGTTCCCTGAATAAGCAAACCACCTGACTAATAGAGAAGTTGGAGTCTGGGGTCATCGAACTGGCTGATTGGAGAAATGATTGATAGGTCTTCTACTTAACCTTCTGGGATCAAAAGGCAGAGAGCACATGTGATAGGTTTTGTGTCAGGTTGGCTGTGCCAGCTTTCTCAGTGGTTTGTGGTTTGGCAGGTGGAGGGCTCCCTCATTCTGTGACTTAACATCATGTAATCAACTTCCCAATGGGTTTTGCTGTGAGTCAAGAAGTTACCCAGTTCGTAGGCAACAGTCCAGAGTAGATATCATCTGAGCTACTTGAGATTGAAGCAAGCACAGTAGAGAGCTTCACTCTCCTTGCCGGCTTGAATCCCATATCTGTCACCTTAATCTCTAAAGACTGCCATCTCTCCAGTCCACTCTGGGAGCTCCTGCAGCTTGTCAGCTTGGGTTTCTGTTCAACTCTGTCAGCCTCAGACTCAATCTGCTCATGTATCCTAGCCTGTGGTTTTCCTGTTTCCTCAGTCATTGGCCCTAGAAATTGCATGATTCAGGAATAACTTCCAGTTCAACATCTGGCCCATAGACTTGAACCAGATTGAATTACTGATATTGATATCAGGTTTTATTTACTTACATAAGCATCCCTGGTCTTGCTTCTCTGATGTAACACATTTAGCACCATTACTAGTTCTAAAGAAAGAAAATAGTAAGGTTGAGATTTCTAAATTTTTTTCTCACCTTATTAGGCCTCAAAGCACTAAAAATACTGCATCTGCTAGTATCAATAAGTCTGCTGGTGTTAGGAAGGAGGGTGAAGTTAATTAATGGCATGAGGTGACAATGTTAGTTCCCAAAATAGCACCACTAGTACAAGTACTGGTGAGAAGTGGGGCTCTGGGTTAACATATGTTTGATATTTTTCAATAATTTCATTAGGATGAGAAACATGGGAAAACTGGTAGTTGATGCTATTTCTAACAGACAAACTAGAAAGGAAAAGAGATAACTTCAAGATTTGTGCCATGAAGGAAAGCCTTATCTTTTCTAGTAATAGAGCTGATATTTCTGAAAACAGACAAATAAACCCAGCTTTATCATAAGAATGGCTGAATTATAATCCCAGTGGAATTCTCTTAAATCTTAAAGTGAAGGCATTGATTGAGAAGAGATGGGATCCTGAAACTTGAGGAGGGAGTAGATGGGCAGATGATCAAGAAGATGAGGACCTTTGAGCCCTAAATTCCAATGATCCACTTGTCCCAACACCAGCACGTCTCCCTATGGAAGAAATGAATCTACTGTCCATTATACCATTGTCCTCCCCACCCCCACTTCAGGAGATAAGCCCAACTTGCAAGTAGAGATGCTGCCTGGGCTGCATCTCTAGCACTGTGACGCAGGCAGGTTCCTTAAAAGATAGTGGGGAAAGTTCCAGGGAAGCCCTACATCATCTATTACATCTAGACTCACAGTTAGACTTAATTCTCAGCAAATCTCCAAAGGTAAAGGATAGATGGTCACCCAGGAAGAGGTGCACTATACACCTAAAGAACTGCTAGAATTTTCTAATGTGTACTTGGATAAACCTGGAAAATAGACGTGTGACCGCTTATGAAGGGTGTGATGTAATGATGCAAGAAACATGGTATCCCTCTGAATTTATTGGTTCACTAAGCACAGATTCAGTGTTTTAGCTCAAAAGGTTAGAAAAGAATTGATAGTTTATTTGATTGGTTCCATAAAGTACGGATTGTGAGATAACCTGCAATAAATTAAGTACCAGATCTACCTGTAGGAGAAGGCATCAAAAGGTTTAGAGAAATTGGCATGTTACTAGGGTCGGCCCATAGACTCACACCTGGTGTACCTGAGGACACACCTTTTGCCACAATAGTCAGACAATTGTGTGAAGAGCGCCTACAATTTCTGAGGGATACTCAGATTGCTGTTTTGTGTAAGCCAGGCTTGACAGTGGGAAATTTCCTAACTGAATTAAGCCATCTAAATACAGTGGGGCTGATTCCGAGCATGTTGATGGGGCAAGTGGCAATACTTAATTGACAGAGGAATGTGGGTGTCCTTACAGTAAGGGACAAAAGGATCAAATTAGTAACCTAAATAGCCAGAACCATACGGAGCCATGGCATCATCTACTCTCCCTTCTATTTCCTTGCTAAGGATCAGGTAAGAATGAGCCATTTAAATTTGTTCTCGTTTTTAATCTTTTCTGTTTTTTTTCTATTGAAGTTTTATTGGTTTTACTTTGCCATTATTGTTAGATTCTTATTATGATTTAATGTTTCTTCTGTGTATTAAATACAGGATTGGCACATCAGCAGAAACACTAACTGGATTGATGGTTCCTTGGGGTATGGCAGAGGAAGCTGGGGGCAATGTGGGGTAGATAACGATGAGCGCAAGAATGAGCAAGACGGCCTAAAGCTGACCGCGGGGATAATTGTATACCTCTTCTTGGTCTGACGGAACAACTGGATTGTACGTTGTGTGAATTATACGCCAATAAAACTGTTTGAGAAAAGAAATCAATGGAAAACAATATTGACTTGATGTATACAAATGGAAAATTCTAGAACATATGAAGGGCAGTCTATTTCGGATTGTCCCTTCAATCAATTCCCAGACACGAGTCAGGGAACAGAACCGCAAGTCCTTGAATGAAGAGAAGGCCCTGCTGCACTGGCATGGTTTCTGTTAGTCTTTCTCTCTACCTTCTCCTAAAGGATTTTTGGTCTTTTTAAAAAAAATGACTGTTATTTGGGAAAAAGGAAATTATCAACCTTTTTTGAGTAACACTGGACACTGGTTTAGAACTGACATTAATACCAAAGGAACTCAAAACATTTTGAAGGCCAAAAACTTAGTGTGGGGGCATATGGAGATCAAATTATTAATGGAGTCTTAACATAGGTCAATCCCTTTTGGGTACAGTGGGTCCCCAAACACATTCTATAGTAATTCCCCCAGTTCCAGAAAGATAATCAGCAAGTGGCAGTACCCCCACCTTAGAACACTGAAATGTGGAATAAGAACTATTATTGTAGAAAAATTCATGTAATATTTGATCACTTCCAAGTTTCCTAGATTTGTACTCCCCATATTCTAAGTTTTAGTCATGTGCATCTTTTTATAGCTTTTTCTCCTCACATGAAGTTATCCTCCAACTGTTAATAAAGATCCCAAAGTCTTCATTCCCATGTTTCACCCACCTCGTGTCCCCATGGTCAACTCGATTGGAGAAATCAGTTCCTCTTCAGTCTTTCAAATAGCCTTGGACTTAAGGCGTCCAGCACTATCACCTACAAATCTGTTTCCAGTTTTAGGCCTTCAGCATCTGACAATGTTCTGAAGTTATGTAGAAGGTTTGCAGCAGTTCCTCCTTCCAAAGAGGGAGCTGGGTCTTCTTCACTGTCTGTTCTTAATTTTGAAGCTTTGCTGACACCTGTTCACTTTGGGTGACCCTGCTGCCATTTGAAGTACAGTTACATAGCTTCTAGCATCCCAGCAACACACAAGCCCCCTCAGTACAACAAACTGACAGAGATCCATTGTCTAGGTATCAGTGAGCTGAAATGGACTGCTAATGGCCATTTTGAATCAGAAAACATATCATTTACTATGCTCGTAATAACAAAATCCAGAGGGATGGCATGGCATTCATAGGTCAGAAGGGACATTTCAAAGTCACCCATGAAGTATATGCTGTCTCGTATTTGATAATATGTATCTGAACACATGGGGATCTAGTCACTACAATTTTAATTCAAATTTATGCACCAACCACAGAACTTAGTGATGAATAAATTGAAGAATTCTACCAATGACTTAACTCAGTAATTGACTGAACACGCACCAAGATGCATTGATGATTATTGACAATTGGAACGCAAACACTGGAAACAAAGAGGAGAAGCAAAGCTGGGGATTGCGTGATGGAACGTTGTTTGACCAATGGTTTGTTCATAGAACATACCTCTTTTCAACAACACAAAAGGGGTACAATACACAGACTTCTCCAAATGGGATACTCAGAAATAAAATTTATTTCTGTGATACATCTGTGGGAATAATGGTAGAGAAGCTCAATATCTGACCTTGAGTCCATCCCATCCAAAATCCAAGATCACTTTGAGAACAGATTTGATGCATTGAAAACTAATGTCAGTAAAAAAATAAAAATAAAAAAAACCAAAAAAAAAACAAAACAAAAACAAAACAAAAAAAGAAAACTAGTGTCAGCGACCTGATGAGCTGTGAGAGGTCATCAAGAATATCACTCATAAAAAAGCAAACAAGCAGGCATTAGAAATACATGAAAGAAATAAAAGATCAAAGAAGATGTCAGAAGAGACTCTGAGACTCGCCCTTAAATAAAGAGTCGCTAAAGCAATTGGAAGAAATGATGAAGTCACAGAAATGAATCGAACATTTCAAAGCACAGCTTGAGAAGACAGAATCAAATATAATCATGAAATGTCAAAGACCTAGAGTTAGAAAACCAAAGCTGAAACAGAGAGAGTTCCAGAAAAAAATAAAGCCTTGAGTTGAAATATTGAATGATTCTAAGAGAAAAATATTGATTGATGAAGGAAGCATTAAAAGAAGATGGAAAGAGCACAGCGTCACTGGACCGACCAGAAATAGGAG
Source organism: Tenrec ecaudatus (assembly GCF_050624435.1). Classification (NCBI taxonomy): domain Eukaryota; kingdom Metazoa; phylum Chordata; class Mammalia; order Afrosoricida; family Tenrecidae; genus Tenrec; species Tenrec ecaudatus. The sequence continues at coordinate 56,479,881 of NC_134538.1, read as the reverse complement.
TCATTCTCCCATCTCACAGGCAGCATATGAACAAGAACCAGTGATGCTGGAGGAAGAAGCCCAAGCTTAACCAGAACCATTAACCCAAGCCAAGGCTCCAGAAACAGGTGGCATAATAATTGAAATGTTTCAACAGGCTGATGAAGCCCTGGAAGCACTTACTCGTCTCTATCAAGAAATTTGGAGGCAGCTATTTGACAAACTGAGTATAATAGATCAATATTTGTATCCATTCCAAAGAAAGGTGACCTAACAGAATACTCAGCTCCTAGAACAACGTCATGGAGATCACATGTAATATTTGGCTGAAGACCACCCAACAATGTTTGGAGCAGTACATTGACAGTACATGGAGCTAGCAGAGGTTCGGAACGGATTTAGAAGAGGATTTAGAACCAGGGGTATCATTGCGGTTATCAGATGGATCTTGACTGAAAGCAGAGGAACCAGAAAGATGTTTATTTGTGTTTTGTTGGTTATGCCAAGGCACTCGACTCTGTGGATCACAACAGACTATGGATAACTTAGGAAGAAAGGGAATTCTAGAACACTCCTGCATACCTGGCCTGTGCCCACATTTGGGATCCTTAAGTAATAGAACATTGTTAAAATAAAACTTGATCCCTCCAGATTCCTTAGCCCTCAAACCTGAACAGTGGCCTGAGTGGCTTAAAGAAAAAGGGAGGAAAGTGAAACTGAAATGGACTTGGAGTCTTGTGACAACAAGTTCACTTCAAACAATCACACACACACACACACACGCACACACACACACAATTTTGTTTTCCTAGCCTGTACCTGTCATTCTAAGGTTTGTGTCTGTCAGAAAGAATTCTTTAAATCAGCCTGTATATATATCTGTGAGAACAAAGTGACAGGAGACTGATATTTGGTGGAAGGATTGCCTGTTTTCTTTTCCCACGCATGTGAAAATATAACTTACATTCTTTGAAGCCACCTGGTTTCTGTAATCTAGCAATGCAGGACTTCTTGGTGCCCACCCAGCAATAATTGGACCTGGTAAGGACTAAATATCAATGACTTCCGGCTTGTGGGTCAACCATCTCTGCAGCAGAAAAAAATGAGCTTTCTACTCCCTTCAACAGATCAGAAACGCACAGGGCTCTGTGAGTCAGTGGTGACTTGATGCAATTAGAGGTTTTTTGAGAGTAATCGAGGGCGGGAAAACAGCCTAACAAACCATCAGGCACCTTCTACCTTGGTGGAATGTCTAAGAATCCTGTGGTGTGTGGCATGTTAAACTATTTCTCCTAACGGATAAGTTTTTCTATCTGGTCTCTCTAATAACTGAAAATTAGGTACAGAAGGTGATGGGCCTCCCAGGGCTTTTGGAGGCCAGAAATTCCTCATTTGGGTGTCCTGCTCAGCCTGATTTATCAGGTTGCTCAAAGAGCTATCTTTCAAAGGGGCACAGGAAAAACAGAAGGTCTGTAACAGGCTCAGACTCCTGTGCCAGCCACTCGCCACTTGGACCAAGTTGTCAAGCTGATCCAATTGAGGCTGGAGTGACATACAGAGATGCATTTCGGAGTCCACGGCAGGGCGCTGTTGGTGAATCACAGCACAGACCCTTCCGATTCTGAAGCCACGCTCCGCCGCCAGTCTCTGCAGACACTGAGTCTCCATTTGGGAAATAGTTTTTGACCTGTTACCCGGCCTTGGGAGAAAACAAATTCTTCACTCTAGGTCACATTGTGACTTGAATTGTGTATCCTGACCTGGGTGCTGTCTGACCCACAGAGTAATAAGGTTGAATGTACACGACAGCATTCCATAATTAAATGGGCTTGTATTAACAACTGGGCGAGAGCAGGACCTGAAGGTACAAGTAAGCCGCATGAAGAAGTGGCCCCAGTAATGTTGCTGATATAGAACTGTCTTTCTCCCAGGCCGCACCCCTGGTTTCATAGCGAGCTCCTTATGATCAGCTGACTGAGGAAAATGAAAATTGTGATGACTTTATAGTAATATGCAAGTACCACACAACATGCAACTAACACTTTCAATGGACACAACTTGTACTGCATCTTCTCTCTGGGATCTCTATGAAGGACAGAGGTGAAGGAAAATCCTCCTAATAGACAGGAGCACTACAAGTGGTCCCTCTGGTTGTTTGTTTCACTTGATTGGAGAAATGGCCCCGTGTAGAAATGTATCCTAATTCATGAATCTGGCTCATGGTTTGGCTAGATGGTCAGGGAGTTGGATGCAGCATGGTTGGATAAGTGGGGACAAGGTGATGTGGGGAAAGAACTATGTAGCTAAACCTCTCTGAATGGACCAAAGCTCACCCGAAGCTTACCTGTAGCAGAGAATTTTAACCATCAGGTGACTCAGATGGCATGTTCGGTAAAAATTAGTCTCCCTCTTTCCATAGCCACTCATGAAAAAAGTGCCCATGGTTGGAGGGATCCAGGTTATGTGTAGGCTCAGCAACATGAACTCCACTGACCAAGGCAGATTGGCATGCCTGCTGCACTTCTAAATGCCAAATCTTCCAGTGTCCAAGACCAAACAGAGTTTTCAATATAGGACGATTGCTTGGGGAAATCAATCAGCAACCTGGTGACAGCATTATTCCATAATACCATTTCCATTATGGAAAGGGCAGCTTTTTTCCTTACTCCAATAGACATTTACTCTGCATATAGATTTGCCTTCCTGTAAACAGTGAGCCTTCATAATGTCTAATCCAAGACCATGGTATCCTACAGACTCGAGTCAACAGACTTATTTTGTAGCAAATGAAGTGCAGCAATGATCCTATGTACCCAGAATCCACTGGCTTTACCATATTTCCCATGCTCCTGAAGCAGTTAGCTTGTTAGAACAATTGAATAGCCTTACAAAGACACAATTGTGTAACACCACTCACTCTCCCTCCTAGTTACATATTCAAAATGTCCTTGTTCCCTGTCTGTGTGACCTTATGTTCTTCAGGTCTGGAGCACGCAGTTCCAATGTAAGGAATGCAGCCACTTGGAGAAATAGTTCTGATTCCATTGAACTAGAAGTTAAAAATATCTTCTGTCCACTTTTGGCTCCTTATGCCTCTGGAATACCAGGCAAAGTGGGTGTTAAGTTGTGTGACTGATGCTGATTCCCAAGGGGAAATTTGACTGGAATTACCTAATGGAGGCCAAGAAGAATGTATTTGGAGTCTAGGAGATTCCTTAAGCCATCTCTTAGTACTAACATATCCTGTGATTCAAGTAATTGGCAAACTGCATCCTCCAATTCGGGCATGACTACTAATGACCATACACTTCAGGAACCAAGGTTTAGGCAAAGAAGCACTACCAGCAGAGGGAAAAAGAAATACGGAATGATTGTGAGAAGAAAGAAGTTCCAAACACCAACTGAACACATGACTAATGATAGAAACCACTGAAAATGGCGTGGCTTGGGTCAAGTGCCCCTTACTCCTGAAAGTAGCATCCTTGCTCTTCAATACTTTACAAAGACCTTGTACTGCAGAGTTACTTCACGCAACATGTCTTTTAATCTCCTGACTACTGCTTCCATGAGCATGGATTGTGGATCCAAGCTAGACAAACGCTTTAGCATCTTCAACCTTTCTCTATGTATCATGCTGTTTCATATTGGTCCAGTTGTGAGGATATTAATCTTCTTTACATTGAGCCATGATACATACTGAAGGCTACAATCCTTCATCTTCAAAAGCAAGGGCTTCGAGTCTTCCTTGTTTTCAGAAAATAAGGTTGTGCCTTCTGCATATCACAGGTTGTTAATCAACCTTCCTCTAATCGTGATGCCACATTCTTCATCGCATAAGCCAGCTTCTCAGATGATTTGCTCAGGAAACATATTGAATAAGTATAGTGAGAGGATACAAACCTGTCACACACCTTTCTTGATTTTTAAACTACGCAGTAGTGTTCCATTGTTCTCTTCCCACACTACCTCCTGATCCAGGTACAAGTTTTTTTATGATCACAATGAATTTCCATTCATCTCAAGGTTATTCATAGTTTGTATGATCTACATAGTAAAATGCCTTGGAATAATTAGCAAAACACAAATAAACATCTTTCTGATTTCTCTGCTTTCAGTCAAGATCGATTGGACAACAGCAATGATATCCCTCATTCTAAATCCTCTTCTAAATACCTTCTGAACCACTGGGAGCATCAATTTCCAATAATTATTAGTGCATCTTCTTTGCATGTTTAATCAATCATCAATATATGTCATTGGTAGAATTCTTGAATTTCTTCACCTTTAACTTTTCTGATTGGTGCATAACTTTGAATAATAGTAGCAGTGACTAGATTTCTATGTATGCAAATATATATTATCTTATCAGAAACAGTATTATACTCATGATTGATTGGCATGTCCCTCTTGACAACACATTCCATGCCATTCCTCTTCATTGTGTTATTCCCAGGATAGTAAATCATATGATTTTCTGTTTCAAAAGGGCCAATATTAGTCTATGTCAGCTCACTAGGGTCTAGGTAGGATATCTATCTATCTATCTATCTATCTATCTATCTATCTATCTATCTATCTATCTACATCCTATTTTTGAAGAATTCCAATTTTTCTAGATTCATACTTGGCATATTCCAAGTTCAGCTCACTAGATTTTTACAGTTGTTTCTTCTTACCTTGAGTTGTGCCATATCAGCAAATGAGGATCCTGAAGTCTCACTTCCACAGCCTTTACTCCATTCAGCTCCCAACGGGCCAACTGGACTCTGAGAAAAGAGTTTCCTCAATCACATTTTGAGTGACTTCTGACCCAAGGGTCCCATCATCTGGCACCATCTCTGACATTGTTTCATTTAATTAGGCCTTCAGTGTCTGATACTGTTAGAAAGCCATGAATCATCTTTTCAGTGGCTACTTCCACTGAAGTCAATAGCCTATTCCTTCTTGGTAGTCTCTTCTTAGTCTGGAAGCTATGCTGAAAACTGTTCACTTTGGGTGACCCTAATGCCATTTGAAATCCCAATGACATATATGTCAGCATCACAGTAACACACCTGTCACTATAGTACAACATGGCAGAGAAGTGGTGGAAGGAAACACAGCCATAGAGATATCGTAAGGTCTAATTATGTCACTGCTATGTATAGTCAAGAGAAACAATACATATATCCACAAAAAGTGTATGTGGCTATTTATGACACCATTATTAACAATAATCAAAGGTTAAATCAAATTAAATTTCTATTATTGGATAAATGAATAAAGAGTATATATTTTGTACAGATACAATGGAATATTTGGCCAGATAAAAGAATGAAGTACAGATATATGGTATAACAAAGGTAAACACTGAAAACATGTTAAGTGAAGGAAACTGGTCACAAAGATGGCAGATGATGTCATTCCATCATATGAAAGTCCAGAATATGGAAATCTATAGTGAAACAAACGCTTTGTGATTACTTATGCCTGACACAGGTAAGAGCTGGGGGTTATAGCTACACATAAAGTATTTGTTTTTGAGGTAATGAAAATACTCTAAACCGTATCTGCAAATACAATAAAAAACATTGAATTTGACACGTACTAGTTATATAATATATAAATCTTGTGTCAATAAAATTTTAAAGTAAAGTAGACATTGAAAAAATAATTTTGATTTACTAAAACCAACAAATGCATTTAGACAAATCTAGAAAAATAACTAAAGGAATGCTTCTAAAATTAACTTCTCAGGAAAGAATTATTGCCATCTCAGTTGGTGCCATTTTTCAATTGAACATTGTGCATATTCCATTTCAGTCCCGGAGATTCACTCTTGCCCATTTACACAATTAATTTCTGATCTATTTATGATTAAACAGTAAAAGCAATGTAATTTTGCTTAATTAAACACATCTCAAATATTTTGTATCACCAAAGCATTTACTAAAATGTTAAATTTTAAATCAGTATCCTTTTATACCAATTTTCCCATGAGGCCACTCCTGAAAAGCAGTTTAAAATATACATTAACTACATGCTCACCAGTACAGTTTCCTCTTCCTGGGAGCACAGAGATGGCAATCACTAAGAGCCCTGCGATGTTGGAAATCTGAAAGGGATCTGTTACTGGAGGGCATGTGTAAACAAGGTAACCCACTGTATCCAGTAGGAGGTTTGATGCATCAAAACTGTTTAATCAAAGGGAATTGAATGAAGGGGCATTTACAGAAATGCAGAGGTAACAACAATAACTGGTTATTGGAACCTGATGGCAGCTAAAGCATAAAACCAAGCTTCCCCTGGCAGATTATACTCTTCATAAAGGGGCTCACTCACTCACTCACTCACTCACTCACTCACTCACTCACTCACTCACTCAGTTACTCTTCACTCACTCATTACTCACTCTCTCACTCTTACACTGACTCACATTCACTCACTCACTCACTCACTCTCACACTGACTCTCACTCACTCATTCTCACTCACTCTCACTCACTCTCACTCTCTCACTCATTCTAACTCTCTCACTCACTCTTACTCTCACTCACTCACTCTCACTCTCTCACTCACTCCCTCATGCTCACTCTCTCATTCCTTCTCACTCCCTCACTCTCACTCACTCATTCTCATTCACTCACACTCACTCACTCTCTCTCACTCACTCACTCTCTCACTCAGTCTCACTCACTCTCTCTTACTCTCTCACTCACTCTCACTCACTCTCACTCTCTCACTCACTCACCCACTCTCACTCTCACTCACTCACTCACTCACTCACTCACTCACTCATTCTCTCACTCACTCTCACTCACTCTCTCTCTCTCACTCACTCACCCACTCTCACTCTAACTCACTCACTCACTCTCTCACTTACTCTCTCACTCACTCACCCACTCTCACTCTCACACACTCACTCAGTCACTCACTCACACTCACTCACTCATCCTCTCTCACTCTCACTCACTCACTCTCACTCTCTCACTCACTCCCTCATGCTCACTCACACTCACTCACTCTCTCACTCACCCACTCTCACTAACTCTCACTCTCACTCACTCACTCTCTTTCATACTCACTCACTCTCTCATTCTCACTCACTCACTCTCACTCACTCACTCACTCACTCACTCTCTCCCTCACTCACTCTCTCTCTCACTCATTCTCTCCCTACCTCACTCCCTCACTCTCACTCACTCTCTTACTCACTCACCCACTCTCACTCTCACTCATTCTCACTCTCACTCTCACTCATTCTTTTTCATACTCACTCTCTCATTCTCACTCGCTCACTCTCACTCACTCACTCACTCACTCACTCACTCTCTCTCTCACTCACTCTCTCTCACTCATTCTCTCCCTCCCTCACTCTCACTCTTACTCACTCTCACTCTCTCACTCACTCACCCACTCTCACTCACTCACTGTCACTCTCACTCATTCACTCTCACTCACTCATTTTCACACTCACTCTCTCACTCAATCAGTCACTCACTCTCACTCTTACTCTCACTGCCATCGAGTTGATTTGTCACTAATGGTAACATCATAGGACCAGAGAGAATTTCTCTGGTACGTTTTTGAAGCTATATATCTTTATGGGAGCAGAAAGTCTAATCTTTCTCCTCATGAAGGGCCTAGTATAGCTATAAATTAGGGCGTAACTCATCCACTCTTCCTGCCCTCTGATATTTTTATATTTCCTCCCTTTAACCCAACTCAGCTGAAAAGCACTGGTGAATGGAACCCACAAGATTATATTACATTACAACTTCCAGCAGCATAAAAAAACAGAAAAGAGTTGGACACAGCATGTGTTTTCAGGGTAAACAGAGTAAATGGATCACTATGTAAATTGATCTTCCCCACCCCACTCACTCATTGCCGAGCCTTGTACAAGATGACAGGGCAATATAATGGAGTAGGCCTAAATTTATGAGTCACTCCTTGGAGCTAGCAGTCCACAGCGGCTGATTAAAGATGATTAATGAGAAACAAACTTTTCTATATTGAGATACTGAGGCTCTTTTATTATTACATTAAGTAATGTTAATTTCCTCAATTAGTATATTAATCATGAAGGTCATATCAGAACCGCAGCAAGCAGCTTTTGCAATTACTCTATATACATATTCCTTAATTAGCTCTTAAATAATGTACATAGGGTTGTTAGAATCAGAACGAACTCATGGCACCTAATCACAACAACATTATTCCTACCCTTAAAAAAAAACTCTTCTCATCTGTTTCACACATGTAGTAGTGTGAAGAAGACCTGCCTATATACATACTCATCAAGGTATGTTATTCAAAGTAATAAAACCAACTGAACAATTCCATGTAGTGAAGGCTAATGTAGACAGATACACATCCTGGTAGAAGTGCTAGATGTTATTCATGCAACTTTTAAAGAAGGCTTTTTAATGACTACAATAGATGGTATGGAATCAAGTATGTCTCATGTATTATATTTAGAAGAAAAAAAGGAAAGTTAGAAAGGCAAATTGGTATTAGTGATTGACTGCATTCACTGCAACTTAGTTAAAACTAAGTGAGGTGACGTCACCTAGTAAGTAAGTGAAGTAGGGCGGCATTAAAAAAAACTACCCCAAAAAATAAACCCCGGCATTTAGTTGACTACCTGCTATTATCTAAGACTGTGCTCAAATAAAATTGTAAATTTTCCATTCAATACAATCAGTAAAGGTTGTTGCTGTTGTTATTAGGTGCCATTGAGTCAGTTCTGACCTTAGCGGCCTCATATGTAACAGAACGAATCACTGCATGGTCGTGTGCCATCCTCACAATCGTCCTTAGGCGTGAACCAATTGTAACCATGGTGTCAATCCATCTAATTGAAGGCTTTTCTCCCTCTACTTCCCCAAGCATCGTGTGCTCCACCAAGGACTGGTCCCTCCTGACAACTTGTCCAAAACACGTCAGACAAAATCTCACCATCCCTCCCTCGACGGTGCATTCTGACCTTATTTCTTCCAGGATAGATCTGTTTGCCCTTTTAGTTTTCCAGTTTACTTTCAATATTCTTCTCTAGCACCACAATTCAAATGTATCTAGTCTTCTTTCTTATCCAATGTCCAACTTTCGCGTTAATCTGAGGCAATGGAAAATACTATGACTTGATTCTTGCCCACCTTAGTCCTGAAAGTAACATCTTTACTTTTCAATGCTCTAAAGAAGTATTGTGCAATAGATTTACCCACTGCAGCACCTCTTTTGATCTCGTGACTGCTGCTTCCATGGGTATTGACGGTGGATCCAAGTCAGACAAAATCCTTGACAACTTCCATCTTTTTCCTATTCATCATGATGCTCCCTTTTGGTCCAGTTGTGAGGATTTCAGTCTTCTTGACATCAAGTGCTAATTCATACCGAAAGCTTGTTCTTCATAAATAATTGCCATAAGCCCTCTTCACTTTCAGCACACAAGGTTATGTCATCTGCATATGAAAGGTGGTTAACATGCCTTCCTCCAATTCTGATGCTGCATTCTTCTTCATATAATCCAACTTCTCTGATTATGTGCTCTGAACATTTACAACAATAAAATGACGTATCCATTAGCACACTAAAGTATACTCATTCACATTTATCTAAACTAGAAGCCTATACGCTTCTTCTTCTGTAGCACATTGTCCACTGCTGCAAATTATAAGAAAATATGGTCGAGATTTGTTTGTCTAGTATGGTGCTTTCATGAATAGTAGTTTTTTTGCTTGATTTATATTGTGCATTCAGAACAATTCTTCCCGAGATGTTGTTCAATGAAATATTTATAACATTGCAGACCATTACATAAGCTACCAATCTCACTCTGGGTTTATTTGTCTGCCCTCAAAAAAACTTTCAAGGTCTGTGAAGTTCATTCCTTAGAAGATCTCATAGGACTTAGACAATGTGTTACTGCTGACAATGCCCTTTCTATAAACTTCATTAATTTTTTTGTAGTCAGAAATATGAGGAGGTTTCAAAAAGTCTGTGGAAAATGGACTGAAAACAAGATGTTTTTCCTATGAACTTTTTGCTGTCCCTTCATATGTTACTTAAAGCTACACAAACAAATAACAAAAAGTAATAAGTCAAACAGTGAATTGAAGGCAGAACGACATTTTTAAAATTTGGATTACTTTCACAAACATAAGCAGCACCCGCGGTGGAATGGGTGATTCATTGGGCTGCTCACTGCAATGGCAGCGGTTCAACCTTTCCAGAGAAAGATGAAGCCGTCTGCCCTTGTAATGATCTACAATCTCAGAGACCCCAGGGAGCATCCTACTCTGTCCTACAGGCTTTCTATGAGTTGGAATCATCCCAATGCTAATGTTTTGGGGGGGAGTTAGTTTGTTTTTTTTAAGAAGAAAAGGCATAGATATATTTGCAAAAATTTTCCATATGCCACATTAATTTTTCATTTTTCACAGAGGATATCATGAAGGCAAAATGGTCAGTTTCTTTTTCTTATTTTACTGAATAGTTTTTACTATGGTAAAATTAGATATTATTGATACACACACATACACAAACACAAGTATTTCAAAAAGAACCCTTGTCTTTTAATTACATTTTCCCACAACATTGTTGAGTTCTCCTATGTATGGTAAAACTAGAAGGGTGTGGAAGGTTTGTTTTTTTAAAAAACAAAAGAGCCCTCTGAGTGAGGCACCAACTGGGCCTCCAGGGTAGAAGCACACCAGGCTGTGTGATCCAAAGATTATGACTTATAAAATCCAAACCCAAAGGAGGGAATGATACCAGAGATTAAATTGTGAACCTTCAGTTTGCAGATGGTAAGGATGACAGTAGCAACCTTGTAATCCATTTGCAGGGTCCCCACATGGATTAATCTTCCAGTGAATCCCTTCTGACCACAGAGAAGGGTATGAATAGTTTCACGCTATCATGAATAATGTAGTGGGTTTTTCTTTCAGTTGTTCATTTTTCTGTGCTTTTCCATATATGAAATTTAGGATGGTTAGAGCTATAGAGACAATGACAGCTTCATGCAGAGCAAGGAGGGAAAAGAAAGAAGTGAATGTTCTAATGTTTATTGTGGGGATGATTGCACAGCTCTTATTGAACTACTGAATTGTATGATGTGTAATATAAGCCAATAATACTGTTGAACAAAACACGACAGATATGATCTCATATTACATAAAGCCCTGGGTTTTGAAAAATAAATTATTTATTTACTGTCTCTATGTGGATTGATCCCTAGAATCACAAATGTAACTGTAAGGACAGTGTTTGGACTCACAAGTTAATTCCACAATAGTATAGTTCTGGATAGATTTCCTGGGAGTTAGCTTTAGCATATTTATGAATAATATGGCCATTTTTATTATGAAGAGAAAATAAGAAGTTGAAAAAGGCATTTGATGGAGAGGTCAGAATTGTGTTAGATATATAATCATTTGTCAATTTGAGGATTAAGAGTGTAGGGGTGGAGTCTAGGCTGTCAATCTGGAGATAGCCAATGAGACTTCTGTGGCCATGGCCTTCTCCTGGGAATTCTGGGAAATCTGGTAGTTCCTCCTTAGAAGCAGAAGACACCTCCCTCTCTTTGCAACTTCCTGGGAGACATTGCAGCAGACAAGTACATGAATGTAACTAGACCTCTGAAGCCGGAGAAGCCCCAGAGAGACCCCTGCCAGCACTGAGAAGTTTCCAGTGACACTGGATCCAAAGACTTTCTACCCACTGGCTTGTGATTGTCCTACATTTGGCTTCATTGCATGTGCTTCATGAGTCTGAAGAGGACTTTATAGATTGGTATCAGACATATGGGTTAATATCAGATTTATGGCCTTGGACTGGATTGGGCTGGGATGTTTTCTCAATGTTCCTTTTGTATATAAATCTCTTTCTTCTACACATATGTGTGTCCATGTATTTCTTTCTCTAGTCTACCCCGATTAACACAGGGATCAAGATTTTTATTTGGATAGGTTTTACATCATTAGAAGAGATACAAAAGAAAATGAAGAAGGCAGCTTTATCTTAGAAAGACCATAGCAAGATGAGGGATATAATAAAACCATTTTCAAACCATTAGCATGGATAGATGATTTACAGTAAAACAGAATGAGATCCTGTTAGGTAGAGAGCTTAACAGGCATCCGAGGTCACAGAGTCCATCGTTTGCAGATCAATCAATCAGGAAGAAGAGAAAAATGCAGAGGGGATGAAAAAGAATTTGGCATTTGAAGTGAGAGAAAAGTCCTTTCTGTTGCATACACTTTCCATGTATGTGAGGATACCTGGAATCAAGTTGACATGGTCTTAATGTCTGTAGCTTTGGTGTAATTTCTGGAACCTGTATATCTTAGACTACAAGCCCTGCCCTTGTCCCATACTTTCATTCACATTTGCCTTAACTGCCTTTTTTTTGGAATTCATAGTAAATTATATTGACTCTTGATTCAGTTTCCATATGCCTCATATGTTGTCAGTTTGACTTTCTTACCTGCAGTATGATGTCCCTCTTGCCATTACAGATTAAGTTCATCATGCCAGAAGGATGCCTCTGTACACGGTGAGGGAAATTACAATAATGCTTCTCAGGGTTGGGCGCCTTTGTATTCTTAACCATATTGTGGTTGGGCAGTGAATTTTGGTATGCTCCCCTGGATTTATGGGCATATTTTAGCATATTTTGAAGGATTTATCATAAATATAATTTAGTAGATACTAACACTGACATGGTAAGTAAGTAAAATACAGACTCTTTTCAATGAAATTTTTCAGAAAGCTTCTCCCAATTTTCCAAATAATAATATTTGATGTCATACATAAAAATTCGATCATATTTTTGTCCATATTTACTTTAACTGTTTTTTTAATTCATATTAAACCATAGTTTGTTTTTATTCCAGTGGTTGCTTTTTAAAAAATATTTATGTTTCTAATAGTTTTATTCAGAAATAGTTCACAGATCATACACTTTCATAGTTCAGTTGTATTAAAAAGAGTTCTATATATAGCACCACAATCAGTTCTACAGCATCTTCCCCAATCCTGTATCCATTCTTTGCTCCCCATTTCCCTCCAATACCTCCCCATCCCCAATAAGCCATTACACCAATTATTATCTCTTTATCCCTGCTCCGTCCGCACTTCATAAACTGTAAAACAAACAAAAACTAAAAAAGTAAATATATTTAAAGAAAGAAAGAGAGAATCACAGATAATAATAAAATAAACCATAAAAAACATCTGTCGAGGAAAAAAGCAAGAAACATTTTTAAAAATCCAGAATAGGTCAAGAGGGAGATAAATGACCAGGTATTTACATTATACCCTAGTTCCATCCACCATAATCAAGTTTGCAATAGTCTCTATCTGATAGCAAGGTTATCTGACTTCCTCTATTGTGGTCAGAGGGGATCCACCCGAGGCTTATTCAACATATACCCCTGTCAGGAAGATTTTGGGCTCCTACTGTCATCCATAGCCTTCTGCAAATTGGATGTTCACAAGTTAAGCTCTGATACCTTTCCCTTCTTCATTTGTGAATTTTGCTATTTCACCTCTTTGGACCACACAGGCTAATGTGCTTCCATGTAGACTTCGTTGTCACCTCATTTAGATTGCTGCTTGTTTGAAGACAAGCCTTTGAAACCTCAGACGCGATTGTTTTTGATAGCCAAGCACCATCTGCTTTCATCATCACATTTTGCTGTTGCAGTGATCTCTTCAAGAAGGTGAGCATCAAGCAGTACCGTGTCATAAGAATGAAATGTTCTTGGATTGGTGCTGACATTAATTGGGAGCTTAGAATCTATTAACTTGTTCATGGATTATGAAAAAAACTCTGGTTCACTTTAGAGGCCTCATTATCATTTTATGACAAGGAATATTATCATTGTCCTTCTGGAGCATACGGAAAAAACCTATGAAATGCATCATGAATTTAACCAATAGCATAGAATTTAGTATAGGGTTTTTAAAAAGAGGTTATGCAAGTATAGTCCAGCTTTGAATTGCAATCTATGGATTGTTAATTGGCACAGATTGAATTATTAAATAATTGATCTCTGTTTACATTGATAATAAATGTTGGTGCTAGAAGAGCTTTTCCAAGAACATTCATTTACAAGGGATAACATTCATTTATAGATTAATACTTGTCATAGTTAAGCAAGAAGGGCACTACAATAGTAAATATGTGGAGGTCCTGGGCAACCTTTCATAGGGAAACAGCTAAGTCAGGTATCCTAACTCAGGTCCAACGAACATCAATTCCACAGCCCTGGTGTGTCATCATTTGCTTCTTCTCACACCTAACTATATTGGACTTAAATCTAAGGGTTACAGGTACTTTTGAGGTAAATCCCAGTTAATTGAGTTAATGCCCTTTCGAATACTTCTGGTGTGACCTATGAGGGGTGCCATGTTCCTTGAAAGGGCAGAGTTTAAGGTCATCGTAGTACATAGCATATGGCAAGGACCATTGAAGGTTGGGTATAAAAGTGGCTCACTAGAAACATAGCACTGAGCTGATTCTCCCCTTAAGTTCTGTATAATTATTGTTGAGCATCCCATTCTGATGTGAAGTTGCTCCTCCCCCAACGGAAATACAAATGACTCCTCCAAAATCTAAGCTTCTCCTCCTTTGACCTTGACTTGACTTTTTGACCTTGACTGTATCTCAATGTTGCCTGGCATCAGGTGGGTGGTCTTCTCCTATTTCCCCGCTTATGGAAGGAGTGACCGAGCTAAGGTGAAGTCTCTTCTTTCAAGATGTTTTTTTTTTTGAAAGGGAAGGTACATTTTATTAAGAATAAAAAAACAGTTGACAATCTCTAATGACAAGGAATTAGAATTCAAATAAACCCAATATACAATGTAACAATTCCCATTTATTTTGGGGGAAAATCTAGACCCACTAGGTAATTTAAAAAAATCTCTAATCTTTCAAAAGGGAGAAACAAACCTTTTGGCTCCCACCTCAGTGCTATATAATGTGTCACATGTGGCTCAGAGATCTCTACAATGTAGCAACAAGATGGTTCATAAGATGTGCATGTAAGCATGATGATGTATGGTTCATGGATGCCAGGCAGGCTCCCCAGCCATTTGTTTGGGAATTGGTCTAAATTTACTTAATTTGTGTTTTTTTCTTATAGTAGTGGATTCATACAATAGTTGTCCTTTTGTGATTGACCAACTTCTCTCAGAAAATAGTGGTTGTTTTTTAATTTTCATGGAATTACTGAATTAGGGACCATTGAATAGCACACGTATAAATCCCTTTTTATCGAGTGGAGTATGTTCAGAAGTATTATAGTCTGATTGCTCTTCCTAAAATTAGGTGTCATTTTAGTTATGGAAATAATATTTTGTTCATTATATCTAGCAGATACAGTTGAGTTTTTATAAAAGTATTTAAAATTCTTATTCTATTGCTATAGTTTACTTTAGCAATAGTTCATTTTAAAATCTTTTTAGTAATAGTGTCTATGTTCATGTTGAAATTGAATTCTGTGCAGTCTCCTATGTCTTATAACCACTAAAGGTATACTTTTCACAAGATTCGCTCAATGTAATTGCCCTAGAAATGTTTTAATTCATATTTTAAATCAACTTAATGTAGAAGGAAAAAGATATCATTGACTTAATGCCTGTGCTGTTGGAGGTATGGCTATACCTTTATTTTGAAGAATTGCCTTAAGGTCATTAATAATGATCTCAGAAATTTTAATGGATAGAATTCTACAAAAAAGGTACATGGGTACATAGACTGAATGTAATTCATTCTTTTGGAATGATTGCATAAGTCACAGATATGAGGATTTTTATCAGAATATATATAAGAAATACTTACATTTTTAAAATTCTATAAGTATTACCGTTTTTATATTTTATTTTTTAATTAAAACTGAATATTTGACTAGGAATAAAGATGATTATGGAATAAATATGCATGTGTGTATATGAAAAATATCCTTATATCTATTTTAAAGATATGTAACTAAAATTAATTAAGATCCATTATTGTTTTGCTGAAGTTAAAATATTTGAAACTTACTTGTTCATTGCAACTCTCTAAGCCTATCACAGGATTTTAGTTTTTATTAAATTATTACATACAGTGTACTTAATGTAGTATCATAAACATGAGAAAGGTCAATAAATATTGACTATTGTTGTTTTTCATCTTTTTACTTTTCTATTCCAGTACATATGATCATACATAGCCCTTTTTCAGTAAATGTGTGTTATATCAAATACACACTACTACACACAACTTATCTATCATCTATCAATTTATCATACTATGGTGATTAGTGTGTTCCTAGAAGTTATGACACTATTATTTCAAATATCAAGGGTACCAAGGCTACTCATGGTATGCTGGTTTTTTAGCACTCCAGATACAAATAGACTAAGATAAAACATTTAGTGATCTACTTTTAAAAAATTATCCAAGGAAAACTTTATAGATTACAATAGACAATTTCTTCCTAATATAGTTCTAGAATCTAGAAGATCCACTCCCCAACTTGAAGGTCAAAAGTACATGGATTCCATGGTAATGTACTTAATCATAGCACACTCGTGAAGACAGTGTAGGACTGGACAAAATTTTGTGGGCATGGGATTGCAATGACTAGGAATCAAGTGGATGACAACTAACAACCACAACAGTGACAGCAGCAGCAGCAGCAACAGCAAAAACAATAAGCTAAGAAAAGTATGCCACCTCTCCACATGTCAGCAAGCATGCTGGAAAGAAAAAGAAAGAATACTCAAAGGGAACTATTGGTGAATATTTAAATAAAAGATATCTTTACCAATATATAGACAAACTTATGGAAAATCCAAAAGATGCTTATATATGATGGCGGGAGAATGGCTTGATCTGGCTCTCCTAGTTTTTGAACTCCCACCAAATTACTTTTTCTCTGGTGGTTTTGGGTGAGAAAAGGCAGGGGAACATGCCGATAACATAATATGACTCTACACTCAAAGATAGTCCAATTCAAAAAATCAAAAAAGCATCAAGTGTTGTAGGCGCTGTGGGGAGACAGGAACTCTCATCCACTGCTGATGGACCTGTAAGTATGTCCGACCAATATGGAAATCAATCTGGTGATATCTAAAACAGAGGAAAATCGGGTTACCATACCACCCAGCAATGCCCCTACTGGGCACATACCCAGAAGAGGCAAGAAACAAACCAAGGTCAGACATCTGCGCTTTAATGTTCATTGAGGCACAGGTCACAATAGCAAGGAGCTGGAAGCTACTCAAATTTCCATCATCCGACGATTGGATTAAAAAACTGTGATATATACATACAATGGAGTACTATGCATCACTAAAAAGCAGTGATGAATGTATGAAGCACACCGCTATATGGGAAGAACTGGAGGAAATCATGCTAAGTGAAGTAAGTCAAGAACAAAAGGACAATACAACATGAGTCCACTGAGGTAAGCTTTAAAAAAAATGTAAAGGGGGCATAGGGAAAAAGCTACTGTATACAAACATTCCTGAAGTGAGGACCAGGTAGCAGGCAGGGACCAGACAAAATACAGGGATACATATGGTAGACAACTAAAAACGAGATGGGGAAAGGAAAAAATAATAATAAAGAAATGTGTAGCGGGGCATAGGGCACTAACCCACTCAAGTGGAGGGTATTGTTTATATCTCCACAGGGAAAGGGACCAGACTTCAACCCAGTGCTCCAAGATGAGAATGCAACATGCCGGTGTGGAGTAGAGAACCAGTAGAGAGGTCTGAGGGCCTGGTCCCAGTCCCAACTACTAAGTGGACACCTGCCCCTCCTCCCAGAAGAATTTATTTCAAAGGATGGCATTGAATCTGCAGCTCTGGAAGAGGGACATATCTGATGGGAGCACACAGGAGCAGATGAAGGGGGAGGAGGAGACAGTGGAGCACATCCTGGCTCACTAGGCCTTGTGGACAATGTTCCTGATTAGAGCAGCCAGTCCACAGACAGGACCACATGGCCGGCCCCACTATGAGACATGACATCCCTCATTGACCCATAACCCTACAGGGGACAACACCAGAGATACAGTGGGAATTTCACCTGATCTGATAAGGGAATGGAGCAGCAAGTTCCAGAGGGAATCCTGAAAGTGGACTTTGGGGTCAGGGTGTGGTGCCCCAACAGACTGGACTGGAAAACACTCCTAAAGGCCAACAAACAGTCCTTGAACTAACTACAAGCTTTTCTTTCTTGTGTTTTGTTTTGTTTTTTGTCATTGGTTTGTTGTTGTTTTGTTGTATATTGTTTCTTGGTTTTATGCATGTTATTATCTCTGCAGGTCTGTCTAAATAAGATAGGCTGGATGAATAGTTTAGAGGAAAAAACAACAGTACCAACAGTTCTGGGGGGACATGGGGTAGAGGGAGGTGGGGGGGAAAGGAAGTGGTGTTAATAAACCCAGTGGCAAGGGAAAAACAAGTGATCCAAATCGGTGGAGAGGAGGGTGTAGGAGGCCTGGTAGGGCCTGAACAAGGGTAATGTAATCAAGAGGAATTACTGAAACCCAAATGAAGACAGCATGATAGTGGGAAAAGAGGAAAGTCAAAGGAAATAGAGGAAAGAGCTAGGAGGCAAAAGACATTTATAGAGGTCTAAATAAAGGCATGTACATATTCAAATATATTTATATATGAGGATGGGGAAATAGAGACATTGGGCCTCCATTCAAGTACCCCCTCAATGCAAGAATACTTTCTTCTATTAAATTGGCATTCTATATGCTTACCTTTCTGACAGAAACACTGAAGACAAAGTGGGTGCATAAGTAAATTTGGTGAAGAAAGCTGATGGTGCCTGGCTATCAAATGATATAGCGTCTGGGTTCTTAAAGGCTTGAAGGTAAATAAGCAGCCATCTAGCTCAGAAGCAACAAAGCCCACATGGAAGAAGCACACCAGCCTGTGTGATCACAAGGCACTGAAGGGATCAGATATAAGGCATCAAAGAACAAAAAATCATATCATTGTGTGCTCACCTCCATGATACGATCACTGAAGACAAATGGGTGCATAAGCAAATGTCGTGAAGAAAGTTGATGCTGCCCAGCTATCAAGAGATATAGTGTCTGATGTCTTAAAGGCTTGAAGGTAAACAAGTGACCATCTAGCTCAGAAGCAATAAAACCCACATGGAAAAAGCACACCAGCCTGTGCAATCACGAGGTGTCGAAGGGATCAGGTATCAGGCATCATCAGAACACAAAAAAATTATATCATGTGAATGAGGGGGGGGGAGTGCAGAATGGAGACCCAAAACCCATTTGTAGACCACTAGCCATCGCCTTACAGAAGGGTCTTAGGGAGGAGATGAGCCAGTCAGGGTACGATGTAGCAACAATGAAACATACAACTTTCCTCTAGTTCCTAAATGCTTCCTTCCCTCCTACTATCACGATCCCAATTCTACCTTACAAATATAGCTAGAGCAGAGGATGTACACTGGTACAGATATGAACTGGAAACACAGGGAATCCAGGGTGGATGATCCCTTCAGAACCAGGGGTGTGAGTGGTGATACTGGGAGTGTAAAGGGAGGGTTGGAAAGGGGGAATGGACTACAAGGATCTACATGTGACCTCCTCACCTGAGG
Organism: Tenrec ecaudatus; assembly: GCF_050624435.1. Classification (NCBI taxonomy): domain Eukaryota; kingdom Metazoa; phylum Chordata; class Mammalia; order Afrosoricida; family Tenrecidae; genus Tenrec; species Tenrec ecaudatus. Next base: position 56,460,288 of record NC_134538.1, on the reverse strand, counting down.
GATGGACAACAGAAAAGTGGGTGAAGGGCGATGTCAGACAGGGCAAGATATGACAAAATAATAATTTATAAATTATCAAGGGTTCATGAGGGAGGGGGGAGGGAAAGGAAAAATGAGGAGCTGATGCCAGGGGCTTAGGTGGAGAGCAAATGTTTTGAGAATGATGAGGGCAATGAATGTACAAATGTGCTTTACACAATTGATGTATGCATGGATTGTAATAAATTTTGTATGAGCCCCTAATAAAATGATTAAAATTAAAAAAATAAATAATAAAAAGATAATATGACTAAGTTGTGAATACCAGAGATAATTGAGTTTGTTAAAACCTAGAATTCTAAACGTGGCTCCCTTTCTGAGTGAGGTATCTTTAGACATATAATTGGGGAGCTAGGTTGGCTGACCAGCATAGCTAAAACTATGGACCTTAAAGCTGAATCTTATGGCAGAATGGTTTGCCTTTGGGCCATTAATGAGCCAGTTCACCAAATAGGGCAGGGTCTAAGAGGCCAAGGACCAGTGAAAGACCTGACTATTGGCATGCCTGGGAATAGGCTGTCCTGGCTGCAGAACTTATACCTTCAACACTATTTCAATCCCAAATTGTAACCGATTACATTACCTATAAAGCCCACACTTGTGAGTATGGTCTGTGAGTGTTGTGTGGTAATTGTAATAAATTATCAAACACAACTGAGAAGTAGAGAGTAGGGTGCTTAGAGTCAGACTTGGTAAGAAAGGTGGCATATCCTACCTACCCTCGTGGAATCAGCCTCAGACGAGGGTGAGGTTTGGCCTCATTTAATTTCACAAAGGGGACGGGAATCGCACACTCCTCCCGTGTTCTTCTTACACATGCCCGGGGTCAAGCACCAGAACAAAGCAGTGTACATTTCAGGGCTAAAGGGACACGAGGAAGGTGCACCTTCCAAAAACAAAAAAAAACAAAAAACGGGAAGCATTGTTGCTGTAAGCAAGGAATGCCTGCCAGAAGTTGCGGTCTTTTAGCAGCGGATATGAACCACTGAGAGAGCTCATTCCACCAGAGAGATTATCAAGGAAATAAAGCTTCCAAACTCTCTCTACTTCGTCACTTTTCGACTCCCAGGGCCCAGCCGGCGCTCCCAAGGAAATGGATCATGGTGTGTGCATCCTGTAGAAGTCAGGGTCTGTTGCACAGAACAGATAAAGTGCAGAGCTGAGAAGGGAAAACGAACAGGCAGCAAACCATGTCAGGGTTAGTGGCCCAAATCTCAGGAACACTGATGACCAAGTTGTTAGTTTTAATGAAAAGGTGAGCATTTTGAACCAGAGTCAATTTCTATCTAAGCAGGGAGAGTCTGCTTATGTAATGATTATAAGCCTACTCATTATTAAAGAGTTGTTATGAGTCTGAATCAACTCAATGGAAAATATTTGTTTTGTTTTGTTTGGGGGAATGACCTGGGTAGGCCAATGATATTTTGGTATTATTAGGGGGAGGGCTCCCTAGAATTCCTAAAACTTAATTGCTGGTTGAACCATATGAGGCACAGGAAACACATTTTGATTCTCATTACTATTGAATATACTCAAGAAAAGCAAGTCATATTTTTCTTTCATTTCCTTAAGCACTGCATCACTAAAATGGAGAAGAGAGACAAGCAAATAAAAATCTATACAACTAAGAAAAAATAATTTTGTAAGATTTGATATAAAAATAAGATTTGATATGATTACTTAAATTTCCCATTCCTGCCCTTCCTTCCTTGGATAGAGTGAATGAAAGGGACCTTTTCCTTACAGAAAATGGTCATCACTGCCATTTCTGCACTACTTTATTCCTTTATGGCAGGAAATTTTCAAAAAGGAAAAGCACATTAAGAATCAACAAGCTTGATTTATTTCGAAGATCACAATTTAAGTTCCATTGCCTAACAATTTTTTCATTAATATATGATGTGCTTTCAACCAACAGATTTTTAATGTGGAATAAGCTTAGCTTCTCATCTACTGTTAATATTATGTTGATATAGAGTTTTTCCTACCTTTTCCCAATACTATATATAAAAGCCACTACATTTAAGCTTGTCTGTAACTTTGTGGTACTACTGTGACATGTATGTTGCTATGATGTTGTAATGGCTGTAGTGTTGAAAACATTACCAGAGTCACTTGTATTTTCAGCAGAAGATTCTAGGTTAAGAATACAGTAGAAAGAAGGAAGATGTGGCCCATTTCTGGGTAGGAGGAAATAGCCACAGATCACCTTATACACATCGTGCTAGGACATAAGCCCCTCAGGTTAGAAAAGATTCAAAACCTGCCTGGGAAAGAGCTGCCTCCTCAATGTAAAGTCAGCTTTATGACCCATCTGAAGCAAAGTAGTTAGGACCATTGCCTGCAGATGGGGTATGACTGAAAATGGAAAAATAAAGCAAAAGAAACCCTGAAGATATCCAATAATAGAATCTGGAATGTGTGACATAAGAATCTAGGAAAATTGAAAAGTCTCAAATATGAAGTAGAATTGAAATGGAATGCATAAAGATTGAAATCTTGGGCATAAGTGAGGTGAAATGGATGGCATTGACCATTTTGAACCAGACAACCACATGGCTTAACATGCTAAGAATTGCAAATTCAAAAGAAATAGCCCTGCATTCATCTTTAAAAAGTATAATTCAAGATCCATCTTGAAGAGCAATGCTGTGTGAGAATGATAGTATTTACACACCAATGACAAAGACCAGTTAATACAACTCAGACATAAATTGATGTATTATAGAATGTGGTGAAAACACTGAAAAAACTTATGAACAATTTCAGTCTGAAATTAAACAAATATGCAATCGTATTTTGGTGATGAATGATAAAATTTGATCAGTAGTTATAATTTGTGGCATTGGTGATAGAAACAAAGCTGGAGATTGAATCATAGAAGTTTCTAAGTCCAATGACTTTTTAATTGCAAATACATTTTCAACAACATAATTGATGGCTGTACATGTGGACCTTGCAAGATGGAATACAAATGGACTATATTTTTGGGAACAGAAGATAGAGATGCTCGATATCACCAGCCAAAACATGGACGAGGGATAATGTGACCATCCAGTGCTCATATCCAAGTTCAGGTGTAAGCTAAAGAATATTGAAACAAACCCATGAGAGTCAAAATACAAAAGAGTATATTCCACCTGAATTTAGAGACTATTTCCAGATCAGTGGACAGACTGAGCACTAAAGGTAAAAAACCAGGCTACTTGTGGGATGACATGAAGTAGATCATATTTGAAAAAGAATAAAGCAAAACAAAACAAAATCATTGTCATTGAGTCTATTTCAAATTTCAGATTTGTGGTCAGCAGCTCAAAGCATAATCACTATACCACTGGGGCTCCTCATGTGAAGAAAATAAAAAGCTATTTGAAAAAGAGAAAAAAAGAAAGAAAAGGCCAAAGGAAATAATGGAAGAGATTCTGAAACCTTCTCTTTAATATCGAATGCCTGAAGCAACCATTTCATGTAGACAGAATAACGAATGAAAATAAAAAGTACAGAAACCTAGTGTTAGAAAACTGACAACGATATGCTGAGCATCTCTCTGGCTGAAACAATGCAAAAAAAAAATACAAGCTTCAACTTTTCACAATAAAGAACTTGAAGTTCTTTGCTAAGTGTAAGAATGTTAATTGTAAGGTGGCCAATTCACTTCCAACAGTCACTCACCACAGAAGAAAATTGAGACTATCTGTTCCTGTAAAATTTTAGTCTCAGAATTGATACACAAAGTCACTATGAGGGAGAATTGATTTGATGGCAGTGGGTTCATTGGTTGGTTAATATGGGTAAAATACTGGAATTACTAAAAATAATTGGTTAAAATTCCACCATTTCAAGAGGTAGCCTATGATCAAGAACCATTGGTATTGAAGGAAGAAGTGCAATCTTCTAAAGGCATTAGTGAGAAACTAAACATCAGGAATGGATGGATATTAATTTAAATGTTTCAATAAACTTATGTAGCCCTGGAAACACTGATAAATCTATGCCAACACATTTTAAGACAGGGTGGTACTTACATCATCTGCTGTCAATTTGAGACATAATAGTGAAGGGGTGGAGTTTAGCCTGTCAATGAGGTTGCAGCTTGATGACCTCATTTGTTGGGGCTAAAAAGTTAAATAGCTCACTGAAGGTGGGGAACAAGGTCACTCACTCCCTGGGAGACATTCCTGTTGAGAAGACACATGTAGCTACTTTGGAGCCCTGGAGCTGGAGGAGTCATGTGGGGACCCCTGCCTGCTCTGAGATGCTTCCACTGCCACTGGATCCACAAGACTTTCCACCCACTGGCCTGTGGTCTTTCTGCATTCGGTACCATTGCATGTGTTGTGTGAATCTAAAGAGGAATTTATAGCTTGGTATCATACATATAAGCTAATATTGGACTTATGGACTTGATCTGGACAGGGCTGGTGTGTTTTCTCAAGATTCAAATGCTCTTTGATATAAAGTTTTCTTTTAGACACATGAGTCTCCCTGGATTTGTTTCTCTAGTCTACTCAGACTAACACAGACAGTTACTTGGCCATCCATCTGGAAGAAATCTATATTTGTGCACATTGCAACGAATGATGACCCACCAAAATGTGTGAGCTGGTGAATAACATAATTCATCTCATTCAAGTTTTTGTTTGTTTGTTTCAAAAAAAGGTTGCAGCAGTACATGGTCATGAAGCTATTTTGAGGACGAAGGAGTACTTGGCTCAGGGAATGTTATTTTTAATCCTTGTATGCATGTGAAAGTTGGACAAAGAATGGGGAAGAATGTAGAAGAATTGATGCACTTGAATTAGGTTATTGGTAAAGGATATTGAAAGTACTATAGCGTGCCAATTGAACAAACACATATCTGTTTGAGAAGAAGTACCACTAGAATGCTCCGTAGAAACAATGATGGAATGACTTACTTTGCATGTGTTTTTAGGAGAGACATTCAAGAGTCAATATACAAGAGGGATGGCCTAGACAAGATGAATTAGCACAGTACTTACACTGGTGAGCTCAAACGTAACAGTAATTGTGAAGACTGGGCAGTTTTTTTGTTTCTTCTACTGTTCTATGGGTCAAAGACAACTATTTGGCACCTAACATCAACAACATAATACCGTTAACACTGCAACTCTATAATGTCTCATTATAATTTGAAGCATATCTGTTTGACATACTATTATTTATATTTTCACATATCGTGAATTATTTTTATATTTTGTTATAGGGCCTCATTGCATTTTCTTTTTCATTTTTTCAGTGATTTCTCTATTACAAAAATCATTGCCAAGCTTTACTGTTACTTCATTTAAAAAATATGTATATGCCTTTCTCAGAATTGGAAATTTTGTACCAATTTTTGTAACACAATCATTGCTCTTTGTCAATAATATCCCTTATTTGGAAGAAATAGAAATAATGCCAATTGCATTAGTTTTATTTTTTCAAAAACAGTGTATTTTCCAATTTTTCATCACATCTGCCCCACTGTAATATTCAGTCAATCATATTCTGTCTCTTTTAGAGAAGTGTTTTGGGAAGTGTTGTAAGCTTTAGCATGAAACAGTGCAGGGTTTTATCGAAATAACATAGATCATTAGTGACCCTTGTTAAAGATTATCTCTGAGACTAATTTACTCATTAACTAAAATGACGATACAAGAAACGAGTTGAGTTGTGAAGATTATAAACAAAGATAAGTAGCATCTCCACTTAAGTCCTTTTTTCATTATCTATCACTGAACAGTACACTCTCAGTCTATTTGAGGATGTAGAATTAAATGTTTACTAATAGAATTGGAAGCATTAGGTGACTGTTTGAAATAGGGCAGCACCATCAAGATTTCATCAGTGATTGGGACAATGGGCTGCACAAAGGAACGGTTGTGACAACGGGCCCGGCCCAGGCAGTGGTTAGCTCTGTTGTAGAAGTGGAACATCCCCCTGGCACCTAACAGGACCAGAATCCAAGTTCACCAGAACAACTTTTTTAAAAGGGAAGCATATTAGGACTGTCAAGTGGGGCCGGGGTTCGGAAAATTATGTTGACGCAACTTTAAATGCCAACTCTGAAGAAAAATTGTTTAATCTCCTCTTGCAATACAAGCTTGCCAGTGAAAAGCACAACAGGAAATTGGCAGAAATATTCTGAGTTTCTATTTATAGGCGGCTTGGCAGGAGCAAAGGAGAGAATGAATTACTTGAAATATGCTTAGTGGATTTCTTTCTGCAACAACTCAGTGAAAATGGGACGTACTTAAAAATCATTTTTTTGAACCAGAGAATGACACTGGAAAAAATGCCCTGTAATGAGCAGCATAAAACACAATTTGAAATTATTTTAACCCCAAATACCATTTTCTTTGAAATTAGCCTCATCAAAGCAATATGTTGTATGGGGCAGAGGGGGAGGTTGGTTAAACACAAAACAAAACAAAAACTATTTTTTTCCTTCTACATGAGGAAGACTAATTCTCAAATTACATTTCAGTTAATTTTCAAGAGTCATAGGGTAATTGTCAATCAAGAGATCTTTAGCGCGTCTTTAAAGGACATGTCTACTCACTACGATGCATTTGGTCTCACTTTTGATGCCGTTTAAAATTGTTCAGGTTCTTATACTTTTTGCTTTCTTTTTTATTGAGATTTGCAGCTATTTTATTTTGTTTTAACCATTGGATTTTCGTTGTTTGCTTTTTTAAATGTCTTTTCTGTGTATGAAATCCAGGATAGGTAAATCTACAGACAGAAACCGGATTAATGCTTCCTTGGCGGTAGGGTAGGGAAAGTTGAGGGAAATGGGGAATTGATAACAAATACAAGAATGAGGAAAATGCTCTACAATTGATTGTAGTGACCATTGCACATGCTCCTTGGTATTATTGAACAATTGAACTTTCTGATAAATGAATTATATGCAGGTAAAACAATTTTTAAGAAAATGACAGAAGTTTGCTAGCACCCAATCACTCTTCTGTATATTGAAAACCTCCACTCAAGCTTTAAACTTTCATTTTCTAAAGGAAAACATTCATACAGAGCCACTCACCAAAATGTAAATATGTGGCTAAATTATTTTGCTGAAGCCAATATTTTTTTAACACTACCACCAGGATCAAGAAAAGCACTGCTTGTGCTCCTTGTTCAGGTAACTGCTATTTCATCGCTAACTCTTTGGCCTATTTGGAAGTTCTGATATGAAATAGTTCAGCAGGGTGGTTTGTTGTCAAATTTCTGTCACCCAAAATCAAAGCTAAAAGTCATCTGAGTTGTGCGACTACAGAGCGCATTGATTTTCATGGATATGTAACATTCCATTGATAAACATGCTAACGAGCAGCAGCTTCCACTGTGCTGGGATATTTCCAGCTTGCGCTTTACGTTGACCAATGCAATCAATGCCTCTGTGAATATTGTTATGTATTTCTTTGGGTGCATGTGCATCTCTTTTGTAAATACACAGTTTGGGATTACTGGATCACAGGGTGCATGTAATTTAAAAGTTAGGAAATAAGGTCTAATGGTTTACTTTCCAAAGTCCTTGTACAGATTTTTGCCGCTTGTCAATTTGACACTTATGCACCCCCTTTCATGACATATAATCTCCCCAAAAGAGATAATATCAAAGTCATACTTGTCCCTAGCATGATAAATCAAAACATTACAACATGCCTTAAGGATAGGAGAAGTCTCAGTGTACTAATATTACATTCACTGACATTCTCTGTATAAGATATTATCTGATCACACACATCACTATCTTTCAAGTTATATCAAAGTATTAGAAACTGAACTAGTATAAATTCAAATTTAACACCTAATCATTTTATCTCCTTTTGATCCATTTAAAATTTGTTGTAGATTTTCATGTGTTTTCCTCGTTTTTAATTGAAGTTTTATGTTGTTGTTGTTGTTTTTCATGTTTCTCTGTATATGAAGTCCAAGCGAGGTGCATCTGGATAGGGCAGGGGAGGTAGGGGGAAATGGGGAGCTAATGACAAGGTGAGAACAAGATCTAAGACAATGGCTTAAAACTGATTGTCACGATGATTGTATAGTGTTCCTTGATGTAACTGAACTATACATATGTATGATGTGTGAATTATATGTCAATAAGATTAATTTTTAAAAATGTTGTTTTTGATGGTGAATGCCACCCCAGGGAAGTTTTTAATTCCAAGCATAGTAAACTCTATCATTGTCTGATTTTAAAGGGCCGGTACCCATTTATTCACCTCGTTGTTGTTGTTCTGCCGCTTTGGTCCTGGATCGGTGCCACGCAGTCAGTGCCAATTCTGAGCAATCCTCCGTCCAGCCGAAGGAACCCCGCGTGGTCCTGTGTCATCCTTTCAACTGCTGGAGCCCATTGCTTTAGCCCCAGTGTTAATCCGTCTCACCCACGGACGTCTTTTTTTTTTTGCTGTCCCTGTACATTACTAAAATTGAGTGAAGGGAGACGTCGGACAGGGCAAGATATGACAAAATAATAATGTATAAATTATCAAGGACTCATGAGGAAGTGGGGAGCAGGGAGGGAGGGGGAAAATGAGGAGCTGATGCCAGGGGCTTAAGTGTAGAGCAAATGTTTTGAGAATGACGAGGGCAATGAATGTACAAATGTGCTTGACACAATTAATGTATGTATGGATTGTGATAAGAGTTGTATGAGCCCCTCATAAAACGATTAAGAAAAAAGATGGCTATAATCAGGCATTTAAAAAAATGATGTCTTTCTCCAGGGGCTTCTCTCTCCTGAAAACATGACCAAAATACATGAGACAAAAATCTCATTGCTTCTAAAGAGCATGCTAGCTGTACTTTCTCCAGGACAAATCTGTTTGTTCTTTGGCAGTTCCAGTCCAGTTATGGTACTTTCAATACTCTTCCCTAGCCTTATAGTTCTCAAGCACCATAATTCAAATGCATCGATTTCTCTTCAGGCACGCCTTAGCACTCAAAGTAACATCTTGCTTTGCAACACTTTAACAGGGTGTTGTGCTGCAGATTTACCCAACGCAATGTGTAGTTTGATCTCTTGACTGCTGCTAATGCCTAGGGTACTGATCTTTTTACCTTTCATTTTATTCGAATCTACCTAAATTCATAATTCCTGTATTTCATGGTCTAATTATTAATGAATGTGTTCTACTGTTTCTTCTCATTTTGATGGTGTATCAATCATCCGTCCTTAAAATCTTGCTCCATCCACATTATTAAGATTGACTCTACTTTGAGGTAGTGGTTCTTCCCAATTATATTTTGAGTTGCTTTGAGCCTGAGGAGACAATCTTCATAAAACTTTTAGTGACCAATCCCTTCAAAGTATATTCCTTATTCCTATAATTCCTTATTCCTATTTGTGATTAGTGGGGAAGCTCCTCTGAAAACTGCTTATCACCGGTGACCTTGCTGGTATTTTGAACACCAGTCACATTGCTTTCAGCATCACAGCAATACAAAAGCCACCAGAAAATTACTAAGTGTCACTCTCATTCACTGCCATTAAGTCAAGGTGACCTTGTTGCAACCCTCAAGGGCAGGGTAGGACTGAGCCTGAGTTTCTAAGACTGCAACTGTTTACAGGACTGGAAATCCTGGTGGTTTCCCCTGCTGGTGGTTTTAAGTGGAACCTCTGGATGGAAGGCCAACTAGGAACCAGTACGCCGTGAGGGCTCCTAGTAGGGGTACACTCTATAGAAAATTTCAACAACTGAATTACAGAAATAGAAATAACACAATTGTAAAATGCACAAAGTGCATGAAAGGAACCTATCCCAAGTAGACATCCACTCAACCATAGAATTCAAGAAAGGATACTCATGATCTTTAAACATTAGAAAAATGCACCTCAAAACGATAATGTATTATCTTCACATCTAGCTAAAATGGTTCTTATTGAGACAAAAAACAACCACCCAAATCAGTTAACAACAAATACTGGGAAGGATGTGTGGAGATTGGAACTCTTATACACTACAGGCAGGACTCTGAAATGGTACAACTACTATAGAAAATGTATGTTGCTTCCTCAAAGAAACCAATGAAAAGAAGTCACCTATGTCCAACATGCTCTTAAGAGGAACTAGTTCCTGGAGAAGAACATCATGCTTGGGAAAACCGAGGATCAGAACAGATTGGAAGACCATGGATGAGATAGACTGACACACTGGCTGTGACAGTGAGTTTAAGTGACCATTGCCAGGACTGGGAAGCATTTCATTCTGTTGTACAGAAGACCGGTATGAGTTGGAATTAACTGGACAGCATCTAAGAACAACAGTATCCAACTCCTACATATATACCCACATTCATATCATAGATATATAAGAACAATGTATAACCCTGCTCCTAGATTTATACTCTAGAATCCTAAAAGAGCATACCTATGATCATTTTAACTTTATATACAGCACTAAAAAAGGGAAACAACTGAGCGAATGAATGAGCAAAATGACATACACATAGGCAATAAATTACTACGAACAATAAAGAACAATGATGTGTCTGCGAACATATTAAGCATGGATTAACCGGGAAGGCATAATTCTACAAGAAATCAGTACATAAGCACAAATACAATACAGAAAGACAGTATAGACATATGAGGGGGCATCGAAAAGTTAATGTGAAAATTCTACTATCTTTTTGTTACATTTTTACATGAACTTTTTGGAATCCTCTCCTATGTAATGTTCAATAGTGGTTACCAGGTAAGGGAGAGATGTGGGGAAAGCATCTTTAAATTGTGGATATTTGTTAATTTTTGTGATTGTAATCACATGTGGATATAGTGAGAACAGCATACCATATATACTTGTGTGTGAGCCGAGTATTTCAGCACATTTTTAATGCAGTTTTTGTGATAAAATTAGGTTCTTTGCCTGATAGTTGGGTTGGCTTATACTCAAGTATACGGTCATCAAAGTAAAATATGTCATTGAGACATACTAAAAAAAAAGGATTCATGTACTAAAGAATTTGCCATATATAAGTTGTCAAAAACAAACAAACAACTTCACTGTCATTGAGTCAATTATGATTAATGGCAATCCTACAGGACAGGGTAATTTATAAATGAACAGGGTTCATGAGGGAAGAGGAGCAGGGAGGGAGGGGGAAAATGAGGAGCTGATACCAAGGGGTCCAGTAGAAAACAAATGTTTTGAGAATGATCATGGCAACAAATGTGCAAATGTGCTTGACACACAATGGATGGATGTATGGATTGTGATAAGAGTTGTACAAGCCCCCAATAAAATGATTTTTAAAAATTGATGTTCACAATTTAAGCTCTGATACTTTTCCTTTCATCGCATCTGGATTTTGCTTTTGTCATCTTTGGATCACAAAGCCTAGTGTGCTTCTTCCTGAGGACTAGGCTGATGCCTCACTTAGATGGCTGCTTGTTTGAATGCAAGTATTTAAGACCCCAGACACTAGCCGGGCACCATCTGCTTTCTTCACCACACTTTGCCATAGCACCCTTGTCTTCAGTGATAATTTCCTGAATATTTCCTGCAAAAGGTGAATAATGATCAGAGCCATGTTATAAGAAGTAACTTTTCTTGGATTGGGGCTAGAGGGAGCCCAGAATCCACTGGCTTGTCCATGGATTATGAATGACTCTGGTTTACATTGGCAGTCATAAAAATAAAAAAGAAATTAAAAAACCCAAACAAACAAAAAAAACCCCACAAACAAACAAAAGCCAGGAAAAAAATGTCAACCATCCCTTGAGGTATAAGGCAATTAATCTATCCCATGACATTGAATTTTAAGCTATTGTTGATATGAGTTCACGCACGTATAGTCCAACAGCAAGCTGCCATCCACAAATTGTTGCTTTGGACCAAGTTATTTCTTAATTTTTTAAACTCTTTTTACACTGAGCATGGGGGTTGGTGCTAGGGGGAAATTTCCTGTATCAATTCTTACACATGCAGATCTTTGCTTATCAGATTAAAACCTGTTATATTAGTGCGGGGGAGGGGTATTAAGGTACTAACTCTATGGTGGTTCATGGTGCCCTTTCATTGTACACTTACTAAGTGAGGGGTCCCACCCAAGGTTCAATGGCTATCATTTCAGTCCTGGGGTGGCCACACTTTGCTTCCTCTCCTATCATCGTATTTCAGTCCTAAGTTCAAGGACACAGGTAGTAATGAGGTAGGGCTCAGTTCATCCATTCATTGAGTCCTTCTGGTGTGGCCTTGGGAGAAGCTTTGTTGCCTGTAAGGTTAGCATCTAAGTCCATGGCTTGGATCCCTGAGGTTTGGGTAGAAATGTATTCATAGCATCTACCTAGGAACATACTATCAGGTTTATTGTCCCCTTAGATTCCCTACAATATTTGTTTAGCATCCTTTCCTAATGAGGTGCTCCTCCCCCTTCAGCCACCATACTCACCAACAGAAATATCAGTACCTCCTCTAAAATGTAGATGCTCCCATCTCCTGGTCTGAACTGGATTTTTCCAGTAAGGTTCTCCACTACCTCTGGTTGAGGGAATGTTTACTTGTCACAGAGTTCCATTATCTTTTAATTTCATTAGAAATGAACTTTTTGAAGCCCCTTTATAACTATAGATATCTTGAGACATAACTAAACATCTTCCAAGGTTGATAGGTTTTCTAGGTTAGAAAGCGTAATATTTGAATGAAACATTATCTTTTAAATCCATTTTCATGAACTTTTTGAAGCCTCTGAATATATGTGTGCATGTATGCATGTGTGAATGTGCAAAAGGTCTTTTAAAAGATTATATAAAAGTAAAATTGAAAGACTGGAATACTGAATATATGTGTGCATGTATGCATGTGTGAATGTGCAAAAGGTCTTTTAAAAGATTATATAAAAGTAAAATTGAAAGACTGGAATAATTTTTACAATCTTTTAAAAGTCCTCCTGTGTATGCATAGATATAGGTTTACATGTAAATACATGCAGATATATCATTCTGCATTTTAGCCAATATTCTGCATTCTACAAAAACAAAAATATTCTTTTTAAAATGAACCTAGGTACTATTTTCCCTTGTTTTTCACTATCACAGCTTATTTTACAACTATTATTACTATAATTTATTTAGAAAGTATGATATTGATAGACGTTTGGCTTGCTCTAAGCTTTTTCCACTAAAGACTAAAATTAATACATTGATGATTTGAAAGTTAGAAGTTCTTAGAGAATTTTTTCTTATGGATTCTAGAATTCAATATGGAGAATAATGGACATGACTTTGCATTTTAATCCTTAGTACAGATTTAATTTACTTTTAAACTCTGGATATAGCATTTACTTTAAATATTTCTGTTGTTTTAGTAAAAATCATGTGGTTACTTTGAGATTCCCTTTGCTTCTGGTCTAAAGATAAAATCTAGGATAACAGGAACATTCTTTTGTGGCATGAGATTTTGCAGCTGTTATGCTTTACATGAAAAAGAGGCAATATTGGTGTCATGAAACATGTTTGTAGGGCACATATGGTTAGTTAAGGACATCAATTCACACAAACACATGAAATATCATAAAATTCGAGAGGAGCATAATGGCAGCAATGATACTGCTGATAAAATATTCATGGAGACATTTCAACATTTGCCTCACAGACAAAAATGTGCAGAAGATTTTTTTTTAACTTATACTGATTCATACACGAGCACGTGTGTTAGGTGGTGTCCTCTAGAGAAGTTAAACCAATGGCACCTGTGACCATATACAGAAAGAGATTCTATAGGGAAATGATTCATACAGGTGGAGAAGCAGGTAGATCCAATCAGATTGCAGTCAGGCTTGTCCTGACTCTAGTTGCCGTGGAAGCTGATGGACAGCAGGCCGGTGCTGGGGGTGGAGCAGGGAGTGGGTTGATGGACTTACCTCCTGCTGGTCGATCCAGAGGAAAATGATTCTGTGGTGGGCTGAAAGAACTCAGGGGTCTTCAGCTGACAGCTCCTGGAATCAGCAGGCAACACAACAGGAAACTGATGAACCCGACAGATCCACTTCCAGCAGAAGATGACGAGCCAAAGAGAAATTGGTTCTTCGGGCCTCCCTCTTATGCCAAAGGTCACCACCCCAAAGAGGTGTGTCTTCAGGCTGCAGCTTGATTGATAAATTGGTCTCCACCTTAAACCTTAGCAGAAGTGCCATAATCTTTAACCACTCGTGACAAGCTAGAAGTCATGATTTATATTTTATCAATGCCAAGTCTGCAGTTTAAGGTGAAAGGCCCAACATATTGGCATGCAATTATTTTATCTTGTAATTTTCTTATTAATATCACCTGTTTGGCTTTAGGAACAATCTAATGCCAACCTCCAACAGCAGATATTCTGATTTAAAACCTCTGGAGTAGAACCAAGTACATCGGATCTTCCTTGATGATTTAAGGTGAAGATGGATTTTAAAACCCCTGATTTATTTAATAGTCATGGAAACAGGAGGCAGGGCAAACTTGGGGACAGTGGAAATACGTGGCTGTAAGGGAAGGGAAGCATGTGCCCGGTAGTCGGGTTGGTCAGGAGTGACCTGCCTAAGAACATCAGCACAGCTCAGTAGTCTGTGCTCTCGGTGGCCTCCATGAGTAAGGTAGCTCTGCATATTTTGATCCTGCAAAGGGATTCTGTTTTCATCCCAAGGGTCATCTTGAATTATATAAAAATTTCCTCTGAGGGAAACACCAACAAATAAAATAACTGACTAAAATATATACCACTATAATATGGTTTGTTTCATGTGAGAAGCAAATGATTTGATTCAAAGTCTTCCTGAGACCTACTATATTTATCTACATAGAAACCTAATAGTTTCCTCTTCTAGAAGCAGATCTTTTGTTCTTAGTAAGGGGTTCTTAGAAACTGAGGTTGCCAAGATAATGTGCACAGGAGAAAGATCACATGCCTGATTCCCTGAGTTACCTTCTTATTGCAAAGATAAATGATCCGTTCCTTATTGTGATTCTGTTTTACAATAGATCATCTAAGGTCACTAGGAGGGAACTGGTCATTCAGTGGTATAAATGATAGACTTATTAATTTCCATGGGGGTGATCAGGCCACATGTTTCTCAATGTTCCTCAAATACAACTACTACCAGGCTCTCAGTGCAAGGTTACATGTTTCTTTGATGGTGAATACATTTCAACAGAGTTTCCCAACTAAGAACAAGTAAAAGGAAAGATCTGGTGATCTATTTTTTTAAATTGTCTTTTAAAACCCAACATCCCATTTTGCTGTTCTTGAGACTACCAGGAGTCAGGAACAATTAGCTCGCAGGTAACAACAATAATAATATTCCCCAAATCTTTGTACATGGTGTATTTTTTATTAATACTCTTTTCAAGCCAATAAAAGGGATCAAAATAGCCTAAATCTCAAGAATATCATTTTGAAAACTGACTCATACAGGAAGGATTGGGTGTCCCTTTCAAGGAATCTGAGATCAGCAGTAGGCATAGTCAGCGTCTTCGACAATCCTGTCTCAGATGTTTCTTCCAATTATATGCCTCAGAGCCAAAATATTTATGTTTGGCCCACCAAGATTGTTGTGTTCTGTTAAAACCAATGATGAATTATTTCTTTAAATCATTAGATGGGAATAACAAAACAGGATAGTGGAGAAACAATTATTAAAGTATTAGTAAATGAAGGAAAATGAATTATCCTATTATGCACTGTATCATGTTATGAGATAGCATCTCTGGCAAAAGCATATAATATATTTGATCCCCTGATCATATCTCTATCACCTAACATAACACTAGTCCTCCAGAAATAGTCAACAATTTGTTATTGGTTAAACCACTGAATCAAGATGATGATTGTTTCTGGGAATGTGCCGGACTTTGAGTTAGATCTGTAGTATTAAGAATCTTGAGCTGGCAGGGATTCACTCATATATTGAGGCAGTGTGTTAATGGCCTATCCATTGAGACACCAGATTCTAGGGGTGGGAAAGTGGAATCAATTTGGAAGAACAAAACAGGGGTCCAAATTCATAATCAAACCACAAAATATAATTTTATTAACATAAATAAATGCTAAGATCACATAGAGGAGAAGTTATTAATACAGTCTAGTACCCTGTTAGGAATGAGACTAGAAGTGGGACTCCTTTAGAACTTCCAGTTTATTCATCAATGTGAGTAAGAGTTGGTGTTACAGACGGTGGTACCCTCTCGGGTTGGACTTCCTTATGTGAGTATCCTTCTAGAGGCAAAGGTTTTTAAGCCTCCTCTAATTTTCTGTCCATATCATCTATAAACTTGTCATACTGTTTTGTAATGACCCTGGAAGCTGTGCTACCAGGTGTTACAAACATTACCTCAGTGAATTATGGTGGATAATTTGAATGACATTTCCAGACGAAGACAGAGTAGGAAAATATCCTAGTGATTATCAAATGAAATATTTGTGGATCAAAATATCGTGCAACTTCCTAACTTCTGATATGTCCTCAGGAGAGACCAATGGCTGGAAGAGGACACAATTGTGCACGAAGCAGAAAGGAAGGAGGGTGAGACAAACCCTCAGTGAGTCGAATTGGCACAGTAGCCATGGTGGTGAATTTGAATATGCCAGCAATTCTGATGATAAAATGAGTCCAAGAAATATTTATTTCTATTGTTCAGAGCTACTATGAATCGGAATCAAATGTACCACCTCTTCATTTTGTCCTTATCCTATGAGATATGCTTTATGTCCTTATGTTATGAGATGACTTCACTGACAAATTAGCTTCACTAGCCTTTCCCATGTAGATCATCCAGCCTACAGCACAAGTCCTCTTCCCCTTAAATGAAGCCTAACATTTAGGCTACTCCAATTCTGACATCTAATTTCCCAGGGGTCCAAAAGGAGAGATCTGTATTGAAAAGTCAATGAAGAGAAACTTTCCTCAGCACAGAATGGAATGATGCAAAGATGCAGATTCAGTTCCTAGAGTCTATTGGAAAATAAAATCAGAAACACCGGACAAATACATTCTGTTAAACTCAATTTCCCACTACTCAACACAATACTCTTTCTCACAACACCATGACCATGCTGAAATCAATTGCCTTTCTGCCTAATGCTATATTCCTCAATATAAATTGCAATTCTACCTACAATTCACTGATATAATGTCTCTGTTTCTGTTCCACCCCCTCAGAGTTCATTTCATTGTAGCTCGTGAGTAGAATTACAGTCAAGAAAATCTTGTGGTTTGCTTGGTTCTGCTGGCACGTGGAGTTACTATGACTAGGAATCAACTGGACAGCACCTATACATCAAAACCACCAGGTCCCCATCGGAGGAGGGGACCAACCATGACTAGGGAGTCCCTAATTGTGCACACCTGTACCTACTGCACTCCACCTGGGCTCTCACCGTGGCACCAGTGTACCACGGCACTCATTCTCTGCCATCGATTCCCTCCTTTACATTTTATTAACCTTTTTCTTGACCTCTATTTTCTTTTTTAATTTCATTGAAGCAGACATAGAACAGAATCGAGGAAAAGTTCTAAAGTTTACTTACATGTATATTTTTGTGAATTGTGGCTCCATTTTACTCCTGGAACGAGGAGAAAGTACACACTGCCATTCTTAGGGGCCACAGATTTGGTGCGGGGTAACCACACATAGCGTGGAAAGGCTCTCCCTTCTCTTGACTCTAGCTCTCCTGCTGAGTCCTCTCTAATAGCTTGCAGTATGTATGTGCATCCAGAGCTCTGGAACAGTGCAAGTAGTTAAAACACTTGGATGTATCAGGAATATTTTTTTCAAGTGTCCCTACAGGGCTTTAACACAAAACCCAGTGGACTGCAGTTTTATTTTGACACAAATTGGGTAGCTGCAGTGGACTGCATCCAGTTTGTCTGAAACCATAAGTTGACTGTGGATTTTTAATTAAAATAAAGCAAACCACTAAACTATACAAGCAAAAACCAGGAAAAAGTTCATGGGCTACTTTATTTCATGGACATAAAAGTAATCCAAGGGGCTGGTGGGACAGGAAGTAGTGGTTTCTAATCACATGGCCACTTTCATAAAAGTGGGATTGCCAAGACTCTCAGAGGCTTGTCCTGGTGAGAGGGCAGCTAGACAGAGAACTCTGCTTGCCAAAACATTCCTATTATAGTTTCAGTAGACAAAATTCTAATATAGTTTTGCCTACTGCCCTGCTGGCAGGATACTTCCCTTATTAAAAAAGAATAAAAAATATATTTTCTATATGAGTCTTTAAAAACTTGATGCTATTTAAATGAATTTTTAAAAATAAAGAAAATTAAAGGGTCTCAGTTTAACTCACTTGAGGCCTAAGGTAAACCTGACCCAAGCCATAGTATTTTCCATAATCTCATAGGCATATGAAAATGGGACAATGAATAAAGACGATCAGGTAATAATTGGTGTATTTGAATGATGATATCTGGTAAAGAATATGGGAAGTACTATGATGTGGTAGTACAAAATTTCCTGTCAGCTTGATAAATAAGTGTAGAGGTAGCCTGTCAATCACAGCACAGTCTGATGATGCTTACTTGTGGGTATGACTTTATCATGAGGTTTCTGGGACTCCCTATCATTCTCCCTGGAGGTAAGCCACCCTCTATCTCAGTCTTGGGCTTCCTGTTGACGAGCGGTGTAGAGCCATCCTTGGAGAGTTGGAGGAGACACATGGAGACCCGTGCAAATGCTAAAATGCTTTCACCAACACTTTTGGATCCACAAGACTTTTCACCCACTGGTTTGTGATCTTCCTGCATTAGGCAGCTTTGCATGTGCTGCGTGAGTCTGAAGAGGAATTTATGGACTAGTATGGCACTTATAGGCTAATATCAGAGTTATGGACTTAATCTGGACTAGGGTGTGATCTTTTCTTAGCATACAATGACTTTGATATAAAGTTCTTTCATATATATATATCTGGATTTGTTTCTCTAGTTAATCGGTCTAACACACATGAACTTCCAGAAGATCAGACAAGTCTTTCTTAGAGGAAGTACAGCGAAAATGTTCCTTACAAATAGTTTGGACGTATTGTCAGGAGGGAGTAGGCCCTGGAAATGAACATCATGATTGATAAAGTGGAAGATCTTCAAAAGGCGGAGGACTCGCAAGGATGGTGATTGAACCATTGACTGCAACCACGGGCTCAACTGTGACACGGTGAGGCTGGCACAGGGCTGGACGGTATTTCATTCAGTGTGTATATAAGATCTGCACGCATTGGAAATGACTCACGTCCACCTAAAATTAATAGCAGCAGTGTATCTGAAAAGACTACATTTTCAAAGGGACGAACACATTCTAACTCTATATAAAATTAAAGGAGATAACTAAATTATTTTGGACAACGCTGGTACCAAAGGAAATTTCCCCAGCACAATGGTTGTGTCTAGTGTAAATTACTCTAGAGCGTGCAAGTACCAAACCTCACTGCCTGGTGTTCATCACGACACCTGGTGTTCATCACGGCACCTGAAGGCCAGAACAGTACTACTAATTGCCACGCTAGTCTCTTATCTAGACAGGAAATATGCAATTTCAAGATATAAAGCATGAGAAAATGAAGCAGCAAAATTTCTCCCCACACGAGCTCTCTAGAGAAGTTTATAGATTATTCAAGAACAAAAGGACCCTCTCTAACGGTAATACTTAATGATTGACTTTTCTCTAGCCCACACCTACCTGCTGTGCTCTCAGCTGCAACTTCCTTAATTGGGAAAACATGAGAAAATCTGGGGACTTCTGTTACAAACACGTTAAGTGTCTGGGAGGATTTGTGTGTGGAGATAACAGATTGCTTTGTGTCTGGATCAGAACATTTGATGTGTGTGACCAGTGCTCTCTCTCTACATCCCATCGTGTTTCTCAAACCTGATGTAATTTGGTACCAATTCCTTTCCGTCTTCAAAACACAGATGTATCTAATAACTGCAAGCTTACAAAATGAAGTTACACATCACTTTCAGAATCATAATAAAGCCACACCTTTAGATCCAACAGTGAGTTGTGTGTGTGTGTTTTTTAATAACTAGAAAACTCATTAATAGTGTGGAAGAGAACCAGGTCAGGAGAAACCCAGATGTGGAAGATCTTTAACTGTGTGAGAAGCGCCTCAGTTGACACCTGAAGGTCAGCTCAACAGTTCTCAGCCCTCAAGGGCTAAGGAGTCCCTGCAGCGTTGAAGAACTTTTGGATCACAGCACTTCTGTGCGTTGAAGAATACCATGATCAGTGAAACGATCAATCATCTTAGAAATAAGAGGAATTCAAAATAGAGCGAGCACCACGACTGAAACAATCAAATCAAAGCCTGAAAAAGGTCACGCATTCTAGCCATGGAGCAATGCAGGGAAACATAAAAGCAATGCCAGATAGGAAACAAGCACAACAATTCAATTCAGAAGTTCGTGTTCATACTGATGCATTAGAATATTCTCCTTAAAGCAACATGAAAACTAAGGACAGTGTTAATATGAAAATGTTAGTTTTAGATTCATCATTTGATAGACTTGGATAACATTTAAATAAAAATGAAATCCTCAACAGAAGTGAAAAGGTTTATTTTCAATTAAGAAAATATTTTACAAAAACTCTAATAGGACCACTCATAGTGCTACCATTCCTAGTAAATAATCAGTGGCTGAGAAATCATCTATGACAACTGGACAGATGGTGAAAATGTCTTGTCCAGCTCAACTTAAAATTTAAGAGAACCATTTAATATTATCCTGATAACAGCATAAGGAAGAATTTAGAAAAAAATTCCCTAAACACAGGGTGAAGAGACACCTACCTGTACAAGGCAATAGTAAACACAGTTTTTATTTATGACAATGATGAATTCACAGAGTAGAACAGTGCATAATGAATACATAATCGAATGAAGGAAGCTTCAAATGTATTTTTAATGAATATTCCTTAATAGTATGAGTGGCAACATTTTGAAATATTCAGAAAGATTGTGCATTATTGAGTTCATATTTTTTAAGTTAATGCTTATTTGGGAATACTTTGAAGAGCTTAATTCTCATATTGATTTTGTTGATTTTGTTCAACATTGGTGTTTTAACATCACTAGGAATTTTTTTTTAAATGGTCCACTTAAAATACCCTACGTTTCTCATTTTAGCCATTTGTTAAAGTAATTATTCATTCAACATAATTTTTAGCTACTTTCAAATTTCCAACACAGCATATAAACCAATTATTATATAACACATTTTATGTTTTTCAATTTTCTTGATCTATTTTTTCTAGATTTGATTAAACTAAACATAATGCTATTAACCCACTTACATATTGCTCTGTACTAATGTAATTTTTGTTTGAGTTGTTAATTATTAAATAATTAAATGATTATTAATCATTATTTTTATTTAAAATTTTTACTTTTAATTAATAGCTAGCATTGGTTATAAGATTCTTCATAAGTTGAAATTTTAGAAGATTTTAGTTCTCAGGATTATAAATGTCTTGGAAATACATTTAAGACAAAAATCAAGGCATCTACTATCTATATCTTATGATATTATTGAAAACAGAATGTAAGACAGTATGTTTGTAATCCATTTTACCAGTATCAAAATGTATTAAATATAAATCATTTCATATATCCAAACTTTTACTAGCTCAAATATTTATGCACAGAACCAATTGCAGTTGAACTTGACTTTTAAGAAAAGTGCTAAAATGTACAAAATTTAGTGAAACCTATCTTAAACACTTTATGACCCAGGGAACAGATATGTCATGTCACCTCAGAGGTTTACTAAAAGCTACTTTCCCACTAAGAAGTGTGCCTGTCAGAAATAAACTCATGTAACTCTTTGAAGCAAAAGAAAGAGGTGTTTGATGAAAATTATTGGTTTTAAGGGATGTGGTTGAGGTGGTGTATCCAGTCGGGCTACAATGTTCTCATAATTTCATGAGTCCACAGGACACTGGAGTCCCAGTGGCCAGTGGGACATATGCATCTCATCTGTCCTGTCAGAAGCGTGCATGTATCCCACCATCCTTATCCCATGAGCCCAGAGGGACATGCTCTGTTCAAACACAATCAATGATTCAATATACAGTACATAAATGTTATAAGGAAAGGGATGATTTCAAGACAACCTCCTTTTATATTTTATTCATTTAATACCTCATGAGATTCAATAAACATCAGTTCTCTTAAATAAAATATCTAAAAAGAAACAATATGAAATATGAAATCTAAACACTACTTCTATTAAAAAATAGACACACTCTCTCCAGTCTAGTCGTGCACCAATTCTCAGCAGGGAAAAACGTAAAATGATTTTCTAGGAACACTAGAGCTGCCGTTTATATGGGTTTCCCAGAAATGTTTGCACTTCCCAGAACTATTATAACAACTGGCAGGCACTGGAGCCATAAACTCGAGACAACTGTTTCCATGATAGACTTCCAAAATCATTTTAGCAACCAAGTAAAAATGAGTAGTTTTGTCACAAGTTAGGTAATTGTGTAAAGTCATGTCACCTCTTACAACTGTAATAACTTCCATAGGAACAGAGTAGAACTTATCTGAAGCTCTTTTATGACTGTGGGAGGGAATGTTCATAAAGCAACTGAGTCACGGAAGATTTTCAATATATGATAGGCAAATTCATTGATTGCCTATAGGAACAGAGTAGAACTTATCTGAAGCTCTTTTATGACTGTAGGAGAGAATGTTCATAAAGCAACTGAGTCGCAGAAGATTTTCAATATATGATAGGCAGATTCATTGATTGCTCTGAAATTCACTAGGGAATTTTCCACTTATTATTCTTTTTTGGTGAATTTACAATTACTCACTCAGAAATTTTTATATATCACCATGCAGTGTTTAATGCCTAAGACATTTTTATTAACTTTTAACATAAGCTAGAGAAGAGGAATTTTATTTTGTTCAAGATCAATTTCTGACATATAGTAAGTTTCCATTAAATATATGATGAGTAACTGATTAGCCCGTTCCTTCACTTTATGAATGAGTCAAATTTTCAAAAGGAATTTTAGTTTAAAATGTTTTAAAATTTCTATCTCTTGAAATATAAGAAAACTACCTCTGTTTCTTGGTCTGACATTTATCTCCTCTGACACCATAAACTCATTTTGTAGACAACACATTTGATCTTCCCACGGTAAATCCAACTTTCTTATCAGACTAGCTAAAGCATGACTTAAGGAGCTGGAACAATATCTGTGCATATTTACTTTCTGATGCATATTATCTTGAAAGATTCACCCTATCAGTTACGATTTCAATGACTAGACTAGATGAAGATACAATTCTGGGAAGTACATAAAAGCACAGTAAAATGAAATACGACCAGCTTAAAAGCATTTTTAAAGGCAAGGATTAAAATGAAGTGTAAATTCTTCACCAGAACAAATATTAATTTAGGAATGTTTGCATTCTTGGGTATGACATAATCAATCACTATCATTTTTATGAAAGTAAAAGTGCAACATTGTCAAGTGGCTGAGTAAATGAGTGAAATGAATAAAGAGGTAGAAGAGAGGATGCACAGTCTCGGCTGTCTTGTATAAGGGACTTGTTATGTGCATCTTCACATTACTCATTGCAACACTACTCGCTGGGAGTGATTGTGGTTCTCTAGGACCACTAAGATAGAAGTATCAAAACTGAGGGCTTTGAGCAATCATAAAATCCAGCTCTTAGCAAAGGTTTTATAGGGCTGTTGGGTCAAGTTTATGAAGAGGTCCTTATCTCCTTTAAATATCTCAGGTCTGGCATTCCTTGGAGACTGTCATGTGTCTTGAAATAAATCTTCCATGGATTAAGATGTTTTCAGCACAGAGACCTGGGTGCAAATGACTAGCTATCTCTGTACCAGGTTATTCTTTCTCGGTGGGAGCACTTCCCTTTCTCTGTTACTTTCTGTTTCCTTTTAGCTCTTGTAAAATGAGAAATGATGAAGGTCATGCACCAGGTAGACTCACCTTGTGATGGGCCTGGGCTTCGTCGGACCTCATTGTTAATTCTCCTACAACTGATGGGTTGATCACGTCAGACCACATCATGGAGGATTGTTATATAACTGCCAAACCACGGAGGCTCGTGTCCCAATCAAGATGGCACATGCTTTTGGGGAGCACAATTCAATTTATAACAGAGGACAAAGCACATTTTACAGAGCTAATGCCGAGTAAGTCTTCTTTAATGAGTTCATTTCCCACAGAGGTTCAAATTTAGGGCAGGGAAAGGGGAAAGGCCTGAACATAGATGGATTTCCTCAGTTCTTCGGAGTACGCTATTACTCATGCCTTGCCACGAATTCTACATTTCTTATTTTGCAGAATAAGTTCACTCAGCAGATAGCATCTTGAAAAATCCATGCAGGCAGCCACCCAGACACACAGAGAGTCCAGGGCTACCTTTCAGCCCACAGACATTTAATGGAGAGAGTGAGGCCAAGACCTTACAACTTGTATACAGATATCCTATAGGACAGCCATATTTTCATATTTATCTTTGTGCTTCCCTGTTCCCAGACTAGATGCACAGTAGTGTTTTCTTAGACACTGGACCATGGTAGCAGCTGAAATGGCATCAGCTTCCCTGATCCCTTCATCCAATTGACAGATGGCACTGGTTAGGGCTTTTCCCTCTTACCTATCCTTGCAAAAATCAGGCGAAATTGATCTAAAATGAAAGATCATGTTATAACAAGAAGACTAACCAGCTCCCCTGTCATCAAGTAGATTTTGACTCATAGAGACACGATAGGACAGAGTAGAACTACCCTTTGAGTTTCTAAAGCTTTAAATCTTTATAGGAGCAGATGGCCTCATCATTCTGCTGAAGAGAGACTGACAGACTCAAAATGCCAGCCTAGTAGCACAGTGCTTCCCTACTGCGCTGTCTGAGCTCCTGAGAACAAGAAGGGTCCTGCTTTGGAAAGGTAGCCCAATTAGGATAAAGGAGGTTGTCTCCACCGAATACCTATGCTAAAGGAAAATTAGCTGTCCATGCCACAATAAAGGGGGTGGAAAGACAGCAGGCACACTTAGACACCTAGGGGGAAATCCAGAACTGAGCATGCTCAGACCCAAGTCACTGAGGCCAGGGGGGAGGTCCAGCTGGACCCACAGACAAGGCACCAGCAAAATGACTTCACAAAGGTGAGTCTAAACTCAGCCAGTAAGATCTGCCTGTACCCTCAACCATTCCTCCCAGCCTTTGGGGCTAGAGGAGGATAAAAGCAGGCTGTGGGCAGGCTGCTCTCTCTTCTCTTGGTCGGGTGCTCTCTTGGAGGAGGGGGGGACACAGATATGCCCCTGTCTTTTTGCTGGGCTTGAGCTTTCTCTCTCAGGCTTCTTGGAATTTCTTGCTCTTGGTTCCTGTCTTGGCTTTGCACTCTGGTTCCAGGCCTTATTCCAATATTTCTTCAATGTGTTTTTCCTTGCTCCCCTGAAACGGCCATTTTCAGTTGTGAGCTTCCCCGTGGCCCCTGCCATGCGGCCTTGCATGCTTTCCAGAGATAGAGTTGCTGTCTGAGTCTGTAACACCTGAAACTTCCCTTTCCATTTTAAAGGCACTTGGATTTACAAAAGTGCTGCTGCCACATGATTTCTTTCTGAGTTGTGAAGTAAAAACTGAGGTAAACCACCTCCAGAAACTTAACAATCTTGTCTCCCACTATTTTCGATGCATTTTAATTATGGTGCTGGTGAAGAACATTGAAAGTGCCATGGACTGCCAAGCAAAACAAACAAATTCATCTTGCAAGATTTATAGCCAGAATGCTCCATCGAAGCATTCTCTCTTCCTTCGCACATATCAGGAGAATCAGACCCCGGAAAATAACAGTGTCCTTGGTAAATTAGATGACCAGTGAAAAAGGGAAAGACCCCCAATAAAATGACTTGACAAAGTGGCTGCAAAAGATGGGTTTAGACTTAAAAATAATTGTGGGCACCAGGAAGCGTTCCATTCTAGTGTACACATTTTGCTACGAGTCAGAGCCGTTTTTAACAAACCCATTTTAGCTGACACCAATGCAGATGACTTGTATGAAAATAAAAATACTAGGATGGCGTATTACCTCTAAAATCACAAGGGTCAAGGAAAACCACCACCCGCAGTAGCTGCCCAATGAAAATTCCTCTGCAAATGAAGCCAGATCTCTCTCCACCCTCCAAACTTAACTTTCAATTCTGACACCAACTTTGCTTCCCAGAGCACTTTGTACTTCTTAGCTGGGCTTAATGATTCACGCAACAGCCACACAATACTCTTCACCAGGTGGCTTATGACGGACGTTAATAGTTTAAAATTTAGGTGAGAAATGTTCAGTCAGTACATTCTTTTCTCTGCTATGCCCATAGGAAGGTCCCTCTCTGATCCGTAGCCTCTTGGTCTAGCCTCTGCATTGCTTGGATGATATGACAAAGCTCTTTGAGGATCGGCCTCAGTCTGAAGATACTTGGCACTAACTCCATAAGTCAGCAAATCTAGCTCCCCAATTCAGTGCCTGGAGGCACCCTGTTCCTATCCCTGTTCTGTGGGCGGTGAGATCCAAGACTCTGTCGCCTGCTCTGGTTCCTGCTGCTGCCATTCCTTTGTCAATACTCTGGTTCTAACTGACTCCTAGATCAAAGAGGTCCAATACCCAGGGATCCATCGTCCAGCGGCTGCCCTTGACTCCAGGTTCTTCTCTCTCTTCTGTTTCTGAGATGGCCCATTTTATACCCAGCACACATGAACTTTGTTAAAAATCCCTCACAACTGAATCATATAATCCTGTCAGAATCTTTCACTACCTTCTCTTACCCAGACCCATCAAGAAAAAAAACTGTCCAGTGGGAGTTACAAAGACTATGGATACAAAAGGCATATTAAATAATGTATTTCACTGCACTCACTAAACAGACTGTTGACTGTTGTAGATAAAATATTATTGTGAGTGTAATTGCTTCAGCCATGTATTTAGTGTAATAAAGACTATGGAAAAAAGTGCAATCGATCAAGAGTATTTGAATCAATAACAGACTAGACTAATTACTTCTTTTCCATATTTTTGAGTCCGAGAAAAACTAATTTGAATTTATGTAGAATATCATCCAATATGTTTCTACAACTTTACCACAGAGGTATTTAAATTCAGCAATGCAGTCTCAGTGGTTAGTGTGGCAAGATTTCGTATGGTCCTTCAAGGATAAGTTAAACACACCCATACAGAATCGCTGTTCTAACTGAAGAAGCCCTGGGTGTGTGGGGAGTGGAGTCAGGTCAGCAGGTGGAAATGACCAGCTTCTCCTTTGGAAACAAGGAGAATTTCTACTTCCGTACAAATGTACAGTTTCAGAAACCCATATGGGGCAGTTCGACTCTGTACTGTGAATCAGAATCAACTCAATAGCCATGAGTTTTTTTCTTTTGTTTGTTTTTAATAACTGAAGGAAGAAACAGCAGTGGCATTTAAGATTGTAGTCAGTCACCTAATACGGAGAGGCTAAAAGTTAAATTTCAGTCTAGTCTGGCAATTTAGAATTTGCATGGTACAAAACATCAAGGGAATTCTCTTACGCTGTAACAAATAAATTACTATCTTACTCTGATTCCCCTTTAAAAAGCAAGCTTTAAGGCTCAGGCCTGTTTGATATTGAGCCATCATTCATAATAGAAAACACCCGACAGACTAGAAATAGGAGATACCTGACTCAATTCAACATATCAGTTACGGACGAATGCAGGGCATACTTCTTTGGGAAGCAGCAAGTTTCTCCACGACAGTTTGTCACTGCAACAGAAGGAGCCACTTATGTAAGACAGGAAAAAGTAGTACAGCAAGCGAAGCAAATATTTAATAAGCACAGCACCATTTAATCACAAAGTGGAGCCCCTCACGAGTTGATGAGGACCTCGATCTCAGGGGATGACACCAAATTTGATTTGGATCAGGTAGCAGCACCCTACTGACTTGCCTCAGTCCCTACCCTGCTTTTCCATTGACCTTTATCCTTGCCTCATGATGGGCCATTATCCCACAACAATGGTTTGTCCCATAATTCACAACTTGTGCTCCTCATTATCATGTGAGGTGCTGTTGGAGTGAGTCATCCGGACTTTTGATGGAGTAGAAGTCTCAAGATAGGCTTTATAATCCATGGTTTGGCCTCCTCATTCATTATTGTAAGGCCATTTGGGACAAGTCATCTGGACCTCTGGTGGAATGGAAAGTTCTGGCTCTAGCTGACTGTAACAAGAACATCTTAGAAATCTACAACTTATATCAGTGTAATGGAAGTTGGTTATTTTTAACTAAGATCGGGAATAAGATTGGGATGACTCCTGTCACCATTCCTAGTTGATATTTGACTGGAAATCTGAGCTATGCAATTAGACAACACAAGAAAGCAAAGGCTGGAAGCAGAAGGAAGAGGACAGTGTTGCAGATGCTATGACTTACACAGAAAACTCCAAGGTAGCAACGACAACTTTCATAGCTCATAAGAAATTACAGTCATGCACTGTTTAATTTCATCTTGTTGATTGGGCTTTGCAGATATTGTATTTTTTACAAACTGACAGTTTTTGGTAACTCTGTGGAGAGAAAACCTATCGGCACTGTTTTTCCAGTAAAACGTGTTCACTTCGTGCCTCTGTGTCACATTTCGGTAGTTCTTATAATAGCTCACACTTCCTCCTAGGGCTATTGCACAATTAATAACCTACAGTTTAGTGTAAATATAACTTTTATATGAATTACAGAAACAAAGAACATGTATGACTTACTTTATTGAGATATTTGATCTATTACAGTGCTTTGGCACTAAAACGTCAACATTTCTGAGGTATGCTAGTAATGTAAGTTTGCAAAATACCCATTTAAAATTCAAAAGGCAATTTCCTTCCCCTAGTCCAGCAATCAACATAAACAAACAGGAATTTAAAGTTAAAATCACCATTTATATTATCACCAAAAATGATAGCCACAATCCACAAAATATGTACCAGATATACATTAGAAAAAACTATAGAGCCCCTAGAAATAAATCAAATATTTTTAAAAGTTCATGAACTACAAGTTTAATGTTAAAATGTCAGTTCCTCCCAAGTTGATCTATGTATCCAAGGCAATTTCAATTAAAATTCAAGAAATTATTCTTTAGACATTGACAAACTGAGTCTAAATTTTGTAAGAAAAGGCAAAAGACTTCAAATAACCAGAGCAATATTGGGGGGAAATGCTATGTCTTTTATTGGGGGGAAATGCTATAACTATCTAACTACAAAACCTAAAGAATTATTAAAATAATGCAGTATATATTATTATTGTAAATCACTGTTGAATCAGCTACAACTTATGGCCAAAAAATACATAATAAAATAAAACACTTAATCCTGTATCATCTTGCAAATAATTTTTCCTTATTATATTAGACAATAGTCTGTTGTGAGCCATAGGATTTTCATTGGCTAATTTTAGGGAGAAACCACCAGAACTTTCTTCTCATTTGCCTTAGTCCGGAGCCATGGTGCTGAAACCTGGTGGCCCTTAATGACCCTGACGGTATTTGAAACAAAAGTGGCCACGCTCCTAGTATCACAGCAACACGGCCGCCACTGCAATATGACCAACTACCAGATGCACAGGTGGGGGAGGGGAATATAAAAAGATTCAGGTGATACACATATGCATATTAACGTCATCCACACTTATTAAACTATCAGTTCTTAAACTATTCTTCAGCGTGTGCTCCCAGCTGATTCAATCCAGATGTTTATATCAAAGGCCTGGCATTTGAGAGTAACTTGACAATTTTTAACAGGTCCACCATGAGAAGGCCAAAGAAAGTTTACTCTCCCAGACCTCCTCAGCCCGCAGAGTGAAGGATGGCTTGGTTACTTCTGTCTGGTCTCCCCAGAGGAATTACCATTCCCTCTTAAGCGATGAGGATTTTAGACTCTCATATACAATGCCAGAGGCAATAAATTTCAGGTCACTACACAGAGCTTTGTCCAAATCCTAGCAACCCATTACCTAATTTTTACATTGGCTCTGATAACCAAATCCGGAATAATGGTTCAATGAGCAGTTTGGGTCTGAAACCAGGACTCTATACTGGGACGAATTCCTTGTGAAATATTGTTTGAATAATACTCAGCTAGTTTTCTATTTGGATAAAATAATGATAATAATAATAATAGTATTTATTAAGAGCAATCACTACGATGAAAAACTTTTATGGGTTATCTATTTCCTTACAGTTATACATAAAATCCGTTGTTATCCATTTGGTGTGCTTTAAGAATTGGAGCCTAAAGCTGGCCACCAGGGTGTCCCTGGTCCTCTGGCGTACAGCCAAGAGGGAGGGTGCCTGCTGGCCAGGGAGCAGCTGCTCATCGATGATTGGTTGGGGAACTGGAGCAGGTCTGGAACCGCTGGTGATCGATGGGGCAGCAAGGTCAGTGGCTGTCCTCCTAGATACTGGCTGCCTATCCTGCCCTCACCTTCCCTGGGCCCTGGGCACCATTCACAGGTGAACCCTGGAAGCTGTTGCACCCAGACCCTCAGAAGCAGGGCAGACAGACAAGCACCCCTGAAAGCGGTAGGGGGTGGTTCATTGCCAGCTCAGGACAGATAAGGGATCCTCAGAAAACTCCACCTCAGCCCCTCACCTCCTTCAAGCCAGTGAATGTTTTCTCCCAGTTCATGGGTTTACAGTGAACAAATACCCAGGCCGGTCAGTCCTAAGAGATTTTACTTCCCGTGACGCTAACCCACCTCCAAGGGCACTGCCACCTCACAACCTTACCTCTGTCTCACCTAAATGGTTTACCTCTTTGCTTGTTTGTTTTCCAAATGTTCTCAGTTTACCAAGGCTTCTGAAACAAGTGTGCCAGCTTCAGGGCCACCAGCTCCTCGACCACCTCAACCTTATCCATCCTGGGCCCTGAATGGATAACCCCTTCCAACAGAGTAGGAAAGATGTGTACTCCAGACCACACTTTGCCCCTTTTGTCAGCAGGAAGCAGCTACAGATGTCGTCGCCCAGTACCCCAAAGATATGGCTCCATAGCTCTTCAAGGGGGATATGCTAGGTAGCTAGCGTAGTGACTAGGGTGTCCATTATGCATGCTCAGAGGTTTGAGATTCCGGCCAGGAAGGGGTGGTACACCTAGGTGGGCATTGTACCTGGATTGGCCCATCTGGGCCAAGTGAATTCAATTCAGCCAATGGGGTCAATCAGGAGCATCAGCCATGCCTCCCAGCGGAGGACCTGCAAAGCCAGAATCCAGAGCCATGTGGCTGCTCCCCAGAGGTGGTGCAGGGATCCCCTCTGGTCTCAGGACTCCATGTGTGGATGAGAAGTGCCCTGAGGTGCCTGTGTAAGCCTGAAACTTCTTCTATCTTTTATAAAACTTACTTGGGTCACACACACACACACACACACACACAATAGGAACCTAAAACCTGAAGTAGTTTATTAGTGTAAAATATATTCAACAATCTGCAGACTTTTATTATGTACTGATGAGACCTATTTTACAATATATTTTACTATGTTCATTATTCAATATTTAAAAATTTTCTAGAATATACAAAGCACATTAATAGTAGCTATTGGTACAGAGATAAATATGCTGTTGTCTTTTAAAGGAGGCACAGATCTGGAAATTGTGAATAGCAATTAAAAAAAAACTACACACAGTTATGGCCACATCAGGAGCCCTGGTAGCCTAGTGGTTATGTATTGAGCTGTTCACCACCAGGTGAGCCATTTGAAACCCTCTGCAAAGCAGAAAGATGGCCTTTTCAGTCCCACACTGAGTTACAGTTTCAGAAACCCACAGGGACAGTTCTACCCTGCAGTAGAGGGTCGCGGTGGGGCAGCATCCATTTGATGGCAACGAGTCTGGGTGTGTTTGTTTGCTTGTTGTTGTTTTGTTTATTGCTTACCTCATCAATACAAAGGAGTAATCACAGTTTTGACGTTTAATAACTTTTAACATTATTTGGATACCAAGTTTCACTCTGTTGTATGCTGAATTAGTGAGAATTTCAAGGATCCAGGAGGGTTGGGAAATCCAAAATTTTAGAGAAGAGTAAGAAAAGTAATTGTGTCTCCTGCAGATATTTTTCCATGCCTAATCAATTTAACTGTTATATTGATTTGAAATAAGTTATATAATAAAGTACACGGAACGATATATTTAAAGTCGTTCAATTCCCCATGTTCTCTATGCTGATTATAATGCTGGCATGTGTTACAGTTGCACCCTCAATATTCCGTTCTTAATAGTTTCCTCTTATTCTGTACTGATTTCTCCCTTCTATAATCAGAGTGCATCTGTGCTCCACTGGTTACACAGAGCTCAGACGCAAGGGTTAAGGCATCGCATCTGCAGAGATGACTGTGGGGCAGGTGCAAAAATATTGGCAAGTGAAGAAATCTAAGGGGTAATTTTTGCTAAGTCAAAAATTTCTCTGATTCTACCCAGACACCACTAAAATTTGGATTCTATGTTAGTTAAAAAAAAAAAGACCAGAAAACAAAAGCAACAAAAAACCCTCGCGTACAATTAGAAGAGAGGAGAATGCAAATAAATGGACAGTATTGAGATTTCCTGAGGCATTTGGGATTATTTTAGAACCTATGTGTGCATTTTAATATCTGGGAGGATATTAAAACAGGAAGAACTTGTTTCTGAGTTGAAATGCCCGCACTATCGTGTGTTACCTAGATAATGCTGAGTCGGTTAATCCTTTGTTTTGTTTTTCCCTAAAAACAAAAATAATAATGACTATGATAGAGTAATCTCATGAAGAATAAAGAGGGAAAAGGCCAAAGTCTAAATAGTATACAGAGTTAGAGACGAATATGAGGAGAAAGAGAGAGAGTAAGAGGGAAAGAAAGAAGGTCTCTGAGTGGTTTGGTAAATGTTGTTTAAGTAACACACAAACTTCTTGCTGAATTTCAGCAATGACCGGCAAAGAAGGCCCAGCTTGAGTGTGTTTGGATTTTATGTCAACATGTGTTTTATTTTCACAGCAATCTTCTTCTTACATTGTCCTTTTGGGGCCACTTTTGACATCTTGATTTCAGCTTTGGGGTCATGCATGTTTTCAGGATGATGAAGTTAGTAAACTAGATAACTCGGGAAGAACCAAATTTTCTTTAAATTCCATAATGTGTTTTTAAAAAGAACAGAAGCTCAACTTTCACGCAATTCCAATCCCAGTCCCAGCACAATTCTTCAAAGAAATGGAAAAACTAATCACCAAATTTGGATATAAAGGAGAGAAACCCAGGATGAATAAAGGACAATTATAAAACAAAAGCAAAGCCTTTCACCATCAGGCTTTAAAGCTTTCGTAGAGCCATGGTCATCCAAACAGATCGGGACTGGTACAGTGATAAGCATAACAGCCATGCCTTAGAACTGGGAGTCTGGCGAGTCAGGTGCCTGGGGCAAGAGAGGCATGCTGTTGTGAAAGGGTTGTGTGAGCAGGTGGCTGGTGGTGGCAAAACCTGTCCCCCATTTGCCAAAAATCAGGCCTTTTTTTGGCACACATGTTTGCACTATCTTTTCAGAACCTCTAATAGAAAGTTTGATGAACAGTCTGACTTGGTGGAATGAACTCCAAAGGCACTATCCCCCTCACATCAAAACAAAAAGGGAAACAAATGAGCATCTGTTTTGTTTTCGGTTTTTTTTTTTTGAGGGGGTGCCCCCTTGTATTTAGAACTTTGAGTCATCTTGAGTTTGTTTTGTTCATGATGTGAAGTACGTCATGTTTCATTCTTTGACAGGTCGAGATCTAATTTTTCGAGCCCTATTTATTGAAAGACTATCTTTCGCCCATTTCATGTGTTTTGTTCCTCTGTAAAAACCTGAGGTTGTAGGTACTTGGTTGTAATTCTAGACTCTTAGTTCTAGATGAGTTTGAAAACTGTTTATGAGAATGGAATCTCAGATTTGACAAAAGTATTAAGTGTAATGGAAAGTACTTTAAAGGTGATACGGCTGTTATGTAAAAAAAAATTTAAATACATAGAAATGAAAAAATTCCATTTTTGGAGGGATACCCCTCGTAGAAACCCCAGAACCATAAAGACCACCAAAGAGAAAAGAAAGAAAAATGTAAGGACCCTAAACCAGTACACTACCAAATAAAGTTTAAAAGTATCCACACCTTAGAGGACAGAATAAAGGACACTAACCTTCTAAAAATAGATCACCTGTGCACATCAAAGAACTTATTCAAAAGAGTTAAAAGAAACCCACAGATTGGGGAAATATTTCATAATGATCTATCAGAAGAATAACTAATTTAAAAAATCTATAGACAACTATGCCTCAATAAAAATGCAAATAACCCAGTGAAAAAGTGGGCAAGACATGAATAACAATTTACTAAGTAAAGATAACATGTAGGTTGCAACAACCATATGCAGAAATGTTCACATACATTAGCAATAAAAGGAATACAAATTAAAGCAATAATGAAATGCCACCTCTTACCAACAGTCTTAACCCGATTTTAACTAATAGTAGCGATACATGTTGGAGAGGATGTGGAGAGATTGGAATGTGCACACATTGCTGGTGCAACTGTACAATTACACAATCACAATGGAAATCAGTGTGGCACTTCCTTAAACAAATGCAAATACAAGTTCCTATGCTCCTGCAATCCCTCTACTTGGTATACACCCGAAAGAAGTAAAGAACACAACAGTAACAGACATATACCCACCTGTGTTTGTTGCAGAAATTTCCATAATAGAAAAAGTAAGAAAATAACCAAAAACTCTGTTATAGAGAAATGTATAAGCATACTCTTTGGTTTACACACCAAAGGATAAAATTTTAAAGACAACAAGGGGGCCAGGACTGGGATGGGGACATGGAGAGGGCAGGCACAGGAGTTTATGGAGGGGAGGAGGGGGGCAAATAACCACATTTATGGGGGTTTGGATGTTAACAAGATCTATCACTGATTTTGAGCCTGGCGGGATAGTGGTTATGGATTAGGCTGTGACTTACAAAGCAGGCAGTTTGAAACCACAAGGGGCTCTGTCAGAGAGAGATGGGGTTTTCTAATTCCTTAAACAGTTACCACCTTGGAAACTCAACAGGGAAGTACTACCTGCCTGATGGGCCTATGGGGTCACTGTGAGTCAGCATGGACATGAGTGAGTAAGTGAGTGAGTGGGTGAGTGAGTGAGTGGGTGGGTGGGTGAGTGAGTGAGTGGGTGGGTGGGTGAGTGAGTGAGTGGGTGGGTGGGTGAGTGACTGAGTGGGTGGATGGGTGGGTGAGTGAGTGGGTGGGTGGGTGAGTTAGTGAGTGGGTGGATGGGTGGGTGAGTGAGTGAGTGAGTGGGTGGGTGGGTGAGTGAGTTAGTGAGTGGGTGGATGGGTGGGTGAGTGAGTTAGTGAGTGGGTGGATGGGTGGGTGAGTGAGTGGGTGGGTGGGTGGGTGGGTGAGTGAGTGAGTGAGTGGGTGGATGGCTGGGTGAGTGAGTGAGTGAGTGGGTGGGTGAGTGGGTGGGTGAGTGGGTGGGTGGTGGGTGGGTGGGTGAGTGAGTGAGTGAGTGAGTGAATGAGTGAGTGGGTGGGTGAGTGAGTGAGTGGGTGGGTGAGTGAGTAAGTGAGTAGGTGGGTGGGTGAGTGAGTGAGTGAGTGGGTGGGTGGGTGAGTGACTGAGTGGGTGGATGGGTGGGTGAGTGAGTGGGTGGGTGGGTGAGTTAGTGAGTGGGTGGATGGGTGGGTGAGTGAGTGAGTGAGTGGGTGTGTGGGTGAGTTAGTGAGTGGGTGGATGGGTGGGTGAGTGAGTTAGTGAGTGGGTGGATGGGTGGGTGAGTGAGTGGGTGGGTGGGTGGGTGAGTGAGTGAGTGAGTGGGTGGATGGCTGGGTGAGTGAGTGAGTGAGTGGGTGGGTGAGTGGGTGGGTGAGTGAGTGAGTGGGTGGGTGAGTGGGTGGTTGGTGGGTGGGTGGGTGAGTGAGTGAGTGGGTGAGTGAGTGAGTGAATGAGTGAGTGGGTGGGTGAGTGAGTGAGTGGGTGGGTGAGTGAGTGAGTAAGTGAGTAGGTGGGTGGGTGAGTGAGTGAGTGAGTGACTGAGTGAGTGAGTGGGTGGGTGGTGGGTGGGTGGGTGAGTGAGTGGATGAGTGAGAGAGTGGGTGGGTGAGTGAGTGAGTGAGTGGGTGGGTGGGTGGGTGGGTGAGTGAGTTTGTGATCAATCATTGATTTGATTTGATGAGATGGAACTGCACAGAGTATGTTTTTCTTTAAAAAACCACATAGCTAATAAATAAAGTTAAAATTAGAGAGAGAGATCAGTTTTTAAAACTCTCTGGATTCCTTACCCCTCAGATCTAAGCATTGCTCTGAAAGGTTAAAACAAGGAGGAAAAGTAAGACTGAAGTGTATTTGTAGTAGTTTCTAGCTAAAATTGAATATTGAATTTGGAGTAAAATATTATTCCATATCCTTACATGACTAGTTGATTTTCTAAGACAGTTTTAAAAAAATTATTCCATCTTTTCTAAAACGATCTTCAATAACACAGTCACAATTTGCTTGGTTCCCAGACATTTTATTTAAGAGATCTCAAACACTATTCCTATTTACCTCTTCTTGTTACTAACACCCATGAGATGAATAAAAGAACATACATAAGCTAAAATAATGCAGAGAATAACAAATATGGCAGTCAATCTTTTGTTTGTTTGGCTTTCGCATCAGAGTAATAATAAGTTAAAATCAGCAACACTTGAAGACTGAAGCAGCAGTGAAGTATGAAGTTGATGTTCCCAGATCTTTTGTCCCACTTGCTGCCATCAAGTGTTAGGGACGCATCTCCCTTCTTTGTTCATGGATTTTTCCTTATGATTGTCGCCTCCGTTTCTCAGTGTCCCATCTGCACAGTGTACCCACTGACAGAATAGGTTCACCTTTGTGCTTTTTTTTTTACCTGCTAGCTCTGATGGCACAGTAGGATAATTTTAAGGGTGGTCTGCTGTCCACAAGGTCAGCAGTTCAAAGACACCAGCTGTTCCTGGAGAGGAAATATGAGGCTTTCTGCTTCTGTGAAGATATATGTCCTCAGAAGCCCACAGGTACAGTTCTATTCTGTTCTACAGGGTCACAAATGATGACATTTTCCTCTTTTGAACTCTATCCGGTGTCCTGGCTTTATTGTAGGAATTTGGGGACAGATGTGTGAAGTAACCAATATTGGCTGACATGGTGAACTATTCTGTTATTTCTTCTAACAATTTATTCATAGTGGACATGAGATTTGCCTTTCTGACCACTGCAGATGATCTCATACCCAAATCTATTTTTCTTATAAAACAATGGTGGGCAAGTTTCCATCCAAGAGTAATTGAATCTCTATCACCTCTATCCTATTTCCTTCATTCAACCAATTATAAATTTAGGACCAGGTACTTGATGCAGCCTCTACAAACTACTGTCATTCAATATACTTTAAGTTCTGCTCTTGAAGATGTTTATCATTTTTACCATGTGTATAGCTTTTTTTTTGCCAAAACGATGAATGAGATCTTTTCATACATCCTATTTCTAATGTGTTTATATCATCCAGTATATTTCAGGTTATGGCACCCTGCTTAAGGTTCCACAGGGGTTAAAATGCCTGTTTTTGCAGAAGTGACTCGACAGGTCTTTTGCTCAAGAAGACTCTGAGTAGACTTCAACCCCAAGATTTCCATTGACCCACATTTGTACCACAGTATTGCTTCCTCTGACTGTTCACATCTAAAACAAAGAAGGCATAAACTATACATTTGTTATTTTCATAGCTTTGGTAAAGCAGATGAGTTGAAAACACAAATTTGAATCTTTTTATTGAACTTATAATTTTATTAATAAAATGGATTTGAGACAAAAGGATGAAAGACTATGCACACACTCAAGTAGTTAAGAATTACCAAGGGGAGAGGAAATCTGAGTAGGAATCACATTACAGGAAGCGGGGCAGAAATGTTTTCCTGCTGCTTCTAGTGCTTCAACTACATCTGTAAGCACTTATGTAAATTAGTCCCAAAAGCTAGGTCAAGTCTTCTGAAAAGAGAAGAAGGAAATAGTCCAAATTTCACAGTGAGTGTAGCCAGAGAAAAATATTCTTAAAAGTATAAAATTGTACCATATATTAAGTATAAAATCCAAGAAATAAACTATGGCATTCCAAATACCAACAACAAAGAGATTTCTCAGTAGCTGATTTTTATCCCTAAATTGTATATTTTTAAATTTTATAAAAGTTCAGATAATTAATAAAAAATTAATCTTCTCCTAACTTGTCAATCCACCTCCTTGAAAGTCTTCCACTTTTTGCTTATTTACCAAGCATGATGCTCTTTGCCAAGGACTGGTCCCTAAAATAACATAGACAAAATACAGGAGACAAAGCCTCTTCGTTCTCTCGCTGAAGTAACATTCTGACTATACTTCTTCCAACCCAAAGTTGTTTGCTTTTCTGACTATGAATGGCATATTTAATATTCTTCACCAACACCAGGATTCCAGGACATCCATTCTTCTTGGTCTTCCTTTCAAGCTGCTACATATATTGAGGTCACTGAAAAATACCAAGGTGCACCTTTGTCTTCAAAATGACATCTTTGCTTTTTCCCTCTTTAACGAGATCTTTGGCAGCTGACTGCCCAATTCTATGACATGTGCTTCCATGGCATTGATTCTGTATCCAAGTAAAACGAAAGCCTGGCCACTAAGGTTTTCAACTCCATTTATCACGATGTTATCTATTGATCCCCTTGTGAAGATTGGGTTATCTTTATGTTCGGGTACAATTGAGGCATTTGATCTTCATAGTGGCAGGGTAACCACCCCAGGACTGTGGAAATGGTGGTCACTGGAACTTGGGAGGAATCCACGGCTCAGTGGGTGCCCAATGGAAAGGGACCCAGAATTATCTTATCATTAGTACCTCAATGCTTGCGCTCACAGTTACATGGCAAGTTTTGATCTATTGGGCAGGGATCTTCGCTTGGAAGATTTGATACAGGAAGTTTCCCACTGGCACCAAGCTCCATGCTTAGTGTACACAGAGCTCAATTGAATGGGAGATAAAACAGGTTAGGCCAACTGGAGTGTGGCTCACATAGACTCCTCATCCTGACAATGTCTGGAGTCCAGAGGGAAAATTGATGTCATAAGGGACATTGCCTTATATCCCAGGGGGATGATTAACAATGCTGTACTCTTTTGTATATATTGTCTTTTGTTTTGCTGCCTTTAGCTTGTTTTGTTTTTTGTTTGTTTGTTTGCTGATTGGTTTGCTGCTGTTGTTGGTCTTATAGAGTTTCTATCTTGTCATAATATAACCACCAAAGTACACCTCAGTTGTGCATAACCCATGGAAAAGCAGATAGATTCTGACCTCCTACTTAACTCTAGCCCCAAACCAAGAAAAGTTAGCTCTTATAACATGGCCATGCTTGATACTCACCTGCATGAAATTATCACTGACGATCAGAGTGCTACAGAATAGTGTGGTGAAGAAAGCAGATGGTGCCCAACTATCAATCAGAATATTAACAGGGTCTTAAAGGCTTATAGTCAAACAAGCAGCCATCTAGATGAGTTAACTAAGTCCACATGGAGGAAGGACAACAACTCATATGATCCAAAGATGACAATAACAAAATTCCAAAATAATGGAGGGAAAAGTATCAGAGCTAAAATTATGAGCCCCTAATTTGTAGATGGCTATGGAGGCATTGTGAGCTCAAACCCCATCTGCAGAGTAGCTAGTCAGATTAAGCCACTTGTTGTTAATAAGCCTTCCCCCAATCTTGGTGGCACATTCTTCTTCATATAAGCCAGCTTCTCTGATGATTTTTTTCAGCATACATATTGAGTAAGTATGGAGAAAGGATACAGTGTGATGCCCCGTTTTACTGATTTCAAACCATGCAGTATTCCCTTGTGCCCTTTGTACAGCTGTCTCAATCCATGTACAATTTCTGCATGAGCACAAGGAAGTTTTCTGCATATCCCATCATTTTCCAGCTTGCCCATAGTTTATTTTGGCCCACCCAATCAAATATGTTTGCATAGTAAATGAAACATAAATAAATGTCTCTCTGGTATTCTTTGCTTTGGGTCAAGATAGATCTGACAGCAGCAATGATATCCCTTGTTCCATGTCTTCTTCGGAATAATCCATCTTGCATCACACAATATTTTGCCTCTAGAATGTTTCAAGATTGCAACTCCATGCTTGAATATTTGCTGGAGTTCTTTCCGTGTCAATATGCTGAGCATGTTCTGCCCTTTGGTTTTCTAA
Source organism: Tenrec ecaudatus (assembly GCF_050624435.1). Taxonomy (NCBI): domain Eukaryota; kingdom Metazoa; phylum Chordata; class Mammalia; order Afrosoricida; family Tenrecidae; genus Tenrec; species Tenrec ecaudatus. The sequence goes on along the minus strand of NC_134538.1, from coordinate 56,419,940 downwards.
TTCTAGGTCTTGGCACTTTTTATTATATTTGGCTTTGTCTTCTGGAACTGCCCTTTGAACTGTTCTATTCACTTCTTTGACTTCATCGTTTCTTCCATTTACTTTAGCTTCCTCTACAATTAAGAGCAGCTTTCCGAGTCTCTTCTGAGATCCACTTTGGCTTTTTCTTTATGTCCTGTTTTTTTTTTTTATTGCTCTTTGCTTTCTCCGTGATGTCCTGATGTCCTCCACAACTCATCAGGTCTTCAAATCTATTGTTGAGCTGTTCTCAAAATTCAGTTGGTATAGACTCAAGGTCATATTTTAGATTTGTGGACTTGTTTTATTTTTTTAGTTTTATCCTGAAGTTACTTATGAGCAATTGATGATTTGTTCCACAATCAATCCCTGGTCTGGTTTTAGCTGCTCTCAATAACATGATGTTTATTACTGGTCTATTTGTGAGATTCTTAAAAATTTTCATCTTGAGATGTAATCCAAAATGAATTGAAGGCTCTGATCTTCATCAGCAAGGACTTCAAGTTATATTTGCTTTTGTTAAGGTGTGATATATATATATCCCTAAAACTTGGTAAGCACAAGGAAATGCAATACTTCAAACCAGAAGGTTAGACTTTTAATAAAAGAGCCAAGTATCATATAGTTGAGGAGTTCTGGAACTTGAGGGTTGGTTATAATATACTATGGTACCAAAGAAGAAATGACCAAACTAGAAATGACTCGGTTATATTCTCTAATGCTCACGTATATATAGAGAGCAGCTGGGGGCATTTCAGTGGCTGAAAATGCTCAATTTCTAATTGAAAAGTCAGCAGTTCTAACTCACCAGCTGATCTGTGGAGGAAAGATGTGACAATCTGTTTCCATAAAGATGATAGCCTTCAAAATTCTACTCTGGATGATAGGATTGTTATATTTGGAATCAATTGAATGTCAATGGTAATGTTTACTTATATCAAGTTTACTGTGACACGTGGAGACCCTACACTGGGACTCTAAGGACATAAATCTGTACCGGAGCAGATAGCTTCATCGATTTCCCTCCGCATGGCTGGTGCCTTTGAATTACCACCCGAGGTTAGTAATCCAATGCTAATCCAATTGCACCCACTCTTTGCTCTGTGTGCATGTGTCTATCCCCCCAAACTGGATTTTTCCCCTATAGCTATGTAGTAATTATTTTCACAAATATGTAAATATGTAGATCCTTAGCACCTTCAAAGTATTTCCCATTACACATAATACATTTGTCAAATCTGTGATTCTGTTCTTGGAAACATTTTTAAAACTCATATGTTGGATGGCTGACAGCATCTCCCTTGTTTTTTTCTTAACCTCTTATACGTTGTCAAATTGATGTCCTCTCATGCCCCTCTGCATTTTTCAAAACAAAAGAAGTCACATGGAGTGAAGTCAGGTGAGTAAGGTGTATGTGGCAAAAGAGGAATACTGGTTTTTGCCCAAACCTGGTGCAGAGTGATGGCTGCATAAGCAGGTGCATTGTCATGGTGGCACAACCAGTACTCCATCTGCCACCAATCAGGCCTCTTTTTAAAAATCAATCAATCAATCAATTAATTAATTAATTAGTTTATTTATTTACCAATCAGGCCTCTTGTTGCACACTGTTGCCCAATCTTTTCAGAACCTCTATATAGATAAACAGTCTGACCTGATGGAGCAAACTCCGTATGCACTATCCCCCTCACTTAAAAAACAAACAAACAAACAAAAAACCCACATCATCTTGGTTTAAAAAAACATTTTATTAGGGGTTCATACAACTCATCACCATCCATCCATACATAAATTGTGTAAAGCACATTTGTACATTCATTGACCTTATCATTCTCAAAATATTTGCTCTCCACATAAGCCCCTGGCATTAGCACCTCATTTTTATCCTTCCCTCCCCACTATCCCCTTCCTCATGAACCCTTGATAATTTAAAAATTATTATTTTGTTATATCTTACACTGTCTGACATCTCACTTCACCCACTTTTCCATTGTCCATCCCCTAGGGAGGAGTTTATATGTAGATCCTTATAATCGGTTCCCCCTTTCCACCCCACCCTCCCGGTATCACAACTCTCACCACTGGTCCTAAAGGGATCATCCATCCTGGATTCCCAGTGTTTCCACTTCCCATCTGTTCCAGTGTACATCCTCTGTTCTAGACAGATTTGTCAGGTAGAATTGTGGGGGTTAGGGGAGAAGCATTTAGGAACTAGAGGAAAGTTGTGTGTTTCATCTTGCTATACTGCACCCTGACTGGTTCATCTTGATTTCACTTGTTGAACTCTTTTTGGGTGAGGTGATGATGGTGTCTTCTATTGGCTTGATGGATGTTTGCTTTCAGTGTCATAAGAATAGCACCCACTGATCATATCACTGGGTGCCCACCTTCCTGATACAATCAATGAAGCCAAATGTGTGCATAAGCAATCATGGTAAAGAAAATTGATGGTTCCTGGTTATCAAAAAATATAGTGTCTTGGGTCTTGGAGGCTCAAAGATAAACAAGTAGCCATCTAGTTCAGAAGCAACAAAGCCCACATGGAAGAAACACCAGCCTGTGTGACCTTGAGCTGTTGAAGGGACCAGGTATCAAGCATCAAGGAACAAAAAAAAATCATATCATTGTAAATGTGTGAGTGCAGAGTGGAGACTCAAAGCCCATCAGCAATGGGTGAGTGCAGAGTGGAGACTCAAAGTTCATCAGCAGCCAACTGGATACCCCCTTACTGAAGGGTTGTTGGGAAGAGATGAGCCAATCAGGGTGCAGGTTAGAAACGAAGAAGCATTTAACTTTTCTCTACTTCTTAAATACTTCCTCCTCTCGACTATCATGACCCCAATTATACCTTACAAATCTGGCTAGACCAGAGGATGTACATTGGTACAGATGGCATTTGGAAACACAGGGAATCCAGGACAGATGACTCCTCCAGGACCAGTGGTGAGAGTGGCGATTCCTGGAGGGTGGAGGGAATGGAATGTGGGGTAGAAAGGGGGAACCAATTACAAGAATCTACATAGAACCTCCTCACTGGGGGATGGACAGCAAAGAAGTCAGGGGGAGACATCAGACAGTGTAACATAGGACAGAATAATAATTTATGAATTGTGAAGGGTTCATGAGGTAGGGGGGAGCAGGGAGGGAGGGGGCAAAGGAGGAACTGATACCAAGGGCTCAAGTGGAAGGGAAATGTTTTGGGAATGATGATGTCAACAAATGTTTATATGCGCTTGACATAATGGATGTATGTATGGATAGTGATAAGAATTGTATGAGCCCCTAATAAAATGATTTTTAAAAAAGAATAGCACCATGTCTTATTACCAGTAATGACCTTGTAGAAAGAAGTCTGGATCATTTCAGAAGTGTTCTTTCAAAGCACGGCATGTTTCCACTCGATACTGTTTTTCCAGGTCAGTCAGAACCTGAGGTGCAGCATCCCTCCTCCTTCCCACATCTTCTGTTAAAATTCGTTGAACTGAGCTCCAAGAAAATCTCTTGGACTATCTCTTCTATGATTTGTTATCAGTCTTTGAGCAAAGTGCAAAGATTTTCCTGACAGTTTTGTCCATTCCGGAGGTTGATGGACCTACACAATGAGGTTTGTCATCAATCAATATTTCACCTCTTTTGAAATGAGAAAACCACTCATACCCTTGAGTTTTTCCCATATCGCTGTTCTTATAAAAGGTGTTCAACATCACAACAGTCTGTGGCATCTTTCCCGAGCAGAAAACACAATCTCACAGTTGCATGCTGTTCTCTTACATCGGCCATCACAAAAAAATGAGGTTCAAGAAAAAATTCATTGTGATCAGAGAAAACCTCCCAGGGGACACCTCTGGGTGAACTAACTCAGAAAGTGTTGCTCTGTGCTCACCTGGAGGGTATAGGGGGTGGGGGGGGAATGCATACTACAAAATCTCTGAAGAGTAGATCTTTTTTCCTTTTTGTGGGGAGTGTACACCCTCTTATACACATAACTCTATGGATGCATATATATGCAAATAACATTTAAATTGTATACAATGTGTAAATTATTGATGTCTCACATTGAATAGTCCCCCACATAAAAATAAATTACTGCTTAATCCTAGTATTAAACATTTAGGAGAGGATGAAAAAAAAATGTTTGCTTCTATTCATGGTGAACATGTGCACACGTGTTTGTGTCGGAGTAGAGCTGTGGTTTTCAATGGCTCATTTGTCAGAAGGAGATCACCAGGCCTTTCTTCTGCGGTACACCTGGTTGAACTCCTCCTACAACATTTGACTAGCAGTCAAGTATAGCAATTCTTTACATGACGCCGGGAATGCTAGTCAAAAAAGAAGAAATTTAAAAATCCATAGACTTAAAGACCCTATAAGGAGTTTAGAGTTAAGCCTGAGGTCAAAGTAGTACTTAAAGGGATGTATGATGAGAAAAATTTGCAAAACTTTGTGTTATCTTGATGAACTTTCTCTTCTTTTGCTCCATTTTTTCTTCTTCCCTAATTTATATTTGAATATATAAAATTAGCCATTCTTCATTTCAGAGCAGAGTTTCTAGACTCCTCCATAATGTTGTACTGTCTTTTTCTGAGATTTTAAAATGTTAGCTTGTAGTATAAAGATGTAATCATTTATATGTTAGTTGTCTAGATATTTCTTTCCGTTAAAAATAGATAAAAATCTTGGAACCAATCTTGCACTCTTCAAGTGATTTAAAAACTGCCTGGTGCAAGACTCCTTCTCGTCACACTTATGCTTGACTCGTTTTTGCAAACCTTTGCATCTTCAGGCCCTAAAGTAAGACACATCACACGAAAGCACTCACACTTCGATGCTTTTCATTGCTTCTTGGAGGCATTTTGTCCTCGTCAGTTGTAGTGAGTAGTGTTCTGATGTAAAATAAAATGCCCACTACTGAGGAGCCTCTTAGGATTAAGCAAACTTTTACTAGAAGAGGGCTGAATATATTGGCTTCAGGAAATTAAATTTTTTTTCTACTAAGCCTAACAATGCTTGCCTGAGCTACACTATAAAATACTGCATATAGCAACTCTTTTTACGTCCCGTTCTCACCGTACAGCACAGTGAGCAATATGGGGTGCTGGGCAACAGTTTGCTGCACATGCAAGATGCGTGTCACATATCAATGTGCAAGACGGTTATTTCTTTCCACAGAGGCAATCTATAGATTCTAGCTTCATCACAGATGTCTTCATTCAGGTTCAATCTCAATAAAATGTTCTCGATCTAGCCAGGGTATGGAGGTTCTACCAAAGTAGGTTTTTCATGAGTGGTGGAGATTCACAGAAAATAGAACGATAAAAATCTGAATGGTTTTAATATGCCTTTATAACAAAATTATAATTATTATATACTGGTCCATTCAGAACACTGTGGCTAATTAGTTTCACACACCTGACAGATGGCTTTTCTCTCTTAAATTGGTTAAATGCAATTTATTTACTGACAAAAGAATTCACAGCTAATTCATGGAAAAATATCAAATCGATTCATCTGATGGAAATGAAGTTATAATTTGGCTTTGGAATATGGATTGCATGCCATATAATCTCTCTCACTGCAAAACACTCATGCCAGAAAGTAATTACCACCAATTCATCAGCACTTCCCATATCCAAAATCATTGATTTACATTTACAGAAAAACATATGAAAATTAATCTTCTAAACAAGCTCTTCTAATTCCAACCAGTTATTAGTTTTGTGAGTATTTAGATTGATATCCAAATTCAGCTACTTATGACATATAAAATTCTGGGCAAGTTATTTAAATGTACCAATAGCTTCATCTGTGAAAATCAGACTAATATCTGTTGATTTCTTTACTAATTGTTAGGGAGATTTGGTGAGAGAATGCACATAAATGAAAGGCAATTAAGGGTCTAAACAGGTACTATTAGAGATCAGTAATTGCTGACTTTCTGTTTTCAAAATGATCATCTCTGTAACTGAGATAGTGTTTGTGAATAGATCTTATGACAAGAAATGAAATCATTAAAAACAAATTAAAAATATATATATATGGCAAATTCACAGAGACAAAGTTTAATGGTTACCAGAGTCTGAATAAAGAAGCTACTGCTTAAGGGATACTGAGTTTATATTTAGGGTGATTGAAACATTTGGAAAGGGACAACGTTGTCACAATATAGTCACTGCAATTAAGGCCACTGCATTGCACACATAAAAAGGTTAAAGTGGCAAGTTTTAAATATTTATTTTTACCACAAGCATATTGAAAGCCTTGAAAGTAAAAAAAAATGATAATGAAATATTTTTGTCCTCAAGGAACTAAAATTCTAGTGGAAAAAGAAAAGTGTAGTGGAAGAGCTAGCAAACAACTGAATTACAGATACTGTTATGTTTAAAAACTAGAAGTATGTACTAAGGAAGTGGAGTTGAAAATTACTTAACCAAGGGACACCAGGATAGTCTACCTTGAAAGGATATTGCCCACAATGCGCTTCAAAGAGAAAGGATAGAACAAGGTCTGAGAGAGTTCAAAGCTTTTTACACCATACATGTGGGTTCTGGTTAATGGACAGGGAAGATTTAAGAAGAATTGATGCTTTTAATTATGTTATTGGAGGAGAATATTGACTATAGACTACCAGAAGAACAAACAAACTTACCTTGAAAGAAGTAAAGCCAACATATTCCTTAAAAACGAGACTGCCAATACTTCCCCTTACATACTTGGGATAAGTTGTCGACATGGTTTAGTCCACAGGTTCCTAAATTATGTTGATTGCTGCCCCCTTTTCAGAAGAAAAAAAATGACTCAGCACCCCAGGAGCAATTAAAAGTGTTCATACGATAGCCCATACTCCAGGATGAAGTGTGGGTGTCGGCTTTTTCAAGCGCCTGTATCTTGTTCAGAGCCCAACAGGGGGCAAAACCACTTCTTCTGGGAAACCCTGTCCTAGTCCCTAGAGAAGGACCTCTGGTTACTGAAGTCCAGGGCCAGTGAAAACACAAATGGCAGTGGACCACATAAATTGACCCAGTAGCCACAAAAGTGGACCCACGCAGATTGTGAGGATGCAGCAGGATCTGCAGTTTTCCCTTTGATGGTTCCTAAGGTCACTGTGTGTTTGAAAGGACAGCACTCAGCCTCCTCTCAACGCCTTTCCAGTGCCTCTCTTTCCAGGATTGCTCACTTCTTTTCCTTTTCATGTACTTTTAGGAGAAAATTGAAGCTGTTTTCTTTTCTTTTCCATTTTCCTCCGTGCTGGTTTTTGGCATAAAAATCCTTGGTGCGTTGTTGTTGTTGTTGCTGTTAGGGTGCATACAGTCAGTTCCTATCCATAGCAACCTTAGGCACAACAGATGGAAGCACTACCTGCTCGTGCACCAACCTTAGATCCACTCATATGCTTGAATCCATAATGGCAGCTATTATGTCCAGCCATTTCCCCGAGGGTCTACATTTTTTCCTCTGCTCCTCTGCTTTACCAAACACAACACTCTTCTTCAGGGACTGGCCTTTCCTGAAAGCCTGATCAAAGTATGTAAGACAGTGTCCCTACACTTCCCTCTAAAGAACACACTGGTCATACTTCTTCCCAGACAGTGTGTCCTTTTAGTAGTCCGTGGTACTTTGCCACAATTCAAATGCATCAATTCTTCCTTGGTCTTCCTTATTCAATGTGAACTTTCATACAGATATGAGGCAACTGAAAAAGCCATGGCGTGCACCTTAGTCCTCAAAGTAACATCCTTGCTCTTCAATCTCTAAAACGTTCTTGTGCCGCAGGTTTACCCAATGCAACTGGTCTTTTGATCTCTTCATCACTACTTTCACAAGTATTAATTCAAAATCCAAGAAAGAAAAATTCTTGACAAATGCAATCTTTTCCCAATCTACCATGGTCCAGTTGTGGTTTTGGTATTCTTTGCCTTGACTTGTAATCTATTCTGAAGGCTACAAGCCTTGATCTTCATGAGCAAGTGGTTCAAGTCCTTGTCTTCAGCAAGCAAGGTTGTGTCATCTGCATATAGCATGTTGTTAGTAAGTCTTCTTCAAATACTGATGTAGCTTTCTTCTTCATATAACCCAACTTTTCTGATGATTTTCTCAGCATGTAGATTGAATAAATATGGTGAAAAGATACAGCCCTTTCACATACTATTCCCAATTTTAAACCAGGCAATAATCCCTTGTTCTATTGATCAATGTACAAGTTCCTCATGAGCGCATTAAAGTATTCTGGAGTTAACATTCTTCTCAAGGTTAACAATAGTTTGTTAGGATTCACACATAGTCAAAAAAACACAAGTAAACAACTTTCTGGTATTCTTTGCTTTCAGCCAAGACCCATCTGACATCTCTTGGTCCAAGTCCTCTTCTGAGTCTGTCCTGAACCTGTGGAAGCTCTCTGTCAATGAGCTGCTGCAATCCTTGTTGGACTATCTTCAGCAAATTTTTGCTTGAGATATCAATGATACTGTTCTGTAGTTTGAGCATTCTGGTTGGCCACTTTTCTTTAGAATGGGAACAAATGGCAATGTCTTCTAGTCAGTTGGTCAAGTAGCTGTCTTCCAATTATCCTGGCATGAAGGAGTGAGTATTTCAAGTGCGTCCTCAGCCTGGTGGGACTTTCAACTGGTAGTCTATTCATTCCTGGAAACTTGCTTTTGGCTAATGCTGTCAGTGTAGCTTGGACTTCTTTCGGCACCACTGGTTCTTGCTCTTCTGCTACTGCCTGAAGTGGTAGGATGCTGACTAGTCCTTTTTGTGTGCTCTTTGCATCTTCTTTCGATGCTTCCTGCATCATTCAATATTTTGCTCAGAGAACCTTTCGATATTGCAAGTCAAGGCTTGCTATTTTGTTTTAGTTCTTTCAGTTTAAGTTGTGCTGAGCATGTCCTTTCTTCTTGCGTTCCTAACTCTAGCTTTTTATACATTCCATCATTTCACTTAGTTTTTGTGAGCTGCACTTTGAAGTTTTCAATTCAGCTTGTGGGCATCATCCTTTCTTCTATTTGCTTTGGCTGTTCCATGATGAAAAGAAAGTTTCAGAGTCTCTTCTAACATCCACTTTGATCTTTTCTTTCTTTCCTGCCTTTTAAATATACTTTGCTTTCTTCATGAATGATGTTCTTGATATCCTCCCATGGCTCACTGGGTCTTCTGTCCAGTGGGTCAAATTTGTTCTTGAGATGTTGTTGAAGTTCAGATGTGATAGACTCCTGGACTTATTTTAGTTCTTGTGGAGTAGTTTTAATTTTCTTCAGCTTTATCCTAAATTTACAGCTGAGCAATTTATGGTCTTTTCCACAGTCACCCCTGGCCTGGTTTTAGCTACCGATATTGAGCTTCACCATGGATTTAGTCAATTTGTTTAATGTGTATTCCATCTGGAGAAGCCCATGTGTATAGTACCTTTTGTGTTGTTGAAAATGGTATTTCCTATGAATGAGTTTCAGTTTTGAAAAATCCTATCATGTTATCTCTAACTGTGCTTCTATCATCAAATCCTTATTTTCCAAGTAATGTTCCTTCTTTGTTTTTAACTTTTTCATTCCAATCACCAATAAATATCAATGCATCATGATTAAATGTTTGATTTATTTCAGATGGTGTCATTGGTAGAATTCTTAAATTTTTTTCATAACTAACTTTTTTTGTTTGGCACATAAAGTTGAATGACAATTGTATAGTTTGGATTTCCTGAACACATTTTATCTATCTAGATATACTCCTCTTGCAGCTAAATTGTACTTAGTGATTGATTTTGAAATGTCCTCTTTGATAAGAATGGAAAGCCATTTCTCTTGATTTTGTTAGTCAATCATATGACTTTCAGATTCAAAACGACCAATATCAATCCATTCAGCTCACTAATGCCTATAGTATAATGCCTTTATATGTTCCATTAATTTTTGACAACTTCCAGTTTTTCAAGATTCTTACTGTGAACATTCCATGTTCTGACCATCAGCAGATTTTTGCAGATGTTTCTTCTTATCTTGAGCCTTGCCCCATTAGCAAATGGAGACCTGAAGGCTCCACTTCCACAGGCTCTACCGGATTCACATCGTTGTCGTCATCTCCACTGAGAGAAACCAGCTCCTCATCAGTCACATTTTGAATTCCCTCGAACCTGAGGGGCTCATTCTCTGGCCCTGGCTCCCACGATGTTCTTTGTTCATTCAGTAGGCTTTTGGAATCAGACAGTGTGTGGAAACGATGTGTAAAGTTTTGAGTGGCTCGTTCCTCCAAAGTGAGGGACCAAATGCTTCTTCCTTTTCTGTTCTTAGTTTGGAAACTCTGCTGAAACCTGCTCACTTAGGGCAGCGGATTTCAACCTGTGGGCAGTGAACCCTCTCCGGTCTTAGAAACCGAGACACCACTCCTCTGTCTGTCCACCACATGCAGATATGCTGGTCTGGTGAGAAAGAAGCTATCTCAACCTTCACACTGACATTGGCTTTTTATGCATACTGTCCCAAAATGTAGCAATGTAGTTTACCGTTGTTATATTAAGACTGTCAATCACACTACACCATGCTTCAAGACAAAAATTAATTTACTAGTAATTAGAAATAAATATTTCACAATATATAATTACATATAGTTTTGTGATTAATCACTATGCTTTAAATTATGTTCAATTTGTAACAATGAAAATACATCCTGCGAAGGGGGGGAAGGGAGACTCCGGATAGGGCAAGATATGACAAAATAATGATGTATAAATTACCAAGGGCACATGAGGGAGGGGGGAGCGGAGAGGGAGGGGAAAAAAAAGAGGACCTGATGCAAAGGGCTTAAGTGGAGAGCAAATGCTTTGAGAATGATTGGGGCAGGGAATGTATGGATGTGCTTTATACAATTGATGTATGTATATGTATGGACTGTGATAAGAGTTGTATGAGCCCCTAATAAATTGTTTAAAAAAAAGAATAAAAGTAAAAAAAAAAGAAAAGAAATCCTGCATCTCAGATACTTACATTATGATTCATAACAGTATCAAAATTACAGTGATGAAGTAGCAATGAAAATAATTTTGTGTTTTGGGGTCACCACAACATGAGGAACTATATTAAAGGGTCATGGCACTAGGAAGGTTGAGAACCACTGACTTGAGGTAACCCTGCTGGCATTTGATATAGCAGTGACCTAGTTTACAATATCATAACAACAGAAGCTACTACAGTAAGACAAACTGACAGACAAGTGGTGATTTTATGTTAGTACCTCTAAATTTCAGGGCACTAACTGAACCAACATGACTTTTCAATAGTTTCAAGACATTCTCACTTCCAGATACCTCTCCTTATATTTGCTAATATAAAATAAAACTGATATCAGGAATGATATATATTTATTCTCTCAACAATAATTCAGTTCTTTAATTACAATCCAGTCTGCCTCCAGGTTCAAATTTTATCCACTTAAGATTCCATCAAAATATTCTCACAGTGGAAACAGAAAAAACAGTATCTAGTGCAATATAAATTTATTTTAAAACGTCTGCAAACATAGTAGACAAGGTCAATCTTAGGAGAACCATTTGCAGTAATTACATAGAAGATAAAATGTTCTTTCTAATTTCCAACATTTGAACAATCAGTCTTTGTAAGAAGCTGAAAGATGACCAGAACACTATAAGAAAATTAATTCCCAGATTTGTCACAAATTTAGGCTTAGGACCTTGAGGAGGTAGAAATAAAGACCAATTTTAATTACCATCAATGTGCATATTGTTTCTTATTACTAATAATTATATTGTCTAATAAACAATTGGAAACTCTCCTATTAATCCTAAAACACCGACTCACAGCTTGTTCCTTAATGCTCCTCATAAGGTTTTAGTATAGCTCATATAAACAGAATTTCTTTGAAGACTCCGTTTTCTCATGTTAATTTCCATTTTATTGCGATTTCATTTAGGCAAATAATATTCTCAATTTAGTAACCATATGCTTATAGAGTAACAATGATGAATATATTGTAAATTAATTGTATAATATCAAACTAAGAAATTGCTGACCCAACATAATACAATACTGTACTTTTTTCCAAGCTTCTTTTGCCTACATTAAAGATCCAAATGGTGATATAAGCAAAGATCGTTTGTACTGTATCTTGACTTTCATACTATTTATATTTACCTCTTTGTGTCTCAATTTCTTTATTGAGATATTAAGCCTTACTTTAAGATGGACATGTCTGTGGTTAGCAAGTGAAAAGCCAAGTTTAATTTGCTTTGAGAATACATAGTGCATACATGACAACATATTGTGTCTGCAGTCTAATCTTTCTGCAAATTACATAGCAACACTAATTCCATCACTAAGATGAAATAATCAAAGATTTTCTCTAGTTGACTGTCTCCAGCTGGGTTTTCTGGAGAAGGAACGCTAGTGGAGCTTATATATGTGAGTTTACATATGGAGCCCTGGTGGCACAGTGGCTACCGGTTAGACTGTTAACTGAAATGTCAGCAATTAGAAACCACAGGCTTGCTACTTCCATAAAAAGTTACAGTCTCGTGCCTTTCTTGTGACCCTTTCATGAAGGGATGTCTAATTGTCTATAGATGGATAGATGGACCAGGTATAAGGCATCATGCAAAAAAAAAAAAGAATATATATATATATATATATATATATATATATATATATATATATATATATATATATATAACCATAGTGAATGAAGGGGGAAGTGCAGAGTGGAGACCCGAGGCCCATTTGTCAGCCAATGGAGATCCCCTCATAGAGGGGTTTAGGAGAGGAGATGGGTCAATCAGGGTGCGAGGTAGTACCCATGAAGAACACAGCTTCCCCCCAGAACCTGGATGCTTCCTCCCCCCAACTACCATGATGCTTCCTCCCCCCAACTACCATGATCTGAATTCTACCTTGCAGTACTGGATGGGGCAGAGGTTGTACACTGGTGCATATGGGAGCTGGAGGCACAGGGAATCCAGGTTGGACGATACCTTCAGGACCAGGGGTGTGAGGGGCGATGCTGGGAGAGTGGAGGGTGAGTGGGTTGGAAAGGGGGAACTGATTACAAGGATCCACATGTGACCTCCTCCCTGGGAGATGGACGGCAGAGAAGCGGGGGAAGGGAGACTCTGGATAAGGCAAAGATATGACAAAATAACAATGTATAAATTACCAAGGGCACATGAGAGAGGGGGGAGTGGGGAGGGAGGCGAAAAAAAGAGGACCTGATGCAAAGGCTTAAATGGAGAGCAAATGCTTTGAACATGATTAGGGCAAAGAATGTACGGATGTGCTTTATACAATTGATGTATGTATATGTATGGATTGTGATAAGAGTTGTATGAGCCTCTAATAAAATGTAAAAAAAAGAAAGAAAGAAGAGACACAGCACATGTGTTTATAGAACCACAGTTCACAAGAAATTGGAAGCAGCCCAACAGTGGAAGAATGGATAAATAAACTATGGTACGTATACATAATGGAATAGTATGCATCCATTAAAAAGATTAATGAAATCATGAAACATCACATGATTGGAAGGACATGGAAACCATTATGCTGAGACAAGGACAAATAGTTTATGACTTCACTGCGATAGAGGGGAAACACTAATTAAACAAAGCTTAGAGACTAATTCCCAAACAAAAGGGTAGAACGCCTACTCACTGGCATGAACCATACACCATCCCCCTTATGTGCACTTCTTAGATTTACCTCTAAAGAGGAATATTTACACTGGCTGGGGTCACTCATTCAGGAAGTGGGAAAAACAAGGAGTCCACCCACTGGATGTTATATAACTTGGAGACAAGCCTGTGACAAACCTACAGGCCCTCCACAGGAATGAGAAAAGAAAACTTACTGAAAAAAATAAGTTAAGAGCAAGGGAGGGAACCATCTACATTTTAGAGCAGTGCCTCTCAACCTTCCTAATGCCGCGACCCTTTAATACGGTTCCTCATGTTATGGTGACCTCCCCCTAACCATAAACTTATTTTCTTTGCTACTTCATAACTGTAATTTTGCTACTGCTATGAATTGGGCATCGCCTGTGAAAGGGTTGTTCGACCAGAGGGAGCACTAATATTTCTATTGGTGAATATGGTGGGTAAATGGGGAGGAACAACTTTACTTTGAGAAGGGGGCTAAACAATAATTGTAGAGAACATAGAAGAGTAATAAACTCTATTTTATGTCCTTGGGAGGCACTAAGAATATGTTTCTCACCAACCCTCAGTGAACCATACCATGAACTAAGAATTATGATGACCTTAGGCGCTGACCTTTTAACCAAAATAGCATCCCCCAAGGGCCACACCAGCAGGACTCAGTGTAGGAGCCTGAACACTGCCTCAAAACTACCTGTACCCTTGGGCTTAGGACTGAAATACTCTGATTGGAGAGGAACAAAGCAAGGGATGGCCACCCCAAGACTGTAAAATGATGGTCATTAGACCTTGGGTGAGACCCCTGGCTTAGTGGGTGTCCTATGAAAGGGGACCAAGAACCATAAGATAGTTAATACCTCAAAGCTACCCTTTGCATTAATATGACACTTTTAATCTGATAGGCAGGAATATGCACTTGTAAGAGATGAAATGGGAAAATTTCTCCTGGCACTAACCCCCATGCTTAGTGCAAACAAAGTTGAATAAATTAAGAAATCAATCTGCAACGACTCATGGGTTGCAGTTTTCAGTTGAACTATCCTCCAATAAACTCCTCATGTCAACAAATTATATGACATGGGATAAATTATTGATCTTATCAATGTAAGTGCCTTATAGCCTAGGGTTGATTGACGAAGTTCTTTTTTGTTTCTTTGAGTTTTTTGTCTTTTTGTCTTTGGCTTGTTTTTGTTCTTGTTGAGTTTTTGTTTTTGTTATAATATGCCCACCAAAGAAACCAGAGTAATTCAAAACCCATGGACAAGCAGATAGCTTCTGGGCTTCCACTTAATTCTAGCCCCAATCCAAGAACAATTCATTCCTGTAACATTGCCCTTCTGGATACTCACTTTCATGATCACTGGAGACAAGGGTGCTACATCTAGCTAAGTATGCTGAAGAAAGCAGATGGTGCCAGCTAACAACTGGAACACCACCTGAGGTCTTAAGAGCTTGTATTCAAACATTCAGCCATCTAAGTGATCCAACAACTAAATCCATATCGACGAAGTGCGTGAGTCTGTGTGATTCAAAGATCACAATAACAGAATCCAAATATGATTAAGGGAAACATTGTGGAAGGCTATGAAGGACAGTGGGAGCCAGAAATCCATCTGCAGAATACCTAGTCAGATTAAACCTCTGGCAAATCCCCTCTAGTCACAGGTGAGAGACTAGGACAGATTTATTGTCAGACAGATTACTGTAAACTTAATCATGGTGGATCTAGCCTTGGTGTAATATGATAGTCAGTCAGTTCAACCTCCCTCTAGATCCAAACTGAAGTTGCTCTAGGCTCCGATATTTCTTGCCTCTTCCAAACAGGAATTTCTTCTCTGACTTTTAAAAATATTGATGGTAGTCTTTTCTGTTTTACTCTTTATATTATTAATATTATTTTCTTCTTTCTGTTTCAATTTGTTTTTGTTTCTCATTTCTGTTAGGTTTTCCAGTTTATGAAGCACAGAAGGAGTGGATAGATAGAGACAACAGCGGATGCAAAGGTTTATCAGGTATGTGGGGCCAGGTATGCAGGACTGGAGGAGCAAACAATGAGCGTGGGAGATGGGGAGGGAGCAATAGAACTGATGGTGATGATGTATGTGTAACTTTTAAAAGCGATTTATAGATGGAAGTGTATGATATGTGAATACAATATCAAGAAAACTACTAGAAGAAGAAAGAAACTAAATTTGACCAGTGGGTGAAAGAGGAAAAGAGGTTTTTATTAGGGTGCACTGAGTTTGTGTCAATGGTGGTGGAATAACTTGGAAAAGGGTACCAGTAATGGTTGTGAAGCATGAAGAGTATGGTCAATGGTACTAAATCATTCGTGTAGAAGTTTTTGAATTAGAGAATGTTTTTTTGTATATATTTGCCACAATTAAAAGTAATTTCATGAATAACAATGAGTACAAAGAAGATGCATAGAATTGATTGCGGTGATGACTGTGCTGTTCTTCTTGATATGATTGAATTATTAAATTGTATGTCATGTGGCTGAAGTACAATCAATCAATCAACCAATCAATCTTTCTCCTGTTTCTCCTTCTCCCCATTTTATTTTTTCCTTTCCGTTCCTATAAGC
The DNA here is from genome assembly GCF_050624435.1 of Tenrec ecaudatus. Classification (NCBI taxonomy): domain Eukaryota; kingdom Metazoa; phylum Chordata; class Mammalia; order Afrosoricida; family Tenrecidae; genus Tenrec; species Tenrec ecaudatus. Next base: position 56,403,690 of record NC_134538.1, on the reverse strand, counting down.
ATTTTGGAATCAAAAGTGGCACAAAGGTTGAAGTTCTTATTTGTCAACCAAAAGGTCAGCTTGAACCCACCAATGCATCCCGAGGGAGAAAGATAGTCTCTGCTTCTACTGTAACCGTAGCTCTAAGAACTGTGTGAAGCCATCCTCATTTGCCCTGTAAGATCCACTGTGAGGAAAACTCAACTCTAAGGCAATACATTTAATTTGCTTTGGATTGTAATAAAAAATCTTTCCTATCAATGAAACTCTTCACCTTTAGATAATAATTATTTCCTAACGTGCCCTGAGTCTTCGTTTTATGTCATCCTTAATAAGTGATAAGATGCTCTGGGTGTGTAAGACTGGAAGTTCTGCCAAGAATTTTGATGTTGCCTGGATGTCATGTTCACTTTTTATTCTGAGACTGACAGAGTGAGTTGTCACTTATATCTCTCAAACACATTACTTAAAATGTTGTCATTTCTTATTTTTCCACCACTGTGATATGTTTATTATTCACCTATAAGTATTTTGATATTTTAACACAAGAGTTGAATAAATATATTTTATATATTCAGGGGTGAGAGTTTGCAGCTTTTATATCCATAGCATGTAACATTGATTGCCTAAATTTTTAATTTAGTAAATTATATTACATATTTTAAGTGCCCAGGTCTCTCTTTATTTCTCTCTATCTACTATGAATACTTCTATTTCAGTATATGGCAAGCTTTGTATATTCACTCACCAATTAATTTAATCCTCTTATATGTCCATTTGTTTTTGACATATATCATTTTTCAGTCACTGCTTGATATAGTGATGATCACACAAATAAGTAATATACATTTGGCATTAGATGCATACTAACCAGATGATAAGAGAAAAAAATACATTGCTATATGGCAACAATTATAAGATGATATATTCACAAAGTACAATTAAATTGATTCTATGTCATTTAAATATGCTACTATTATTTCAAGAATACTAATTTTGATAGGCAGATTTCACCATAGATTGATTTAACACAGAGAATACAGAAACTGTTATGGATTGAAGCACTTTCTCCTATTGTCGACTCAAGTGCAGCTCAGAGGAGATAATTTTCATTAAGATATATTTGAGTTAAAAATAAATTACTTTTTATCCAAGCATTTCCCCCCCATTTTCCAAACAATCTAAATTCCTTAGCAAGAGATACAAGAAATATGGACTCTCTGCTATAGATTTAATATTAGAAGTTTCTCCTTATCTCTTAAACTATATATTTAAATTTCATGATGACCGGAATCTCACTGGTACTAATCATCATTTTATCTCCAACACTTTGCAATGTTTAATGTAAAGAAAGTGACAAATATTTGTTATATGAAATCATGAGTGAAATGGATTAAAAAAACAGGAATCTTTGGGCAAACAGCATTCACGTATGAACTCTAAGATGTTTTAGTAGAAAATATGGAAAAGCTTAGTATCAGCATTACTTATCAATTTTCCTCCATTTTTCAGTTTCACAAGACCAGTCTAAAATAAAAATTATAAGAATCACTGATAAAAGATAAGGGAAGGTCATAATTAAATTATTCTAATATAAAATAGAGTTTATATTTTTACCAGATAAAAGGTCAAATGATAGAAGGCTATACTCATGTGGAATAAAATGGTAGGAGAGATATTAGACAGATGTGTCAATACAAATCTCTAGCTTAAGTGTGAACTCAAGAAAAAAAAATTTAGTATTATTTGTTGTTAGCTGCCTTAGAATTGGCTCCAACTCATGGTTACCTCATGCACAATGGCATGAAATAATGACTCCTAGCTCTGTCATCTTCACCATTGCCATGGCTGCTATATATTTTGAGTGCCTTGTAGTCTAGAGATGTCATCTTCCAGTACTATATTTCACAATATTCAGTTATGATCCATAGAGTTTTCGTTGGTTCCTTTTCAGAATAGATTACAAGGTCATTCTTCCATCCCTCTAAATCTTAGTCTGGATTATCTCTTCAATTGTAGATGATGATGGTGCGATAATAGAGGAATGAATACCTTCTAGAGTCATCTTGTTAGATGCTATCAAGTTGGTTCTAATTTATAGCTATCCTATGTACAAAGCTACCCTATGTTAACAATACCTGATCCTGTACCATCCTCAAAATTGTTATGTTTGAGCCCAATATTTTAGTCACTGTGTCATTCCATCTTATTAAAGGCTTTCCTCTTTATCCCTGGCCTTTATGAAGTATGATGTCCGTTTCTAGAAACTGTTCTCTTTAGATTGCTGTTTAAAGTCATAATAAAATCATTGCTGTTCACACCAGCCTTTGTGATCATGAGGTGTTGATGGAATAGGTATCAAGCATCAAAGACCTGGAGCAAAAAGTCATAATGTGAATGAGGTGGGGAGTGTGGAGTGGAGGCCCAAAGCCAATCTGTAAGCAATTGTACATCCCCTTACAGAAGAGTTGCTGGGAGAAGACAAGCCAGTCAGGGTGCAGCATAGCATTGATGAAACATACAGCTTTCCTCCACATCTTTAATGCTTTCTCCCCACCACTATCATGACCCTAATTCTACTTTACAAATCTGGCTAGACCAGAGCATGTATATGGGTACAGGTAAGAGCTGGAAACCCAGGGAATGAAGGACAGATAAACTCGTTGGGACCAATATTGAGAGTAGCCTTACCAGGAGGGTAAAGGGAAGGTGAGTCGAGAAAGGGGGAACTGATCACAATGACCTACCTATAACCCCCTCCCAGGGAGATGGACAACACACCAGAGGGTAAAGGGAGATATTGGACATGAAAAAGAAGTAATTTATAAATTATCAAGGGTTCATGAGGGAGGGGGGGAGGGCAGGAGGGAGAGAGGGAAAAAATGAGCTGATACCAAGGGCTCAAGTAGAAAGAAGATGCTTTGAAAATGATGATGGCAACTTATGTACAAATGTGCTTCAGACAATGAATATATGTCTGGATAATGATAAGAGTTATATGAGTCCCCAATAAAATAATAAAAAAAACTTTTTTACTATTTCAAATTTTAAGAAACATTCTGGCTTTACTTCTTTTAAGATAGATTTGCTTGTGTTTAGGGCAGTCTACTGTACTTTCAATATTGTTCACCAGCATCATAATTCAAAAGCATCAATTGTGTGGTCTTCTTTATCCATTGCCCAAATTCCATATGCATATGAGATCTTTGAAAATATCATGACTTGGGTTGGGCACACCTTCATCCTCAAAGATATATTTTTACTTTATAAAATTTTAAAGAGGTCTTCGGTATATTTATCTAATGCTATATATAATTTAATTAATTTTATTAAGATTTTATTGGGAATTACACGGGGTTTTATATTTCATTTCATATAGCACAGCTTAACCTACTTAAACTCTCCAAAAACTTGCCGAACCCCACCCCTTTGATTTCTCTTTGCTCTTGAGGAATATTGGAATATTATCTTCCACTTAACCAAGCCAATACCTGTCTCCCCTCAAGCCTATTGATTCATCTTCTCTCTTTTGCTTTCCTGGTCACGTAGGTAACCAGAAAAGTCTGTCTCCTTTGGTATGAGAATATTTATCTTGATATTTTTCTTTATAACAGTCATCTTATAGCTATTTATCCTTTTGAGATTGACTAACTTTCAGCATGGCGTTCTCTAGGTCCATCTCTGCCATGAAGTGCTTGGTAGCATGCTTATTCTTTAATGATGCATACATACTACTTCACCGGATGTCTGTAATAAAGTTTCCTAGATCCCTTTTCTACTCGTGGGTATTTATGTTGTTTCAAACTTTTTTCAATTGTAAATAACACTGCAATGAACATGGGTTTGCATGTTCTTGTTATGACCCTTACTTCTTTTTTTTAAACATTTTATTAGGGACTCATACAACTCTTATTACAATCCATGCATATACATACATCAATCGTATAAAGCACATCCGTACATTCCTTGTTCTAATCATTCTCAAAGCATTTGCTCTCCACTTAAGCCCTTTGCATCAAGTCCTCTTTTTCTCCCTCCCTCTCTGCTCCCACTCCCTCATGAGCCACGACAATTCATAAATTATTATTTTGTCATACCTTGCCCTATCCGGCATCTCCCTTCACCCCCTTTTCTGTTGTCCATTCCCCAGGGAGGAGGTCACATGTAGATCCTTGTAATCAGTTCCCCCTTTCCAACCCACTCACCCTCCACTCTCCCAGCATCGTCCCTCACACCCCTGGTCCTGGAGGTATCATCCACCCTGGATTCCCTGTGCCTCCAGCTCCTAAATGCACCAGTGTACATCCTCTGGTCTAGATAGACTTGCAAGGTAGAATTCAGACCATGACCCTTACTTCTTTAGGATTTATAACAGCAAAATGATTGGTTGATTGTATGGAATTTCTATTCACAGTTGTTTGCGGAAAAGCTACATAACTTTCCACAGTAGGTGTCCATATTTACAGTCCCACCAAAAGTCTGTGAAGGTTTCACTCTATTAATACTTTCTCCTGAATGTATTATGTTCTGTTTTGATTTTGTTTCTTTTAAACTTTGAAAAGTGACCAAAGTGACACCACTTTGCTCACCGCGGAATGGCCTGCCTCGTTCCCCTTCCCAACTCACAAAGTCCCGGCAGTGATTGGTTTTAGAATGTACTCTTATGCTCCCAAGATCAGGACACTGTAATTAATCTCATTATTCTCCAATATTGCTCCCTTGGATGTTGCAATCGGAATGTTGTGATTTGTTCTTCTTTCCTTTTCGATGTTATAATCAATCCTGTAGCCTTTAATGCTCACTTATTCTAAAGAACATTAAGATTAATTTTGCTTTCTGTTCTTGTCAGGCCTGTTTGCTCTATAGCAGTGGTTCTCAACCTGTGGGTCGCGACTCCTTTGGGGGTTGAATGACCCTTTGACAGGGTTCCCCAATTTATAACAGTAGCAAAATGACAGTTATGAAGTTATAATTTTATGGTTGAGGCATCACCACAACATGAGGAACTGTAGTAAAGGGTTGCAGTATTTGGAAGGTTGAGAACCACTGATCTAAAGTAAGTGCAGATGGCTTGCATTTGGCTTACATTCTTCAGCCACCTAACTACAAACTGCTAAACAGCTTTTGCCAGGACCTGTGTTTTTAACCAGTAACACTCTATGCACCCCAGGACCAAGGGAAGATGGGAAGTCGCTTTATCAACACGAATATAGGGGCCTTGAACTTTACTTGAGGTTATAACTGTGATCCATGGTGTGTAAAATCAGTAAAATGCTAGCCTGCCAATCACGTTGCTGCTTGGTGACCTCTTCCTGCACTTTTTGTTAAATATAAAATAATACTGCACAGCTTGGCAAAGAAAATAATAAATGCTGTGAAGGTTTAACATATCATAAAATTATACAAAAGGAGTGACATTAATTATGCAGACAGAGGTCACATTGCGTACTCAATTGTTTTCTGGAAAGAACGTGGAAAGTTAAAGTTTTTTAAAATTTATTTTTAATCATTTTGTTGGGGGCTCATACAACTCATCACTATCCATACATACATCAATTGTGTAAAGCGCATTTGTACATTCATTGCCCTCATCATTCTCAAAACATTTGCTCTCCACTTAAGCCCCTGGCATCAGGTCCTCATTTAAGTTTTAATTCCTAAAAGTTACCTGTGGTTCATCTTGTCTGTGGCAGTTACATAATCTCCTGTCAACTTGTAAGGGGGTGGAGTCTAGCTTGTAAACCAGGTTGCTACTTGGTGACCTCATTTGGAGGTGTGATGGAAATCAATAGCTCACTGGAGGGCAGATACACATTCTTTCTCTGACTCTTCTCCTTGAGAGACATTCCTGTTGATAAGCCACGTAGAGCTTTGTTGATGGAAGCCAGAGCCTTGGAGCTAGAGGAGCCATATGGAGACCCACACCAGTACTGAGATGCTTTCACCACTGCCGGATCCACAAAACTTTGCACCCACTGGCCTGTGATCTTCCTACATTTGGTGTCATTGTATGTGTTGCGTGAGTCTGAAGGGGAATTTACCGACTGGTCTCAGACATATGGGCTAATATCAGACATGGATTTGATCTGAACTGGGCTGGGATATTTTTAATTTTCAATTGCTCTTTGATATCAAATTATCTCTTACATGCATATGAATGTATCTGGATCTGTTTCTCTAGTCTACCCAGAATAACACACTGTCTAAAATAGTAAAAATAAATATAATAAATATAAATTTTAAATTAATGGGGGCAGAAAGGCCCCTTAAAACCTCTCTCTGACATAGATTATGCTTCTTATCTGAAATGGCTGACAGAAAACATAGTCCTGGCTTGATGTAGTTAGGCACCTTAAGCCATATTTTGTGCCAATAAAAATTTAAATAAGAATTAAAATAAGATAAGTAAAATTAAGTTTTACTGTTTAAGAATTGAGTTTAGAATCTGGCTTTATTAGGTTTATACTGTTTTCTTCTGATTAGTGTTCTTAATATAGCAATTAATAGAAATGATAATTAAAAGGTAAAAATAGAAAGTTTGTAAGCCTACTTGAGTCCAGCCATCTCAATTTGAATCTTAAAATGGATATAGGACAGCCTGAAAAGAGGAAGTATAAAGTTAAATCTCACCAGTGCTTTAAGTATTGTAGACATTTGCAGCCACTAGAGACGATTACTGATGGAATACTGGAAAAATAAAAAAAGCTTATGATACCCAGCTATTAAAAGATTCAGCATTTATTGTCTTAAAAGCTTAAAGTTAAACAAGCAGCCATTTAGCAGAGAAGCAACAAGCCCTCATGGAAGAAGTACACCAGCCTGTGTGATTTTGAGGTATTGACAAGATCAGGCAACAGGCATCAGAAGACCCCAAACAAACAAAAGAACACACAACATATTGTTGAGATGAGAGAGGTTGAAGCAGAGGCCCCCAAACCCATCTGAAGACCATAGGACATCCCCTCACAGAAGGGTCACGAGGAAGGGATGAGTCAATCAGGGCGCAGAATAGCACCGATGAAACACACAATATTCCTCTGGTCCTTTGAGGCTTCCCCCACTATCATGACCCCTGTCCTACCTTTCAGTCCTGGCTAGACTGGAGCATGTGCACTTGTACAGAGAAGACCTCAACACACATGGAATCCAGGTAAACTAAACCCCTCAGAAATAGACATGGGAGTAGCGATACCAGGAAGGTAGAGGGACGGTGTGAGGAGAAGGGGAGGACAAGGGAACTGATCACAATGATTGATTCATAATCCCCAGAACCCCCTACCCCAGGGGGAATAACTATAGTTAAGTGGGTGAGAGGAGACAGCGGTAGGTATAAGATATGAAAATAATTATAATTTATCAAGGGGTAACCAGGGTGGGAGGGTGGGGGAAGGAAGGGAAAAAGATGAACTGATAGCAAGGGCTCAAATAGAAAGTAAATGTTTATAAAATGATGATGGCAACATATGTACAAATATGCTTGATAAAATTGCTCTATGGAATGTTGTAAGTGCTGTAAGATCCCCCAATAAAATGATCTTTCTTAAAAAAGGGTGTGGGAGAGCATTGGCTTTTTAAATTTTAAACTAGTGATTTGTGCCTGAAGCTGAAAATATTTGGAGCCAAGAAGGAACTCTATTCTCTAGGACTGAACATTAATGGGACCGTGTGAGCAGCCTGAAAGCCTTGTGAGGTGACCACCAGGAACCACTTGTGGTGTGATAGCAAAAAGAAATGGGTCAATAAAAAGACAGGTTAAGTGTGGCCATTAACACCCATGGACCCGGTTCACAAGAATTAGAGGAGAAGGCCAGAGCAGGTTGACTGGTCTGAAGTTCATAGCCCAGCCCAAGCAGACTAAAGTTGTGGAGAATTTGTAGAAAGGCCCATGGGCAAAAGGCAAGAAGGCCAGTGCGCAGCATAATGAGGCCAATTAAGGTGGCCCACATTAAGTTGACCAGAACGCCACCAGATGAAGATAAGAGTTTTAAGCTTATAAGTCAGTGCATATTGCTATTGACTTTTACAGCTGTCCAAATTTGAATTTTTTATGGATGCAGACTCATAATGTTTCAATCAGAATAAAGATTCCTCACATCAAAGAACACGCTTTTCTCCTCAAAGCACTAGGTTGATATAAGTGAACATTATGAAAATTGGATACCCAAAAGGGGAATAAAGACATATGGTAACTGGCTTAAAAACTTTTATAGATGAAAATATAAAATAATTTTGTTTTCCTCACTTATAAAATGTATGTTTAAATAAGGTTGGCATGTACCCCCAGGGGGATGAACAACAGAAACATGGGTGAAAGGAGACAGTGGTCAGTGTAAGATATGAAAATAATAATAATTTTTAAGTAATATAAGGGTGAGAAGGGTGGGAGGGTAGGAGGGAGGAAAAGGGGAGGTGCTTAAACCAAGGGCTCAAATAGAAAGTAAATGTTTATAAAATGATGATGGCCACATATGTACTAATGTGCTTGATACAATTGATGTATGGATTGTTATAAGATCTGAAAGAGCCCCCAATAACATGATCTTTAAAAAATAACATGAATAATAAGGCTGGTACTTTCCAAGTTGAATGCATTTTAGTTTTCTCTTTTTAGAACTACTGTCCTTGTTTCAAAAATTGCATACGGCTAAAAAAGTTGTGTAAAAGTGTTAAGTTAAACGAACATCAATCCTGTCATTGCTCCAAGGACCCCTGCAGACAGAGATTCATCATCATCATTTGCTTCAGTCCCTGTAAACCTTACAGGTTGTCCAGCACCCACTCCATAAGTTCTTGAGGAAGGCAGTAACGCAGCCACCAGCAAGCAGCCTCCCGGTGCACCCATTCCAAACCAGTGACTGTGTCCTAGTAAAGCGGTTCACGTCCACTGGACCTACGCCACATTAATAAGGCCCTTTACCACCTTTCTCACAACTCTGACCATGGTCAAGGTGGATGGACTTGCTGCCAGGACTCATCATTCAATTTCAAGGCTGCCCTACTCAAGGCAGAATAAAGGGTTCATTCTTCTCTGAAAGAACCCTTAAATTAAGACTACATCAGGTTTCTTAATACTGTGATCTTAGTCTTGGTTTTCTTCATATTGTAATCAAATTATTAAAATCTGTTACGGTAGGTATTTATATGTTTAGCAGCTAGGTATTGCAGGCTCCACGCCACAGGTATCTCTGCGCTCATCACCCCGAGTTATGACTTAAAAGGCCTCTTCAGTATAATTAATGCAGATATTAGCAAATTAGAAGCCACCATTTTAAGACCGTCAGAACAAATCGAGTCCTTAGTAGCCTATGAAAAAGGCGAGGGCTTAATTTCTTATTCTTTAAACAAAGTGGACTATGTACTGCTCTTGGGGAGGAATGCTCCTTGAATTCAAATCAAACTGGGAGTGCCTGGGAAACTTGCTGTGGTCCACAAGAGTGTCGAAAAAAGGTCACAGAAAATGGCATCTACAGGCGGCTGGTATCAAAATAGTTTGGTCTCCCTGAGTCACTACTTTGATTATTGGTGTTTCTGGTCCCCTATTATTATTATTAATACTGAGACTTTTGATTGGACCACACATTATAAATGCATTAGTAAAGTTCTTCCAAAACTGTATAGGGGTTGTTAAACTTAGGGTACTAAAGAATCAACATGCAGCCCTAAATCAAGAAGAAGTTGCTGAAGAATTAAGGATTTGATTCCCAAATAACAGTAGGGAATGAAGCCAACTGGCCAAAGTGTCGTCATTTTTGTTGACTGCTGAACGACCTGCGTCCTTCCCCTTCCCATCTCAGAAAATCCTGTCAGTGGTTGATTTTAAATGTACCCTTCTGTTTTCAAGATCAGGACACTGTAATTAATCTCATTATCTTCAATATTGTTCCTTTTGATGTTGCAATCCAAATGTTGTGATTAATTTTGTTATCCTTTAATATTTTTCCTTTTGATGTTGCAATCCAAATGTTGTGATTAATTTTGTTATCCTTTAATATTTTTCCTTTTGATGTTGCAATCCAAATGTTGTGATTAATTTTGTTATCTTTTTAATATTGTTCCTTTTTGATGTTGGAAATCAATCCTGTACCCTGCATTGTTATCTTACTCTGAAGAATGGTAACATTAAGCTTGCTTTCTACTTTTGTCAGTCCTGCTCGCTCAATAGGAAAGTTTCTGATAATTGGGGTTTTGCCTATATAAACTGGCTATTAATCCACTTGACACCACAACTTAAATAATCTTAGATTCTTGAAGTCTGGTTAACTGAATAAAAACTTTTCTAAATGTTAAGACATTATAGTGACTGTCATTTATTTGAACCTGCAAAAAATGAAATGACTTAGACAGTTGTCAAATAGGTAATTCTGATTTGATCCAACCCAGGTTTCTCCTGACTCCTGGAAACTGACAAGCAGGAAGCTGGATGCTGAAGCAGAGCCAGAGTCTGAAATAAACTGAGCGAATCCACTGTGGGTAGTCTGCTGACAGCTCCTGAAATGGACAGGCAATGCAACTGGAGATCAAGGAACCAGACAAAAGACCCGGCCCTGGCAGAAGGTGAGAGGCCAGAGAGGATTTGACTCAGTTACAGAGTCCCTCTCTTTTCCATTAAAAGACTTAGGGCATCAAGTAGGTGTTATCAGACTGTGATCTCATTGATAGGGTGAACTCAACCCGGCCCCTTCCCCAAGAGTGTCTAGTGGACATAATTCCTAACCATCACGAGCTTCTTTGATTACTTGCTCAGCATTCAGGAAAAATTAGTAGGGTGGCAGGATACAACCTGTCACACATCTTTCTTGAATTTAAAACACATAATGTTCCCTTATTCTTTTACACTGCCTGCCTCTTGGTATATATTCTCTTGTTCTTGCAAATGACTCTCTATGTGCAGGCTCTTCATGAGCACATGAAGTGTGCTCAAAATGATATCCCGAGTTCTAAGTTCATCCTGAATCTAGTTTGAATTTCTGGCAGCTCTCTGTTGATTTAAGCATCATTTTTCTTTTCATTTTTATTTTGAAAGGGTAGTACTAATTAAGAAAAAAATTATACAAGTAGAAAAAGCTTTTGCTTTTAAGAAAGAGAAAAGACAAAATGAATAATATTGAAGAACAGCTATTGGTGTTTGTGGGGTTTAAACTCTTCCAGGTAGTATTGTAGCTAGTATGGGCCAGAGAACTCTGTGTTCCTAGAAAGGTGGGAATCCTGAGTAGGTTTAGGATCTGGTCTTAAAGCACAATTGGGAGAGGGACCAATCAAAGAGTTGCAATCAGTGCCTATGGGCAAGTGACTTCACCTGGTTGCGGACATGGGTTGGCTAGAAAATATTCAGGATCAAGAATGGCCTGGAGGTAAGGAGATTGAGTAGCAAGGGAAGGGTATGGGGAGATTCTCAGGGCAGTCCAGGAAGGAATGGGTGTGGAGTGCGTAGGGATTATGTCTTTCAATAGTCAGGAGTCTCTGGGAAGGGTTGGGAAGAGTTAGCCAAGCTGTGCACCTTTTATTGTGATAGCCCAAAGGGGATGGGGTAAGGTGTGTTAGTCTAGGTGCTTTAGAGAAACAAATCCACAGAAACTCATGTATAAGAGAGTTTTATATAAAGGTTAAGTGCACATCAAGGAAACATCCCAACCCAGTGCTGCCCAAGCCCACAAGTCCAACATTAACCTATTAACCCATATGTCCGACAACAATCCACAAAATCCTCCTCCATCGCACAAAAAACACACTATCATTGCCAACTTCAGGAGAAAAGCCGAATCAGTGAACGTGTAAGCATCTCAGCACTGGTAAGGGTCTCCAGAGGGCTGCTCCAGCACCCAGGGCTGCATCGGGGCAAGTCTATGTGGCTTCTCCTCGGGGATGTCTTGCCGGAAGTGAGCCTGGTCAGTTGAAGCAGGGATCCCTGGTCTGACCATCACAAAGCAAGAGACCTGAGAACTAGAAAGGCGAGGCTCACTGAGGCATTTATCCCTCTGCCTTTGATTAACCCCACATGTGTTTATCGGCCAGGTTGGCACAATACACTTTAACTATATCACAAGGCAAGAACATTCCCTGGGAGCAGGTTATAACTATGAATGGTCTAGGATTGTCTAAGTGAGAGACTAGCTGCGAGATAAGGGTGTAGTTGATTTAAGGATTGTAGAATTGGGAGAAAAAATGCTTTACTAAAAAGTCTATATGAGTGTGGGGAAACAGATCTATGTGCATGTATTTAGAGGTTTAGTATTAAGGCAGCAGATGGACATTGGGCCTCCACGCAAGCACTTACTCAATGCAAGAACACTTTGTTCTAATAAATTGGCATTCCAGGATGCACACCTTCCCGACACGATTGCTGAAGACAAATGTGTGCAAAAGCAAACGTGGTGAAGAAAGTTGATGGTGCCCAGCTATCAAAAGATATAGTGTCTGGAGTCTTAAGGGCTTGAAGATAAACAAGTGACCATCTAGCTTAGAAGCATCAAAGCCCACATGGAAGAAGCAAACCAGCCTGTCTGACCACAAGGTTCAGAAGGGACCAGTTATCAGATATCAAAGAGCTAAAAACAATATTAGTGGGTGCTCACCTCCCTGATATGATCAGTGAAGACAAACGTGTGCATAAGCAAATGTGGTGAAGAAAGCTGATGGTGCCCAGCTATCAAAAGATATAGCGTCTGGGGTCTTAAAGGCTTGAAGATAACCAAGTGGCCATCTAGCTCAGTAGCAACAAATCCCACATGGAAGAAATACACCAGCCTGTCTGACCAGGAGCTATCAAAGGGATCAGGTATCAAGCATCAAGGAACAAAAAATCATATAATTGAAAATGTGGGTGAGTGTAGAGTGGAAACTCAAAGTCCAATAGTAGCCAACCAGCTACCCCTTACTGAAGGGTTGTGGGGAGGACATGAACCAGTCAGGGTGCAGGGTAGCAATGATGAAACATATAATTTTCTCTTAATACTTAAATAGTTCCTCCACCCCACCCCACCCCCAACTATCATGATCCCAATTCTACCTTACAAATCTGGCTACACCAGAGAATGTACATTGGTACAGATAACAACTGGAATCCAGGACAGATGACTCCTCCAGGACCAGTGGTGAGAGTGGCGATGCCTAGAGGGTGGAGAGAATGTAGGGTCGAAAGGGGGAACTGATTATAGGAATCTACATATAGCCTCCTCCCTGGGGGAGGGACAGCAGAGAAGAAGGCAGGGAGAGACGTCAGACAGTGTAATATATGACAAAATAATAATAAATTGTGAATGATGAAGGGGACAAAATAATAATAAATTGTGAATGATGAAGGGTTCATGAGGTAGTGGGGAGTGGGGATGGAGGGGGAAATGAGCAGCAGATATTAAGGGCTCAAGTAGAAGGCAAATGTTTTGAGAATGATGATGGCAACAGATGTACTTATGTTCTCGACACAATGGATGGATGGGTGAATTGTGATAAGAATTGTATACGAGCCCCCAATAAAATGATTTTTTTAAGTACACAAGAAATGGTAGCAATGATACTTAAGGAATTATAAAAAATAATTTAGAATTTTGTTTCAAAGATAGGAAGGGAACAAAACTGGGAGGCTTAAAATTTGTCCTGGCGGAGTTCAAGAATATGCAAAGCAGCCATCAGTTGAGCACTTCGACTCACAACCTAGGGGTGAGTCGTTCACCCACTGGGCTGCTTAGACGGCAGGGATAGGGTTAGGCAGACACAATCTGGAGGTGAGGGAGTAAAGTGGAGACTTGAGCGGTAAGATATGGGAGGTCTTTTAGGAGGTAGAGTGGGGATAAATGTAGCCCAATGACTTGAAGGAAAGCAGCCCAGGTTGGAGGACATGGATTGCCCTCGAAAAGGGCAAGCTTTGGCTCTGGAAGACATGGGGTGGTCCTCAATGAGCTGCTGGCTGAGGGATGGTTTCTTGAGGAGTCCCAGAGTCCATGTTCACCAACCCAAGATGTATGACCTTCCTATCACCCAGTGAGCACTCACCAGCTGAGGGATGAGCAGGCTGCAGCTGTGAGGGCAGCCTGGGAGCCAGGTTTATGGAGTGCACAATAACTGGGAAGTTAAGTGAGCACTAAAGTGGCTTGGTTCTCCTGTCCTCTTCCCCTCGGTGGCGTCCTTCCTCTCTGGGATTAGGAAGGGGGCTGGGGGGACATGTCTATGGTTTATTTTTCCAAAATTGCTTGAAACCCATTGTATCTTTTGTGAAGTTTTCCTCCTGGTTTTTAGACAGGCATTCACTTCCCATGCGGTCAGCTGACAGCTTCAATTCCACCAGTTTTGGGTCATATGTGCCTTCCTGAAACAGTTGAGAACTGACAAATTATTTTGGTACAGTGACTGTCTATTCCTTCCATCTTCATTAGGTGTTTGTTGAAACATTCAATATTTTGCCCATGGAATCCTTTAATATTATACTTCAAGGCTTGATTATTTTAATCAGTCCTTCAGCTTAAGATATGTTGAGCGTGTTCCTCCTTTCTAATATTTTAATTCCAAGTCTTTGCATATTTCATTATACTTTGTCTTCTTGACCTATCTTTTGACATTTAATCCTCTTTTATTTCACCATTTGCCCGATTTGCTTTAAGTAACCCAATTTCAATAGTTAGTTTCAAAGTTTTATCCAATCTTTAATTGTGGAAAGATTGACAGAAGATAAATAATCTGTCTTGTTTGTGGACCTTTTTCTTTCTTCATGTGGAATTTTTTTTACGTCATGCTAGAAATTGTCATATCTTTGGTCATTAGAGTTTAATGTTTCATAGCTATTATTGAGGTAATCTCTAAATTCAGATGGGATATACTCAAGGTCCTATTTTAGCTCTCATAGACTTGTTTTAATTTTCTTCAGCTTTAACATCAATTTGTATGTTCGGAGCCATGAGGCCCGGCCATAATCTTGCCTGTTCAGAGCCATGAGGCCCAGCCATTGTCTTGATCTTTATTGGCTGAGCTCTGTAACTTTCCACAGGAACTGCCTGTTTCTGCGGTCATTGTTCTCAGGGAAACACCTGTGGCTTGCTTCCCCCATTTATTGTTCTCAGGGAAACACCTGTGGCTTGTTTCCCTTTCCCTAGCCTATATAAACTGTAGCCTTTTACTCAATTAACAAGACATGATCAGACTGCTGTCTTGTCTCCATTTCTCGAGTCTCTTCCCCCCCCAATTCCCACCCCCCTCCTCCAGAGTCCACGGTGAAGTTCCCACCTGTCGGGACATCTGGAGCCCAACGTGGGGCCCGGATATGAGGGATATGGTGAGGAAGAAGGCACCAAAGGAGGCCGGTGAGTAAAAGTGAAAGAAAAATCTTTCAGCCGCAGCGGGAGCCTGCCGCGCCGTGACTGAAGGTGAGTAAAAGCGCCTGAAAATGGGACAAGAATTAAGCCAGCATCAGATTTATATTAAACAATTGAAAGAGGCTTTAAAGACACAAGAAGTAAAGGTTAAAAGTTGTTTTTTATGTAAATTTTTTTACTTTATAAAAGTTACTTGTTCTTGGTTTCTGCAGGAAGAGACGATTGATATAAAAAGATGGAAAAGGGTTGGCAGTGCTTTGGAGCATTATTATGAAGTCTTTGGACTGGATAGAATTCCTGTTACAGCTTTTTCTTATTGGAATTTAATTAAAGATGTGATAGATAGAAAGGAGAGTTGTCTGCAAATAACGGCGGCCATTGCCCACACGGAAGAAATATTAAAAGTCAGTTCTAAAACAGATCTCAGAGAGTCTCCACCAGAGAAAGAGATTGACATTATTTCCCTAGAAAGTGATGAAGAGGGGCCAAGGGTCCTCCCATAATAGAGAAATTTAAAGAAAAAATTAGTCAGCTTAAAGAACAGATAAAACTAGAAGAGTTACATCAGTCTTTGATTACCAGGCTACAGATATTGAGATCAGGGAGTCAAAGGGTATTAGAACCAGAAAAAATGGAATGGAAATGGCCCACCCACTTCAACAGCTTAGGCAACATCTCCCTACAAAGAAAATGCCTGCAGAAAGAGAGGAGGGGGGTTTCTCTCCTGTACATGCTTTCCCAGTTACCGAGACCATAGATGAGCAGGGGGAGCCTGTCTAAAATTATGTTGGGCTCAAATTCGCCCTCATAAAGGAATTTAAAAAGGCTGTTTCTCAATATGGGGCTACCTCTCGATACAGCTTAGCCTTTTAGATTCTTTGGCTGAACGGGCTTTTACCCTATCTCTTACCACTTTTGGGCACCTTGGTTAGCCTATTACTCTTGCTTTCACTGGGACCTGTGGTGTTTTACAAGCTCATGGCATTGGTCAAGCAACAGATTGAGGCCATCCAGGCAAAGCCTATACAGGTCCATTATCACCGCCTTGAGATGTGTGAACAGGGTGGCTCATACGAGTCGTTATGATAAGACCCCCTGCCCTTGTGTGCTGAACTGGACAGTCAATGACGGGTAAGATCGGCACAAGACATACCAACCTAAGACAGACATTGGTTTGCTCTTATTTTATGAAAGCATTCCATTGATCAATGACGGGTAAGGATGACTCTTGATGCCTGACAACCTAAGACAGACGCAGTTCCCGAAGGGATCTCTCTTGGCTTTACAAAATAAAAAAGGGGAACCTGTCGGGAGCCATGAGGCCTGGCCATAACCTTGCCTGTCCGGAGCCATGAGGCCCGGCCATTTTCTTGATCTTTATTGCCTGAGCTCTGTGACTTTCCACAGGAACTGCTTGTTCTGCGGTCATTGTTCTCAGGGAAACACCTGTGGTTTGTTTCCCTTTCCTTGGCTTATATAAGCAGTAGCCTTTTACTCAATAAACGAGGCTTGTTCAGACTGCTGTCTTGTCTCCATTTCTCGTGTCTCTTGTACCCCCAATTCCCACTCCCTCCTCCAGGGTCCACATTGAAGTTCCCGTGGGTCGGGACACTTGTATATAAGCAATGGATGCTCTGTTCTACACTGGAGCCTTTACCTTGTTTCTGTTGATGATATTGAGCTTCTCCATGGTCTCTATTCATAGATGTAGTCCGTTTGATTTTTTTGTATTCTATCTGACAAGGCCTATCTATGTAGCACCCGTCATTTTGTTGGAAAAAGATATTTCCAACATTTTACCATGCAATCACCAGTTTTGTAACAAAAGCCATATTCTTCAACATTGATCCATCTTTTGTTTCCAAATTTAACATCAGTCACCAGTAATTATCAATTCATCTTAAGTGCATATTTAGTGGATTTCAGATTGAAGATGTTGGTAGAATTCTTCAATGTATTCATCACTTGCTTTATTGGTTGGTGAAAAAATTTGAATAATAGTTACATTAATTGGACTCAGACAGCATTGTATTTCAAGATAGATTTTGAAATGTTCTTTTACACCATGAATGCAATGCCATTTCTCTTGCATTTATCATTCCTGGAATTGCAAACCTTATGATTGGTTCATAGTAATATAGTAATGGTCGTTCAAATGGTCCATAATAATATAGTAATGTACCTCATTAATGCCTAACTCATCAATCTTTAAGTGTTCCATTTCATTTCCTATGAATTTCTGTTTTCCTGTGATATTTCATATTTTGTACACACCATCACAGCAATAGGAAAACCACCAGAATACCACAAACTGAGAGTTAAGTTCATAGCCTTAAAGTAGATTCTGACTCAGACTGCCCCTATCAAACAGAATCAGTGATGGCTAAAACTTACTAATATCTCTTAATATTGATTAAAATAATTTTCAAGAAATAGATAATCTTTCTAAATCAAACACAAGTTGATTGCACAGTATGAATAGTTGCACACAGGACTCTAAATATGTACTAAATTATTGGCATGCCCATCCCCTCCGTAGACATTTTACTAGGTAGAAAACTCTGCTAGAACATGTTAAATAGCTTGCCCAAGCTCATAATGCTAGGAAGTGATGGCATTAGGATTGCAAACAAGAACGCCTAGATACAGAGCCAGGGCTCTTAAAATACACTGCTCATCCTCATGACAAATACAAGAAGCATGGTCTGTGTGCCTTATTCCACTTTTACCTAGTATAGATGCATAGTCAGTGACTGCTATCAGATTTATCTGGCAACATAGTTATGAATTTTAAAATTTATATTTATAATTTTTATTTTTGCTTATCAAAGATATAATATCCAAGTAATTTACAACTTGGTCCAGGAGAAAGAAAGAAAGCAGCAAATCTGTAGTACAAAAACTATTATACCATGATATATGGCCCAAGGGTGTAATTTTTGGAGCAGTTTCAAAAAATATTGAATCTAATTTTTAAGTATCTCTTTTGTTCTATCAGCTGTATCTTTAGCCTTATTTTATGTTTAGCATTGGTTTATAAGCATTTATATTATAATGGAAATTTCAAATACAGTTTGGTTCTGATCCATTCTTAACCTAAAGACCTTTAAATTGATTTGTACACTTGGGGATTTAACCAATTAGTTAAATAACATTAATAGAGATTTGCAAAGATTTATTGACTTTCAATGTTTGAGATATTCATGCAAACAACCTTCAAAACATTTATTTGTAAACATTTTAATCAAAATGTCTCTGCTATTATTACCTGGTGGAGAGTGAGAAAATATTAAATTGTTGAATACTAAACCACCTTACATAGCTAAACATCACATCTAGCTTTTATCTTCAGAACCAATTTCTTTCCACTATATTTTTAGGGAGTAATCTATGAAAAATTGTAAGCAATTAAAAACTTAAACTAACTTAAACTTTCTAAATTGCTTTTATAATTCCATGGTTATAAAGTAATAGCAATTAGAAGAATTTTCTTTTTAAAATATATTTTGACATTGCTACATAGGATTAAGCAAACTATTAAAATATACAAAATAAAAAATATTTTTGAGAAAACATGATGCATGGTAGAGAAGACATGCATACAGCTTTTGTTTGTTTTGGTTTGATTTGTTTTTTCAGCAAATATGGGCAATTCAATTTTTGTTTTTGAAAAATATATTTTTAATGAAAAATAATCATTTCAGCTGAATGTTACTGAAAAATTACTATATGCTCTTCACGTTACTATTTGCTTCCATTTTTAAGTATTTTTTTAATAACAAAATTTTCAAATATTTTCCTTTTGGTATATTTATAAGCAATTAATTAGCCTTCTTAACTTGAGTCTGGCAGTCATCCTCAGAGAATTATATTAGAGGATTACCTCAAGAAAGGGAGAGTTGTTTTTGAAGCGTGTCTGGGACCTTGAAAATAGTACTGATGACCAATTTTGTACAGGAAGGTATTATGTACAGGAAGCAAATAAATTAATATTAAATCTAATGGAAACTTTGTTACAAAAAGCAATTACAAATGCAATAAAAGCTCATATTAACTATGAGGTGCTGAATTAGAATTACAGATCTAGGTGTGATCTCATGGCTATTAATATTTATGTAAAAGATAATATGTAAGTTGATATTACTGAAAGTATGTGTGTCTCCATAAATAAGGTTTTTTGCCATGTCTGCTGAAAGGTCACTGAAAAAAAACAAAACAAAAAGACATTCTCATAGGAAAGAACCAGGGATCCCTTGCAAGAATAGCTGATTCAAGAGGTTGGCCTGAAAAAGTACAAGGTGGTGAGCCTATAAGAAAGTCCTCAAAGAACAATGTCAAAAACACACAGTTTGAAGTAGCTGCCACTGACCAAATTGGGAAAATATTGAGCTGCAAAGTAAGTAATGATAGTAAGGAATTTTGATACTTTGAGTTCAATAGGAATCTGTTAGTTCACAGTGATATAAGTAAACACTAGAGGAGAGAGTTGAGTTTACCTACACCATAACACCAATTAATAAAGATAATTTGGAGTAATAGAATTAGAACATCACTCTCTGATAATCTCCATTATTGGAATTGATACAGACAGTCAATAGTGAATGTTAAAGACAAGTGAGTGAAAGTTAACTGTTTTTTGTGGAAAAAACCTTGATAACATCAAAGTATTATAAAAAACATAGCATTCTAGAAATGAGATCATCATCATGCGTTTTTTATAAGATGCAATGACAACAGACATCATTGAATACTTTCCACCTAAATTTCATAGGCCACAAAAAAACATCAAATAAAACATCTAAAACTAAGGAATACCCCACAAGGAAACTGACCCACACATGTGCAAATATCAAACTAATAAAAATATATATTAAAGACTAAGAAAACATTTCAGATTGAGGGAAATTAAATTGGCATGATAACTAAGTAGCTTGTGAATGGGAAGTAATGAAGACAGTTGGCAAAATTTAAATGAGGTCTGTGGATTAGATATAATACTTAATGTATCAATAATAGTTTCCTAACTTTGATTTCCACCTTCTAATTATGTCACGAGTGTTCTTTTTTATTAAATAAATTTCTAATAGTTCAGAAAATTGTGTTGGGGGTGGGGAAGATAATGATAGTGAATTTGGAAGCATATATAAAAGTAGAAAGAACAATAAAAGTTAATGCTCATCATTCAAATGAGATAATTACCAATATTGTGCCATGTTTTTCATTATTTCATCTTTTTAAAATTGCTTACTTATTTAGGCAAATTGCTAAGCTTTTTTGTCCAGATCACTTCTACATAATAATAATTGGGATATAGAAAATTTTAATTACCCTAAGAAATATTCCTCATATTGCCTTTGGTTGTAATTTTATACATTTGTTTTGTCCATGCTTCTTTGTAAAAGTAGTGTTAAATATTTCTTTGAGGATTTTTTGATAACATTCTCGTATAAAGTCCTCTGAGACTTCAAATGTTCCTCATGATTTAAAAAATGTATTAGTTATCTTTAATAGTTATAAGGTGTAAATTATCTGTTTTATATTAGATGATGAGTACTAATTAGTGCTCTTACAAGAATTGACCCATTAGTTGTTCAATGTATATTGTTGAGAATATTTTTATTATTATTTTAAAGTCCTCTGGGTCCACAGTAATATCCCATTTAATTTCTGATAATAGTAAGGTTGTAGCTTCACCTTTCCATTCCAGTCTCACTAGAATTTTAAAAACGTTTTATTGTGAATTAGCTGAGAGTTTACGTATTGAACACTCTGTTCAATGGCTAGCTTGCTACCCTTTCGTTTCCCTGCTCTTCATTTTGTAGGCCATTGTCTTACCCTTCACCAAGTTAAACTTGCCTCCCCTCTGGACTAATGTTCCACTTTCCTCCCCTTCCCTTCTACCTCTGGTAACCACGACAATCAGTTTCTTTAGGCATGAAAACCTTTGTCTTAATTTTATCTCTTTTTCTTGTTGAATTGACTAATTTAGGATGAAACTGTGAAGCATCTCCTGTTGTAGATGGACCTGGAACATATTATGCTGGATCAGTTCTCTGAAAGAAAGAAAAAAGATGAAGGTAATAGTCCATTGTGTGTGTGTACCAAAGTTAATTTTTTCCATTCTTTCACAGAGAGACATTTATATGGTTTCTCCCTTCTACCTATTGTGAAGAATATCGTTGCACAAACTGTTTGCATTGTGTCCGTTATTTCTTTAGGGTTTATGGCAAGTGGAGAGATCATTGCATTAGGTGTTATTTCTATTGGTATTTGTCTAAGGAGGACCGCAGTGGTTCTACTGTTAGACAGTCCCACCAGCAATGAATGAGGGTTTCAATATCTCTATGCCTTCTCCAGGATTTTTTATTTTCTGTTTCATTTGGACTCTGCTCCATATTGGGGTGAGGTGATATCTCATCATTGTTTCCGTTTGCATCTCTCTATGGCTAGTGGTTGTGAACATTTCTTCACATGTTTGTCAGCCACCTAGATGTCTTTGATGAATTGTCTTTTCGTGTCCTATGCCCATTTTTAAATTGGGGTTTCTTGATCTTTTTCTTGTGGAGGTGTGGAAATTTTTTAGAGCTTTTAGGGATTAATGATTAGTCCCTTGCCCAATATATCATTGGCATGTTCTCTGCCCTTATGTTTAAACGTATGTTTATGACATACATTAGGCCTCTAAATTTTCCTTGTTTTCTCATTAATGATTTTTATAGTTCTAAGGCTTATATTTAAGTATATAATCCTTCTTGAGTTTGATTCTGTATATGAAGTGAGGTATGGGTCCTGTGAATGGAAATCCAATATCATCAGTACTGTTTGTTGAAGAGACTATTTATTTGCTATTTAATGTATTTTAGCCCCCTTTCAAAATCTATTTATCTGTACTTAGATTTAGTTCTGGGTTCTCTATTCTCTTCCATGTGTCTATATAGCTATGATTGGTCTATTATCAGACTATTTTGATTTCTTTGATTATATAAAAGGTTTTTAGGTGAAGAAGTGAGAGGCCTCCTACTGTGTTTTACTTTTTTAATAATATTTCTCTTACCTTGATTCTCTTTGTTTTACATATAAAGTTGGTGTCAGTCTTCCCAGCTCTTTAAAGAATGACGCTAGGATCTAGGTTGGGATAGTATTGTTTTTATCCATTTCTTTGAGTAATAATGACATTTTCACAATGTTAAGAACAGGGTGCATTATTCCATTAATGTGGGTATTTTGTCTATTTTAGTAGGGGTTTTTTTTTTTCAGTTTTCCTTATGCAACGTTTTTGTACTTTCCTCCCAGTTAGATTTATTCCTAGGTATTTAATCTTTTGTTTGGCTACTATAAATAACATAAGTCCTGGTGGCTTAGGAAGTTACTCATTGGATTGTTAATTACAAGTGGGTTAAGCCGGGTTGAGTAGAGAAATCTAGATACACTCATATATGTGTAAAGAGCTTTATATCAAGGAGTAATTTTATATCAAGAAAGGATCACAGCCCTGTCCAACTCATTTCCATAAGTCCCTTTTCAGACTCATGAAGTCACATGTAGTGATGCAGAATGCAGGAAGATCACAGGCCGGTGAGTGCAAAGTCATGTGGATCCAAAATTCATGGTAAACATGGCAGGGATCCAGCACCTCTCTCAATCAGCAAGCAAGCAAGAAGGTGAAGGGAGAGAGCGAGAGAGAGAGAGCGAGAGAGAGAGAGAGCGAGAGAGAGAGAGCGAGAGAGAGAGAGAGCGAGAGAGAGAGAGAGCGAGAGAGAGAGAGAGCGAGAGAGAGAGAGAGCGAGAGAGAGAGAGAGCGAGAGAGAGAGAGAGCGAGAGAGAGAGAGAGCGAGAGAGAGAGAGAGCGAGAGAGAGAGAGAGCGAGAGAGAGAGAGAGCGAGAGAGAGAGAGAGAGCGAGAGAGAGAGAGCGAGAGAGAGAGAGAGCGAGAGAAGAGAGAGAGAGAGAGAGAGAGAGAGAGAGAGAGAGAGAGCGAGAGAGCGAGAGAGCGAGAGAGCGAGAGAGCGAGAGAGCGAGAGAGAGAGAGAGCGAGAGAGAGTGCTAGTAAGAGAGAAGAGGAGGAGAAGGTGAAGGAGGAGGAAAGCACTCTCCTGAGAGCTATATACCTTGGTCATACCTCCAAGTGCGGTCAAGTAGAGCTAAACTCTACTCCTATTCTTTTATATATCTTCAAGTTTGACATGAAATCATGTAACTACCACTCAAGGTAGGTGGTTCTACACCCCCAGCTGCTCAATGGGAAACAAAAATGAGTCTTTCGACTCTCAATAAGATGATAGTCAGTTCTATTTTGTCCTGTGAGGGTCACTATGAGTTTTCATTGGTTCAATGGCTGTGAGAGTTCTTTTTAAATTATAAATAGTATTATTTTCTTGATTTCCTCTACAGAGCTCTCTATGTTCATATATAGGACTCTGATTGATCTTACACCCTACCATGTTGCTGAGTTTTTCAATTATTTTCAGAAATTTTCTTATGGACGCTGGGCTTTTCTCTATATAGAATAATGTTTTCTGTAATAGTTTTATTTCTTTGCCAATTTGGATTCTCTGGATTTCTTTTTTGTTGTACAATAGCTTTGGCTAAGGTTTCCAGGAAAATGTTGATTAATAATGATAGTAAAGACATATTTCGTTCCATTTTGAAAGAGGAATGTTTTCAATTTCTCCCAAGCTGTCTGTTGGTTTTGTATATCTTACCTAACATAGGTTGAGCAATTTCCTTTTTCCCTGTTGTGCTGAGAACTTTTTATCAGGAATACATGTGGGAGTTTAACAAATCAGTTTTCTGCATCAATTGATATAATCATATTGTTCTTTTCCTTGTTTTATGTATATCAAGGATAACCTTGATAGCTGTTCTAAAGTAGAACCATCCTTGTGTAATTGATGTGAACCCATTTGATCACCATGCATTATTATTGTTACTGATGATTTGTTGACTTATACTGACTACGATTTTGCTGAGGGTTTTTGTGTGCATGGAGCCCTGTTGGAGTAGTGGGTTACACGTTGGGATGCAAACTATAAGGTCAGCAGATCAAACCAACTAGCCACACCATTCGGAATAAAAGTGATTTTCTAAATAGCATCAGAAACCCCAGAGAATACTAGTATGTTACACCTGGTTGTATAGCAAAATAAATCTAGTGTCACTCTTATGTATAACAAAGAGCTTATATCAAGAAGCAACAATGTCAAGAAGACATCTCAGCCCAGTCTACTTCAAGTCCACAAATCTAATGAAAACTGGAGCATTCTTCAGACTCACTTAGCTGCAGGCCAGTGATACAGAAAGATGAAACTGGATGCAGGAAGATCAAAGGCTGGTGGGTGCAGCATTGTGTGAATCCAAAGTGGGTGGAGATATGGCAGAGTGCTGATGTCAATCAGGGTAAGGTAGCCCAAATGGGACCACCTCTGGAGACACAGTGTCTCCCAACAAACAGGAAGGCAAACAGACAGAGTGGGAAGTCCCATTTCTTCCCTTCTATGAAAGCCACACTCCCAAAGAGGCATCATCAGGCTGTGTGATATACTTTCATACAAATCAAGTTGACAGAAAATCATCCAACTACCATGGACCACTGCTTTTCAACTTGACACATTTATACAACTCTTTAACCATACGTAATCTCAACACAAGACAATAGTAAAATCACATCTGTGCCTAATGTGATACAACTAACACTTGTACAACTGAGCATGAACCAATCCCATTTAAAGCTTTGGGATGGGTAGACACATGAATATTTTCCAATCAGTTGGCCAAGTAGCTGTCTTCTATCCTGGCATAAATGAGCGAGTGTTTCCAGGGCTTCATCAGACTGTTGAAACATCTCAACTAGTATGCCATTAATTCTGGGAGCCTTGTTTTTGGCTAATGTTTTCAGTGCAGCTTGAAACTCTTTTAGTACTATTTGTTCTTGCTCATATGCAACGTTCTGAAATGATGCAATGTTAGCTAGTTTTTGTTCTGTTTTTTTGTACAGTGACTCTGTGTATTCTATCTTCTGTTGATGCTCCCTGTATCATTCAATATTTTGCCCACAGACTCTTCAATATTGAAACTCCTAGCTTGAATGTTTCTTTGAGTTTTTTCAGCTTCAGAGATGCTGTACATCTTCTACCATTATGGTTTTCTAACTTGGAGTGTTTACATTTTTGTTATATATTGCTTTGTCTTCTCAAGCTGTCCTATGAAATATTCTAGCCAGGTCGGGATAGACACAAGTTTGGATTTTCTTCCTATGAACTTGTTTTAATTTTCTTCAGTTTTAACCTCAATTTACATATGAGAAATTCATGATCTTTTTCACAGTCAGTCCTGGGCCTGGTTTTAGCTGCTGAAATTAAGCTTCTTGAGCATCTCTTCCCCAGATGTAGTCAATTTGATTTCTGTGTGTTCCATCTGGTGACTGGTGAGTGTTGTTCCTCTCTGGTCCACTTGCAGTCCTGGGGATATGGTGTGGGGGGCGGGGGGCACGATCAGCCACTGTGTATGCTATGCTGGGTGCTATTCACCTCTCCATTCACCTGCGGGATTTGGGGAGTAACTTCTCTCATTGTCAGGTGCTGGATAATGTAATGTGTTATGGAGGAGCCAATCTGTTCTCATCCACAGTTTTTGGGGGGTGAATTTCTGTTCTACTAGAAGTCCTCATGTGGACTCGGCTTCTACTTTCCCCTTTGGTGTATTTGGCTCAGTCAGTCTCCTTTTCCTCAGAGATTTAGGGCTCTTGGTCTCTCTACTGCATGTTTTCTCTTATGTTTCCTTTGCCGATGGTACATTCAATGACTGTATCTAACGTTATAGCTTACAGAAAGCTGATAACAAAATCATCTTTCTCAACTTTGGTAATCATTTTGACATTTGAAGAATTAATTTTTGTTCCAGAGTTTTATCTTGTTTTTCTATTTTTGATTTCTATGATTTCTGTTCACCTCTTTATGATAGTTACCCTATGTCTTCTTTCAGCTTGTGTTTTTTTTCTTTAGTTTCTTAAAGTTAAAGCTTAGATAATTTGTTTGAGATTTTAAATTTTTTTCTTAGTCTATGCATCTGTTGTTCTTATTTCTAAGTGCTCTCTTATACATTTTAAACTCATAATTACCCACGTGATGCAGTAGAACCATCACAATAGAAAAACGGTCTTTCTTGGATATCACTTTTTGTGTAAGCAGGTCTTTCTAATAAAGGAGCCCCTGAATGGATTCTAATCATCTACCTCTTGTTTTTCATTAAAATTCTTAAACATTGCAAACTTTTGTGTATGAATTTATGTCTATAAAATTCTCTTTTCACATTTATTCCTATAAATTTTAGTTAAATGTGAAATGGAAAGTGGGGAGGATTTTAGTCTAGCTTAGAGAGGAACTTTTGGCTATTGTGAACTTCATTGACTGAAGTTCCTGAATCAAAATGTGTAAGTTAACACTTTGCTTCTCCAAGCTCCCAATCAACGAAGCCACCCTGTTGGGCTATGCCCTGTCCTAAGAGGGGGATCTCAGGACCGGAGATTCCTCTCTGGGACAAGTGGGTGGAGCTCCTTTTCTTAGATAAGTATAAGTCCATGTGTGTGAAGAAAACAAAAGTACAGAATTTAACTGAACACATATTCAATAAGCTCAGTGAAGAGAAAGAAAAGCTACTATTTTATGTCTCCCTAGGGATTTAAGACAATGTCAATATGTAGTTATTCTGATTATAGTATATTACATATGAAATCATATCATTCTGCATTTATATTGTATTTAGTTATTCTCTGAAAGGGCTATGCATTTTTATGATTGTGAGAATGGAAAATTTGACCTGAAATTCAATTTTCTTCTTCCCAATTGCCTCTTGTATGTGTCCTTGGATATTTTACAATACCTGTGAGTTAAAATTTTTATTAAATTAAAAAAAATCTAAAACCTGAATTACCTAATATATATTGGTGATTGTTAACTATTAGATTTTTTACAAACTGATATCCTTTACAGTATTTTCTCAAAATTAGTCATAATATTTTGAAATTAATGTAAAAAGCACACTGGAAAAAAAGCTTATTTTATATTTTAATAAATATTATGGTAGGTAGCATATAGAAGGGGCAGCTATTATAAAAAGATACATGATTGAAGACAATATTTTATAGAAAAGTGGTATTATGTTGTCCTAACAAAATAACAAATTATTTCCAGCAACTGGATAATATTCAAATGAGGCAAACAGAAATAAGAGATGATTTAATGGCAGTGTGGGTAAGATGCTTCTAGCCAGAAGTTGAACAATAATGAATACTTACTAAGAGGCTAAATGTTTTATTTCCATATTAAATATAACTTGCCTGTTTTGTTGCTAGAAAGTGACAGAGAAACATGACTGGTTGCTTTCTGAAAATAAAATGTAATTTATACAAGCTGTAAGAGAATCAATAGTCATTCTTTTAGAACAGACGCTTGGTGGCTCAGCATTGGACCTGTAGCACCCAGCCTCCCTCCAGAAAACATTGATTTTCTGCTCCCAGAAAATTCTCTCACTACATCAGATAAAAGTAACCGTGTCTGTACTGTTATCAGAGATACTAATTTTGTTGATGGTGACATCAGATACACCAGGAAATATCTTATTTAAAGTTGGTTAAGAGAAATTTAAACCCAGTTGCAATTAGCTTTAGCTTACCCTCTCTGTAAGAGTACTCTATTGGACATCTGTCTCCTAGGCTCAGTGCTGTCAGAAAATAACAACAACAACACACATAGAACAAAGAACAGATTTCAATAGCTTTGTATCCCCAAACAATATGTGATCTGTCCACTGAAATTCTCCACTCTGTGACATTTGAGTGTCTTGAAATGTGTAAGAAAATTATAGTCCTTAAGCATTACCTACATCCATATGATTAATTTATGCTAAAATTTGTACATTGTAAAAAACAAAACCACAATGAAAATATTTAACTTAATTATAATTATTGTCATTGATAAACGATAGAATCGTTTCTAATAATAAAGCTAGTTTGTTTGAAATAATCATTTATTGTACTTTCAATATTTATTTATCAAAAGACAGCATAACCATTACAGATATATTAGCATATACATGAGATAATACAATAGGAAAAATATCCAATAATTCAGAAACAAATATATTTGTTCCTTTGCTCGTAAGCTGATACAACTTTTCAATTAAAACAAGATCTTTATAGATATGTATTTATACCATACAAAATTGGTACATATATCATATGAGACTTTTATAATTCATAGACCATCCTTCCGTTTCAAAATATATAGATGTAGACCTGTGGCAATCAGATTATTTTATGTCAACTGGACAACTCCGGTTTGGGGCGGAGGCAAACCTGTCAATCAGGTCACAAATTGATGCTGTGGCTTTGAAGGTGTGTCATACACCTTCCTGCTTGCTGGCCACCCTAAGAACTGATGTAGCCCAGCTGTTTCCACAGACCTTGGATATTCATGACTCTATTCACCTGTCTGTGATCTTCCTGAATTCTGTATTATTGCATGTGGCTGCATGAGTCTCAAGAACTTCTTATGGACTAGAATTGGACTTCTTGAGTTGGACTGGGATGGGATGCTTTCTTTATATATAACTACTGCTTACTATAAAACATTTTCTTATACATAAATGAGTGTAACTTGGTTTGTCTCTCTAGACAACTTGGCCTGACACATGGAACCAGGCTGGGTTACAAGAGTAACAACTCGTGAAAATGAAAAGTGGAGGCCAAAGAGATGAGCTGTGCCTCATGACAGTTGGCTAGAATTTGATTTTTCTGTGGATGGAGGTCAGATGTGGCCATGTGGTATACTCAGCTATTTCCTGGAAAGGGCATGGAGTGAACATTTTGAGTTTTCAAAGCAATCTTCGGTTATTACTAATTAAAATGGCCCAAAGTAATATAGCAGATGCTAAATTGCAGCTCGGGGAAAAACAACTCTTTAACCTTACTGAGGCAAAAGCCGTGCTGCTTAGTCAAAATGATTGACCAAAGGCCTGGCCTTGGCTTGATCCTGCTACAGACCTAAGGCCATGTTGCATATGAAGGGGATATTTTATGTAAGAAAGGATTGACTAAAAATTTGACTATTTAAAAAATTGTGTTTAGGATTTGGCTACACTAGGATTATATGTACCTTTTCTACCTACTGTTACTGATGTGAGATAGAAATGATTATTTGTTAAATATAATTAGAGTTTAGTTTGTAAGCCTACTGCCAGCCATTAAATTGTATCTGTTAAAAGTGTACTAGGAAATGCCTGCAAAGTATGCTTAGAAAAGGTAAGCCCCACCCAGTGCCTTGAGTTCTCAGACATTTGCATTTGAATAAACTTGCCATGATGGCTGTTTGCAACTAAAGAGGGGGAAGAAAAGGTTACTCTTGTCTTTTTGAACCAGGAACCCAAAGGGGCTAGGGTTGTTGAGAATTTGTGAAGAGTCCTATGGGTAAGAGGTGAAGTGGGTCTACAGGGAGATCAACTGATGAAGTATCAAGTTTGACCCAGCATAATCAAGATTACAATGATTTATGTTTGATAGTAAGGGTGTTCCAGATCTTTGTCTGTGTCTAGAGGGGATCCGACAGTAGCTTAATCTGATTAGATGCTCTGCAGATGAGTTTTGGGCTCCCACTGATCTCCACAGCCTTCCACAAATTGAGTGTTCACAATTTTAGCTCTGATACATTTCCCTTTGTCATATTTGTGCTTCTTCAATGTGGACTTAGTTGACTCTTTGTTAGAGAGCTGCTAGCTTGAATATAAACCTTTAAAACACTATTCCTATAGATAGCCGGGCACCATCTGCTCTCTTCACCACACTTTGCTGTAGCACCCTTATCTTCAGTGATCATTCAATGAGGGTGACTATCAAGTAAGGCCATGTTATCGTAATAACTAACTGTTCTTTGATCAAGACTAGAGTTCATTGGGGAACCAGAATCGATCTGCTTGTCCCTGGGATATGCATGACTGGGGTTTACTGAGGTGGTCATATTATGACAAATTCTAAACCTAAGACCAGCTACCCCAAGAATAACAACAAACCAACTAGCGGACAACAAAAGAGAAAAAAAAAACAAGTAAACTAAAGGAAGGGAAACAAAACCCATAGGAACTGTAAAGTAAAACTTTGTTGTTCATCCCCTTAGAGTATAAGGCAATTGCACTTGTAACTTCATAAATTTTTCCAATAACACATCTCTCTGGGCCCTGTAGGTATGAGGAGTCCACGCAAATACAGTTCTACCATGAATTGAAACATGAGATGTTGCTCCACACCATTCAATCTTCCATTCAATTGCCATCTGTTTCCCCTAGGCATGCAGGCTGCTGCCAGGGGGAAACTTCCTGGATCAGTCCTTCCAAGTTCAAATCCCTACCCAACAGCTCAAAACGTGTCATGTCACTGCAAGGGGTGCATCAGGACACTAAATATATGGTGATTCTTGCTCCCTTTCCGTTGGACACCCACCAAACTGGGGATTCCCCTCAAGGTCCAATGACTGCCACTTCCATTGGTCTGGGTAGGCCACTCTGTTTCCCTCTCCCCTTTGAGTGCCCCAGTCCTCAGTCCATGGGTGCAGGCAGCTTTGAGGCAGTTCTCAGTTCATTCTGCAAGGCCTCTATGTTAAGTCCTTCTGGGGTAGCCCCTGGGTTATGCCATGCTGGCTTCAAGGTCAACACCGAAAGTCATAATGGTATTTACACCATGGCATGTTTCACTGAGGGTGGGGTAGAAACAAGTGTAGTGTCTACCCAGGAACACAAAATCTGGACTATTGCCTCCCTGTTCCTTATAATCCTTGCAGCTACATCTCCCCTGTCACTCACCAGATTCAACAAACAGAATTGTCAGTGTCTACTTAGTTGCTCCTCTCAGCTGGTCTTGGCTGGATTTTCCATCAAGTTTCTTCTTCCATTCCTGTGGGGGAAGCGCCTTGCTCTGATCCAGCCTTTTCTTGATGTTGTAGAGCCTAAAATGATGGTCTCCTTCCATCTCCCCTCTCTTGAAGGAGTGACTCCAGACAAGGTAAGGTCTCCTCCTTCAACACTGCTCTTGTGAGGTATGTAAGAGGGCGCTGGTATGAGGTTCATGGCCAGTAGGTAGCCGCCTCACCTTTTGTTCAGGAATTGGTCTCTAAGAATTATTTAATTGATGTTTCTATTGATAGTAGTGGACTCATACAATTCTTGTCCCTTTGTGATGGACTTACTTTACTCAGCATAATGGCTTTCAGGTCCTTCTATGCCACAAGGTGTTGGTTTTATCACTGTTTTTTGGGGATGCATCATGTGTATGTACCATAGTTTCTTTATACATTCTTCCATTGTTGAGAATTGAGGCTGCTTCTGGTTTCTTGCTATTGTGAACTGCTATGAACAACTTGCACTGGGTTGTGTTTCTTATTAACTCCCCAGGATATGTGCCTAATAGTGGTACTGCTGGATCATAAAGCAATTCCCATTTTCTTTAAGTATAGCATCATTTTCCACAGTGGCTGTATGTATTTGTAAGTCCACCAACAAGGTATAGGAGTTCCACTTTCTTCAAACCCTTTCCACCATTTGCTGTTTTCTGAATTTGTGTGTGTGTGTTTTAAAATTAGGGCTAGCATTGTGGGCATAAAGTGGTATCTCTTGTGGAGATCCAGTTTGTCCAACACCATTTGTTAAAGAGGCTGTCTTTTCCCATTGGATCTTCCCAAGTCCTTTGTGAAAGATTAGATGGCTGTAGGCTGATGCATTTATGTCTGTGTTTTCTGTTCTGACCCATTGGTCTCTGAGTCTCTTATTGTACCAGTACCAGGCTGTTTTGACTACTGTGACTCTACAGTAAGTAGAGACTTCCTACTTGGTTCTTTTTTTAAAGAAGTTCTTTGCTTATCCTGTGTCTTTTGCCTGCCCACATGAAATTGGTAATTACTTTTTCCATTTCTTTAAAGAATTTATTTTGGATTTGAATTGGTATTGTACTGTATCTGTAGATTGTTTTAGGTAGTATTGTCATTTTCACAACATTAAGTCTGCCTATCCATGAACATGGGATATTCTTCCATTTATGTAGGTCCTTTTTAGTGTCTTGTAGCAATGTTCTGTAGTTTTTCTGTTTCTTAGTTACGTTTATTCCTAAGTATTTCATCTTTTGGTTGGTTATTGTCAATGATATTGATTTCTTAATGTCCTCTTCTATTTCTTCTTTTGCTTTGTGTCTGTTAAGTTTTTCAATATCTGTCTGAATTAATTTGGGTGCGTGGCATGTTTCTAAGTCTGTGACCATTTCTTCTAAATTGTTGAATTTGTTCTAGTACATTTTTTGTAATAGTGTGTTATTATTCTGTTTATTTCATATGGATCTGTTGCATTATCACCATTTTCATCTCTTATCCTGGGTATTCACATCTTTTCTCCTTTTATCTTTTGATAAGTTTGCCAGTGGATTTTGTTAATCCTTCAAAGAACCAGCTTATTGTCCTGATTATTTTCCCCATAGTTCTTACTTCTTTGCTTTCCATGTTATTTCTGCTTGGATCTTTAGGATTATTTTCGTCCTTTATTGGAGATATTGTGTTGTTGTCCTTGTTCCAGTTGTTGGAGATGTTGTGTTAGGGTGTTGATTTGGGGTTTTTCCTTTTTTTTAATGTGTGTATTGATAGCTATATGTGGGACTCTACTGCTTTTGGTCTGTTCCACAGGTATTGATATGTTGTGTTATCTCATTTGTTTCAAGGAACTTTATAATTTTCTCCTTTAGTTGTCTTATTACTGACATGTTTAGTATTATGTTGTTGAGTCTTTATCTGTTTGTATTTATATTTCTGCTCATTTTATTTTATTTTTTTAAATGTAATGACCTGGTGGTCTGGGAAGATTGATTGCAGGATCTCTATCATTGTTTTTATTCCAATAATTTTTATTCTTCCTTATAAATCATCTAGATATTTTTGTTTGTTTGGTTTTTCTTTAATATATATTTTTGGAGGGGAGACTTTAAAGAACAATCACCCCAAATGAACCGACTCCTCCGCTGAAACTTAGACTTGATCAAATCCTAATGTATGTTTCTTCTTAAAAAAATTATTTTATTGGGGGCTTGTACAACTCTTATCAAAATCCATACATACATCATTGTGTTAAACACATTTGTACATTTGTTGCCATCATAATTCTCAAAACATTTTATATCTATTTAAGCCCTTGGTATCAGCTTCTCAATTTTCCCCTCCCTACCCCCTCCCTCCTTGCTCCCGAACCCTTGATAATTTATAAATTATTATTATTTTGTCATGTCTTATACTGTCCGATGTCTCCTTTCACCACTTTTCTGTTGTTCATCCCCCAGGGAGGAGATTACATGTAAATCCTTGTAATCAGTGCCCCCTTTCCACCCCACCTTCCATTTACCTTGCCAGTATTGCCACTCTTACCACTGGTCCTGAGGGGCTCCTCTGGCCTTATTTCTCTGTTTCCAGTCCCTATCTGTATCAGTGTATAGCAGGATCTTCATCTTTATAAATTTGTTTGGGATGATTTTGTGGCTGAGTACGCGGTCTATTCTTAAGAATTTTTCATGTGTATTGGAGCAGAGCATGTACTGTTGTTTTGTTGGTTAAAGCATTCTGTATGTCTACAAGATTGTTTTTATTGATTGTGCTATTGAGCTTTTTTGTCTTTGTTGATTTTTTTTTCTTGACATTCTGTCTTTCATTGTGAGTGGTATATTATTGGTGATTTGTCTCTGTCCTTTTAAAATTCTGTAAGGATTTGATTGATGTATTTAAGGGTATTTCTTTGGGTACATATGTGTTTATTCTAGTTATGGTTTCCTGAGATATTGTTCCCTTTATCATTATGTAGAGTCCATTCTTATCTCTTATTATAGTGCTTGCCTTGAATTCTATCTTTTTAAAGATTAATATTGCTACCTCTGCTCTCTTTTGGTTGCTGTTTTCTTGCTATGCTTCTGCCTAGCTTCTTATTTTTAATCTGTTCATTGCTTTGTTGGAGAGTTGTTTTCTTGTTGGCAACATATCGATGGGTTTTCTTTTATTATACATTCTGCTTTTCTCTGTTCCTTTTCTGGTGCATTTGGTCCATTAACATTCAGTGAAATTATTGATATGCATGTATTTGTTGCTGTCATTTTACTTTTCATGTGTGTATGCTGTATGTTTGTATGTGTATTGTGTTTATTTTCTTTGTTCTTTCTATGTCATTTTTTTACATTGGATTGCATTCTGTGTGTTGATTTCTATGAAGAATTGTCTTGTATATTGGTTTCTAGTTTGTGTGTTGTTGCTTCTTGTGTTTTGTTTTGTTTTGCCACAACTCTTCATTGACTATTTTATGTAGTGGGGGGCTTGTTTTTGTGAATCCTTTTAGTTTCTTCTTGTCTTGGAAGATATTTAGTTCACAATTATATTTGATTGATAATTTTTCTGGATACAGTGTTCTAGGTTGACAATTCTCTTTTCCCCAGGACTTTGTAAATGTCACTCCATTGTTTTCTTGGAGTGCACAGGTTCTCCTGAGAAATCCGATGTTATTCTAGTTACTGAATCTGTGTATGTAATTGATTTTTTCTCTCTGGCTTCTCTGAGAACTTTTTCTTGGTGGTGGTGTGTATTAGACAGGGTTCTCTAGAGAGAAAAACCAGATTGATGATAATTTTATATATATATGTATATATATATATTTATAAATATAGTCAGATATATAACACAAGAAATGAACAGTTAAATTCTATACAGACAGATAGATATATAATACAAGAAATGAAAACTTACATTATAAAGCAGTACAAATGGCTCAGTGCAACTCACTCCCATGAGAGAGTTGTGAGACACTAGCAGTCCTTCAAGTCTTGAGAGCTGCCAGGTAGTCTTCCATAGAGAGAGCTAGGCTATCCCAGCACAGGCAGCAAACAGCAAGGCAGGTCACCAACTGTCAGCCAGGTCACCAAAAGTCAGTCCCCAGCTCAAGAGATGTAAATTCCAATCATGTGGTCTTAAAGGGACCACAACTTACAGGGACACAGTCTACAGGATTGCCATCCCACAGGTAGTGTAGCCTGTAAATCGAGGCACAGAACAAGCGAGGTAACCGCACACTGGTCCGATGATCACAGAATGAGAGACAAGATAGACAAGGCTCACTAAGCCATCCATTCCTCCGCCTTTCAATCAATCCCACCTGTGTTTATTGGCCGGGCTGGCACAATAAACTAACCATCTCATGTTGTTAGACCTTTTGATTACAATATGCTGGGGAGTTTTCCTTTGGGATCTCTCCTGGCTAGACCTTTCTGCTTCCTGAGTAATCTTTGCCTCCATTAGACATTAAGGAAAGTTCTCTTGCTGGAGATATTGGACTATTCTTTGGGTGGATAATTTTTTTTGCGTCTTCCTTTTATGGAATTGCTATCAGACACTGGTTATTCCTCTTAATTGTGTCCCACATTGTTCTCAAGCTTTCTGCACTCTTTTGCATTTTTCATTATTTGTTGTTCTTTAGGGTTGGAATCTATAGGTTTGTCTTCCAGCTCAGGTTTCAATCTCTTCAATTCTGTTCATGTGCTCTTCTATAGCCTGTGCTGTTCCTTTATGGTGTTATTTAATCTGGTATTGTAGTGTTTGAGTTTTGTGTTTCTGTTTGGAGTTTCTCTAGTGAAGTTATTAGCTTTTCTATTGTTTCACTTCTTTTCTTAGTCTCTTCCTTCATTCGTTGCATGAGTGAAATCATCATTCTTTAAAATTCTTTTTCTGGTAAATCCATAGATTATTAAAATTCAGACATCACATTTGATTTTCATTGATTTGGTTATTTGATTGTGTGTGTGTGCATCATATATTGTTTCTTTAACATCTTAAATTCGCTATTAGGGGTGTTAGGTAGGTGTTCATTTGGGAGTGGTTAACTCTATTATGTAGTGCAGTAAAGGGGTGGTGGACATTTTATATCAGGTATCTTGGGAGAGAGTTAGATTAGGTGTTAGGAGAACAATCTGAAAGTGGGGGAAGATGTGTTTAGGGGCCGTGGGGAGAGCCAAAGAACCAGTATTTAAAATTACTGGGAGGGATCACATACTGTTACTGTTATTTGGTAGATTAAAGGAAGGGAGATTAGGTCCCCAAAATGCCTAATTTGCAATTATGCAGGGATAGGTACTAGTATTCAATAGAAATAAACAATTAAAATGTAGTAATTGCTTCACTTTTGGTTTTATGAGCACACAAAGGTAAGAAAGGGTTTTGACCAAAAAAAGGGAAACTAAAAGACACGTTAGTAGTGTTTTGCCATAAAACTTTAGATATTAAGATTATAGAAAGGAAAATTAAAGGAAAGGGCAAGAGAGAAAACTTTTTAGAATAGTAATAGAAAAATAATACTAGAATAAGATGCAGTAGAGATTTTTTAAAGATTAAATATTAGAGGGAACTCTTAATTTTTTAATGTACTCTTTAGTACAATTCTTCATACCTAACCACCGAGTGAAACAGAGTCCTTAACAGATAAGTTAATTGGTAGAGTCCCATGGGTGGGCAGCTCTGGACGACACCTGTGTTGGTTTCTCTAAGCTACATTAAAAAAATCATTTTATTGAGGGCTCATAGAGCGATTATCACAACACATACATACATACATACATACATACATACATACATACATACTTTGTATCACGCATATTTGTATATTTATTGCCATCATGATTTTCAAAACATTTTCTTTCTACTTGAGCCCTTGGTATTAGCTCCTCATTTCTCCCCCTCCCTCTCCAACCTCCCTCACTTACAAACTCTTGATAATTTATACATTTTTTTCATGTCTCAACAAAATGATGTACATATAACCCCCTCCTTGGAGGATGGACAATAGTGAGTGAAGGGAGAGATCATTCAGTGTAAGGTAGTGGAACTATTAATATATGCATGGTCAGGCTCTAAGCTTTGCTCAGGAGCTCAGTCTCTGTTGTGGGTGCTCTTCTCTGGGTTGATGGTATGTTAGGGGACTAGAAAATGAGCAAATTAAATTGGAATATACACACACACACACAAACACATATATCCACTGTTCTTACAAACACACATATATCCCCTATCCTTACAAACACGTAAAAAGGGGGAAATCCTAATTGAGAATGTTATCAGAATTTGTTTTGTCCCAACTATCAGAGATCCCTGGCTGTGGCGTATTTACTGGGAGTTCTCTGGTCTTGGCGGTGAGCCAAAGCAATGTATATTTTTATTCACCACAGTGCTGGTCTGGTACCATAGAATTATGACCCTGTTGATCCTCCACACCTCCCTGCAGCTCCATCCCTGTTTCACAGACTGCCCCCAGCTGGGTGCTGCAAGGAGATGACTAGGGGGATTTTAATAGGCCTCTGCTGTTGTTGCTTTCTAATTTTAGTAAATATGTGTCTACTTATATTTATGTTGAAAATCCAGTGACCTGGAAGTGATGTACTTTTTGGCTCCTTTAGGTTGTTCTCCATGGAATCCCTGCCGTGTGTGCTACTCTGTTGCTAGCTTGCCAGAGTCCCTCCAATACTTAAATCTTTGTCTAGAGACTACTCTGTTCCATAGCCACTGAAAACACCCAGGTGAAAACAAAATGCTTGGCTGCCTCCTCGGCTGCCACCTGCCTCCTTGGCCTCCTCCCCTCTATCTAATTACTTCTTGATATAAAGCTCTTTCTTAAAAATATATGAGCATTACCAGATTTTTTTCTCTAGCAAACCAGTCAACAAGATAGCTTTGAATGGTAGTAGAGTCTTTTAATTTATACTCTATGGAAAAAACAATTTTTCAAGGCCATTCTTGAATTAGACTGTATCTTAAAGTGTGGGACTTTGTAAGTACCTCCATTTGATAGGAATGAATTTTTGGAAAGTATAATTATGGTTTTAAGACTATGCATCTCTTTAGGAAGGTTGAAGTGTGTGGCAGGTTTTATGTGCCTCCAGTTTTAAGTAAAAATGCGTTATATCTTAGTGTAGTCAATTAATATGGGCCTTCCCTCTTGTCATGTACTGTAAATTCTAATTCCTAAACCTCCTGTGGTTATTATCCCATTTGGAGGAAGTTCAGTGTTATGCTAAAGTCCGTTTGACAGTGGGGTGTATTCTGAGCCTACCTAGATAGAAGTTGTGAATCACATCAGCACCCTTTGTTTCCTTGGGGATATGGTCTGCTGAAAGACCAATAGCACCTCATCCAATGTCACTCCCATGCCTGTAAGTATAAGCCATTCCACAGACAGAGTGGAGAGAAATCCTCAAATCATCAGGTAGGCCATAAGATAAATCAGAGGAGCAGGCACTGAGATAATCAGACATTATGGCTGGCTTCCTGACATACTGAGATAGAGGCCTGGGGCTGAGAGGCCTAGGACAAGAGGGAAACTTGGCTTCTGGCAAAAGAGATGCATTGTGAGCTAAAGACCATATCCTTAATGTCACCTGATCCTAGGTTGCGGTAATCTTGTAACTTTCCTAATCAACCTCTGTAATAGCAAGGACTATCTGTGAGTGTTGTACCACCATTTCAATTAATTGCTGAATCTAGCAGAAAAGTAGAGATATATACCTCATGTGGCAATTGGCCTTGGGTTTGTGTGGAGTTGGATTCTTTCCACCTTGTTTAATTGGACTTACTTAGATCTAACACCTGTTTCTTTTTTGCAGTTAACCAAAATGATGGGTTATTTAGCGTATTAAATTTCAGTATTAATTTGTTAATTATATCAAAATAATATTCATAGGCTCCAAAGAGGTGCTTCAGTTAGGAGAGTCTCACTTTCTGTGCAGAGACTCAGGTTCCTATTCTGATCTCATATGCTTGCCATTGGAGGCTTGTTCTGACTGTGATACTGATCAGGGATCCATATAGCTTTCAGATTAAGGTGGTCCTAGAAGAAACCCTAGGGATCTACTTCCAAAAAACAGACAATGAAAATCTTAAGGATAATTTGGACCCATCTATCATCAATCATCAAGATTCCACAGAACTGTTCCATTGTGCATGGTTCTGCCATGAGTTGGTGGCCAATTGGACAATAGCTGACAACAACATTAACTAAACACTATCATTATACAATTATACAATATCATTACACAATAGTATTATCAATATATTATTCTTTCAATTATTACTATTTTGTGAGCATATTAGTAATGTTCTCTGTTGTTTTTTTTTCCTAGTCAGTTAACTGTTGTTTTTTCTGCATTCATGAGCACTCAATACAGTTAGGATTGTAATAATTTGTGTTTTATATATTTAATGATTCACTTTTTAAAGCTTTTATATATCAATTTTATTGTGCTGTTTATTGTTCACATACACAAAGTTAAGTATACACTTCTGGACAGACGTACAATTCTGTTTTAGGTTCAACTTTTAAATGCATACTTCTAAAATATACCATCTTACATATATATCTAGTCAGTAAGGGCAGCGCACCTGCAAAGGTAGCTATGCTAAAGGGACCTCTGCCTCAGAAACGCAGCCTTTCATCCCTGTAACTCTTCACTGTACCCTGAGCAAATGCCATGGTAAAACAATTCAGATAAGAATGTGATTTCCCCAGGTGCTTTGTTTGCTACTACAGAAGCCAGGTGCAAGACAATTTTCAGAACAAATGCCTTCTCAAAATAAATTAGCATTAAGCATGTCCTTCCTGCAGAACCTCAAGGAGGATCTCATGATTCTTTTCAGGCCACATATACCCAATTTCATGATTATTTTGTAACCTAAAAGAAGTCCTGGTAGCATAGTTGTTTGGCACTAATCCCAAAGTCAACAGCGAAACCATCAGCCCTGCAGGACAAGGATGAGATTTTCTGCTCCAGTAAAGAGTTATACAGTCTTTGAAATCCACAGGGTCACTCTGAGCGAGTTTTGACAAACTTCAGTGTATTTAGATTTTGTAACTTAAAAGGAAATAAAGCATAAGAAACATGTAATTTCCTACTAACTAGATGTACATAACACAATTTTGTCATTACTTAAATGTCAGCCAAATCACTGAATTTCCTTATAAACAATACCTAAATGTCAACCAATCACTGAAGTTTCTAGTATTTCTTATACAAATTCTCTGAAATTTCTCTTCATTCGTTCATTAGTTCAGATACCTCTGCATCTTGTGATTCCCAACTTGCAATATGCCTTTCCCTTTAAGAGTTTTTTGAATTTTAAATTTCAAGTAGACTCTTCCAGTTTGCTGTGTAACCCTAGAATGACATATTTTCAACAATAATGTACAGTCTTGGGATTCACTCTGAATTAATTTTTGTATGGAAAAAGTGGACTGGAAATATCTTTTTTTATTTTTACAGTTGCCCTAGGAGTATTTTAGAGTATTTCACTGTTCTACTCTTGTTGAATCGTTTGCATTTAAGTACTAAAAAAATAATGTTTATTATACTATGGAGTACATCAGAAGAGAAAACAAATCTGTCTTGCAAGACATGTAGCCAGAATGATCCTTAGACGCAAAAGTGTTGAATCTTTGGCTTATGTGATAGGTAGCTTTTTTATGCCAACCTGGCCAATGAACACATGTGGGATTAATTGAAGAGCTGAGAGATAAAAGGCTTGGTGAGTCTCGCCTTTCTTGTCTCTTGCTCTGATGATCAGATCAATGTGTGCCTCAATTTGCAAGCTACACTACCTGTGGGACACCCTTCCCATGAACTGTGTCACTATAGTTTGAGGTTCCTTCACGACCTGCTTTGCCACGCTCCTGGAATATACATCGCTTGAGCTGGGGACTGTCTGGCCCTGTCATCAGGATAACTGTTTGCAACCTGCCTTGCTGTTTGCTGCTTGTGACTGGATTGCCTGAATTGTTCTACAGAGGGTTTGGCTAGTTGTCTGCTTCCTTGACTTACACTGGAAGTCCTTCAAGTCTTGAGGGCCACAGGGTGCATTAGCTATCTCACAGAAGTGATTTGCACTGAGCCATTTGTACTGTTCTGTAGATTAATTAGCTGTCTATTTTGATTGTTGTATATCAAGCTATCTATATAAGTATATATAAAATCATAAGTTTCCTGGTTTTGTTTCTCTGCAGAACTCGGTTTAACATAGCTTATATACTTTGGATATGCGATCATGAGGGCCCAGTTTCTAGAGAAGGGCATTATGCTGGATAAAGTAGAAGGTCATTGAAAAAGAAGGCCTTCAATGAAATACAGTGACACGTTGGCTGAAACAGTGGGTCCAAACAGAGGAACAGTTTTGAATATGATGCAGGACCAAGCAGTGCTTGATTCTGTTGTACATAGAGTTGCTATGAGTTGGAAGAGTTTCAATATCACTGGGAAATTTTTCATACATACAAATGTATCGTTTTCAGGAGTAAATATTTGACCAGCTTTGATTTTTATGTTTTCATCTTTCATAACACCAGTTAAAGAAATCTTGCCTTTGGAAGACCTTTAAAGATTATCAGGCTATTATTCCATTTATTTATTCATCTAGGTAACTGTAGAATAATTTTGTCATTTTATTTTAAAAATACTTATAGAATATTGGTCATATGGTTTTAAGCTCATAATTGGAAAGTGTTGCTCTTCTGCTAATTGCTACTTTGAAATAGAAACTTTAATAATGAATAAAATAATAGTTCTTGAGAATCGATGTGGTAATACATCATCTTGATGAAAATGCAAATAATTTAGCCTTTATCCTTGCTTCCATGAAAATAATCCTTGGAATTTCCTGAGTAATTGAGATGTCTTTATTTTCTAAAACCTCTACACTATGTCACAAGACTTTTAATAATGAAGGAGTACTGGTCAAAACAGAAAGATCTTGGATATCAATCTCATAAGTAATGATTTCACTTATTATGTCATGTATATTTGATGATGCCCATACATGTTTTGAACATTAAGTTGAGAACTCCTTGGCTTGTGAATGGAGGACTAA
This sequence comes from Tenrec ecaudatus, assembly GCF_050624435.1. Classification (NCBI taxonomy): domain Eukaryota; kingdom Metazoa; phylum Chordata; class Mammalia; order Afrosoricida; family Tenrecidae; genus Tenrec; species Tenrec ecaudatus. The sequence goes on along the minus strand of NC_134538.1, from coordinate 56,361,462 downwards.
CACGTCTTCTTTGAGATATGAAATGGGTGTACTAGGAGATTCACAGACCTTACCCATATATCTCTTATGACAATCCTTATTTCTATTCTCTTGCTAACATACAAATTTTATAATAAATAAAGTACCTCCTGTTGATTTTTGAGTCATTACATTGCATTTTCACACCTCAAGGAGTAATGAGACTCCGCAGTGACAGTGAGCCTAGGGAGCCTGTAGAAGTAAATACGAAATCCACACATTTGAAATCAGGCTGTCAGAGGGTGTCATTTGAATTCCTAAGTTTCTACCTGATAATCTGCCTGTTCGGAAAGCTTTAAAATAGTGTCCTTTTAATTTATGATCTCTGACCTAGTTCTGGGTAGAGAGGGGAGAAAAAAAAGAGAAATAGTTATATGGGAAACTCTTATCAGAAAAAACTCAGAATTGAAAAATGATATTTTATAAAATACCACATTTGGGAATTAAACTTAAGCTGATTATTATCTATGAAGGGATGTTTCAATTAAATGTTTTGTTTGGTAGGAAAACCTTTGTCTTGATTTTTTCCCTATACCAATGGGCCCATGCAGTACTTATTCTTTGGAGATTGACTAATTTAACTAAACATGATGTTCTCCAGTTCTATGATGGAGTGCTACATGTTAACACCATTCTTTAATGATGCATTGTATTTCATTATGTGTATATATCAAAGTTGGTTTATCCATTTTCTACTGATGAACATTTCGGTTATCGTCCCCTTGCTATTATGAACTATGATTTTATATCTTGGCATAGCTCTTACTTATTTTGGGTATATATCCAGGGAAGAGATTGCTGAATCATATGGAATTGATATTCCCAGTTGTTTGAGAAAGTGCCATATCACTTTCCCCAGTGGGTGACCATATTTACAGTGTGAGGGTCCCAATCCCTGAAGATATTCTCTAGCATTTGCTATTTTCTGTTATTTATTTCTAACTTTGCTGTCAATGTTAGTATGGGATGGTAGCTCATCTGTGTTTTGATTAGCATCTCTGGGCCAGGATTCTCCCATGTATGATATAGCATGGTAAGGCCAACTCCATGATTGGATCACCATGAAGCAACCAAGCAGTTGTGCAATGAATAGGGTGGAGCACTACCTGCTTATCTTGAAACAAATGAGCGAGGGTGGTTTCATTCAGAGTGTGGCCTACTCTTGGTTTGGATTGAGTTGGTGCAGAGTCTAGGTTACTTAAACTGCTGGATCTGGATCCTGCATCTGGTTCTCCTTCCTCCTGCTACATCACCTGCTGATATGAAGAACCACCAGTGGACTGCCAACTTGGAACCCATTTGGCAGACCTTTAATTTACTCACTCTGCATCCACCAGCCTGTGGTATTTCTTTTTCATCTTCCTGTTTCCTGTTCATCAGTTCCTGCAGTTTCCTAAGTAAGTAGAAACCTCCAATTTATATCTAACTTATGGAATTGAATTGGACTGGATTTTCCTCTCCATCTCTTCTTGATCTAAATTTCTAACACACACACATGCGCGTGCGCGGTTGGTTTTGAGTTTTCAGAGAACACAGGCTAAAACATTCCTAGTAATTAAAGATTATTCTGCTCTTGTTCTAATTTTTGATGATGCAGGTTTAAGGTAATGGTTTTTGTTCTCTTTTCTTTTCTTATGTATGCATTTATTGATATAAATTGGCCTCATTACCGTACTGCTTTTTCTGTGTCCCAAAGGTTTTGTAATATTAATATTTTCTTTCTCATTGGTTACAAGACATTTTTGAAATTTTCTTTCTTATTTCATAAATTACTTGGCATGTTTCCATTAGTGTGCTATTCTCTTTCCATGGATTTGATTCCTTCCCCTTCATGTTCTATTGTTAATTTACTACTTTATAACATTGCATTTTGAGGAAGTAAAATTGTGCTATATAAATGTTTTTAATTTTATTAAGGCTTGCTTTGTGTTCTAACATGTATATTTTGCAGAAAGTTCTATATTGCATTGCAGTTGGTTGGAATTTTCTGTATGTCTGGGAGATTAATTGTGTTTAATTCTAGGATGTCTTTATTAATAGAGTTTCTTTCCTGATGATCTATCTTCCCTCATGAGTGGTGCATTGAAATATCCTACTATTTATTATTATATTGTCAATTTTTCTCTTCCTCATGGTAAAATGTGATTAAAATATGTGGAGGGTCTTTCACTAGGCGCATATGTATTTATTAAGCTTATGCCATCTTACTTTCTTGTCCCCCATTCACTGTAGTGCCTTTCATGGTGTCTCATGATGATTTGTTATTTTATAAGATATTAATATTGCCACTCCTATTTATTTTTATGGCCTTTTGCTTGATATATATTTTCCATCTTTCCATTTTGAGTCTGTTTGTCTTTGTGTCTAAGGTCTTTTTCTTGTATCGTTGGGTCTTTGTTCTTAGCCAGTCTGTTACTCCCAGTTGCTTGACTAGTACATTGAATCCATTTACATGCAGTGTTGTTATTGATATATGTGGTTCTGTTGCTGTCATTTTGCTGTGGGTTTTTTGGTGATGTTAGGAGTTTCTTTGGTTTTCCTGAATTTCAGTGCTGAGATTGGTGAATTTCTTGTTCGTTTTTTCTTTGTTGCTATTTTCTTTTTTTACTAGCTTGTTGTAGTTTTCTGTTTTTCTATTATCATGTTATTCCGTTTTCTTTGACATTACCTTGTTTTTATCAATTTTTTCACATATTTAAGATGGTCTAGTCTCTCATGTGAGCAACGTGTCCTTCTTTCCATTCAAGTGTTTTCACAGTGACACTTCCCCTCAATTTCTTTGTATTATTTTTCTTCACTGAGGAGTGATAGCTCTAGTTCCCTATTTCTAGTCTAATAATTGTAATTTTGAATACATTTTAAAAGGTTTGCTATCTGAATATTGATGTCTTGTCTGCTAATCACAACTTGATGTTTGCTGTTATTGTTGATCAACTCTGATTCTTTATCTGCTCTGAGGATTCTCACCTTGTCCTTGATATTAGGAAGTTTAATTATGGTTTTTTACAATGATTTTCTTTTAGGATTTGTCTTTATTGGGGGTTCTCTCAGCTTCTTTAACAGTTATTTCCCCCTCTTCTATGTTGTTTGGGAAAATTTCTTCCAGGATTTCTCATATTATTGTCTTTCTGGAATTTTTGTTTATTTGTTTATTCCTGTTCTAGAAGAATTGAATTCATCCCCATGTTAGCGTAATCAACCAGACATAATCAAAAGGTCAGCTTCTACCCAAGAACAAAATTCTGAGAGTGGAGAAATATGAAGCAGGATAAACAGGGAGGAAATAAGAGAAGTGAGGGGACATTGACACTATTGGAATGAATAAATCAAAATTTATTTTGAATCAATTATTAAATGCAAATTTCATGATTTAATATATTGTAAACGTTCATCAGACTCACAAGAAATGGTTAAAAAAAAAAGAAGAAAACAGACTAGATAAACACTTTGCTCAACTTATTTAAAAAAGAACAGGAAAAAAAAGCATGAGCAAGAAAGAAAATGTCTAGTATCAGCCAAGAAACAGGTAACACAAATGAAAATATTCAAAGAAAATATAGATATTTGAGAATTCGACAATGCAAGTAGTCTTCAAGTTATGATGTTCTAGTAGCAATGAATTGTACTTACAACTATGTGTTTGGTTTTTGTTTTTACTTGGGGGTTTTGGTTTATCACTAGCAAGATATGTTGCATACAACATTGCATAGTGTGGTTTACTGATGTTCTTATTATCATATATGTATTTGCAAATGTTCAACTTTATTATTTATTTTTGAAAACGTTGCTGTATATGGCTGTGGCAATAATAATGAAAACTGAAAGTAATGAAGTATTCAAGTTTAGAACGGACAAGGCCAAATTGGAACTATGTACATAAATAAAATATAAGCACAGTTATATGAAACTTAACATATCAAAAGTGGCCCATAAGAAATGTAAAATATTAATATCCCTGTTCCTAGTAAAAATTGAGTTTTTAATATAAAATTTCCTTATCTTTTGCTCTCATAAAAATGAGAAACCCTCTTTACTGTTTCCATAGGTTGGAATTTATTACATGGCAAAGGGTTGGGTTTTCAGTCAAAATGTCATAGAAATTAATGAAAGTTTGTTACTTTCTGAATATAATGAAAGCTCACAACGGTAAGAATCAATGTATGCATTACTCAGTAACTTACCCTATAGCTTGCAACAACCTGAAGAGGATTTAGTCTAGGAAAAAAAAAATTGAATCTTGGTGAAATCATTGAAAGTTTATAGTTTAACTTACTTTAATTCCATTCTCCACACTCCAGCTCATCAGTGCCCTTGAAAAATACCAGCCCACCTTTATGATACCAGAGGACACAAGAGGGAAGCCGGAATTATTTTAGAATAACATTCCCAAAGAACTGTCATGATTTGATTAGCGTGGTAGTTTCTTTGAAGACATTATTTGAATGGCTATTTTCTTTGAACTGTCTCAGGTCCTAAAGCATCTCCTTCATAATTATTTGTTAATATGTATAAATCCATGCCTGCTGAATATGAATTACAACTTGGTAGAAAAAATGGCCTAATAAAGTATCTTAAAAGGAGAAGCTGAATAATGAGATGTTTATAGAAATTTTTTAAACATCCATTTGTATTCTAGAAGGTTTCACTGTTGTGCAAGCCTAAGAAGAATCTAAGTTCTTGTCTCTGATTAGGCTCTTCAAAAGCAAAAAGTGAAAGTTAGGGCAAATTTTAAACGGACAGAGTTGGATGTGCACTCCATTCCATGTGTGTGCAAACACACAGCCACCTAGCAAAGACGAGAGGACTCACACAGCTGCCAGAACTGATGACCCGGGAAGCAGGGCCTAGGACACTTGGAAGCAGGCATACCACAGCTGATTGAGCATGAGCAGATGAATACAAATTCACCAAGTTAGGCGTGTGGTTACAGAGTTAAAGGAATCCAAGGTCAGCAAGCAATACAGTCATGGGCTCAAGTGAACAAACTTGAGGCCAATGAGGCAGACGTAGGGTCCAAGCCAGCAAAAGGAGACAAGCCTTCCCACAGAGCCTGCTTACATAAGAGTAAGGCGCACTCTCAAAGAAGCTTTCTTTTAATTGTGTCACAAGGTGACCTGAGAAAGGAGAATGCTCTCCTCAATTCCTTTATCACCTTATCACCAAAGCAGATCCATGCTGGAGCTGATTAACGCTTAGATCACATCATGGGGGGTTACCAGGCCCAAAGTGCCAAATTATTGAGAATCCTGGCCAAGTCAAACGGACACAATGCCCAATGATCAAACAGATAGTTAAGGAACTATCTGTCCAGGCATTCTTTGATCACTAAACTAACTGGTACAGAGCCCTTGTGATCCAAGAGTTAAGCTTTTTAATGTTGATCACAACTTCTACAGGAGGAGGGGTGGGGGGAGGAGGAATAATCCAGGTGGTTTTGTAAAGATTAAAACCATTGAAATCCTATGGAGCAGCTCTACTTGGTCCTTGGTGGTCATGCTGAGTCAGAATTCATAGAGTAGCAGCATATTTTATTGTTTTCAGAAACTGAGTAAAGACACATGACAAAGATACAGACTTGAAAATTCTAGAGAACAGAAGTCACTAATTAAATAAACAATGAACAGCCATAACAGCAGACCTTGCGTAGGAGGAAAACACGAGATAAAGAATAGCTACACTATTAACACTTTTTTGCCCTATATTATTTCAAAAGCTCTATTTTTGACAACATAAAATGAGAAGTATCAGGAAAGATGCACGATTGCCCCATAGATAAGAAGAATAGACAATAGAAATTGTCCCCTAGGAAGCCCAGGTCAGATATGCTTCTTCCATTTATACTTCCTCACCTTTGCTGACATCAGGGCACTCTGTTCCTAGGCTGGAGCCAATCCTTCATCGCAATAGCCTCACCGAGCTCACAGGTGATCCTCGGCATTAAGAAGGTTTATTGGGAAAGTTAACCGCCCACCACAGGCCGCAATCACAGAAGAGTAAGAATGCAGCCACTGGTCTGCGGGAACACCGCTCCCAGGCCACTAACCAAGTCTTGCTCCCTGGTCCTCAGCCTCTCAGCCATGTGGTCCCTTGGCTTCTACCTGGATAGACCAAGACACCAGCTTGAGGATGACCCTTCCTTTCCCCCAAAATATGCATTCCACATATTTTGTCTAGGTAAGCTCCTGTTAAATGACAAAGTGTTTTATATCTCTTACTTGAAAAGAAAAACAAATGAATAGACTTTATTTTTATTACTTTTATAGTTTATTTCCCTACTATGTCCAAAGCAACCACTTCTTTGAGAATAGTAGAATTTCCACAATAAACCTAATGGCTAAAACTGTAATTATTACTTAAAAATCAGTAGTAAAATACTTATAAGAATTCCTGACAAAATAATAATAATGACAATACTATAATCTTTTCTATTTTCTACATACAACAATAAATGATATATATTATAAGTGTAAAATTGACCTTAAAGTATTTTCTGTCTATAATAATGACTATTATTATTAAGCAGAGACATTATTAATAATTTAGAGATGTATTTTGTTAGCTATTTTATAATGGCTTATTTACATTGATTTTACATATGTATTATCATCGAAAAGAAATGTACCAGTGATCCTGGCTCCAATTGTTCTCAGGGGAGTCAAGACCCAGACATTATCAGTTTCCTTAATCAGCTCGTCATTGTTCCCCTGCAGGGTAGGGGAATCTAACTTTTCAATCAGTTTACATGACATTAATATGACTTTAAAAAGAGAATTTTATGAAACTGAAACTTCATAACAATTTGAATAACGAAGCAACAGTATTAAAATATTCACATTTAGGATCTCAGAGCTTTCGAAGTGGCTTTAATAAAGCAAAAAAAAATCATGCAGGATAAATCAATGAATTTCCACTGATAATCTCAAAAGAGAATCATTCTCTCATAAGTTTGATCACTGTTGTTCCCTGCTATGGGGCCTGTCCTGGCCTTGTGGCATAATGTAGGAGTCACGCAGTGCAGGATGCAATGCATCCTGGGCCTGGGTCAGCCCACAATTGGTTGCAGCTAGGACTTCTGTGATCTACCTAGTTTTCATTGAAGGATCTTTGGAGAAATTGCCATGCCTTCTTTCCAAGCAAATTTTAGTTGAACATGTTAAAACTTGTAATATACTGCATTCTCCAATGATGACTTGGTGGTTGCTGTGTGTACGGTACATTGAGAACCAAACCCACGCCTCCTACACAAAAGGCAAGAAGTCTACATTAAACACCACTCTCTTTTGTAAAAAAAACATAAAAATGAACCTGGTGAAATTTCTGAGTTGATTCAAACTCTTAGCAACCTTACATGACAAAATAGAGCTGAGCTGTCGAGTTTTAGGCTACAATCTTCACGGTAGTCACAACTTCCTCCTGCTGAGCGGTTGGTGGCTTTGAACCAGTAATCTGTTTGTTAGCCCAAAGTGCTTAAAAATGGTGCCACCCAGTATCCTTTATTACTATCCAGTAAGAAAATGATTGATAAAATTGCCCTATTCATCCACAGTTGCATAACAGAGCTCCAGCCTCATTTAACACTTTCATTAACTGTGCACTAGAGAGTTCTGCATTCTCAGATTTCTGGGTGATCTACCATAATTTTAAGGGCATTTATTTAAAGACATCTTATAAAAATATAATTGCAATAGACCAATAGGAAACAGATCAGATTCATAAGGCAGGGGTTAAACTATGATACAACTAGATCCTAAGAAGAGTCATTGTTCCTTGTCACTGAGAGAGAATTATTAGCTGTTTCCCATCAATCCCACAGCTACTGCAAGAACCAAGTTTGGTCTGACTCATAGAGACTACTTGCTCGATCTCTAGAGCCTAGACAAGGGGTGAGTATTAAAAGTTGCCCAAATGGCAGAAAACAATTAGTCACATTACATGCTCTAGGTGAAAGGAGTAGACCAGGAGATTTTAGTGATCTTGGCAAGAGAGGCCTGGGAAGGAGCCAGCTAGGAAGCCCTAGGGACTCTAGATATCCCTCTGCAGGTCTGCTGTATGAGGGAACAGGGTATGCCTTCTCCTTCCAGCAGGATGTGCTGTTATGTCATTAAAGTGGACATGTTGGCACTCTTCTCTTCATCTGCTGCCTTCCCCAGGGACTGGTAGGGCCAGCAAAACATGTTCTTTACAAGAAGAAAAAAGATGGACAGGTAGATAGATGAGAGATGAAATTTCAATATACCACAAACCAAATCCATTGCTATCAAGTTGATTTAAACTTACAGCCACTCTCTATAGGATGTCTGAGACAGTAAGTCGGTTTGGAAGCAGACAGCTTTATTTGTCTACTGCTTAGTAACTGATGAGTTTGAAACTCTAACCTTGTGGTTAATAGTCCAATGCCTAACCCACATCAGGACTCCGTGTGTGTGTGTGTGTGTGTGTGTGTATAGATAGAGCTTAATAAAGAATCGTCTTGATCAACACCGATCAAATGCCAGTTACCATCCTAAAAGACGCCTGGTCCATGACCCAGCAAGGCATATTGGCAAGAGGAGGCTGGGAGTGCTTTTCTTGGCTAATCAAGTGAGATTTTCTTCTTAGATTTCAGGCAGTTTGCATTTCTGGAACTGTGCTGAGGAGAATTTTGGTTAAGTTGTTTTCTTGCTCTAAATCCTGTATCTATTTTGCCTCAGTCTGACCTTTGCATCTTGGGATTTGAGCCAGTGGCCCGGTCTTACTTGGTTTTCAAGCTTCTGAAGTTCTATGAGTCAAAAACGTGTCCTCTTAATGGCCAATTTGTTACAGATAGATGTTCAAGACTGACAGTGAGCCACAGGCTTGGGATTTATTCGCCTTCACACTATATGGGTCATGTTATTGATGATTCTTAAGTTCTCTGAGATGCTGTAATAAGTTGAGGAGTACAGAGACGTGATCGAGAGTAGGTATGGGAAGAGTGCTGGCTGACAGCAGAGATGATGCAGTGTCTTAGAACTTTGTAAAAGCTGGACATTTGGGACATCTTTAACCTCCACTTCCAAGGGAGCGGGCTTATGCTAATTCTTCTTAAAGAAATCATTCATGCAGCTATATGTATGGTCAGGAAAATATATGGTTGTTATTGTTAGGTATCATTAACTCATATTGATTCCAACTCATAGCAACCTGGCATAGAGCAAAACAAAACACTGTCCCATCCAGCATCCTCCAATCTCTCCTCTGATGGAGCCTATTGTTTTAGTCTCTGTCAAGTCATGTCATTGAGGGTATTTACACCTTTTATATTACTAAATTTGATGTCCTTCTATAAGGACTTAGTCTCTTTTTATGATAGGCTCAAAGTATGTAAGAAGTTCTGCTAGTCTCACTAGGAAGAAACATTCTGGTTCATGAGGGAAGGAGGATGGGTAAAGGGAAATGAGCTGATACCAAGGGGTCAGGTAGAAATCAAATGTTTTGGGAATGATGACAACATATGTACAAATGTGTTTGACATGATGGTTGGATGGATTGTGATAAGAGCTGTAAGAGTCATCAATAAAATGATTTTTAAAAAAAGAAGAAGAAATGAAACATCCTGGCTATACTTCTTCCAGCATAGGTTTCTTTATTTTCCTGTCAGAATGTATCATATTTAATATTCTTTGCCAACGTGATAATTCAAAGGCATTAATTCTTTATTCTCATTTATTGTTCACTGGTAGAGATTGAAAATACCAAGTGTTGGGTAGGTCATATCTCGGCCTGCAAAGTGATGTCTTTGTTTCTCAACATTTAAAGAGATATTTTACAGCAAATTTGCCCAGTTAGATACATGATTAGATTTCCTGACTGTTATTTCTCTGGGTGTTGACTGTGAATGCAAGTTAAAGTGAAATATTTGACAATTTAATATTTTCTGTATTTCCTGTGATGTTATTCTAGTTTTGAGTGATTGTTTATAATTGGTCTAGTTGTATTTTTGTTTTATATTGATGTATAATCCATATTTAAAGTTATAATCTTTGATTTTTTTAGTAAGTGCCTCAAGCAATCTTCAATTTCAGTAAACAAAATTATGTCAACTACTTATTGTAGGTTATTAATGAAATTTTCATAGATTTTGAAAATTAAGTTTAGGTATTCTCAGCATATAGAATGAATAAATTAGATGAAAGAATGTAACCCTGATACAAATTTTTCTTGATTTTACATCAGGCAATATTCTCTCTTTTTGTTCCAACAACTGTTAAAATTATAGTTAAAGTTCATTTTTGTCATATAGATGTACATTTTATAAATTAATGGTTTTAAAGATTGCAGTTAAAATAAATCTTTCTCTGTTATATGAAAAATTAACATTTCTTCTAATGGACCACCTGCACTTCAGTCACCATGGACCTTCAAAAGGAAAGGTAGATCACCAGCTATCGGAAGGGTAGATTTCCAGCTATCAGAAAGGCAGATTACCATCGATCACTACCATCTGCTCTTCAGGGTATCACTTTGGAAGGCCCTGGATAAAGTGAGAAAAATGTTGTGGACAAAAGTCAACATCCTGAAAGAGACTGGTGAGAGAGAGAATGGTGTAATCCCAGAAACGTACGTCCTCATTCACCCTTCTGGTCTGGAAATGAGCACACTCCTGTGACTCAATGATTAGTGATTTTTTATCAGGTGTTTCTTACTTTTAAAAAAAATTATTTTATTAGGGGCTCATACAACTCTTATCACAATCCATACATAAAGCACATTTAGACATTCATTGCCCTCATCATTCTCAATACATTTATTCTCCATCAGGTCCTCATTTTTCCCCTCCCTCCTTGTTCCCGACTCCCTCACGAGCCCTTTATGATTTATAAATTATTATTTTGTCATATCTTGCATGTCCAACATCTACATTCAACCACTTTTCTGTTGTCTGTCCCCCAGGGAGGAGGTTATACGTAGATCTTTGTAATCAGTTTCCTCTTTCCAACCCCCTCTCACTCCACCCTCCCAGTATCGCCACTCCCACCACTGGTCCTAAAGGGATCCATCCGCCCTGGATTCCCTGTGTTTCCAGTTCCTATCTGTACCAATGTACATCCTCTGGTCTAGCCAGACTTGTAAGGTAGAATTCGGATCGTGATGGGGGTGGGAGTTGGGGAGCATTTATGAACTAGAGGAAAGTTGTATTTTTTCATCCATGCTACATTGCACCTTTACTGGCTCATCTCCTCCCTTAGACTCCTCTGCAAGGGGATCTCCAGTGGCTGACAAATGGGCTTTGTGTCTCCACTCTGCATTCCCCTCCTCATTCACTATGGTAAGATATTTTTGTTTTGTTTTGATGATGCCTTATACCTGATCCCTTAGACACCTTATGATCGCACAGACTGGTGTGCTTCTTCCATGTGGACTTTATTGCTTCTGAGCTAGATGGCTGCTTGTTCGCCTTCAAGCCTTTAAGATGCCACATGCTACCTCTTTTGATAGCCAGGTACCATCAGCTTTCTTTGCAACATTTGCTTATGCACCCATTTTCCTCAGCAATCATATCATGGAGGTGTGCACCCAAGGATATGTTTTTTTGTTGTTGTTCTTTGGTGCCTGATAACTTATCCCTTCAGTACCTCGTGATCACACAGGCTGGCGTGTTCTTCCATGTGGGCTTTGTTGCTTCTGAGCTAGATGGTCACTTGTTTACCCTCAAGCTTTTAAAACCCCAGATGCTATCTCTTTTGATAGCTGGGCTCCATCAGCTTTCTTCACCACATTTACTTATTCACCCACTTTGTCTTCAGTGGCTGTGTCGGGAAGGTGGGCATCATAGAATTCCAATTTAATAGAAGAAAATATTCTTGCATTGAGGGAGTACTTGAGTGGAGGCCCAATCAAACAACAGATAGTTGTGTAAGCAGAACGGTAACACTTGTGAGATATGAACACCTTAATATAATCAACCATTTGAAGGGATAAGGCATTTGTAGTCTTAACTCCATGTGTGATGCCTTTTAATGCTGGATATCACGTCTGTGGCTGTAGTCCTATTTTGAAGGCGTTCTCTGTTATGCTAAGAACAAGATTGAGGTATAAAATTGAGGTATTAGTCAGGTCAGTAGTTTGAAATCACTAGCTGCTCTGAGAGAGAAAGACAAGGATTTTCTACTCCTATAAGGAGTTATAGTATTAGAAATGCATAGGGTTTTTCTAATTAATTACAATGATCAATATAAACCCTGACCTGCAGGGTTTCTATGGGTCAGAATTGACTGGGTGGTAGTAAATTGGCTTTTGAGTTTGAATTACTTAGTCAAGTGTATGGATCAAGTCACACTCTGTTTCCTTGATGGTATGAGCTGCTGAAAGAAAAAGCATATTTCCACTACAGCCATTCCTCTATGCATGACACAGAGAAATGATAGCAATAAGAATTTGAGGGGACATATGTGAGAAATCGAGAAGATTCTGAAACGCTTTCCAGAGCTTATGTGGAGAATGGGTGACATTTTGCGGGAAGCACATGGATGTATAAGGAACACTAAGTTCTTTGCCATATTTTTACATAATCTCAAGATCTGGAAATCTTTTTATTCTTGAAATCAGGAATAGAAATTAATCAGAGGTGACCAGAAGCTGGAGCGCTTTGGGAATTACAAAGGTTTGGAAGAAGGGTTGTAATTTGGTTAAAAAAAAAAGGAGTCGGACTGAGGCTAGACTTGAATATGCTGGAAAGAGGTGAGAGCTTGGCAGCACAATGAATGGTGTCTCTTTGACTGTTTTTATTGTGACATGATGTGATTATGTGTAGTTTGAGAATTAATGACCTATTACTTTAAAAACATTACATTTTCCTTTTCGAGAGCAAATGCACATTCTATAAAGGTTTTATTAGTTCAAAAAACAAAAGACTGCTTTAAAAATTATGAAATTAAAATATAATAAAGCCCACTAGAGATTCTACTCCAGATGTGTCTCTATAGTCTAGATTTAAAAGGCAATTTGTTCTAACTAGTTTTCTGCTACTTTTAGTAAGCGTGACTAGGTAAAGAACTACTCATTAAGCGTTATTTTACATAACAGAAATTAGCATAGCTTTTCTCTTTTTCCCCCCTCACACACTCTTAGTTTTTGGCCCAAGCATAGTTTATTTTGTGCCCATCTGTTTTTCCCTTTTTATGTTCTCGGTAATAAGTGACAGTCAGTTTGGTCTCTTGGCTATCATTTACACAAATAAAACATGACGGAGCTTTCATAAAATAATGTCAAGCCTCTGTCAAGTTCTCTCACCATAGTCCCGATGCAGCTGCAGCAACAGAGGAACAAAAAATTGCATGCCACCATAATTTATACAATCATGAATGGAGTAAAATAGGCTCCTTATAAACTAGTATGGTTACCCTATACATAAGATAACCAGTTATCACATAGCATTGTCTGTAGGCTCTTTCCTTATTTTGAAATAAAAATAAGGAGTATTCTTAAGCATTTGGTGACATCTCAGCACCTCCACCCCCTTTCTCCAATATTTAAATTTAAGCTGTCATATAAGTCATATATGGTTTCAAGGATAAGCTTTTGAACTCAAACAATCATATGTCAAATGAAGCAAAAATCTGGAAATATGAAGTGTATTTATTGATTTCATGTGGATATAAAATGTTCTGTAGTTTATTTTATCAATATTTTAAGATACAAATGTCCATTAACTGTAATTTCGAATAGCCAAACACTCTGGAGACCAATGAAGTCAGGGAAAAAGTGACTTGGGTAGAAGGACTCATTCTGCCAAGCACCCAGAGGAGAACCGACACCAAACCAGGACATAGAAAATAGTGGAAGAATGCCCAACTCCATCTATGAAGCAAGTGTAACCTCGATGCGAAAACATCCCTGGAAATCATAGACCAACATCAACTGAGAACATTGATATAAAACCTCGCAACAAAATTGTAGCCATTAAACTCCAACAACACATGCAAAACATAAGCAAATATGATTCATGAAAGGTGTGCAGGGATGATTTGATATTGAAAAATAATGCATAAAAATGAAATAAGTCACATTGTCTTATCAGTTGATGCCAAGAAAATGCTTGAAACAATTCAATATCTATTCTTAATTCAGAAAAAAGCTGAGAAAAATAGGAATAAATATGAATGGCCAACATGGAGACTGAAAGCAATGACTGAAAAAGCCATTAGAATGAGTACGAGACAGAAGCACCCTCCAGCACTAACTCAATTCAACATTATGTGCAAAGGTTTAAAGGAGTAATGATGAAACAATACCATAAAAGGGATCCAAGTTATCAAAGAAGGGGGAAAACTTTGTGCATGACACCATCATATAAACAGAAGATCTAAGCGTATCAACCAGAACACTACTGGAACTAATAGAAGGATTCAGTCACGTTTCTGGGTACAAGATCAACATACAAAGCGCAGTCAGATTCTCCTTTCTAAAAAAGAAAATTCTGAAAGCGAGATCAAGACATTCACTTTAGCAACAAAAGAGTCAAAATACTTGGAAATAAGTCCAAACAAAACATGGAATATCTGTTAAAAGGAAACTACAAAATGTAATACAAGCAACCCAAAATGGAAGCTACATATATGGAAGTAGATACTGTTTTCATAATACAATCCCAATCCAGATTGCAGTGTGATTCTCTTAGAGACAGAGCATCTAATTTCATCTAATTTCAATATAGAAAGGAGACACTCTGGGTAAACGAGAAACTACCACCTCACTAAAAAAATACCCAACAACCAAACTCGCTGTCATTGAGTCAATGTTGACTCCTAGCAACCCAAGTGGCTTCCTGAGACTGTTGATGGGAGCAGAAAGCCAAATCTTTCCCAAGCTTCTGGTGGCTTTGAATTGCTGAACATGCGGATCACAGCTCAGCATTTAACCACTCCACCACGAGGGCTCCCAAAACTACTAATGTAGAGCAAAATTAGAGGCCATGTGCTTTCTGCTCTGTCCAATCACAATAGTCAAAACAGCCCGATATTGATACAGTGACAGATAAATCAACCAGTGGGATGGTACACAACTGAGAACGCATCTCCATTTACTTATGCAAACAAGTAAAGAAAACAAACTCACTGACATTGAGTCTATTCTAACTCACATCACCTTGAGTTTCCAAAATTATAATTCTTGATAGGAATCAAAAGCTGTACCTTTCTATGACAGGCAGTTTACATTTAAGAAGGGTTTGAACACATGTATGAGGAAGACGGATATCCATGTCCAAAAAGAATGATGCAGGATCTTTAGCTTTAAGGCTAGGTTCAAACTGACTCTAAATGTATGAACTATCTAAATGTAAATTCTAAAAATATAAATATCATCAAAGGAAAAATAAGGGCAAGTTTAGGGACCTTAATACATGGCAAAACATATTTCACATATCTAAAATTGTATGAAGAGTAGAAGACACATTAGACAACTAGAATCTCCTAATATGTACTTAACCACAGCAAAAGAATTCACAGGAAAATTAAAAAGTGAAATTTCAGATGGGGAACATATCCTCAGCAAAGTTATGCCAGGCAGTTCCCAAAATTTATAGAAAATGTCAACATATCAACAATTTAAAAAATCCAATTAAAAATGGACAAAGAACACAAGTAGGCATATGTCATCAAATAAGAAATTGAGTTGGTGAACACACATGAAACAAATGCAATCATTCACCACGCCTGATATTACTGTCTGGTGCCCGGGAGTAGACGCCCTCTGTCACTGTGGTTAGGTGCCCTGGAGGCAGGTGGGACTCAGCTGCCCTGTGGGCAACAGACTGAAGCCTGCTCCCTCTTGTGCCATCCTCACAATTGTAGTGATGTTGCAGCCACTGTGTCAATCCATCTTGTTGTGGGCCTTCCTCTTTTTAGCTGCCCATATGCTTCGCCGAGAGGTTTGCTCTTAGCAGGGGACTGGTCTCTCCTGCTAACAGGACCAAAGTACAGAAGACAAACCACACTGGCCTTAGCTCAGAGGAGCATTCCAGTGGTACTTCTGCTAGGACAGATTGGTTGATTTCTCTGACAGTCCACGGGACTGTCTCCTTTCCAGCACCATAATTCAAGTGCATCTGTTCTTCCTCAGCCTTCTTTATTCAATAGCCAGCTTTCAAATGCATACGAGGCAATTGAAAATACCCAAGGCAAATGCTCAAAGTAGCATCCTTGTATTTGAACACGTTAAGGAGATCTTGTGCAGCAGATTTTTCTAACGTACTGTGTTATTGGATCTCTCGACTGTTGCTTCTAGCAGCCTCCATTGTGGATCCAAGCAAGACAAAATTCTTGACAACTTAATCTTTTCTATGTTTATCATGATATTACCTATTGGACTAGTGGTGAGGACTTTGGTTTTCTTCACATTGAGTTGTAATCTATACTGAAGTCTGCAATGATTGAATTTCATCAGCAAGTGCTTTAAGTTATCTGCACTTTCAGCAAGCAAGGATGTGTCATAAGTCTCCCTACAAAGCTGATGCCACGTTCTTCTTCATATAATGCAGCTTCTCTGATGATTTGATCAGCATAGAGATGAATACAAAGAGCGAGGGGATATAACCCTGATGTGCACATTTTCTGATGTTAAACTATGCAGGATTCTCTTGTTCTTTTTACACAACTGCCTCTCGATCCATTTACAAGCTCCATATGAGCACAAGGAAGTGTTCTGAAACTCCGATTCTTCTCATGGCTGTCCATAATTTTATTATCTGCACAGTTGATTGCTTCTGCATGGTCAATAAAACACAAATAAAATATTTCTGGTATTTGTTTTAAGCCAAAGTTCATCTAATATCAGCAAAGATATTCCTAGTTCCATGTCCTGTTCTGAATCAAGCCTGAATTTCTGGCAGCTCTCGGTCAAAGTATTGCTACAACCACTGTTGGATGACCTTCAGCAAAACTTTACTTACATGTGATATTGATGATTTTGTTCTACAATTTGAGGATTAGGTTGGGTCACCTTTCTTTGAATTGGTACAAAAATGAATCTCTCTCAGTGAAGTAACTGTCTTCAAAGAAGCTGTATTAAGTCTGAAACTGATCAAACATACAATCAAGAGCAATTGATAATTGTTTGCATTGGTAAGCAAAAATTGGAAATAGAGAGGGACAGTAGTTGGAAAATATGGTCTCTGTGATAAACAAAGATGGAGATTGCATGATAGAGTTTTGCAAGACCAATGACTTCTTCAAAGAATATACCTTTATTTCAACAACACAAATGGCAACAATCCATGCGGACTTCTGGTGGAATACACAGAAATCCACCTTACAATGACTCTAAATAAAGTGGAACAAATCACTGCTGTGGCCTGTGCCATCCTCAAGATTGTTACGTTTCCCTCCATTTGTGCAGCTATTATAGCAATACACCTCCTTGAAGGTCTTCTTATTTTACACGGACTCTCTGTACTTCACCAAGAACGATATGCTTCTCCAGGAAGTGGTCTCTCTTGGCAATATGTCCTAGGTACCTAAGATGTAGACTTGCTATCCTGGCTTCTCTGAGGAGCATTCAGGATGTACTTTCTCCAGGATACATCTGTTTCTTCTGCTGGTTGGCCATAGTACTTTCAACATTCTTTGCCAAAACTTTAATTCAAATACATCAATTATTCTGTGGTGCTTATTTATTGTCCATCATTCACATCCGTATGGGACAATTGAAAATAGCGCAGCTTGGGTCTTGTGCGTGTTAGTTCTCAATGTGACAACATTATATTTCAAAGAGGTGCTGTGCAGCAAAATTGCTCAGTGTGATATGCCATTTGATGGAAGTAAAATGAAATCCTTTGCTGACTTCCATATTTCTGTTTATTGGGATGTTGTCCATTAGCCATTTTTGAGATACAAATCAAAATATTACTGAGATATTATCTCACCCAAGCATTAATATGAACATGTTAAAAAGAAATATAAAATAGTAAACCTTAAAAGGATGGATACTGGAAAACAGAAACCTTCATAGACTGCTCATAGGATTGTAAAATGGTGCAGACTGTGGAAAATGCTATTACAAAACGAAAATAGAAAAACCAAATGAACTAGCAATCCCATAACTAGACTCATATTCTAGAGAAATCAAAGCCATTTCATGAGCAGATGTATGACCCTCCCTGTGCTTGCCAGAGAGGTTTGTAATCTATTTTCAAACATACTCTGCCTGCGGGCAGAGCTGCCACATTGCTTGTGAATGGTGAGAAGCCACTGAAACGGAGGCCAAACTTAGACTCAACTGAAGTTAAGGCTCTTACTGCAAATGACAGCCTTCTACATGTCAAATTCATAATAGCTT